>NC_077227.1:152572699-154065199 GCF_027887165.1 Monodelphis domestica
TCTCTTGAGAGGACAACCAAAAATTTCACCAAAAAACACAAGACTGGCCTAGTTTCCCTCTTACTGTTTTCCTTGTTTGATGGTGAATATGGGGTGTGGGTTTGGTCAATTTGGTTGCAATCCCTCACAGCCACCTGACAGAACAATTTGAGGCAGGATGAGCAGAGCTGGACCCAAACAGGGTGTGTACTTCACTGCAATTTCTTTTCTTTCAGCATCCTTCCCTTTAAAGGATTCTCTACAGCTTGAGGTAACCTCTTATTAATTGCCATGTTTGGCTTTCATCTCTGAAAAATACTTTGAACTAATGATCAGCAATTTGATCCTTGTGGCAGGTGGATTTGAAAGTAGAAGTATCAGAGTAATTAGGGATGGGAAGAGCCATTGCAAAGCCTTCTCGTCTGGCCCTGGGGAATATGACTGGTTCATTCCTTGGAATAGAACCAGATCATGTTTTCCCCCAGTCCAGTTTGAAGGGTTTTGACAAGTGCAACTCTTACCTTATCCTTTCAGGGTTCCATTAATCTAATGTCAGCAGAGCACATCCTGAGTCTGACTTTTTAAAAATATATGCCTTCTATAAATGATGAACTTTCCAGCCTGGATCTGGTTTCTTCAGGGAAGTAGGGCAGCATGATTGAGGCAGAATTCTGATATCTCTTGAGAACTTGCAGAGCATCTGGGCTGTTGATTCTCAAAATGCTGACTCTCTGGTATAGAAGTAACCCTGAGTCCAGCTTGGCTGTCTTCCCACATATAGCAGGGGAGAGGATGCTGCCATAATTCTTGGGGACGTTAGCAAGCAGAATCAATGTTCTCTACGTGCTCCTGGCAAACTCACAATCCTCGTTCATCTTCTTCCCTGTCTAGTAACCTCCTGTACCAAAACACATCTCTCCCATCACACAGGTGTCCTTGTAGTTCGCTCACCTTTCTATTGTTACAACCTCCAAAATCTTGCTTCTTGTCTCTCCTCCCTCAGTCCATCTTCCACACAGCTGCCAAAAATAAAGCACAGATCCTTCTGTCTATCTCCCCTGCTTAAAAAGTTACTGGTTCCCTATTGCCTCAAAGATCAAAAACAGACTCTTGGGGATAGATGTTTGAAGCCCATATGGGGCAGCTAGGTAGTGCAGTGGGTAGAACACTGGGCTTAGAATCAGGAAGGCTCATCTTCCTGAGTTCAAATCCAGCCTCAGACAGTGTGATAATAGGCAAGTCACTAAACCCTACTTGCCTCTGTTCCTCACCTGTAAAATGGGTACAAGGAAACTGAAAACCTAAACCTCTCCAATATCTTTACCCAAAAAAACCCCCAAATGTTGTCTCAAAGAATACAGAACAACTGAAAGGACTGAACAACAAAAATGTGGAGTCATCCAGTGTGGCCCCAGCCTACCTTTACAAATTTATTTTTTGTTCTTGACCCACCATGCTCCCGACATTTCCCAAAATCAATATCCCATGTCCCAGCTCTAGAGCTTTGCACATCTTGTCCTCTCTACATACCTGGAATCTCCCTCTCTGAAAATCATCAGGTTCATTCAAGGCTCCCATCCTGAACTTCCTAGGTTTTAGTACTCTCTTCCTCCCAACTTAACTTGTATTTACTTAACTTCTCAATAAAATACAAGCTCCTTGGGAGCTCTGAATTTTTCATTTTGTCTTTTTAACTGTGCTTAGTAGTGTAAAAGTTTCACACTAGCTTGGACCCCTTTCTTTGTTACCCCAAGACAACCTTGGGATTTTAAAAGGAAGAAAATTTAATCTTAAAACTGAAACTACAGTTCACTTCTTCCTCCTCCCTCTTGTTGAATAAGAATGGAGACAAAGCTTTTTGTTTATCTTGTAAACTAGACAATGGAAGTTAAGTGGCTTGCCCAGGGTCACAAGCCTAGGAAGTTTCTGTAAACCTAGTGGGACAGAGAAAAGATAGTAGGGTAGAGAAAGTGGACAAGCTCACTGTGTGGCCATTCAAAAGGTCTCCTGTGTTTGTCTCTTGCCCCTCATGAATCACTGGGGGCTTCCAGAAGACCTGTCTCCAGAGGGAGGTGAGAAGTTTGGGAAAGGGATGCAGAAGGAGCATAAATTGGCATAGGGGAGGAAGTGGTTTTTCTTTTTTGCCTTGGAGCCATGGCCAGAGGAGGAAGCTAGGAGAGCACTGGCACACCTGTGGTCTGGCTGCACATCTGGCTTGGGGGAAAGTGGCCAGGGGAGTGCCAGCAAGGGTAGACTTTTTTTTTTTTAATGAAAAGTTCTTTTATTTATTCTTAATCTAGTAGGACCCAGAAAGTGGTAATTTGCATAGCAAAGTTTCCATCAAATTAACAGAATGCCGGGCAAAAATACATTTAAAAAATTGAATCTTAAGGCAGAAGTAAACACACACAAAAATTACAAAGTCAGAATTTCTAATAAAAATCTGTAGAATGTTAGCCTTAAGAAATGTGTTTTTATAGTACTAAGAGAAATTCGATCAATTGGATCTAGATTTCTAAGGTTATTAAAAATTTAGGGTAGAAATTTAATTGTGTAAATAAGTAATAGGGGTACTAAGATGCCCAAGTGACTGGTTTTAGGCCAAAGGAACCAATCAAGTTTTTCATAGTTTTAATTCTAAAAGATTGTACAGTCTTAGATACACGGTATTACTGGAAGTCTTTTCTAGCCCTCCCCCCAACTTCTTAACAGTATTTAAATTATTCTTTAAATTATCTTACTCCACAGCAAGCTTTATCCTATTGGTGACAAAGGATTGGCTAAGGTAGGGCTGCCAACATGTACAAGGTCTGGCTCAAAGCTAGGGCAGCTGGCTTGGGCAGGAGGATGCTAAGGGAAGACCAGCCACATCTGACTGGTGCCTTTTCTTTCTCTGGTCTGCTTTATAGCAATAAAGAATTATGCATTAAAATATGGTCTCCAAAGAATTTTAATCAGAATAATAGGATATCTTGCACGTAGTCAATGCTTATTCAATTGAATTCATTGAATTAATGGAGCATAAAAATTCATATTCTGTCCTTATAGAAATGGACACAAAGCTTATGTTGTTCCCAAAGCTACACTGGAGCTGTCTATATAAGACTGACCTAAGGGAATTGCTGTCTAATTCCTAAATCCTAATTCCTAAATTTGGTCCCTTAAAGAAGTAAGAGGGAGGGGACTGGTAGATGGCTCAGGGGATAGACAGCCAGGCCTGAAAATGGAAGGTTATGGGTTCAAATGTGAACTCAGGCAAGTCCTAGCTATGCCACCCTGGCAAAGCACTTAATCCCAATTGCCTAGTTCTTACTCCTCTTCTGTCTTAGAACTGATAGACTGGATTTTAAGACAGAAGATAAGAGTTAAAATTTAAAAAAGAAGAAGAAAAAAGGATTCAGGGAGAGGAGGGTCCAACTTTACCAGAAGGAAACCCATGTGAAAAATGTCATGGGGCAGCTAAGTGGCTCAGTGGATTGAGAGTCAGGTCCAGAGACAGTTCAAATCTGGCCTCAGATACTTCCCAGCTGTATGACCCTGGGTAAGTCACTTAACCCCCATTGCCCAGCCCTTACTGCTCTTCTGCCTTGGAACCCATACACAGTATTGGTTCTGAGATGGAAGGTGAGGGTTAAGAAAAAGAAAGGAAAAAAAAAGAAATGTCATTGTGCACCAATGCATATCCTCAGTGTCAGTTGGGAGCTTTGCATACATTCTTGACCTGCCTTCCAAATTCTTGCCTCTGGCTTGCCCTGTATTATTACCAAGTTCCATCCACATTCCTGTCTGCCCTGTTTATTCCTTCAGCTCAGTTTTGGCATTCTTAAGTGCCCACTTTGACTGCTTTCCCACCTTTAGTATTTTGTCTGCCTTCCCTCATCTCTTAACTACCTAAGAGCCAATGCTGCCCCCTGGGTGGCTTTACCCCTCCCCCCTTGGCTGTCACCCCATTCCAGGCCTTCAGCACTGTGATTGATTGTGTAACCCTTTAGTTGCTGCTGAAGAGAGATGGATATGATGGTCACAAAGAGCTCACCTCCCCCCAAACTCTCTGTTTGCCTGAAATTCAATCAGGAGAATCTCTCCTTCAGATTACAGTATTGTTTCTCTAGGAATCCCGCTGTTAAATCAAGATACCAACTTCTGAATGGGATATTGCTGTAAGATTTATGGATCAGATTACCTAAAGGACACTAAGCCCATGGCCTAAAGGCAACCTGGCTCTTTCCTTTTACTGTCAAATATTGTTGGTGTTCAATAGATGATTTTGAATGGTTTCATTAAGAAGTTTCCACTCAATCTCTTAAGACCTATAGTTGCTCATTAACAACAGAACTTTTCAGATTATAGAGCCCTTGGCTCCTCTTTTTTCCAGATCCTATGTTGTATCTGCCTCTTTTCTGTTTCCCTTTTCTAGGTGTTTGCTTGAAAGATGGTCCTGTACTAGCTATGTGATCCTAAGTCAGTCAAGTCACTTTACTCCAACTGCCTAGCCCTTGCTACTCTTCTGTCTCAGAAAGGATCCTGAGAAAGAAGGTAAGGGCTTAGGGAGGGAGGGAGGAAGGAAGGAATGAAGGAAGGAAGGAAGGAAGGAAGGAAGGAAGGAAGGAAGGAAGGAAGGAAGGAAGGAAGGAAGGAAGGAAGGAAGGAAGGAAGAAGGGAAGAAATCTTGGCTAATGAAGTATATAGTAAATATTCTCTGGCCCCATTCTCTCCAAGCAAGACCTGTAACACAAATTCTTTGATGTTATAGGGGTATTCTGTGGGGTTTCTCTGCATCTTTCTCTTCTAATGCTAATAGCTCAAGTCCCCTGAATGGTTCCCCCATGCACTTAGGTGCCAGTGAATAGTGTCCTACTTCCATTTAATCAGTTAACATCAAATAGCTTTTTTTTCCTCCCAGAGAAACATTTACTTAAAAGTACAAACGTGCACGCATTTCTCTCAACATGTCAGGGACACACTTTCCCCATCCCACTCTCTGTGGAGAGTAGGCTTAGACCTAGCTCAGTTTCTATGTAACATGGGTTCTACCAAGTTCATGTCCAAATATGGCATCGCTGTTGAGTGAGATCTTGTCTCAATTATCACTGGACTAAGCCCTGAAGGTTGCTTCTTGTTTTGCAGGGCATCTATGCTGAGCTAGCTATGAAACCCAGATGCTGGAGGTTCCCTCTCCTGAACTGAGGAAGGTCTCTTTTCTGATCTCTGATACAGAAAGCCACAGCCACTCCTAAGCATTTAAAAGTCTGTACAATCTGTATCCTGGGGCAGTTAGGTGGCAGAATGGATACTGAGTTGAGCTTGGAGTCAAGACCTGAGTTCATATCTGGTCTCCATATATTTTCTAGCTATACATAGTCACTTAATCCTGTTTGCCTCAGTCTCCCCACCTGAAAAATAAGTGGAGAAGGAAATGGTAAAGCACTCCAATACCTTTGCCAAGAAAAAACCCAGATGGGATCACCAAGAATCAGATAAAGCTGGAACAATGGACAACAAGAGCAGGAATAATATAGAAGGAGCACTGTTGGAATAGGATGGTTTGTGTGGGAAGACACTTATAACTTGGCAAGGAAAAAGGCCACCTTAATGTGAAACATCACAGATGAAGAAGATATCTGGGTGAACTGAGATGAGATGGAGGAGAGAAGAGAGATCTCTGCAAATGACCTAGATTTATTTTTTTAATCCCTTGCCTTCCATCTTGGAATCAATACTGTGAATTGGTTCCAAGGCAGAAGAGTGGTAAGGGCCAGGCAATGAGGGTTAAGTGACTTACCCAGGGTCACCCAATTGGGAAGTATCTGAGGTCTGATTTGAACCAGGGACCTCCCATCTCTAGTCCTGACTCTCAATCCACTGAGCCACCCAGTTGCCCATTAGATTTTTTAGTGAAATATGAAGATAGCTAAAATGGTTGGGCAAGGAAAAGATGTTAGTGGTGATTGGAATAATGAATCAATTAGGGAGATCTAAAAGGATTGCCTTGCTGCAGTGAGTGCTCACTTGAGATTATGCAATATTAATTTGTCAACACAATTTCATGATTTTTGTCCAGCTTTGTTGAGCAACACATCTGTAGGAATGAAAGCAAGGTTGGGATTTGGCCAGACACAGACCTTAGGACGATACATCTTCCTATAGACCGAGTTTCCACTTCATTAAAGATTGAGCATTCTCTACTTTCAACTGAGGCTGGACAGGAAGGCCAGAGTTATTGCCTGAATTCCCTACTTCCCTCCTCCCTTTTTTATGGTCTCTGCTTCTAGGTTTGATGTGTAGCAAAAATGGCTCACATTTTATCCCTGCCCATAGAGCGCTTTTGGCTAGCTAGGGGGAAGAACATTTAAACAACATAAGTTTTCCGAACGCAGAAATCTCTTTGTGTTTGTAACAGTTGTTAACTGACTAATGAGAAAAAAGGCGACTCCTCTCCAGCTGCTTAATATGTATCCTCTGTGCTAGGGATTTCTGGAGTGAGTTGGGGGCAGGAGGGAAGAGGAAGGGGCCCGGAATGTTGCTGGCTTAAATACTTTATGAGAATGACAATGGGGATGGCCAGACAGCCAGGATGGAGCCCATCGAGTCACCAAGGCAACAGGTTTCCAGGCCGGGAGGGAGGAATGTGTCTGGGTGAGCACTCAAGCTTGTAGGTTTCATCCACGTGACTTGTGAGCCAAGAACTAGTCTGATAGTGGGAACTCTCCTCTCTAATCTCCCAGTCCTAGAAGCACCCAATCTTAGCCCTGAAAGCTTCTAGCCAGAGATCTCAAAGCATTTTTTTTCCTGCTACCCCTCTATCGACCCCTCCTCAAATACTCATGGAGGAGTACCTATGTTAACTTCTGGGTGCCTGAACCACCTTTCAGGATTTCTGAACAGTCCAGGTTCTTTTTGAATTGCAAAATAACAGAGCTCTATGAAGTGTTCCTCTTCAGTCTCCTCTAGGGGAGTCTTTTTGTTGTTGTTCCCTATACTCTTTCATTTCCAGTAAACCTTCCCATATGCCCTAAGAGATACACCCTAGAGTTTATCATACATATATATCTAAGCAATAGAATAACAAGATAAATTTCAATAGAATAAGAATTTTTAGGGGCAGCTAGGTAGCTGACTAGATAGAGTACAGGGCCTGGAGACAAGAGGTTCTGGGTTCAAATTTAACCTCAGATTCATCCTAGCTTTCTTACCCTGGGCAAGTCACTTAACTCCAATTAACTAGTCCTTACCTCTCTTCTGCCTTGGAAATGGTACTTAGTATTGACTCTAAAACAGAAGGTAAGGGTTTAAAAATTATTTAGCAAATATTCACATCCACTTTGGACAAACTACTTGTAGCTCTGGGTATAAGATATGAATAATATATAATAATGTCTATTATAATTGGAGTCTTGAGGAAGAGAGCAAGGAGAAAACTACACAACTATTTTGTAGGGGATCTTGGGAATTATCCAGTCCCACTTGGGTATAAATGTCACTGATGTACTCTCTCTCTCTCTCCTCCCCCTTTCTTTCTCTCTTCTACTTTTCCCCTCTCTTCCTTTCTCACTCTGTTCCACCCTCCCTCTCTCTCTTCCTCCTCCTCCTCTTTCTTCTTCTTTCTGTGCGTGTGTGTGCATAGGCACTACATCTATCACTAACTGGGCAATAGTTGTCTCTTCTCTTCTCTAACACATTCCAGCACTACATCAGTGGTATTTATACCCAAGTGGGACAGGATAATTCCCAAGATTCCCCTACAAAATAGTTGTGTAGTTTTCTCCTCGCTCTCTTCCCCAAGGCTCCAATTAATACCAGGTTCAGAACTCCATCAATATTCTCTTATCTAGTTCCCAAAAACCCTCAGAAAAGACCCAAAGGCAAGGGAAGAGTTTCCCCCAACATAGTTTTGTGAATCACTCACTTCATGAGGTCAGTGTGATCTCACAGCCTTCCAGATGGACCCGTCTTTGCAAAGCAGTGCTCCTGAGACTTTGTAAATAGAAATCTATTTCAGACACACTAGGGGGCTCACTGTGTAAAAAGAACCCCTACAGTCAAATCTTCTATTAAGTAAAGAATCCTCTGGCAATGAAACTAATCACTGCCTACTTTATCTGCTTTGCAAACTCACACTCTCAGCTATTGGGTTTGTTTAAATCCAAAGGGAAACTGCTTTATGGCTGAGAAGCTGAACACTCTTCTGTGTGCATTTTTTCCCTAACTAGTAAGGCATCTAGCATTTTGATCCCTATTTTTTAGCTTAGGATACTGAGGCACAGAGAGAAACTAAGTGCCTTCTACTTCTTGAGGGTGGGGAAAAGTTAGTCAGGCCACAGATATCTCGCTCATCCTCTTTCCTGTACAATCTAATAGAGGAAAATGGACCAAGTTTATTCTCTCTGGAAAAAGCTGGAAGCCAAGATATTGCTTCTCCTAAGGCAGAATTAATAATGTCATCCACTAATGAGGAAAGTCTAATCCCTCTTACATATCTCTTACATGATAGTTTTTCAAATACTCGAAGATGGCTATATCCTCCCTCAATTTTTTATTCTGCCTAAACACCCCTAATTCGTTTGACAAGTGGTCTAATGGCAAATAACAAGCTTGAGCTCATGTTTAGATGCATTATCTCATTCATCTCAACAACCTTTGTGAAATGGGTGCTACCATTTTATAGAAGGAAGTGAGGCCCTTACAGTAGTAACTTGCCCCAAACCACACAATTTAGGCAAGCTTTGAAAGGTAGGATTTGAACTCTTCATGACTCCAAGTCCTATGCTCTAGCCACTGTGGCATGTAGCTGCCCATAGTATCACTGACATATGGCTGCCCAACATTTACTTGAAGGCTTCTAAGGACTGAGAACCCACCACCTCCCAAGAAGGCCCATTCCACTTTAAGGTAGCTCTAATAGTTAAATTTTCCCTAAGTCAAGCCTAATTCTGCATCTGTACAATTATATCCATTGATCCTAGCTCTGCCCTCTGGTCCAAGAATAAGTTTAATCCCAATATTTAAGGTCATCTATATTCTCTTTCTGTCTTTTGGCTAAATACCCCCAATTCTTTGTATTGGTGTTTTAATGGCATGATTTCTCTTCCTCCCATGATTCTATTTCTTTATTTTTTTAACTTAAAAATGTTTATTTAATTAATTAATTTAGAAGATTTTTCCATGATTACATGATTCATGTTTTTTTCTCTCACTTCTACCCATCCCCCTCCCATAGCCAACGAGCAATTCCACTGGGTTTTACATGTCTCATTGATCAAGACCTATTTCTATATTAATATTTGTATTATGGTGATCATTTAGAATCTACGTCCCCAGTCATATCCCCATTCATCAATGTAATCAAGCAATTGTTTTTCTTCTGTATTTCTACTCCCACAGTTCTTTTTCTGGATGTGGATAGCACCATGATTCTATTTCTCTGCCCCATTTATGCCTTTTCTAAAATGTGGCACATAAATTCATCTCTAGTTGTCATCTGACAGGATAGATAACAATAGAATTAATACCACCCTCATTCTGGATGCTATGCCTCTCTTAGAGCATTTTCATTATGACACCCTTCCTCCCACCCTCTCCAAATCAGAGAAAGTATTTCTCCTTCAAAGAGATAGCTCTGAGAAAGTTGTTCTCAATAAGTATCCTGGAATGTGCCCAAAGCCCTGTGATTGTTTATTAAATGCTCGTCAATGAGTTCATTCCAAGAAGCATCCAAAGGCTGTAGACAGAGCACACTCCACTTGGAACCACATCCCTCGCCCTATCTGTAGCAGACTATGGAAGCCAAGTGGAGCCAGGAGGGAAGGCCTCTGCCAGTTTTGAGAATAAAGAGCCAATTCAGTAGGGCTGGGACAGCTAGGTGGCATGGAAGAGAGAGTGTTAGGCCTTGAGTTAAGAAGACTTGAATTCAATAACCTTTGACAAAAAAATACTACAACTAGGTCTGTATCCCTAAAAGATCCAAGATAGGGGAAGAGGTCCTACTTGTACAAAATATTTATAACAACTATTTTTGTGATGGCAAAGGAATTGGAAACTGGAGGGATGTCCATCAATTGGGGAATAGCTGAATGACTTGTGGTATATGATTGTGATGGAATATTATTGTATCATAAGAAATGATGATCACAAAAAATCCTGGAAAGATATATATGAAGTGATGCAAAGTGAAGTGAGTAGAACCAGGAGAATATTACACAGTAACAGCAATAATGCAAAAAAAATCATTATACATTTATAATGATCAACTATGAATGACTACTCTTATCAACAATCTAAGACAATCCCAAGAGACTCATGACGAAAAAGGCTATCCACTGCTAATGAAGGAATTGATGGAGTCAAAATAGATAGAAGCTCGCCATTTTTCAGTTTGTTTCTTTTGGGAGTTTTTCTTTTTTTCTAATATAAGTAATATGTGTCTTTTTTTCTAACATGATGAACATGGGAAAATATATTGTACATGAATAACCTATATCATGTTGCCTACCATCTATCAGAGAAGGGTCAGAAAATGGAGGGAGAGAATATAGATGGCAAAATGTCAGAAAATATGTATTTAAAATTGTATCTACATCCAATCTAAAAATATATAGAATAAAAAAGAGAAAGGAAAAAAAAAGACCTAAGTTTAAATCCTGCCTCAGATATTAATTAACTGTAGGATCCTATACAAATCACTTAATTTTTCCCCACCTTAGTTTATTCATCTGTAAACTGAAACTGTGTTCTCAAAGAACTTGTGTTTTACTGAGAGGATGAAAATATAAAAAAAAAATTATGAAGAAATTATGAGAAGAGGGAGAAAAGGAAAGACCTTCTGTAAGAGGTGGCACCTGAATGGAACTTTAAAAGAAAACAAAGACTTTCAAGAGGGAAGAGAGGCTGGAATTATGTGTGTCCTTTCTGAAGGCAAAAAGATCAGGATTGCTCCTTTCCCAAGACATAGAATATCTAATAATATTTCCCTCTACCAAATTCTCCACCAAATAGTTCTTTTCCTTGAAGAGGGAGACAATGTTCTTCCAATCAGAATCATAGACTATTATGTCCTGCTCTAGATTTAAGACTCTTACTCCCCTTTGTCTAATTCTGGTGTTTGGTTCTCAAAATAAGAAGGAAAAACACCCAGCCCTCTGTCCAGTGTGTACAACTGGACCAGGACAGTTGATTTTTTCCCAGTGACACTGAGTCTAGCTTAATTCTACCTCCATTGAAGCATTAGATGAGCCAGCAAGACCCAGGCACTGGACCCACTTTTATAAAGGATGCTGGAGGCAAATAGCCTTTCACTTCCTCCCCATCCCTACAAGTATATCCTTCACATTCCTCTCCCTTGTTTCTTCCTGTCAACCTCCTATACCCTTCAGTGACATCCATCATTGGCAGTCTCTGTGTTCAAGTAAGACGAATTCTCAATCATCCTGTTGGCTTTATTCTCACAGTGGTAGAAAGATATCAAAGGCTATCTATAGTTTAAGTCTAGACTCAAAGCTTGGGAAGCTGAAATGTTAAACAGCAATCACAGTCTTTCATAAATTAAACATATATGAAACATGGAAAAAATAAGCCAGATAAGCAGAATATTGGCCCAACTTTCTTCCCCTGCCCCCTGAGGGATGACAACAACTCTGGAGGAAATGAGAAACTCCCTAGTCCAAGGCTGGAATGATTTCCAGTCTCCAGCTCCAGAGGGTCTGTGTATTTGTTTTCCTGAAGAAAACCAGCCTCAATCTGTTCCCATATCTGTGCTATGCTGCAGGGCCTGTAATGAAGGATGCAGTCAACAGGACTATAAAACCTGACCTCTTAGCCCCACTTAATGTAAATACCCAGGCCAGCCATGATGATTAAGTGCCCAGGACTTGTTTCTGTCAGGCAGGACTTAGGAACTGGATTCCGGATTTACTTTGTTTATATCGTTCTTGTGTGATAAAAGCCTGATATGTTTCTATAACAAGGAACAAAACTTTTATCTCTGCTACTTTCTTTCCCCCACAATTCTGGCCGCCTTATCCTTTGGTTATATTTCTTTGTAAAGTGTAATGCTAACTTTTCACATGGACTTTTATGGTCTGGACTATCCCAAAGAAGTCAATTTGCCTTGCAGAAGCATTGATTTTTAGATGGAAAAATATTGTCCAGAGAAGAGTATGGAGAAAATGAAATTGCATTCAAAAAGGAAATGCATCTAGAAAGTGAAAACTAGGAAAGATATTTTTGATAGAGCAATAATGATCATGATTATAATGCAAAAGATTTTACTGAAATGGGAGGGAGAGAGGCATGTAACAGTTAAAATTAGTTTCTCTGCTAAAAGTATTATATTTTATGAGGTTTATTAAAGATTAAGAAATAAAGAAAACACAAAATAAGATAGCACGTGCCTACGAGGGCCAAAAGGCCGATTCAATTTCATTTACTACATCTTGAGAGACAGCCTCAAGTAGGCGGAGAGCCCCTTTAAATAATAATTTGTGATCTCACACTCAGGTGAGATTCTGGAGAATTCTGGGAAGTTCCACGGACTTCTGGGAATTGAAGTCCAGGGTTCAAATCTCCATTTTTACAGGCAGGCATTGTTCTAAGCCCTTTGAAAAAATTATCTCATAATACTGATAAGAACGCTGTGTGGTAGGTGCTGTTATAAGCTCCATTTTGCAATTGAGGCAACTGATGTAAACATAGATTAAATGACTTGCCTAAGGTCTCACAATAAAGGTGTAAGGTTATTTGATGGGTATTCTCTCAATTTCCAATTCTTTGCCAACACAAAAAGAGTTGTTATACATAGTTCTGCACATGTAGATGCTTTTCTTTCTTTATTTTTATTTAAATTTATTTGTTTATTTGGTTGTTCCATTAAAATGCCTGTAACTATCTTCTCTCCCTCCATTAGAGAAATCATCATCTGACAAAAAGATATATGTATATATAAAACTTTATTTTGCTTATTTCTATTTATCAGTTCTTCCTCTGGAGGCAGACAACCATAAGTCATTCTTCAAACAAAATTTCTGCTGCTGTACATAATGTTCTTTTGGTTCTGCTCATTTTTTACTCTTCATAATTTCATGTAAGTCTATGTTTTTTTAAAATACTCTGCTCATCATTTCTTATGGTACAGTGGTATTCCACCATAATTATAAGCCACAATTTGTTTAATCATTTTCCAATTAATGAACATACCTTCAATTTCCAATTCTTTGCCATCACAAAGAGAGCTGCTATAAATATTTTAGAACATATAGGTTTTTTTTTTCCTTTTTCCCTGATCACCTTAGGAAATAAACCTAATAGTAGTATTGCCGAGTCAAAGGATATTCACAGTTCTTTTGGGCATAGTTCCAAATTGCTGTCCATAATGGTTGGAGCCATTCACCACTCCACCAACAGTGCTTTTGTGTTACAATATTCATACATTCCCTCCAATATTTGTCATTTTCCTTTTCTGTCATATTATGATAAGTATGAAGTGGTACCTCAGAGTTGTTTTAATTTGTATTTCTCTAATCAACAGTGATTTAGAATATTTTTTTCATGACTAGAAATAGCTTTGATTTCTTCATCTGAAGACTTTCTATTCATATACTTTGATCATTTGTCATTTGGAGGATTCTTATTCTTGTGAATTTGACTCAGTCCTCTATATATTTGAGAAATGAGGACTTTATCAGAGAAACTTACTGTAAAAAGTTTTACCCAGTTCTCTACTTTCCTTCTATTCTTGGCTGCATTGGTTTTGTTTGTACAAAACCTTTTTATTTTAATGAATCAAAATTATCCACTTTACATCTCTTAATGTTCTTTAAGTCTTGTTTGGTCATAAAGTCTTCCCTTACCCCTAGATCTGACAGGGAAACTATTCCATGTTCCCCTAATTTGCTTGTGGTAAGACCCTTTATGTCTAAATCATATACCCATTTTGACCTTATCTCACATGTTCCCTCCTTTGTTTGGGATCTTTGTAAGTATTCTTTTTGAGGGCAACCAGAGAGCCAACCAATTGGTTTTGGAATGAAAATGCTAATGCTCAAGTTAACATCTATACTATAACTTAATACATTCCCAAATGTCATATAGCAATTAAAATAAGACTCTGCCTCCAAAATAAATCCCAACAACAAAAAAATTCACCACAGAGAAACAGTGCCAAATAAGAATATTTATTTTGGATTTCAAAGTTCCTTCTGTCCTTGGACAGACACAGTGTGATAGAGTAGTGGTTATCTCATACAACTCCTTGCTTCTTGGCAGAGTTCTAAGAAAACTCTCCCAGATGAACTGGTTTCTACTCTTCTCTTTGAAAGCCCTATTTTGGATTGTTATGATATTTAAATCCAAAAATTCAATTTCTGTAACTTCTCATTGATCATTACATAAAGAAACTAGATACTACTTTGAAGAATACACAAACAACTTAGGGTTGCAAATACCTTCTTTGCCCTCAAAACCCTTCCCAATTGCCCTGCAGATATGTGGGTTGAAAATTACAATTACAGTAGTAGATATATACAGTCAGACAAGGAACATGAGAATGTTAATGCTTGTTTGTCTGTTTTAATCATCCAAGACAAATAGAAATAAAGTAAGGAAGAGCCTTGGACTGGCCACCAAAGGCCAAGGATTCTACTTACCTCTGCTAATAAGAATATTACCTTGGATAAATCATTTAATCTCTCTTAGTGTTAGTTTCTACATTTTAATTATGAGGGAATTGGATTAGATTATCTCTAAAGTGTATTCCAGTTCTAGAAACTCTGATTTGCCTCATATGACTACCCACTGTTTGGTAATACTCATGCCTCTGTCTCCTTTCTTATAACTGTAAGAATCCTGTATACCTAAGTAATTTAATTCAACAAAAATTTATTACACATATATTATGAGCAAAGCATTGGGGATGAAAGACAAAAACAAACAAACAAAAAATCCCTGCCTTCAAGAATCTTGCACTATAGGGAGAAAACAGCATGCATGCATATAAGGATAAACAAAATATTTACAAAGCAACTAATTTCAATGGCATAATTTCAGACGTGGTGATGATACTAGTTTACATTCTACTGTCCTTTATCTGTTACAGTGACCAAATAATTTAAAGGGCTTCTCCATAGATCTTAGAGTCTTTTGTGTCTCTAAAAATTTTGGATATTTGGCTTTTCTGGTAATCATAACTTCAGAGGAACTTCTGCATGGATACACAAACTTGTCTTGCTTTGGAAAATGCTGTTAAAAAATATGGATTGCCATGAATATAGATTTGGAAGTCTAGGAGAAAAAAAACTTTTTATTCAAGATTATCTAAATACTCAGGGGCCTTATTTCACAGAGCTGAAAATTCTTCTTTGAGAAAGGAATTACTAGTCTAATGTAGTTTGTAACTGGAGGGGACCAAGGTGAGGTGGGTATCCGGAAGAAACCTAGAGCTGTTAATCTGCTTCCTTGCTAGAATGTGTATTGACACCTCATGAATGCAAGCATGTAAATGATTCTCAAATTTATTCACTGATTGCTTAATATTACTTGACCTCATCTGGGGATCTCTAAAGTTACTGACCTGAGTGTTCTCTGATTCCCAGGTCTCCGGGGCATTAAGAGCCAATGCAGAAATACTTGGACTTCAGCGCTAAGTGCCATTCTAAAATAAGCTATCTCAAATTTTATTTGAAGAGGATCTGGAAATAGAAAGCCAGCACAGTCAGCAGCCTGGTACAGAGGTGAAAAGACTTTTCACCAATGACCTGGGGCTACTTTGCACCCTGTACACGCTCTTCTTCTAACATCTCTCTTCTTGTGTGATGATCCCCCGGTCTTTGTTGTGTTGGACCCAGAAAACAATTTCCAAGATAATTGTCCCCTTCTGACAGCTTATAGTATAGGCTCTCTCTCAGCTTTACAAAGTTTTTTCAAAATGACTTCATTTTCTCTCTTATTTGCCAATGTATTGCAAAGAAATACTTGGCCTATATCTCTTCCAACTGGGGTTGCCAGGAAGTGATAATTATTTAATGAAAGGGAAGAGAAATTTTTGCTAGAAAATTCTTAGGATGATAGAGAAAGGAGTAGGAGAGACCTCTCTGACTAAGTCCAATTTCTTCATTTAACATGTTGGGAAAATGAGACCTAGACAGGTACTAAGTAGAAGAGCCTAGTCTAATGGCAATTCCAAATAAGTTAGTTTTGAATTTTCAATTCCTAGGAAGCTTACGGAGCAGGGTAGGTAGAGTCTAAGACATCAAATTTATTGTTCTTTGCTTATTGCCATTGCTTCCCCCTATAGGCAGAATACTGACAGGGAAAGGAAGGAAGCAAGCAAGCCTTTACTCAGTTTCCTATGTGCCAGTTACTGTGCTAACTGTTGAGCTTACAAATCCAAACAAAAAGAAAGATAATTCCTTTCTGCAAGGAACTTGTTTTCTTATGGAAGAAAAAAGATGGGAAAGGGAGCTTACGGGGTGTGATGAAGGAGAGAGCCAGGGTCATGGTTTTGAAGTCCAAAGAAAGTGAAGAACAGGACCAAGAGGGAAATTATGGTGCACTGTCCTGGACCCCCTATAAAATGGCGGCCCCAAGAAGAATTCATACATGGGATAAGAGGGGAAGGCCTTGCTAAGGAATATTCCATGGTGAGTAGAGTAATGTTGACAAGTTCTTCCATAGCAAGGAGGCCCTGGGAGCTGAGGAAAGTCCAAAGATGAGCCAGTAATTGAGAAGGCATGGTTTTGAAAAAGTCAGAAACAAGTCTAGAAAAGGAATGAAGATAGATGAAGCCTCCGATTTCACTATTAAATAAATGCCTCTTCATTGAGGTCCACCTTCTAGGAAGTCAAAACACATATGAAAAGTTTTTTGTTTTGTTTTTTTAATCTATCACACTGGCTGTTTGGTGACCAAGGAAATCACTGATGGTTTCATTGCATTTAGCCTTAACTACTAAATTCAATCAAATCAGTTTGAGTGTGTGTGTAGACACATCCTTGCAACTCTAAAACTATAATTATGTCCACCATAGTCCCCAGAAGCTAACTCTATTAACAGATGTACTTTGACTTTGGTTCTACTCCAAGGGACTTTGTGTCCCTCTGTTCTGACCCTGGCCTCATATCTTTCTATTTTTCTACTATCAGAGTTAGTTTATTCTATGTTGAAAATCTTGTCTGAATCTGATTCTTGCTTTGCTCACATCAGTCTACCAATCTTCATCTCAAACACACTTTCTTATTCTCAGATTATGACCTCAAGTCATGAAAAATCCCAACCCTCTGATCAATTGAGAGGTGGTCTTTGTGCCTTTGCTCTCCACCTCCATCTCCCTACCCTGCTCTGTAAGCTTCCTAGGAATTGAAAATTCAAAACTAACTTATTTGGAGTTGCCATTAGAACAATATGGCAAATGGTCCTTATCATCTGCCCTCCTGTAGTAGGCATTTGATAAATGTTATTTAAGATGTTATGTTGGTAATTTGGTTAGGAAAGAACAAGAGGGAACATAAATAAATTCAGATTTATTGGTTGGGAAGGGGAGGAAGGAATTGGAGTCTAGGAGAAAATTATACTAATTATCTTAAAATCTAATGTCTATAAACGATCTAAAACTATCTTATTACATTAAGCAGTAAATTCCCCAATAGCCAAGTCTCACACCAGGAGTCCAATCAAATGGGCCAGGATCTTCAGTTGGTTAGTCTATCTTCAATCTTCTTGACTCAAAGCTGCCAGCATCCAGATTCAAAAGATTTCTTTTCTTCTGATGGTCTCAGGAGAAAACCCCAAACCTCTCTTCCAAGCCTCCAACTCAGGTCCTTCCCAGAGATAAGATGAAGTCTGTCCATTGGGCATAGAATCTTTCCCAGATCTCCAGCCTCCGGCTCCCTTGTGACCCTTAGTCACATGCTCCTGTCAATCACTCACTTGACGTTTGCACCTCTCAGTTTTTTGCAAACCATTCATTCTTCATCACAAAGATGAAGAGTGAGAATGAAAGGATCATAGATTCAGAACTGGAGGAAATTTTAGAATTCCATCTTGTCCAGTGGCTTTATTTTACAGATGAAATATCTGAATCCTCCAGCACTCTTTCCATTGTACTATGTTGCCTCTTTATAGAATCTTGTCCATAAGGTGACTTCATTTGTTCACTCACTAGCATGCTATCCCCACTCCCCTCTGTTCATCAAAATCTTACCCAACTTTTAAAGTCCAGTTTAAGTGTCACCTTCTCCAACAACCTTTTGTAGTGGCTCTAACCCACACAAGATCCCTTCTCTAAATTCAGAGAGCAGTCAGTGCCATTGCTACCCAATGTTTAAACACTGTTTTGTGTGACTCTCTAATTGTTTCATGTGGATAAGTGTCCTTTCCATAGCTAAGTTACAAGCTTTTCTAAGGACAAGATCTATGCTATCTTTGTTGTTCAGTGGTTTCAGTTGTTACTGACTTTTCATGACCCCATTTTGGGTTTTCTTGGCAAATATACTGGAATGGTTTTCCATTTCCTTCTCCAGCTCATTTGACAGATGAGGAAACTGAGGCAAACAAGGCTAAATGATTTGCCTGGATTCATATTTGAACTCAGGAAGATGAGTTTCCAACTCTAGGTTCAGCACTCCATCCATTGCACCACCTAACTGCTGAGTGTCATGGATGCATTTTTTTCAGATATCTCATTGTTAAACATTTACCAGCATGCCACAGCATATACCTCATGCACTAGAGGACAAAATCAACATGAAAAAAAGCTCAATTCAATTCAATAAGTATTTTTAATCACCTACTATGGGCCATTCACTGGAGATACAAAGGCAAAAAGAAAACTGTCTCATTCATCATGGAGGTGCTTAGAACTTGGGGGGAAACTGCATGTACACCGACATTGAATAGTACTGGGTTGTAAAGCTCTGCAGCCTGACTGCTAAATACCTTTCTTGAAGTTGATTTGATTTAATCAACTATCAGCACACATTGCTGGGCACGTGATTAGGGCTCAGTAAAGTATCTTTTGACTGAGTTTGAAATATGAATAATCATTTGCTCCCTTCCCATTTTCATCTGAGAATCATCTGAGAAGTAAATGCTATTTAAAATCAAGGCGTTGATAGTCAGGAATCAAGACAATATGAATATACATAGGTTGCAAGTCACTGAGTCTTTCATGGCATTTTTGTTGACAAGATAAGGAGATATGACTTGGGTTTTAAAATAGCTCAGCATATTCATAGCAGATGATCAAATGATCACACCTGATCATTGATTAAATTGAATCAGCTTCAAGGAAAGTATCTAGTAGGTCAGGCTGCAGAGCTTTGTCTATGACCCAGTCCTATCCATTTTTTTTTAACCAGGAAATTGAAATAAAACATAGAAGATATGTTTATCACATGTAGATATGTAGAAGGCATCTACCCAAGAGTGTATTGGTACTACCTCTAACAGGCCTAGGAGAGTCAGTTGTTAAATTTTCAGCTTGGAAATTGGCAAATGATTCAAATCAGAACTTGATTTATTGTTTTGTTCATTTCTAAATTAAAGTAAATGATAGAGAAAATGTTAATAATTCAGATTAAACTTGATAGAGTGTCATGGATGCATTTTTTCATATATATATCTCATTGTTAAACATTTGCCAGCATGCCCTTGCATATATCTCATGCCCTGGGTGATAAAATCAACATTAAAAAAGCTCAATTCAATTCAATAAGTATTTTTAATCACTTACTATGGACTATTCACTAGAGGCACAAAGGCAAAAATAAAACTGTCCTACTTCTCAAGGAGGAGCTTAGAACTAGGGGGAAACTGCAGATATACAGATAAGTAAATACCCCTGTGGATGATGGGGAGGGGTATATAGATTGATGAACCCCCTCTTAATTAGCTCTCATCAATTAAATATGTCTTGGGATATTCAGGGGAGGAATGGAATCCTAAAAATCTATTTTTATTAGACTGCCTGACCCATTTTGGGTCATCCATAGTCCTGAGAAAGCCATATAGACCTATATCAATTTATCAGTTATGATGCTGGCCTAACCAATGAATCTAATATAATAAAAAATGTATATTCTTACCCCAAAATCAGTCTATCCAGATAATTTTAATCATAATATGTAAGAAATTAAAGGACAAAGTCAGTACTTATCTAAAGAGTGGTTTGATTGCAAATACAGTACCGAAGGCATCAAAAGCTCTTTCACCATGTTAGAGAAGTGAGTATTCACAGGGTTGAAAACAAAGTCATCTGGAAGAGTCATCGATGGGTTTATTCATAGCATCCCTGACTCCAGAGTGAAGTGTCCCACAAGGTTGTCCAGTCATTTCCTATTTATCCAACTCTTCATGACTCCATTTGGGGTTTTCTTCGCAAAGATACCACAGTGGTCTACCATTTCCATCTCCAACTCATTTTACAGATGAAGAAACTGAGGCAAACAGGGTTAAGTGACTTCTCGAAGGTCACATAGCTAGTAAGTGTCTTAGACCAGATTTGAACTCTGTTCTTCCTTACTCTGGGACCAAAGCTCTCTGTCCACTGTGTCACCTAGCTGACGACACAAGGTGAATAGGTCACAGATAAAGAGAAGGCAACCAAAGACATATATAGATCTAAGGAGCACCTGCAATAATAGTAATATATCATTGAATATTTGACTAGAATAGATCTCATAAATTATCCAGAAAAATCCTTTCAAAGTCATGTAGCTAGTTAGAAGCAGAGCTAGGTTTGTAATCCAAAAATCATCTTTATTTCCTCATCTGGAAAATAAGGAGGTTAGATTTATTGAACTCAGATTTCCTTCCAAGCTCAGTGACCATGATCCTGATCTTCCAATTCATATTCTAATATCAATATTAATGCTAGTTTGCCACACCATGTCCCTTCCCTTTATATTATTTTAATTTTTAAAATTTTTAAATTTTTAATTAATTAATTAATTAAAATTCTGAAAAAGAAAAGAATCATTAAGGTACCTTTAAAAAAACTACATAGAACTGAATAAAAAGAAGTCTAGACAAGGAGGATAGCTTTAGTATTAGATTGAAGATAGGTCAGCCTTAAAGCTAAAAATTGAACTTATTTATAAGGTATCCCAAAAGTCTTAGTGCAGTTTAAAGCTATCAAACCTTTAATATTAAGCTTAAGTCTTTAAGAACTTAAAACCTAAAATCATAGATTTTTGAAAAAATTAAAAGCTGCATATAATATAGATCTGAAGCTTGTACAACCTCCTTTTCTATTATTTTCTCTTTATTTTCCTATTATGTGGATGCAAATATATATTCAATTTGATGTTTAAGTTCAGAATAAAAAATTTAATTTCCTTTAATTTTTAAAAATACCTCTCGAATAATTAAAAAAAAAATTTTTAACCCTTATGTTGGGAGAAGTCAGTCAGCTCAGTGGATTGAGAGCCAGGCCTAGAGATGGGAGGTCCTGGGTTCAAATATGGTCTCAGACACTTCCTAGCTGGGTGACCCTGGGCAAGTCATTTGACCCCCATTGCCTAGCCCTTACCACTCTTTTGCTTTGGAACAAATACATAGTATTGATTCTAAGACAGAAGGTAAGGGTTTAATTTTTTTTTTTTTACTAAAACATATATTAAATTCTAGTCTGTATAGTTTTTGCTTATGCCTGCCAGTAGTATTTTGGTGTGTTTCTCAGTCCTGTTGGTGGTCCTCAGTTGCTGATTGCTAATTAAGCTATTTCTCCATTTTTTCCTTCATTAACAAAGCTTGAATTCTTGAATCTCTTGGAAGACACTGAGGTGAGGTATTGAGGATTGTAAGGTATCAGTGAGTGAAGCTTCTTTCATTTTATGGTAACCTACGTCTTCTAACACCATGCTTTCTCTAGTAAAACCTACATACTTGAAACAGGGTATGAGACAAGACAGTACAAGCAAGATCTGCAAAAAATGTGCATCCAAACAATAGTATTGCTTCACAATAGCATCACATACATTTGTAACCCGAGTGTCAAGGGCCCTACTCTTGGCAGTCAGACCAGGTTTATCCTTGGAAACTAATCAGCAACAACATCTTTGTTTGGCTAAAACTTTTCCTCTGCCCAGACATTGAGAAAAACTGGATTTGGCTCATTTTAAAGAGTATTCAAGTTAGTCATTTACAAGCAACCAAGACTTTCATTCAGCTTTCACACTCAGAATTTCTGGGATCATAATGAATTGAGAAGGAACTAGCAAATATCCCAGCCCCCTTAGCAAAATGAATTTAGGAAATAGTTATTTCCGACCTTTTTTTCTCCTCTCCTTCCCAGAATAATTCTGTCTCAGTCAGTCACAGCTCAAGATTTATAACCCCAATTGGCAAAGCCCAAAAGAAGTCCCCAAAGCATGGGGGCATTGCAGGACTGGCAGGTCTAGAAGCAAGCACAAGTTCTAAATCTTCATCCTCTGGATTCTTCTATCCATTCATCATCAGTTGGCAAACCCTGCCATTTCTAATTCCCACATCTCTTTACATATGTGCCCTTCACATATTCTTAATCAAATTAGACCAGTTTATTCAATGTTCTGCATACAGGATGCGTCATGAATCCCATCTTCATGCCTATGCACTGGCTATCCCCATATCTGGAAGGTACTTCCTACTCACCTTTGCCTTTCGTAATCCTGGTTTTCATTCAAAACTCAGCTCAAGTGCCACCTTCTTCATGAAGCCTTTCCTGATGCCTCCAACTGCTATGGCATTTCCTCCCTAAATAACTTTGTAGTCACTCTGTACTTATATGTATAAATGTCTTCTCTATTAGTCTTTGAGGGCAAGGATTATTTCACTTTTGTGAATCCCTGAAATTTAGCACAATGCCTGAAATGTAAAGATTTAACCAATATTGATTGGTTGATTGATTCTTGTCCATTTCCTGAAGATCACAGTTTAGCTTTAGGTCTTCTGCCTTTGCCCCAGAGATCAACACTGATTATAATCATTCTCCTGTGAAGCTTCCCTTTACTGTTCTCGTTCATCATGATTATTTTCCCTCTTTACCTTTACTTAGTGCTTTCTACTGAATTTGACCCACAGCATTCTAGAAAATGACTTTTCCTATCACACCCCCTAGGTAGTTATACATAATAACCAAACCTTATTCAAAAATAGCAAAATTCCATTGTAACATTAGTTATAATCATCCATCCATAACAGTGTTCTCATAGAACTAATTTTCCCCAAAAATGTTATTTCGCCTATTTTTTTCCTGGAAACTAGATGGAGTATGAATGTACATTATAAAAAACAAAAACAAATGTATCCAAACACTAAAATATATGGTATGTATACCATGTAAATACATGTAAAGTTCTATGGGATTTGGGGAAAATCTGTGTGCTAAAACACTTGGGGCATACAGGTACAGTAATGATAATGCTTCATTATCCATAGTAACTTCCCCACAACATAACATAACTATACTGTTCATCCCCTTCCAATTATATCCACTTTAGCCCCAACTCTGTCAGAGATCATGACTGCTACTCCTGCCTTCTCTAGATCAACTGAGGTACAGTATATTCTGCATCAGCCCCTCACCTTCACTCTATGTGTATCTCTCATTTTCAGTGTGTTTCTTGTAAACAACAAATTGTGATGCCCTGATTTTTTTTAGTTTTTTTTTTTATTTTTAATATATATTATTTGATCATTTCCAAGCATTATTCGTTAAAGACATAGATAATTTTCTTTTCCTCCCCCCCACCCCCCATAGCCGACGCGTAAGTCCACTGGGCATTAGATGTTTTCTTGATTTGAACCCATTGCTTTTTTGATAGTATTTGCATTAGAGTGTTCATTTAGAGTCTATCCTCTGTCATGTCCCCTCAACCTCTGTATTCAGGCAGTTGCTTTTTCTCGGTGTTTCCACTCCCATAGTTTATCCTTTGCTTATGAATGGTGTTTTTTTTCTCCTGGATCCCTGCAAGTTGTTCAGGGACATTACACCACCACTAATGGAGAAGTCCATTACGTTCGATTATACCACAGTGTGTCTGTCTCTGTGTACAATGTTCTCCTGGTTCTGCTCCTCTCGCTCTGCATCACTTCCTGGAGGTTGTTCCAGTCTCCATGGAACTCCTCCACTTTATTATTCCTTTTAGCACAATAGTACTCCATCACCAACATATACCACAGTTTGTTCAGCCATTCCCCAATTGATGGGCATCCCCTCGTTTTCCAGTTTTTGGCCACCACAAAGAGCGCAGCTATGAATATTCTTGTACAAGTCTTTTTGTCCATTATCTCTTTGGGGTACAGACCCAGCAGTGCTATGGCTGGGTCAAAGGGTAGATATTCTTTTGTCGCCCTTTGGGCATAGTTCCAAATTGCCCTCCAGAATGGTTGGATCAGTTCACAGCTCCACCAGCAATGAATTAATGTCCCTACTTTGCCACATCCCCTCCAGCATTCATTACTTTCCTTTGCTGTTATGTTAGCCAATCTGCTAGGTGTGAGGTGATACCTCAGAGTTGTTTTGATTTGCATCTCTCTGATTATAAGAGATTTAGAACACTTCTTCATGTGCTTGTTAATAGTTTTGATTTCTTTATCTGAGAACTGCCTATCCATTTCCCTTGCCCATTTATCAATTGGAGAATGGCTTGATTTTTTGTACAATTGATTTAGCTCATTATAAATATGAGTAATTAAACCTTTGTCAGAGGTTTCTATGAAGATTTTTTCCCAATTTGTTGTTTCCCTTCTGATTTTAGTTACATTGGTTTTGTTTGTACAAAAGCTTTTTAGTTTGATGTAGTCAAAATTATTTATTTTATATTTTGTGATTCTTTCTATATCTTGCTTGGTTTTAAAGCCTTTCCCCTCCCAAAGGTCTGACATGTATACTATTCTGTGTTTACCCAATTTACTTATGGTTTCCTTCTTTATGTTTAAGTCACTCACCCATTTTGAATTTATCTTGGTGTAGGGTGTGAGGTGTTGATCTATTCCTAGACTCTCCCACACTGTCTTCCAGTTTTCCCAGCAGTTTTTATCGAATAGTGGATTTTTGTCCCAAAAGCTGGGATCTTTGGGTTTATCGTATACTGTCTTGCTGAGGTTGCTTTCCCCCAGTCTATTCCACTGATCTTCCTTTCTGTTTCTTAGCCAGTACCAAATTGTTTTGATGACTGCTGCTTTGTAATATAGTTTTAGGTCAGGGACTGCAAGGCCCCCATCATATGTGTTTTTTTTCATTATTTCCCTGGATATCCTTGATCTTTTGTTCTTCCAAATGAACTTTGTTATGGTTTTTTCTAAATCAGTGAAGAAGTATTTTGGTAGTTCAATGGGTATGGCACTAAATAGATAAATAAGTTTGGGTAGGATGGTCATTTTTATTATATTGGCTCGTCCTATCCATGAGCAGTTAATGTTTTTCCATTTGTTCAAGTCTAGTTTTAGTTGTGTGGCGAGTGTTTTGTAGTTGTGTTCATATAGTTCCTGTGTTTGTCTTGGGAGGTAGATTCCTAGGTATTTTATTTTGTCTAAGGTGATTTTGAATGGGATTTCTCTTTCTAGTTCTTGCTGCTGAGCTGTGTTGGAGATATATAGAAAAGTTGATGATTTATGTGGGTTTATTTTGTATCCTGCAACTTTGCTAAAGTTGTTGATTATTTCAATTAGCTTTTTGGTTGAGTCTCTAGGATTCTTTAAGTAGACCATCATGTCATCCGCAAAGAGTGATAACTTGGTCTCCTCCTTGCCTATTTTGATGCCTTCAATTCCTTTATCTTCTCTAATTGCTACTGCTAGTGTTTCTAGTACAATGTCAAATAGTAGAGGTGATAATGGGCATCCTTGTTTCACTCCTGATCTTATTGGGAATGCATCTAGTTTATCCCCATTGCAGATGATATTAGCTGTTGGTTTTAGATATATACTGTTTATTATTTTTAGGAATGACCCTTCTATTCCTATGCTTTCTAGTGTTTTTAATAGGAATGGGTGTTGTACTTTATCAAAGGCTTTTTCTGCATCTATTGAGATAATCATGTGGTTCTTGCTAGTTTGCTTGTTGATGTGGTCAATTATGTGGATGGTTTTCCTAATGTTGAACCAGCCCTGCATCCCTGGTATGAATCCTACTTGATCATGGTGAATGATCCTTCTGATCACTTGCTGGAGTCTTTTTGCTAGTATCCTATTTAAGATTTTTGCATCTATATTCATTAGGGAGATTGGCCTATAGTTTTCTTTCTCTGTTTTTGACCTGCCTGGTTTTGGAATCAGTACCATGTTTGTGTCGTAAAAGGAGTTTGGTAGAACTCCCTCTTTGCTTATTATGTGAAATAGTTTGTATAGTATTGGGATTAACTGTTCTCTGAATGTTTGATAGAATTCACAGGTGAATCCATCAGGCCCTGGGGATTTTTTCTTAGGAAGTTCTTTGATGGTTTGATGGATTTCAATTTCTGATATGGGATTATTTAAGGATTCTATTTCCTCTTCTGTTAGTCTAGGCAGTTTGTATTTTTGTATATATTCATCCATTTCTCCTAAATTGGTGTATTTATTGCCATATAATTGGGCAAAGTAATTTCTAATGATTGCCTTAATTTCATCTTCATTGGAGGTGCTGTCCCCCTTTTCATCTTTAATGCTGTGAATTTGCTTTTCTTCCTTCCTTTTTTTAATTAGATTGACCAGTACCTTGTCTATTTTGTTTGTTTTTTCAAAGTACCAGCTTCTTGTCTCATTTATTAAATCAATAGTTCTATCACTTTCGATTTTATTAATTTCTCCCTTAATTTTTAGGATTTCTAATTTGGTTTTCTGCTGGGGGTTTTTAATTTGATCGCTTTTGAGTTTTTTCATTTGCATTTCCAATTGATTGATCTCTGCTCTCCCTTGTTTGTTAATATGAGCATTCAGGGATATGAATTTACCTCTGATTACCGTTTTGGCTGCATCCCAAAAGGTTTGAAAGGATGTTTCGCCATTGTCATTTTCCTTGATGAAATTATTAATTGTTTCTATGATTTCTTCTTTAACTAAACGGTTTTGGAGTATCATATTGTTTAATTTCCAATTGGTTTTAGATTTGGTTTTCCATGTACCATTACTAATCATTATTTTTATTGCCTTGTGATCTGAGAAGGCTGCATTCATTATTTCTGCTTTTTTGCATTTGTGTGCTATGTTTCTGTGACCTAGTATATGGTCATTTTTTGTGAATGTGCCATGTGGTGCTGAGAAGAAGGTGTATTCCTTTTTATCCCTATTTATTTTTCTCCATATGTCTATTAATTCTAATTTTTCTAAGATTTCATTCACTTCTTTTACCTCTTTCTTATTTATTTTTTGATTTGATTTATCTAAATTTGATAATGGTTGGTTTAAGTCTCCCACTAGTATGGTTTTATTGTCTATTTCTTCCTTCAATTCGCCTAGTTTCTCCATTAGAAATTTGGGTGCTATATTATTTGGTGCATACATGTTGATTAATGATATTTCCTCGTTGTCTAGAGTCCCTTTTAACAAAATATAATTACCTTCCCTATCCCTTTTGATCAGGTCTATTTTTGCATTGGCTTTATCAGATATCATGATTACCACTCCTGCCTTCTTTCTATCAGTTGAGGCCCAGAAGGTCTTACTCCATCCTTTAATTCTGACCTTGTGGGTGTCAACCCGCCTCATGTGTGTTTCTTGAAGACAACATATGGTAGGGTTTTGGATTCTAATCCATTCTGCTATTCGTCTACGTTTTATGGGTGAGTTCATCCCATTCACGTTCAAAGTTATGATTGTCATTTGTGGACTCCCTGGCATTTTGATTGCCTTCCCTAATTCTAACCTTTTCTTCTTCGGCTCTACCTTTTAGTCCAGTGATTTACTTTGAATCAGTCCCCCTTGTCCCCTCCCTTGATGTTTCCCTTTTTAGTCCCTCCCTTTTTCTTCCCTCCCCCTCCCCCCTCTCTTTCCCTCCCTTTTTGTTCTCCCTCTCCCCCTCCCCCCTTGGTTTTCCCTTCTCCTTACCCTTGTTGGGTAAGATAGAATTCAAGATCCCAATGGATCTGGATGTTTTTCCCTCTCAGAGTTGATTTCCCTGAGATTGAGGTTTAAGTAAACCCCCTCCCCCCTCTCTTCCTCTCCTTCTTATAGGAGTTTTCTTCCCCTCCCCTTCCCATGTGAATCTTTGTGTGAGAACGATTATTCCAATTGGTCTTTCTTTACCCCCTATTTATACATTACATTTTCCCCACATATTAGTATACATAGATTGATATAAATGTAGTCCTTATAGAAGAGAGTTTGAGTAAAAGAAGAAGATAACATTTTTCCCCTTTCCTTAATATTTACCTTTTCAGGTATTCCTTGCTCTTTGATTTTTGGTATCAAACTTTCCACAGAGCTCTGGTCTTTTCTTTGCAAAAAGTTGGAAGTCTTCTATTTTGTTGAATGCCCATACTTTCCCTTGGAAGTATATAGTCAGTTTTGCTGGGTAGCTGATTCTTGGTTGGAGACCCAGTTCTCTTGCCTTTCTGAA
The DNA here is from genome assembly GCF_027887165.1 of Monodelphis domestica. NCBI lineage: Eukaryota > Metazoa > Chordata > Mammalia > Didelphimorphia > Didelphidae > Monodelphis > Monodelphis domestica. The sequence goes on from NC_077227.1 coordinate 152,601,183, forward strand.
GATCATGTTCCATGCCTTACGATCATTCAGAGTAGAACTTGCAAGGTCTTGTGTGACCCTGATTGGCATTCCTTTATATCTAAATTGTCTTTTTCTGGCTTCCTGTAGGATTTTTTCTTTTGTTTGATAGCTTTGGAATTTGGCAATTACATTCCTGGGAGTTGTCTTTTGGGGGTTTAGTGTAGAAGGTGTTCTGTGAGCTCTGTCAGTGGCTGTATTGCCCCCTTGTTCTAGAATCTCTGGGCAATTTTCTTTGATTATATCTTGTATCACCATGTCCAGTTTGGTGTTTATTTCTGGCTTTTCTGGGAGTCCAATTATTCTTAAATTATCCCTTCTCCCTCTATTTTCCAGATCTATCACCTTGTCGGTGAGATATTTTATGTTCTCTTCTAATTTCTTGGTGTTTTGGCTTTGCTTTATTAGTTCTTGCTTTAAAGCCTGGTTTTCTTTTACAGTTTGGTCAAACTGGTTTTGTAGATGCGTGAATTTCTTTTGCATTATTTCCCACTTTTCCTCCCAGAAGGCTTCCATCTTTTTGGTCATTTCTGATTCAAATTCTTCATGGGTTTGTGGAGAGTTTCCATTTCCTTTGGAAGATTTTGGAGCATTTTCTTGTATATCTTCTTCTATCTGCTCTGTATTTTGTATTTTGGCTTCATAGAATGTGTCCAAAGTCGCCCCTTCTTATTTTTCTTGGTATTTTGGGGCTTCTGTGCTTCTGTGGAGTTTGCCATCTCTGAATGTGGAGGATTAGCTTTTCTTATCTCTGTCTGGTGATCAGAGGCTTTAGTCCTGGGCAGATTGTCAGTTCTATGAGCTTTCCCTGGGTTAAACTGAATATGCCTCACTGGAACTGGAATGGAAGGGTCGGACCACGTTGCTTTCCGGAAGTTGCCTTCAGAATCGCTGGCCGTGAGGCTGTTTTGTTGGCCTGCAGGGGGATGGGCTGCAGCTTCCCCAAGCTCCGAGGGCAGGGACTTTCACTGAGACTTGGATAGCAGGATCCAGCCCGTGAGGCTGTCTTGCTCCAGGCAGTGACTTTCACTGGGACTCGGATAGAAGGCCCTGAGGGTTGTTGTTCCGAGGACCCTGCTCTCTGAGCCGGGCCGGGCTGCGGCTTCCCGGAGCCTTGGACTCTGCGCTCCTACCCCTTAGGTCCGAGTGGTCTCGGGTTCTGGCTTTTGAGGGGAGCCGTACCTTTTGATCCGGGTCCAGGTCCAGGAGGAGGGTTCCCAGGGTCTGTGCTGTTGATCGTTTTGAATTTCGGCGCTTTAGGAGCTTATAGTTTGAGATCGGTGGGGAAGGGTTTTCCGGAGATCTGAACTTTAGCTTTCTCTAAGCCGCCATCTTAACCGGAACTCTTGATGCCCTGATTTTTTAATCCTTTTTGCTATCCATTTTCTTCCCATGAGTTAATCCATCCCATTATACTCATTATCATGGTTACTGAATGTGTATGTCCTTCAACTCTGTTCCTCTTCACTTTTGTCTCCTTCCTTTCTTTCTGCCATATCCCTCCTCAGGTGTCAAATTTCCTTTGACCAATATCTCTCCTATTCATACCCTTCCCCCCAAATTCTCCTTTATCCTCTCCCTTTGCCTTCCTAGTTCCAAATTGACCTGCCTTTCCAAAAGTTCCTCCCTTGTCCCTTCCCCTTACCTTTTAATTCTTATTCTATCCATCTTTCCATCAATCCCTTCCTTATCTTCATGACTATGCCCTCTTACTTTTTGATGAGTGCAATTCTAAAATTCCCTCCCCATCTTGTCCTAAATGTCTCTTACTATCTTCTCACCTTACCCCTCCAACCTTTCAATAGGCATTCCTTTCCCCTGTCCTTCCCTTATCCTATCTCCCTTCCCTCTTGTTTCTATGTACATTAAGAAAATTTATCCCTCTAATGGTATATGTTGTTCTCTCTTTATCCTAGGTCTGATGACAGTAGGTTTCTAGTACTACCAGATCTCTAACCTCTCCTCCCCTTCTCCCTGTCAGTTCCTCCACTCATTCCTCTTCCATATGAGGAAGCCATTCTACCCTATTTCCTCCTGGTCTCTTCTACTACCATTTTGACTCATTCCATTCCATTGATCTCAACTTCAAGTCTTCACTTCATACATTCCCCTTCAAAATATCTAGGCAATGAAGCCATTTTGAGGGGCCATACATAGATGATAGGAAAAGTTTTGGGGCTGAATTATCAAAAAATGATTTCTAGGGAGAGGTAAAAATTAAATAGGCTCTTTAATGATGAGTAGGATTTAGATATACAGAAAGGGGGCGGGGTAGGATCATCTAACTTCTTAAGGCATCCCATAGTTCTTTCACTTATAAAATGAGAGGGTTATAGCTAAGTGACATAATGGATAGACTGACAGTCCTCAAGAATCATTAGATTAGATGATGTCTAAGGTCTCTTCCAGTTCCAACACTCCTTGGATGTATAGTGAAGTTGGACTGGTTATAGCAAAGGCTGATTGTCACAGAGTATTGGGAAATAGCCATATGGGTAGAATAGGTCTACATCACTAAATCTCCTCTGGATGTTGGTAATAATACTTCATATATATATATATATATAGTGCTTTGGCATTTATAAAAGCTCTTTCTCCTCAATAACCCTTTGATGGCAGCACAATGTCATGGGGAGAATACTGGCTTTGGACTCAGCCAACCCATATTTGAACCCTAGATCATCTACTTTTTACCATCATGTCCTTGGGCAAATCAGTTCCCCTCTCTGGGCATCAGGGTCTTCACATGTAAAATGAAGAAGTTGGATTAAATGACTTCCAAGATTTCTTCCATTGTAAATCTATGATTCTATTATTCAATTGCTTCTAGTTCTTTCTAGTCATATCAGATACAGAGGGCTCACAGAAAGCCCTGGGGTTGATTGCCTGGCTATCCAAAATTTGGATTGTTGCCAGAATACTACTGTGACATGTTTTCATCTCTTCTGTTCATTGACAATTCTCTCTCCTCCTCTTCCTCACTTTCTTCCTCTGCTCTCACCTTGGAGTGACATAAACAAGGGGCTGTAAGAAACTGGCAGCACTTTGGGTCTGATCTCTGCCTGATAGAGCACCTCAACAAAAGGCTTTCTGTGCCTCTTTAACTGTTTCCACTGGGATATTTTCTATTAGAGTTCAGAATCACCCTCCCTTCCTGCTTCCTGCCCCCACTCCTGAACTCTGAGGCATTACAAAAGCCATTATTCTGACATTTGGTTCTCTGAAACAACCAGTCCATTTTACTTCTGCTACCCTCTTACTCTTTGCATTATGCATATTTATTATTTATCCTTTTTCTTATTAAATTTTTTTTGTACTGAAGTTCTACCCAAGGGTGATTGGGATGTTCATAGAGTATAGGCCAGGTATCCCTGCACACTGTGAGGCCTCATTCTCATTGATCCTTCTTCTAAGGGTTTATATCTTTGATGGAAAAAAAGTTGACCCAATTTTTCATCCTGAATAATCAGTACCGTTTCCAAAGTAAAAGAAGCCCAGGGTAACATTTCCAGCTACCTACCTAGGGGAAGGAGCAGGCAGGATCTAGACCCTCCAAGGCTGGGAGATCTCTCTTCAGGTCTCCAAGAGGGACATCAAGATGAAATTATATTTCTCTGCTACCCCTCCAATATTTCTCCTCTACGTATACAAGTCTGGGTTCAGAATGAAAGTCACTTCCTTAATTCTTTTAAAGGGGAGAATAGCCTCTGGTTTACACTCACCAGCTTAAATTAACCCTTCCTACCAAACTATGGTTACACATAAAGTATTCAAGAGTAGCAAATTTCTTTATCAAAGAAAGTAGGAAATAGAAATCAGAAAAATTCTACAAATTCAAATATGCCCTTAAAATTAAATATACCCTTGAAAGTCAAATGCATGAAGTCAGCAAGACTGCTAGTCTGGAGTCAGTAAGTCTCATCTTCCTGAATTCAAATAGATAAGTCACTTAACCCTGTTTGCCTCAGTTTCCTCATCTGTAAAATGTGCTGGAGAAGGAAATGGCAAACCACTCCTGTATCTCTGCCAAGAAAACATCACCAGAGCTCCAGCCCAACATTCAAAATTCTGCTCCTCAACTTAACTTTCTCAAGTTGTATGTGCATCTGACAAAATGAAGTCTCTTCTTCATTCACTAGACTTCACTTTCTGGAATCAACGTTCTCTTACTCAGGAATCATATTCCCCATAAATACTCCGGCTTTGGTCACAAGGCAGTCCCTCTGGAACAGTGCCCCAAGCTTGGATGCAGTGTTGCATATGTAAAATTCATTAGTACCCAGTACCATAGAAAGAAATTACAGAGATTTTCAATAAAGAAAAAAGTTGAGAGAGGGCAAAGCTTAGGGCAAATTAATCTAATGATTGGGCTTCTGTTCTCTAGAATACATTTTGGGTGAGACAGTTAAGTCTCGTATGCCAGGAACCTTTCCACTTAAATCACTGCATATCAGTGACCACCTATGAGAACTATTAGTAGGAATAGCACTGCCACTAAGCCCATGAGGCTCAGATGATCTTGTCTCTAAGAAAAGGAAATGAGTTGATAAGTGGCCAACCTTTCTTTTATTTTTATTTATTTATTTATTTTTAAGCCCTTGTCTTCTTTCTTAGAATCAATATTAAGTATTGGTTCTAAGGCAGAGGAGAGATAAGGGCTAGGCAATGGGGGTTGAGTGACTTGCCCAGGGTCACACAGATAGGAAGTGTTGGAGGCTAGATTTGAACCCAGGACTTTCTGTCACTAAGTCTGGCTCTCTATCCACTGAGCCACTCAATTCCCCTCCCCCCCATTTCCTTTAACAGCTTTAAATCCTCCAACTCCTAAGTGAGTGCAAACCATATAAATTTCCTATCCCTCCTCTCTTCTCCCATTCTTCCTCTGTCCTTTGCCTCCTGCTTTCCTGATCCTTCCCCCACTTCTCTTTCTTTCTCCTTCCTTTCTTCAAAGTTCAATTCAACAAAAGAAGAGAAGCTCTCATAAGATGGGAGAATCTGTACAGGAAAGGCCAGTGGTAGGAGCAGGAAGTATTCTGCCTTTTCAGCTTCACAAAAGCCACAGTGTTGGCTGGTGAATTCATTTTCAATTTAGAAAATGTTCTTTTTTTCTTTATTCTTTTTTTAAACTTTTTTTCTTTCTTTCTTTTTCATTCTTCCTCTACCTCTCACCTCACCCCCTTTCACTCAACCCCTAGCTTGTTGTTCTATTTTTAAATGAAGAGGTACCAGAGCAGAGAGTGGAACAGAAGCCACATTTTGCCCTCTTGCTGGATAATGGGACATTTTTTTAAAGGTTTTTAGTTCAGACGGAATACTTTTTCCTTTTCCTTGGCACCAGTTTGATTTCCTGAGGGAGAGATCCTGTCTTTCTACCCCGAACTTGAAAACATCAAAATATTTTCCTGAACTTGCACATAAAGCTCCTATTTCACACTGTCCAGTTTCTGGAATGAATGAAAAAAATTTCTTTTGTGCTACCATCAACAGAAGCATATGTGTGTGTGTGTATGTGTGTGCACTAATAAACTTATTAGTTCAGTAGAAACCATACCCAGTCTAAATTAGAAGACCTGAGTTTAATCCCAGTTCTCCTTACTACTTGTATGGCCTTAGGAAAGTCACTCTTGTGGGGTAGCTAGGTGGCTAAGTGGACCGAGAGCCAGGTCTAGAGAATGGACGTCCTGCATTCAAATTTGATTTCAGACACTTCCTAGCTGTGTGACCCTGGACAAGTCATTTAACCCCCATTGCTCAGTCCATACTGGTCTTCTATCTTAGAATCAATACCCAGTACCCAGTATTGATTCTAAGACAGAAGGTAAGGTAAAAAAAGAAAGAAGGAAGGAAGGAAGGAAGAAAGGAAGGAAGAGAGAGAGAGAGAGAGAGAGAGAGAGAAAGAAAGAAAGAAAGAAAGAAAGAAAGAAAGAAAGAAAGAAAGAAAGAAAGAAAAGAAAGAAAGAAAGAAAGAAAGAAAGAAAGAAAGAAAGAAAGAAAGAAAGAAAGAAAGAAAGAAAGAAAGAAAGAAAGAAAGAAAGGAAGGAAGGAAGGAAGGAAGGAAGGAAGGAAGGAAGGGAAGGAAGAAGGAAGGAAGGAAGGAAGGAAGGAAGGAAGGAAGGAAGGAAGGAAGGAAGGAAGGAAGAAAGGAAGGAAGGAAGGAAGGAAGGAAGGAAGGAAGGAAGGAAGGAAGGAAGGAAGGAAGGAAGGAAGGAAGGAAGGAAGGAAGGAAGAAGAAAGAAAGGTCACTCTGTCACTCTTGGAGCCTCGGTTTCCTCTTCTTTACAATTAAAGGCTTGGACTAGATCATCTCTAAGATCCCCTCTAAATCCTACAAAGCTATGGATTCCTATTCAACAAACCAAATGAATTCTGTTTTTCTTTTGGAAAGCAAAAATAACTGGGTCTAGCCCTAGACCGAATAACTATGAGATAGTTAGGTTCATGGCTGTCCCTTAGCTTCAGTCTTTTCCTTTTACATAAATAAGTGGTCCTTCTTCTTGCCAAAGCAAACCCCTCTATATGCAGAGTGACCGCACTCCAGCCTGTCTTCTCCAGGAAACTGCCACTTCCATCTTGTCCCCTCTCTCACTAATCTGCAATTTCTCCCTTTCTGTTGCCTGCTTCCCTAATGCCTACAAATATGCCCAGGTTGCCTCAAAACCCCTCACTTCATCCATCCATTCCTGCTAGCTATCGTTTCATCTCTTCTCTTTTTTGTGGCCAAGCTTCTAAGAAGACCATTTATTTCCTCTCTCTCCCTTCCTTCTTAACTCTCTACCATTAACCATCTCATTCAACCAAAACAGCTTGTTTCAAAACTATTGAAGATCTCTTAGTGGCCAAAGCTCAGTGTCTTTCTCCCTCTATTTTATTTCCCTTAATGATCCATCAGCAAGCATGGATTCAATTATGATCTCTATGCAGATGGCTCTCTGATCTACTTATCAAATCAGCCTCATCCCTGACCTACATTATCTCCAATTATTTTTTGGACATCTTGAATCAGATAAACTCCACAAACGAATTTATTCTCTTTTTCTTCAAATCCTATTGCTTTCCTCAGTTTCCTATTATTGTTGAGAATATTATCATCCTCCCAGGTACCCAGGCTAAACACTAGGTGTTTATGTACTCAACTCCTACTCTATCTGACCCTAAAACCCAATGGATTTTTGAGTCCTGAAATGACTTTTTTTTCCTATACATTTTTCTTCTTCTGTCCTCTGACACGGCTACCACTCTGGTACAGGCACATAGTAGGTGCTTTATAAAACATTTCTTTCTTTCTTCATCTTCCCCTCTCCCTAATTGTTTGAGGTTTTAGAGCCAGTGAAAGTCTTTCAGACTAGCTAGAGTTGTGGAGTCTTTGGAGTTTTTTGTTAAATATGACCTGAGATTTCATTGGTAAAGGGAATTTCTAATGAAGCAACTTCTCTACCAATGTAAACTGGCAGTTACTCTGCAACTTTTAGTTTTAGGGAGTTGTCTGAAGGTCATGAGAGGTTAGATTGCTTGCCCAAGGTCACAAAACCAGGATGTGTTAAAGGCAAGATTCACACTCAGATCTTCCTGATTCTAAGGCCAGCGCTCTATCCACTAGCAGTAAATTGTATTCAAAATTACCCATTTCTGGTTCCTTGCCCATAGAAAATGATCAATAAAGATTCGTGGATAAATTTGGAAGTCTCCTAAATGCCTAAGGCTCCCCTATCCAATCCATTATGGCTCCTTAATCTAGGAATTCAGTTTTTCCTTCTTAAAATGGTTACCTGTAAAATTTGTTATATATCTTTGATCAATAGATATCTATGAATAGATTTGGAATATTCTTCTAAATGCCTAAGGCTTCCCTCTCCAATCCATTATAGCTTTTTAATCCATAAATTCAGCTTTTCTTTCTTAAAATTGTTATGTGTACAATTTTGTTATACATCTTAAAAATAACAAATTCATGGATTTAAAGTCAGTTTTGTCTGTATCATTTACTCATTGTGTGACCTTGGATAAGTCACTTTACCTCTTGTGGTTTCATTTCTTCATATGTCAAATGTAAATATCTGAAAGAAATCATCCTTGAGGTCCCTGCCTGCTCTGAATTCCTGTGATCCTATATAAACCAACACTTCCTTTACCTTGTCCTCTAATTTTGGATTTTAAGCTTCAAGAAATGTCCCCTAATTTTAGCATTCTGTAATTTGATTAATTATTTCACATTCACTTCTATTTAGCTCCATCGTGCTTTTTGTAAACTATAATTATAGTTGATGTGTCATCTTTCTGGAACAGAATATAAATTTCTGTCTGTCTCCTATGGAGTCCTTCTATGATTCTTGTAGCTCTTTTTCTGAACTTATTTCAGTTTTATTATTTTTTCCCCTGCCCTTCCCCCAAAACCCAAGACAGAGGAGATTACCAAGACATCTGAAGCAAGAAAGTTTCTGCCCCAACCACTAGACCACACTCCCCTGCTGTGACACACAAAAGCCATCTAACCTCTTGTCCTCCGAGTTCCCTATCTTTTCTCCCTAAGGGCCCTGCTAAGGGAGATGATCTGTCATCATCTCAAAGGCATCTGAGTTCAATGGCCCTGATCCTGGATCTTCTTCAAGGAGTCATAAATCCTAGGAAAGTCTTGTGTAATTTGTCACTGCTTGAAATGCCCACAGTGACATTCCCATATCAGAAATTGGCTTAAAAAGCAACCCGTTTCCCCAAATGTTCTAGCCACAGATGGTCCTGTAGGAGACTGAAGACTTTAAATTGCACCGTCATTTAATCACTAGCCTGTCAGCCAGCTGCTTCTGTGTTTGCAATTTCCCACCGTACCACTATCTAACTAGACATGTTGAGATCTCAGCCTAGAAAATATCACTAGGCATGTTCGGTCCTGGTCATTGGTTGAGTCTGATGCACTAGCAGAGGTGAGAGAGGGTCTGTTTTTCTTTATCAAAGGCTACATAGGATTGCAAAACCAGATGTTATTTCACAAGGCTAACGTTTATACCATCAAGCACAAACTGCTGTCTCCCAGGCTACATCCAGCTTCTCCTATGGGAGACAACGTGGTAGGTTCTAAAGAATATGGAATTTGGGTGGCAGGTCCTGAGTAGGAATCCCAGCTCTGTTGTCCACTCCTGGGATGACCTTGGACAAATCTCTCAACCCCTCTCTGTAGGTTTCCTCAGCTGTAAACTGAGGAGTTAGACTAGATTATCTCAGATGTCCTTTCTCACTAGAGTTCTATGATCTTATTAAGCATTTTAATTATCAGAGGAAGGGTGAAATGAAGGAAAGTTCTGAAATTTCTATGGGAAATATTTTTGGGGATAGAATGACCCCAGATGATTTTAAAGAATTCCATGACCGATTAGCTGGATTTCCCTGAATGACTAAAACAAAGGGCCAAATGGAACTGAGCACACCAAACCACTTAATTGCCCTCCACCAACCCCTGCCACTGGTGCTCTAACTTTACTTTCAGGATTAAGTATTGTCTTCTCCATGTGGTCCCTTGCTGTGGAGGTTGGGGAAAGGAGAATAGAGGAATGGTTGGAGTATTAGTGAAGATAACAAATAACAAAACAGCTTTGTCATTTCACCCAGAGACAAATCAAGGATTCTGGAGCCTCCAGATCATATTTGTGACTCACCTTCTGTCCCTAAAAGCTCCTCAGAGAAGAGCCCTGGTCTCCATTAGAATGAGATGTAATTAGCAATCCCTTTGAATAAGTTCTTGAGTAGGAATTTTTGTGTGTGAGAAAATGGGAAGGGTAAGCAAGTGTGGGTAGAGACATTAAAGCCAGAAAAAGGAAATACTTCTGGGAACCCTTTAAGGTCTCTGTACCACCGAAGCCTGACACATGCTAAAGATCATGGGTGAGGGAACCAAGAGGGTTTGTCCCTGGGAGAAGATGGTATTTTAGCATCCCTTAAATTTTAGTGTCCTGAGACAAAGCTTCAGATACCACCATACCCTGGTTAAAAAAGCAGTTCAAAGGAGCTCACTTCCTAAATATTCACACTTGAATTGTTAGGGATCGGAAAAGTTATTATTAAGAAATAATACATCTTTTTTCTTTTCTTCCTTCCTTCTTTCCTTCCTTCTTTCCTTCCTTCCTTCCTTCCTTCCTTCCTTCCTTCCTTCCTTCCTTCCTTTCCTTCCTTCCTTTCCTTCCTTCTTTCCTTCCTTTTTTCCTTCCTTCCTTCCTTCCTTCCTTCCTTCCTTCTTTCCTTCCTTCTTTCCTTCCTTCCTTCCTTCCTTCCTTCCTTCCTTCCTTCCTTCCTTCCTTCCTTCCTTCCTTCCTTCCTTCTTTCCTTCCTTCTTTCCTTCCTTCCTTCTTTCCTTCCTTCCTTCCTTCCTTCCTTCCTTCCTTCCTTCCTTCCTTCCTTCCTTCCTTCCTTCCTTCCTTCCTTCCTTCCTTCCTTCCTTCCTTCTTTCCTTCCTTCCTTCCTTCTTTCTATCTACTCCCTGCTCCAAGCTTAAAATAGCATAAGCTTAACATCCTTATGGGTATGGAGCTAAAAATGGGGTGTTTATATTCATGCAGAATACACTATCAAATCAGTCATAGGTAAAGCTATGAAGCAAAGTGAACTTTTATTTCCTTCTTTTATCCTCTCTGACTGGGTCTAGATGCCCCTACCCACTCCTATATACTTTGGATAGCCAATTGCCTTAAGTCTACTTTCCAAGGACAAGTACACTCATGCCTACAGTCTACCCTTCTGGGGCAACACTTAGTATGCAAATTGAACATACTGGGTGTTTACTATGTAAGGTCTAAGGACACAAAAGAGAGATAAAATTGTATCTGGTCTCAAGTATTTGACATTCTGCTAAGAAATACATCTGTTGGGGTGGCGAGGTTGCATAATGAATAGCGTGCCAGTCCTGGAATTGGGAGGATCTGGGCTTAAATCTAGCCACAAATACTTCCTAGCTGTGTAACCTGAAACAATCAATCCATTTAATACCATTTGTCTAATCCTTGACACACTGAGAGTTATCACTAAGGCAGAAAGTAAAGGTTTAAAAAAAAAAAGGAAATACATGTGTAGAGATAAGTATAATATGGGATAGAGAATGAAGGAGGAAAAAGAGGAGATGTTGAACAAATTGTTCTAGGAATATCTTAAAAAGAAGGGAATATTAAGATTATTAAGCATCAATATCTTTAAAAGATTATTAAGTTATATTATTATATATAATTTATCAAGTATCTTATAATTATTATTTATATTAACTTATATATTATATGTGATATATTACCTAGTATATGACATTAGTTATTAAGCATTAACATCTTTTTTGTAAAGATATTTTAATTTATCAATTACATGTAATAACAAATTTCCACATGTTTTCCAAAGTTACATGATCCAAATTGTCTCCCTCCCTTGCATCCCTCCCCCCCTTCCTGGAGCCGGCAAGTAATTCGATCTGGGTTATACATGTATTATCATAAGCATTAATATCTTAAAAAGAAGAGATCAGAAACAGTTTCATGGAAGATGTAGTCTCTGAAAGAAGTCTTAATGAAAGGGAGATAAAGATTATGAGAGGCTAGAAGAAGAAACACTGGGCATGACCAATGTGAATTCAAAAAGGAAAGACAATGGCATGTTTTATGAAAAGTAAATAGCTCGTTTTTACTGGAACAGAAAATGGGTAAAGGGCCCTTGGGCCTGGAGTTAGGAAGACCTGAGTTCATATTTAGCCTCTAACATTTACAAGTTGCGTGACCCTGGGAAAATCATTTAACTTTGTTTACCTCAGTTTCCTCATCTGTAAAATGAGCTGGAAAAGGAAATGGCAAACCACTCCAGTATCCTGGCTAAGAAAATCCCAAATGGGGTCACTGAAAGTCACTGAAACAACTGAACAATCACAACAAAGGGCATATAGTGAGGAGTATCCCTCACATCCAACATGAGGATAACATTGTGTGGTTTGAAGCAAGGCAGAATATATATCTTTTATTTTAAACCTTACCTTCCATCTTAGAATCAATACTGGGTATTGGTTCCAAGGCAGAAGAGTGGTAAGGGCTAGGCAATAGGGGTTAAGTGACTTTCCCAGGGTCACACAGCTGGGAAGTGTCTGAGGGCAGATTTGAACCTAGGACTGCCCATCTCTAGGCCTGGTTCTCTATCCACTGAGCCCCCCAGCTATCCTCCAGAATTTACTTCTTTAGCCTTTTCTCCCTCCACTCATCTCCAAGGGAGAATTTAATCCCTTTCAGGAGAGAAAGCAAGAGGTGGAAACCCCAAATTTGGTGACTTTGCCTACCTCAGAGAGAGAGGGTACTGTGCTAAAATTATATTCATCCATTCCCTTAAATATTTTTACTTTAAGGGTTGTGAAATGCAAGTTCAAGCTAACTTCCAATCACTATTGATTAATTGGGAGGGGAGGAAACAGGACCCCACACTCATTATTCAAGACTTGATTCTGTTCCAATCAAACACCAGTCCACAATGAACACACTTAAGAAGTAGCAAAGAAATCCATTTATTCAAGCCAATAGCAAAACAGAATCAGAGAAAGTAAACATAGAAGAATATATACCAGACAAAAGTGAAGGAACTCTCCCATTGGGAGCAAGGTAATTCAGCTGAATCAAGAAAGATCTCACCCAAGAGGAAATTCCCCAAAGTCTCTAATGTAGCAAGCTGGAAACTGCCAGCTTCTCTCAAACTGGATGCTTCCCAGTCTTTTCCTTAAGCAACCTGAAGAGGCATCTTCCATCGCCTTCCTTTAAATTGGAAGCTGAAAATGCCCAGAGTGACTGCAGTACCTGAAGAGACTTGAACTGACAAGAGCTCTCCTTTCTCCTGATATCACCAACTCTGTCCTTCCTACCTTTCATAAGATGCACACACAGAGCATTGGGATCCACTATCGAAGAATGAGTCCCATACCAAAGAGTTTCGAGACTAGGGTTACAGAAGCAATGTAAAATTAGATCTATCAAGGTACATTGAACCTACAATGTAGAAGACTAAAGGTTTCAAATCTAAGAGTTTGTGCTTTATTTTAGAAGCCAATGGGAATCATTGAGGCTTTTTCAGCATGGGAGTGAGGTGCTTTGACCTCTGCTTTAGGAAGGTCATTTTTATAGCTCCGTGAAAAATGGGTTGGAAAAGAGGGAAAATCGTAATAGAGGTTCAATTTGAGGGATATTACCTTAGCCCAGGTGAGAGGTGATGAGGGCATAAATTAAACCAGTGACTATTTAAGTCTAGAGAAAGGGGGTGATAGCATAGGAAAGTATTCAAATGCCAAATCAGTAGTATTTGATAATTGATTGAATATGGGAACCAAGGGAAAAGGAAGAATTTTTATTCGTGATTCTACATGTATAAATAGTGACAACTAGGAGGCTGGTGATATCTTCATCAAATATAGGGAATTATGCAAGAGGAATAGACATAGGGGGAAGAGAATGAGTTACATTTTAGATGTGAATTTGTGGTGCCAATGAAGAGATCTAATAGGCAGTTAGTAATTCAGGTTTGGAGTACAATAGAGAGATTAGGATTGGATAAATACATACAGATGTATTGAATCCACTGGAGCAGATGCAATCTCTAGTAGAGTATAAAGAAAGAAGAAAGATGTGCCAAGGGCAGAGTCTTCAGGGATCTCCATATGTAAGGGGTTGGAAGATGGATGATGAAACAGGAAAGACACTGAGGAGGAATCCTCAGAGAGTTAGGAGGAGAACCAGGAGTTATGAAACCCTCTGAAAGATAGTATCTAATATGAGGAAGCAAACAACATTAAAAAAATTCAAAAAGAACAAGAATGAGGGCAGAGAAAAATGACATTTGATTCAGCGATTCAGCGATCATCGATAACCTTTAAGAGGATAGTTTCAGCAGAATGATGTCGTTAGATGGCACACTGGAAGGGGCTGAGAAGTGAGTGGGTGGTGAATCAGTGGAGACAGTGAGTCTTCAGTAAGACAGTAATTCCTTCAATAACTGTTCCACACAATGACCAACAAAAATTCCAGAGGAGTCATGATGAAACATGTTAGCCTCATCGTGATAACAAAATGATGGACTTAGTGCAGATTGAGACAATTTTCTGTGGGAAGGGTAAAGATACAGCCATTGTAGGAATTTGGTTTTCTTGACTATATATGTCTATAACCGGGGTTTTATGTTTCTTGCTTTCTCAATGGTGAAGGAGGACAGGGAGGAGAAAAGTAGGGAAACAGAATACAGACCTGAAAATAAAATGGAATTAAAAAAAAAAAGATTATTGCCACGATTATAGCATGCCATTGGATGGATTAACCAAGTCCAAAATTGAGTAAGAGGGGGAGAATGATTTGGATTATGTTTGGATTATGTTAAAAATCCTATTTTTAACAACCTTGAGCTTCCTGAAACAAAGGTAAATCTTTGTAGCATCAATATTTTTCTGAGGTTACCATATACCTGAGAAACATTCATTTGTGGGTGAGTTCCTTTTAGGGCCTCCAATTTGGGGTTGACTCCAGGCCAATCCTGCTTCTTTCCTCTCTCCGCTGGGCTTCAGGTTGAAAGAATTTTACCACCATGCCCCAATCCGAGCATCCCTTTTCCTCCTCCCTTTTTAAATGTTGTCTTCTCCCCTTAGAATATAAACTTCTTACCCTGGGCAAGTCACTTGACCCCCATTGCCTACCCTTACCACTGTTTTGCCTTGGAGCCAATACACAGTATTGACTCCAAGACAGAAGGTAAGGGTTTAAAAAAAAAAAGAATATAAACTTCTTGAGGATAAGTATTGTGTTTCTTTTTGCTTTGGTTGTATCCCTAGCATTTAGCAGAGTCTCTGGCACATAGTAAGCCCTTGTTTTATTATACTTGTTATCTACCTAATATAGAATATGATGGACTCCAAATAATTCAGTTGTAATTGACCCAAAAGACCTGGTAGGTAGAGTAGACTGTGGCATATTAAAATGCAAGATTGAACAGGAAGAATAATATTTGAAAAAACAGAAATATATGGCCAGAAAAAGAGGTGGGTTTGTCTTGTAACGAGAGCAAAAGATAACCAATTGACAGCCCATGTGATCCGCTTCTTATGCAATGTTGAGACATAGAAGGCTCCCACTCAGAATGTTGGGTTTACTCTCTGGGGAGGACTTTTGAGAAAACATGGATAAGAGCTGCCTGGGATGAAAGGGTATAAATGGATTGTGATCTACACATTGGAGTACCTACATCAATGTATTTTTTATATAGTATCAGATATCTTCTTTGCCAGGAAAACCCCATAGAAGTCTACGAGGTAGCATAGAGTTGGACATGACTGGATAACAAGTATCAGAGATCTTCACAACATCCCAACAGAGTAAGTACTATAGGGACCAGAGAATCTCGAGGTGCCATTTATCAAATTAAGAACCTAGAGCTCAGAGCAGTTAAGTAACTTGCCCTCTGTTACATGGTTAATCATTGTCAGCAACAGATTTCAAACCCAAGTTTCTTTTGATTCCATTTCTATCACTCCTTCATTATACCATACTGCCAAGGATACAAGTAGAGGGTTGTGCCTTGTTGGCAAAGAAAAAGGCTACCTGTCCTCTGAAATGAAAGAAGGGAAAGGATTGGTGATGAAATTTGGAAAGGAGGAATATGAAGACACTCACAATGGAGATTGGATGTCATAGTAAATTGGACATAACGTCATTGGCTCTGAGAAACTCGGTTGATAGTAGGACTGAAGAAGAGATCAGAGGGTTTGGAATGATCCACAAAGTGCAATAGGGAGCTAATTAAATGTGATGAATTAAAGAATTGGAATTAGAACACTACCTCCAGAGTAGGAGTGGAGAAAACTGATGCTATCTCCTTCAGTCCCTCAGGGTCAGGTTCTTTGTGCTTTCCCAGGTCACGAGAGAAGCTAACTAAACAAGAGAGCACCTGTGACCTGGAAGACTGGCAGGTGCTATTGTATCAAAATGAAGACAACCTAGTGCCTCAGACCTCCACCAACTATCTCTAGTTGCAGTAGTTCCTCTTTGGCATGGTCTACAAGTTCACAGTCATGTCAGGAGCCTCACAGCAAGGAAAATCTCATAGTAGGGGAAAGAAGATAAAAGATACCCTAAAGACCAATAGGCAGAACAATACCACTGCCTCTTGAGAGAACACTACAACAAGAGAAGGAGAATGTCCTGGGGGAGTCAAAAGACTCATATTAAAGTCCTGAGTTAATTAGTTGCTACCTTGGCATTTTTCATCACTTAACTTGTCTGAACCTCAGTTTCCTCAACTATAAAATGAGTGGGTTGGAATCCAATGGTCTCTAAGTTCCCTTCCATCTTTGATGCTAAGAAAAACATTTATTAAGTGCCTGCTTGAGGTAGCCAGATACTTGGGAAATAGGCATTCCACAGGATAGCAAAGTCCCCAGGGTAAGGAAATGATGTATAAAGATTCTTTGAGTATCTTTATCCTACTGCTAGCCACATCGGATGACCATTTCTCTATAAACATCAAAGAGAATTGGACATAATACTCAGGACAATGGTTTTGCAGAGCTCACCAGCTAATTATTATTTGTTATATACAAATTTTGCCATTTCATTCTTTTGCTCTTAATGACAGCAATGTAATAATATATCAATTGATCTTCACAACATCCCAGTTAAGTAGATAGTATAAGTAACATCATATTGATTTTTCAAATGGAGAGTTGTGTCTTGCTTGTTATCACACAGTTAATAAAAGCCCAAGTTTCCTTAAAGTCTATGTCTATCACTGTTACATTGCACTGCCAAGGACATGAGGAGAGGGCTTAGCCTTGCTTAGCAAAGAGAAGGGTCATTTTTCCTCCAACTTTAAATCAAGGCAAGAAAGGGCTGGTGCTGATGTCAGAGGGTTTTGAAAATAGATTTTTGCCAAGAACTAGGGTGTTGCAAGAGCTCAAAATGTATAACTGTGGTCAGAAGAGTGAACATGGATAAACAACTGATCTCTGAGTCAAGAAAAACTGGGTTCCTGTCCAGCCTCTGATATACACTATCTGTGTAATGATGCTCAAGTGTCTTAACTACTCTCTGCCTCAAGAAAACCTCTAAAACTAAAAATCACAGAGTGATCGATGGGGAGAGGAAGCTGTGACACTGAGAGCTCCCTTCACTGACGAAATCATAGATTCAAAGTATAATGGGACTTTTCAAGATGGAGGCATCCATGAGAGAGATGGCAGAGACTTGTGTGGGGATTTTATGGCCAATCAAACCCTTGTTGGGGGTAATCATAAGACAAAAAAAAATGTAGACCTCACAGATTCAGTCATGCCATTTCCCTGTTAAAAAAAAAAAATAAAGAGAAACCTTTCAGGAGCTCCCTGTTGCATATAATAAAGTTCAGAATGCTTAGCTTGGCATTCGAGACTCTCTTCAACCTGGAACCTTCCGGTCTTTCATGACATTTCATGCTCTTCAATGTTCTTCAGCCAAACTGCATCACTTACTGTCCTCTGTTTGGGTCTAGCACTTTCCCATCTCTGTAGTTTGGAGCCAGCCTAGAACGTTCCATTCTGTGTATTTTGGAATCTCTTCCATCCCTGAAGACCAAGCTCTGGGGTCACCCTTTTGATGGAGTTTTCCTTGATGACCCCCAGTTGAAAATTATTCTTGTTTCCTCCAACTTCACACAGTATTTTTAAAATTTTTGCTTTTTTTTCCAGATTTTTATAAAATTTTATAAAATCATTTTCTAACATTTTGTGATCCACGTTCTCTCCCTTCCTCCAATCTCTCCCACCTCCCCAGGACAGCAGGTAATATGATATAGGTTGTACACGTGTTATCATACAATTTCTGTTTCCATAACTGTCATGTTGTAAGAGAGGATATATATCGCTTACACTAGATAAAAATTTATGGAGAAAATAAAGAATAGTATGCTTCAATCTGCATTCAGACTCGATTAGTTCCTTCTATGGTAGTGGAGAGTTGCTTTTGTCACAAGTCCCTTGGAGTTGTCTTGGATCCATGCCTTGTTAATAATAATAGCTGTCATTCACAATAGTTATTTTGTACAATGTTGTCCTGGTTCTGCTCCCTTCACTTCGCATCATTTCATATAAGCCTTTCCAGGTTTTTTGTTTACCATATTCCATTACAATCCTATGCCACAACTTGTTCAACCATTCAGTACTTGAGACCAGGTCTAAATACCAGGAATATCAGGTCTCAGAAGCAGAGCTAGAGATCTGAACTTGGGAGCACGTGAGACTCCCATTCCCCCGTGGACTAAGGAACTGCCTCTTGCCAGTAGGGCTAATGTGGATTTGGAAGCCTCTTTGGATAAAAGGTAGGCAACTGGATGGCATAGTAGATAGAGTTCTCAGCCCAAGTCAAAAAGACCTGTGTTCAAATTCAGCCTGAGATATTTCCTCGCTATATGATCCTGGTCAATCACTTAACTGCTATTTGCCTCAGTTTCCTTATCTGTAAAATGGACCTAATAAATAACATCTATATCCCTCATTGTTTTTATAAAGATCTAATGTGATAATATTGTAAAGCACCTAATGTAGTACCTGGCACATAGTAAGCACTATATAAATGTTAATTAGTATGATTATTATTATTATGACTATTTCCTAAGGAGGTAGTAGGGGCTTTTCTTGATGACCTGAGTGACTGTGTATGCTTCTGGCCACTTAGTCTTTGGCACCACCCCCAGGGAAAACAATCTTATGGCCTAAAATCATGGGAGTTTGAGTAAATTACCTTCAGCTTTTGGTATCTGGTAAGCAGCACCATCAAAGCCAGTCAGGAAGGTTAGACCTGGGGTTAGAGCCTCCCTGCCAGAAAAAATATTGAGAATAGAGTGCCCTTAACACGCTCCCAGTAGTGGCAAAGCTCTGAGCCAATCAGGAAATGCCATTGGCCTCGTAGCTGCACAAAAGTACTGACTTTGGCTTGGAGAGTGTCTTCGTGTGGAAACTGTTCACTTAAAAATTAAAAAAAAAATTCCCCTGATGTTTTTCCAAGAGCTTTGATCCTGCTTATGAGGTGAAATGTCTGACTTAGTTTCTCAGACAGTTTTTCCTCTTTGATCTCTCCTCTTCCCCTAGTCTGGACTATATACATGGAAGAACTTGATTCTCTTCGAGAATATTTCATTGACTCTTGACATTGAATAGTGGTACCAGTTAGGATTGTAGAATTTTAATGCTTGTTTCACATTAAACTGCCTCATCGCAGCAGGTAGTGGTGGAATGAACTTGCTGGATGTAGAGTCAAAAGATTTGTGTTCAAATCCCAACCATTCTACCTATATGACTTTGGACAAGTCCCTTCACCTTCATAGGTTTCCATTTCTTTATCTGTAAAATGAAGGAGATGGATTTCTGAGGTCCCTTCCAATTCTTAATCCTCAGAGCCCAAGTGACCCTTGGGAGCACCTTCTTGGATAAGAAAGAACTTCTGATAGGTTGATGTATAAGGCATGTGGGCAGAAATGGCAAAGTATAAAGAGAATAAATGTTAATCCTTTAGGCAAAATGCACAAGAAGATATTAGGACTACTGTTTGGGGGAGCTTGGTGGTTCAGTGGATTGAGGGCCAGGTTTAGAGACAAGAGGTTCTGGGTTCAAATATGATCTCAGTATTGATTCTAAGATGGAAAGTAAGGGTTTAAAAAAAAAAAAGACTTGTTTTTGTTGTTCAGTTGTGTCTTATTTTTTCCTGACCCCATGAACCATAGTATGTCAGTACTATCCATGGAGTTTTCTTAGCAAAGTTAATGGAGTTATTTACCATTGCCTTCTCCATTGGATTCAGACAAACAGAAGTTAAGTGGCTTGCCCAGGGTCACACAACTTGTGAGTATCTGAGGCCAGATTTGAGCCCAGGTCTTCCTGACTCCAGACCCAGAGCTCTATTCAGTGAGTCATCTAGCTGTTTCTAGAAGACTAGGGGTGTATAAGGTGTTCAGGGAAGACTGATTTCTTGAGTGTAAGGGCTTACAAAACCCTTTCCAGGGCCGCTCTCCTCCTTTGGTGACCATCTGCCACTCAGTTCTCACCCATGACTCCAAGAAATTGTAGCATGCACGGTGGTCACACCATGGAAAACCTTCTCAGCAGGTCAGCTAAACCAGGCTGAGGGTAGCCAACAGGCCTTGAATTGATTGGTGATTTAGAGGGATGTCTCCCCAGCCTGCGAAGACTTCCCCTGGCAGCAGGAGCAGATGAGAATGATTTGTTCCAATGGCCATGAAGGTGGCCAAAGCAGGTGCCATAGAATGCTCAAAGCTTGATTAGACATCAAAGAAAGGAAGGCCATCCACTGAATCCTAGGCCATCCCTGTCACCTTGACTTCTGTCTTGCCACCAGACTTCAATGACTAGAAGAGAGAGGGAGGCCTATGACTTCGTTGCCTCCCTTAAATCCAATTCATGCTCATCCAAAGACATTGCCCGGGCTGCCATCTTGGTCCTCTTCAAGTCTAAAGGACAACAACCAATCAAGAAGGACTACAGCAACTGGATTTAAATATTCATCAGTAGGTATAGGAACTAGACCAGTCATTTCATTAGTATAGGGAATTCCTAGGTAAGGAAATACTCTCTTCTAATGCAGGTCACCACCTTCTCTACAACTTTGAGATTGACATTAGATAAAAAGGTGTCTAAGTGACTTTCCCAGGGTCAAGCACTTGTCAAATGTCAGAAGTGGACTAGAACCCTGGTCTTCCTGGCTTTGAGATCGGCTCTCTGTTCTCTACATCCTGCTGCCTCTCAACTACTCAATGCAGTATAAGATATGTGGAAATCGTTTACATAAAATGACATTCCAAGGAAATACTTGGAGGGGCTCTGAGATACCGTGGAGAGTCTCTCAAGCATTGCAGCTTGTAAAACCCTTTTTCCTTAGGGTCTATTTCCCATCATTTCCAAGGCTGCTGAAGTAAGAACCATCTTGTCCAAATGGAGGAGCTAATCTTACATAGCCTTGTCAGAGGCCTCACTTGGCTGCCCTCTCCAAGTTATTCTCTTCCTCCCTCAAATAGGGAATTTTTCTCTAAGTCAAGTGGGGTCATTCTCACATTTCACTAATTTGCAGTTTCTTGCCCTTCTCATTTATGCTTAGAAATTAATATCCCCATAAATTAATATACTCTTTTCATAGCACCCAGTGCAAAGCTGTGACTAAGATGATGGCTATTTTTATCTGTGAGCTAAACTGTTTGAGAAAACAAAATGTGACCAAGAGAAGATTTTCTAGACTTGAGTTTCTGTAGCAGAGAGGCCAAAGTTACCTAGGACCTTGCTACCACTGAAAATACTCGTGGATGTGTCCACTATTCCTTCCTGGGTCCATATACTGCCTTTTCTAGACAACTAGAGACAAAGCTGAATAATGTTGGACTTGGAGTTTGTAAGACCTAAGAGTAGAGTAGCTAAATGGCATAGTGGATAGAATGCTCAGACAGGGATCAGGAAAACTCATTTTCATGAGTTCAAATCTGGCCTCAGACATGTACGGGATGACCCTGGGCAAGTCACTTAACTTGCTGCCTTGTTTCTTCATCTATAAAAAAAACTGGGGAAGGAAATGGCAAATTACTCCAATATTTTTGCCCAGAAAACCCCAAATGGGATCACAGAAAGTTGGACATAACTGAAGCAACTGAATAACAAGGCCTAAGTTTAAAATTCTGCCACAGATATACTAACTTGCATGATTGTGGGCAAGTCATTTAGCCTTTCTCAGCCTCAGTTTTCTCGTCTGTAAAATGAGGATAATAATAGTACCTACCCTGAAGGGTTGTTGTAAGGATCGAATGGGATATTATTTCTAAAGCACTTCACACCCCCCAATTGATAAACAGACAAAAGATTTGAATAGACAATTTTCAGTTAAAGAAATCAAAGCCATATATAAGTATATGAAAAAATACTCTGTCACTATGATTAGAGAAATGCAAACCAAAACAAGTCTGAGATATCATCTCACACATATCAGATTGGCTAAAATGATAAAAGAGCAAAATGACAAATGTTGGAGGAGTTGGGAGAGTCATTGAAGTCTGGTGGCAAGAAAAAAGTCAAAGTGACAGGGGATGGCCTGGGATTCAGTGGATGGCCTTACTTTCTGTGATGTCTAACCAAGCTTTAAGCACTTTATGGCACCTGCTTTGGCCATGAAGGTGGCCCTAAATTCATGATCCAACCATTTTGGAGAACAATTTGGAATTATACCTGGAGTTATAAAACTGTGTGTACTCTATTTCCCAACGAGATCATGGAAGAAGGAAAAGAACCTCTGTGTTCCAAAATATTTACAGCAGCTTCTTTTGGGGTGGCAAAGAATTGGACATTGAGGCAAACTCATCATTTGCAGAATGGCTAGACAAATCCTGGTATATGCTTGTGCTATTCCACAATAAATGAGGAGGAGGCAAATTTTTTTTTAAACTTGGAAAGAATTATACAGGATAATGAACAGTGAAAAGAATAAAACCAAGAGAACATCACACTTAGCTACAGAATTAATAATGGAAGAATCCATTGTGAATGTTGCCTCCAGAGAGTAAAGTGAAAGGTGGAAACATGAAAGACTTAATTTGTATGAACATGTCTGTCTCTGTATGATACCTTCTGCAATGTAGGGAGTGTGGAAAAGGGCTGGGACACTTGTGAATAAATTCTATTAATAAATAAATAATTTTAAACCTTTACCTTCCATCTTAGAATCAATACTGTGTATTGGTTCCAAGGCAAAAGAGCAGTAAGGGCTAGGCAATAAGGGTTAAGTGACTTACCCAGGGTCACACAGCTAGGAAGTGTCTTAGCTCTCAATCCACTGAACCACCCAGTTGCCCTTGTAAATTTTTTCAAAGAAAGAAGAGAATGGGATATCCAGAAGGAAACATAGATAAGCAAAAAAAACTTTGGAAGTCTTATGTGGGATTTATTATGCAGTTATGAAAAAAACAAACTAAACATATATTTTTGTAATTTCATTTATGTATAGCTTTTTCTTTGTGGAAATACTTGTTTTATTTGGTTTTCTAAAATTTGGGGGAAAGTATTTAAAAATAAAAGCATTTTACAATCTTTAAAGCATTAAATAAACATGACATAATCTTTATTATTCTTTTCTAGTTGTTGTTATCATTCAGTCATGTTCCACTGTGTTGGACTAATATAGTGGGAACATTGCTGATGAACTCAGGCTGGAATTAGAATAGAAAGGAATTTAGAATAGAGTGTTAAAAATGGAAGTACCCCTAGGGGTAGTTTAGTCCCAAACTCTTCACTTTATAGATAAGGAAGCTTAAACCCAGAGACACTGGATAATTTATCCAAGGCAACACACAACTAAGCAGTAGCAAAACTGGATCTAGTACGTAAGATTCCTGATTCCCACGGCTATGTATTTTCATTATACCATACTGCTAACTAGAGAGCTCTCAACTCCAATTTACTCCTGCTAAACCAACTAGAAAATTAATCTCCATTTTCATCACACTGATGATAAGGATATTCAAGTGCTACTTACATTATCTCTAAATAAAGTGTAATATGTTTGGACATGCTGTTCTCAAATACCTTGCAAGGCCACTAGAATACTACTGGATTACAAGCTCCATGAGAAGAGGGATCATGATTTATTCTTTTTTTCTTTACTCTTACCTTCTGTCTTAATATTGATTCACACAGAAGAGCAGCAAGGGCTAGGCAATCAGAGTTAGGTGACTTGTTCAGAGTCACACAGATAGGAAGTATCTCAGGCCAGATTTAAAATCAGGTCCTTTTTTTTTTCATTTTTTTCATTTTTTATTTAATTAATTAATTTAGAATATTTGTCCATGGTTCCATGATTCATGTTCTTTCCCTCCCCTCCTCCCACCTCCCTCCTGAAGCCAAAGAGCAGTTCCACTGGGTTTTACATGTATCATTGTTCAAAACCTATTGATATTTGCAATAGAGCCATCATTCAAAGTCAACATCCCCAATTATGTCCCCAGTGAACCATGTGATCAGTCATATGTTAAAATCAGGTCCTTCTAACTCCAGGTCTGACGCCCTATCCAATGTGCTCTCTGGCTGCTCCAGTGATTTATTTTTTGTAACACACACACATCACTTTTCAAGAGAACAATCTATTAAATGGAATGGAATGGGATTTCTATACATGGTGCCCTTCCTCTGCAAGTTTATACTCAACCATACAAAGATGTATTTTGACATTTTAGAGTAACAATACTAGCTATTTGTTAAGAGGGTTTTGTTCTTCTTTGAAACTGTGGAATACTGGGGAAAGAAAATTAACATATGGTTAGTGAAAAATAAAATAAAAAAAATTTAAACTAATTCTTGTATAGTACTTAAAGGCTTAAAAAATGCTACTTTAGACACATTGGATGCAACTGATTCTCAGAACAACTCTGTAAAGTGTTACAGGCATTGTCATTGTTGTTCAGTTGTATCTGACTCCCTGTGACCTCATTTGGGGTTTTCTTGGCAAAGATACTGGAGTGGTTTGCCATTTCCTTCTCCAGTTTATTTTACAGATGAGAAACTGAAGCAAAAAGGGTTAAGCAACTTGCACAGGGTCACCCAGATTTGAACTCATGAAGATGAGTTTCTCTGAGTCCAAGGCCTGTACTCTATCCACTGTACCAACCTAGCTTTCTATTATAGGCATTACTATCCTCATTTTTGCAGACAAAGAAAATGAGGCCAAGACAGGTTAAGGGAACAACCCATAGTCACACAGGAAATACCAAAGGCTAATTATGAAGCCAGCTCTCTCCTGACCTCAGATCCTATTCTCTTTCCACTATACCACATTGCCCCTAATGACCTTGCCTCTAGAAATTTCACATGGAATATATATTTTTTGGTATTTTCCAGGGAGGTTTTGATGCCACCCCCTAAAACTCTAATGACCCATTTTGCCTTTTAAAATTATCTGGTCACAGAAAATCTAGAGATGACAGAAATACAATAAGGATGAATGCTTGTGTAGTTCAATTTTTTAGTTTTGCTGTCTCTTTAGTTCTATCTCACAGTTTTTCATGAGCATCAGAACCTCTATCTGTCTCCTCCATAACTGGCTTCCCCTTTCCTTTCCTTTGATTTTCTTTTCTCTTTATATATTTCCATCTCAAGGTTAAGTTCCTCATCTATAAGACCACATGCAGCCTGACATCTCTGTACTTAACAATGTAATCGGAGATGGTTCAGGAAATGAATGATTCCAGAAAATGGTAGCATTGATTTTTTTTTCTGTCTCCTCAGTCATTCAGGAACAATTGAGCCCTTACTCTGTCCTAGACATTGTGGGGGTCACAAAGAAGTTGCCACAACCTTTCATCTCAAATTTATATTTGTAAAAATAAAGCAAGAAATAGTTCCCTCCTCAGCTCCAAATGGGGTGAAAAGAGAAGGGAATGAGCTGTGAGCAGGGTCTGCCCCATTCGTGAAACTTTCAAGTTAATCTTATGTTCAAAACTTCTAATACTAAAAGACATGAGAGGAGAGGAGAAGTTGAGAGAGGGAGTTTCACTTGCGGCTTACACTGAACTAGAACACAATGGTCAGGGTAAAGAAGAGTCAACAAGCTCAAAGACAAGAAGGAAAAATGGTAGGCAGAGGAAGACTAAGTCTATGCCTGGGCCTAAGCTTGAATTATAATAGTTAATAATAACTAACATTTGTGAAGCTTTACAAATATTATCTCATTTGATTCACACAACCCTGGAGGATAAGTAGTATTATAATATCTATTTTACAGAGGAGAAAACTGAGGCAAACACAGAATAAGTGACTTGCCCATAGCTAGAAGTATCTAAGACCAAAAAAAAATTTTTTTTTTTATAACCCTTAACTTCCATCTTAGAATCAAGACTGTGTATTCATTCCAAGGCAGAGGAGTCTCGGTAAGGGCTGGGCAATGAAGGTTAAGTGATTTATCCAGGATCACACAGCTAGGAAGGGTCTGAGGCCAGGTTTAAACCTAGGACCTCTCCTCTCAAGGCCAGGTTCTCAATCCATTGAGCCACCTAGCTAGCCGCTCTGAAACCAAATTTTAATTCAGTTCTTCTTGACTCCAGGCCCAGCATTCGACCCACTGTACCACCTACTTTGTCTAATCTAGTCCATTACTCTATTACCAATGAAAAGTCATCAAAGTACAATTCCATGCAGTCCTGCTTGGCAGGCAAAAGAATTTATAGAATGATCAACATTAGATGTGTTAGAGAGAAGCTGTATTTGTACTGACAAGAATTGGTCCTCAGAGAGTTCTGGAAGACAGAAGTGAAAGGTGAGGGAGAGAAATAGGGTTCAAGAGTAGCAAATGTGCTCTCAACCGAGAGACAGATACAAGCATGAAGTACCATTAAAATCTCCAATTTATTTCCTCTCCAGCATTTGCATCAAGAAAGACAATAAGAGCAACCAATATCGTAGAAGTGTGGCCAAAGTGGTTTGCTGGGGTGAAACAGCCTGCCTCAGAGCCAAGTCAGAAGGTTCTGATTAATTGTCATCTTTCCAATATCTAACCAAGGAAATCCCTTTATGCTTTCTTTGGACAGAAAATCACTGGCTTCTATATTTCCATTGACTATGCTGATAATTTCTTCTCCATTGTGAATGTGTTTTGTTTGTTCACCTCTTTCTCTTCAAATTCATCCTCCATAACACACAAAACTAATTTAGCATGCTAGCCTTAGCTCTGGAATTATTTAGGAACCACTGGAGAGATGGAAGTGGGAAGAATAGATCTGGAACAAAACCAATAGATGCATGTGGCATTATAGAGAGCTTGGCATTTCCTCCTAAATTCCCTCTAGTGTATAGCGAAGTGTATAACCATTGGGAATTTCCAATGCCTGGTCCTTATTATTGAACAAGATCAGCTAAGTGGCCAGAAGTTCCCCCTAGTGGTTAAACATGCAACTCTAAAATCTGTATCTCCTAATTCCCTACCCCACTCCCAACTACATACTAGCTATCTTTCTTCCTGGGTACCCTAATGTCACCCCAAACTGAACGTGTTTAAGCTAAACTTCATTCTCTTTCCCAAAAAAAAATTTCGTTTACCAGCCAGACTTCCCAATTTTTGTCAGTTGCTAAATTTACAACTTCATCTCTTATCTCTATGACTTCATATAGGCTGGCTCCCATGACTGGAATGCATCCTTCCTCATCTTTGCCTTAAATAATTCATTTTCTTTAAGCCCCTGTCTGTCATTTTCTTCATGAATAATACCCCAAGCCCCTCTCAAATGAGCATTTATCTGTTATGCCTCCCAATAGTATGTAAGCTCCTTGAGTGCACATTAATATCCTTGTATTCTGAGCTATAAGCAAAATACCTTGCCCATTGCATGATAGAAGGGGCTTTACTTATCATTTGGTCCAGCTCCCTCATCTTACAAATAAAGAAACTGAGATTCAGAGAGGTTAAGTGATTAATTCTAGGTCACACAGGTAGTAACAAGTAGCAAAACTTTGATTTAAACCTAGGTTCTCTGACTCCAAATTCACTAGTCTTTCCAGTTATTTCACATAGCAGATGCTTAATAAATGTTTGTTGAACTAGTAATACTCTCATACTTCCACGCTTAAAACCCAAGGCAACTTTAACCTTCCTTCTTCCCCGATATCCAATAAAGCTTTCCCAAGTTTCCAAGTCCTACCAAGCTTTCCCTTCTTAATGCTTCTCTCCCCTGCTTGTTGTCTTCCATGCCTCTTCCTAGTTCAAGTCCTCACTTCTTCTCCTTACCTCTTCCTGTCTTTCTCCCTGCTGATCTATCCTACACATTGTAGATGGATTACTCATCTGAAATCTCCACTTTGCATATAAATATTTTGTTGAATGAATGAACTCTAAAAAGATAATCAACAGCACATGGTTGTAGATGCTAAGTGCCAAATGCATGGTAGAGGCAATTCAAAGAAGGGGGGCAATCTCTTTTAGCTGGAGACTTGGGGAAAGCATGAAGGTTAACCCTTGAAGAATGAGAAGAATTAAGATAAGGATTGTAAAGATATCCTAATTAGGTGTCATGATTGGTAGGAATAAGGAATGAAATTTGCTATTTTTTTTTTATTTCAATAGACCACTATTTTGCAGTAAAAGCTTAGCATATGAGGAGAAGTATTGAATGTCAGAAAGTAAGTTCAATCTGTATGGTAGAGGTCCTTGAATGCCAGACTAATATATAGATAATTGTGAATCACTGATGGCTTTTTAGCAGGGAAATGGCATGATTAAAATGGTGCTTTAGGAAGATGAATTTGGCAGTGGTAGGCAAAACAGATTTTCCTTCTTTTTTAGCTCTCTCCCCATGCTAAAGCAAGGTTTGGAGTGGAAAGCAAACTCATGTGTGTTTAGGAAGCTCCTACATCATGATGTGTTTTCGGATACATGGAAGACTTTATAAATTTACCACTTTCCCAGGACAGTGGTTGAGTTAGTTTTAGTCTTCATAATAACTTACTCTGCCATTTTAAAATAGGTCTTTAAAAAGTCTATGCACTCTGAACTTAAAAAAAAAAAGAAGCAGCAGCATTTTTATCTAAGTTTAAGTTGAAACTTTCCAGAGTTTGGTAAATCATCTTATCCTAATCCAAAATAGAAAATGCAACGAAGTTAAAGAGAGTGGTGTCAGCCACCGCTTGGACAACTGGATGAAGTGATACCTCCTTGTAAATCAATCACCCACTGGCTCCTCCACCTTGGAATATTTATAAGGAAACAGACCACAGACCCTGGGAAGGAAGAGCCACATGTCTAGCCTGCAAAGTACACCAGGAATAGTGCTGGGATGCGTAAGGAAAGTTTAATTCTCTGGAATCTCCAGGGTGGGAGTCAGGGGTGAGGGGTGGGGAAGAACTTGTTAATTTTACCAAGAAAGGGGGGAAAACTCTGGAATTTCACTTTGTTTCACATCATCTTTGTTGCCGTTTGTGATGTAAGTCCACAATTCTGTCTTAACCACCTAAGAGTACCTAGAAAGATTTTTAAAAATATTCCTTTAACCCTCCTTACTAAGTCCCTACTTCCTGGGCTTTGTCCCCAATTCAGCACTTTCTGAAGCACAATCCCGCAGAGAGATATTTTAGAAGAATGCCCTGTGCTGGCTCCCAGTAAATACTAAATTGTAGTTGTGAAGGCCCACCCTGTACCAGACTAGGGACCAGGAGGCTTGTGGGGATGCTCCTCAGTTATTGGTTATAATATTGGTAAAGCACTTTGGATGAAAGGTGAGAGGGGCGACAAACGTGATACAGCATAGAAATGTCAAGTATCATTGTACACTTATCTAGAGTGCTGAGGCAGACGATGGAAATAGACTCCTGTGTTTGATCAGCATGATGTAACCTTAGGCAGGACTCTCTACTGCTCCTGCTTGTGTGCTCTCTCTCTCTCTCTCTCCCTCTCTCTCTCTCTCTCTCTCCCTCTCTCTCTCTCTCTCTCTCTCCCTCTCTCTCTTTCCCTCCTCTCTCCTCTTTGTCTCTGTCTCTGTCTCTCTCTCTCTCTGTCTCTGTCTCTCTCTCTCTCCCCTCCTATTTCTCTCTCTCTCTCTGCCTCTGTCTCTGTCTTTTTGTCTCTGTCTATCTTTCTATCTCTGTCCCTCTCTCTGGCTCTCTTTCTTTCCCTTCCTGTCCTTCTCTCTGTCTCTGTCTCTATCTCTTTCTCTCCCTCGTTGTCCCTCTCTCTGTCTCTATCTCTGTCCTTTTCTCTGTCTTTATCTTTCTGTCCATCTCTGTCTCTCTATCTCTTTCTCTGTCTCTCTGTCTCTATCTCTGTCTGTCTGTCTCTCTGTCTCTCTCTGCCTCTGTCTCTGCCTCTCTATCTCTCTCTGTCTCTCTCTCTCTCTCCCTCTCTCTCTCTCTCTCCCTCTCTCTCTTTCCCTCCTCTCTCCTCTTTGTCTCTGTCTCTGTCTCTCTCTCTCTCTCTATCTCTGTCTCTCTCTCTCCCCCCCCCCTATTTCTCTCTCTCTCTGCCTCTGTCTCTGTCTTTTTGTCTCTGTCTATCTTTCTATCTCTGTCCCTCTCTCTGGCTCTCTTTCTTTCCCTTCCTGTCCTTCTCTCTGTCTCTGTCTCTATCTCTTTCTCTCCCTCGTTGTCCCTCTCTCTGTCTCTATCTCTGTCCTTTTCTCTGTCTTT
This sequence comes from Monodelphis domestica, assembly GCF_027887165.1. Lineage (NCBI taxonomy): Eukaryota > Metazoa > Chordata > Mammalia > Didelphimorphia > Didelphidae > Monodelphis > Monodelphis domestica. The sequence continues at coordinate 152,631,355 of NC_077227.1, forward strand.
ATCTTTCTGTCCATCTCTGTCTCTCTATCTCTTTCTCTGTCTCTCTGTCTCTATCTCTGTCTGTCTGTCTATCTGTCTCTCCAGCTTATCTCATTTGTTGAATTCTCTAAAGACCTAGTAAGGATCATAAACCTCTTGGGGGTAGCCCAGAGAGTCTCACTCATATTGTAAGCACAGGCATTTTGTGGTAAGGATAGAAAGATCTAGTTGAGAAGTTTGAAGGCCTGGGTTCAAGTCCAATGTGTTCTCTGAGAAGTCATTTAAAGCCTCTTGAGTCAGACAACGGTGTATAATGGAAAGATTATTCTTTTTGAAGTCAAGAGACCTTGGGTCAAAATCCTAATTTTGCTCATGGGGTTCCTAGGGCTCTTGAAATATGGCAATAGAAAACAATTTCTAGTATGTCCTACTTGCTAGAGATACTGCAATATTTCTGGACTTAGAATCATGCCTCCTAGGTTCAAATATCTCCTCAGAGACTTACTAGCTGTGTGATAAGTCTCAATTTTCTCATCTGTAAAATGGGCATAAAGATGCTATACTACCAACTCCATAGGGTCACTATGGGGAAAGCACTTTAAAAGCCTCTAAGTAATTATTGCTAATAATTACAATCCACTGAGAGGCAGTATGGCAGAGGATTGAGAGCTGGCTTTGGAGTCAGGAAGGCTTAAGCTCAGCCTCTGATGCCTGCTGACTGTCTGGCAGTGGACAAGTCACTTTAACTACTCCATGCCCCAGGGAAATCTCTAAGACTGTAACTACAGAATAAGTGATATCCTGTACTGGTAAGAGAAAGTTTCCTTCTCAGGAGCCTCCTATGCCAATGGGAAAAAACAGGTCCAGTTCAAAGTATCAAGAGTACTATAATCTACTCCAGTCCTACTCAGGCAGCTAGGTGGAGTAATAGTAGATAGAGCATTGGTCCTGGAGTCAGGAAGATTCATCTTTGTGAGTTCAAATCCAGCCTCAAATATTTACTTTGTGACTCTGAGCAAGTCACTTAACCCTGTTTGCCTCAGTTTTCTCACCTGTAAAATGAGCCAGAGAAGGAAAGGCAAACCACTCCAGGATTTTTGCCAAGAAAACCCCAAATGGGGTCACAGAGAGACGACACAACTAAAGCGAATGAACGACAAAAGTCCTGCTCTAGCTTCATTAGGCAGGAAGGTGAATCCAATCCAACAAGCATTTATTAAGGGGCTGACATATGCCCAGCCTTGTGCTAGTTGCTAGAGATGCAAAGGAAAAATGAAGAAGGCTCTGCATTGTTGTGGGAAGTGGAGAGGAAAGTCTTTGCCTTTGGAACTCAATTTCTGACTTGATACTATGATACTGTGACTTCTCAGAGGCAGTGTGGCGTAAAGAATTCAGCACTGGAGGCTGGGAACTCAGTTCCTATCCTTCCTCTAGATACTGTCTAGCTATGTGATTCTAGGAAAGTCTAACCTCTCTAAACCTCAGTTTACTCATCTGTAAAACTGGGATAATACCTGCCTTTTCTACCTCAGAGGCAGCCAAGCGGCACAGTAGATAGAGCACTGAGGTTGGAATCAGGAAGACTCATCTTCATGAGTTCAAATCTGGTCTCAGACAATAGCTGAGTGAACCTGGGCCAGTCTCTTAACCCCATTTGCCTCAGATCCTCATTAATAAAATGAACTGGAGAAAGAAATGACAAGGTACTCCAATATCTTTACTAAGAAAACCCCAAACGGGGTCATGAACAGTCAGATGCAATTGAACAACAATTCCTGTGGCAGATAATCAAAGAATCTGAGTCTCTGAGTCAGAAGGAATGTGTTATAGTCTGGTCTAGTTTAACCCAATGCTGCCTTTGGTCCTGTTAGCACATTTTACAGATAACAGTAATAAGGAGGGGGAAGCTAGGTGGCACAGTGGATAGAGTTCAGGACCTGGAGTCAGGAAGACTCATCTTCCAGAATTCAAATCTAGTCTCAGATACTTATTAGTTGGGTGACTCTGGGCTAATCATTTAACTCTGTTTGCCTCAGTTTCCTCACCTGTAAAATGAGCTAGGGAAGGAAATGGCAAACCTCTATAATATCTTTGTGAAATGTAAGATTTAAATTAATATCCACTAATGTCAAGTATTGTATTTTCCCAATCACATTAGCAGAAGAAGAGAGAGAGAGAGGGCAGGAAATAGAAATATGGAAACTTATTTCCAAAACGTAAGGATGGAATGTGAGGACAAAATTGGGATTCTGGGAAATGGAGTCCTGGGGTACAAAATTCTAATTACACACAAGAAAACCCAAATGGCAACACCAAGAGTTGGACATGACTGAAAATAACTGAACAATAGCAATGATAGGGAGAGGGACGGGACCCGTGATTTCATTTGAGATAGGGGATTCCCACATGACAATATTTCCTCTTCCAATGGAAGTCATCACTTCTGCAATGTGTGGACTTAGTGAGTAGCCTAGAGAACTGAGAGGTTGAGTCACTTGTCTAGAATCAACCAGCCAATCCATAGGCATGAATCAAAGTCTGTCTACATTCAAGGTCAGCTCTCTACTGGCTATACCATGCTGCCTTTCTATTATCTCTAACAATAATACAGCTAAGTCCTTACTTGTGAGGATAACAAATCCCCTGAAGTGATAGCATATATGCAGATTCTCACTGTCTGAATCTATCATTGCATAGACCAATGATGTTGAACCCCAATACTAAACTATACATAAGGATGCCCATGGGTATATATTGATATAGAAAAACACATATAAACATTATCTGTATTTTATTGTATTTTTATTTATTTTGTTAAATATACCCCAATTATATTTTAATCTGGTTTGGGCCATGGTAGGGAGTGTTATGGAGGTGTCCCGAGCTGTGTTTAATATCTCTGGTGTAGAATATGGTTATGGGCTCTAGCCAATGGAAATATATAGTATAGATTTTTTAAATGTGACCATTTCAGGGGGTTCATTATTCAAATTAATGAGAAAAAAACAATAGCTGGTTTTTATGTATCCCTTTAAAACTTACAAATTACTTCACATATTTTTATTTATTGGATTGCTTAGAATAACCCTGAGAGACAAATACTATAAATATTATATCCCAATTCACAGATGTGGAAAATGAGGCAGAAAGATGAGATGTGACATACCCACATAGCAAAGGCTATAGGGACAGCTCATGGAACAGCTTGAACTAAAAGCTAACCAAAACTCTTAATTAAAGACTAGTATTGATTTTTTTAAATACATCACAAGGGGACCATTAAATTATGAATCCAGGAGATAGTGAGCATATACAGAAAATGTTTTTAATTTGATTTAATTCAGTAATTATTTCCTTCTCTTCTCCTCCCTGTTGTACTGGTATCTATAACAAATTTAATGAAGGAGGAAAGAGGGCTCCAGTGCACTTGGTGAATTTACCGGAGGACGGGAACCTTCCTAAGTGGCAAGAATACCTACAATTGATATAATGACGGATCTCTTGAAGTATCAAGAATTGAAGTGGAGTCACTCTTCCTTACAGCTTGATACCCAAATCAATCTTCTCTAAAGTGCCTCTTCTTGTAACAAAAGACAAGTTTAGGGGCTAAGCAGGAAAAGTGTAGGGTGAAAGGGTTGGGATATTAAGGAGGAAAAGGAGTGGAAGACAGAATGAGAAAAACAATGAAAGGTTAAGTTTTGCATTCTATAGCTCCAAACTAATTGTCCTAATAAATTGTTTTAATGAGCACAGCTACCGGTATGTTCCTTGACCTTAGAACTTGGCAGCCCTTTAGTTCTTCCCTTCTAATCTCAATTTTCCTGGCAGAGAGCATTTAATAATCCACCTAGTATGGCCTGACTTCATCAAGCTTTCTCTTGCCTTTCCCTATAGATATTTATATAAATGGGTCTCCTTTCCCAAAGAAAACTTTTTAAGTAAAGTTCTGATTTTAAGGAGGGGGGGGGAAATCCAGAAAAACATATATGCTACTCACTGAATTTGGTGAAGATGATAAGGGGGAGTTTTTATGGATTATGCAAATAGTTCCTGATATTTGCCATTATTTCAAAGAGCACAATCTGACCCACATTTATGTCCAAACCCATGTAATGACAAGCATATTATGATGGAGTTCTGCTATGGCTGATATTTTGGGAATGCTACTTTCAAGCAGATAAACACCAACCCACATAGTCATGGTGATAAAGCATCTCCATCCATTCTTTGTCGAGTGCAGACTCCCTACGTTGGATCAGAAAAATGAAAAGGAGAAAGAACTGCAATTCAAAAGTTCTGTACTGAAATCTTTCCAGATAGGTGCCAGGATGTCGGAATCTAGGGGGCCTCTCTGGGAATCTCCTACAATATAGACAGATTGAGGAGACATTTTCAAATAAATATATAATGTCTTCTCAACGTGACTGTAAATCTTTCACAGAGAAAGCAGTGGGAGAAATGGCTGACATCTACTTGAGATGCAAAGCATGGGAGTATCCCTGTATAACACTGGTTTTAGAAAATATGGTAGAATGGATTTGAAGTCAGAAAGGTATGGGGCCTCTTTTAGCTTCTCGATGCCCCAGTTTTCTCAGCTATAAAATGAGGGGATTGAATTCAGTGGTTCCCGTGGTTTCTTCCAGCTCCAATCTATGATCCTACAGTTCTATACATGGATCAGGCTTCGGCTATTTCAGAGAACACAATCCAACCCACATTATGTTCAAACCCATGTAATAAAAAGCATATTATGATGGAGTTCTGCCATGGCGTGGAGTGACACGGGTTATTTGAAAGCTACATGAGCAGAGAGCAAAATCTTACTGTTGCTGACAAGCAGAAAAGACTTTGAGGAAAAACCAAGCAACATACTGTTCATCTATTGTCCAAGGTCCATCCTTGCTACGTCTGAAAAGACTCGTCACTGGGGTGAGGAATTTTTTCCTTATAGTCTCAAAGATTGCCTGTTGAATCATGGAGGAATCATGGCCTATATATAGTGAAGGGAAGAGCCCCTCAAGTGTAATCACAAATCACTGAGATAATAAAGTCAAGTCCCCTAGTATTTCTACCATTTCTACCATGGAATTTCTACCAAGGAGTGAGTGAGTGTTATAGGAAGATTTCATGGAAGATTTTAAAAATACATCTTTATATCAATAATAATTTTCCTTTTCTTAGTATTTTATATTATGCATTAAAACATTATTCTAATCCTAGATGACACCATGTTTGTTTGTTTGTTTAACTCTTACCTTTGTCTTAGAATCAATACTGTGTATTGGTTCCAAGACAGTAGAGTGGGAAGGACTAGGCAATGGGGATTAAGTGACTTGCCCAGGGTCATAAAGTTAGGAAGAATCTGAGTCTGGATTTGAATCCAAGACCTCCCATATCTAAGCCTGGCTCTCTATCCACTGAGCCATCTAGCTGCTCCCTCATTGAAAGGTTTAAGAACCCTCATATTGGATCACAATTTCCTTGGGGGCAGAGACTTTATCTTCAATTTTCTCTCCTACTCCAACATCCTCTAGCATGGTGTTAAACCAATAACAGCAAATGTGAAGTGTGGAAGAGAGAAATTATAAGAAAATGCATGCAAAGGACAAATATATACCCTCAATTATCTATCTATTACAAAAGTAAATTTGTACAGTTTCTAACTGCAGGTAATGCCATCATAGGATTGAGAGCTAGAAGAGATCTTAGGAATCATACAGTCCAATGCTTCTTTCACACAGAAGACATTGATCCCTCATTGATTGGATGCACTTTCCAGGAGGATGTAAGGCTTCTTGAAGGGCTTTTGATTGCATCTTCTGAAGGAAGGTATGGGCACACACCTTGCTGCCTACTGTGAGATAGGTTTCACTGATAGGGAGGCTTACTCAAAGAGAAATAGGTTGGTTCATCATCTTGGGAGGGTAGATTTTTGTTGAAGGAGCCACTCCTTTGTGCTGGCCTACAAAAGGCAAAAAGACCTGTTTATCTCTTTCCCCCTTGTCTACCTGTCTTCCAGGGAAATCCTGAGAGCACAAGTGGCAATAGAGAAAGATATGCATTCATCCCAGGAGGTACTTGTGGCAGCCTTGCACTAGAAATATATGATAAGCTTTATGTGATTGAGCCAAAGTGACTCAAGAGGAGAGTTCCTGGATTCCAGAAACCATTCAACTTTCATCCCCAGCTGTGGAAATGGTAGCCTCTTAAGTTAAGAGATGACAGTAGTCAGGTCAGTGGTAAGAGTATCCAGAGATCCTAGAAAGTGGGGCAGCTAGGTGGTTCAGTAGATTAAGAGGCAGGCCTAGGGACAAGAGTTCCTGGGTTTGAATATGGTTTCAGACACTTCCTAGCTGTATGACCTTGGGCAAGTCACTTAATCTCTTAGAACCAAGATACAGTATGGATTCTAAGATAGAAAGTGAGGGTTGAAAGAGAGTTAGAGAGAGAGATCTTAGAAAGGTACATGACAGAAGTACACATAAGAAGAAAATTCCTAGTCCCCAAATTCCTGACTACCTTTTGTTTTTCTTATTCCTTTTCCCTCCACTGATTTTAAGGCCCAAATCATAGGCCTGGCTAAAAGATGATTAAATTCCTGAGGGTTTTCTTGCTAGAAATCCCAATTTAAGGAAATTCTTGTTCTACTCTTTTATTGGCACTGATAGAGAACTTCCTGAACAGTGTGCCTCTTAAAGAAGAGTATCACACACATGTGGCTGGTGTTAGAAGAAGCATCAAACAAGGAGGAACCTGTGGAAAGGAACCAAATTTATCAATACATAATATAGAGTTACAGCATATGAATAGGCAAGAGCTTGTAAAAGACTTGGGGAACATAGAAATCACCAAGCAAGAGTCAGTGCAAGACACGAATCACACAGAATCACTATATTCAATAATGTTTGATTCAGAAAATGAAGAAGACCAAGAACCTTATTAATATATATCAAACTTTTCAGTCAAGATCACAAAGCTTTACAAGAGGGGGAGACAGATGATTTCATTAATAACTCAAAGCAAGAAATTACACACAAAGCAATCAAAGGAGAAATTTACCCAGATGTTTCCTCTGTGGAAAAATGGGTCAAATGGTTCAAGACTGTTATTTAAAGGCACAATGATTCCAAGCTAATAACAAACAGAGATCTTGGAAAAGCAATGTAAAGAATAGCAGAGTTGTGTGAAATGGGCTTGATACAACAAAAAGTACCCCTGGATTACAATTTGCACAACATCAAACCAGGAGACATAGTATACTTAAAACATTTCAATAGAAAATTGGCTACAGACATAAAATGGACTGGACCACATGAAGTATTGCTTACTACCCCAACAGCTATAAAAGTTTCAGGGAAAGATTCATGGTTTCACTGTTCCCACATAAAACCAAAAAAAGTTCAACATCACTGTAACAGACATAGAAGATAATTAGACAACAGATAGTGTTAAGAAATGAAAACAAAAACTGATTAACATAAAAAGTATACCACAAAGAAATAATAGTGACACATAATGTTCGAGACAACTTTCCAGCCCAGAGGAAAAACAACCCAGAGGAAAAGCATCCCAGAGGAAAAGCAACCCAGAGGAAAAGCATCCCAGAGGAAAATCATCCCAGAGGAAAAGATTTTAAACCAGCCCAGAGGAAAAGCATCAAGAAAAGCTGCTAGAGAGAGGAAACAAAGAAAAAAAGCTGAAATGGACAGCTAAGACTTTGAAATTATTAAATTTGTTTAATAGCTATTAGAGAAATGAAACAAAGAAAAAAAAAGCTGAAATGGACAGCTAAGACTTTGAACTTTGTAAATTTGTTTGTATAAGAAGAGGACAGATGGAAAACGAGACTTTTATGTAGGACTAAGTATGTTGAAATAATAAAGCAAAAGTAATTTCACATATTAGGGAAATAACATGTATCACTGCATAACTTGGAAGAAAGAAGAGATACATAAGTAAACATGAGAAGTGGAAATCTGAAGAAACTTGATAAGTATTAAATCAATACAATACTATTAGACACAAAACACCAAATCACAAACTAACATATTGAGAGACCTTGTTTAAATAAACAAGTGTCTGAAATTGTATTTATGCAAAATGTAAATATGTATATAGTTAGTTCCATAAGGTCTTAGGCAAATAGAAAGATCAATAGATATTTCTATTTGACTGGCATCAGGATGTGGAACTATGTATATTGTTGTATTATATGTAAATATGTAAATAATTTCTATAAATAATGTATTAGTGTTAGTTAACTTAGCAAAAGTAGTATTAGCACTAAGATTCAAATTTCTGGTAATGGTTTTGTTTAAACATTTATTGTACTGAATTTATTGTAAAACCCAAAACTATCCTTACCCAAACTTTCCTGCAAAAAAATTCCTTAGAGTAGATTTAGTAAATTGGTAGCTATAATATAAATAAGTGACCTAGGGAAGGTCACCACAAAAAATGGGGATGATTGTGGAAAGAAAACTAGACTGACAGTTGGTGGGGAAAGGGGCAACTGGGAGTAGCAGTTGGGTCTGGTGACTAGCACTTCCTTCCTGCTTGGTGGCATTTCCTGGTGTTGGAGGAGGGAGTAGCTCATTCAGCCCAGTCTAGAGTGGAGTACCTCTACTTTGTTCAGCCCAAAGACATAGGCTTCTGAAGGTTAGAACAGTTCTTTCTTGCTTGCTGTCTACTGCTAAGATTCTGAATTAGACAAAGCAAGGACTGATATAGAGTAGACAGAAGTGAGAAAAACCCGCCACCAGCCTATGAGGCCTGGCCTCAGCTCTGTAGCTGTGGAAAAAACTCCAATCCCAACTGGTTATTAAACTTTATATTATTTGAACTCGCAGTCAGATAAGTAGACTATCTTTTGGGGCATAGAGGGAGCTGAACATCAGTTCAGTCATTCAACTACAAACAGTCCTTATCGGACCCAATTGCTTATTATTCAGCCCAACTAGATCCAGTAGCAGCAGGAGCACCACCATGCCTTAGAGGAGTAGCTGCTACAGCCTTACTAGTAACAAAAACCGTTGATTTAGTATTGGGATGTCCATTAACAATAATGTGCCCACATGAGATAGAAGCATTATTGATAAAACATAGAACACAGACATTCTTGGATCAGAGAATTACAAGGTATGAAATAACCTTATTAAATAGTGAAAATATTACCTTGAAATGCTGTTCAACTCTTAACCCTGCCACCTTGCTTCCAGATTTACCTACTTCAGGAGAACCATTACATAACTGTGAAACATTAGTGTCCATGGCAGAAAAGCCTCGAGATAATCTCTTGGACACTCCCTTAGACAATGCAGATCTTATTTTATTTACCGATGGTTCCTCTTTTATGAGGGATGGCATACGTTACACTGGAGCTGCCATAGTCTCAGAATTTGCCACTGAATGGTCAGCTTCACTACCTTCTAACATTAGAGCTCAAGGAGCAGAACTCATAGCTCTAAAACAAGCTTGTACAATTGCCAAGGATAAAAAGGCAACAATTTATACGGATTCTAGATATGCTTTCGGCATTTGTCACTCAGTCGGGATGCTATGGCTCCAGAGAGGATTTTTAACCTCAGCTGGAAAATCCATAGCTAATGCAGAAATTATTAATGAAGTTCTTTCTGCTCTCAAACTGCCTAAAGCCCTAGCTGTAGTTCATCGCTCTGCCCATACAGGTGGCTCTGACCCTGTCTCTAGGGGAAATGACTGAGCAGATACTGCTGCAAAACTAGCAGCCATAGAAGGACCTGGATTAATTTTAACATTAACAACCACTGGTAATTTAAATTTATCACTTTCCTATAATGAAAAGGAAGTGGAAAAATGGAAACAAAAATTTAAAGCAAAACAGATTAATGGAGTATGGGTGTCATCTGAAGGAAAACCCCTGCTCCCTAGAAGTTTCTATAACCAAATTTGCCAATCTATTCATAAAAATGGTCATTTTGGCACCCAGGGCATTGTGGACTCTGTCAAGAGAGTATGGATAGCCCCTGGTATAACTACTATAGCCTCTAAAGTATGTTCAGCCTGCCCTATCTGCCAGGCATATAACCAACATGCATATCATGGAAAGCCTTTGGGGGACGTCCTCTGGCTTACACACCTTTTGAACATCTACAGATAGATTTCATAATGATGCCAAAGGCTGGACGTTATAAATTTTGTCTAGTAATTGTAGATCAACTAACCAGATGGCTGGAAGCATTTCCTGCGACCCGAGCCACAGCAGATTTTGTTGCAAAGATACTTTTAAAGGAAATTATTCCTCGTTTTGGCCTGCCAGCACGTATTGACTCCGATAGAGGGAATCATTTTACCGATTCTGTCTTAAACCAAATATATTCTTGCTTGGGGATAACTCCCAAATTCCATGTTCCATATCACCCCCAGAGCTCAGGCCAAGTGGAGAGGATGAATAAAGAACTTAAGACTATGATTGGCAAATTATGCACTGAGACCCATTTAAAATGGCCTGAAATTCTCCCTCTGGCCCTATTTTATCTTAGAAGCAGGCCTAGAGGAGACTTACATATTTCACCATTTGAGATGCTTTTTGGACATCTGCCTATACAGGCTAAGCCTTTCTCCCCGGCTTATACATCGCTATTAGGGGGAGATATTACTATTTCTTCCTATATACAGGAGTTACAGCACAAACTATGTGAACTTCATGAATCCGGAGCTGCAGTACAAGCCGGACCATTAGACTTTTCTCTGCATGACCTGAACCCAGGAGATAAAGTTTATATCAAGAATTTCAAGCGAACTGGAGCAACTCAACCTTCATGGGAAGGACCATTCCAAATATTATTAACTACTCCAACATCTATAAAGATTGGAGAAAGAGACTCTTGGATTCACTGCTCACATGTGAAGAAAGCATCTTCTGCTGAGACTGATTGACTGTATCCTATCATATGAATTGTGACTCTATCTTATCATATGAATTGGAGATAATAATCCATAGACAAATGGATGCTGTTTTTTTCAAGAATATATTGAATTACTGATTTTTTTCTTATTTTTCTTATTTCTTTTCTTTTATTTTTTTATCAGAATATTTGAATTTTTTCTCATTTTTTGTACTGAAGGTACACATAATTAATATTAATATTATTTTTTTCCTGCAGTAATACAAGTTAATATATATACTCTTGCTATAATATCAATATATGCCTAAAAGCTTTAAACTATGGGAACCTGCCATTTATTGATAAAATATTATAGTACTGTGATTAATGTTTGTGTCTGACTCCAGGAAAAGGGATAAAAACAAGGAGCACAGACTAAACCTGAATAGTGCCAATAGAGCACACAAGAAATATTAAAGTGAGACTCAAGGTTGTGATGCTTAACTTATGTTTAAGTCATAGGACTTCCTTGTATCTACACTCTTTACGAAGTACTCAAACAAGTACAAAGCTTGACTATCATGCTGGCTCTCTATATCCCTGAGGAAAAAAAAAATCAGATGAGGGAATAACATTTCCCCATCAAAATAGAATTCTAATTCTTTTCTTCTTATATTATGGCAACTTCCTATAGTCTTGGCTACAAATGGCTAAGTGAAATATTACTACATTCTGTCCTACATACTTGTGGGATAGAAATTACTTTAAACTGGACCTATACAAGGCCTATTTTGAATTTTTCTTATGTTTTTGATTATTTTTCTATTCTTTTGATAATTGACACATACACCCCCATAACTGAACATTGCATTCTGAGCTAAACTTGATATTTTTTAATAATTACTTCAGGGGGGATTGTATTTTAATTTAAAATCTAAGAATTTTTTTTTATTTTTGAATTTCTTTTTGTTTGAGATTGTATTTTTATAAAAATCCAAGAATTTTGAATTTTGTTTAAGATTTTACTGTTATAAAAAATCAAAGATTTTGATTTTGTTTGAGAAAAGATCTTCAAGAAAGAAGCTTTAAACTTTTATATCCAGAGAATGAACTGTTGCAGAAAGATGCTGAAAACCTACACTTCATCAAGAAGATCAAGAATGAACTTTGGATATGATTGATTGGACTGAACTTTTGATTGAACATTTATTGTAATTGTACACATTTATGCCAAAGGGACTGCCCCTAATTTGGCTTTCTGTCAATGTGCCTAGCAAAACATTGGTTTTGCTTTCTTTTCTTTTCTATTTCCTCTCTCACTATTCTAATTTCTCTTAGAAAATTGAATATTGTGTATATCTATAGTTAGAAGTGCATTTAGAACTACAAAATGATTATGTTAAATGATCAATGGGGAGACTAGTCTCCCAATGATCATCAGGGGGGATTGTAAACCTTAAAATTTCTTAGACTAATGAATGTTGGAAATTTCCCCATTTCCAACATTAGGTAGGGAGTGTCCTTCTCCTCCCTACCTAAGATTACTTTAGGACAGAAACCTTTTGCTGAACAATGGAAAGGGCTTTGACCTATGCTTAAGCATAGAACAGGAAGTTCTTTGAGTCATGATTGATTTTAGAATTGATACAATAGAGATACTTGGAATGACAGAACCAGGTCTTGGAACTTCCAATCTCCACCCTGCTCAGGGTAACAGGATTTAGGAAGGGCTGCAGCAAAGGATCAAGATTTAATTATTTGAGAATATGACCTTCAACAGACATGTGCAAAGGGGCAGACCTCTGGGAGGTCCTGGGTTAAGCTAGAGCCACCATTGGCACAGGGAAGACATGGACAGTGATTGGTAGATGTGAGAACTGAGGGGAGGGAACTTAGATGGTTTCCTTAAAGATAGCGAGGTCTGAGGACTGGAGGAGGTTGGAGAGGTTTTGCTCTGAGAGGTTGTGCTCTGAGAAGCTTGCTCTGAAGGAAGCTGGAGGTGGAGGCCCCTGAGACTGTTTCTCCATTTTGGTCACGTGAGTGATAGGGACTGATCTCTTTTCTTGCCTCAGCTATCTAAGGGCTTGGGCCTTTTGGCCCAGCCTAAACAGAGGGGGTATTTAAGCCCTATTCCCTTCTCTCCCTTTTCTCTCTCTCTATCTCTAATACCTTTCTTCCTCCTGTTTGTAATTAAACTCCATAAAAGGTTGACTGCTGACTTGAGTTTTCATTAAGGAATTACATAGCTGAATTCCTTGGCGACCTTAAATTAATATATATCAGTCTTTTAAGTGATTTCTTTGTCACAGTTCTTTCCATCCTTCCCACCCTTCCCCTTTCCCCAAGAAGACAGTTAATATTATATAGAATATACATATATTATCATATATACATAGTTATTTTCCTGTTTTCTGTGGGTTCTTTTGAGTCCTTTACATTTACTCATTTTCTGTGCTTGTAATAAATTCCATCCTCTGCTTAATAAATTACTGTTACCATGAGCTTAGTATAGTTCCTGGCACTTAGTAAATACTTTTTCATTCATTCACTCATTCATTAATTTATGAATGCTTATAAAGGTATTTGGGACCTGGCTACCATTTGAAATCCAATGCATTTTACTTTATGCATTGAGAAACATTATTCTGGAAAGGGATTCATAAACCCTTTCTCCAGACTGTCATAGGAAGCCAGGATACAAAAAAAAAAAGATTAAGAACCCCTATTTTATGGTGAAATATAAGGGCAGGACCTCAAAATTTTCTCTATAGAAATTTCTCAATTTCTTTATAGAAAGCAGGACTGTTCTATTAATTCAGGAGGGATTGGACTCATGCTGTCCTTTTTTTAATTCTTTAATCATAAGGCATAGAATAGTAACCTCTTCTCTACAGGACAAATTCTTCTCATGCCACTGGGTTTGACTTCTAGCAGTTGGACTTCTGAAAGGGGGGTGGCTTCCTGAGATTGTTTGTGCCCTATATGCTATTACACTGGGGGAGAGGCTAAGTACAGAGTGAAGCTGTTGGCCGTTGCCATGCTCCCTCAACCTGCCAGAAGAATGCACATTGCCACAGTCTTCCCAGCAAGGGTCTCCATGAGTTGTCCCAGTCTGGTCATTTGTTCCTGTTCACCAACTGGAAACAATAGTAAGCTCAGGGAAACCATTCTACTCCATTTTTGCATCCTACTGGCTTTCAACTGGACCAATGTGGCAACTCCCATGGCCAGAATATATAATGTGCGAGATGATAGAATATCATTTCATGCATTAACCATGTTACTGAAACATGCTGCCAAGAGCTTCATTATCCATGCAGTACACCTGTGCTTCTGTCATGCTCTATTCGCAGGCCATCTGGATGAACACTTTGATTGAACACTGGCTGTTTTTATTGTGTTTGGCTCCAGGGCAAGTACTACTTGGTGTGCTGTGTTTTATTTAATATGGTAGCATGTGCAAGATGCTCTCTTTTCTTATGGCGTTAGCAGATCAGCATAGCTCTCCATGGAATCCTGGTTTTTTAGTTGAAGGTTCCTGCTGGGGCAGTGAGAACCAGACCTATTGCTGGACTCAGGAAAGAGCTTAGACAGAAGGTTTCATCTGTCTCAAGGCACCCAAAGGGTGTAGGACTCCAAAGTAATTTCCACAAGGAAATCACACACAAGGTAAACATCTTGGTATATAGAGAGGGACGGGTGTCTTTGGAAAGCACAGCATCCAATGGCTACTGAAAGTAGTCTTCAAATTTCAGAAGGTGATGGAGAGGAAAGAGATAATAAAGAAAAATACATGTATAAGAATATTCATAGCTGCACTCTTTGTGGTAGCAAAAAATTGGAAAATGAGGGGATGTCCTTCAATTGGGGAAAAGCTGAACAAATTGTGGTATATGTTGGTGATGGAATACTATTGTGTTCAAAGGAATAATAAAGTGGAGGAATTCCATGGAGACTGGAACAACCTCCAGGAAGTGATGCAGAGTGAGAGGAGCAGAACCAGGAGAACATTGTTCACAGAGACTGATACACTGTGGCACAGTCGAATGTAATGGACTTCTCCATTAGTGGCAACACAATGATCCAGGACAACTTGGAGGGATATATGAGAAAGAACACTATCCACATTCAGAGGAAACACTGGGAGTGAGTAGAACACAGAAGAAAAACAACTGCTTAATTACATGGGTCAAGGGGAATATAGCTGGGGATGTAAACTTTAAATGACCATCCTAATGCAAACACCAACAACATGGAAATAGGTTCTGATCAAGGACACATGTAATACCCAATGGAATTGCACATGGGCTACGGGAAGAGTGGGGATAGGGGAGGGAGGGATAGAATATGATTCTTGTAACCAAGGAATAATGTTCTAAATTGACTAAATAACATTTAAAAAATTTTTTTTAATTTAAAAAAGATGATGGGGAGGAATGAGCCAATATTATCTGTAGCCACTAGAGGAAGGAAAAATAGCACATGATTTCTGTTTTTCATGAATGGGCCTGTGAATGAAAGGCAACATGGTAAGAGAAGAGGACAAGTCCCTAGGAATCTAGAAAGCCTGAATTCAAATCCTGCCACCTGTGGGACCTTGCTCAAATCACTTACTGTCAGCATGCAACACTTCATTAGAGGAGGAAGCTTCCACATTGAGAGTTGTTCATTCTCAGTGAAATGACGAGTCTTGACTAAAATGATAATGATAATGTGTTTACATCTACTTAATATGTTCACTGGAGAAAGGACTGTGTTACCTTTAGTTTATTCAGCTATGTTGAGAATGGCACCTTGTTGTCTGAATATCTAAGACTTCAACATTTAATCAAATGGGGTTAATTTAGAAAAAAAGACAAAATTGGGAAAGAATGGGTTTTATTGAAGCTCATGGGTCTGATGTTCTCCATTTTAATTAAAGACACAATGGTATATCCAATAAGAAATAAAGTGACTATTACTAGCCAATATTGACTTCATTGCCATTCCTTGAAATCTATGACTATGACTTTCCCTCCATGGTTTGAAACTCTCTCCCTTCATCACCTCACTTCCCTGGATTCCTTCGAGTCCCAGCTAAAGTTGTCCTTTCTTCAAGAAGCCTTTCCCAGTTCTCCTTTTTTTAACCCTTATTTTCAGAACTCATAACAGACAGAAGGGCAAGAGCTAGGTAATCCAGGCTTTTGAACTTCAGTACTCTGTCAGTCTATATGACTACTGAAAATGGGGAGGGACTAAGAAGAGAGACAAGGAAATAGAAGAAATGTGATTCTCTCCTTCGCAAATGCTATATTCGCTTATACCATTCAAGGGTGGCTCACTTCTTAATATTCAGATGTACAATTAACTTGGTTGAGAGTTTTATGAAAAAGAAAATAGGCAATTTTGCACAATCAGATCTCATGGACCTTGTGTTGTAGCAAGAGAATTAGATTAAGACTCAGGAGACCCAAGTTCTATAATGTCCTAACTCTGCCACTAACATGCTGGGTAACTTTAGACCTTTGGACCTCAGTTCATGTATTTATAAAATAATAGGGCTAAGTGCAATTATTTCTATGGTTCATCTATATTCTATTCTATATTCCATTCTATATTCTGTTTCTCTGAATGCAAAGTTGAGAAAAATCATTTCTTCTTGTTGTTCATTCATTTCAATCATGTCCAACTCTTTGTGACTCCAATTAGGATTTTCTTAGCAAAGATACTGAAGTAGTTTGCCATTTCCTTCTCCAGCTCATTTTACAGATGAGGAAACTGGGGCATACCAGGTTAAGTGATTTGCCCAGGGTAGCACAACTAGGAAGTGTCTGAATCCAGATTTGAACTCAGCTCTTCCTGATTCCAGACCCTGAGCTCTATCCACTGTGCCACCTAGCTATCCTAGAAAGTGCTGAGGATGTTTACTGGATAACAATTCTATACCTAGCACTCAAATACTATGTAATAAGTGAATGTGTCTTGTGTTAATAAACTTCATCACCCATTCAGCAAATCACAGAGCTATAAATTAGTAAAGCTAAAAGAGACATTATGGAATCAATCTCTTCTCTCACATGGCCCTCACAGAAGTGAATAGTCTTATTCAAGTCATTCAGTAATCACTTATTAGGTGACCACTGTATGCCAGCCACTGTGTAAGCTCTGGGGATACAAAGAAGAGCAAAAGAGTCCCTTGCTTTCAAGGGACTCACAGTCTAACTGTGAGGATAAGATGAAAACATATATGGCGGCTCCGGCAGCTTTCAGAGCAAGCATTAACGGGTTTTCTTTTGGGGCACATCTGTAAAATATTTTTACATTCCTTTTGAAGCCTTGAGAGTCAGATAAAATTTTTGTGAGGTTTCAAAGATTAAGATTATTTTGATAACATTATTTACAGATTTTTTAAAGTGGATATCACATGAGTCTATGAGGAGAAAACTACTGCATCAAAAATAACCAACTTGGAATATATATTTTACATATTTTGTATGAGTTTAAAAAAAACACCTTTAGCTAGTTAATGAAAAATCTGGGTCCAATCTTTGCCTTTAATACTAAACATATCACCTTGGGCAAATCACCTCTTTCAGTTTTTCATCAGTAAAATCAGGCAGTTGGGAAAGATCTGCATGAACTGATGCAGAACAAAATAAGCAGAACTGGGAGAACACTGTGCATAGTAACACCAATACTGTTCAATGATTCAGCTACTCTCGGTGGTATAATGATCTAGGATAATTCTGCAGAATTTGTGACAAAGAACGCCATCCACTTCCAAAGAAAGAACTGTTGGAATCAGATACAGATCAAAGTATACTATCTTTCACAGTTTATCAATGGTTTTATTTAGGGTTCTAGTTTTATATGTGTATTTCCTTACAACAATGACCAATATGGAAGTATGATTTGCATCATAATACATGTGAAACCAGATCAAATGACTTACCATTTTGGGGATGGGGGAGGGAAAGAAGGGAGGAAGACAATTTGGATCCTATAATTACAGAAAGCACATATTAAAAATTGTTATTACATTTAGATGGGAAAATAAAATATCTTTGAATAAAAAAATATCAGGCAATTGACTCTAAGATTCCTTTCAATTCTAAATAGAGTATCCTATAAACTCAGAGCAAGATAAGTCTTCTGATTCCTAGTCTTGAATTCTTTTTATTAGGCAATGTAGCCTCTCACATGTTTGAGCCTCCATTTTCTGATAGATAAAATGAGAATGTTTATTTAGGTATTTGAATATTTGTACTTGTTTATGAAAAATAAAATCAATCTGAAGAAGACATTAAGATGAGGTTGATAGTCATTTACTTTATCAGAAAGTTGTGATAAGAATTAAATTTGATTTATAAATCTGAGCTCTTTGATGCAAGAGTTCTTTAATCAATTTCAGAGGCATATGAGACCTTGAGTACTAGATGAAAGAAACAGCAAACCTATCTTTGACCAGCTTGGAGAATCAATGATACCTCTTGGGTCTAAGTGTAAAACAAGTAAGTCATCCAGCCCTTGAGGAGTATAAGTTCACATCTGAGAGTTGGAGGCAATTGTGGAAGGAAACTTCTACACTTATGCCGAGGGACAACAAATTGAAAAAGATGATTTTTCTTTCCTTTCTTCCCCACTTGGCCTTGACATTAGAGCCACCGGGCCAATAGGGGATGTTGCATCCAGGGGAGAGCAGAAATACACTTTATATAGATGTCGATAAAGAGAGAATTACCTGATCCCTCAGGAAGCAGCCTCAAAAAAGCCTCACAAGACTTTATTACTTTGTTCAATACAGTGATTCCAGAGGATTCATGATTAAAAAATGCTATTCATCTCCAGAGAGAGAACTAATGAACTCTTGACTGCAAAATGAAGCATATTTTTTCACTTTATTTTTCTTGCTTTTCCGGCAACATGGCTAATATGCAAATACGTTTTGCATGACTTCACATGTATAATGGGTATCATATTGCTAGCCTTCTCAATGGATAGGGAAGGGAGAAATTTTTAAATGAATGTTAAAAAAAAAAAGAATGCCTCACAGTAGAGAAAGCAGACAGCTCTAAACTCAAGACAGAAGCAAACCCTAGGGGCCTAGGTGAGTGACCTGTCCAGAAGAGATATGGCACCCTAGGGTGATTCTAACCAGAGAAAAGGATGTCTAGATCCTAGCGGTGCCAGGAATTGTGCCACCTTGTCATGCCTAACCATATGTTTTAGGATCTTTGGGCTCAGTCTTCCAACAAATGCCATAATTGTGTGAGAGAACACTCCACGTAAAAGGAGGTAAAGAGTTTCCCCTAACTTTCTTGGGCAATATCTTTGCTAAAAGCTCATTGTGTGCTGGCTACTAACATGACACACCTGTGGGGGCTTATAATAGTAGGACTGACCACTTACAGACTCAGCTCCACTAGAAGGTGAGGCAGCAGTGATTCTCGGTGAGCCTAGCCTGAGGCGTGATTTGGGGAATAGACCAAAGAAGATATTACACAAGAAAATATGGAAAGTTGCAAAGCAACTCCAGGAGAGACAGAACAATATATACACCAACTATAACTACAGAAAGACAAAACAAAGCCAGAGGTAGGTATGAAAAGGGAGACAAAGCAAACATATTGCTGTTTGTTAAATTCATAGAATTAGGTCTAGATATCATCAAATCTATCAGCCTTCATGGATTTTTTCCATGGGAAAACAGGTCTAAAAAAAGTGAAGGGACTTGTACAAGGTCACATAGCTTAGTGAATGGATTCAAATCCACCACCTCTGATTTTAAATCCAGGTTTCTACCTTGTCAAAATGTCAGTCATGCTCTGTTAGGGATTTTATGAATGATTTTGCTCCTTACCTTGCATGTTCCTTTGACGATCTTTTTTGTTTATGGTTATCGAGTTCACAAAAAAATAATTTTGAGATCAGGAACGAGTACTTTAGCTAACTGAATGAGTCTTCTTTGGCATTTTCTTTTCCCTCTATGCCACCTCTCATCAGCATCCTGCAGGAAGGAGACATGTACGTGGCTGAGGGCCCCTGACGTGTAGCCTTCTTCCATCGTCCAAAAAGTGCCCCACGGTGCCACAGAGCAGATGTCAGGTTCAGAAGCCAAAGTACAGGGATTGTTTCATCTAGGCACTGGTGGGTGACAAGCAGGGGTTAGGGAGAGGGATGTTTTAAATGTAGAACCAGAGTTCTCATTGCTGCTGTGCAGGTGTGCACCTGACCAGGACCAACTCCATCACATTCTCTCTGGGTCTGTCATGTCAAAAAGAGGTTACTCAGTGGATTGAGAGCCAGGCCTAAAGATGGGAGGTCCTGGGTTCAAATCTGGTCATAGACACTTCCCAGCTGTGTGACCCTGGGCAAGTCACTTGACCCCCATTGCCTAGCCCTCACCACTCTTCTGCCTTGGAGCCAATAAACTATTGCCAATAAACTATTGGCTCCAAGACAGAAGGTAAGGGTTTTTATTAAAAAAGAAAAAAAGAGATTGAGAGGGCAGCTGGGTGACTCAGTGGATGGACATCCAGGACCAGAGACAGGTACCTGGTCCTGGGATCAATCTAGCCTCAGACACTTCCCAGCTGTGTGACCTTGGGCAAGTCATTTGGTCCCCATTGCCTAGCCCTTACCCTTCTTCTGCCTTAGAACCAATACACAAAGAAGAGATTTGAGAAGACATCTTCTCCCCTACTCCTTGCAGAGGTGGAAATCCACAGGCAGTGAGCACTACATATTTTCTCTCTTTCTCTGCATGCATTGATTAGTTTCACTGATTTTTTCCCTCTTTTTCCTAATTTTCCTTTATAACTTTATAACACAGTGTTGGTCTAAGTCAGAAGGTAAGGGTTTTAAAAAAAAGTTGATAGGAGCTCCTGTTACCCAATAGAAATAGAGAGAAGGGAAAGGGAGAAGAAGAGATACGGGAAATTTTACTTGACCGGTCAACTCACTTAGCTGCCAGTAGTGCTCTTGGGCGAGTCCCTTCACCTTCCTAGACCTGTTTTCTTTCCCATATGTAAAATGAGGGCTAACAGAATAGATGGTGTCCAGACCAGAATCTAGGACGCTATGAAATTAACAAATTTGTTTTCATATGGGCTAAATTGAGGCGGGGGAGAAACGAGAAAGGAGACCTCCGAGGTCTGCTCCGGCTCTCCTATTTTATGTTTGGATAAGATTGCCAGCCTCTGGCTCCATCTGGAATACTGACATAATCTATTCTAAATTGTATGATCAGACCTATCCCATATGTAGCCCAAATAGTATTAATGTATATTAATGAGGGTCCCTTGGAGGCCCCTGGAAACTCAGAAACAATTTGGTACTCATTCATTTATCAGATTAGCTAACTACCACAACCAAAGAATAAAGAATGAGCTACCTTGAGGAAGTTTTAATGGAGGGGAAAAGATTAAAAAAAAAAGATAGGAGCAATTGGTAAGGGGAGACACCTGGGCAATATTAGGTGTCTGAGGGAAATCAAAGGACAGGAAGACACAAAAAGGAAGGGGAATGGAGGAGGAGCCCAATGACAAACTTTGCCTACTTCATGCTTTTGCCCAGGATTAGCCCTCTGTAAAGTCTTCTCTTTTGCCAAGTTCACAGGCCCAGGTGTATACAAGTGGTCTTGATGCTTGCTGCTCTCACAAGAAGCTTTGATAGCTACAGATTGTCTGATATCAGGCCTCATTCTATCAATAACATTTGATCCGGCAAAGCCTGGGAGAATTGTTCCTCATTTCCCCACTCCCTGCACGTTCTTCCCTGAGCATCCCTCCTCTGTGATTTGAAACATTCTTGAGCAACTTTGTCTTGACACAATGAGATAAAAATGTCCCCTGGGGTTCTCCCTTCCATTTTCCCCTATTTTTCACATTATTCAAGAACTTCTGTCTATCAAGAACTCTTCTATCACTATATTTGAGCAAGCCTGGAGTCTGATTAAATTATAAGGGAAGGTTTTTAATTTTTATCCTTCGAATCAGAAAAATGTCAGCTGGAAGGAACCTCAGAGAACAACTCCTTTATTTTACAGATGGAGACACTGAAACTCCAAGAGGTAAAAAGACTTACCCCAGGTCCAACATTCACTCATTAGAGATGCCCAGACCCAGGTACAACTCCCTCCCTGAACCCCAAGTGACTTGAATTAATTTGTGTGCTTCAAAGGGATTTCTGGGACCTTGTTTGTATAAAATCACCCCACAGCTAATTAGGGGTAGGTTTCTAGGCGCCCAGATCACTGGTCTTATCAGTCCATCCTTATAGGTGTTAGTCTAGGATTAAAATCTTTTTTTTTCATTGAAAGAGAATCTGAGACAAATGGGAAATGGTAATCTACGGGATCCTGGTTGTGTAAGATCTAGACCTCCTATGTCTTAGCCTTGTGCTAAATCTTTAGGAACCATATAGTACAGATGCTGTTCATGCAATACCCAACCAAGTAGGCGAGTAAAGTGACACCCATAAGCTGGGTTAATGATTGATGATTCCAAACATTTTCTAGATTTAGAGAAAGTTCGTGAAATGACTGATGAGGTAGCAATCAAGAACAAATATATGGAGGTTATTATTAAAAGAAAATCTCCAAATACACCGAAATCTTTCATAAAAGCACTTTTTGTAGTAGCAAAGAACGAGAAACAAAACAGATGGCTAAACTTATTGTGACATGGGAATGTAATGAAATATTACTGTGCTGTACAAAACAATGAAAATGATGACTAGAGAGAAACATAAAAAGGCTTATGTAACCTTATGCGAAAGGAAGTAAGTAGAGTAAACAGTACAGACAATGACTACAATCTTGTAAATTGAAAAAACAACAAAAAGTGAATGTTGCAGAATTTCAAAGAACAAGCATGGCCCAAAGAAGAGATTTAAGAAGACATCTTCTCCCCTGCTCCTTGCAGAGTTGGAAATCCACATATTTTCTCTCTCTCTCTTTCTCTGAATGTTTTGATCAGTTTCATTGATTTTTTTCTCTTTTTCCTAATTTTCCTTTATAACTTTTTTATTATAAAGAGAGAGGAAAAGTGAGATATAGAGAAATTTAAAGAATGTAAAAGCAAATTGCATCCATAAAAATATTTTAAAAAACAGATGGTTGCCCTTCTTTTCCTTCATCATCTCATCACATATAAGAAGCGCCCTTTCAATAAGTATGCCTTTTAAATTGGCCAGTTAAATTATCCTAATATGACATTAGGAAAAGCACTAGTTTTAGAGACAGAAGCTATAGGTTCATATCCCAGATCTGTCAAATACTTACTACCTGTGTGGACTTAGTCAAGTCACTTAACGTCTCTAGACCTCAATTCCTCATCTAAAAAAATTAGGGGGTTGGACTGGGAGATGTCTAAAGTTCCTTACAGCTCTAAATCTGTGGTCTTATGAATCTTTGATCATATTCTGTGAGCTAAGCTGGGATAGATAAGGCTGGGCTTTGAATGATCCGTTTTCCCCTTAAGACAGGGCAGAAACATTGTTGTTCAGGCATGTCTGATTCTTCATGATCTCATTTGGGATTGTCTTGGCAAAGATACTGGAGAGGTTTGCCATTTCCTTCTCCAGCTCATTTGACACCTAAGGAAACTGGGGCAAATAGGGTTAAATGACTTGTTCAGGGTCATATCGCTAGTAAGTATCTGGGTCACATTTGAACCCAGGTCTTCCTGACTTCAAGCCTTGCTCTCTATCCACTATGCCACCCAGCTCCCCTAGGCACTAACTAGTAAGGGCCAATAAGGCAGCAACATGCCACAGTATGCATTCTCCCCAGGAAGAGTCCACTTCCCCCACCAGAAACTGCTGTCCCATGACCGATAGGGTTAAAGTCCCCAAATCCTTAGAACTTCTGGGATCTCTCACCTTCTGCATCCCATTGCCACAGCCCATTTCACTAAAGAACACCCTCTTTCCAGTCCTGAAATAAGTGAGGATAGAACTCTTTCAGACTGAATTTACCCCAAAATAATTATTTAGTGATGGCTCTACTTTGCCTTTGAGGTCAGTCTTTCTCTGGACAGCATTTGTTTTCTCTCTGGCAGTTTTTTCCCTCACAGTGTTCATTTCTAAGCAGATGTATGATCAATAAACATTTAGCAGGTCCTTACTAGGTACCCAGTACCACATTGTGCATGGAGGAGGGTGCATAGCAGAAACTAGGTCCCAAGGAGCTTTTAATACAGAGGAGCAAATGAGATTCACGTCAAAGTGGAAGAGAACAGTTTAGGACAGGATGTCACTGGATGCTAAATCCTGTGGTTGATGCATCTCAATATTTGTAGGTTGTTGCTTCCTTTAATTTTTTTTTAATTCCACACATATTTAAGAAACAAGTATGGAAAACGGATTTATCCCTCTGACTTTTCTCACAAGTTTTCTCATGTCTGATTCACTTAAAGGGAAACTTGTTATTTCTTCAAAACTTGAAGATTTCCCCCAAGTGGCCAGGAATCAGTAGGATGGTCAAGGGGGCAAATGGGATCTTTTGTTCTTCCAAGGATCCCATGCAAAAAATCATCTCTGTTGGGGAATGAATGGTTTTATCCCAGGACACCAATTCCTTTTTCTATAAGGTAATCAATCAGCCTCGTGATAGATCCCAACATGAAATATTCTAAATCACATAATCAAAACCAATCCTATGTATTGTCTAGGTAGGTAACCTCTTGCTTGACTGATGATTTCCTCCTTGAGAGACAGGAAAAACAATAACAAAAGCATTGTCATTCCCAGCTAGAGTGTTCAGGTCTGTAAACATGAGCAGAAAGAAGTTGCCTAAATAAGATTGAGGTTTAGCGGGAATCTTGGGCATACGGGAAATTCCTTCTCTAACACGCCTGTCCTTCGTGCTGTACCATTGTCCTCTTTCTCTTTCTGGATACTCCTAGCTTCCTTGTGACACGAGGATTGTAGGAAAGGAGTGAGCCTTTCATTTTTTTATTAAAATATTTTATTGATACCTTTTGTTTTTACATTACAGTTATCTCTGCATATAAATCCACTCAACTCCCCCCACCACACAAAAAAAGAAAGTCATTTTAACAAAGAAAATTACTTGCAGGAAACTAATCGACATATGATTCATATCACGTATGCCCCTCTACCTTTCTAAGGAAAGGATGGAGGTACCTTCTCATACGTTTTCCAGGACTAAGACTGATTATTGTAATTATTTTTCTTGCAGAAAGATTGCAAATTTACAGAAGCAAGTACAGAATTAGATTGTGAATATCAAGCATCTCCAAGTTCACCAGCATGCACTTGAGGTGAATCTGTTGCTTGATATATTCCAGGAATTTTTAAAATTAATTAATTTGTTTATTTATTTCATTAAAATTCCCTGTTAACTTAACCCCTTGTTCCCTCCCCTCTCCTCACTAGAGAAGGCATCACTGACAAAAAGATATATGTATCTATAAAATGATACCTTGCTTATTTCTATTCATCAATTCTTTCTCTGGAGGTAGACATACATTAGTCATTCTTCACACAATATTTCTGTTGCTTAAATACAGGCATCCTTTCCACATCATGGGGTTTAGGGGTATAACCCCCTCCCCCAGTTTGGAAAATCCATGTAAAAATTTTTGGCCCTGTCTTCGTACCAGAGAAGTCTGAATTTTTTTCTTTTCCTTTATTTACAGTAACTTATATGCTTTTATGAGTTACTTATCTTTTTTTTAACCCCTTACCTTCTGTCTTGGAGCCAATGTACATTGGCTCCAAGGCAGAAGAGTGGTAAGGGTTAGGCAATGGGGGTTAAGTGACTTGCCCAGGGTCACACAGCTAGGAAGTGTCTGAGGTCAGATTTTAACCTAGGACCAGCTCTCAATCCACTGAGCCACCCAGCTGCCCCCTGAGTTACTTATCTTTTTAAGATATCTCTACATTTCTAGCCTTTGTGTATCTGCTTTCAGATTCTTTTCACAATTTTACCTTTAAAAAAGAAATTGTGCAGGGGCCAGCTAGGTGGCTCAGTGGATTGAGAGCCAGGTCTAGAGATGGGAGGTCCTAGGTTCAAATCTGTTCTCAGACACTTCCCAGCTGTGTGACCCTGGGCAAGTCACTTGACCCCCATTGCCTAGCCCTTACCACTCTGCCTTAGAGCCAATACACAGTATTGATTCCAAGACGGAAGGTGAAGGTTTAAAAAAAAAAAGAAATTATGTATATTTAAGGTATTAAAAGATAAACTATATTGATACTGTACAATATTATACCTACATTTTATGCATTTCTGAGTTTCTAAACTTTTTCTGTGTCATCTGTTAGCCTTTGTGTGTTGTCTGGGGCTTCCACAAAACTCCCCAAAAATTCCCACTTAATTTCTTATGCCAACTACAATATGGGGAAGTCACGATGTGGAATAAACCTGTATAACGTCTCTTAGTTCTCCTCCTTCCACTCTTCAACGTTTCATGTGGGCCACACCAGGAATTGAAACTCAAGGTTTGAGTGTATTTCAGTTAATAGCTAAAAAGCTCACACAAGCCTCTCATGTGGTTCTTGAATGTGATTTTATTTTAATAATCATAGCCAATAGGCAGCAAGTAAGGATAATACTGCACTTCAGCATAGAAAAGAGTCTGACACCCTAAGGTACAAATAATAATTGGCCCTTGGCATGACTCATTAAGGGCTTTAGACACATTATCTCATTTTGGGCATTATAAGGCAAAATGTTAGGAATTATTATCCTCATTTTACAAATGAGAGTTTTGAGGCTCAAAGTGATAAAAGGACTTGCCTAAAGTCATACCAGAGGAAGGATTTAAGCCCAGTTTCTCCTGCCTCCAAATCAGATCTTTCTGAGAACTAGCTATTCTTATGATTATTACTATTATTATGATTTGGAATTACCTACCCTAGGTCAATTTTCTCAAAGTGCTGATCTCTATTAGGTGGCAATTGGTGCTAATATGGATTAGGGAATGTCACTTCTCCTTAATCAGGGATTAAATCTGGGGTTCACAGATGTAGAAAGGGTTCAGGGGAGCAATAAACTTGGGCTGGGCAAAGTTATCTTTATTTTCAGTATCTTTGATTTCCTTTATAGTTCTATTTATGTTATTTTGTGAATTTAAAAACCTCTGAATACAGATCTGTAGGCTTCACCAGAATGCCAAAGGGACACACGCAAAAAAATGTTTTAGAACCACTGTGTTTAAAAATGGTGCTTTCATAGTCATTGTGACAGAATGTCCCCTAATGGTGAGACTCTGGAAGGGAGGAAAGGTAACTGGGTGTCTCTCTGTGTAAGCGTGCACCTGCACCCATGTAGGAGGGTTAGTGGGAGTTTCTATAGCTCCAGAGCTGCCTACACCGATTGGAATGCCAAGTGGATTGGGTTAGAGAAGAGGAGTTAAGGATGGTGCTGAATTGGCAGAGAGAAGGACACCTATTGACACCCATCTGTTCAAAGCCTCTAGATGCTTTGTTGTGATCACCAGCTTCCCTCAATGATTTCAGATTTGTATTTGCAGTCCCTCCAAGTGGATGCCAAAAGCAAGTAATGCCAGCAGCTGCCTCCATAGCCCCATTCTGTCCGGCTGACTTTCTTATCTTTTGGCTCTGCTTGGGACTACGGAGTGATAGTTTTGATCATGGAAAGCAGGTCTGGGAGGAGGAATATGAGTTATTGTTGGATGTCTCCAAAGCAAAGGATATAATTACTCCAGGGGCACAACAGCTGTCCAGATGCAGACAATTTTGAGTTTGGTGTGGCTGGAATTTCTAAGAGCCCTAAAAAAAGCTTGTTATTTTAGATTCAGCCATGCCAGAACATTTTGGTACCAGTATGGACTATGTAAAAATAATTTGAGCAATTTTGAGGTTTTGTTTTGTTTTTTAATAAGTAGAGTCTTTTATGCTACATAAATGATTTGGTTGGACTGGGTGGACCTCAGAGTTTGTGCCTGAATTCCTCCTATGTGGATAGCTTTCTATTTGAAAATGAGCTAGAGATAGCTTTGGGAGGATTTTTGAAATTGTACTCTGCTCTAGGGTTTGCGATTGAATGGTCAGTCTGGTTCACTCTATTCCCAAACCCACAGAACACTCAGCTCTGCTTCTTAGGGTGGGTAGAAACCTGGTGATCTTTACAACTATGCATCACAGGAACCCTTGTGGTGTGACTGGAACAATCTGGGGAAAGTCTGTCTCTCCAAATCTCCCTTGCCTTATTAATTTTCTTTACTAGGGGAGAGAGAGAGACAGAGACAGAGACAGAGACAGAGACAGAGACAGAGACAGGCAGAGAGACAGAGAGACAGAGAGACAGAGACAGGCAGAGAGACAGAGAGACAGAGAGACAGAGAGACAGAGACAGGCAGAGAGACAGAGAGACAGAGAGACAGAGAGACAGAGAGACAGAGAGACAGAGAGACAGAGAGACAGAGAGACAGAGAGACAGAGAGACAGAGAGAGAGAGAGACAGAGAGAGAGAGAGAGAGAGAGAGAGAGAGAGAGAGAGGCAGAGACAGAGAGACAGAGAGAGAGAGACAGAGAGAAGGAGGGAGGTAGAGACAGAGACAGAGACAGAGAGACATGACAGAGACAGAGACAGAGAGAGAGTGGCAGAGAGAGAGAGACTGAGAGAGACAGAGAGAGCCAGAGAGAAGGAGGGAGGGAGAGGGGGGGAAGGGAGGGAGGGAGAAAGGGGGGGAGGAAGCGAGAGAACATGTCTTTACTTTCACAGAGCACAGGAAGGGCTGTGATTTCCTCTCCCTCTACACACAGACCACAATTCATCTAAGGATACTGAAGTTCTGACCTGCCCTAAGACCTATTAGCCAGGAAACATGAAGTCAGTATTGATGGATATTGAATATCTATTGTGCTGTAAGAAATGATTTCATAAAGAACTGGAAAGATCTATATGAACTGATGCAAAGTAAAATGAGCAGAACCAGGAGAACATTGTATACAGTAACGGCAGTATTGTGGAATGAGCAACTATGATCACAGGCTTTAGATGACAGGTGGAAGCTGAGATGCTCCTTTCTTCTTTCCTTCTTCTGTGGCCTTTGCCACAGCCCCAGCCAACATGGAAAAACAGAAAATGCTGATGAAAAAGTCAATGGTCTTCATTTAGATTGTAATTAGTCCTAGATAAAAATCCATGAGCTTGAATGCCACAGAGATTCTGTGTCTCCTGTGCTTCCCTTCAGGGCTACTCTCAGCAGTTCTATAATGTAAGTTAAAATGCAAATATGCCTAAGAAAAATAACAGCCCTAATTTCAACCCTTCCACTCTGAGGTGTAAGGACGGAGGACAGCAGCAGATAGAAGAGCAGAAACACACCCCAAAAGGAAGGAACATGGCACATGGCAGGGTTGGAGAGAAAGGCTGGAGATATAAAAAGATTTAGGGGATAAAAAGTTGTGAAAACTTTCCCTTACCTCCTTAGTCTGCTTAAGGGTACTTCTACTTAAGGAGAAAAGGGAAGGATGGAATTAAAAGGAGATGGAGAGTTAAATCAAAAAGTCCAGAAGACCAGGATTGAGTCTTCCCCTCCTACACTCGCTCCATCTCAAACACAGCTGCTCCCAGTCATGTACCTTATCGCCACCTCCCCACATGCGTTCAGGCTGAAGCCCATTTTTTTTTTCAACAGAGCAGCTCAAATTCCTGGCAATTGCCTTGGATCCAGAGTTCCTTTGAAGCCTGACTGGGAGGAGAGAAGCCCCTGCCAGGTGCCTTTTTATAGTTCATCTCACGAGTCCCTGCTTGGGGGCTTCAGAAGGTGATGATAACATGGAGGTGGTGAGAGGAGGAGTAGCACAGAAGGGAAGCACAGGAGATACAGAATCTGTGCCATTGAAGAGGTCTTCATGATTTTTTTTACCTAAAAGTGATTATAGTCTAAGTGAAGGCCGTTGGCTTTTTCACCAGCATTTTCTGTTTTTCCATGCTGGTTGGGGGCTGTGGCAAAGGCAGGCAGCCCAGGCCTCGGACTCCCTCCAACAAACCTCCACCTGTTCTACATTAGAAGAAAATGGCGGTTCTGTTTCCACCTGTAGTCTAAGCAGAGTCTGTGTGCTCCATGGCAGGAATTGAGAGGAGGCAGACCCCGATTCCTCCAACCCAAAGAGGGGAATATGTTTCTTATAAAAAGTGGCATTTACACATGCAACTCATTTTTCATGTCACGGGCCTTGTTGATGTATTCTGCCTCCACATCGTTGCTTGCCCTCCTGGCTCAAGAGAGGAGGAGTGGTGACAGCTGGACAAGAGCTAGGAAGTGTGACTGACACTAAAGTTGGACAGGAACTGGGGCAGTGACAATTTCAGTGGGACCCCTTTGTATTCCCCTCGTGCATGCCCAGGCCTCCTTCTACCCATGAGGTCTTAGTGTGAAGCACCTGCAAAATCTTTCATAGAAATGGGCCCTACCCAGACCAGGAGCTGGATTTCAAAACTCTTCCTGGCCTGAATTCTAATTTGAGCTGATACAGAGCAGCTGGTGAATGGAAGAGTAGACTTACACACAAATTCATTTTAATAGGACATATGCTCTATACAACCCTATGTGTTTCTCTCTCTTGTTCAATCTCTCTCTCCTTCCCTCTCCCTCCCTCCCTCTCTCCCTCCTTCCTTTTCCCTCCCCCTCCTTCTCTCTCTCTATCTCTCGTTCTAAATCTCTTTCCTTCCCTCTTCCTCCTTCTTTCTCTCTCTCTCTCTGTCTCTGTCTCTCTGTCTCTCTGTCTCTTTCTCTGTCTCTCTCTCTCTCTCTCTCTCTCTCTCTGTCTCTCTCTGTCTCTCTCTCTCTCACACACACACACATACACACAAACAGACACAAGACCTACAAAGGGAGACATAGGTCAGGGTCTAATAGTCCTCCCATGTCTATAGGTCCTAAAGATATTACTATGACAACACACTTATTTTTCATGTTCATGATGATGTCCGTGAGTGGAAAAAAGAAGGGCATAGTCATGTCTAAGATGATAGCTAAATGTGTAATATATTTTAGAAAGATTCCTATAAAATGCATAATATTTGTTTAAAAAAAATTTTTTTTTGCCCTTCTACCTGTCAGAGACTGCAGCTAGACATCTTTTCATGTCTCAGCTCTTCCATTTACTATTTCTGAGACTTCAAGCTAAACACTTAACCCCTCAAAGCTTCAGTTTTTCCACCTGTTTAAGATGAATATGTGGGCCTAATTGACCCCAAAAATTCCTTAATCTGTAGTTTTATGAAACCAAAATTTCAAAATACTTGACATTTAACTGAACCAGCATCCTTGGACTTAGGGAGACTCAGTTCTCTAAGTGGCAACACCTGGTTTGTTCCAGCTTGGTAACACAGTTTCCCCAAAGGTTTAACCCCTTCCATCACTCTCTATGCTTCTCTCATTAGGCTACTCCCATCCGATTGTCAAACTTTCAATTCATTCAGAAGTTTGAGAGACAAGGAATTGAGAGATCTATTTTCCCCATTATTTCCTCTTCTCAGAACATCTCAGGGAACTGAGCTATGAATTCCCTTTTGTAGATGTTACCAGTAAAGTTCATGTAGCCACATAAGACACTCCTCACCCCCACCATATTTCCTAGCCTAGAGTTAGCCTCTAGATCTTTTGTGTGAGGAGGGGAATATGGCGATTAAGAGTTCTGTGCTTTGTTTCCTGTTTCCTTTCAGCCCTCTTGGGCTCAGCAAACCAAGTCAAACACCACCCCCTAACCCCAAGCCAGTCTAGACCAAAGCTGTGGCTATAGAGAATCCTTTGAAACTGCTGGTTAAATAAAAACTTTATTTCCCATCTGGAAACTTTCCCTCTCTTGTGGATTTTATGGAGCCTTCTAAATCTGTTTCTCATATGTATGTGTGTGTGTGTATATATATATTTTTTTTTCATGTGTTTTCTCCCAAAAAATATACTGTAATAAGGACTTAGTGTGCTTTACCCAAAATGAACTTGGGAGTGTTACATACAATTTTTGTTCTGGCTGTTTGTTCTCCTATAGGGGATATGACTCAGGATCCTAGACGGACTTCTCTTACTCTTCCTGGGGAGAAAAAATTCCAGTAACTACCAATGGCTACAGATGACTCACTCCAGACTAAATTTTCCCAGGAAAATAAACAATTCTTAAATTCCATCAAATCCAAACATTCTTCCATCTATTTTTCAAGGTATCATAGGAACATAGATCCAGAGTGAGAAGGGACCTTGAGTTTAATGCCCTGATTTTACAAGTAAGGAAACTGAGGTCTAGAGATGATAAGTGACCTATCCAAGGTCAGACAGGAGGTAATGAATCAATAAACATTTATTAAATGCCTACTTTGTGCCAGGCACTGTACTAAATGTTAGGGACACAAAAAGGCAGAAAACAATCCCTGCCCTTGTGGAGTTTACAATCCAAGTAGGCAGTGACAGGATTTGAACCCAGGCCCTCTGACTCCAGAGTCAGTTTTACTCTCATTATACTATGTAGTATCCTCAGTCACCAAAAATGTGAAATTCATTTACTCAATCAGTTATTCTTTACTGAGGCTTTACTCTTTGCCCAGTCATAGCTAAGGTGCTATGGAGGATAGAAAACAAAAATCATGGTCTCTACTCTAGGAGCTCACAATTTAGACACACACATACAAAATGATTAACAACATAAGGTCAGTCGTGTCTGACTCTGAGTTTTCCTGGCACAGATTCTAGAGTGGTTTGTCATTTCCTTCTTCGGCTCATTTAAAGATGAGGAAACTGAAGCAAACCATTAAGTGACTTACCCAGGGTCACAGCTAGTGTTTGAGGCCAGATTTGAACTCATAAAAATGAATCTTCCTGACTCCAAGTCCAGTGCTCTATCCACTGGACCACCCAACTGCCTAATAGCCCAAGAAAATACACAATTTAATGCCAAACCAATGGCTACTCAAGGAGACAGAGCATGGCATCTTCCAACTTTGATAGAACAGTGTCTTCACATGAATCAGAAAAGATCTGTGGACTTATATTTGGTTCCTGTTGAATTACCATTTGTGAAGAAGAGCCATTGTTTCCATTCTTGGTATTTGTATTCCCAGTACCTGGCATTGATATAGAAAAATGTAAAGGAACTCTGATTGCTTCAGTGGAGATAGCTTCTAATCTAGAAACTTCTACAGCTGCAATCTCAATTTAGTAAGTAGTAGAATCATAAATTTTGAGTTTCAAAACCATCTATTCTAATTCCTTCACCTGTCAGGATGAACTTTAGGAAGTTGATTGGGGCATATTGAGGATAAGTGACTTGCCCAGAGTCATGTGGCTAATAAATGTCAGAGGTGGAAGGAATTGAACCCAAGCCTTCCTAAATCTAAGCCTAGTATCTTATCTATGCTAACACACTGCCTCTATACCTTGCACCTAGAGGGTAGGTACTAGATCTGTAATTTGGTTGATCTAGATCATTCCCAGATGAGGAAGCTCTTTACCAATACCATACTTGAGCATCTTCTCTGTTGCCTAGAACAGAGATGCCGAACTCATAACCCACTGGCCACAAGTGACCAGGACCAGTGCAGGTGGACCTGGATTAAAATAAAAATGGAAAAAGTTCTTCTTAAAATAAAAGTACAACATAGACAACAAAGATTGATTCAAGAAGTTTTCTCACAATTGTACATCTCAAGGAACCCATATGTTTTATCTGAAAACTGGCCCCATACTGATGATTCAGTTATTGTTTCCATGTTCCTTTGATTGTTTACAGACACTGAAAGGCAGTGGGATACCTCTTTTATTCTGAATTCAGGGAATTGCAGCTATTCACTCTTCCCCTCCCAACTTGTAAATTCTCTAATATTCCTTCCAATTGGAAATCAGGTCACCTAATATGGTATTGTTTCCTTTTCATTAATTGGCCTTATTTAATTGTTTTTCATGGTTAAAAGCCTGTCTCCCCCCTTTATTTAGAGGCCAATCCTTAGCTAAGGGAGGGGCCTGGTCCTGATTTGTTAGGCTACTAGCATACATTGCTTAATAAATCAATCTGCTGAGAAGATCAGACCTTTATTTCCTCAGTCATTTCCTCTTTCACCCACCACAAATGGAAGTATCTTGAAGAGACTGTTAAACATGTGTGGACATTCTGTGACTGGTTCTGGTTGGCTAAGCATGGTAAAGGAAAAGATCTTTTACTAACTATAGAAGCTTTCAAAGAGGCCTGTGAGTTCCAGCCCTTTCCCTCCTTTGCTCCTGAGAGAACTTTGCTTTTTTTTTCCTTTACTCTTTTAATAAAAGATATTTTTCTTTTAATAAAAGATATTTTATTTTCTGCTCTGTCATAAGGGGAACACTGATCATTCAAAATGTGGCCTTACCTATCCCAGCTTAGCTCCCAAAATATCATCAAAGACTCATAAGATCATAGATTCAGAACTGTAAAGAACCATAAACATCTCCCAGTCCAACCCCCTAATTTTTCAGATAAGGAAATTGAGGCCTGGGAGGTTAAATGACTTGCCTGAGGCCACATAGAAAGTATTTGACAGAGCTGAGAGTTGAACCTCTAGCTTCTGCTTCTAAAACCTGTCTACTGTGTCATGTTAAGATAATTTAACTGTCCAGTTAGTAAAACTGTCTAGTTTAAAGGATATGCTTTTTTAGAGAGCACTTCTTATATGTGATGAGAGGATGAAGGAAAAAAAAAAGGGCACCGATTTGGAGTATTTTTATTGATGTAATTTGCATTTACATTCTTTTAATATCTCCCTAAATCCCTCTTTTGCCTTCTCTATATAACAGCAACAAAAAAATATTATAAAGGAAAATTAGGAAAAAGAGAAAAAAATTAGTGAAATTGATTAATATACCAATAGAAAGAGAGAGAGCAAATATGCAGTGTTCCATACTTGTGGACTTCCACCTCTGCAAAGCAGTAGGGAGGTGTCTTCTCATATCTTTTCGGCCATGCTTGTTCTTTGAAAATCTGCAACATTCACTTGTTGTTTTGTGGTTATATCAATTTACATTATTGTAGTCATTGTCTGTATTGTTTACTTTGCTCTGCTTACTTCCCTCTGCATCAGTTTTTGTAAGTCTTCTTATGTTTCTCTCTAGTATCATATTCAATGTTTCTTACAGCAATTTCATTACATTCCCGTACCACAATAAGTTTAGCCATTCTCCAATTAATGAGCTTCTATTTGTTTCTAGTTCTTTGCTACTACAAAAAGTGCCACTGTGAAAGTTTTTGGTGTATTTGGAGATTTTAATAAAAATCTCCACATATTTATTTTTGAACATCAGTCATTTACTGAGGGGCTCTCCTACAGACTCCTGAGCTTTTCCTAAATCCAGAAAATGTTTGGAATTATTCATCACAATTAACCCAGTTCATGAGGGTCACTTTACTTGCCTATTTGGGTACCGCATGACTGTGCTATGTGGTTCCTGTAGATTTAGTACAAAGCTGAGACATAGCATGTCTGGGTCTTACACCACCATTTTATCAGGATCCCTTAGGTGACGGACCTGCGGCACAGGGCCTGTCTCTATAGATCACCTCTTCCCTTTGGTCTCAAGATATTAGTTAGTCGTACAAGCCAATGAGAGGATCACAGCTGCTGGCAGTAGAGATGAGAAATACCTCAGCCCCTCAAAGTAAATGTAGACCCTGAAGGGGGGCAGTGATGGAGTGTACCTGACGCAGGGATGGTAGACCGGGCCAAAATAGATACATAGTCAAGTCAAAAAGCATTTATTCAATGCCAACATTATTCCAAGCCCTATGCTGAGCACTAGGGAGGTCAAGAAAGGCAACATAGTTCCTGCACTCAACAAACTCACAGTCTGAGAGGGGAGAGAACATGCAACTACTACGTATAAAACTTTATACGTATACAAGCTATACATAAACATGTGGTCATCTTGTAGAAATAAATATACAGAATAACTTGCAGTTGGTCTATAGAAACTATATGTAGCTATGTAGTTATCTTGTATATATATTTTTATATATAAGTACATGGAGATAGCCTATGTAAACTATAGATATGTAAACCTATCTTGTATAAGGTTATCTTGTATAAATACAAAATAACTTGGAGGTAGTTTATATAAACCATATATAGGTATATAGTTATCACATATATAAATATATATAACTTGGAGGTAGTTTATATAAACCATATATAGGTATATAGTTATCACATATATAAATATATATAATAACTTGGAGGTAGTTTATATAAACCATATATAGGTATGTAGTTATCACATATATAAATATATATAACTTGGAGGTAGTTTATATAAACCATATATAGGTATATAGTTATCACATATATAAATATATATAATAACTTGGAGGTAGTTTATATAAACCATATATAGGTATATAGTTATCACATATATAAATATATATAACTTGGAGGTAGTTTATATAAACCATATATAGGTATATAGTTATCACATATATAAATATATATAATAACTTGGAGGTAGTTTATATAAACCATATATAGGTATATAGTTATCACATATATAAATATATATAACTTGGAGGTAGTTTATATAAACCATATATAGGTATATAGTTATCACATATATAAATATATAATAACTTGGAGGTAGTTTATATAAACCATATATAGGTATATAGTTATCACATATATAAATATATATAATAACTTGGAGGTAGTTTATATAAACCATATATAGGCATATAGTTATCACATATATAAATATATATAACTTGGAGGTAGTTTATATAAACCATATATAGGTATATAGTTATCACATATATAAATATATATAACTTGGAGGTAGTTTATATAAACCATATATAGGTATATAGTTATCACATATATAAATATATATAACTTGGAGGTAGTTTATATAAACCATATATAGGTGATGTAAAAAATAGACTCGAATACAGGACTACAATCCCCATGAGCCTTTGCTCCACTTCCCCAGAATGCCTTGTAATCTCACCTGGGCCGAGATCGAGAAGATATTTAAGCAAAGGCTTTTGAAGGGCTCAGCCCTTTTTTGGACTTCCGTTTTTGGAGCAGAGAGGTCTCTTCCATGATGTGAGGTTATTTTGTCTAGGCCTCTGGCCTAGGCACATGTTTCATACTTGTATATTCTTAATCTTTAACCTTTAATAAACCTCTAAAAATATATATATTCCTTGCAGAGAGAAACTAATTTCTACCTGCCTCAGTCTCCCCCTCTCCCCTAAATTTTATTCATTACAGTTATGGCGACCTAATGGGAAAAAGAACTTTCAGTCTTCTGATTTCTTTTCTGATCTTAAATTCAATTTTAATAGCTAGTACCTAGAAAGCGGCCCCGCCGCTTCCTGCCTGCAGCCTGCAGCCCTGATCATCCTCACCTGGTACCTGGTCCCGGCCTTGACCACCCCCGCAGCCGCTCCTGCTCCTGGCCTCTCACCAGCCACTGCCTGCCTATTTCTGCGCCCCAGACCCTCGAGCACAACCCCAGCCGGCTCATCACCCAGATCCTTGGAGCAGATCGCTCAGGACTCATTGCGACCAGCTGGTAACAGTATTGGCCACGTGGGTGGAGGGGAGAGACCAGAGGGAAAGGAGAACGGGCAATTTTCCCTTAGGCTAAGCCTCCACGTGGCTGGGGGTATTGGCCACTGCGGGATCAGAGAGGGGAAAGAGAGAAAAGACTAGAGAGAAGAAACAGTACTTTTCAAACAGAAACCTAAAAAGCAATGGGCTGTTTAAAAGGATTTTTGACTCTTCTGGCAGTTTCATTGATTTTACCTGCCTGTCTGGGAGCAGACTCAGCCCAAAGATTCAACTTTAACTTTGGGGAGGAAAATGGGTGGCCCAGCGAACTGGAAGCCAGGCCCAGAGCCGGGAGGTCTCTAGTTAAAATCTGGCCTCCGATGCTTCCCAGCTG
This sequence comes from Monodelphis domestica, assembly GCF_027887165.1. Taxonomy (NCBI): domain Eukaryota; kingdom Metazoa; phylum Chordata; class Mammalia; order Didelphimorphia; family Didelphidae; genus Monodelphis; species Monodelphis domestica. The sequence goes on from NC_077227.1 coordinate 152,669,072, forward strand.
TGGGGCCCTGGACGGATCCCTTGAACCCCATAGCCTAGCCTTTACTACTCTACCTTTGGACAATAGACATTTAAATGGATAATTAAAAACAAACAAACAAAAAAAAACCCCAAGGAACTTTGAAGAGACTAAAGGCTACATTCTAAGGCATTTCAGACTCCAATGGTTTATAAAAAAAAAATCTCTGTATTCCATTGCATTGTTTTGTTTAAGATATAACTTTGTGATTTTAAGTTCATATATTACTGGATTGAATATTATTCTGTGAACTGAAGGTTGATTGAATTTATTTTGAATGTACTGAGTTTTGAAATTCTGTTGTTTTTCCCCTATAACTGTGTTGAAAAAATTATTGTGAATAAGCCCATATATGAAAAAACAGCTTTTTTCTATTTTGCTGAGGATAGATGGACTTCAGAACTGGTTATAATTGTATTAACAACCTTTGGAATTTTAATGTGCTAAATACCTCAAATGATTTGATTTTAAGGGTTTTTTAAATATGATTTTTGGAATTTTTTTTTAACAATCTGGTTATTTTTGCCTGCCCCTACCACGAGGTAAGGCCCATTACAGTAGCTGAAGTGAAATACATTTTATAAACCCCCAACCTTCCCACATGTGAATGGAAGTTGGGCAGATAATTTCAGGGCATTTGTACCCTTAAAAAGCCTCCAAAAGGAGCACCCCTTTATTTATGCTCTTTAGCTCACTATTTTACTTCTACCAGAATGATATATAGATTTCTTGATTATGTTCTAAACCCAAGATGAGTTTTACTTTGTTTTAAAATATGTTTAAATACCAAGGTTGAAGGATTGCTACGTTTGTAAAAATTGTGACAAATGTCCATCAATTCATAGGTTTTAAAATGTCATACAGCAACTTATGTGAAATATGAAAGTGTGTTTGTTTGCTATTGTAATTAATTGGGCTATTGAGAATTTTGGGGATTTTGGTAACTACATATTTGTACTACTGTATTTTTAAAGATGAAAAAATTGTTAACCTTGTTCAATTCATTTGCCTTCTACTCACAGTGATCATGGCCAGATACAAAGAGGAAATGGATCTCATTTTTTGGTGAGAAAGCCTTGTATTTTATATTTTCTTAACTGACACAGAGTGTCAATGGTTATAAGCTATATTTTTGAATTTTTTAAAGCTCTTTTATTGTTATATTTTTCTTGCATGTGCAATATACTTTTTCAGTTTTTTTAATTATTTTTTCTTTCCTTTTTATATTTGAAGCACATGTCACCAGTATTAAGATTTTCTTTAACCTTTTGATTTTCAGTGCTACAAATTTAAGATACATTTTCTAATGCATGCCCTAAAAAGCTTGTGACTATGAAAATGATGCCACTAATTATTTAAATAAATTATGGGACTTTGCTTAATGATTCTGTCTGATTCTAGGACAAGATATACACAAAAGAGCCACTGCATAGTGCCAATAGAGCATAAGGTCAAAGAGACCAACCAATCCTGGTGAAATTGATTTCACTTTGAGCCTAGACAAAGAGGGCTTGAACGTGTTTGGGGTTCAAGGTTGCGGCTGTTTAACATGCGTTAAAAGCAGGTCTTCCTTGTTCCACATTCTACCAAGTACCTCAAACTTGACTCCCGGAACCTTGGCTCCTACTTGGCTTCTATAATCTGGTCCCTTTTTCTGCCTCTCATAGTGTGGTAATTTTCTATAGTCCTGGCTACTGACTGGATAAATGCATCATTGCTTAGATCATTTTGATTGGGCCCTGATTCAAGGACCTGTTATAGATTTATTTTTCTTCTACTTGGAATTTTTACACATAAGACTTTGATAGTCTATATTTTCATCCAGAAATTTTTCTTTTCTTTTGGATTTTCTGGTGTCTTTTTAATATCTCTTGCCAATTGATTCATATACCTCATACCTCAGCCATGCATCCCTAACTGATTCTGAATCTTTCAATCACCCACAACACGGGGGAATGTAAAAAAATATCATTATTTAAATTGCAAAGTTTAAATTCCTTTTGAGAAGAATTTTAGGTGAAGAAGATGCTACCTCTCTGAATCCAGAACTGAACTGTTGGAGAAGCCACCATGAAGAAGCCTCCAGACCACAAGTTGCACAAAATTGAACTTTGGGTGTGGTTGATTGAACATTTATTTGTATGTATACTTTTATGCCAAAGGGGACTGCCCCCTAACGGCTTTTTGTCAATGTGTTCAGAAATTATTGGTTTTATTCTTTTTTCTCTTATCCTCACACTATTGTAATCTTTTAAGTTTATTATGTTTTTATGATCCTTTTGGGAAAAAATTAATTTTTCCACAAATGATCACACGGGGGGATGTAAAAAATAGACTCGAATACAGGACTACAATCCCCATGAGCCTTTGCTCCACTTCCCCAGAATGCCTTGTAATCTCACCTGGGCCGAGATCGAGAAGATATTTAAGCAAAGGCTTTTGAAGGGCTCAGCCCTTTTTTGGACTTCCGTTTTTGGAGCAGAGAGGTCTCTTCCATGATGTGAGGTTATTTTGTCTAGGCCTCTGGCCTAGGCACATGTTTCATACTTGTATATTCTTAATCTTTAACCTTTAATAAACCTCTAAAAAATATATATTCCTTGCAGAGAGAAACTAATTTCTACCTGCCTCAGTCTCCCCCTCTCCCCTAAATTTTATTCATTACAGTATATAGTTATCACATATATAAATATATAATAACTTGGAGGTAGTTTATATAAACCATATATAGGTATATAGTTATCACATATATAAATATATATAATAACTTGGAGGTAGTTTATATAAACCATATATAGGTATATAGTTATCACATATATAAATATATATAATAACTTGGAGGTAGTTTATATAAACCATATATAGGTATATAGTTATCTTATATATAAATATATATAATAACTTGGAGGTAGTTTATATAAACCATATATAGGTATATAGTTATCATATATATCAATATATATAACTTGGAGATAGTTTATATAAACCATATATAGGTATATAGTTATCATACATAAAAATATATAATAACTTGGAGGTAGTTTATATAAACCATATATAGGTAGTTATCTTATATATATATATATATAATAATTTGGAGGTAGTTTATATAAACCATATAGAGAGAGAGATATAGTGATCATATATATAGTTATCTTATATGTATAATAACTTGGAGATCGTTTATATAAACCATATATAGGTATATATAATATATATACGAATAGTCTAAAACTATAGATATAGAGTTATCTTATATGTATATCCATGTGTATATGTGATGACTTGGAGAAGATCTATATAAACTATATGTAGATATGTGTGTGTGTGTATTTAACTTGGAGGTCGTTTCAGAGGGAAGTAGTACCTTCTCTTTCATGCTAGTCCACATTAAAGAGGAAAGACTTCTTGAAGATATGGAGATTTTAGCAGAGGAAAAGATGAGGAGGGAGAGAATTCCAGGCAATGGGGGACAGCTAGAGAAACTGCATGGTGATGGGAGGTGGTCCTTTGAGGACAGTGTCACAGAAAGTAAGGTGTAAGAGGGCTGGAAAGGTAGGAAGAGGCAGGTTATGAAGCGTTTTAAAAGTCAAACAGAACATTTCATATTTTATCCGAGAGCCACTGAAGCTTATTGAATGGAGTAGGAGAATCAAAGAGAAGTCAAGGGAAAGGGTTTTGAAAAGACCAAGAGACTTGGCAGTGAAGCAATGACTGTCAGCTTTAGAGAGAATAGTTTCAGTTGAGTGGTGAGGTCAGAAATGAGACCAAAAAGAGTTGAGAAAAGAACTAGAAGAGAGGAAGTGGAGCCACAATTTATAGAAAGCTTTCTCTAGGAATTTAACCATAAAAGGGAGGAGAAAGATGGGGTAATTGTGGAAAATAGACAGGTCAAGTGTGAGGCTTTTGAGGATGGAAGAGACATGAGCATGTGTGTTGTAGCTGGGAAACACAATAGAAAGGAGAAAATGAAGATGAATGAGAGTGAAATAATAAAGAGGGGAAGTGGAGGGCACATAGTAGCTCAATGGATTGAGAGCCAGGCATAGAGACAGGAGGTCCTGAGTTCAAATGTGACCCCAGACACTTCCTAGATGTGTGATCCTGGGCAAGTCACTTGACCCCCACTGCCTAACTCTTACCAATCTGCCTTGGAACTAGTATACAGTAGAGATTCTAAGACAGAAGGTAAAGGTTGTTTGTTTGTTTGTTTTTTAATAAGTAAGGGGGGCAGCTGGGTAGCTCAGTGGATTGAGAACCAGGCCTAGAGACAGGAGGTCCTAGGTTCAAATCTGGCCTCAGCCACTTCCTAGCTGTGTGACTCTGGGCAAGTCACTTGACCCCCATTGCCTAGCCCTGACCACTCTTCTGCCTTGGAGCCAATACACAATATTGACTCCAAGATGGAAGGTAAGGGTTTGAAAAAAAAAGTAACTAAAGAGGGCAATCTGCTGGAGAAAAAGGGATGGAATGAAATCACATTTAAAAGCATTATTTTGAGAAGGACTCCATTGGCTTTACCAGACTGCCAAAGTATCTATGGCATACACACACAAAAAGTTAAGAACCCCTGATTTAGGATGACCTCATCATTATTTTCAAATTTTAAATGGCTGTTAGCGGAAAAAAGATTAGACATGTTCTATTCAACTCCAACCGAAGTAGGAGCAATGGGTAAAATTTGCTAAGAGTAGGATTTTAGCTCGATTGAAACTTACTACCAATTGGAGCTATGGCCAAGGGGAATAGGTAACCTTAAAAAATAGTCTATTCCCTCGCCCTAGAAGCCTTTAAGCAGAGACTGGATGAAAACTTTTCAGGGATATTGGGGCGAGAACATTCTTGGTCATGCCTGATATTTAAGGTCCATCCAATTATGTGATTGTGTGGCTTTGGGTGCTTCAAGAACTCAGAGGAATAGAGAAAGCCCTGTTCACTGGGAGCAGACAGGGAGAGGTTCCCCACAAGGAAGGTCTTGAATTCATCAGCTGGTTAGTCTTACCTGGGTGGGGCTAACTAGATCAGGAAACACACAAATTCCTTCACTGATAAGGCCATGGAGTTTGAGCCAGTTATTAATTCATTTCCTCTGGCCTGCTAGGAAGGGCAGCAAACCAACACAGCCTCCAGGTCTAAGGATAAACTCCCATCTCTGATTTTCCAACATAATGGCTCAATAAACACAAATCCCTTCCCTCCCCTTTCCCTGTCTCCAACCCCACCCCAGACAAAAACCCACCCAAGGAAAAATGGTAGATCTCTTATCCTTAAGCTTATTCCAAATCGCCAAGGCTGCCTAGGATGCCACGGAGAACAATCCAAACTGTGTTCCTGGAAAAAGAGCCACTTCCAATCCAAGGTATACAGATCACTTCTGCCCATTTTTTAGGGAAGCTAATCTCTTACCAATAGGCAAAAGCTGCCAGCACTCCGGAGGTACTGAAAAAGACTGGGGGGGGGGGGGTGTTTGGGGGTGGAGGCACTGACTTCATGGATACCCCTCTTTGTAGGGACAATAATCTGCTTCTCAAGATGCTGGTTAGAAAGTTAAAATATCAATTCAACAAAACACTATAAACCTTGTTATTTTTAAAAACGTGTTTATTACATTAAAGTTCCCAGGTACCTCTCTCCCTTTCCTCCCTGCACTAGAGAAGGCATCATTTGACCAAATATATAACTATCTTGCATATTTTTATTAGTTCTTTCTCTGGAGGTAGACATATACAAGTTAATCTTCAAACAAATTTTTTGTTGATGTACCTAATATTCTCTTGATTCTTCTCATTTCTTTCTTTACAATTTCATATATCTCTTTCCATGTTTTAAAAAAATTAACCTGCTTGTCATCTCTTATGGTACAGTAGTATTCCATCACAATCTTTTGCTACAACTTGTCTGGCCATCTCCCAATTGATGGGCTTCCCCTCAATTCCCAGTTCTTTGCCATCATAATGAGAGCTGGTATAAATATTTTAGAACCTTTTTCTTTTCCTTTTTCCCTAATCACCTTAGGAAATTGACCCAATAGTGGTATTTCTGGGTCAAAGAGTATAAACAGTTTGGGACATGATCTGAAATTGCTCTCCAATAATGGTTAGTTCACAGTTCTACCAACAATGTACCAGTGTCCCCATTTTTCCACATCTCCACCAACATTTGTCATTTTGCCTTTTATTGTTTTAGCTAATCTGATAGGTGTGAGATGGTATTTCAATTGTTTTGACATGCATTTCTCTAATCAATAATGATTTAGAGCATTTTTTCATATGATTATATATAGCTTTGATTTCTTTATCCCAAAATTGTCCACATCTTTTGACCATTTACCAGCTGAGGAAAGGCTCATGTTCCTATAAATTTGACAAAGTTCTCTACACAGATATGAGATATGAGACCTCTGAAAAACTGTCAAAACATTTTTTTCCCAATTTTCTGCTTTCCTTCTAATCTTGGCTACATTCATTTTATTTGTAAAAACCTTTTTTAATTTAATGTAATAAAAATAATCCATTTTATATCTCTAAATACTTTTTTATCTCTTATTTATTAAAAAATTCTTCTCAAATCCATAAATCTGATAGGCAATATGTTCTGTTCTTCTAATTTGCTTATAATTTTCCCTTTATGTTTATAGACATTATTATTTTTGAGAGGTCAAATAGAATGAGCTTTGGATATGCACATTCTCCAAACTCCTCCAATTGAGTAAACTGATTTGGCATTCACATAGTGTGTTTGAGTTTGTCAAGTACGTACCTAAAAACAATATTCTGAGGGAGGTATAATTATTTTACAGAATAAGAGACTGAGGCTAAGAAAGGCTTCATACTACAAGAACTAGGAGCATGAATTGTGTTAATTGACACAATAATTTTTAAAATTCTTCTGTAATTTCATTATAATTTGTCCTTTGTGCAAATATGCCTTAAATATAATAATTTCAAGAACATATTACAATATTTTACTTTGAAATAAAAATGTTCATCATTTTAAAAATATTTGTTGACTATCCCTAATATGTGGCAAAATATACCTTGATCCTTTGAGGTCTTCCTACCATCTCTTTGCAGAAGTGAAGCCTCAGACTTTCAGACTACAAATCAAATGGTCTTCTTACTATGCCATGTTCTTCCAATTTTAAAAAAAGAAAGGTTGAAGAAAGTCTGGTGATTTTTGTTTTCTTATCACAATCATTTCTTAGTCAATAAATATTTATTGTGTCTTCTATGTGCTAAGAGCTGGGAATACAAAGAAAAGCAAAAGTCAGCCCCTGCTCTCTAAGAATATAGTCTGATAAGGGAGACAACATGCAAATAACTATGAACAGAAAAGCTTTATGCAGAATAGATAGAAGAAAACTAACAGGAGAAGGCACTTAGCATTGAAAGATATCAGTTAGGGCTTCCTGTAGAAGATAGGATTCTAGATGGGAGCTGCAGGAAGCTGGGGGAACAAGGAAACAGATGAGTAGGGAGGACATTCCAGGCATTTGGGGCAGCCATTGAAAATGCCTGGAGTTAGGAGATAGAGTATCTTGTGTAAGAAATAACAAGGAGGTCATCCTCACTGGATTGAAGAATCTGTGGGCTGGGAGAGAGGTGGAGAGATATGACTCCTCTCTTCTACCTAGTGAGCTCTCCCTCGTGACGAGGAAGAAAATAAAAGGTAAGTAAACCAAATCCTACTTTGTGCAATATTCCAAATCTGTAACACCCACCTCCCCAACAAAAAGAGGACAGTATGTTTACTTCTCTTTTCTCCCAGGTCAGACTTTGCTATAATTAGGCAATATTAAATTTCATTCTGTTGTTTTTTATGCTCATAACTATAGTCATTTATAGAATGTTCTCTTGGTTCTGCTTACCTTATCTGTTCGGAAAGGACTTCTCATGTTTCTCTGAATTTATAATATATAACGATTTGCCCAAGTGCAATAATAGTTTATTTCCAGCTTCCCATCAAAACAAGAATTCCTTTTTATTAGTAAAATTCTACTGACATTGTTAAGTGAGACATGGAGTAAAAGTGCCACTAAGGAATTAAGAATGAGTATCACACAAGAGGGCAATGGAGTTAATAATATGTGGAGGCTGGGAATAGGCTATGATATACAAGCGGTAAAAAATTCCAAAGAAGGACAGTGGTAAAGAGATGTCTTCGAGGTATTATATCATAGGAAGAGAAGATGGGTGGCTGGTTATGTATCAACAATAATAGATGATAGGTGGACAGTCAGGATGTTCCATTGGTCTCTTCACAAAAGGTTTATATTTTCTAAAGAAATAATGAAAAAAAGGAGGCAGGCAGGAGGAATGGTACTTCCAGACCTTAGACTACATTATAAAACAATAATCAAAGCTGATTACAGATACAGATGAGGAAACTGAGGCAAACAGCATTAAGTGACTTATCCAGGATCACACAGCTATTATTCATGTGTCTAGTAAGATCATATGATCCCTACTTAATTTATATACTATGAGCCCACCATACTTTGACTGACTGAAAAATACTGACAGAAAAATATGAAAGCAAGTAGATCATTGGGATTAGATGCAAGAATCAGACACTATAGAACCCAATGGCCCAGAGTCTAATAAATCCAACAATATACATTTGGAAAAGGACTCTCTACTCAATAAAAACTGCTGGGGAACACTGGAAAGCAGCTTAACAACAACAACAAAAAATTGGTTTAGACCACCATCTTTTGCATCTTTTACCATATACCACAATACTTTCCAAATAATCTTCTAGTTAGTTATAGATCATTTTGTTTTTTAGTTGTTTTTCAGTTGTGTCTGACTACTCATGACCTCACTTTGGGTTTTCTTGGCAAATATACTAGAGTGGTTTGCCATTTGTTTCTCCAGCTCATTTTACAGATGAGGAAATTGAGACAGAGTTAAATGACTTGCTCAGGATCACACAGCTAATATGTGTCATGAGTCTAGATTTGAACTCAGGGAGATGAGTCTTCCTGACTCCAAGTACTATGTTCATTGTGCCACCTACCTACCCAAATACAGATCTTTTTTTTTTAATTAGAAGAATATGGAAAACGTTATCTCTCACATCCATAGCTAAGAAAAGAATTCTTCATTTTAAAAAGGATAGAGGAGGTCACAAAGGATACAAGGAAAGGCAAAAGATTGTCCCTTATCTCAAGGAGCTCACTGTCTAATGGTAGAGACAGCATAGTGCAAACAAGCTATATACAGGATTATTGGGAGACAGTCCCTAAAGGGAACACACTAGAACAGAAAAGGAATCCTGTTAGCTAGAAAGGAAACCAGAGAAAACAAAGGGCAGAGGTGAGAAGGGAGAGAAAAAAAGGCATTAGGGAGAACTAGTGAAAATGCCTGTATTTGGAGTATGTAAGTAACTGAAAGATGTTTAAAGAAGTCAAAGTATGGTGGGCTCATTGTATATAAATTAGGTAGGGATCATATGATCTTTCTAAACACAAGAATAATAGCTGTGTGACCCTGGATAAGTCACTTAATGCTGTTTGCCTCAGTTTCATCATCTGTAAAATGAGTTAGAGAAGGAAATGGCAAATCACTCCAAAAATGTTTGCCAGGAAAACTCCAAATGGGGTCACAATGGGGTAGGCACAACTGAAATGACTAAAAGGCGACATATGATTGTAGTTACAGAGCTTAAAGAGACTTAGCTGTCTTTTAGTACAACTCACTCAATTTTTACAGACAGGCTCCATAAGTCTAGTGAATTGCCCAAGGTCACACATTATATGTGTAACTTATGCCTTCTTACTCTAAATCCATCGATTCACTATGTAATGCTGCAGATGTCTTGCCTTGTTGTTAAATAGATTTTAATATTTCAATCATCCCAGAACATACTTCTCTAGATCCTTGAGCTCCTCAATATGGATATTCATTACATTTGAATGGATTTGTTATTCTTCAGTCATTTCAGGTATGTCCAATTCTTCAAGACCCCATTTGGGGGAACTTCCAGGCTAAGATGACTGCAGTGTAGAAGGAACTTCGCAACTCCTCCTACTACCAATCACAATAAAGTGTCTCAAAAGGACAGAAATCAAAATTGGATGAGGAAAGGGACTCTACTGTAGGGTGCAGCCTTGAAGGTGGGTAGGGTTTGGGCATTTCCACCCCACACCACCTACCATGCCAGAGTCAGAATGAAGGCCAGGGCGATCCCTAAATTATAGGGAACTAGCTGAGGGCACCGCAGTCTTACCCCTGAGTTCAGTGCAAAGACTTGGCAACAAGGCTTGGGATCTGCAGAGTGTGGAAGCAAAGATAGGGCAGAGACAGGCTACCCACAGAAGACACCATGGAGACTCAAAAAATATCCTCAGGGCAAAAACCTCTCTATAGCTCACTACACCAAGAGCTGCCTGCCCTCCTCACTGAGACTTCTGGATGAGAAGGAAAGATAAAACTAAAACAGCAATGGCTACCACCAACACTCAAGAACTACAATCCACAAGTACCAAAAAAAGTAAGATACAACAGAGAAAGCTTCTGACATTAGATAACTTCTATGGAGAAAATGATCAGAGTAGAGAGGTGACAGCAAAGAATGACAAGCAAACACATGCAAGCTTTCAAAAAAAATGGAAATTAGTCACAAGCTCTTAAGGAACTCAAATGGGAGTTCAAGAACCAAGTCAGAAAGATAGAAGAAACTCAGGAATAAAGGTGGAAAATAGAAATGCCAGTAAAAAAAAGAAAATAACAGTTTAAAAGATAGAATATCCCTCTTAGAAAAGGAAGCACATAAATCACATGAAGTAATAAGCAAATTAGAGGCAAGAATTGACCTGCTGGAAGCCATGAAAAGCAGGTTAGACCAAACCAAAAAGGAAAATCAAAAGATCATAGCTGAAAACTAGTCTTTAAAGACTAGAATTGGGCAAGTAGATCTCACATAAAAACAAGAATTAATAAAACAAAATCAAAAGAATGAAAAAATAGAAGGAAACATGAAATATCTCACTGAAAAAACAATGGACCTGGAAAACAGGTCCAGAAGGGACAATTTGAGAATCATTAGTCTACCTGAAAACCTAGAAAAAAACAGAAACCTTGACATCACATTACAAGAAATTATCCAAGAAAATTGCCCTAATATTCTTAAATAAGAGGGGAAAATAGACATTGAAAGAGGCCATAGATCACCCTCTACATTAAATCCTCAAAAGACAGCTCCCAGGAATGTAATTGCCAAATTCAAGAGCTTCCAAGACAAAGAGAAAATATTGAAAGAAGCCAGAAAGAGGCAATTTAGATAGCAAGGAGCCCCAGTCAGGATTACACAGAATCTGGCAGCTTCCACACTAAAGGACACAAGGCTTGGAATATGATATTCAGAAAGGCAAAATAATTGGGTCTACAACCAAGGATCACCTACCCATCAAAACTGACTATATACTTCCAGGGGAAAGTATGGGCATTCAACAAAATAGAAGATTTCCAAGTATTTGTAAAGAAAAGACCAGAATTAAATGGAAATTTTGGTGTCCAAATACAAAATTCAAGAAACATGAAAAGGTAAACAAGAAAGAGGGGGGGAAATGTTAAGGTCTTCAGCAAGACCTCATTTGGGATTTTCTTGGCAAAGATACAGGAAAGGTTTGTCATTTCCTTCTCCAGCTCACTTTACAGATGAAGAAATTGAGGCAAACAAAGTTAAATGACTTACCCAAGGTTACAGAGCCTGTAAGTGTCTGAGGCCAGATTTGAATTTGGGAAGAGGAATCTTCCTGACATTCCAAGGTTAACACTCTATGCTACTCTATGCTACCTTGCATACTTTACCCTTTGAATGGATTACAGCCTTTCTACAAGTCCACTCCTCTGACCCTACTCTCATTTTCATTTATATCAATGATCTCTGTGGATGTCTGTTCCTCTATAAGTTCCTTGAGAGCAAGGGTCTGATGATATGTCTATTCCCAGAACCTTGCATAGTGCCTTACATACAATTGTCAAGCTTTTTTTGACATCATTTGTACTATAGGAATACCTATGAAATATTAAAAGATTTAGAAGCCTTCTAACATATTCAGTACATTGGATTCATGAGAGGGCAAGGACAAGAAAGGTAAGACTCAAATCCCACCTTCAGGAAGAAACCTTTCCCAGTCCTGTTTAATCTTAGTGCCTCTGCTCTGAGACTTCTCCAAAGGGATCCCCTTTATAGCTTGTTTAAACATTGTTGTTTGCATGTTGTCTCCTTCATTAGGCTATAAACTCCTTAAGAGCAGAGAGTCCTTTGCCTGTCTTTGTAACTCTGGCACTTAGCACAGTGCTTGGCACATTGTTAGTACTTAATAAGTGTTTGTTTACTTGGTACAACACTAAATCTAGGAATGAATTTAGGGAGGATCAATCTTTTTTTCCTATTGGTTAGATCCCATGAGGAATGGTGATTATCTTTCAAATCTGAAAGATTGTTTTCCTTCCCCCCCCCAAGAATGTTTTGTAATCATATTAATCATTAGATTGATCCTAAATATTTTATGCATTTTGAAACTGTTTTGACCAGTTATTTAGCTGAGATTTGAAGAAAGCCAAGAAGCAAAGATGAGAAGGGAAAAGTGTTTCAGGCATGGGCAATCACCAGTAAAAATAACTGAATTTCCAAGGAGTTACTCTATAAAACTAGACATAGCAATGACAAGATCCATTTGGAGTCAGTCAATAAAGGGGAAAAGAATGAAAATGTATTAAGCACTTATTAATAAATTAAACAACTTGTTAGGTGCTGTGCTAAGAAATTTAGAAATATTATCTCAGGGCAGTTAGGTAGTGCCAGACCTAGAGTCCAGAGGTCATAGGTTCAAGTCTGACCCCAGACATTTCTTTGCTGTGGAACCCTGGGCAAATCACTTAACCTCAATTGCCTAATGCATTATTGCTCTTCTGCCTTGGAAATGATACTTAGTATTGATTCTAAGACAAAAATTAAGGATAAAAAAAAAGAAAAGAAACATCTCACTTAATTCCCACAACAACCCTGAGTTAGGTACTATTAACAAGTAATAATGGATCAACTAGGTGACACAGTAAATAGAATGCCGTGTCTGAAATGAGGAAGATTCCTCTTCCTGAGTTCAAATCCAGCCTCAGACACTTTTGGGATATATGACCCTGGATAAGTCACTTAACTGTGCTTGCCTCAGTTTCTCATCTTTAAAATGAACTGGAGAAGGAAATGGCAAACCATTCCAGTATTTTTACAATGAAAATCCCAAATGGGTTTATGAAGAGTTGGACACAACTGAACAACAGTAAATAATAAATGTCAATAAAAATTTATTGCACATGTAATATGCACCAGGCACTGTGCTAAGTGTATCACTTAATGATAAAATGGAGGCATTATATTCCTCTTATGTTTATCTCCCAACTGCATGGAAGTGTATCTCCAGCTCCTCTTTCCACATTCAGTAGACTTCTCATTTTGCTATACTCAGGAGCATCTTGGGGTCTCTTAAAACTCATAATGCACTTTTAGGTTTAATCTCGATTATTAACATTTTTTTCTTACTTTCATAATTCTAAACATTTAACAAAATAATGATCCCCAATTTTTAGTTTCTAGGGCATAAATATTCACACTGAAAGTTTAAAACCAGATCAAGCTGTCTCCAGAAAGAATTTCCCTGGTTTCTCATCTCCTCAGCAAAGTATGTTGACATAGAGGAGCACAGTGTTTAGTCTATGGATTATTAATTTAGTTCTTCTTTCTCTTCTGTTTATTTAGGATTCCCTTAACTCATTAGTCTTTTATCTTCCTTGATTTTTTATATTTTGCTCTTTCTTTTACTCTTTAATTTCTTTGTAAAAAAAATAGTAGAAATATGAGACATGTTATTGCTTCATTTTTCTTGATAATTTTAATTATCTTCCTGAGGCTTCTCTTATTTGGAGCTTTTTACATGTCAGGTATTCTGCTTAATTGGTTATTTTGGCAATAAAAAATCTTCTTTTTATTGAAGGTCCATCTTTTCCCATTAATGATTAGGCTCAGCTTTGTAAGATATATTATTTGAGGTTTTATCTTGAGGTCCTTTTCTATTTTGAGGGCCCCCTCCCATCCTTTCCCCCATATTTCTTATAGATATGGAACAACACTGGGCTTTCTGAATTGGCATTCCTTCATAGTTGAATTCTTTTTCTTGTCTTCTTACAAAATTTGCTGTTTGGCATTGAAATGTTGAAATTTTCCCACTATATGACTTAGAGTTTTTTCTTGATGTTGATCTATGGATTCAAACAATCATTACTCTGTCATCTATATTCAGAAGTTCTGGGAAGTTGTCTTTTTTTTTTTCCTGCAGCTTGGTATGTAAGTTTTAAATATTTCTCTTTTTTATCTTTAAGTATCTCCATACATTCTGTCTCAAGTTCTGTTGTTTTGGCTAGTATAGCTTTCAGGTTTTTTTTAAGTTGCTGTCTCTTCTCTCCTGCCAAATTTTTGTTTGTTTTTATATATTTTTAATTGCAAATCTCTCATTCTCCTCAGAGCCCCCATTTCTTTATAGAGATTTTCCATTATGAGTTCTAAACTGTTGATTCTGTTATTTGATTTTATTAATTCTGTTTTGAGAACATTGATTTTCAATCTGATTTCCTTCCTATCTACTTTTTAAATTTTTTGTTCCTCTTTTAAACCATTTTATAGTTTCCTGATATTCTCCCATGATCTTTGGAAATCTAAAGAATGTTTTCCCCAGAGTTTTTTATTCATTTTCCTTTATAGAATAATATTTATTCAGCATGTTAGAACTTTTTTGTAATTTTTACTCATTTTTCCTTGTATCCCTGTGAGTCTAATTATATCTCTTGGATTGCTGGGTTGAGTTCTATACCCAACCTTCACTCAGACCTTTTTTCAGTCTTTTGGTCTCTTCTTTATTTTTCCAGTAGTTTGACTTTGGCTTCCCTCCTAATCCTCTGGCTTTTTCTCTTCCCATTGCTATGACCCATTTTTCCCTGAATAGATGTTCTCCAAGGCTATCCTCATCTTTATCTTCCTTTGATGGGGATTCATCCTTATAAAGCCCTGCTAGGATCAAAGAAGGTAAATAGGTGCTATAAGCATTTAAATTCTCTGACACTAGTTCACATTGTAAGGTATTTTTCTCTTTTTATCTTATGGATTAAGCTCTGCTTCTCTGCTCCTAGTCAACTTCAAAAGGAAAGGACTGACAAGATTTCTAGTCTCCTGGAGCACAAACAGTCCTTCCCTCTATCTGGTTCCAAGCTTCCCTGACAATCCATCTCTCCTCCACCACCCCATACACCCATATTCACACACACACACACACACACACACACACACACACACACACATGCATGCACACATGCATGCATTTTCCTTCTTTCCATTGGTTGGGCAGAATCAAAATTTTTTTTTGCTTTTTTTGGTATGTATGAATATTCAGACTATGTCACTGATACAGGGGACATGGGCAAAAATATCCTAAGTCAGAGCCTGAAAAACAAACTTGTGAGGTTGTTTACATTAGCTGTGGCCAGCCAGTAGGTGAGTTGGAAGTGGAGAAAGTAAAGAGGAACTTTAAGTATTTACATTTTTTGCTGTTATTCCATGAGGATTTTACGTTATGTAGTGTTTTTGGTCTTTTTATCTTGGAAGTAAGCTTGAATTATTATGTATTAAGTCTTATAGGTTGGGAAACTATATGGAAAACAACTACTCCACCATCTTGCCAATCGTATTATCCTGGTTTTTCCATTATTGCTCAAAAGGGACACTACTCTGTGCTTTCTGGCAGCTGGGACCCAAGTAGATTAGTAGATTAGTGGTAAAGCCAGTTCTAGAAGAATTCTGTCCTTACCTCCTCATTCTTTGATTATATATTCTCTGTTCCTTCTATATCTCTACAACCTCAAGACGCCTAGTGCCTAAACCACTGGTAGCCTGTAGGATACTTTCCTACCTATGTCTATCTAGCCTGGATCTCATTTTATGTCCGGAGAATTCCCAGGCAATGAAAAACAAAAACAAAACCAGAAACAAACCCAAAGCAGATAAGGAAAACTAGTTCTGAGAGCTAATCTAATGTTAGGTTAATACTAACTGGTTAATATGTAACACCACACCTCCACCCACCAAATGGAGTTTGCTCTTCCATTTTCCTACCAAGAAATATAATTGTCTTTTCAGTAGGGTTCCTTGCCTCACAAAGCTTTACCAAATGACTCAAATGTAGGAATTTCAGTTCTGTGGAGACCCACTTATCAGGCACCATATTTATCCCCCAATCACTTCATTCACCCAACATCCAAGCACTTTCTCCAGAGCAGAGTCCTGCTGACAGAAATTTTGCAGGTCTCCCCCAAAATTGGGCCAAATGTTTTGAAATACTCAGTCAGAAAGGATTCCTATCCCTTATTTTACCATATTTCCAGTGTTAGGGAGAGAGGGAAACAATACAAGGAAAGTCAACTCTATGAAAAAAGTCAAGACAACTTTCTCTTTTTCTCCCTTTGTCTTTACATATTTATTTTTTATTTATTTTGAAATTTTTGAAATGGTTACATGATTCACGTTTTCTCCCTCCCTTCATCCCTTCCCCCTCCCCAAATTGACAAGCAATTCCACTGGTTTATACATATATATTATCACTTGAACCCATTTCCATATTATTCATTTTTATAAAAGAGCAATCCTTTAAAACCAAAACCCTAAATCACATACCCACATCAACAAGTGATAAATTACATGTTTTCTTGTCGATTTCTACTCCCACAGTTCTTTCTCTAGATGTGGATAGCATTCTTTCTCAAAAGTCCCTTAGAATTGTCTTGGATCATTGCATTGCTTTTAGTAAGAGTCAATCACATTTGATTGTCCCACAGTGTTACAGTCTCTGTATACAACGTTTCAAGGCTCTACTCATTTCACTCCGAATCAGTTCATGTAGGTCTTTGCAGTTTTTATAGAAATCCATCAATTCATCATTCCTTATAGCACAATAGTATTCCATAGCCATCATATACCACAATTTGTTAAGCTATTCCCCAATCTAGGGACATCCCCTCATTTTCCAATTTTTTACTACCACAAAGAGCGCAGCTATAAACATTTTTACAAACAGATCTTTGCCCAGGTTTTTTTTAGCTCTTTGGAATATAAATCCAGTAGTGGTATTGCTGGATCAAAGGGCATGCTTTCTTTTAAGGTCCTTTGGGCATGATTCCAAATTGACCTTCCAAATGCTTGGATCAATACTTAACTCCACCAGCAATGTGTTAGCGTTCCAACTTTGCCACATCCCCTCCAACATTTACTGTTTCCCTTTTGTGTCATATTGGCCACTCTGCTAGTACCTCAGAGTTGTTTTGACTTGCATTTCTCTAATCAGGAGGGATTTAGAACATTTTTTATGTAATTATTGATAGTTTTTACTTCTTCATCTGAAAACTGCCTATTCATATCCCTTGAACTTTTGTCAACTGGGGAATGATTTGATTTCTTATAATTTTGACTTAGTTTCTTGTGTATTTTGAGAAATTAGACATTTGTCAGAGAATTTTGTTATAAAAATTTTTTTTCCAGTTTGTTGCTTCCCTTCTAATTTTGGTTGCATTGGCTTTGTACAAAAACTTTTAAAATTAATATAATCAAAATTATTCATTTTATATCTTGTAATGTTCTCTGGCTCTGGCTTGATCTTAAATTTTTTTTCTTTCCTATAGATCTGACAGGTATCCTGTTCTATGTTCATCTAATTTGCTTATAATTTTCCTTCTTTCTATTTAAATCATTTATCCATTTTGAATTTATCTTGGTATAGGGTTTGATCTAAACCTAATTTTTCCCAAACTGTTTTCCAATTTTCCCAGCAGTTTTTGTCATATAGTAGGCTCTTGTCCCAAAAGCTGGGATCTTTGGCTTTGTCCTACACTATCTTGTTGAGGTCATTTATTCCAAGTTTTTCCATTGATCTTCCCTTCTATCTTTTAGCCAGTGCCATATTGTTTTGATGATCATCGTTTCATAGTACAGTTTAAGATCTGGTACTGCTAGGCCACCATCCTTCACTTTTTTTTATTAGTTCCCTTGATAGATATTCTTGATCTTTTGCCTTTCCAAATTAACTTTGTTAAAAACAATTTCTAATTCTATAAAAAAGTTTCTTGGTAGTTTTATAGATATGGCTTTGAATAAGTAAATTAATTTAGGTAGGATTGTCATTTTTATCATATTAGCCCTAATTGTTTAGATCTAGTTTTATTTGCATGAAAAGTGTTTTATAGTTTTTAAATATAATTCCCAACTTTGTTTTGGCAGATAGATTCCCAAATATTTTATATTGTCTAGAGTGATTTTAAATGGAGTTTCTCTTTCTAACTCTTGCTGCTAAGTTTTGTTGGAAATATATAGAAATGCTAATGATTTATGTGAGTGGGGGGGGTTGTATCCTGCAACTTTGCTAAAGTTATTAATTATTTCCATTAGCTTTTTAGTTGATTTTCTAGGATTCTCCAAGTATACCATCATATCATCTGCAAAGAGTGATAGTTTCATTTCCTCATTGTCAAGGCAACTTTCACTTGAGGCATTGATTCTCTTCCTTCCAAATCCTTTCACCCTAAGGAAGAGGGCTAAGTATGTGCTCTGTCTTTAATTACAGAGTCCAAAGGTTTGCAAGAAGCTCAGCCCAAGCCCAAGCTGAGTTTTAGAAGAAAACCTTTATTTTTGAAAATATCAGACAGCTGGAAACAGACCCACAGGCCTGTCTGTCCTCCTCTCTCCAATCCCACATGCTTCCCAGGAAAACCAGATGATTCATTGCAGTTTGGGGAAAGTAGATAGAGGGGGAGAAAGAGCCTGAATAATAATTTTAGTGTAACTAGAGATCCTTCTCTTACCCCGTCTATATAGAACAGTTGGTTTGGTTTGGGTTTGGGTTGTTATTTGGTTTTGTTTTTAATGACTAAGCCCTTTGCCACAATGAACTTTCTCTCTGGTTTCAATGTGACCCACAGCAGGGCTTGGTTTCCTGATCTGAGCCATATTTCCTATACTTCCCTCTCCTATGGCTTGTGAAAAGCAAGGGCTAATCAACAAAAGTAGAGGCAAGAGAGAGGGGCAGGGAGGAGCCCTCATCGGGAAGCTAAGAAGACCTCAAAAATAAGCCTTGCAGCGGGGTGAGTAAGCCACATCTGAGGGTGATTATATAGAAAAAGACAGGATTCCCACCCGAGGTAAAGGCAAGGTCATTTCTTCGTGCCCTGGAAGCCCTGCCTTTGTCTCTATACCCAGACAGAATTACTCAGGATCATGTGTGTGCTCAATTCCTTTTCCTTCCCTATCAGAATCTGCTCCCAGGGAAAGCTCGGATGTCAGTGATTTATACCTCAAGGGGAAAGATAAGGCAAAAATATAGCTCTTGTTCCAGCAATAAAGCATATCCTGTATGAGAACTACCATGAAATCACAGTCAGATAATCAGGGTCCCTAGAAGAGCTTATGTGAGTTCCAAAAGGAGGGCTGGCTGGCATGGGAACTAGTGGTATAATTTAACAAGAATTCAGCAAAGCACTTATTGAATCCCTACTGTATACCAGTCACAGTGGTAAGCATTAGAGATACAGAAAAAAATGAAACATTTTACGTTAAATTTATATTCTCACAGTAGAGATAAGCAAAAGTCATCTGCCCTTCCCAGAATAGCTCCTGGCCATAGCATTAACCTGGGGTCAGGGTGAGGGGCAGGAGGAAGAATCTGACCTCAGGCTAATCCCAATGTAGGAGACAGCTCTGTGTGACTGAAACAACAGTCTCTGGAGTCAGAGAACTTTGGTTCAAATCTTACCTCTGATGATTACTCCCTGTGTGACCCTGAACAAGTCATTTAACCTCCTGGTGCCTCAGTTTCCTCACTGGTAAAAGGACAGAGTTGGATAAGGTGGCATTTGGGGGTCCCCTCTAGATCTAAATCTATCATCCAGTTTCCCCTCTCTATAAAATAAAGGGGTTTGACTAAATGATCTATCATATCCCTTCCAACTTTCAATTCTATGAGTCCAGATTTTATGGTAGAGAAGAACCAGAAACTCTGAAAGTGGTTAGGGCATTCTCTAAATAGTGGAAGATTTTAAGGGAATTGTGCTAAAACCAGGGGTTCCTTTGTAAAAATACAGGGCTTCTCCACCCCCCCCCCCAAACATTTGAAAACTAAATTTCAATCTAATAGACTTTTAAAAACAAATATAGAAGTGCTTTCCTCAGTCAAGAAAATGTATTTTCTTAGGGAATTGGA
Source organism: Monodelphis domestica (assembly GCF_027887165.1). NCBI lineage: Eukaryota > Metazoa > Chordata > Mammalia > Didelphimorphia > Didelphidae > Monodelphis > Monodelphis domestica. The sequence continues at coordinate 152,689,386 of NC_077227.1, forward strand.
AAACTTTTCAAGAAATTGGAAGATTTAGAGACATATTCTTCCTGAGTCATTTCCACTCTTCATACTCCAGGTCCATCCAGTCAACTCATCCATATGGACTTATTAGACACCTACTATGGGCCTACTCCTATGTTTGGTATTGTTGAGGATCCAAAAAAATAAGAAATGATTCCCTACCTACCATCAAAAAGCTCATAGACTAAACAAGACAATACACATGACAAAAGCACATATGACCAAGAGATAACTGGCATGAGGCAGGCGTAAGTAGAGTAAATGTAAAAGTTGGGGCAGCTACAAAGGCAGCTTAGAGGGGCTTGGGCAAGTTCAAGAAAGGGCAAATTAACCTTATTGCCCCTAGGGACATCACCCCATTGCTGCAATGTATACATTAACTGACAATCTTTAGTCATCAAGAAGAGGTTAAATCATGGCCAGTGTCCTCTTTTGATGAAGGCAGTTTATTTTCCATTCAAAATAACTAAAATTTTGCAACTTTGGTGCATAAGGAGATTTGCTTTTTTATCAATTTAATCATGTCCAAATCTCTATGACCCCATGTGAGATTTTCTTGATAAAGATAATGGAATTGTTTACCATTTCCTTCTCCAGCTCATTTTTACAGATGGGGAAACTGAGACCAATAGGGCTAAGTGACTTGCCTAGGGTCACAGAGCTAGTAACTATCTGAGACTAGGTTTGAACTCAGGGCTTCTTAACTTCAGAGCCAGCACTATCCATGTTGCACCATCTAGCTATCCAGTTAAAAGGAATAAGCTTCAGTTATATGAAAAATTATCTTTACACACAACCTTACTCCCCCAAGTCTTTCACCCAGATCACCACAGCTCCATAAATGCTGGATAAATATTGCTATGCTTTTTAATACTAGAAGGACAGTGAGTATATATATATATATATATATATATATATTAAACTTTTTAAATTAGAGCTCAACTCTGAAACAAATTCTTTGGATGTATGTGTAAAAATGTAAGAAAATCACTCTCCTTTCTTCAATGTCTTCTCCCTTCATCCTGATTGGATCCTCTTCCTCTTCAATTACTACCAGCTACCTTGATTTTGTATTTCTCTTGCATACGTTGATTCTATATTTACTAATATGTGTTAATATCCCCTCTGGTAGAACTGAAATGCCTTCCGAGTAGGGACTATTTCATTTTGGCTTTTATATCCTCATCATTCAGGACAGCTCTTGGCACAGAACAGGCATTTAATTTGTTGATAAATGCTTGGTGATTGATGGATGGATTATAATTGGCAGATCCCCCTTTTGCAGAGACTGGTTTGGAAATATAACTGACATCGAATTCTCTTCTTGGTTTTCCAAGATTCCTTGCCTCATGAGAGCATTGAATAGGAATTCAAAATGCTTGTGACTCTATTCCTTGCTCTTCTAAGAAGAGGAATTTCATCTGCCACAATATATAAATAAATAACACAGCTGAGGCTATCTCATTTCCCTCAGCAGAAAAAAACATTTGTTCTCCATTTTTTCCTGCCCAGCGTTGTCTTTATTCCTTATTATCCAACTACAGAATGATAAATTCATTTCTATATAATGTGGTTTGAAATGGCCAGGGGAGCATGACTTGTTTTCCAACTGCCTTTTCAACTCTCTGGATCAGCAGGCATTCTCAGGGTGCTGGGGTGAAAATGATAATGCTTACCTTGGGAAATTGGCTGTTTTTCTCATAAGTCATTTCATAATAGTTGAATGAGGAAACTTGAGAACTTCATCCTCCCCCATATTTCAACCGTCCCTCAAATACAGAGATGAGGCTTTATAAACTTTTCATCTCTAAGTAGCGGTGTGTACCCCTGGAAAAAGCCCTGGATCAGGAGACGTGTGGACTAGACAATAATGCAATCGGCTGATTCAGCACTGTCTGGATAACTGGACTCAGAGTAATTGTAAATATTATAAATGTATAAATATCATCTTTAAAGTATTTATGAAGGAGAATTGTACTTGGCCCTGTGCTGTTTACCATTTTTATCAGTGACTTGGATAAAGTCATAGTACACTCATTACATTTACATATGGCACAAAGCTGGGAGCAATGAGGCAGCTAACACAACAAATGACAGTCGAAATCCAAAAAAAAAGATTTTGCAGGGCAAGAGCATTGGGCTAATTTAAGGAGATACAGTTCAGTAAAGATAGTCCTACACTGTGCTTCAAAAATCAGTTGCACAAGAACAAGATGGTATCAAGGGAATTAATGGGGAAGAAAAAAGGAAGGAAGGTAGCTTAGACATACCAGATGGTACAATGGATAAAAGGTGGGATCTGAAGTTAGGAAGGCTCATCTTAATGAGTTCGAGTCTGGCCTCAGGACACACTAGCTATGTGACTGTGGGCAAGTCACTTAACTCTGTTTGCCTCACCTCATCATAGTAAAATGAACAGGAGAAGAAAATGCCAAACCACTTCAGCATCTTTGCCAAGAGAACCCTAAATGAGGTTATCAGGAGTCAAACGTGACTGAAACAGCACAAGCATCAAAACAATATTGTACTGCCTAAGAAATAGAGTAGAGGTCTAGTAGAATAGATTGGGAGCAATAAACAGAAGTAAATAACCATGTAATTATTTATACTTATACTATATAAGTACTAGACATGGTAGTCTAGTGTTTGATAAACAAAAAGATCCAAGTTTTGGGGATAAGAACTCACTGTTTGACAAAAAACTGGTAGGAAAATTGGGAAGCAGTTTGGTAGAAACTAGGTAGAGACCAACATCTTACATCATATACCAAGACAAGGTCAAAATGGATACATGATTTAGATATAAAGGTGAATATCATAAGAAAATTAGAGGACTACAGAATTGTTTACCTGTCATATCTTTGGATGAGGGAAGAATTTATGAACAAATAAGAAATAGAGAGCATTATGGCACATATAATGAGTTGAACTAAATTTTAAAAGGTTTTGTATGGATAATACCAATGTAGCAAAATGAGAAGGAAAGCAGAAAACTGGAAGGAAACTTTTACATCCAATCTCTCTTTAAAAAAAGTCTAATTTCTCACCTATTTAGAGATTTATATTTATATATGGACAAATTTGTGGGATGTATGGGGTGCTCAGGGAGGGGTAGTATCTCTGGTATGGAGGGCTTGTCGTGCCTTCCTAGGGCAGCTCTCCAGCCTCTGACCCTCACCTGACACCCAGCTCTCACTTGCGGCTCCTAGTAGCTGCTAGCATGCGGCAGTGGCCACACCCCGGGCAACGGCTTCGACAGGCCCGCTAAACCTTGTGAGGGTAGCCATCGGGTCATCGACCCCTGGTGAACTAGGGCTTTGCTCACTCAGCATGTGAAGACTGCTTCGGCGGAACAGATGGAAGAAACCAATAAGAAGGTTCAACGGCTGAGATGGCGACGCAGCAAAGCACTGTGAAGTGCTCAGGGCGTGTTGGAGCACAAACGGCCATCCAATGCAGCTGAGGAAGTCTCCAGGTGTAACGACTTTTCGTGCCACTGGACCCAGGCTTCCAACGCCGAGAGAGTGGGACTGTCTCTGTGCATCGACTTTTCCACTTAAATCTTCATGCACAAGTGTCTTTGTGCATAAAAACGCACAAAGACATTCGTCATCCTTGGTTACCGAGAGACTACTACTACTACTATATACAGACAAATTTATATATAAGGACAAAAATCATTCCCCATTTGCTAAATGGTCAAAGGATATGAATGGATAGTTTTCAGGTGGAAAAATCAAATCTATCTAGAGTCACATAAAAATGTTCTAAATCACTATTGATTAGAAAAATCTAAATTAAAACAATTCTGAGGTACTGCCCCATACTTATCAGACTGGCTTCTTTGACAGAAAAGAAAATGACAAATGCTGGATGGAATGTGGGAAAATTGGGACATTGATGCACTGTTGACCAAGCTATGAACTAACCCTACCATTGTGGACAGCAATTTGGAATAATGCCCCAAAGGCTATAAAACTGTACATATCCTTTGACCAGTGATGCTACTATGGTTTGCATCCCAAACAGATTTTTTTTTAAAAAGAAGAAAAGAACCTATATGTACAAACATATTTATAACAGTTCTTTTTGTGGTAGCAAAGAACTGGAAATTGAGGGAATGCTCATTAATTGAGGAATGACTAAACAAGTTTTAGTATGCAATTGGGATAGAATACTATTGTGCTATGGAAAATAATGAGCAGGATGCCTTCAGAAGATATGAACTGATGCAATATGAAATGAGCAGAACCAGGAGAACATTGTACACAGTAAGAGCAATATTTTACAATGATGATCAACTGTGAATGACAGCTGTTCTCAACAATACAGTAGTCTAAGACAATTTTGAAGGACTCATGATGAAAAATGTTTTCTGCCTCAAGAGAAGGAGCTGGTGAAGTCTAAATGCAGGTTGAGGTATGCTTTTTAAAAAACTTACTTTTTTAAAATCTGTTTTCTTTTTAACATAGCTAATGTGGAAATATGTTTTGCATGACTGTACATGTAAAACCTGTGTCAAATTGCTTGCCTTATTAATGAAAGGGGAGGAGAGAAAATGAGGAAAATAATTTGGAGCTCAAAATTAAAAAAATAAATGTTAAAAATTTTTACATGTAATTTTTTAAAAGCATTTTTTAGAAAATAGATACAACATGGAAAAAGATATAGTTAAATATCAATTTGAATGAATAAGATCTGGTGATGTTAATGAATGATGTTAATGAACCAGATGCTTTAAAATGAATCATCAGTGAATAAGTCTTAGATTATATTCAGAAGCTTAGTAACAATAATAGGAATAACAACCATAAAAATAATAATAGCATAATGATAATACATGTATAACCCAGATCAAATCTTCTGCCAGCACTGGGATGGGAAAAGGAAGGGAGGGAGGGAAATAAGTTCAATCATATAGCTTAGGAAAACTTGTGTGAAAATGTATTATTTACCATGGGTAAAAAATAATAATAATAATAGCATACATTTATATATCACTTACTATATGCTGGACATTGTACTAAACACTATACAAATATTTTCTCATTTGATCCTCACATTTCTGGGAGGTATTCAGTCGTTTCAGTCATGTCTGACTCTTTATCACTTTATTGAGATTTTCTTGGCTGAAATACTACAGTAGTTGGGCATTTCTTCTCCAGTTCATTTTATAGATGGGGAAACTGAGGCCAGCAGGGTTAAGTGACTTTCCTAGCTAGAATTTATATGATGCTTTAATATTTGCAAAACATTTTATAAATATTTCATTTGATTTTCACCATGACCCTGGGAGGCTCATAATATAGAAAAGAAAGAAAACTTCATGTGAGACTATAGCCAAGGAAAAACTACAAGGAGCAGGTTCCTTTCTCCCTAGGTTTTTTCTTTTTTCTTGCTCCAGCAGCCATAGGTACTTAATAAATGTTTAATCAATTGACTTGAATTGAATTTTCCACTCTGTTTCCTAGTGATCCTGGGAAGCACAGGTTGGTTTTCCTTTTTTTTTTTTTTGGCTGCTTACATATAGAAACCCCTGCCTTGGATGTTTACAGATAGAATGAAAAGAATATTTTTAAAAATAAGTTTTTGTTGATATCTTTTGGGCATCACCTAGATTTCCCTCTATATCCATCCCTCTACCCTCTTTCAGAGAACCATCATTATAAGAATTAAAAGAGAGGGGAAAGAAGGGAAATGAGAGAAAAAATTCCTTTGAATCAGTTAATGCACCAAAAAAAAAAAATCTGACATTCATAGACTCCCACCCCCCTCTGTAAAGGAGATGAAGCAAAGTGTCTTCTTATTCCTCTTCTTTGGGACCAAGCTTGGTAAGAATACTTTATTACAGAATATCCAGCTTTAGAAAGCAAGTATTCTTGCTACAGAGATCCCAACAGCCGGTGAGATATCAGCATGACTCCAAGTTGGATCTCCCACCTAAAACTCTACAACCTGGGCTTTCCTCCCATCCCAGGCTAACTAACTGCATGGTGTGAGTCTGCTGTAGCATGTGTCCCTGCCAATCTCTCCTTCTCTGGCTCTTCATCTTTAGGGTCTGATCTCCACAAGTTAACAAGGAACTTAAATAGATGCCACTGGCAGGAGGGCAAAGATTCTGACTGCCAACAAAAAATTTTTGGATTTGCCCAATGATCTGTCAACACTCACAGTGGTTGGGTTCAACAGCAGCAGTTGCCCCGCCTGGTATTGTTTTGCTACAGATGGTAAACCCCAAAGGAAGCCTCACAATGGCTAGATTGGCAAGTGCCTGCCTCTCACCTCAGGTGGCAGGAGAGACAAAGGGATAGTCAATGGTTTCCTTCTGGAGAGGGACATGATGTCCTTGTCAACCCTGTAGAGAGAATCCAAATCCACCGAGATTTACTTCCTCATATCCACCCCTTGGGGAGGACAAAGGGATGGCCAGGATGGGATGCACAGAGAATATACTATATTCTATATTCTACCTTCAGACTGTAAAATAAACAGAGGGTTTATGGTCTAGAGGCCAGTTGATTAAAAACTGATTAACCAACCCCCACATTCAAACTGTTGTCAAATTTTGTCATTTCTTCAGGGTTGGATTTTTTTTTATGTTGTCATTTTTGAGACTTCTTTTGCTCCTTATTTTGCTCAACCTGTTAATCCAATGGCGACTCATAGAACAATTATAATCCCAATTGTCGCAAGGGCTTTGAGCTGTTCTGTTTCCAACCTGGGTTGATTTGTCCCTCTTTAGGTAATCTGTGGTGCTTCCCCTGGAGGCTCACCAAATTGGTGCTAGAATTAGTGAGGACATTTAAGAGGCTTCAACACTACTGTATTTCAGAACTCCTAAACTCAAGTGATCCACCAACCACAGCTTCCCAGTAGCAAGTTATCCAGGTGTGTGAATGACCATGCTTGGCAATCTTCTTGTTACTACTCTCATGACCTCTTTCTTGCACATACTCTTCTTACCCCTCACAGAGCCGCCATCTTAGTACAGGTTCTCATTATTCCACACCTAGACTGTTGTAGTTGTAGTTGTAGTAACCTTTTAGCAGATCTTCCTGCCTCAGTTCTCTCTCCATTCCAATCCATCCTCTCTATTCAGCTGCCTGGGTGATTTTTTCTAAAGGGAAGGTCTGACTACATCAGCCCCACCTACTCAAAACACTTCAATGGCTACCCATTATCCTGAAGCTCAAATATAAAGCCCTTTGTTTTTGTTTTTTGGAAATTTTTTATTTAATTAATTAATTTAGAATGCTTTTCCGTGGTTACAAGATTCATGTTCTTTCCCTCCCCTCTCCCAAACCCCCTCCCATAGCTGACCTGCAATTCCACTGGGTTTTACATGTGTCATTGATCCAGACCTCTTTCCATATTACTGATCAAATATAAAGTCCTTTGGCATTTAAAGCCTTTCACAGTCTAGCCCCTTTCTGGTTTTGCAGTCTTTTTATATTTTGCTCTTCCCCATACATTCCATGATTCAGCCACACTGGCCTTCTTGCTGTTTGTTACACATGACACTCCTTTTCTCAACTCTTCTGGACTCTCCATTCCCCATGGCCAGAATGTTCCCTCCCCGTGTCTGCCCAGCTTTCCTAGCTTCTTTCAAAAACCAGCTCACACTCCACCTGCTACTCAAGACCAAACTCCTTTCTCATTCCTTTCACCACCCCCATGCTCTTGCCTTTCTTCTAAAATCACCTTCCATATATTCTGTATCTCCTTGGTTTGTTCAGTTATTTACATATTGCCACCCTCCATTCCAATGTGAGCTCCATGACGGCAAGAATAATGTTCTTACCTTTCTTTCTGTGCCAAGTGTTTGGCACTTAATATTTTGTTGAGTGAATGGCTTCTGGGTCTTGTAAAAATTTAAATTTAGAAGTTTAATTGTGCCTGTCCCTCCCTTTTCTGTATGACACCACAGATTCCCAGTAGAGTTCACTACCTTCTCAGAGATTTTGATGGCACTCAGCTCACTATTTCTCTTCTTCACATAAATAATTTATACACACACACACACATATTTATATGTTGTTCAGTTGTTTTTCAGTTGTGTCTGACTCTTCATCACTCCATTTGGGCTTTCTAGATAAAGATATGGAATAGTTTGCCATTTCCTTCTCCAGCTCATTTTACAGATGAGGAACTGAGGCAAATAGATTAAGTGACTTGCTCAAGGTCACATCTAGTAAATATCTGGGGTCAAATCTGAATGCAAGAAGATGAGTCTTCCAGACTTCAGGCCTGGCACACTTTCCAATGCACCACCTAGCTGTCCCCAGATATATTTACATGAATATGTCCATTTATGGCTAGAAATAGATAAATGGATAGATAAATGATAGGGAAATATATTATTTTAAAAAGGAAGTAATGAAGAGAGGGAAAGGAAAGAAAGATGGAAGGAATGAGGAAACAAAGGAGATTTCCTGGAACTTTTGCTTAGCTCTGGTAGATAGATTTTTTTTTTCATTATTCAGGAGAGGCAAGAGTGGCTTAAAGACCCAATTGTACAGATTAATAATGAACCATATTTGATCTGGTGGTGATTGCAGTTTGCTTGCATTTGTAGATTTGATTGGGTTTGTAATGTGTAAATACTCCCATAGGGAAATGGCAGGCACATGTTTCTTATAAAATGAAAAGTTCTTGGGCAAATCAGTTTCAACTGGTTGACTCTAATACCTTTAAAATATGAGAATATATCCCTTCTCAAACCCCTTCAGTAAATATTTATCCACACAGTGTCTCCTGTGTTTATAAAAACTCCTCTTTCACAAAGGGGCATTCCATTTGTTTGGAAAAAGAAATAAAACTGTCCAAAATTATTGCGAGGTCGTGGCTGAAGAGGCCTGGGTAGGGAGAGGGGCATCATTTCAAGCCACCACGGTTTGTTTTTCCAACCCTGCTTCTTGGGTTCATCATACTAACCCTGGGCTGTTCTTTACAAAAGGAATGACTTTGTGGTCCACAGCGACAATTAACTCCTTTGCTTACTTTGCCACAGGAAATACTGATGCTCCCTCTAAAGACTTTCTTGATTTGATTTTCCTTTCTCTTTCCCCTCATTCTCCATTCCTCCAACCTCTTACCCCAACCCATACACTTCATGTAACTATTATATGTGTGCATGACTTATCTTACTAGCCAAACTATAAACCTCTGAAAGACGGGGATCAGAACAGAAGGCAGGGATTATAAAAAGGGCAGCTCAGTTTCATCAAGGACAGTTCATGCCAGACCAGCTTTATGTCCATTCTTGACCCTGCTACTAAACTGGCAAGTCAGGGTAATGTTATGGCTCAAATGAGACAACATGTACAAAATGCTTTACATACCTTAAAATGCTACATTATCAATCTTAGCATTGTTGCTGCCTCCTTCTTTGCATTTTAGTTTGAAGTTCAAACACAAACTGTCCTGGGACGTCACTATCCTGCTATTACTTCTTTGTATTTGATGGTCGGTGGGCTAATATACAGGGGCATAAAATGTAAATGACTAAAAGTATTGGGAGGTGAGCTGAAATTCCGTTATTCTTCTTGTTGTACTGTCATTTCAGTCATGCCCAACTCTTTGCCCCATGTGGGATTTTCTTGGCAAAGAAACTGGAGTGGCTGCCATCTTTCTCCAGCTCATTTTACAGGTGAGGAAACTGAGACAAACAGGATTAAATGATTTGGCCCAGGGTCACACAGCTCCTACATGTCTAATGAAGATGAGTTTCCCTGACTTCTATCTACCACACCTCTAGCTGCCCTTTTATAGTCCATAGGACCCCTGAAGACATCTTTGGGACAACTTTGGTAATAGACAATGCAACAGAAATGATAATAACAACAGTAGTAGCAGCATTTACATAGTACATTATGGTTTGCTCATCCTAATAAAATGTGCAAGCCCACCTATGTACATATTTTAGGAAGAATATCAATAAACTGGAGATAAGTCCCTCCAGGAAGATGAAGAGTCTCATGATCATGGCGTATGTGCATCAGCTAAAGAGGGAGGAATATTTAGCCCAAAGAAGAGAAATCTGAAGGAAGACTATGAAGGGAGAGAGATTTGTTCTGGTTAGCACCATGGAGATAGCACCAGGATCAATGGGTGAAAATTGCAAAAAGTCAGATTTCACTCAATATCAGAAAGAACTTTCTAATCATTAGAATTATCCAAAATGGGAATAGGTGGCTTAAGGATATAATGAGGTAAAATGTTTTTTCAACTCTTACCTTCTATCTTAGAATCAATACAACTTATTGATTCCAATGCATAAGAGTAGTAAGGGCTAGGCAATGGAAGTTAAGGGACTTGCCCAGGGTCACATAGTTAGGAAGTGTCTGAGGCCAGATTTAAACCCAGGATCTCCCATCTCTAGACCTGGTTCTCAATCAACTTAGCCACATACCTGATCCCAAGGAAAGAGATCTTAAAGTAAAAGCTAGATAGCCTCTTCTCTGGGAGACTGCAGAGTGAATACTTGCACAGATAGGCATTAATATATAACTGAGGTCCTTTCTGTGTCTGAGAAACTGTGATTCTTTCTTTTGTACCCTGTTCAGAAGTTTTAACATAAGCAGTGGCCACACTCTAGTAAAACCTTCTTGGCAGACAAGTTAAACCAGGTTGAGAGTAACTCACAGACTTCCAACCCAATCCATCAATGAGTTAGGGGGTATTTCTACCCCAAGATTGTGAAGACTTCCCTGGATGGAATGGGCGAATGAGAATAATTGGCCATGTGGAGCTTGGTCAAGCATCGAAGATGCCAATGTCATCCATTGCATCCTGGACCATTAGCAGCCATCCTGAATTTTGTCTTGCCATCAGGCTTTGGTAACTGGAAGAGAGAATGAGGCTAATGACTTTGTGCAACTCTGCCTTACTTAAATCATATGCTTTCATCTGCATTCTGACTCCAGCAATCCTTTCTCTGGAGGTGGAGAGCATTTTCTATCATAAGTCCTTCAGAATCATCCTGGATCTTTATATTGCTGAGAGTCTATCACAGTTGATCATTCCACAATATTGCTGTTACTGTGTTCAGTGTTCTCCTGGTTCTGCCTATTTATTTCACTCTGCATCAGCTCATGTGGATCTTTCCAACTCTTTCTGAAATCTTTCTACTCATCATTTCTTATTGTACAATAGTATTCCATCACCACATATACCACAATTTGCCCAGCCATTCCTCAATTGATGGGCATATCCCTTCTATTTCCAATTCTTTACCACCACAAAAAGAGCAGCTATAAATATTTTTGTGCAAGAAGGTTCTTTCCCCTTTTTAAAATCTCTTTGGGATACAGACCTAGTAATAGTACCTTTCCCCTCTTCTATAACTTGCCCTTGCTCTTATGTTCTGTACACACACATACATGCACACACATACATACACATAGAGGGTAAAATCTATTGGTTAGAAAATTTCATGTGTTTTCATATGTCTCTTCAGACAATTCCCAATTTCTCTTCTCATCAGAATTCCTTTCCCGTGTCTTCAGAATTTCATTCTTGAAAATTTCCATCCTTCTTTGTCTAAGTTACCCTATAGAAATGACTTATCTGTAAATATTTCTCCCTAGAATGTGAGCTCGTTGAGGGCAGATACCAACCATCTTTGCATCATCAGAGCCTAGCCCAGTGTCTGGCCTACAGTAGATGCTTATTAAATTAATGAATTGGGTTGGGATAGAAATTTAATTGATGGAGTAGTGAGCGGGCAGACATTTCAGACATTAGTACACAGTTACAGCTAGGGAAACCAAGGCTTATCTCATAGGGGATATTAAGCAGGCTAGTTTGGATAGAAGAAAAACACATTTCATGAAGTGCAATGGTTCCCGATTTAGACTAAAAGGTAAGATGAGAACAGATTATAGAAAACTTTGCATACCAGACTCATAACTCTGAGTTTTGTCCTGTAGATAATGTGGAATCATTGACAGTTTGTCTGTGTGTGTTTGCTGGGTCTTGATTTTTTTAAAATATAGATAATTCCTCATGAGGAAACTCCCTCCACCAATGCAGATTGGCATTTGCTCTGCACTCTACAAACTAGAGTCTAAGTGAGTTGCCTGGTCCTAGAGAGATTAAGTAACTGGCCAGTTACATCATTCAATCAGTATGAGGCAGGACTTGAACACACGTCTTTCTTTCCCCTGAAATGAGCTTTTCATTCACTATGCCATGCAGTCTTTCTAATGTTGTTTCAAACCAGACAAAACACTGGAAATCTTTCATAATCTAGGTGTTTCTCCATTTTCACTGTGACTGTGCAAACTTGAGAGCTGTCAGGTTCTAACCACATTCAGATTGGGAAATGTAAAGTCAAGGTGATGCCCTCTCTAAGCTGTTCTGTAAAATCAGCTGTGAGGGAAATTCATCCATTGGCAAACCTTTTCTCTAGGGTTTCTGCCAACAGGAGAGGGAAAAGTAGGAACCTACAGAGCTGCAAACAGCTCCTTATCGAGTCCCTGGAGGGAATTCTAGTAAAAAAGGAGAAAGTGGGTTTCTGAGAATTTCTGCTCCTTTAGCTGAGAGATCATACCTCCCCATAGACACACTCCTGGCAGGCATCCCAGCCTCCCACCTCTCCAAAGGAAGGCATTCTCTCTCAATGACCTCATTAGAAATAGGCCCAAGACTTCTTGCCTCAAATTCCTTATCATGATTCCTGCTGTGGGTACAGGGAACGGAAGCCAAGAATGTGTACTTTCCAGTCTGGCACACTATGAATGGGCAGTCATTCTGAGTCAAATTCTGATAACTGAGGACCAACCAGTCATTCAAAATGGAGGCCATGTCTCAGGGCATGAAAATCAATGACAATAACTCACATTTATATGGTGCTTTCCCAGCCTACAGGGTATTTGACTCAAAACAATCCTGTGAAATCCGGCAAATATTCTCTTCTCTTCAGAGATGAAGTGGGTTGCTTAGGGTCACACAGTAAGAATCTGAAGCCCAATTTGATCTCTAGTCTTCCTGATCCCAGGTCTAGCTCTAACTTCTGCACTACTAGCTGAATCCTGAATATAAAATGAATATACAAGCATGGCAGGATCCTCTATGAATACCATCGGCAGTGTTAATGCTCCGGAGGAGCTGAAGCTTGTTAAGAATTATCAAGACAACAAAAGATTTGGATTTTTTTGTGGAAGGGGGAAACTATTATAAAAAAGAGAGGGATCAGAAAAGAGATGAGACCACTGCTTAGAGTAGAGAACTAGGAGTGATGGAAAGAAAATGGCAGAAAGGGAGTTGATACTAAAAATCATTAGGGAGATAGCAAGAGAGCATCTGACCACCCTGGAAGAATTCAAATCACCTGGTCCTGGAGAGCTACATTCTTCAGGACTGGGAGGACTAGTGTATATGGTTAAATTGGCAGATTATCACTGTCATTAATGTGTGAAAAATGAAGAATGGGATAGGTACCAATAGGATGTAGAAGACCAAATGTTACCACAACTCTTCCACTTCTAAAAACATTAAAAGTGGAATTGGAGAGAATAGTCTTCAAAACATAGACCAGGGCAGGGGGCTTAATTTTGATTCCTGGAAAAATTCTAAAATGGGTCATTAAACACATGGTCAACCATGGATGGAGAAGAGGAGACAATGATTGCAAAGAGTAGGTATGGCTTCAACAATAATAGGTCATGCCAGACTTACTTTGTTTCAAAAATGTTCCTTTAGTAGGTCATGTAAATACTATTGATATAATTGACCTAGATTTTAGCAAAGGATTTGGTAAAGTATTTCATAGATTCAAGTCTTTTCTGTGATGCTTACTGATTGTGTGACCCTGGTCAAGTCACTTACTTTCTCAAGATTCTAAGCAATGATTTCAGGAAAGGTGTCAATATGCAATGGTACAGGGATTTCTCAATGCCAATGAAATCATAGATCTATGCAGTCATTATCACTATTATCTTTGTGGGGAAAAACGAAGAAATATGGGTTCATCATAAAGTTTGTCCAAGCTCATATTCATTGTTTCTGTGATACTCTCTATCCATCTAATTCTCTGCCACCTCTTTCTCCTTTTGCCTTCAATCTTTCCCTTTCAGGGTCCTCCAATAAGTGCTCTCTTCCCATTGTGTAGTCAAAGTAGTTAAGCTTCAGCTTCTGTATTTATCTTTCCTATGAATAATCCTAATTAATTTCTTTAAGCATGAATGACTTGATCTTCTTGCTAAGGGACTCTCAGAAGTCTTCTCCAACACTACAGTTTGAAAGCATGGATTCTATGGTGCTCAGCTTTCCTTTTAGAATGCTACTATAATATTCTAGGCTACACATGATGAAGACCTGTCAGAGAATAAGTCACACTGGCATAGCCTTTAAGAACCCATGATTATTTCCACACCAGTGAGGCATCCAAGTAAAACTTACATACAGACTCATCAAGCTTTGAAGTTGTAAAAGATCTCAATGATCATCTAGTCTAAGTCATATCCTTAGAATAATTCCCACTACAAAATACTTAACAAGTGATCTTCTAATCCTTGTTTTTTAAACCCTTACCTTCCATTTTAGAATCAATACTGTGTATTGGTTCCAAGGCAGAAGAGTGGTAATGACGGTTAAGTGACTTGCCCAGGGTCACACATGTCTGAGGCCAGATTTGAAACCAGGACCTCCCATCTCTAGGCCTGACTCTCAAGCCACTGAACTGCCCAACTTCCCTCCCACCCCCCACCAATCCTTCTTGAAAGACTTCCAATGAAACAGTCCATTCTACTTTTGAATACTTCTGGTTGGTAAGAAAGTTTTTCCTAACATCAAGCTCATAATGGCTTCTATGTAATTGCCACTCTTCCATCTTGATTCTGCCCATGGCCCCACCCCACCCTAAAAATTGAATTCTTCTCATAGGTAACATTTTTTCAAATACCTAGAAGCTATTAAAGCCCCCCTGAGTGTACACTTCTCCAGGCTAAATATCCCTCTAACTGATACTCATATGGTATGAACTTGAGGACTTTCACTTCTTCGGTTGGCTTCCCCTGAGACATCCATCCTCTTAACTGTGGTACATAAAACTGAACAAAATATTTCAGATATGGCCTGACCATGCCAGAGTACAATAGTTTGGATTCATTTTCCCAATGAAATACCATTTTTTCATTGTTCTTTTGTATATGTATGACTTAAAATGACAATCTAAATGAGAATGTTCATTTTTCATATGGCAGGCTATTTTATAAAGTACCATATCACATAATAATATTGAGCCAAAATGGGATGCCTCACCCTGTGTTGTCCAAGATGATTTTCCATAACATCATTAATCAACCAATCAACTAGAGCTAATTAAATACCTATTCATGTACCTGACATTGTGTTAGATGCTCAGAATACAGAAGCCAAATGGAATAATGCCTGCAATCAAAGATCTCAAATTCTGTCCAAAGGGTATTAGCCTGGTATAATAGATATAGGGTCATCCCTTGGGGTGTCACTTCTGACAGATACTGTGGGAATCCTGGGCAGCATACCATTTTGGTACCCCCTAACATTGCTCTAAGACCATAAGTTGCACACCAGTTGCCAATCTTCATTTTTTTTAAAAGGGACCTTTTTCATTAAGAGCCACTACACCACAGAAATCACAGATCCACAAGAAAAGGAAAAGATGGTGATTAGAAGTGATGATGTTGGGCACAACTGGGTGGCTCAGTGGTTTGAGAGCCAAACTAAGAGATGGGAGGTCCTAGGTCCAAAACTGACTTCAGACACTTCCTACCTGTGTGACCTTGGGCAAGTCACTTCACCCCCCATTGCCTTTACCTCTTTACCACTCTTCTGCCTGAGAACTAATACATAGTATTGATTCTCTAAGATGGAAGGTAAGGGTATTTTTTTTTAAGCAATGATGTCACTTATTGTTATTGGAAGGGCCCCTGAGGAACAAAAGATTCATCATGTTACTGTTTGATTTCCATAAAATCAGCAACATCTGCAAGCGATTGCATCTTCCAATTTCTGTGTATTAACAGGTGTGGAGCCATTGCTATTTAGAATTGGGAACACCCCAGGTTGGAGAGAGAGTTGTTATTTACACTCTCTGGAGCCCACCTGAAGCAGCTGCAGAGTGGGAAGGGAGTCATCCACAGATCCTATAAAGCATCTTAGGGCTTGTACTGACTGGATAGACTTTCTTTAAAACACCTACCTACCTGGAGGATCTGACTTTCCCCCTAATCTCATGAGTTTTCTTTTACAACTTGGACTTTATAGACATCCTGCTTACATGTCTTATATATGTCAAATGTCTTATAATCATTTCTACTTCTTTTCTTCCTACTATTCCTATGCGGTAGGTTTTACTTATTTTCCTTTTTTCCCAGATTATATGTCAGTACAATTTTCAATAATTGTTTTCTGACATTTTTCAATCCATGTTCTCTCCCTCCTTTCCCCACTTCCCCCATAAAGGAGATAATATGATATAGGTTGTATATGTTATCATACAATATGGATTTCCATGTTCCTCATGTTGTGAAAGAAGACACATATAACTTACACTAGAGAAAAATTCATGGAGGAAATAAAGTGAAGAATGGTTCACAAACTGGTGCAGAGTTAAATAAGCAGAACCAGGAGAATGGTGTTCATTGTAACAGCAGTCTCATGCCATGATCAACCTTGAAAGACTTAGCTATTCTCAGCAATACAGTGATCCAGGGCAATTCTGATGGACTTAGGACAGAGAATGTTGCCCACATTCTCTGAAATGTTGGAATTAGAATTCAGTTCAAAGCATACTATTTTTCACAGTTTACTTGGGTTTTTATTTGAAGGTTTTAGTTTTATAGAAGTATTCTCTTATAAAAATGTAAAAAAAATATAGAAATATGTTTTACATGATTAATACATGTATAACCCAAATCAAATTGCTTACCATCTTTGAGGGGGGAAAGGGAAGGAGACAATTTGGATCATATAACTTTAGAAAATATATGTGGAAAAATTATTATATTTAATTAGTAAAATAAAATATCTTTACAAGTACCAGAAAAAGAATGGTATGCTTCAATCTGCATTCATGTTTTGTCAGTTCCTTCAAAAGTGGTGGAGAGCTTTTTTCTTCATGAGTTGTTTGGAGTTATCCTGAATCCTTGCATTCCTGAAATAGTTAAGTCATTCACAGTTGTTCATCATACATTATTGTTGTTACTTGTGTCACCTTGAAGTCTGGAGACCTCAATTCTGTCCCTGTCCCCTGAGAACTAACCCCGAGGGAAAAAAAATGTTTTTTTAACAAAATACTTGATTTATTTACCACAACATACTTCTCCCCTCAGTAGTTAAATACGGCACAAAAATAGAAAACTCCCATCATTCATATCATTGACCCTCTGTCAGAAAGAACAGGCCACTTGCTATAGGCGGTGCCTCTCCTTCCCCTCCTCTCTAGTCAGTTGTATAAAGGAAGCCAGCCTCATCTCCAGCAGGTCCTCCAAACCCCAGCCTAAGTGGTGTCAAAACTTCCTTAAAGAAGTATCAGGCCCACAGCTGGTGAGTTGGATCAGGGGCAGAATTGGGGTCTCCAGATTTCAAGGTGACACTATGTACAATATTCTTCTGGTTCTGTTCACTTAATTTTGTATCACTTCACAGAAGGCTTTCTAGGACTTTTTGTGATCACCTTGTCAGTTGTCATTTCTTAGGGTGCAATAGTATTATGTTACTTGTTTTCAATAGGAAGAAGAGAAAAGGGAATAAGCATTTATTAAGTGTTATTATGTATGTAACAGGCCCTGCACAAAATGTTTTACAAATATTATCTTATTTAATCCTATGGGGAAACAAAGGCATTGAAAGAGAGAGTGATTTTCCCCCAGTTCACAAGCAAGTCAGTAACAGGTTCACTTTGTCAAACAACTCATGTTTATCAAGTACTTATTATGTCTAGTCCAGGAATTCACAATCTTTTTGTTGTTGTTGTTGTCATGAAACTCTTTGGCAGTCTGTTCTCAGAATAACTGTTTTTAAATGCATAAGATTACAAAGAAATTCCAAGGTTAGTGAAAGTAAAATATGTAATGTTTTACCTATTCAAGTTCAGAGATCCCCTGAAATCTGTTCACAAAGAAAGGTCCTCAGTTAAATAAGGACCCCTGTTCTAGGCACTATGCAGGGAATCACGAAATATAAAACAAGATCTCTGCTTTCAATAAGTTTACAATCTAAATTGGAAGGACAGGGCATACCCACCTAGAAATACTAGGAATGAATTATGCCAACAGCGTGGTACAGATTTAGAAGTAATGGGAGGTTAGGGACTGGAACCCACTGCCTGTATGTCCCCAGCTCGCTAGTGAGCCACTGGATCAGCCCACACTATACACTTTAGCAAGAACCACGCCAGTTAGCTCCTGTAAATTAAACAGCAACCCATTCTACATGCCGACCAACTCTCCAACTCCTCCTCTGCCCACGAAATCATCCTGAATGTCAAATTTCAGGCAACAGTTGAGTTATAATTATCCCTTTACTCAGATCCCAAACACTTCGGGTGCATTCGTTACGGGCTCGGAGCTTGTGGTTCAGAGGCTCTCCGACTTTGCCCCGAGACTAGCCTCGCTCCTTCAGTTCTGACCTATAGGTCCCCTTCTACAATCCAGCAGGCTGGGAGGAGGTTTCCTGCCCGGAGCTCCCTGAAATCAGTGTTGAGTAGAAAAAAGAAAGAAATTGCTTTTCTTTGGGGATGACAGAGATTAAGGGCGGCGATAGCCCTGGAAGGAATGTTCAGGAACCCCACAGCAGCGTGCTGACACTCTGCAGGAGCTTTGTGGGAAACACCAGGAAGAGCCCGAGGCTGGATTATGAAGGAAGCAAAGGCTGTGTTCTGGTGACTTCAAGTCTTGTTAGGCAGAGAACGCCGCCCTCCCTCCGCCTGCCCTCCACAGAGCTGCGCGATTTCCAAAGTTCTCTTTTCCCCCAAGCCCATCTCCAGGCTTCTGCCTTCTGTGCCATGGCCCCGTGCTACTGGGCTCAGTGAACAAAAGGGTAGCTAACATGCTAAACTAAGTGCTTATGGGGTTTCTAGGTGCCCACGGCTCACGGAGCTCCTCTTGGGAAACAGGTTTGCTTTTTGGAGGAGGGGAGCTTCTGGACACCGAATTCTTTGACTCAAATGAATGACCCAAGTTTACACCGAAAGGAAGTATTGGAGAACAAGATAGGCTTTTACGGTGAGTTCAGTACTATGATCTAGGCAGCAGCCCTCTCAGCCTGTTGATGAGCTCTATCTCTTATAATCAAGCTCATTCCAGAACCTTGACACCCCAAGAAGGAAAGTTAATTTATGTTGGCTCACGTCTTTAACAGCCAAGGATCTCTCTCTCTCTCCTTTTATACGTGGCCTTATACACTAGGGAAGAGAGTGAGGGGAAGCAGAGTGCAGTGGAGAGGAAGCTGGGCTTCCAGTCAAAAAATGTGGGCTTGAAACATTCCTCAGACCCTTAGCTATTTGAACTTGGGCAAGTCATTAAACATCCATAGGTATCAGTTTCCTTTTTTTTTTAAACCCTTACCTTCCACCTTGGAATGAATATGTATTGTGATGTGATGGGGATATGATTGGGGATATAAACTCTAAATGATCACCCTAGTGTGAATATTAATAATAGGGAAATAGGTCTTGATCAATGACATCTAAAACCCATGCAATTGCCCATTGGTTATGGGAGGGGGATGAGAGGAGGGGAGGGAAAGAACATGAATCTTGTAACCATGAAAAAATTTTTCTTAACGAATCAATTAAATAAAATTTTTAAAAATTTAGATAATAAAAAAAATACTATGTATTATTGGTTCCAAGGCAGAAGGGTGGTAAAGGCTAGGCAATGGGGACTAAGTGACTTGCCCAGGCTCATATAGGCCCTTCCATTGTATTGATCTTCTTCCCCCCCCCCCATGCACCTCTTTATGAAATATACATTTACTCCATTTTATCTCTTTTCCCATTTCTCTTAGTATTAACCTTTTTTAACCTCTAGTTTTTTACATTTTTTTTACATTTCATCCTATAGTTTGTCACTGTTTCCTTTAAGTATAGTTCCAGCTACCCTAATGATAATAACAATCTTAAAGAGTTACCAATATCATTTTTTCTTATTGGAATACAAATCATTTGAACTTATTAGGTCCCTTAGAAAAATTCCTGGAAGAAAGTATCTGAGGCCAGATTTCAACCTCAGACCTCCCATCTCTAGAACTAGCTCTCGATCCACTGAACTACCCAGCTGCCTGCCCCTGGTTTCCTTTTTAAATGAGGAAGTTGGGTTCAATGGCCTCTAAGATGTCATCCCACTCAAAACTGTGATCCTGAGTAAATATCCTCTAAAGATTATGTCTTGAGGTAGAACAAGATCCAGGAGAGAACCAAGACACACATCCCACCATCACAATTCCTCACTTCTAGGGTGCAGCAGCCAATAACAATACTTGGCATTCGAATTGAACTTCATAGTTTTCAAAACTCTTACCTAACAATAACCATATGAGTTCAGTGTCAGTTGTTATTATCCTCATGTCACAGCTAAGGAAAAGTGAGGTAAAGAGAGACAAAGTGATTTGGCCATGATTATCATTTTTTTTATTTTTATTGTCATGCAAAACACACTTCCATATTGGTCATTGTTGTAAGAGCAAACTCATACACAACAAAAACCTCAAAGTAAAACCATAAATACATTGACGTGAAAGATGCTTCCAACAGCTCCAAGATTAACATTTCATCAATACATGATTGAACTGAGACTTGATCTTGGGGGTTTCCAATGGCATATCTGGTATTCTTCCCACTATGTGGAGTTATGGAATTCCAGGCACCTAGCCATCTACCTGGGCAGACATTTTTTCTCTAACATTCTTGACAAATATTCATCCCTCTTCCACTTGAAGACTTGAAGAAATAAGAGGCTCACAACTACTCAAGATAACCCATTCCACTTTCAAGCAGATATAATTTATTGTTAGTCAGTTTTTCCTTCCACTAGTTGGAATTGTCTCAACAATTCTAATTCATTGGGTCCTAGTTCTGGACTCTGGAGCCAAACCAAATAAGTATAATCTGCCTGAGTAATGAAGTCATGGTTCAATGGCCTACAGGGTAACTTGCATTTTTTTAAGGGAACAGACAGAAAGTAGCAAAGACTGTAAATCTCTGGAGACTTACTGAATAGTCTGACTCAAGAGAGTTTGCCTGCCCAATGCCCTTATGATTTCCTAACTGAAAGGTATATATATATAAACAAGCACCCTTCCACATAGCAACTTTCCATATCATGGCTTTGCTAGACCACTGGTCAGTATAAGAAATTAAGTGGGAATCTGGGGAGAGTTTTGTAGAAGCTGTAGACGACACATTGAAGGCTAGCAGATGACATGGAAAGGGTTTAGAAACTCAGAAATGCATTAAAAATACATACAAATTGTATAATATCAACATATTTTATCTTTTCATACCATAAATATATATAATTTCTTTTTTAAAGTTAAAAATATTTTTAAAAGTAAAATAATTTAAAATGAAAAAAGTAAACATGGAAAAATATTTTTTAAAAAATTAAAATTTTAAATAAAAAAATAAAATTAAAATAAGCAAAAAAAAGTTAAAGTTTGTAAAAAAGAAAGGAAAACCAATATATGATACACAAAGGCTAAAAATGTAAAGATCTTAACATGAAACTACATACAGTCAAGAGCCAAATACTTAACTCAAATTTTATGATAAGGTACATAAACATCCCAAAAAAGAAAAAGAAAAAATTCAGACTTCTTCTCTGGTATGAAGGGAGGGCTAAAAAATTTTATGTGGGTTTTTCAGATTGCAAGGATGCTGTACCCCTAATTCCTGCAATGTGGAAAAAATACCCCTCTCTCTCTTCACATATATGTGTGTGAGTATATAGATATAGATATAGATATAGGTATATATACACTTATAGATATATATATACACATATAGATATACATGTTTATGTGTGTCTGCTTTTAGACTAGATAATCTAAAAAATACATTTAGACATTCTGACATTTTCTGATTCCATGAAAAATGTGAACACGTAATCACATCTCTATATCATTGTTACAGATATCATGCCATGGAATCATCTTATTAACTTCATAGGGCAAGATAAAAGCCTTACTATTTTTAAGAAATTTGCTGGAATCCATAACCATACCAGGGGTATATTTTATGAACTAGTTCTTTTTATTAGAGCATCTAGGTGGTACTGTGGATAGAGTATCAGGCCTGGAATCAGGAATTTGTATGGGCCAGGGGAGGAGGGAACACCACTTTACATTTACTACTTTAGTCATTTTATTTTGCTAACTTTATACAGGGGAAGTGGAAATAGAAGATTTGAACTTATTGATTTGATATGTAAGCACTGTTAGAGAAAATGTTACTTGAAGTTAAACAAAATAATACATTTCCTACAAGAAGCCAAAAAAAGGTGGGGGGGAGGAATGAGTTCAAATTTGTCCTCATACACTTTCTAGATGGATGACCCTGGGCAAGTCACTTTAACGCTCTTTGCTTCAGTTTCTTCATCTGTAAAATGAGCTGGAGAAGGAAATGACAAACTACTCTAGTACCTTTGCCAAGAAAACCCCAAATGGGGTCACAAAGAGTCAAACATGACTGAACAATGACTACTTGTTTTTGTTACTTTGTTATGGGCTCACAAAGAGTCAGGCATGACTTAATAACAACTTCTTTTTGTTACTTTGTTATTTTAGTATCATAGGATTTAAACATTTTAATTAATGTCAATTATAATTATATTTAATTTTACCAGTGCCCTGAGGCTTTGAGCAATTTGAAATTTTAATAAATAAATTCTTTAGATAAATGCAGAGCATCTAAAACCATCAGTAAGCATTACCTTTAATGGAGACAAACTAGAAGCCTTTCCAATAAGATTGGAGTAAAACAAGGATGCCCATTATCACCACTATTATTCAATATTTTACTAGAAATGCTAGCTATAGCAATAAAGGGATAAATGCAGAGCACTAGATTTCATAACATATTTACATGTAACTTCATAGTTTACAGTGTTTCTCCTAATGATTGCATGCCTAGATTATTTTCTTTCTTTTTTAACTGATCCTATGATTTCATTGGCATAAGGAACTCCTGAATGAGGAAACTTCCACTACCAATGGAGGCCCATATCTTCTCTGCAAACTTATAGTTCTCTTTAAAGATCATAACTTTTCTCTAAGGAGAGTTACTTAGAGCACTGACAGGTTAATTGACTTACCCAACGTCTCAGAGTCAGTATACATCAAAGACTCAAATCCAGATCTTTTTGTCTCTGATGCCCACACTCTATTGCAGTACCCTTTCTCTTTTTCTAGAAGTGAGTATAAGAATATCCATTTTGCCAGTGGCCCAATACCAAAGTCTCATTCAGTGCCTTGTTGAGGCATGGAAGTGATACTGAGTTGTTGAAGACTATGCCAACTGAGCATGAACCCTAGCAAGTCCTATAATGTTAGAAAGATATGAAGAGTGGACTCAGAGATAGACTGTCCTCTGGTCATAGCAACTTACAAAGACTTCCTAATAAGATTATCCAGGTTCCCCATGACCTTTGTTAGCCAGAATAACCATGACCCCTGGAACAGATCACCTTTAGGAAGAAGGAACAGTAAAGAGGGAACATTTCTTAGGGAAAGAGTTCACTGACCCTAGACATATCTTTTCATCATAGCTCTTTCCTCTTTAACTTCAAATATCGGTTCCTGGGTACCAAACGTGTCATACAAGCACATAAACTTATATATCATCTTAAGAACTTAGACACAATTTCCATAATACTGCTTCCAAAATGATTGATAATCAGTAGAACACATAAGGGAAGGGAATAAGTATTTATTAAGTACCTACTATGTGCCAGGCACTGTACTAAGTGCTTTATAAATGTCATTTAATTTGATAAACACTTGCATACTTGTACACATGCTCTCTCTCTCTCCCCTTTTCTCTCTCTCTCCCTCTCTCTCTCTCTCACTTTTTCTCTGTCTGTCTGTCTGTCTCTCTCTCTCTCTCTCACACACACACACACACACGCAACAAATAAATATTACATCATAGGGCCATAGATCTATAACTAGAAGGAACCTTAGAAGTCGACTCCATATCCAGCCGACTTTCCTTTGAAGCATGTTATCTTCCTGATGTCATGTTACTGTCTGACCTGCACTAAACTCTTCACCTCTTCCCACAAAACTTTCTGAAATCCACGGGATATTATGGATGGATGGTTCTCCAAAGAACATACCAGCATTGTTTTCATTATCGACTTGCCTTGAGTGTCCTTGCTACATATACCCCACAGAGAAGTACTCAGTACCTTATAGCATTTGCTTTCAATTTCTATGATCCTATAAAACCCCCTCAGATTAATCATCACATGCCTTGACTGCCTCACTTTAATACTCTTTCACTCAGATGATATTATTTCCATGCTTTCTTGATATTAAAGGACAGAGGGCTTGCACAATGTCTAATAGCATCATGAAATTCTTAAAGATAAAGAAACAAACACAGGGAGTCTTGCCCAAGTGACTTGCTCAAGGTCCCACATCTAGTAAGTTGTGAAGACATACCTTTCAAAGCCAGGGCCCTTTGTCCATGGTAAGCATGCTGCCTTTGAAAGGTTCTGGCATTCTCACGTTTTCCAAGCATGGGCCAAGGGTAAGAATTCAGGGTCAATAAGGGGAAGTTCAAGGACTCATCTCTAATGCAGTCCTACTTTAATCATCACTAATCCTTATCTTTTTTTTTAATTTATTAAAACAAAGGAAGAATATTTACCCCAAAGTTGTTCTTTCTGGGATGTTAAGATAAATGAGTCAGTAGAAATAAAGAATGTGCTTTGTGTAAAAAAAGATAGTAAATCAACCTCTGTTATTATTGTCTTGCTGTAATTTTATTTAATTTCTCTTATCAAGAAATCTTCCCACGTGCCATGGCAGAAGCCAGGCATGATACCATAAAACTAAAACAGACTATCTGTTGATGCCTGACCTGCTAACATGTCATAGAATGGAACAAATCTTGTCTTAGATGTCAGAAGCTCTGGGTTCTGGTTCTGGATCTGCCACTAACTCATTCTCTAGCCTTGGTGAAGACAACTGTCCAATATTCCATCCCCATCAATTTTAAAAGTCTCACATTTAGCAATAAGGTCTCTTCCTGCTCCAATAATCTGTAAGTCTAAGACTAGACCCACACATGGGGACCTAGAATTCAGAACTGGAAGAAACCTCAGTGATTATCTTATCTGACTGTCATTTTATAAACTGAGGTCTATTAGCAAAACAGCATGGCCAATGTCACACAGCTAATAAGTAGCAGATATAGATATAACAATATTAGTTAGCGTTTTATAACACCATATTTCAAGCATCAAGGTTTGCAAAATTATTCACGTTATCTCATTTTATCCTCAAAGGAACCCTCACAGACCAGTGCTAACATTTTCCTATTTTACAGATAAGGAAATTGAGATTTGATAAAGTTAAGTGAATTGCGCATGGCTACACAAATAAAAAATGACTGAATAAGGAACTGAATCCAAAACTTCCTGGTTTCAAGTCCAACAAATCTTGATTTCAGGTGCCATGTTGTTTCTGTGCATATGGATATATAAATTTATGCAATGTGATTTTCCCTTTCATATACGTTTCCTTTTTTTTTTTAAACCCTTACCTTCCGTCTTGGGATCAATACTGTGTATTGGCTCCAAGGCAGAAGAATGGTAAGGGCTAGGCAATGGGGGTTAATTGACTTGCCCAAGGTCACACAGCTAGGAAGTGGCTGAGGCCAGATTTTAACCTAGGACCTCCCGTCTCTAGGCCTGGCTCTCAATCCACTGAACTACCCAGCTGCCCCCTCTTAGTAACAATTCTAAGACAGAAGGGAAGGGACTAGGCAAATGAAGTTAAGTGATTTGGCCAGGGTCACACAGCCAGGTGGTATTTGAGGCCAGATTTGAACCCAAGTCCTCCTGACTCCAGAACTGGTTCTCTATCCATTGTGCCACCTAGCTGCCCCTCAATTAATTTTGGCTTTTAGGGAAGAAATAATTGTTTGGGTGAGGTATGGGTGAAAGGAACACCCATTCACCAAGTTTCTTTAATTGGAAGAGGTGTCTTTTGTTGAATTCTGAATAAAATTTGGGATTCATGAGTGAAAACGTCATTCTAAGCATTGGGATAACATAGAGATTTCTAAAGGGAAAACTGAAGAAAAAGAAGCTAACAAATGAAACATGACTATTATTATCCATGGATTACTTACTGGACTCTGACATATTTTCACGGTGTCACTTTGATCATTTGTTCTTTGGACAGCTTATGTAGAATCTAACCACAAGCAAGCTACCTAAACTTTTAGATCCTCAATTTCCCCATGCATAAAATGGGGGTAGTAAAACATTATTGGACCTTTGTGGAACTCATGCAAGATAATGTCTAAACAGCATTTTGCAGACTTTAAAGCTCTACTCAAATATCAGTTATCATTATTTCATTTCACAGAAACTTTGTGGTCATCTGGACCAACCCCTTCATTTTACAAGTGAGGAAACGGAGACCATCAAGGTTAAATAGTTTGTTATAGGTCATTTAGCCCATGAGTAACAGAATTGAGATTTATAATCCAGAGGTCCTTCCATTGCACCATTACATTACATATTGGGTGGAGGTATGAAATGTTTTGCTAGCCATGAATCTAATCTTCTCCACCATTCACAAATCCCATTGCTAGCAAGAAATAGCCCACCTCATTTGGAAATTTAAAGCCTTTACCCCTAACTAGGCAACAGGAAGAAAATGCAAAGAGACATGATTCAAAAGAGAAAGCTGAAGTAACAAACTCTGCTATGTCATGATAGAATTCTTGGGGTAGACAAATGACAGCAGCAGCCTCCATGTAAGCAGGAAGTCAGTGAATTAAAAAGGAGAGCAATTGGAATTAACAAAGTAATTGTAGTTTCTCTGCTTGAGATGGGATTCTTTTTGACTAGCCTTGTCCCTTCTCATACTGCAAATACATCCGGAGAGCAGGCAGCAGCACTTCTGGCTAATTTAAGTCAAGAAGATAAAAAGTTTCCTGCTACAGATCACATTGCCCAATACTAAATTCCATCTAGGTCTCTCTCTGTGCCTGCAGCCAAATTTGGCCTTCTCTAAATTCTTTGAGCCTACAAATGAAGGGTGACATCATAACTTTGGAACAATAGTCTTTTGTGAGAGGGAGGAGGGTAAAGACTTGGGACCAGTTTCTAGGTTAAGAATCACAGAATTGTGGGGGCACAGCTAGGGGGTACAGTGAATAGAGGTGCCAGAACTGGAGTCAGGAAGACCTGGATTCAAATCTAACCTCAGATATTTCTTAGCTCTGTCACTCTGGGCGCGTCACTTAACCCTGTTTGTTACTATTTTGCCTTAGAGTTGTTACTAAGACAGAAAATAAGGGTTTAATTAAAAAAAAACAATCATAGAATTATACAGTATTGACTTAGCCCAAGAAAGAATCAAAGAAGTCACTTAGTTTTACTGTCTCATTTTATATATAAGGAACCTGAGGCTCAGAGAGATTAAGACCTATCCAAAGTCACTCAGGGAGTGGCAAGTTGAGATTCAGATCCAGATCCTCTGTTTCCAAAGCCTGTGTTCTCCCTCTATACCATGCTGCCTCATGATTCTGAGACATGCATTTAGAGATTATCTCTCAAGTAGCTACCTTCCTTAAGTGATGTAGCTTGAGGGACTCTGAAAGGCTCTCACCTTTGATGCTTACTACTTTTTTGAACAAATTACTTCACCTATGGTGCCTCATTTTCTTCATCTCTAAAGTGAAAGGGTTGAACTAGATGACCTCACAACTAGAGCTATGATCCTATGATTCATGGCCAAAAATCTCTCTCCCACCTAATTACCGTGGTACCTAAAAGTTCCTGCCTTTAGAGTCTTGCAGGAATGGCTTTTAATGGATATAAGCATCTATCACCTTACCAAGTGTAGATAAAATCAACAACTTGGCAGTATTTAATGAACACCTACTATGTGCCCAACATAGTTTTAAGCACTACGAGATTCAAAAAGTAATAAAAGACACTCACTTTAGCAGTACTTTTGTGGAAAAGACCAAACCTATACATAAAGAAGAATAAGAGATAAAAGAGAGTATATAATCAAGAACTGAGGGCAAAGAATAGAATATTATTTCAGAGAATATTGACACATTAGGCAAATTAATTCATTTGCTCAATCCAATGGCATCTATTGTCATCTAGCAGAAAACTAGTTTCTGAGGACAGATAAGTACCTCAGAGGATTGAGAGGCAGGTCTAGAGGCAGGAGATCCTGGGTTCAAATATGGTCTTAGACACTTCCTAGCTAGTGACCCTGGGCAAGTCACTTAACTCCCATTGCCTACCCCTTACCACTTTTCTGCCTTGGAACCAATATACAGTATTAATTCTAAGATGAAAACTAAGGATTTTTTTGTTGGGATTTTTTTTTAAAGCTAGTTACGGAGAGAATAAGGCAAAGGCCAGACCATTTTTAATCAATTGTAAAAGATCTAGAAAGTTCTAGAGGGTGGGAAAGCTATCAAAAAAGAAAAGGATTGGTTTGATGGAAAGTTGCAGAAGGGAGTTCAGTACAGTTTGAGAAACAATATGATTTCCTAGGGTCTTAGAAGGCAGGGACACTAAAAGTAAGTAGTGAAACATTAAAGATGACTTCAACTCAATCATGGTCTCAAATTCTTCAATGAGTTTCTGATTTCATGTATATAAATACTCCTAAACCTATACATATTTGAAACCAATCCTTACTTTCTTATTCTATTCAATTCTTATCCATTTCCCATCCAAAAGATCCAAAAGGATCAATCTAGTGTGCATGAAAACTTTCTCTTTCATTTCATAGGAGGAAGATTGTCCAAAAGCAATAGGTATTTGCTAAAATAATCACAAAGTGGCAAGCATTGTACTAACTACCAGGACTACAAAAACAAAAAGAAAGATAGTCCCTGCCTTCCACAAGCTTACAATTAATGGAAGAAGACAACACATAAAAGAGAATGAAAAGTAGGTGGAGATATGGTACCTACCCACTTCTGTTGGTCTTCTAGTTTGAAGAGGACGAAAGGCATCATGATATTGGAATCCGGGTACCATATCTTCAGGGGTGGCCAATCAGTCCAATACAAGTTCAGAAAGCACTACTTTAGATCAGGCACAAGTGGTTCCCTAGCTGCTCCCTTGTTGCTGACTCTGTGCTGATTTAGTTTTCCCTTTAGGTCAGCAATTAAATTCTTCACAGCCATTAGCATAAGGTGCCCATTCTGTATACCAATGGTGAATAGAATCACCTTTGCAAAATTTTTTTCATTTATTATGTTTCCACTGCAGGGTGGAACCTCCTTCTGCTGTGGTATGCAGGCAAGGGTTGAATGAAGCAGATTTTTAAGGCACCATTTCTAACCTCTTCCTCCACCAGGAGGTAAGCACTACAGTCCTTAAAAGGGTAGCTTAGGGGGCAGCTGGGTAGCTCAGTGGATTGAGAGCCAGGCCTAGAGATGGGAGGTTCTAGGTTCAAATCTAGCCTCAGACACTTACCAGCTATGTGACCCTGGGCAAGTCACTTAACCTCTATTGCCTAACCCTTACCACTCTTCTGCCTTGGAACCAATAAACAGTATTGATTCCAAGGCGGAAGGTAAGGGTTTAAAAAAAAAAGCTAGTTTAAACACCCAGGAAACTACTGAATCCTAGGAAGAAGATGACCCAATGCCGTAGGCCACCTAACTGTAGAGTCAGAAGCACAGTGAGGCAGAGAATAAAGCTTGGGGCCATCCCCAAAATGGATCCCAGTGTAGAACTCAAGACTATCCATTTTCCTCTACTCTCATTAGTTGACCATCTCACCTGTTTTTTATGACACTTCTCTAAGACAAATCATTTTTGGCCACATTATGGGCAATATTTATGCCTCAGAAGTCATGATGTTTCTGTGATTGGGGAGGTAGCATGACCTACTGGATAGATTTAGAGGTGAACCTAGAATGTGAATCTAATCCCATTTCTGAGTTTTACTAACTGAATGAACCAAGACAAATCATTTAAACATTCTCAGCATCAGTTTGCTCATCTGTAAAATAAGGGCAATAATAATTCTTTTTTTAAACAATATTTTATTTGAAATAAATAGTATATTATTTATTTCCAAACATTATTCATTGGAGACAAAGATCATTTTCTTTTCCTCCCCCCCCCCCCCACCTCTCCCATAGCCGACGCGCGATTCCACTGGGTATCACATGTGTTCTTGATTCAAGCCCATTTCCATGTTGTTGGTATTTGCATTAGAGTGTTCATTTAGAGTCTCTCCTCAGTCATATCCCCTCTATCCCTGTAGTCAAGCAGTTGCTTTTCCTCTGTGTTTTTACTCCCACAGTTTGTCCTCTGCTTGTGGACAGTGTTTTTTCTCCTAATCCCTGCAGATTGTTCAGGGACATTGCATTGACACTATTGGAGAAGTCCATTAAATTCCATTGTACCACAGTGTATCAGTCTCTGTGTACAATGTTTTCCTGGTTCTGCTCCTTTCGCTCTGCATCACTTCCTGGAGGTTGTTCCAGTCTCCATGGAATTCCTCTACTTTATTATTCCTTTGAGCACAATAGTATTCCATCACCAACATATACCACAATTTGTTCAGCCATTCCCCAATTGAAGGGCATCCCCTCATTTTCCAATTTTTAGCCACCACAAAGAGCGCAGCTATGAATATTCTTGTACAAGTCTTTCTCCTTATTATCTCTTTGGGGTACACACCCAGCAGTGCTATGGCTGGATCAAAGGGCAGACAGTCTTTTATCACCCTTTGGGCATAGTTCCAAATGGGCAATAATAATTCTAAAGATTTATGTGAAGATCAAATGAGACAATATAGGTAAAATACTTTGTAGACCTTAAAGTACTAAATAAATATTGAGATATTGTTATTGTGGTTATGATGATGATGATGATGGTGTTGGTGGTGGTAGCAGTAGCTAGGTAGTATAATAGATATAGAACTGTAATTGGGTTACATAGTCTATAAAATAAGGGAACTCTCTTGATGGTTTCTAGCATCCTTCCTACTCTACTCTACTCTACTCTACTCTTCCTACTCTAAATATCTTATGTCTGTTTCTATGATGCTATTTCAGTCATTATTAGTTGCTGGAAAAATTTTGGTATTAAAAATGAGTATCTTTGTCAGCAAGAAGCAGAACATTAAAACTCAAAAGTACCGCATATAAAAATGCAGAGGAAAGGATAGTCATCCATAAGCCCCACTTTCATCTGCACTAGACAAAAGAAGGTTGAATATGCCCACATAGACACAGGCACAGATATATACATAGGTGAGGGAATAGCTCAGCATAGGTGAGGAAGTAGTCCTGGGCAAAGTAAACTTCACTGTTGGAGAAGAGGAACATATAGAAGGGATTAAAGGGAAGAAAAAGAAAGCACAAGAAACTGTGGTGTGGGAAGGATAAGGAAAGAGAAGAGAGGTAACAGAGCAGAAATAGGCATCACTTAGAAATCACAAGTGATAAGCAAATCCCTCTTTCATCACCTTCTACTTTGTAAAGAATGGGCCAGAGACAAGGAAAGGATATACTATAAAAGGAAAGTATAGAGGGAAATATACAATTAACATTCATAATCATGAGCATGAATGGCTTGAACTTAACCACATAATGGAAGAAGACAACAGAAGTGGGCATATAACTAAAAACACTAGAAAAACAAACTCCCAACTAAGAAATTCCTATAAACATGAGAAAGTAAGCAAAGAATTAGTTGCTAATGTCTTCTTAGTCACCTTTTTATTAGTCCTTATTACAACTTTATTTAAAGTTTTGAATCACTGAGGCTCTGGGCATAACCCTATCTCTTCATAGATCTCATTTTCAAAATAAATTTCAGAATAACAAATTCTTCTCTGTATCAAATCTTTTTAAATATTCCTGTCATTCTGGTTTTTCTCACTCTCTGCCATTATATCTTGCTGTTTCTGAAGAGGTATCATTCTCTCACATATTTATATCATAAAGATGCCTCCTACACAATGATTTCTTCAATTACTCATTATTGAATGCCTATAATGAAAGGCACTGTGTTAGGTGCTATGAAAGATATTAAAGAAAAAAACTACAGTATACAAGCCCTGTTTTCAGGGAGTTTACAAATGATTTGAGGAGATGTTTGGATAGCAATAGTGATAAATGGTATAAATATATTTAGAGATGTGGGGAAATACCTATAAATATAGAGGATAAAGAAAGATATAAGGTAGACATAGATGATGTAGATACTTATACTGATATGGATATGGAGAGATATAAATATATTACAAATCTATTCAAAGGTCTGTTTTCCCATTTGTATAATGAAATAGCTACATTTCTAAGGTTCTATCTAGTTCTAACATTATATGATTTTAGAAAATCAATAACTAGCATTTAAAAACAGCATGCAATAAAGACCAAATGTAGAGGGTATCCCAAAATATTTACTTCATTTTAAAACCTTTAATGGCTTAAAATTTAATTTAAATTTAATTAGCTTAAAGCTACACTAAGAATTTTGGGACAACTTTTATAATAATAGCTGACATTACTATATCCCTTTCAGGTCTCCAAGTTACTTTATATAATTATCCTATTTGATCTTCACAACAAACTTCTAATATACATAAGAAGGGTATTATTGTTCTCATTTTACAAATGAAGAAACTGAAACTCAGAGAAATTAAACAATTTGCCCATAGTTCCAAAGCTAATGTCAGATGTGGGTATCAAACTTATGCTTCCTATGTCAATCAACTGAGGAATAGCTGAAGAACTTGTGGTACATGATTGTAATGGAATACTACTGTGCTATAAAAAGTGATGAGAAAACTAATTTTAGAAAAACTTGGATGTAACTACATAAACTGATGCAAAATGAAGCGAACAGAACCAGGAAAGCATTATACACAGTAACAGCAATATTACATGAGGAACATTTATAAATGCCTTAGCTATTTCTTAACAATATACAGTGATCCTAAACAATCCTCAAGGATTCATGATTAAAAATTCCATCCAACTCCAGAAAAAGAACTGAAGGAACCTGAATGCAGACTGAGGCATACTATATGTCATTTTTCTTTTGTTCAAGTTCTCTTTCATGAAATGACTAATATGGGAAAATGTTTTACACGATTACACATAAAAAATCTATACTAGGTTGCTTGCCATTTCAGGAATGGAGAAGGGAAGGAAGGTAAATAGGAAGGGTGAGAATTTGGTTCAAATTTAAAGAAAGGCAAAGGTTAAAAATGGTTTTGTGCATGTAATTGAGAAACAACATTATTAATAAATAAACTGAATAAACAAATAAACAGATATGCTTCCTACTACTTTATGCTGACAATTAGTACTCTTGGAATTCTGAGGAGGGGGAAGTGAAGCGTCAGTGATCAGCAAAGGCTTCAACCCATGAAGTAGGATTCAAGCTGGGTCTTGAAGAATCCTGCACACCAGTGGATTCCAATAAAGATCAGAACCTGAGAGGTGCCTCTAAAGGCTGGATGCCTTTATGATACAGTCTGTATCTGCTGTCCCATTAAGATTATGGCGAATAATGATAATAATAATAATAATAATAATAATAAGTTGCCCTAAATAGTATTTCAAGAATTTAGTCTCATTCTTTTACATCTTCTCCTAGAAAACAAATGTTGTCTATTGGACAGGAATGCCTTTAGCCCTTGAGACATCCTACATCCTTTGGTACTTTTGTCTTTTTATCCTCCATTGATTGTAAGTTCAAAGATTTCCTCATCTGTAAAATGAGTTAGAAAAATAAATGGTAAACCATTCTAGTGTCTTTACCAAGAAAACCCCAAGTGGAGTCAGGGTGAATTGGACTGAACAAGAATTTTTCCAGAGATACTATAAGTAGAGATAATCTTATTTATATAGCACAGAAAATTAAAAGGTTTTTATAGATTTCTCTCAGTCTATAATTTGACCTTCCCTCTATTTAATGCCAGGTTTGTGATTTCCTAAAAATGAAGACATAATCTTAATCTCTAAAATTCCTAATAACCATTTTTTGCCTACAGAGTAGGGCATGGGAGTGGGGAGGGCAATGGTACAGACTGTGTAAATTTGAAAGTGTTTACAGAACTCCAAATAACTTTTTAGAGAGCCAGAGTGACAAGGGGTGTGCTGATTTTTTTAATCAATTCATTAATACTACCAGCTCATCAAAGCTGTCCAAAGACCTCGTGCCCTCTAAAGTACCCCCAGCTCTTCCAGTCCCTGGTTCTAATGTAAGCTTCTGGATGCATGAATGGTAGAGTGGAGACTGCCAAGATTGGTACACAGCCTGGCATCTTCTCTCTCCAGCTTTATCTCCCCTTACTGCCCCAACTGGTCCAATTATCATTCCTTGTAACAGGCCTTGACTGCTTTTCTCTCTCACCTTTACTCATGTTGTTTCTTCCACCTGAGAGGCCCTTCCTCACATCTTGGCTAATTGGATTCTTTCTTCAAGGCTTAATCACCTTAATGGCTTAATGCACTTCCCCCATGGAGTCACCACTATCTGCCATGTGTAAAAATAGAATTGAATCCAGGAATTCAATCCCCACAAGCCTTTGCTCCACTTCCCCAGAATGCTTTGTAATCTCACCTGGGCAGAGAGCGAGATGGGGTATTTAAACCTGGTTGTGAATAGGCCCGGGCTCTTTTGGACTTCCGTTTTGGAGCAGACGCGTCTCTTTCATGATGTGAGGTTATCTTGTCTAGGCTTCTCTGGCCTAGGCATGTGCTTTTTATTCTGTATTTTCTTTAATCCTTAACCTTTAATAAACCTCATAAAAATATAATACTCCTTGCAGAGAGAAACTAATTTCTACCTGCCTCAGTTTCCCTAAATTTCAAACTTTACACATGATATCTCCCTCCATCGAAGGAATGGCTGCAATGGTCTTGGGACTTACTGTATATGCTGTAGGGACTAATATACACATTTTTGTTTATATCTATTTATGTACGTACCTGACATGAAAGTCACAGGGAATGGGGAAAGAACTATGGATTTCACTCTGAGTCCTAGCTCTGACACTTAACCTGTATGACTTTGAGCAAACCATTTCAACCTTCTGAGTCACTCACTTAATTGTTGATGTTTTGTTGTTGTATAGTTATCTCAGCCCTACCCAACTCACCCTGCCTCCATTTGGGGTTTTCTTGGCAAAGACACTAAAGTGGTTTATCATTTCTTTTTCTATCTCATTTTACAGATAAGGAAACTGAGGCACACTGGGTTAAGTGACTTACCCAAGGTCACACAGCTAGGAAGTATCTGAGGTTAGATTTGAATTCAAGAAGATAAGTCTTCCTGACTCTAGGCCTGTTGCTCTGTCCACTGCCCCATTATTATACTGTTTTCATATTGGAGTGGAAGGATGATTATAAATTAACAGAAAGAATGCTAGGTTTAGAAAAAAGAATAACTTGGTCCAAATCCTGCTTCCTGCACTTACTACCTGGGTATAAGCATTTAAAGTCTATATACCTGTGGCAGCTAGATAGAGATAGAGCAGATAGAGAGCTAGGCCTGAAAATTGGAATGTCCTGAGTTTTACCTGGCATCAGATACTTCCTTAGCTGAGTCACCCTGGGCAAGTCACTTAACATGAATCACATAGCCTTACTGCCTTGAAATCTCTACTCAGTATAAATTCAAAAACAGAAGGCAAGAGTTTTAAGGAATAAAAATAAAGTTTATGTCTTAAACAGCTCCTTAAGATTGATGGATCATCACCCTAATACAAATATTAAAAATATGGAAATAGGGCTTGATCAATGACACATGTAAAACCCAGTGGAATTGCGCGTCGGCTGGGGGTAAGGAGGGGAGGGAAAGAACATGAATTATGTAACCATGGAAAAACATTCTAAATTAATTAATTAATTAAAGATTTTTGATTAAAAAAATAAAAGATTGATGGATCATTCTGCCCTGGTAGAAGAAATCTCCACACTGACAAAATCACAGCTCCTTTTGGTATTCATGTAAACCCTCTCTGTAAAATTACTACTTACCTTTTAGAATTTTTTTTTGTAAATCAAATACACCCCAAGAGTGGCAATAATTGCAACAGAAAATCCGAGTTACTAGGCTGAACAATGCTTCTTCTACAGTTGTTATGGGGGAAAAAGGAATCGATCACAGAGTTCTCTTTAATGGGAATTTAATTTTGCATAAATTAAGAACTCATTCACATCTGCGACTCATTGGAGACAGATTTATATTTTGCAAAACTTTCCTTGAAACACATCAAAAAAAGAGGAGAGGGGTAGTTGGGTGGCTCAGTGGATTGAGAGTCAGGCCTAGAGATGGGAGGTTCTAGGTTTAAATCTGGCCTCAGACACTTCCTATCTGTGTGACCCTGGGGAAGTCACTTAACCCCCAATTGCCTAACCCTTACCACTCTTCTACCTGAGAACCAATACACAGTATTGATTTTAAGGTGGAAGGTAAGGGTTTATTTAAAAGGGAAAAAAAAAGAGGGGAGAGTGATGGATCCACTAACACATATATAGTTAGTTGGCTAGTTTTACTCTTAGGGGGACTGGATGACCCACCCCCATAAATGTACCCCAAAGCATTTCCCCCATAGGTTTGTCCCAGTGCTTGGAATGTCCCCATTAGAATTATTCCTTTCATTGAAACCATGTGTTTCCTGGAGGCCTGTTAACTGCAATTTTGACACAACACAAGGAGAATACCATTAACCATTATCATGGATCAATATCCAAGCTTGCTAGATGCCGCTTAGCAAAGGACAGGCTTCTAGTAGATTTGAAAATAGGACAAGTAAATAGGATAGGGGACAGAGGGCAGAAAATATTGGGATTGCTACTCAAGGAGATATCACAGTATGGATTTTATAGCTTTTACTTCACTTTACAGATTTACCTGCCTCACAGAGTTGTTTTATGGAACAAAAACCTTAGAGGACTATATAAATGAGTCTATATTCTACCACTATAACATTTACAGCTACAACAATAATAACAACAACAAAGACTACTACTACAACTTTTAGCTTCTCCAATTCTTTTTCCTCTTTATTCTTCCTTCTCCTCCTCCCTCTTGGGTCTGACTCCTGGATAGATCACTAACTAGCTTTCTCATCAGAGACAAATCTTAAAATCTCTGATACTCAATTTCTTCAACCATAAAATGAAGGGTTTGGAATAAATGTCTTCTGAGAGACTGGGAAATCATTGATTTAGAACTGGAAGAAAACCCAAAGAACCATCCAGTCTAATCCTTTCATTTTATATAGAGAAAATGGACAATATTTTTAACAGCTCTAACCATTTGTGATTCTAAGAGGTCAGATCCATTTGAAGCATCATAGTGGGGAATCATGGGAAACATGAGGGCACTAAGTCATTGGGGTAGAAGGCAGATCGCGTGGGTTGGAGAGAATTCCAGTCTGAAATTCACACTAAGGGTGTGGATGGTGGATCAACCCAAATAACTCAAAACTAAGTAAAGGGAGGGGGCACCAGTCTTTGTTTCCCATCTTTTCCTCATTTGTAACCAATTCTATGTACAATTTAACTGTCTAAAGATGATTCTGGGTAACATTCTCTTTTCTGCCTCCTCCCATCCCTAAACTATGTGTGTTTAATTAGCTGCTGCATTTTAATACAATCTTTCAGCCATCCATCAACCATGGTGGGGAAATTTCTCCCACCCAGAAGTCTAGTGGTTTTTGCAGACATTCCACAAACACCCAAAGCTCTGACTCGGTCTTTAGTAGATAGAGAGAGCCTTCAAATCCAAAGCCCCACAACATAATGGCACTTGCTGAAACCACAGCCAGAAGGGGATACCACCCAGAGAAGAAGGGCTTTGAGCCAGAGCCCCGGGGCTTTAGCAAATTCCTTCACCAAGATGCCCTGGATATTTGGGAAGTTTACATCTCCCACAGACTCCTATCTTGGAAATCAGTAGTCACCAAGTGGGGTCCGGTAGAATGATGGTCTACACTAGGTGAGACTTAAATTTAATTCATTTTTCTACCTTCACAGCCTTCTTGGGACAGGACAGGATTGGAGAGGCTTGAACATGTATCAGTCATGACAGTAAAAAAAATAATAACACCTACTATTTTATAGTGCTTTATACTTGTCAAAATGCTTTGAGGGTCATGATCTCACTTGGTCCACAGAATAAGAATAAAGACCAACATTTTCATAGTATTATAAGGTATTTTATAAGAAGATCACAACTTCCCTGTGAAGTAGCTACTGAAGGTATCCTCCTCCTCCTCTATCACAGATAAGGGAACTGAGATGCAGAGGAATCCAACAACTTGCTCATGGTCACACAGCTAGTAAGTGCCAGAGCATTGTCATCAGGATCAATCAGTCCACAAGTATTTATTAAGTGCCTACCCCAGTGTCAATACTGAACCAAGAGCTGGAGATACAAAGGCAAAAAGGAAACAGTCCCTGCCCTCAAGGAGCTTAACATTCTATTGGGTTAATTCATGGAAGTATTTTTCAAACTCCAAGTACTACCCAATTTGGGGCAGCTAGATGGCACAATGGATAGGGTGCCAGGGCTGGAGTCAGAAATATTCATTTTTGTGAGTTCAGATCCAGCCTCAGACATTTACTAGGCAAGTCACTTAACCCTGTTTGCCTCAGTTTTCTCAACTGTAAAATGAGTTGGAGAAGAAAATGGCAAACCACACCAATATCTTTGCCTCCAAAAAAAAAACCCTAAAAGGGGTCATGAAGAGTTGGACATGACTGAAAACAGCTGAACAACCAAACTATTCAAATAGAGATCATCATCATCATCATTGTTATAGCATCCTGTCCTTGTAGTGCCTCTTTATGGGTCTGCCATATATATCAAAAGCTAGTATGTTCTACTTGCTAAAGCAATTCCTGCTTCTGGATGGTCACTTGACACACAGTTCTCACAAGTCCCTAAAAGTGAAGACTTCCCCCATTGGAATGGGCAGAAAAGAACAATTTGTTCCAACAGCTGTGAAGACAGCTGAAGCAGGCCCTACTATGGGCTTGGTCAGACCTTGAAGATGCCAAGGTCATCCGCTGCATCCTGGGTCATCACCAGTCTTCCTGAATTTTGTCTTGCCACTGGACTTGGATGACCCTAGAAGAGAGAATGAGGATGATGACTTTGTGCAGCAACCATGCCTCACTTAAACTTAATTCATGAACAAGTCAACACACCATGACATCATTGATCTTCTTCAAAAATGAAGGATGAGAGACAGCTTCAGTGGATTGAGAGCCTGGCCCAGTAATGGGAGGTCCGGGATTCAAATATGACCTCAGACACTTCCTAACTGTGTGACCCTGGGCAAGTCACTTAACCCTCATTGCCTGGCCCTTACCACTTTTCTGCCTTAGAACCAATACACAGTATTGATTCTATGATGGAAAGTAAGGTTCTTGGAGGGGGAGGATGAATAATAGTTGATAAATACTATAATTGATTAGAATTCTTAAAAGAACTATAAAGTTAAAATTACTATACCCTTCCTCCCTTAAATATGATGTTCAAGTCACTATCCTTTTTATTAATATATCTTGATGAAATATTTGCCTGATATGAAATAGGTCTTAAAATGTAACTACTGTCCTAGGAATGATTGAAGCAAGCTGCCATTTTCAGAATCACTCAGTCATTTGAGATCAGTTTTTTACTTATTGACATTATTATTATAAGTATCATTATTATTATTTCAACACAGAAATTAAGTTAATACTATTAAGTTAGAATTTTTAACAAATTGTTATGAGTATTAACAAATATGAATTTATTTAGGGATTAGAGTTATCAATGTTTCTGCCCTAGTTGAAGGGTTAATAACACCCACAAATATTTGCTTCAAGCTGAAACTTGGAGGGTAAGAAGGAAAAAGAAAGGGAGGGCCTTTTTCATCTGTACTTGGTCATTAACTAAACTAAGCCCATGTCCATACATGCAAAATGAGACCACATATAGCTAACCTGTTTGTATCTGCCATTTTAACAACCCTCATGGGGCATCACTCAGTCAGCCTTAACAATAGAGATCAATATTAATTATGTAGATGATTGAAATAAATGGATAACTGAAATCTAGTCCACTAGATACCCATAGATTAAAAAAAACTGGGGGGGAGGACTATGTGGTTTACCCTCCACACAATATTATGATCTTATAATTATATTGAGTAATCTGAAGTAGAAAACAAATTCAGACTATGTCATCCTAGGACTCAGTTTTATATGCTTCATTTTCTAATACAAGTGATTTTCCTATGAGAATTTTAAGAGAGCATCAAGCCAACATGGTTTGATGAATAAAAGCTATAATAGAGGAGTCTAAAAGGACTCAAATTCTGACTTCAGTACATGCTAGCTGTCAGGCAATGAGTTAGTCACTTAACACCTCAGTTCCTCCCCTCCCCAGCAGTCTTTTAAGACTTAGAAAAGTTGCTGAACTCTGTTAAAAAGAGTTTTTATACAAGAGGTCTTTACATTGGTAAAATCATAGATCTAGCCCACTCTCCCACAAAGAATGCCATATTTTTGCTACCAAAAAAAAAAAAACCTGTTGAGCAAAATCAACCAATACAATGATGTTATAAAGATACAAAACTGTATCTAATGGTATATACATTTGGACCATAATCCTTCATCTCTACTAAGAAGGAGGTTTATTTCATAATCTTTCTTCTAAGATGATTTCCTTTCATCTGAATTCAGCTGCTTTTTATCATTTTTTATTTCTATTATGATAGTCATTGTGTAAATTTTTCTCCTGATTCTGCTTTCTTTACTCTGCATCAATTCATACAAGGCTTCTAATGCTTCTCTGAAACCCTCATCTCTGTAATTTCTTAAAACACAATAATATTTCATTACATTCATATACAACATTTCATTCAGTTGTGTCCCAATGGGTAGTCCTCTACTCTGCATCACATTTTTTGTGACTACAAAATGTCATGTATATGAATCAGAAGTCTGAGTTACATGATTTTAAGAAAAAGCAACAAATCTATTTCTTATCTACTCGCCCCTTGTTGCTTTTCCTCTTCCTGACAAAAAGTAAAAAAGTCCTCCAGCCCCAGTATTTTGGAGGAGTTTATGATATGTCAAGTGAGTATAACGAACATTTTCTCTTTTTTGTTTTTATTGATAACTCTTTTTTAATATCACTTTAGTTTTGCAACCTCTCTCTCCCTTTCCCTACCTCAAGAACCATAACTTTTAGTAAAGAATAAAAAAGGAGCCAAAAAAGCATTTTGGAAAAATTCACCAATACTTCAGCAGAGTGGCAGTGTAGGCAATGGTCCACACCCCTTAGTCTATCACCTTTTCAAAGAAAGGAGGAAGTGAGGGATCCCCTCATCCCTCATGAAGATCTCCAGTTTTCCTTACATCAAACCTCAGTCTGTCTTACAGTAACTTTTACCTATTGCTTCTAATTCTGCTTTCTCAGGCCAAGTAGGTATATCCAGAAGTCCAATGGATAATTGCTCTGCCCCATTAGGAAGCCCAAGGAGAAGTTACAGTAATGCATTTCATATATCTTTGAAAGGTAATTTCTTCTAACATGCTGGCAGGTGTTGGGTTGCTTACTGGTAGAAATTAAGTTTTCTATTCTACTTTCTCTAAATCGTACCCATCTTTCAAGATCCAGTTCAAATACTATCTCTTCCATGAAGCCCATCTAAACTATTCCAACCTTCACTGACCCTCTTCAGTCTCTGAAGCCCTATCACGCTTAATAATGGACAGTTTCACATTCTCTGATTGTCTCATATTCATCATTTTTCTCTCTCTCTAGATTTCAAGATCCTTGAGGGTAGAACAGCACCTTGTTCTTTTTTTGTATCCTGCACAATTCCTAGCACAGCCTTGGGCACGTGATTGGAGCTTTTTGACTGTCAAAATGAGGCTTCTGCTGACCAAATGGGACCTCCTGGATTCATCCAGGAGGAGGCATACAACCCCCAGGGAATCACTCAGCTGACTTTCCTCTTGCCTTAGGCTGTAACCTGAGATGCAATGTTGGCATATTACTTAAAGAGCAGTGTGTCTTTAAGTCCTCACAGGCTCATCTTCTTTCCACTCTGAGCCTAAAACTGCCCTATGGTCTATTCCTCAGGCTCATTTCCATGTATCCATGTCAATCTTTTGGGCATCTACAGCAGGTAAACTACTTTACCCTTGCCCTAATTGACTTCAGCCTTTTTGGGGGAAGAGAGAGGGAGTGCATTGTATAAATCTAATTCGAAACCTTTGGATCTTCTAACTGAACCAATCTGCGCCTTTTCTGCTGCACTTTGAAAATCCAACATTTCTTTCTAAATTTTATTTTAATTAACAAGCATTTTTTCTCGCCCCCAATGAAAAACAAAAATAACATCTATGTAAAAATATACATACTTTAAGCAAAACAAATTCCTCCTTTGGCCATATCCAAAAATGTGTCTTGTTCTGCATCTTGAATCCATCATCTCCCTATCAAGAGCAGACTTCATCAGTAGTCCTCTCAAATCATGACTGGTCATTGCATTATTCAGAGTTCTCAAGTCTTTCAAAATTGTTTGAAAGATCAAATATTTCCATCTGGTTTCCACTAAGTCTCTTCATTGAGACCCCTGAAAGTTCCAGAGTCATCTTCTCAGAATAACTTCCATAGAAAATAAAAAGGGAAGTTCCATTAAACATTAACAAACACCACCGTCCTTACCCCACAGGCAGAAGAGGCAGATACCTGCCTCACATGTCTATCCTCTGGGACCCAAATTATGCTTCTGGGGCAACTAGGTAGCTCAGTAGATCAAAAGCAAGGTCTGGAGATGAAAGGTCCTGGGTTCAAAGCTGATCAGGCAATTCCTAGCTGGGTAATCCTGGGTAAGTCACTTAAACCCATTTGCCTAGCCCTTTTCACCCTTCTGCCTTAGAACCAGTACTTCATATCAATTTTAAGACAGAAGGTAAAGGTTTTTTTTTAAATGAAGACAATAAAAAAATGAATGAATAAATAAGAATGAAGACAATAGACAAGATGATTTCCAAGGTACTTTCCAGCTCTAGATTCTAGAATCCTATTCACAACTTTATCAAAGACCAAACCTGGTAGGATCCAGACATCAAAAGGAAAGTAAAAAAAAAAATAAATAAATAATGTTTTAAATTA
Source organism: Monodelphis domestica (assembly GCF_027887165.1). Taxonomy (NCBI): domain Eukaryota; kingdom Metazoa; phylum Chordata; class Mammalia; order Didelphimorphia; family Didelphidae; genus Monodelphis; species Monodelphis domestica. The sequence continues at coordinate 152,732,762 of NC_077227.1, forward strand.
AAAAAAGGAAAGTCAGAACTTCCTTCCAGCTGCTATTCTGAGAGCAGTAAACTTGGGCTTCCCATTGGCACATAACACCAAGGAATGACTTTATTCTCATTTACATATTTTAATCCAGAAGAAACCTCATGGAATTTATATTCTAGTTTATAACCTTTTTACGTGTCCAAGGACCCTTTTAGCAGTCAGTTGAAGCCTGTGGATCTCTTCTCAGAAGAATGTTTTTAAATGCATAGGATTACAAAGGAAACCAATTATGCGGAAATATGGGCATCAAAATATTTAAAATAGAAGTTCAACCTCAGGTTAAGAACTCCTGTTCTAGAACAACTGCCTTATTTTATAGGTGGGAAATCCAAGGCCCAGAGAAGAGATGGGGCTTTGTCTGTGTTTCAGCCCAGGTGTTGGATATCAGATCCAAGGATCAAAATCCATGATCTCTGACTCTGAATTCCATTCTCTTCACTGTCCTGGCCACAATGCCTCACGTCTTAGCATTTCTTAGTCCAAGTTTCTAACAAGATCAAGGAACATGGATGTAAAATCTCTTTTAATGAAAGTTCTACTCTTTAAAATTAAGACATCCCATATCTGTGTGGGAGCAAGGAGGAAGTTGTCATTTTGGCAAGCCCCAGGGAGCCTCTGTCACTTCTAGATGTATTTTCCTCAAAGAGTAATCAGGGTGTAGAATTCACTTTTCTTGGTAATGTCTTTGCTGCACATTTCCAGATAATGGCCATTAGCAGTTAATCACATCACCAAGTCTGGCTTGTTTCATTGACTGATTGGAGGTGGGAAATTGCTGCTGCTGAAACCTATAGGCAATGAGTGAATCTCCAGATTAACTCCAATTTGCCTCACTTAAATTAGTAAGCACATTGTTTAATATGAATAAACAAAGATTCTGTATGGCATAGAAGAGGGGGTTAACAGAGAAGATTTATGGGAAAGAAGCAGAAAAAGAACAAGAAAGAGAAGGGAACATAGGATAGTAATAGGGCTGTCCTTAACTATGATTATAGGGGTTAGCAGTCCCAAACAAAACCTCCTTCTGCTTTTTCTTTAAAATTCTTTTAAATGAGAACAAAGACTTTCACTCTGCTATTGAAAAAAAAAATACTTAAGATGCAGATAGCCCTAGGAAAAGCAACTATATTTAAATTCCACTTGAGGGGATAACCATCAAAAAGAAAAAAAAAACTTGTTGAAATGATATTTATACATCTTTTCTATTTTTTTCTTAGGCCTCTTTCATCCTTGGACACCCTCAGGATGACTACTTGGTTAGATATCTTACTAAGCTTTCTTTAAACTGTTTTTACTCTCTACTGCTTCTCTGTGAATTATGAAATTTACTGTTCATAATTGTTCATCATTCATCATAAATATGAACCTATAAAAATAATCTGAAAAATGGAAAAACTGAATACTCTAATGCATGAAGTAATAGAATAAAATTATACAAAACATCTGTATAAAGACAAAGCATCAATCAAGTGAATCCAAAGATCTCTTTGGGGGAAAGTGTTAACAATGCAGATTAAACTAAAAAATGTGTGGTGCATACATTTCCTTTTTTTAAATTTTTTTTACCCAGAAAGCTGTTGTTAAACATCTATCAACAAACCTTGGACAGAGATCTCTCTAAGAAGCATTCTTATGGGAGAGGAAGTATGTACCTTCAGTGGGAAATAGGGACTTTATTGGGCTTGGTCAGGGGAAAACTTCTTCATTGGAAGGCCACATACTTCAAGAGAATTGTCTCTCCATGGACTCCATTGCACCCAACTTCTGAAGAAGGGATATGTGAATTCCGATGGGCATCTGGCACCCAGAAAGGTGGGGCATAGAGCCAAAGTTAAGAAAGAAGGAGGCGGATCGTGGTGAGGGCAAAGGGGCCAGGCTGCATAATTTAGGACCCAGAGTAACTCCTACCATGTGGTACTACTTCTACCACTAAATGATATTTCTAAGAATGGGGCACACATGTCATCTAAACTTGAAACCTCAAAATCATTTTTGATTGCTCCTTTTACCTCATTCCCCATATCTAATTAGTCACTAGGTTCCATAATGCTAATTCTAACTGACTCAAACAATTATAGCCTTTTTCCATTCCAACTTCTATGTCTAACTCCAGTGAATTCTTCCCACCACTATTTCAATAAGCTCCTTATAGACCTTTGTGTCTAGCTTTTCCCCATTCAAGCCATCCTGTTGTATTAAATTCAACAAATATATACTACAAGTTGATGTCAAACTACTTTTTTTTTTTAACCCTTACCTTCCATCTTGGAGTCAATACTGTGTATTGGCTCCAAGGCAGAAAAGTGGTAAGGGCTAGGCAATGGGGGTCAAGTGACTTGCCCAGGGTCACACAGCTGGGAAGTGTCTGAGGCCAGATTTGAACCTAGGACCTCCCGTCTCTACGCTTGACTCTCAATCCACTGAGCCACCCAGCTGCCCCCAAAACTACTTTTTAAAAGCATAGCTCTGATCTGCAGCCATGATGTAATAAAAAGAGACCTGGGTTTGAAGTCAGAGAATCAGAATTCAATTCCCAGCTAGAGTACATATTACTTGTGAGGTTATAGATAAGTCACTTAACTTCTGTGCCTTAGTTTCCTCATATGTAAAAAAATGAGGACATCAGAACTAGTGATCCCAAAGGACCTTTACAATTCTATATTTATGGCCTCTTGCTCAAAAATTGTTAATGACTCCTTATTCTCTACCAAATAAAACCCAATCTTTTTAGGCTGGCATAAAAGCCAAATGGGACTGCTAGGCAATCCCCACACACATCTACACCTGTTGAAATCCTTCCTTCAGAAACTCATTCAAAAAGAAGATTCCTCTAACTGCATCTCCTTGGTGAAGATTTCCCTGATCCTCACCCAAGAAATCTCTTCTTGAAAGACCTGACGTTTTGTACCACTTGTGTGCCTACCACATTCTCTACATTGAATGACCATCCATCTATTCAACAAGTATTCACTAGAGACTACTATGTCTGATTAACTATGCATGTAGAGGTTGTTTTGAAGTTGGGAAGATTACTGGATTAAGAATCAGAAGATCTGAATGCTAATACCACCTGTGCTATTAATTAACTATGTGACCTCTGGCAAATAATAATCCCTTTGAGCCTTAATTTCTTCCTGCATAAAATGGAGGTAATGAGGGGGCAACTGAGTAGCTCAGTGGATTGAGAACCAGTCCTAGAGATGGGAGGTCCTGGGTTCAATTCTGGCCTCAGACACTCCCCAGCTGTGTGACCCTGGGCAAGTCACTTGACCCCCATTGCCTAGCCCTTACCACTCTTCTGCCTTGGAGCCAATACACAGTATTGATTCCAAGACAAGATAAGAGAAAGAAAGAAAGAAAGAAAGAAAGAAAGAAAGAAAGAAAGAAAGAAAGAAAGAAAGAAAGAAAGAAAGAAAGAAAGAAAGAAAGAAAGAAAGAAAGAAAGAAAGAAAGAAAGAAAGAAAGAAAGAAAGAAAGAAAGAAAGAAAGAAAGAAAGAAAGAAAGAAAGAAAGAAGGAAAGAAAGAAAGAAGGAAAGAAAGAAAGAAGGAAAGAAAGAAAGAAGGAAAGAAAGAAAGAAGGAAAGAAAGAAAGAAGGAAAGAAGAAAGAAAGAAAGAAAGAAAGAAAGAAAGAAAGAAAGAAAGAAAGAAAGAAAGAAAGAAAGAAAGAAAGAAAGAAAGAAAGAAAGAAAGAAAGAAAGAAAGAAAGAAAGAAAGAAAGAAAGAAAGAAAGAAAGAAAGAAAGAAAGAAAGGAAGGAAGGAAGGAAGGAAGAAAGAAAGGAAGGAATCAATCTTAGATACTTCTGTAGGATTTAAATTAATATCCAATACTTCAAATATTATTTTATAAAGTTTATTATCTGAAAAAAAAATAGAACCACATGACTAAGTTTTTCTACCTGCTCAAAAATCCTGCTCCACTAGAGAGTGAGGGACGGAACTCCACCCAATTTATATCCTATCTACGTCAGCATGTAACAACAGGAAGTGAGTAGGGTGCTGGGAATTGTAGTTTTGCTGGGGATCCTAGTTTTTAGGGTAATAGATTCCAATTATACACTTCCTAGCTGTGTGACCCTTCATGATCTGGAGAAGGAAATAGAAAACTGCTCTAGTATCCTTGCCAAGATAACCCCATGGAGAGCTATGGTCCATGGGATCATGAAGAGTCAGACATGACTGAACAACAACAAACACAAAGCTCTAGTGAAGAAAGTGTTTTGTAAACATTAAAGCATATAATGCCAACTAATAGGGGTAGTAGCAATAGAGCAATAGTATATCATCTTCCTTGATAAATCATGAGTCCTTTGATGAGATAAAACTTATTTATCTGTGTATTTCTAGGCCTGAATAATTGTTCTTTGAATGAACACATAATTAAATGAATGAATGATGGGAGAGGACTAGAAGGCTTTTTTCCATGCCCTTAGCATGACAATTGTGCCTTTTAACATTAGATTCAGGATGTCAGAACTGGAAGGAATCTTAGAGGTCATCTAGTCCAATCCCTTCATTTTATGGATTATTAAACAAAGGCTCTAGAGAGTTATTCAGTTATAAAAAGCTAATAAATTGGCAAAGACTGGACTTGAGGCCCACTCCCTTGACTCTCATTACTGGCTGAGCTCTTTCTACTGTCTTAATCTTTTTTTGTCTAACCCAAAGTAATGGCTTTAATAATAAAAATTCCAGTCCTTAAGCAGCTAGTAGCATGGCAACTAGAGTGCTAGACTTAAGTCGGAAGATCTTAATTAGAATCTGGACCAAGATACTTAATGCCTGTGTGACCCTGGGTGAAACACTAAACTTCAGCCTCAATTTCCTCATTCATAAAATGGGGCTAATAACAGCATCCATGACATAGGGTTGTTTTGAAGACCAAATGAGATTTTATATATAATGCTTTGCAAATCTTTGCAGTTATTCAGTCATTTTTCAGTCGTGTTTGACTTTCAACCTTATTTGGGGTTTTCTTGGCAAAGATAATTGCTGGGGGCCATCAGACCATGACTCCTTGACAGAGTCACTCATGGTAGCTGGGGAGACCACAGAGTGGTCCTTGGCGAGATGTGACTGCCCACTCTATCCCCCTTGCATGACCTCTTTCATCAATGCCCCTTACCTATGAATTGGCATGATCATTATTCCCCCTAGTCTCAAAAGAAATAATGCAAGAGCAAAATACCTGTACCCTAATTCTCCAAAACATCACCAAAAGATCAGACCCTTAAACCCAATCCCAAAAATACTATCATGGGTTAACTTTTACTTAGGTACATAATTCCCAGCAAAACTGCAGCTACAGGCCAAGCCCAGAACTTCCCCACTCATAGAAACCTATTCTCATGAAGCCAGCACACAAATTAATCATAGAGGCTCATACAATAAGTACAAGTACATCAAGCTTCAATATGCCTCAGTGATTCGATTACACAAACCAGTAACTTGACAATGAGAAAATCCTGGTAAGAACCTTGAGAAATGGCCAGTCTAAATTTGAATTATGCTCCCAGTACCCCTCAGCCTCAATGATATGATTGTTGAATTGTCTTCTAAGAACTGCTGATTAATTATTCCATTTTATTAAAAGCAATAAGTAATTTTCTTTGTTTTTAAGCTCAAAACTTCTCACAGGGTAATGAAAAAATTAAGCCACCTGTGACGAAATCATTCATCTTGTATTCTATCTGTAATCACAATACAAAAATATAGAATGTTAATCAAGTGATTTGTTAAAAGTTAATGTGTCACTTTTCCAATTACCTCTCTTTGAACATGTATGTTAGGTAATGCAATCTGCATGCCAAGAAAATGGGTATAAAAATAAAAATCAAGTCTGTGAATGGCGGAGGAGCTGTCAGATGCAAAGCAGTCCCATGGCTATAATGATTAAACTGTCTTCCATTTGTTATTTATTTTGACTGATTGTTCGCCACCTGTCGGGAACCCTGGAGTCACAAGTGAGGCTGGACCCTGACCGCAGCAGATAATGGAGTGGTTTGCCATTTTCTTCTCCAGCTCATTTTACAGATGAATAACTGAAGCAAAAAGAGTGAATTGATTTGCCTAGGGCCACATAGTTAGCAAGTATCTGAAGCCAGATTTGAACTCAGGAAGATGTCTTCCTGACTCCAGGTCCAGCGCTTTATCTACTGTACCACCTAACTGCCTGGTTTGCAAACCTTAGAGCACAATATAAATGTTATCAATTATAGGAGGGTTAGGCAAACAAATGAGGAGAACTATTTGGAGATAAATCTGGAACCATGAAAGTGTAACATATAAACTAGTTGGTTGGTTTGTCCTGGGATGTGCCTAGGTGCACTGACCACAATATAGATATGTGTGATCTAGTAGGAGGATTTCCATCCTAAAAGAAGGAGGACAGATAAAACAACCCAGAGGGAACCAGGCTGGTCCAGTTCCTACAGAGATGCTGGCATCCAGAGAGGCAAAAACGGGGACACTGAAATTTCTGTCACCTGTGGAGTGACTGGCCAACCTGCTGGTAGTGCCACAAAGAGACACAGCAAGGACTGACAAAGGTATTTTCATTTTCTTCATGGCCTCAAACTAGAGTTGTCAAAAGACATCATTTAGAGATTTTTTTTGAACTGATAATAATTACTGATTTCTTTTAATAAATATATAGTTTATCAATCACAATGATTTGCAATAATAATTACTCACATTTATATATTATTTTACAGCGAGAAAGAACATGGCATGGTGAAAAGAGAACTGGCCAGAAGCCCTAGGTCTGTGTTGGCAAACCTATGGCACATATGCTGGAGCATACCAGAGAGGGCTGCTCCCCTCCCCCTCTCCACAATGTCTGAGGACATTTCTCTCATGACCCACCCCTCTACCCAGCAACCCAGTGGGAGCATTTCCTCCCTCCCCTTTCTGGGGTAAGGCAGGGGCTCACATGTGGTGTGAGGGTTGCAGTTTGGGCACTCAGTCTCTAAAAGGTTCGCCATCACTGCCTTAGGTTATAGTCCCACCTCTGGCATATACTAACTTTGGAAAGTTAGGCAACTCATTATTTTACAGAAAAGGCACTGTACTATTCTGGGAGAGAAAGTTTCTCTTTCTCAGGGAGAGAATTCTTTAAGCCAATGAAATAATTAGTTCATTCTTTATCCTTTAGTGTTATTAAAGGTATAGTACAGAAGAAAAAGAATTAGGATTAGTCAGAGGTCTCAACTTTTGTATCTCTCTCTGATACTTAATGTCTATATGACCAGCCATGTCTTCATTCCTCTCTAGTTTCTGACTCTTCTGACTTTCTCCACCTTGCTTCCAGCAGGTTTCTTCTCTCCCAACTCCTATTTTCAACTTCCTTTTTATGTGCTATCTTCTACTATTAGAAGTATCTTCTATTGGAAGTACCTAATATTATTATCTTCTACTACAACCTTAAAGGCAAGGGCTCTTTATGCTTTTATTTATTCCTAGCTCTTAACACTGTACCTTAGCACATAGTAAATAGGACATACAACTAATAAGTGACAAAGCCCAGATTTAAATCCACGTGCTCTAGACACCCATGTCATCATCTCAGTCCTCTTTCTTTGTCATTTTCATCCATTTTTTTAGTCCTTGAAGACAGCAATATAATAGAAAGAGAACCTAAGAGGAAAAAAAAAAAAACCTGTGTATTGGTTCTAAGATGGTAAAATTCGGCAATGGGAGTTAATTTGCCCGAGGTCTAGGCAAGACACTAGGAAGTGTCTGAGGTCATATTTGAACCCAGAACCTCCCATCTCTAGGTATGGCTCTCAATCCACTGAGTCAACACCTAGCTGGCTGCCCCCTGAGGGTCCTTGTTCTTGAGGAACTCATATCCTACTAAAATAAAAGAATCTGCCCTGTTTATCTCAGAGGCAAGTTATTGCGAGGACCAAATGCAGTAATGATATGAGAGCCCTTTGGGAACTAACCCTAACCTTAACCCCACATGACGTATTATTGTTATTTTTATTATTCCTCCCTTTCCACTAAGTCTCAATTTAGGCAAACAAAGGCAAAATGAAACAGATCAACTCTATGGTAGCACAGCCATGAGGATGAGGGGTCACAGCACTCCCCTAAAGTGACCATGTATAATTGTGACCATGTTGGACCCTCTTCTAGAGGATGATAATAATACTCCCAGAAGGCACGGAAGGCAAGATGGTCATAACAATGTCCATCTAATGCCAGGAAGAATCCTTGCCCTCTGTTTCCCATTGTAGTCCTGGCATTACCCTACCCTGTTTCCATTTGCCTCTGCCTCTGTGTAACCAAACTGAGGCTGAGCCATGGAAGTAGATACCACTCATGAGAACAAGAGATGCACCTCCAAAGGAAACCCAAGAAGGTGGCTGAGGCCTAGGTCTAAAGGCCAAGAATGTTGAAAGCTCTTCTCTCCCTGGCAATAATACTCTACTGCCCTTTGGTGAACCCTTCCCAAATACTATGACTCCTCAAAGGAACATCCCCATTGAGGAGATATATTAGAGGAAAAAGAAAGATTATAAAGGCTCCTCTGTAAAACTCTATCATTGATTAAGCAATCACCAGGATTTTTGTACCTGGGACAAGTGTCATGGACTGCACCCAGGGTTGGCAGCACAAAGCACATGCCCTCAGTTGGAATGGGGGCTGCTTTGATAGGACAGAGAGAAACACCAAGATACTGGCACAGAACCAATGCGGAGGACAGTCCATAGTAGTAGGGAGCATGTCAGGGGAAGAACTTTTCTTAGCCTGTCATCAAATAGCTTCCTTTTTAAACTAATTATTTTAATAATTATATTAACCAGGTTCTATAATTCATTGCTTTTATGCTGCTGCATAAATCCTGAGGTATCCTGTAAATTCAACACCTTGGGGCAAAGCCCCATTTGCTCTTTGATTTATTTATCTCAGTCAAGCAACTAAATCAAACTTGTTAGTTCAATTCAATAATTATTTATTAATAATATGGAAATATATTTTGCATGGTAATACATATATAACCCAGATTGAATTACTTGTCATCTGGGTGGGGGGAGAGAAGGGAAGGAGACAATGTGAATCATATAACTTCAGAAAACGTATTTGAAAATTTGTTATCAAAATAAAAAATAAAAATAAAAATAATTATTTATTAAGCCTACAATAAAATGATAGCTGGCCTCAGACTTAGAAAGACTTAGGTTTCAGTTCTGGATCTGACATATTGTGGCTGTGTGACCCTGGGAAAGTCACTTAACTGCTTTAGTGCTTCAAACAATTCTCTAAGACTATTAATTGCAAAGACATCAATCTTCAATTTCCTCAATTGAAATAATCTATGCCAATCAAATCATTCCTGGTCTAAAAATAATGAAAATAATAATCCTCTTAGTGTCATGAAGGAGCCATTGCAGTTAATAAATCAATAAGCATTATTAAGCATCTACTATATGCCAAAATGGGCAAGTGCTAGCCTAGGCAATCAAAGCACACAAGGGGATTTTACATGCCCTGAGACTGTTACAGTAACTTCTGAGTTCTGGAAGGAATCCTCACTCTGGTGAACTGGGTTCTGATGATAGCACTGATTAATTGTGATGGCAAAAACTTCTAAGAGTCAACGGAGTAGATAATAGAGGGGACATTCAAATGTTATAGGCTGGTCCTATTTGAAACCATCTTGATGATCAATGGGACATAAAAAAGAGTGAAGTGAGTAGGAAGTACTCCTTGGTGCCACAAGCAGACAAAATACACTGGATTTTATACAAAAGACACCAACCTAACAAAATTTCAAATAGGATCAAATAAGAAACAGAAAGTTTATATACCACGTTCTGACATCCCTGAAAGCCTAGAAAGCCATGGATCTAGAAAGAAAGCTAGAACTTTAGCAATCTGCCTTGATATAACTGTTCATTACACTGATGATATACAAGCTTTCTGTGTTTTTTGTTCAATTTTACTTGAAATTTTGTTGGATTGGAATTCTTGCAATCACATATATATATATATATATATATATATATATATTATATAACAGAAATTCCCCATATCCTCCTTTGACTTGATCCAATGTATTTTTCCAGATGTATAAAACAAAGCTTATTATTGATTCAATAATTATTGAATAAGCTCCATCAAAAGCACCATAATATTTATGCTTTATTAATTATCTTTTTATATCTTTACTTCTTTTTTTTACATAGCAGTTTACAGCAATATGAGTTAAAAATATAAATTGTGTCCACCTTGTGCATTTAACATTTAAAAAAATAAACATTCCCTGCTTCTAAGCTGCTGGAGGGAGGGGGAAGGAAGAGGGGAGGAAGAGAACATGATCATGTAACCATGGAAAAATATTCTTAAAAAAATAAAAATAAATAAATATTCCCCATTCATCCCCAATAATAGTAATATAAATAGAAGTCCTATTCTATTACTATAGTACATTGAAATCATTTTAGCCACAAGATGATACAGTATATGTTGTATTTTAAACTCTATTATGACTCTTTGGTAGTGTGGTTCAATGCCTGAGCTTAATTCAGACAATAGCACAGCCCAACAATAAGTTATAATGAAGTAAACATGACAGATCATAGTATATAATGAATCTTTTAGGTTTTTTTGAGTTTTTCTTTCTCTTTTAATTTCCCTCCCACTAACCTCCATCTCCCCTTCATTGAGCAGACAAAAATAGAATGAAATAAAGCCCTCCATCCATAGCTACAAGAGCAAATCTCCATAGAGGCCATATCTGAAAGTGGATATTGCTTTCTGCATCTTCTCTCCTCTTTGTCAGAAGATGACGGGTGAATTGGTGCATTAATATGTAATCTTTTGGACTCATTTATCTTTGCATTGATCAGAGTTCTAAAGTCTTTGAAAGTTGTTTTTTGCTATAATGTTATAATTTTACAAAATGTTTTTTGATTATCACAGAGCACAGACTCAGTTCTGAACCTGTAGCTTACTCATGAACTACAAATATGTAAAATAGACCCAATTGTTTCAAGAACAGCAGAGTGTTTGGCTTTCATGTGGAAAATTGCTCTCCATTTAAAATACACTATCAACACAATGATGTCAAGAACAATAAATGTAAAACATGACATGTTGCAGGAAGACAGTTTAAGACCCTTATGTTTCTGCCAAACCTTAAATCCATTATCATCTCCTAAATAGAACTTAGTATGGCTTCCAAATTAGAGAGCGTTGAACCAAAGCATCTGCTTGACTGAGTTGTGGATTTGTTTGTGGAAACAGTGGAGTTTATGATAGCAATTCAGGGCCAGGTCATTACCACCAGACATAATAAAAGGCTGATCTTTAAGGAGTCCAGTTATCAATGCAGATTATGCAGGGAAATGATGGAAACTGTGAAATATATCACTGCAGGCTGAAAAAATTTAGCACCTACTGAATTCCTAGCAAGACATGATCTAATGGCTAGAATTATACATCAAAAGGCCACTTCACAGACTGGGTGAAAACAAATTTCCATGCTATAAATGCAAGCGTCCAAATAGCCTAGAGAACTCAACCTATAAACCAAGTCATTATTGCAGATTGAACAATCACAGTCCACAATCAGCTCACAATTGCCTAAATAAAACACTGACCCCTAAAACTCAAGAAAAGCATTTTTAATAGGTGTCTCCACACCAAACACTTGTAATCTCTATGCTACCTAAAACAAAAACCTTCCAAAATACAGAGGCCTCGCAGAGATTAAAATCATTTGGGAGCAAGATGAGGTACATATCATCACTGTTATTTTGTCTGCTACGAAAATTGTACTGAAGATGCTTTCAGCAAATCTACAGAGTAAAATCACATACTAATTTAGCTACAAAAATAAATTCATTTTAATATGGAAATGGAATTTGATAATATATGTACAACCCAGTGAAATCACTTGTTCCAGGAGAGGGAGACAACAAGAACCATTAACCACTGGGGAAAAAAAATTTAATTTAAAATTTAAATTTAAAAAATGCATAACAGAAAAATCAATTCATTTATACAAGTGTGGTATAAAAAAAAACTAGAAAGATAGGAAGAAGTCAGGTTATGAAGGACTTTAAAAGCCAGACAGATTTTATATTTGATCCTGAAGGAGACAGAATCACTAGAGTTTATTGATTAAGGGAGGTGACTTGGTCAGACCTGTACCTTAGGAAAATCAATCTGACATCTATGTACTGAGTACTGAGGGATTGGAGTAATAATAACAACAATTAGTAATTATACACATATTACTAATAATAATTTGACAGCTGAGTGGAGAATGGACTGGAGTGGAGAGAGACTTAAGGCAGAGAGACCAATTGGAAGACAAAAGCAAAGAAACTAAAAGTATGGGGAGGGGGGAGTCTGTGGCCCATTTATTCCCATTTTGTAATACAGTGCGATCTCATTTTACACAACCAATACATTACAAGACCCTTCTAATAAGTTGAAAATCAATCATAACAGCAAATCCCATTATTTAATAGATATTGCTAATACAAATATACTGAGGCACTTTACAACTTTTCTTAGGCTTCTCAGATATAGCAGAATAATTTTCCTTGCACTCAGATCCATTATTAATAACTTAATAATGTTCATGTAATAAAGAGAAGCAGCACTCTGACTTGGACACAATTTGTTACAAAGGAAAACTCTGGACAAAGACTGATGCGGTAGAAAATGTTTGGTGCAAAGCAATGTAATGACTCACATTAATACATCTCAGAGTGAGAATAAGCATGATTGGGTAAACTGTTTTGAGACTTTATGGCACAGCTTTATCATGTTAATAAAATTTTTTATTTTACATATTTTTCTGCCTTTGTTTTTTCAATCATTAATCCCATATGCCTGTACTCATGTGTGCTGAGCTCATGTAAAATGAGGTCCTATTATAGTCTACAAAGACTGAGACATATGAAATCATTAGGGAACAACTTGAGACATTACATGGTCAGGTATTAAACTCTGGCTCAGAATCCAAAGATCATGGGAGGATGGCAAGAGGGATGGTCTAGTTGGGAGAGTCTTCCTAGAGAAAGGTAAATCTTGGGCTGGACTCAGAGGGATGAAAAGAGTTGGGACAGATAAACAGGGGAAAACAATAGGAATGAGAACATTTCGGGCTGGGGTGATGGAAACTCATCATTCTAAAGCACAATGCAATGGAAATGGTGCTGGATTTTTATTCAAAGGAACTAAGTTCAAATCCTGGCCCTGCCACCTGGTACCTGTGCATCCTTGGGTGAGACGCTTAACCTCTCTTACCTTCAGCCTCCTCCTCTGACAATTGAAGGGGTTGGATTGGATGACCTTGGAAGTCTCTTCTATCACTACATCTATGGTTCTCTAGAGAGTTCTTTAGGAACTATTTGAGAAAGTGCATGGTACAAACTATGAAGACTTGTATAAACTGATGCAGGATGAAACTACTAAGCAATGGAATGGCCACAGTATGTTAAAGGTCAATAAAAGATGTCAATTCATATCAATACAATGACCAACCTTGACTACAGAGGAATGATGGAACGTACCTCCCTCCTCTTGGTAGAGCTGTAGTGGGCTACTCGCTGTGTCTCTGTTTTGTTGAAATAATTCTTTATCAAAGAGGAACTAGTCTTGGAAAATAGCAATTTTTTTAAAAAGCATAAGGAAAACATTTTTTAAATCAATAAAAAGCTGATTCATCCAAAAAAACCACTCTGTATGTGAGGCCTATTTATTGAAGTGCTTCTCCCTGTCGAGAGGAAAGAGGTCATGTGAACAATTCACCCTAATGTTCTCTGAGGGCCCATTATTGCAGTTACTGCATTTCACACGCTGTGAAAGGAAAAGTTCACTTATAGGCTAAGGTCCCTTGTGTCAAGTCAATAACTAGAGAGAAGACAACAAACTGACATGGCATGCTACCATTGGGATGCTGTAAATATTCCAATATTTTGAGGAAGGATTTCTTTTTTCCTTCAGGTACACTTAAGTCAATTGTCAGAGTTAGACTTAAGCAACAGAGAAAAGGATTCAAATATCTTACTATCAAGATGGAAATCAGGTGTGCAGATTATAGTTGGAGACTGAGTTTTCTCTATATAAAACCTTTCTTCGTACTAACTAGCCTATGCTGGGATCATCTCTGGTTCTCCATTGAAGCTAACAAGACCCACTCAGCAGTGTCTCAAGGGTGTAAGAAAACCTAGGCTTACAAAAATAATAAAAAGCTATGGAGTACTGGGAATGTGAAAGGGGATTGTCCCACCAGAAAGAGAAGTGTTCTGTCTATACAACTCTAGGCTTCTGCTTTACAGTAAGACTGAATTAACCATTTAAAAGCAGACTCTCACACTGACCAGGGATCTATATCTGGGAATGATGTCAGTGAAAATCTGTCAAGACCTCCCTATTTATCCCCCCTACTTAGGGAGCTATTTCTTCCATGTGGACTGCTGCTTATAGTCCTAAGCAATCTTTGCAAGGCATATCTATAATCAGAAAACTCAATTCAGCTAAGATTGGTGGCTTAGATTCTCTCCTTGATGCCTCCATGGAAAATCAGTTTGGAGGGGGGAGGGAAAAGACAGAGACAGAGACAGACAGACAGACAGACAAAGAGAGAGAATACTCTGAATTTTCAGACTCCTCACACTTTGGCTGGGGAAATGCCAAGGAAAGAGCATGATGTCATCCTCCAACTGATCCCATTAATCCTCTTCCTGCTGAATATTGAGCAGTTCTTCTGAAAAGTGATTTTGTTTTAAGAGGTTGGTTAGAAGTCTCAGGAAACAGGGCCAGGAAAACTCCCTGTGGCTTTGATGTGTGTGAAATGATGTCAGGGCCAGTAAATGGTATCCACAGATGGGTTGAGAAACCATAAGCATGTTTCAGAAACATAGCAGTGCAGAAAACAAAGCATATGTCAGAAAGACCATTTGGTTTCACCTTTCAGGTTGAGGGCAGTCTCTAGTTTCTTGTAAGAGAAAATTCAGAGCTAGTGCACTGAGATGTGCTACAAATCACACTAGCTTCGAATCACTGCCCCCTTCACCCTAATATTGTCCTTCTGGCCTCCATGACTTTGCCCTCACTATTCTCTCTGCCTGAAATGCTCTTCCTTCATAGTGCCATCATTTCAATTGATAACCACTCTTTAAAGACAAATACAACTTTCATTTCTTCTCTGATTCTCATAATGGCAGCCAAAAGTAACCTCTCCTTTCTCTGCACTCTCAAAACTCTTTTTTTACCTCTTCTAAAGCATTTACCAAACTCTAAATTATATGTGTGTATTTACCTCATCTCTCCAACTAAAGTGTCTTGAGAATAAAATCAACCTCTTTATCTTCTTATGCCTGCTGGTTTTATCCTCATAATCGGCTTTATTGGATTTAAAAAATCTTTAATTAGTAAATTTGTTTGTTACATTAAAATTCCAAGGTAACTCCTTTTGTCCCTCCACTCCCTTCACTAGAGAAGGTATCATTTGACACAAAAAAAAAAGGATGTGTACATATAAAACTATTTTGCTTGTTTCTATTTATCAGTTCTTTCTCTGGAGGTGGACACACACAAGCCATTCTTCAAACAATATTTCTATTGCTGTATATAATGTTCTCTTGATCCTGCTCATTTCACTTCATAATTTCATGTTGGTCTTTCCATGGTTTTTTTTTTTAATTAACCTGCTTTGTTACTTCTTAGGGCACAGTAGTATTCCATTACAATCATATTCCACAACTTGTTTACTCATTCCCCAGTTGATGAGCATCCCCTCAATTTCCAGTTCTTTGTCACCACAAAGAGAGCTGCTATAAATATCTTAGAACATATAGGTTCTTTTCCTTTTCCCCAATCACCTTAGGAAAAAAACCTAATAGTGCTATTGCTGGGTCAAAAGGTATATATACTCTTTGGGCATAATTCCCAGATTGCTCTCCAAAATGATTGGATCATTTCACAGATCCACCAACAATGTATTAATGTCCTTATTTTTCCATATCCTCTCCAGGATTTGTCATTTTGCCCTTTTAACATTTTAGCCAATCTGATACAAGTAAGATGATATTTCAGATTGATTTTGACTTGCATTTCTCTAACCAAAAATTATCTAGAGCATTTTTTCACAGTTATATGTGGCTTTGATTTCTTTATCCAAAAATTGTTCGTATCTTTTGACTGATCATTTTTCAATTGGGAAATGGCCCATATTCTTGTAAATTTGACAAACTTCTCTATATATTTTAGATATGAGACCTCTATCAGAAAAACTATTGAAGAAAGGCTTAAGTAAATATTGAAAGAATGAATAAACCTTCATCTATAAAGGGAAAATTGGTCTAGATGAATTCTTAGGTATCTTCTAGTCCTAAGTCTATAATTCTATAATCTTCTTATCCACAATGCAGAGATGAATGTGTATATGACTCCAAGGCTGGAGACTACAGACCTACATCAAGAAAATCTTTACCAAGTTTACAGGTAAGCTGTAATCCAACTTGACTTCTCATCCAATTTTAAGGGGGTAACAGTGCCACCAGTGACTTGATCTATCTGTGCCATTTGGGGATACTATAGGCAACTGTAATATCATGGATGTCCTTCTCCCCAACCCTCTTCATGTTTGGTCACTACCTCTAAATTCGTAGGAGGGCTCCCAAAAAGGGAAATACATTTCCTCAGGTATGGCTTTGACTTTGGCTCTATCATTAGGTATCAGCCTCCTATCAGCAGTCCTTTTCCAGAACTGATCATTCAGTTGATCTTTTAGAGAAGAGGAAAAAACTATGTGGTGGGCTATTACCTGAAGAGTCCTTTTGGTCTTGTCTAAGTGAAGAAGCATGGGCAAAGACAAAAAGTTGGACCTTCAAAAGCAATGAGAGCTCAGAACTTTTGGAACACACAAATCATCTGAGGAGGGAGGACTGTTCCAATGGAACCTTGAAGGAAGGCAGTTAGGACTCCAGCTGCCTGGGAATTGACTTGGCTGTTTCAGCCTGAAGGTGGAAGACAGACCTCCTTCATCTCCTCTCTGGCCATTGGCAATGTGAGCTGTGAGCTGAAGAGATATTTGGTCTTGCCCTGAAGAGATTTGTTAGCAGTGCTGTTATTATCTACCCTTACGGGGAGATAAATTTGATTTCTGAATTGACTTTATTTCAAAGCCTTCAATCAATAAGATAATTTAGAATTAGGGAGACCCTAATTTCCCTCTTTCCCCAAACTCATCCTACCCCCTCTCCCCAAAGAATAAAAGATCCGTTAGTTAAAGTACTAGTTTGTAGGATTGGTTATTAGTGGGAAAATTCACAACTTACCATTTGTGAGAAAATCTTCATCCAGACAGTTGGGAAAGAAGAAACAGGAAGTAGTATAGGGGAGGGGTTCGAGATTCAGTCTCTTTCTTTTCCTTACTTCCTAGTACAATATCTCTAAATTTCCCCCCACTATAATTCACCAAGTTTTCATTCTCTAATACAGTCTTCCAAGGAAAGACAAAGCAGACTGTATATCCCACCTCCTTATCAGAACCCCTGGTCCTGATTATCACTACTCCCCTTATACCTTCAAGCACTCACTCTCCCTATATATAGTCTAGCCATTCCTTGTTTTTCTAGTTTTTAGACGAAGTTCATACATCCAGATCTAGCTTTAATTGTTAGCAAAGTAGACAACCACCTATCTAGTGATTTAGAAGACTAGGGGGGTAGTATAACTATTCCTTTACCCTCTCCTAAAATGTACTTAATGTTTCAACATCCTTTACTAAATTAAGAAGCCTTTCATTATACAGTGAAAGCTAAGATTTAAAATTCACATAAATCTAGAAAAAAACAAGCGACTCGAACTCAATGAGGTATTTAAACCACTTTCTGAGAGCAGGTTTGGTGAAAAGTACAGAACATGAAGAAGCTGTGTGCCTAATTAAGGAAGAGTGAGGAAGGGGCACAGAGAGCATGGACTTTATGTGCCCAAGACAACTTTGTCAACTTAACAGTTGTGGAACATTTGGGTCCTGAATATAGCCATGAGGCTTGATGCTATTCCTGTCACTGTATTTTTGGCCCCTGTAACAGGGGTAGGTAAGTGTTCCTTGACTGGCTGAGCCAAAGGAATCAGAACAGAGACCATCGTGCCCTGACTCAATGGCATAAGGACAATATTCCAAGACTGACTACTTTGGAAGTCTTTGAAATATGAACAAATTGCCAGTGACGAGAAGATCCAAAAGTCCGTGATCACTAGGGAGATTTAAGAGTCAGAACTAAAGAATTTAGAATCTAGAGAGACACGTGGTATGATGGACAGAAAGGCAGCTGTGGAGTCAAGAAGATCTTGGTTAAAATCCCTCCTCTGGCACATTCAGACTATGTGCCTACTAGAAAAGTCCCAGGCAACTCTAAAATAATGAATTGCAAAGAAGTTGACATCTGCAGTATAAGAGGGAATTCCCTTACTTAGCATTCCCAATACCAATGAAAGAGCAAGTCAAAAAATGTATAGAATTTAAAGGTAAAAGAAACATTAGAGATCATCTAATCTGGTCCCATACCACCATCATCTTCATACATGCATGCATACATAATACATACATACACCTGTCTCTAATGTTTCTTTCACCTTTAAATTCTATACATTTCTTGACTTGGTCTTGCTCCTTCGTTAGTATTGGGAATGCTAAGTAAGGAAATATATATGCACCCATACATCATATTTATCTGTATGTAAATGCATATATATACATATGTATACACATGTGTATCTATTTTGAGTAAACCAAGCCCTTAGGAAGTAAAACATTTAGGCAGATAATGACAGTGTAAAAGTTTGTTGGAATAGGGTAGAACTTAAGACCCAAGGCATTCTGGCAACTGACAACAGATACTTCAATGAGGAAAGATTTTCTATCCCCTCTTTAGATCTTTACTTAGGGGCCCAGCTAATCTTTTTGTATTTTGTCAATATTTGATGAGATTTTTCTAGCCTTTTGTTATTTATACCTTCCTGAGAGGTTCCTTATCTTGAGTTAGAAGAATGAAGATGTCACAACCTCCCCTGGTCCCCTGGGTAGATAGGGGTAAAGCAGAGGGGGGAAAAAGAATAGTCTATCTAATTGACTGCCATGTTATCTAATAACTGTGGAAGTTTAAGCAAAGAAGAAAAACAATACTTGAAATCTTTGGCTAAACTTCTTAGAGTTAAAAAAAAAAGTTTTCCAACAAATAAGAACATTCTCAGAGCAGCTCACACTAAGGCCTGCCTTTAGATGGCTAACTTTGTCCTTGGAAACAAAAGACAGACCACGGCTAGTGATAAGGACAAATGGTCAATAGGTAAAAATGGCTATGACAAATAATAAGATTAAATTCACTTAACAAAAAAATAAATAATTTAAGTGCCTTCCATTCCTCAATCTCCTTTTCCTTATTCCTCATACAGATTATTACTCCCTAATTCTGTCCAACACCCCTTAATCTCCTCTTTCTATCTTCTCTCTTGAGGATCTATTTAAATTCCATGGGTTTAAGGATTAGCTCTATGCTAATGACTCTAAAATGGATTAATCCATCCCCAATCTCTTCCCTGAGTTTCAATCTCACATCTCTAATTGCCTATTGGACCTTTGAAATTGTATATCCTGGGGCAGCTAAGTGGCTCAGGGGATAGAGAGCCCTACCTAGAGACAGAAGACCCTGGGTTCAAATTTGGACTCAGACATTTCCTAGATGGTGACCCTAGGCAAGTCACTTAACTCAAATTGCCTAGCCTTTACCACTCTTCTCCCTTGGAACCAACAGTACCAATTACAGAAGGTAAGGGTTTAAGAAAAAAAAAAAAGAAATTGTATGTTCTAGAAACATCTCAAATCCAATGTGCCCCAAACAGAATTCATTATCTTTATATTCAGCATAGCATTATATACCAAAATTTCCCCTTCCCCATGCTTTCAAACTATTAGAATAATACACATATTAATTCCAAAATAGTTTCCCAAACTTTCTATCAAAGACACCATAATTTGTCCAGTCTCCTAGGTTTATAACTCTGGCATTGTGTTCAACTCTTTAGCCAATCTTACCACACATGTCCAATCAGTTACCAGATATTGCCATTCCTTTTTTTAATTGTATCTTTATTTTATTCCAGTAACAAATTTCCACATAAGTTTTCCAAGGCTATATGATTCATGTTCTCTCCCTCACTTCTTCCCTTCCCTCTCCTAGAGTTGACAAGCAACTCTACTGGGTTATACATGTATTATCTCTCAAAACATTTTCATATTATTCATTTTTTTGTAGGAGAGTGATCTTATAAAACCAAAACCTTCCTGCTTATCTTATAGGTATGTACTTTAGATTTATTTGCAGTTATTCTATTCATATTATCCTATATAATTTCTTTTTACTCCCAAGGGCCTGGCACATAGTATGTGCTTAATAAATCTTGGCAATCCATAACTTAAAGGCACAGGTGATAGAGAGGTAGAAAATTAAAATCTCTGATCTCAAGGAACTTGCATTCTCCTAAAAGGATTCAATGTGGATAAAACTAAGTAAATACAGAGTATTATATACACACACACACACACACACACACACACACACACACACACATCTTCCGTGTACCGTGTATTGGTTCCAAGGCAGAAGAGTGGTAAGGGCTAGGCAATGGGGATTAAGTGGCTTGCCCAGGGTCACACAGCTGGGAAGTCTGAGGTCAAATTTGAACCCAGAACCTCCCACCTCTAGACCTGGCTCCTCTCAATCCATTGAGCTATGTAGGTGGGTTGATATATATATAGAGAGAGACAGAGACAGAGACAGAGAGAGAGACAGAGACAGAGAGACAGACAGACAGAAACAGAGACAAAAAGAGACAAAAAGAAAGGGTCAGAGGGGGGATGGGGAAGGGAGGGAGGGAGGGAAAGAGTGGGAGAGAGAATGGGGGAGAGAGACAGAGACAGAGACAGGGACAGACTAACTACAACCCTGTTGGGAAGAGAATACTAACAACTAGGGAATCAGAAAAGGTCACATTTTGGAGGCGAGACCTGGATTGAAATTGAAATTTCATTTACCAATTTACTTGATTGTATGGATACCTGGGTTTTGACACTATATGTCAAATCTAACTTGGCAGGGTCTGGCTAAAGGCTAATGAGACAGAGAGTTGAATAATTCAATGGTGGGGGGGGGGGGGAGGGAAGCAAGGAGGAGCCTGCAACCTGAGATGGCTAGGGGTCTCCACCTGGGTAGAGAAGGGGGCAATCTTTAACAGGATGCTGGTACTGGATGAGGTAACCTGGGTTGGCCCTATTGGTCAAAGTGGGGTACATATGTCCAGTTGATTGGATGGCCCTAACGGGGTTGGGAATCTTGGTCTCTAGGGGTGGAAAGTTCCCAGGCTTGATGGTCAGTGATGCGGGAGGTCATTGTCTTGGCCTGACAGCCCAGTTCTGATGTTCTGCCAGGTTTTCCTGGGGCTTAGTCTCATGGTTTGGACAGGTGGGGGGGGGGGGTAGGGGATGCTATTGGTCGCAGCAGAGATTGGGGAAGAGGGGCTTTGGTCCCATGATCTATCAGGTGCAAAACTGCTCAAGAGACACTTAAATTGGGATCCCACTGTAAGTACAGGGTTCAGAGAAGTGACATAGAACTCACAAATTAAAGGCATTCTAGAGGAGTGAATCTTGAACCTTTTCTGTGTTCTACTTTGGTGCTTAGTCATTTCAGATATATAAATATATTTTTAAATATATATTTAAATATAAATATATATTTTAAAAACCCACCTTTTTTGACTTGCCACCACAAAAATAACCCCACCAGAATTAATGGGAAGAATGGTGCTGCTTTTGATTAGATAGATGATAAGGGGCAGCCAGAGGATGCAATGGATGGGGCATTGGACCTGGAGTCATACAGACCTAAATTCAAATCTACCCTCAGACACCTACTAGCTCTGTGACCCTGAGCAAATCACATAATCTTGTTTGTCTCAGTTTCCTCATCTGTAAAATAAGCTAGAGAAGGAAATGGTAAACCACTCCAGTTTCAGTATCTTTGCCAAGAAAACTCCAAATAGGGTCACAAAGATTCAGGCCCAGTAGCTGGGTAGCTCAGTGGACTGAGAACCAGGCCTAGAGAAGGGAGGTCCTGTGTTCAAATTTGACCTCAGATACTTCCTAGCTGGGTGATCCTGGGAAAGTCACTTAACCCCCATTGCCTACCCTTACTACTCTTCTGCCTTGGCACCCATACCCAGTATTGATTCTAAGACAGAAGGTAAAGGTTTAAAAACAAACAGACAAAAAAAAAACAAAGAGTCAGGCAGGCCTGAACAACTAAATGGATGCTAGATGGATAGAGCATTTATTAAGCACTTACTATATGCTTGGCGCTATGCTAAGTACTAAAATATATATAAATACAAGCAAAGAGTCGCTGCCATCAGGGAGCTTAATGAGAATGGGGGAAACAACACATTTAAGAGAAGTTGGAAAAAATGTCGACACGATGGCATGTGAAAATGGAGAAGAAATGGCCCTGAGCCCGGGTCCCAAGCTAAAAGAATCCAAGGCGACCACGAGAAGAGGAGGCTGATAACAGCAGAAGGTGTAGACGCAGTGTCATCATATTTTAATAGGGCTGGAGGACAGCGGGTAGGAAGAAATAAAAGCCGTTCATTGAAAAGAAAATGCTTTTAAAAAGCAAATTCGTTTGCAAATCTCCTCCCAAACTATCCTGAAAATCCCCGCCCGGTATCATTCGGAGGTGGCTGCGTACTTTGCCATCTGTGGCGATGTCATCATGACCCGCTGGCCCCTCGTTACCTGAGAGTTATTGGGAATGGGGGTGCGGTGCCTTTCCTCGCCTGGTGAAATAGGGCAGGTCTGAGGAGGAGGCGTTCTGTTTTTAACAAGGCTGGATGTTCTTGATTCAAAACAGCCTTGCCTTGGAGAGAGGGACAACCGCAGCCTCCCCCACGCGCCCTCCCCCTGGCATGGAGCTAGGAGTGCCGCCGGGATGGGGCTGCTTCCCACTCCTAGGAGGGTGCTGGGGGGCGGACGGCAGGGGCTCTATCTAGAAGGAAGAGAAAGAGTGGGGGACCTGAGGAGACTAGGAATGGTGTGAGAGGCGGACGGACCCGCACGCCGGGCTTCTGACGGATCCCTCAAACTCTTCTGGCTCTTTTTGGCGAGCAGAACGTTCCTCATGGGCACAGACACCCCAGAAGCCACTTTCTGCTTAGTTTAGAGCTGGGGGGAAGTGGCCTTAGGGACAGCTAGGTAACCTGGTGGATAGAGCACCAGCCCTGGAGTTTGGGAGGATCTGGGTTCAAATCCAAACTCAGATACTTCCCAGCTGTGTGACCCTGAGCAAAGCTCTTAATTATCATGACTACTTAGCACTTGCTACTCTTCTGTTTTAGAATTGATACTAAGGGGCAGCTGGGTGGCAGAGTGGATTGAGAGCCAGGCCTAGAGACAGAAGGACCTGAGTTCAATTTTGGCCTCAGACACTTCCTAGTTGGGTGACCCTGGGCAAGTCACTTTGCCTAGGCAATCCCCATTGCCTAGCCCTTACCACTCTTCTGCTTTGGAACCAATACACAATATGGATTCTAAGACAGTAGATTAGGGTTTATAAAAATGAAAAAAAAAAAGAATTGATACTAAGAAGAAAAATTGATTTTAACAAAATCTAACTCTAAGATCTCATCTAAATCACTAAATTTGTCTGAGTAATTTAGTGTTAATTGGGAATGGTCTTCATTGGCCATAAAGGCAGTCAGTTCAAGAGAGAAAATATGAGATAGGGTCAAAACCCATCTAAGACCCACTGAAAATTTAGAACTCCGCCTCAGCCCTTCCACTCATCTACTCTGGTACTTTTTTATTTATACCAGCCACTTGGCATTCATTATTTTCCATCTTGTATCATTTGCTCTGTTTCCAAAAGTTTGTTCTGTGTCTAACTAGATTGACAGACCCTCAAAGACAGGAGCCTAGCTGTGCCATGCACATAATAGAAGTTAAATAAATGTTTGCTTGATGGATGGGGCTATAGTTCCTGTTCACTTGGGCCTGAAATAGCATACATTGTGGTTAATGGGGAGATGGGAACAAGACAAGTCTCCTGGAGCCTGGAGTCAATTATTAAGAAAGTAATCTGGCAGATAGGAAAATTCCAAACCCCTAGAGAGCCTGTGCATTCTTGCAGATCGTCAGGGAGAGAGCCCACTCGTTTACCTGATTGGCATGACGCAGCCACCCCAGATGTGCAGGCAGACTTCATGGAACTCCCAATTCCCTAATCTGCAGACTCAAGAATGCTGGGGGCAGACGCTCTGTAGAAAGGTCTCTGATTACAGACTGCCTGGCTGCTTTGCTGCTACTTCAGGACACCCCACCCTACCGCTGCTATGTTAGTATCAAAAATAGTCACCCAAGAGTGAGACAGTGGACAAGAAAGATGGTGGAAGCACATGTATAAAGCTGGAACTGTAAATCAGCATTTCATTTGTTCCCATTCTCTTTTCACTTCAGCAGTTTATGTCATCTCTCAGGTGAATGGGCTACAAAAATTACGTGCAGCCATCAATATAGAAATTGACCTAATCTTATTTTTGTATAGTGCTTGATAGTTCTCTAAGTCCTTTTACCTCTAATCTTAATCATAATCATTGACATTGACATAATTCTTTAAGGTCTGAGATGGCATACTTGCATTATTTCCTTTTTTCCTTGTGCCACATGGAGGCCCAGGGAAATTAAGTGACTGGCATTCAATCATACACCAAGCAAGCATGAGAGGCAGAATTCAAATTCTGGTCTCTCCTAACTCCAAAGCCAGCAGTTCTAACTTAAAATCTTGTGGGATTGGCAGGGTAGGAATTTTCATTCTCATTTTGCAGATGGAAAATCAGAGATAACATAGTTTAAATGATATAGCTCAATGAATGAAAAGCTTGGTCCAACTTGGAAATCTCTCAGGTTTGTATTTTGGGCATTGGTTTATCAATTATACCCCATACTTTCTGAGGACTCCAAAGAAACTGAGATTAAATATCACTGAGAAGGTTGCTAGGTAGCACAGTAGGTAAAGCACCAGTCCTGGAGTCAAGAGGACCTGGCTTCAAATCTGGCCTTAGACAACTTCCTAGCTGTATGACCCAGGACAAGTCACTTAACTCCAATTGCCAAGCTGTTACTGCTTTTCTGTCATGGAACTTACATTCTTAGTATCAAGTCAAAGATAGAAGATATGGGTTAAAAAAAAAAAAGAAGGCATCACCAAGATACTCAATGCCATGTTTTCAGGACCACAGGAATATGAACTAAGAACAGAAAAGAAGCTTAAAGGTCACTAGTCTCATCCCCTCATTTTACGAATAAGAAAACCAAGGTTGAAAAAGATGGTGATTTGCCCATGGTCACATAGGTAATAAATTGCAAAGCAAGGATTTAAACCTAGTTCTTTTGATTTCAGATTCAAAGCTTTCATTCTACTGCATCAAACTGCCTCCCCCATTGTCACCGCCATTGAGCCTTTTTCACAGAAAGTTTCTTCCATCCCCCAACTTCCTATTGCTCTCATCTCGAGGTCTTCCTGAATGAGAGCAATAAAAATCCAAGAATCCAAATGTTTGCGGAACTTCTTATCCCTATGGACCAATGAATGCTAAAATAGACTCCAATGAAACCTTAGCCTTTGGCTGGCTTCTAGCCTAGTATCCATCTGCAGAAGTAATGCCATTTTCCCCAGTCATTCTATTTGATTAACAATGCTTGCGAACCAAACCTGGGTTGGTTGAAATGAGAGTTAAATACATTGACATGCAGAGATTAACTTTTTAGTCCCCTTTCATTGCTGAGAAATTTTAGAAGCTGTAAGTATAAGACATCAACACCATTCTACCCATAACCACGTTTGGAAACTATAGTTTGGTTTTTTATGAAGTATCAAAGTGCTCAGGTTTCTCATATGGATGAGAAACCATTATATTTTGAAAATGCACTGGATTAGAGGCAGCTGGGTAACACAGTGGAAAGTGCAAGAGGACCTGGGTTCAAGTTTGACCACAGACACTTCTTAGCTGTGTGACCCTGGGCAACTCTCTCTTTTTTTTTAAGTTTTCCAAAGTTATATGATTATGTTGTCTCTCTCCTTTCTTCCCTCCCCCCCTCCAAGAGTTGATAAACAATACATAT
Organism: Monodelphis domestica; assembly: GCF_027887165.1. Taxonomy (NCBI): domain Eukaryota; kingdom Metazoa; phylum Chordata; class Mammalia; order Didelphimorphia; family Didelphidae; genus Monodelphis; species Monodelphis domestica. The sequence goes on from NC_077227.1 coordinate 152,758,992, forward strand.
ATTATCACTCAAATTCTATTTCCATATTATTCATTTTTGTAGGTGAATAATCTTATAAAACCCAAACCCCAAATCATATACCTAAATAAACAAGTGATGCTTTGTTTAATTCTGCATTTCTCTTCCAACAGTTCTTTCTCTGGAGTTGGTAGCATACTTTTTTCATAAGTCCCTCAGAATTGTCCAGGATCATTGCATTGCTGTTAGTGGCAAAGTCTATCACATTTGAATATGCCATAATATTGCTGTTACTGTGTACAACGTTCTTCTGGTTCTGCTTATTTCACTCTGCATCAGTCATGTAGATCTTTCCCTCTCTGAAATCGTCCTGTTCATCATTCCTTATAGAACAGTAGTATTCCATCATCATCATAGACCACATTTTGTTCAGCCATTCCCCAATTGAAGAACATCCCTTTGGTTTCCAATTCTTTGAGGGGAAAGTCACTTAATTATGACTGCCTAGCCCTTGCTATTCTTCTGTCTTAGAACTGTTACTAAGACAGAAAATAAGGGTTAAAAAAAAAGAAAGAAAATACACAGGATCCTAGATGTCCATTGTTGTAGGAATAGCTAAACAAATTTGTTATATAAATGCAATGGGATATTGCTGTAATGTAAGAAATGGCAAATATACTGAATTAAGAGAAGCACGAAAAGACTTAAATGAATTGATGCAAAGTGAAATGAACAGAAGCAGAAAAATATATCCACAATGACAACAACAATGCAAATAGAAAAAAAAATAACCACTATCAAGAATGTTGAGAAATTACAAAGAACAAGCTTGGCCCCAAAGAGATGAGAAGATAACTTCCCCTTAGGGAGACAGCTAAATAGCTCAGTGGAAAGAGCCTTGAACCTGGCTGGAGTCTGGAAAACCTGAGTTCAATCTGATCTCAGATACTTACTAGGTATTTGACCCTAGGCAAGTCACTTAACTTCTATCACTGTTTCCTCAGCTGTAAAACGGGGATAATAGTACCTACCTCTCAAGGTGATTATGAAGATCACATGAGTTTTAGCACAGTGCCTGGTCCACAGCAGATGCTTAGTAAATGTTTCTACCCATGGTGGGGGGTGTGAACAACACTGCATACATATATTGTAAATTGTTTTGATGGGGTTTTTTCTCTTCCTTTTTTTCTTTGATTTTTTGGATTTTTTAAAACTCTTCATTATAAGTGATGGCTAAGAAAGAGAGGATAAAGAAGCAAGAGGAAAGAAAACTAAATCCTTCCTATAACCAAAGTGCATTTTTAACTTTTCTCTTCTTTCCCATTAGAAGCCAATATACCCATTGATGCTTTATTTTAAAAGGACACTACAAATGCTTTGTGCATTTCTTTGTTGCTTACATTTTGCAGGAGTGCTTTTATTTTGCAATCAATACATCGCAAGCGTGAAACAATGAAGATTCTCCATAATGACTCATCCCCTACCTATGTTGCAAAATATACTGATCCACAGGTGACCTAGTTTTCTACCTGTGATATTTCCATGCTTTGCCACTTCACTATAAGTCCCCTGAAATAAACAAGGAGGAGAAAAAGAGGAAGGATCTGACCTCAGACATGGCCTAGCTGTGTGACCCTGGGTAAGTCACTTAACCTACATTGTCTGACCTTTACTGCTCTTCTGCCTTGAAACCAACACATAGTATTGATTCTAAGATGGAAGGTAAGGATTTTTTTTTAATGAAGAAAAAGAGGAAGTAGAGGGAGAGGGGAGAGAGAGGAGCAGGAGGAGGAGGAGAATAAGACTCCACATGATTTTATATTGTTTTAAGTTTTGCGAAGCATTTTACCTATATCACTTGAAGGTAAGATATAAGCTAATGCAAGTACCATTATTCCCACTTGACAGGTGAGTGAACTGAGGCTCAGAGATATGAAGTGACTTGCTCATGGTCACACAGCTACAAACTGTCAGAGGCAAAACTCAAACCAAGGGATTCTGATTCCAAATCAAGCCCTTTTTCTTTGCATGCCAAACATTTAACACCTGTAAAGATCTGCCCTTAGTTTTTGTCTGGCATAATCCAGTCCTGCTAAATAAACCCATTTGCTTATTTACTATGACTCAGGGGTAGCTCCACCCTGAGAATGGAGTCATTGGCACTGTAAGGAGCAGAAAGTGCAAGAGGCTTCCAGACCAAGAAGAGATTTCAGTTGGGTAGTTTTTTGGTCTATGGTTCTTCGTGTCTGCCCTCCTTACTGCTTGCCCAGCCCCTCATCCTTGCTATGATTTCCAGTGCCTATGTGATTCCTGTCTTCTACTGGTTTGCCTGACTTTTGACTCCTAAATCCCTCTTGACTTCTGGTTTCCAATCAATTCCTACACCTCTCCCCTATATTTGTTCTCTTTGCCTCCCAGCTCTGGCATCCCCCATTACCACTGGTCTCTGTGGTGATATCTACATCTATGTATCTATATCTTTGAAGTCCACATCCATCCCTACAATCTACATCATTTCTAGGATTTAAAATGAGTGAAACTGGCATTCACCAAATGTAAATCATTCTTTTCCATAGCTCACTTCTTGCCAGTGTGTGAAATTCTTCCATCTCCTCCCTTGAAACTTATCTATCCTATGGTACTATTCCCTACTGTCCCTGGCAGGGCTAGTTTATTTACCTGTTCTCTCGTGCCTAATTTGAACATTAAATACCAACCTCTATCCTCTGTCTATACCTCTTCTTGTTCCTTTCTGTCTGGTTTGACCCTCTGGATGCAGATCCTAACCTACCCACCTAGAATCTCTAGCTGCGTGTTCCCTACAATTTGATGTCACCCACTAGACTCTGACCTCAGTTTTACCCTCTGGATTCCAAGACCTTAGACGCCTTCTTTTCTCATTATTTTTCTAACTGATCACAAAATTATTGGTTTTTTCCCTGATCACCAAGCAGTCTACCATCTAGGCTCTTGGCCCTAGCCAGGGCTCTTGGATCTAGCCTTTTCTTCCCCACCCAGTAACTATTCAATAAGCAAGTGACGACAGATGAGACCTTTCCACATGCCTCCATCATACATCACAGACAAGCAAGTGGATGCAATCCTACCTATACCTAAAACGTAGTCTTCTTGAACCTCAGACTAGAACCAGAGAAATCTGAATGGTTTAACGTATTTCATCCTTATGAGGTGCTTTCCCTTCGCCCCTTTCCACTGAACTTGGTTTAAACACACATGTGGCATCCTGGCAATCCCACTATGTCATTGTGAAGAAAAACTGTTCCAAATAAAAGGAGTCTGGAATTTAAATGCTGGGATTACAAGGAAAAACAGAAGAGGTTATTTAATCCATTAACTGAATGGCATTGTAGAAAGCCGGAATCAGAGGGAGTTCACTGCAACCAAAAGTCTGCATAACTTTAGAGATGAAACCTTCCACAGTTCATCAGTCCAGGAGTCACCTTCAGACTATATAAATGGAAAACCTCCCTTTCAGAGAGTAAGAAAAATAGCTATTTATCTGGATTAATCCAGAGATAAAAGATCTACTGAAACAGAGAGGAAGAAAAAGGAGAGAGAAGTGAATATTTATCTTAAATAAACATGAAATGTTGTCTGGATCCTTTATTTTTCTTTCTTATGAATAAGAGCTCTCAATTGCTTACTTTTGAAAAAGGATACATCATATTCATCAATCAACTAGGTAACAAATATTCATTAAGTGCCTACTACATGCCATGAATGGGCAACTAGGTGGCACGGTGAATAAAATGCTGAACCTGGAGTCAGGAAGACTTAACTCTCTTGAATTCAAATCTGGTCTCAGGCACTTACCAGCTGTGTGACCCCAGGCAAGTCAATTAATCCTGTTTGCCTCAGTTTCCTCAATTTGTAAACTAAGCCAGAGAAGGAAATGGCAAACCACTCCAGTATCTTTACCAAGAGACCCAAACCCAAATTGGGATCATGAAGAGTTGGACACTACTGAAATGACTGAACAACAACATGTACCATGAACTGTATGAAGCACTGGGGATACAGAGGCAGAAATTAAACATTCTCTGACCTCAAAGAATTTAACATTGTAAAGGAGTAAACAGCAGATATCACATTTTATCAGGAACTTCTCCTCCTGGGATCCGGCTGAATAGAGAATAGAGTAGAAAACTCCACCTAAGACCTCCACTTAATGAGAATGCCCAGGTCAACCATTTCTTCACTTCCCATCCAGCTGCATTCCTTTGGACTTGTTCCAGGTTCCTGGTGTCACCTATCTTCCCTTCTACCCCCTTTTCAGCTTTCTTTTGTGTGTTGCCTTCTTCCTTTAGACTATGATGTCCTTGAGGGCAAGGATTATCTTTCTTTTTCACATTTGTATCTCTAGCACTTATCATAATCCCTGGCACACAACAAGTATTTAATCAATGTTCACTGAAGAACACAGTTATAAACAAAATGATATAATAATAATACAAACAAAATAATAATTTTAGGGAGAAGGTACTGGGGAGAGGGGAATAGCTTCATGTAGAAGGTAATACTTGAGCTGAACCCAAGATTAAGAAACTAGAGCTTCTACTAGGTAGAAATGAAGAGGGAAGGCATTCTAGGCAAGGGGAATGGCCAAGGCAAAGGCATGGAGATAGGAGATACATTACAGCAATAATGCATGATGACCAACTGTGAATGACTTAACTATTATGGGTAATGCAAATAATAATCAGTAACCCAGGGCAACCCCAAGAGACTTTCTGAAAAGGCTATTCACTTCTAAAGAAGGAACTGACAGAATCTGAATGCATATTAAAATATACTATTCTTTGTTTTATTTCCTCCATAAATTTTTCCCTAGTGTAAGCAATATGACTTCTTTCACAATATGACAAACATGGAAATGTTTGAATGATAACATATATATAACCTATATTGTCATGGGAGAAACACACCCAAGTTTGTAACAGGGGCTCGCCCCAAGAATGGGAGACTCAAACTCTGTTCAACCCAAAAGTAAGAAAAGAATTTTATTTGAAGAAGAGGTTTAAGGTGGTCCAATAGCCAACAGCTGGTGGAATAGTCTAGGGGGCTGATCAGATACCAACTGTCTTGGGAAGAGGGAAAGCAAGGAGAAACTTTGGAAGCAAGGAGAGAACATGAATCACAAAACATCTGAAAATGATTACTAAAAATTGTTTCAACACATAATCTGGAAAAATTTTAAATTAAAAAAAATTTAAGTTAAAAAGGCCATATGTAAGGAACCTCATGAAGCCCAGTTTGGAGAGGATATGGTGAGGAATAATATATGTCACCGACAAATAAAATAGTATTCCACATGTGTCATAGGAAAATTTGGGCAGGGACAAAGATACTGGAATTATTTCACATGAATACCCTCACAATAAATACCACTGTTTGCCCCTGCCACAAAAAATATCTGATGCCCTTCTGAATATACAATTTGCCACCATGACTCTGCTGCTCTCTCTTTCCACTGGACCTTCCCCCAAGTCATGCTGGCCCTCTTCTCTCATTGGGTGAATATCTTGAGTGATGGGACTATTTCTTTATTCTTATATTTGTATCCTGAAACATTTAACACGTACTTGGAATATAGTAAACATTTAATGGGTACTCATAGTCTTACATTGACCTGCTCAAAACCATACTAAGTATTCAAGCATTTTGTACCTGAGTGGGAAGGTGGGAGTAAGGAGGAAAGCCCATGGGGGTGCAGCCATGGAAGGGAAGAAGTATCCTCCAGCCCTAGGGCACCAAAGTATCTAAAATGCTAAAGGACTAGCAGCTGCCTTGAAAGGAAGGGAGAAAGGAAGAAAGGTAGATAGCCACCAATTAGAACAGTGATGGGCAACCTTTTGAGCTTGGTGGGTCAAAATTCGCCAAAAAACCAAGCATAACTTGGGTGGTATGTCACTTCAAGAAAAAGACCATAATTTAATGATATTCATAGTTTAAATAACAAAAATGTGTAATTGTGATATATAACTATTTAATAAACCAAAAACTAATTATATAACTTACCTGCTTAGTGACTTCTTTGTTCATCTGTCAGTTGGTTTCTTTTGTTGGTCTTGATATTATTTAACTTGTGTGGGGTGCCATGGACTAAGATAAGTGAGGGGGAGGGGAATTCTTTAACTAACCTGCCTATTGGTGTCTTTTTTGTTGCTGAATGTTGTTAGGCTAAATCTTCAATTAAAGGTTGGTACTTGGTACACTTCCAACCCAAGCAAGCACTACTAACTTCATCTGTCAATCTATTTCTTTTGTTGGTTTTGATTAACACTGAGAATAAGGTCTCACAAAAGTATATAGAGGGAAAAATCATGAATAAAGCCATTGCTATATTTTTCAGGGTGCTAAAAGTATGTAATCGATTCCAGGCACTCCAAATTTCCTGTTTGTAGTGGCATTCCTCTTGATTCTCCAAGTGGCACCTTTCCAGATTCTCAAGCTTTGACCTCAAGTCGACAAAATACCTGAGCCCAGATGCTGTCTTGAAATTCTGCAAGTTGCATCTCCAAATCATCAATTTGCATCCATTGGAAACCATTTAATTCCAAACTACTGTAGACTACTAAATCAGGATACTTAATTATTTTCATGGTCTGTTCTAGGCTTCTAAATTGATTAAATCTATCATTGAACTGGTCAAGTAATGAGTCAAAAACATGCTGGTATTTTATATGTAAGAGTTCCATTTCATTTTGTACAGCTGCACTGGCCTTCTCGAAATACTTTGTTACTGGAGGAATTTACTTATAAGTTTTAGTTTCTACATCTCCCTTGAAAGTTTTAAGTTTACTTTCAAAAGCTTTTATGTATCCAAACATAATGTCAATACTTTTGCCAAAACCTTGTAACTTTAAGTTCAGTTCATTAATATGAACAGAGAGATCTTTAAAAAACATCAGGGAGTTGACCCACTCATCATCATTGAGCTGAGGAAAGTTTCCCAGATCCTTATCCTTAATAAATACCTTAATTTCTTCAAAGCATTACACAAAGCACTTGAGGAACTTTGCCTCAGCTTAGTCATCTTACATTATTTTACATCAGCAGTTCACTGTAGGTGGAATCAATCTCCAGTAAAAGTGCAGCAAATTCTCGCTTGTGAAGAGGGCGCGCAGTTATTAAATTAACTATTTTTTGAACAACTGACATTAAGTCATTTAAGTTGGTGAATCCTGCCTTGGCACATAAAGCTGCCTGATGGCTAATACAATGAAAAGGCAAAATTGGATGACCAATAGCTTCCATAAACAATTTGACAAATCTGACTTTTTTCCCCACTGTGTTTGGTGCCCCATCTGTCGTCACTGACACAACTTTAGAGATATCAATGCTTAGGTCACAAAATGTTTGTATAACAACCTTACATATTTCGCTTCCTCATGCACTTGTTGGCACTGATACTAACTTTATCAACTCTTCTCTCATCGTGAGACCATCAGAATATCGATCAATGACGGCCAACCGAGCATGTGATGTGACATCAGTAGTTTTATCAAGAGAGATGGAAAAATATTTACAATTACTCATGTCTCTTTTTAATTGATGTTGTATGTTTGTGTTCAGTCTCATTATTCGGTCTTTTATGATATTTCTACTGAGTTGTAACTCTGATATTCTCTTAATAATTGCCTCTTTATTCTGCATATTGTGAAATAGAACTGGTACACATGTTAGGAGAGTATCTTTAATAAATTCTCCCTCACTGAATGCTTTTCCATACTGAGCTATGGAGTGAGCAATGCTCAAACTTGCAGATGTTAAATTTGTAGAGCCCTTTACAAATTTAAGGATGGAATTAGATTGGCTCTTATAAAGGTGTAGCTGCCTGGAAATGTATTCCTTCCTTTCATTCTCACTTTTTTTCAAGAGCTGGGAATGATTAGTTTCAAAATGTGTATTTATATTCCATGTTCTACTTACTGTGAATTTTAGATTTACTCCACCCTGCTTAGTCTTTAGAATTCTAGCAACTAGGAACGTATACACCCCACTTAAGGATTAACTATGAGGAGGATGGCCTATGACCAACATGTGCTAGCAAGTGACAAAATCAGAAACAACTGACAGACTCCCCTGGGCTGTCCTAAGTCAAGCTTAAGCTACCATTGGTACATGTGAGATTCAGAAAGTGATGTAAAGAACTGCCTATATATTTTGTGTCACTTCCGCTCTTCTTTCTCTCTCCCTCAGAGATATTGGGCTCACTCAGTGACATTGGACTCTCATGGCTTGGCAAGGTTGGGAGCTCTGAGCTCTGGGAGCATTTTGGCATACTTACAGCTCTTGGTGGGTTTTGGCCTTTGCAGCTTGGTGGTGAGGTTCCTGGAAGAAGCGTTGTAGTGTGGTTTAGGTGAAGCATCTTCCCTGAGCAACCTTGGTGAGTAAACCAAGCCTGATTCCTCTTTTCCTTTACCTCCTGAAAGGAGACCCCGCATCTTGGAGGAGGCCTCATGGCTGGAAGGTGATCTAGAATTAATCTTCTGAGAAGGTCCCTTGGCAGAGACCTCTAAATTCCTTCCTGGCTGAAACCAGGCTGGAGCAGTCCAATTCTCTTTTCTCTCTCTCTTCTTAATTTCTTCCTTCTATTGTAATTAAATCACCATAAAAATCCCAAACTGACTTGAGAATTTTATTGGGATTGAATTTAAATCCCTGGTGACCACTAAAATAATATATTCAGTCAATAACCCCTAATTTTACCCCGAACATTACTACTCTTTCAGTACATAGAATGCAAAATGATCTGCCATTTTTTTCTATAATGCCATACATCTTGGTCCATGTCTCTTGAAAAGATCGGCTACTGCTACCACCAGTTCCTTTACTTAACCTTGGTTCTTTTTATTTTTGGGTTCTCCATCAGGGGGACAGTGACAGAAGATAGAATTATAGATAGCCTGTTAGCCCTGCAGGCAATTAGGGGTTAACTAGCCTAACTGATCACAAGATGGCACATGTAACTAACTGTCTTTTAGGAAAGGGCAGGATTAATAAGCAGAAATAGGGGTTAATAAGGATGCACAACAGTAATAGTGGTGAAATGGAGTCTGCATTATGCTCAAGATGGTGTTCCTTATGTAAATTAAGATGGCTGCCACTATTTCTTTTTTTTTTTTAACCCTTACCTTCTGTCTTGGAGCCAATACTGTGTATTGGCTCCAAGGCAGAAGAGTGGTAAGGGCTAGGCAATGGGGGTCAAGTGACTTGCCCAGGGTCACACAGCTAGGAAGTGGCTGAGGCCGGATTTGAACCTAGGACCTCCCATCTCTAGGCCTGGTTCTCAATCCACTGAGCTACCCAGCTGCCCCCGCCACTATTTCTAATGGTGGGAAACGGCACCCATAGCACAGGCCTTTGCCTTTCCCAGCCTCCCCCTCACTTATCTCAGTAATGATGGTCAATTAGAAATCCATGTCACCCCAGAATGGTAGATTGGATGATGGTTGCTATGGTTATGTGGTTGCTGGTACTGGCGATCACAGGGCCCCCAGAGATGCTTCCCCCACAGCATTCCGCTGCTCCCTGCTCTGCCAGCTACAAGTGAGGTCAAAGATCCCCTAAGGGCCTAACCAGAAGTCCCAGAACTAGACGCTCTGTGCCAGAGTTCTATTGTTTTGGCCTACAGACCTCCAGGGAAGTGTCTACACTACACTACAGCAAATGTTTTATCCTTGGCTACAGCACCTGGCCATGCAGGAGCCAAAGATGAAAGGTCCTTCTCGGCATGCGGCCCATGCTTCTCTGTGTGCAGCCACATGCGGCCACGTGTCATCGAAAATGGTTATGCAAGTTAATGCTGACACGCATGTCATAAGTTCACCATCACAGAGTTAGAAGAAGTCTACTAAAAATAATGCTGACAACACCCTCTACAAACCAAATCAATTTCCAGGTCATAATTCTAAACTGTGGCTGAAAATGGAACAATGACAAACAAATGGACTATATCTTTTCTTTTCTTTTTTTTAATTTGGAAAGTTTTATTTAATTAATTAATTTAGAATATTTTTCCATGGTTACACGATTCATGTTCTTTCCCTCCCTTCCTCCCACACCCTCCCCTAACCAACACACAATTCCACTGGATTTTACATGTGTTATTGATCAAAACCTATTTCCATATCATTAATATTTGCATTAGGATGATCATTTAGAGTCTCCATCCCCAATCATATCCCCATCAATCCATGTGATCAAGCAGTTGTTTTACTTCTGTGTTTCTACTCCCACAGTTCTTTCTCTGGATGTGAATAGTGTTCTTTCTCATAAGTCCTTCAGAATTGTTCTGGATCACTGCATTGCTGCTAGTAGAGAAGTCCATTACATTCGACTGTGCCACTGTGTATCAGTCTCTGTATATAATGTTCTCCTTGTTCTGCTCCTCTCACTCTGCATCAATTCCTGGAGGTTGTTCCAGTTCACATGGAATTCCTCCACTTTATTATTCCTTCTAGCACAATATTATTCCATCACCAACAGATACTACAAAATTTGTTCAGCCATTCCCCAATCGAAGGGCATCCCCTCATTTTCCAATTTTTTGCCACCACAAAGAGCGCAACTATGAATATTTTTGTACATGTCTTTTTCCTTATTATCTCTTTGGGGTATAAACCCAGCAATGGTATGGCTGGATCAAAGGGCAGGCATGGGCTATATATTTTCTAAGAGAATGAACACTTCTGTTCCATGTTCAGCAAAGGAAAACTAGATCCAGGCCTTGAATTCCTCTTCTTAGTAATGGCTTAATGTTGAGCAGTGAAGGTAAGATTTTTTTCCCAAACAACTATGATATGTTTATTTAAAATATTAATCAGTAAGTTGCAATGGAGTTTTCTAGTTCCAGTCTTGAATTCATTTTGGTTTAATTGAGAAGTCTATAGATTCCATACCACAGTGATCCCACATCAAACACACAGCTGTTTGTCCCAGTCAAGCTGCCCCTCCTTAGCCACACCAACATTCTTCCTCTCTTCTAATTTTGTGGCATCCCAACTAGTTCCAGGGCAATGAAAAATGTCAGCCCAGCTGTAGGTGTTTATGATTCTTCAGGTGCTGGGACAACTGTAAGTGACAGAATGATACTCTAAAACACAATGATCCCAGCTCAAATCTCACCTTCTTCAAGAAGCCTTTCCCATCACCCTTAATGCCAGTGCCTTCCCTCTGAGATTATCTCCAGTTTATCCTATTTTATCTTTTTTTTTTTCCTATTTTATCTTATTTGACTTGACAACTTGGAAAAAAATCGCATTCATAAGCAAAAATCTTTGTCAAATCAGAACCTGAAGTCTAGGATTTCAAAAATAAGTGGAATTTGAAAATACTAAAAGGAATGCAAGTGTATTTCCAGGGACATTGATTATGTTTTCACCAAAAATTAAATACCATCCAGTCTCTTAAAAGAGGCAGAATAGTACCAGTTAGGCAATCAACAAGCATCTATTAGATGGCCCATTATATGACAGGCACTATACTAAGCCCTGGAGAGAGAAAGAACGGTCAAAAACAAAAACAAAAAAAACAGTTCTTACTCTCCAAGAGCCCACAGACTAATAGAGCAGATGATACATAAACAACTATGTAGAAACAAGATAAATACATGATAAATTGGAGACTGTCAACCAAGGGAAGGTATAATAAAGCACTGAATTTGGAGTAAAAATAATTTTATTTAAATCCCAATTTTGTCTCTTACTAGAGACCAAATAACATTATCTTCTCTCTGGACTTCAGTTTCCTTATCTGTAAAATGAAGGGCTTTGTTTTTTAATATCTTTTTAAATTATTTTTACCAATTACATGTAATAAATTTCCACACAAGTTTTCCTAAGTTATATGATTTTCTCCCTCCCTCTCTTCCCTTCCCTGTCGTGATGCTAGCAAGCAGTTCAATCTGGTTATACATGTATCATCAAGCAAAACATATTCCATATTGTTCATTTTTGTGAGTAATATAAAGCCAAAACTCCAAAATATAAACCCAAACAATCAATTGAAAAATCATATGCTTTCATCAGCATTCTAACTCCAACATTTCTTTCTTTGGAAGTGGATAGCATTCTTTGTCATAAGTCCCTCAGAATTGTCCTGGACCATTGCATTGCCAATATAGTTAAGTCTATCATAGTTGATCACTCCACAATATCACTGTTACTTTATACAATGTTTTCCTGGTTCTACCTATTTCACTCTGCATCAGTTCATATAGGTCTTTTCAGCTCTTTCTGAAATCATCCTGTTCGTTATTCCTTACAGCATAATAGTATTTTATCACCATCATATGCCACAATTTGTTCAACCATTCCCCAAATGATGGACATCTCTTCAATTTCCAATTCTTTGCCACCACAAAAAGTGCAACTATAAATATTTTTGTATGAGAAGATCCTTTCCCAATTTTTTTTATCTCTTTAAGATACAGACCTACTAGTGGTATTACTGGATCAAAGGATCATTGCTTTATGCTCTTTTGGCATAATTCCAAATTGCCCACCAGAATATTTGGATCAGTTCACAACTCCTCCAAAAAAGCATAAGTGTCAAAATGTTCAAAGAGCCAGCTTCTAGTCTTATTTATTTATTCAATAGCTCTTTTACTTTCAATTTTATTAATTTCTCCTTTAATTTTTAGGAACTCTAATTTAGTTTTCATCTGAGGATTTTCAATTTGTTCAGTTTCTAGTTTTTTAATTTGCATGCCCAATTCATTGACCTCTGCCCTCCCTAATTTGTTAATATATGAACTCAAGGATATAAATTTCCTCCTGAGTACTGCTTTGGCTGCATCTCATAGATTTTGAAAAGATGTCTCATCATTGTCATTTTCTTCAAGGAAATTATTAATTGTTTCTATGATTTGTCCTCTAACCAATTTTGGAGAATCATATTATTTAATTTCTAATTAATTTTTTATTTGTCTCTCCATGTACCCTTACTAATTATTATTTTATTGCATTATGATCTGAGAAGGTTGCATTTATTATTTTTGCTTTTTTGCACTTGTTTGAAATGTTTTTATGCCCTAGTACATGGTCAATCTTTGTGAATGTACCATGTGCTGCTGAAAATAAGGTGTTTTCCTTTTTATTCCCTATTTATTTTTCTCCACATATCTACTAACTCTAATTTTTCTAATATTTCATTCATATCTCTTATCTCTTTCTTATTTAATTTTTGGTTTGATTTTCTAGATCTGATAGAGGAAGGTTCAGGTCTCCAACTAGTATAGTTTTACTATATATTTCATCCTTGAGCTCCACTAGTTTCTCCTTTAGAAAATTGGATGCTATGCCATTTGGTGCATACATGTTGAGTACTGATATTTCCTCATTGTCTATGATGCCTCTTATCAGGATGTAATTACCTTCCCTATCTTTTTTAACTAGATCTATTTTTTTACTTTGGCTTTGTCAGATATCATGATTGTGACTCTTGCCTTCTTTTTCTCAGTTGATGCCCAGTAGATTTTGCCCCATTCTCTTACCTTTACTCTGTGAGTGTTTCCCTTCTTCATGTGTGTTTCTTTACACAACATATGATAGGATTTGGTTTCTAATCCTCTCTGCTACTTGCCTCTGTTTTATGGGTGAGTTCATTCCATTCACATTTAGAGTTATGATTACCAGCTGTGTTTTTCCCAACATTTTGATTTCCACTCCTAGTCCTGCCCTTTCTTCTTTCACTATTTCCTTCTATACCCATGTTTTGTTTTTGATCACTCCCTCTATTTCCCACCCTTATTTTGCTTCCCTTCCCCCCTTCTTATTCCCCTCTTATTTTTTTAGGATCTTTTTAATCTACCCCATATGCTCTCCCTCCCTTGTATTACTTCTTTCCCCACCAGTATGTTTGTTACCCTTCTACTTCTCTATAGGGTGTGAATCAATTCTCTGCCCCAATATATATGATTGTTCTTCCCTCTTTGAGTTAATTTCAATGCACATGAGAATTAAGTATTTCCTGTCTCCAACTTTTCTACCCTTCCAATGTATTGGTGTTCTGCCCCACTCCTGCCATGCACTTCTTCATGACATAAATTTACCCCATTTTGTCTCTTTTCCCATTTCTCTTAGTATTAACCACTTTGTTTTACCTCAAGTTATATATATATATATATATGTCTTGCCATTTCATCCTATACAGTTTGTCACTGTTCCCTCTAAGTATAATTCTTCTAGCTACTCAAGTGTTGATAACAATTTTTAAAAGTTACCAATATCCTCTTTTATTGTAGGGATACAAATCATTTTTAACTTATTGGGTCCCTTAAAACCTTTTTGTTTTTTGTTTTTTCCTCTTTCTTAATTACCTTTTGGAGATTCTCTTGAGTTCTGTGTTTGGGCATCAAATTTTCTGTTCAATCCAGTCTTTTCTTTATGAATGCTTGGAAGTCTCCTATTTTATTAAATGACCATACTTTCCCCTGCAAGAATATAGTCCATTTTACTGGGTACTTGATTCTTGGTTGTAGACTTAGTTCCCTTGCTTTCTGGAATATCATATTCCATGCTTTTCAGTCCATCAGTGTAGCTGCAACCATATCTTGTGTTATCCTAACTGTGGTTCCATGGCATCTGAATGACTTCTTCTTATCAGCTTGTAATAATTTTTCCTTGGTCTGGTAGTTCTTGAATTTAGCTATAACATTCCCGGGTGTTGTCGATTGAGGATTAAATACAGGAGGTGATCTATGGATTCTTTCAATCTCCACTTTTCCCTCTTGCTCTAGAATGTTGGGACAGTTTTCTTGGATAATTTCCTATAGAATGATATCCAGGATTTTTCTTTTGTCATGATCTTCAGGTAGTCCAATGATTCTTAAGTTGTCTCTCCTGGATCTGTTTTCTAGATCTTCCATTTTGTAGATGAGGTGTTTCATATTTTCCTCAATTTTTTCATTCTCTTGATTTTGTTGTATAGCTTCTTGATGCCTTGTGATGTCATTTGCTTCTAGTTGTTGGATTCTAGTTTTTAAAGCTGAATTTCATCCCTGGCTTTTTGGTCATCCTTCTCCTTCTGATCTTTCATCTCCTTTGCCTCATTTTCAAGCTAGTTAATTTTGACTTTTAAGACACTGCTTTCTGTTTCCAGATGACTTGTTTTGCTTTTTAAGTTCTTTTCTCAGTTGTCTTCAGCCTCTCTTAATTGTTTTTTTTTATTGTATTTTGAGTTCTTCCAAAGCCTGTGTCCAATTCATTGTAGTTTCTGTGTTTTTGCTTGGTGTTCCTTAATCCTCCACTGTTCCATTTTCTCTTTGTTCATTGCCTGAATAGAAACTGTCGATTGTAATTCCTTTTTTCTTTTTCTGTTGTTTACTCATATTTTCCCCCTTCTTCCCCCCCTGTAATTGCCTGCAGTCTTACTCCTCTTGTTATTTGCTGAATTTGTGGTTTTGGGCTGTTCTTTCCTGAAGGGGCTTCTTCTCTGCTCTGCTGATTGACCAGGTTAGGCTGATGGTGTTAATGCATCCTGCAGACAGATCTTCCCCAGATGACTGCAGACACTGAAAAGGAACTGAATTCTCACTTGCCTGTAGTTTGTTGCAGCCTTTGCCCTCACAGATTAGTCAGTGAGGCTCTCAGATTAGTCTGTGGGGGAGGGGTGTTGGAGCTTGAGCTTTTCTGCCCTCTGAAGGCTTCTTAATCTATCCTATTGATAAGATTGAGCCAGGGTGGAGTTGATATGCAAAGCTGGCTGTGCCCTGAAGCCAAAACCTCCAGAAAGGGGGAGGGGGGGCAAAATGGAGTATCTTGGCTGCACCTAGGCTGCCTGATCTGTACTTCTTCTTCAGCTGCCTCTATGCTGCTTGTGTTCAACACCCTGATCCTGGCACAGCTATGCCAGCAAGGTACTCCCTCCAGATTAGCACTCTTGCCCACACAGAAATTCCAGCCACCACTGGAGGCTCAGCACTGTAGGTGGGGGAGGTATCCTGAGACCTTCCTTTTTCCTTCTCCTTAAACTCACATGTTCTAGAGTTCAGGCTTTGGGGGGGAGGGCGTATCTTTTAAGTTGAGTCTGGAAGGAGGGTTCCCTAGCTCTGTCCTGTTGTTAGATTTGGTTTTCAGTCCCCTCGAAGCATTGTGTTTTTGATTCAGTGAGGAAGGGTTTGCAGAGGTCTGAACTTTTGCTGTCTCTAAGTCATCATCTTGACTCCACCTCCTCAAAAATTTTCCACATGCCCTCCAATATATATAATTTTTCTTTACTAACATATTGGCCAATCTGATAGGTATGAGGTAGCATCTCAGAATTGTTAAAATGAGGGGCAATTCCTAAGGTCACTTCCTAGATGATCCTAACTTTAACAACATAATTATAAGCTTTGATAAATTTTTTTCATCCAATACTGAGATCATTTGTGGTTTGCAATATTCTCTGGACTAAAACATATAACTATAACATTCAATTTTTTCCATGGATTCATCTCAAGGATACAATTTTCCAGAGAGTTTATCACCCAAGAATTTGACTCTGACCACTCTGACTGGATCCTTTGTCCTACTCTTCCCTATTACTGAAACCTTTCAACAGTCTTTGATGGTGATTTCTCTGCTAATAAACCAACCAACATGTAATAAACCCTACTTGGTGTCAGGCATTGTGCTAAAGGCAAAAACTGTCTCTGTTTAAAAGAAATTACATGAGTAGGGTGGGAGATAGAAAAGGACAAGGACAACACATCCACATATGAAAATGAAATATATGCAAAGCAAATTCTAGCTTTTGGAGGGTAAGGGGAAACAGAAGATGCCCAATGTTGGAGGCAGTATGCAAGCTGAGCTTCAAAGGGAACTTCTATGAGAAAGAAAGAGATAAGGATGCTGGGGAAAGCTTTTGCAAAAACAGAGATGGTATATGGAGTGTTGCATAAAAAAGAAGAAGTAGGTGAGTTGCCTGGAACATATTGTGCTTGAAAAGAAAATATCTTCATTATCAAACTCACAGAATGTTACAGCTGGAAGGGACCTTATAAATCATTGTGTCCAACCTCCTCATTTTACATCAAATAGTGATTAATGAGCTCACTTCAGTGCATTAGCTACTCCTGAGCAGAAGGTGCTGGGCTCATCAGTGTCAAAAAACTATAATAGGTACTTTAAAAGTCACCTTGACTCATCTAGAGGAACAATAACCATGTTATTACATTGGAGCATAAAAGGAGAACTTCCAAAAGAGTTTAGTAGTCCCAAGGAATGGATTGTATTGGTTTATTGAACATTCATCCAATTATTCATCTAAGAAATGTTTATGTTGAATAAAGTTTTATTCATTCATGGTGCTATAAACTGAAAATTGTTTTTTCTTAGGAAGTTCTTTGATGGCTTGATGGATTTCAATTTCTGATATGGGATTATTTAAGAATTCTATTTCCTCTTCTGTTAGTCTAGGCAGTTTGTATTTTTGTATATATTCATCCATTTCTCCTAAATTGGTGTATTTATTGCCATATAATTGGGCAAAGTAATTTCTAATGATTGCCTTAATTTCCTCCTCATTGGAGGTGCTGTCCCCCTTTTCATCTTTAATGCTGTGAATTTGCTTTTCTTCCTTCCTTTTTTTAATTAGATTGACCAGTACTTTGTCTATTTTGTTTGTTTTTTCAAAGTACCAGCTTCTTGTCTTATTTATTAAATCAATAGTTCTATCACTTTCGATTTTATTAATTTCTCCCTTAATTTTTAGGATTTCTAATTTGGTTTTCTGCTGGGGGTTTTTAATTTGATCGCTTTCGAGTTTTTTCAATTGCATTTCCAATTGATTGATCTCTGCTCTCCCTTGTTTGTTAATATGAGCTTTCAGGGATATGAATTTGCCTCTGATTACCGCTTTGGCTGCATCCCAAAAGGTTTGAAAGGATGTTTCGCCATTGTCATTTTCCTTGATGAAATTATTAATTGTTTCTATGATTTCTTCTTTAGCTAAACGGTTTTGGAGTATCATATTGTTTAATTTCCAATTGGTTTTAGATTTGGTTTTCCATGTACCATTACTAATCATTATTTTTATTGCCTTGTGATCTGAGAAGGCTGCATTCATTATTTCTGCTTTTTTGCATTTGTGTGCTATGTTTCTGTGACCTAATGTATGGTCAATTTTTGTGAATGTGCCATGTGGTGCTGAGAAGAAGGTGTATTCCTTTTTATCCCTATTTATTTTTCTCCATATGTCTATTAATTCTAATTTTTCTAAGATTTCATTCACTTCTTTTACCTCTTTCTTATTTATTTTTTGATTTGATTTATCTAAATTTGATAATGGTTGGTTTAAGTCTCCCACTAGTATGGTTTTATTGTCTATTTCTTCCTTCAATTCTCCTAGTTTCTCCATTAGAAATTTGGGTGCTATATTATTTGGTGCATACATGTTGATTAATGATATTTCCTCATTGTCTAGAGTCCCTTTTAACAAAATATAATTACCTTCCCTATCCCTTTTGATCAGGTCTATTTTTGCATTGGCTTTATCAGATATCATGATTACCACTCCTGCCTTCTTTCTATCAGCTGAGGCCCAGAAGGTCTTACTCCATCCTTTAATTCTGACCTTGTGGGTGTCAACCCGCCTCATGTGTGTTTCTTGAAGACAACATATGGTAGGGTTTTGGATTCTAATCCATTCAGCTATTCGTCTACGTTTTATGGGTGAGTTCATCCCATTCACGTTCAAAGTTATGATTGTCATTTGTGGACTCCCTGGCATTTTGATTGCCTTCCCTAATTCTAACCTTTTCTTCTTCGGCTCTACCTTTTAGTCCAGTGATTTACTTTGAATCAGTCCCCCTTGTCCCCTCCCTTGATGTTTCCCTTTTTAGTCCCTCCCTTTTTGTTCCCTCCCCCTCCCCCCTTTCTTTCCCTCCCTTTTTGTTCTCCCTCTCCCCCTCCCCCCCTTGGTTTTCCCTTCTCCTTACCCTTGTTGGGTAAGATAGAATTCAAGATCCCAATGGATCTGGATGTTTTTCCCTCTCAGAGTTGATTTCCCTGAGATTGAGGTTTAAGTAACCCCCCCCCTCTCTTCCTCTCCTTCTTATAGGAGTTTTCTTCCCCTCCCCTTCCCCTGTGAATCTTTGTGTGAGAACCATTATTCTATTTGGTCTTTCTTTACCCCCTATTTATACATTACATTTTCCCCACATATTAGTATACATAGGTTGATATAAATGTAGTCCTTATAGAAGAGAGTTTGAGTAAAAGAAGATAACATTTTTCCCCTTTCCTTAATATTTACCTTTTCAGGTATTCCTTGCTCTTTGATTTTCGGTATCAAACTTTCCACAGAGCTCTGGTCTTTTCTTTGCAAAAAGTTGGAAGTCTTCTATTTTGTTGAATGCCCATACTCTCCCTTGGAAGTATATAGTCAGTTTTGCTGGGTAGCTGATTCTTGGTTGGAGACCCAGCTCTCTTGCCTTTCTGAAGATCATGTTCCATGCCTTACGATCATTCAGCGTAGAACTTGCAAGGTCTTGTGTGATCCTGATTGGCATTCCTTTATATCTAAATTGTCTTTTTCTGGCTTCCTGTAGGATTTTTTCTTTTGTTTGATAGCTTTGGAATTTGGCAATTACATTCCTGGGAGTTGTCTTTTGGGGGTTTAGTGTAGAAGGTGTTCTGTGAGCTCTGTCAGTGGATGTATTGCCCCCTTGTTCTAGAATCTCTGGGCAATTTTCTTTGATTATATCTTGTATCACCATGTCCAGTTTGGTGTTTATTTCTGGCTTTTCTGGGAGTCCAATTATTCTTAAATTTTCTCTTCTCCCCCTGTTTTCCAGATCTATCACCTTGTCGGTGAGATATTTTATGTTCTCTTCTAATTTCTTGGTGTTTTGGCTTTGCTTTATTAGTTCTTGCTTTAAAGCCTGGTTTTCTTTTACAGTTTGGTCAAACTGGTTTTGTAGATGCGTGAATTTCTTTTGCATCATTTCCCACTTTTCCTCCCAGAGGGCTTCCATCTTTTTGGTCCTTTCTGATTCAAATTCTTCATGGGTTTGTGGAGAGTTTCTATTTCCTTTGGAAGATTTTGGAGAATTTTCTTGTATATCTTCTTCTATTTGCTCTGTATTTTGTATTTTGGCTCCATAGAATGTGTCCAGAGTCGCCCCTTTCTTCTTATTTTTCTTGGTATTTTGGGGCTTCTGTGCTTCTGTGGAATTTGTCATCTCTGAACGTGGAGGATTGGCTTTTCTTGTCTTTGTCTGGTGATCAGTGGCTTTAGTCCTGGGCAGATGTTGGTTCTATGAGCGTTCCCTGGGTTAAACTGAATATGCCTCACTGGAACTGGAATGGAAGGGTCGGACCACGAGGCCACACTCTCCCCCTGGCTCGATTTCCGGAAGTTGCCTTCAGAATCCCTGGCCGTGAGGCTGTTTCGTCGGCCTGCGGGGGGATGGGCTGCCGCTTCCCCAAGCTCCGAGAGCACAGATTTTCACTGAGACTTGGATTGCAGGATCCAGCCCGTGAGGCTGTCTTGCCCGCCCTGAGGGTTGCTGTTGTTTTGACCAGCTCTCTGCAGCGGAGGCCCCAGGCAGTAACTTTCACCCGGACCGACCAGCTCTTTGCAGCGGAGGCCCCAGGCAGTAACTTTCACCCGGACCTACCGGCTCTCTGCAGTGGAAGCCCCAGGCAGTAACTTTCACCCGGACTGGGACTTGGGTAGAAGACCCTGAGGGTTGTTGTTCCTCAGACCCTGCTCTCTGAGCCCGGCGCGGCTCCGCTTCCGGGAGCCTTGGACTCTGCGCTCCTACCCCTGAGGTCCGAGGGATCTCGGGTTCTGGCTTTTGAGGGGAGCCGTACCTTTTGAACCGGGTCCAGGTCCAGGAGGAGGGTTCCCAGGGTCTGTGCTGTTGATCGTTTTGAATTTCGGCGCCTTAGGAGCTTCTAGTTTGAGATCGGTCGGGAAGGGTTTTCCGGAGATCTGAACTTCAGCTTTCTCTAAGCCGCCATCTTAACCGGTGAAAATTGTTTTTTAAGTACAATATACAGCCATTGCTTTCAAGGAGTTTACAGTATAGTGGAGGAAAAAAGAAGCAGACACCATTTCCAACCTGGCTGCTCTCCTGGACTTCATTATAATTTCCAGAAATTCATCATGCTGCAAGATCCTATCAACTCTGAAACTTATACCTATTTGATGTCTGCTTGGGATCCTTCATCATGCTCATTCAGGGTGCCTTCCCTCCACTAATCCTCTTTTAGCTTCTTTTTTAAAAAATATATTCTAGTTTTCAGACCCCATGCAAGGCACTTACCCTCTTCCTGCAGCTCTCAATCAGACTATAAATTGAAGAGCAAGTATAGATCTTCCTTAGTAGAGTTCCTCAATGGATGGCCTTTTGCCAATAGAATCAAAGGCCCAATCTCAACAAACAAAAAAAGGGATAAGACTGAGGTATTTCCTACCCTCAAGAAGCTTATGTTCTATCGAGTATGATAATATATGTATATACCTAAATATAAGAATATACAAAAGAATACAAAATAATTTTAGGGAGAGGTATTAACAGCAATGGGGAAATCAGGAAAGACTTCGTACACTAGGCTTGTGTTCCACATTTTTGTAAATGTTCAGATATTCATAGAAAAAACCACTTCAATATGAAACATAGTGGTTTGTGTCCTTTTGCCCTGCTTCTAACTTTACAAATTCCAATGAAAGGCCCATAAAGTCTTTTTGCTTAAAGTTCTCCAGAAGACTTCATCCATCACTAGTTTCTTGCCTCAGTTCTTTCTTATTCCTCTTATCATCTCTAATTCCTATTTCTTCAGCTGTAAAATGAGAGATTTAGACCAAATGATCTATAAAGTCCCTCAAAGCTCTTATTCTATGATTGGAACTAGTGTGAAATTTGTCAGACATTATTGATATCCTGGAAATAGAAAAATTGGCTCAGTCAATTGAAGATTCTTTTCTTGAACTAGGGAAGAATGGATGACACTTGCTACAGGGGCCTACTTAGATATTTAGGAAACGAAACCCATGGAAATTTCCCATTGAATTTTCTCTTCTACCAATGCTAGAAGGAATAATTCTAGATACCCATGACCTTATCTTATCTTCTCAACTTGTGTTTATCACTATATATGTTACTTCAGAGACACCCTGACCTGCTTTAGCCCTTGTGCTCTGATGTCCCTTCCAAGCAAACATATAAACACCATGACTTGACTCTACCCCAGGATGACATTTCATTTTATAAAGCCCAATAAAAGTTTTACTGTTCCTCATTTTAGAAGGTCTCTTAGGGAATCCTGGCACTTGTGAATAATATAATCCTCAAAAATTCCCAATAAGTGAAATTTTATAGACCTCTCCTTCCCTTCTCCACCCTAAACACAAATTATGACTAGTCCAAGCAAGGGATTCTGAAGTCATAAATATCTCATTTGGGGTTGCTTTCAGGCTACTAGAATTGACAACTATGCCATTTGCCCAAGGTCAGTCTCAAACAGAGTCTGAAGCTATCACAGGATTTTAGAAGCCCAGGAAAAGCACTTCTTTCTTTGCACAAACCCCAACTCCCTTTCAAAGTTATGCTTTCCTACCACCCTACCCAGCCAGGGTACCTGAAAATCCAGTATTTCATTACTTGGGATTAAGGCACTTCACTTCCAAGAAGACTTTGTTACAAATCAATATGTATTAAGAAGGATTACACAGTCTACCATTATAACCTTGAATTAGTTAATTCCCAGCCAAGTCCTAAGAAAATAGGACACAGGACAGATTAGATTCATTCTGATGAGGGAAGTCAAGCTGACAAGCATTTCTAAGCTCTTTACTATGGTGACAAGCCCTGTGATGAACTCTGGGAATACAAATACAAGCAGAAAGATGGTCCCTGCCTTCAAGGAGCTTACATTCAAATGGGGAAGAAAGATGAAAAAGTTAGGAGAGAGGGAACATACCTTCCCAAGAGCATAGTGAATAAAGTCCAGAGAGTAAAGAGTGAAGCCTAGAAAGGAATAAAGTCAGGGCAGGCCTTGGTCCCTTCCTTAAAATGGAGGTTCTGAGAGAAAATGACTGGTCAAAGGAAGGGCCATGGGGCAGTGTAATTCCAGGGTAAGGAAGCCACAAGGACAGAGTTAACTTCCAAGATGAGAGTGCTGTGGAATAATGTAAAAAGTCCTGAAAATCCAGGATGAAACCTGAAAAGGAATGAGGGGAAGAAATGAGAGATAGGCCTAGGACAGGAAGCATTGAGGAAGCAGTATGAAATGGTGGTAAACTTGGAAGAAAAGAAAATGAGAGATTTAGGGAGGGAAAGGGACATAGAGAAACTTATCCTGCTCCACTACATGGTCTATATTGGTTGCTAAACAAATCATGAGCCACATACTAAGAAACATGCTCTTTAGTTTGATCATGATGTAGTTAAAGATTCTTAGTTCTCCACTTATACACAACTACATGGAAGCCTTTGGAGAAGGCAACTGGAATTCCATTACTTTTCAAAAATAATAATGAACTCTCCATAGAAGTACTACTCTCGTATTTCAGTACATTGTGGAGCTGATCATAAAAGCTATGCAAAGGACCATAATCTCACCTTGGTCCAATCAAGGTTGATAAAATCCACTAGCAGACCATCTCCCAAACCACAGGGCACTTGATGACCTTTTTTTCCATGAAGACTAATAAAATGAATAAAAACACAAAATGGTTATCAGTCCACTGTAGCCTACTTCTCCTGGAGTAATAAAAGTTGAGTGGTGAGAACAGATAAAAAGAATGCTAAGAATCAGAGAATTCTTACAGCCTACAAACCTTGATTTCACTTTTGTTCTCCTTAATGACAAGCTTTGTTTAATGATCAATGAATTGATGCCAAAGGAACTAGGTCACATCCATGTTGATATGCTCAGTATAAATAAAGCCAGAAGACATTAAGAACTTGAACTTTCACAAAAAAGATGATTTGCAAAGTCTCCTCAGAGATGTCACTAAAGACATTGGCAAAGTAGTTTATCCTGGTGTTAAAAACAAGAAGAAACATTGTTTCCTAGAACTTGATCATCTTACCTTGCTAAGCTCCAGAGGAATGAAAAATACAGAGTGGTAAGAAGGAAATCCATTGTTAACTTTGTAGGGTAAGCATTTTTACCTCAGAAATCAGCAAATGCTACAAATCAAGGCTTGATTTACTATTTTGTTGATTGTCTAGACTTAAGAAAATGAAGGAGAAAATGTTTTAGTGATGATGTGCCATGCTCTGCCCCCCTTCTCACTCCCCCACCCTCCCCCCTTACACTAGATAGGGAAGGGAGGTGGAGGAAGTGAAGAATGTCTTCAGGCCCATGGAGAGGGGGAGGGGAACAGCTCTCTCCAGAGTCCCTCTGCCTCTCTAATAATGAACTCTGGCAGGTAACTGCAGGTATGCCTACAAGGTGGGTGCTATGTGCCCTTTTGGGCATGCATTCCATAGGTTTGCCATCACTGGCCTAGGTCTTACTGCTCTTCTGCCTTAGAATAGATACTTAGTATCAATTCTAAATTAAAAGGCAAGAATTTAAAAAAAATTTTCAGGAAAAAAATTAGCAGAGGGCTTGTTGTGAATTCAAGCTAAGCTAGATCATCCTGAGAGAATTTATTAATAAAAGTGGAAAGTCAACAAAGAGGTACAAAATAGAATAAATCTGACAGAGTTTTTATAATGATCCATTTTTTACCAACAAAGGCAGTGGAACTACCACATTCAGAATCTACTATCCTTATTTCCTCACGTATTATTTAATGAGGAAGTTGCAATGTAAGTTAAAAGGATAAAATAAGAATTAGACATGACTAGAAATCTTATGCTGGAAACAACATAATTTTGAGATATCCCTCCCAAAAAAGAAAAGAAAATCTGCTCCCCCCCCCAAATTATAGATGCTGTTGACAACTACCAACCAATATACCTTTTTTCTCTCATCTTCACAAAATCTTTATGAGAATTATCCATGAATGTATAAAATGTATTCTTGGCTTACATTTTTAAAATGAGATGGAAATGGTGAGGTTTTCACACTTTGTTTTTTGTAGCAGATCACATCTTTAGGTCACACAACCAAAGGGCATAAAAAATAATAAGCTCCTATTGTAGCTACTGTTTTTTCTTAAGCATTTGACTTGAGCTATCAGAATGTAGGAACTCCTTAAACAAAGTGCCTCCCACATGTTAAAAGTATATAACAATCCATGACAGATGCAACTATGGAGATAATAGCTGTTCCACTGAATACTGACATCATGCAATGTGTTTGCTTAAGGTTTTCACTAGTGCCCTGAGAGATATTGTGTGCAAATACCAAACAAAAGAATCTCAGAAATAAAGATTTTTCAGATGTTTGCATTAAAAAACTTTGGAGAAAGGCAAAAAGTGGTATAGAGAAACTACAGTATTCCCCAATTTCCAGATTCCTTAATTATGCCCATCCTAACCCATTAGTAACTTATTAAAGGATTCTCTTAACACTGGTGATTCAACAATGTTTGTTTTGGTGCTATGAGGACTGGAACCTGGCTGTGTTTATGCCAGAGCATGAAGCAGTAATTAAAAGAGTGAAATAGAAAAGGGGCACAAGAGAAAGAAAGTATTGATCAATTATTGAGTTCACACAGAAGAGGTAGTGAATGTTATGAAGTGAGTTCAAGGGAAGAAAAGCATCTATTTTTATGTTGATTCTTAGAGCTGATTTTGCTTTTAGGATAAGAATCTGAGCCTTGAGTTGGTTGGAGTTGAATGGGTGGATTGAGTCCTAGAGGCAGGAATACTTTGTGTGGTTGGCCACAGAGGTGTATTTTTGGTGCCAAATCCCACAAAATAATTTGGGGGAGCTATGTTGAAAGAGAGTCCTTTCTCTGATGTTGCGTACCTGAATGGCACAGATTTGAGCCCTCAGTAGTCTTGGCAGAGGAAAAGAAAGCATTTCATCACTTGCCACTAATTATACTTATATACCTGAGCTCTGGTCTATTGCTTCATCTTAAGCATTCTCTTTTCCTAAAGGTTGAAGAATGGCATGAGTGATGACCAATGTGTAGGAGGTGGTATCTGAATTAAGCTTTGAAGGAAACTAAGGATTCAAAGAGACAGAGGTGAGGAGAGAGTATATTCCATACATGTGAGACAGCCTAAGCAAAGACAGAAATTGAGAGGGAAATGTGGAGTTTGGAGAACAACAAGAAACCAGTTCAGCTGGAACATAAAGTCTATAAAAGAGATTAATGGGAAATAAGTCTGTAAAGACATTCTGGAGCCAGACAAGTCTTCTTTTTAAGCCCTAATCTTCTATCTTGTAATCAATACTGTGTATTAGTTCCAAGGCAGAAGAGCAGTAAGGGCTAGGCAATAGGGGTCCACAGCTAGGAAATGTCTTGGGTCAAATTTGAACCCAGGACCTTCCTGCTTTAGACCTGGTTCTCGATCCACTGAGTCACCTAGCTACTCCTGACAACAAGTCTCTAAATGGCAGACCAAAGAGTTTATGTTTTCTTCTAGAAGCAATAGGGAGCTACTGAAAACTGTTGAGCAGCAGAATGGCATGGTCACACCTATATATTAGCAAAATTATTTTAGTACCTATATGGAAAATGGTCCCAACATGTAGTTTATATCTTCCTCCTTTTTGATATGTAGTCACCAATTGTCTTTCACAAGCTATTTCACCTTGTATGTCTCCTCTCTCCAATGAGATAAATGGTAAAGTACTAGAGAAAAAGGATAATTTCTTACATTTTTATAACTCACTAATACACAATAAGTACTTCAATTTTTAGAGCATGAAAAAAGAATATAATCATTGAACAGGAATGAAGCAATGTTTGCATTAGTCTATCACTTTCTTAAGAAAGTTATGGAAAAAATCATAGTAGACAATGTAATATTTCTACGTTCATGTTCTTCCTGGCATTCTAAGTATAGTATTTGGAGGTAATAGACTAGATGCAAGGAGACAATTATCCAGGAGAAAGGAGAAGAGAGCTTAACTGTGTAAGTACAGAAAAGCAAAAGGCTTCAGCAGGCTTGGCAACTGACCAAAATTTGGTGAAGTTGAAGGTGACTCTGACTGGGTCACTGAAAGGATGCTTTGCTTTTGACACAAATATAGGATATTATCCTAAGCTCTATTAAAAATCAAAATTAATTTATTATCAGGGAAATATTAAGGACCTCTACTCTACTCCATGGCCTGACTACAAGAAAATTTTTCTGAGCTGTCCCAAAAACCTCTTTTAGGAATGCAGATCCTTTCTTTCCAGTTTAAAATAATTTCTTTGGAGAGCAGAGTTATAGACTTTTTTTCTTCCACAGTGCCTGACTTAGTGTTAGAAAGGGCTATCTCTGGAGGATGTAGAATGTCAAGAAAAATGAACCTGTGGATCCCTCCTCCTACCAATCAGCATTTTTGCTGGTGAAAGTAAGGGTCAGGCACAGACTTGAAAGGGAGAAAAAAGTCTCAGAAGGGCAACACGAAAGCAGAAAGCGTTCTGAGGTTGGAAAGAGAAGGAGTATAACGTAGACATTTTAGCAAGAGAGCATAGGTTATGTGCTAACAGCATGTATATGGGCACCAGGAGCCATACTTAAAACCACTGGCAATTTCTGTTATCTTTGTCTACTGCTTCTGTGAGTAACTGCTTCCCATCATCTAGTTGAGGTAACAGGTCAAGACCCTTCAAAGTTCAAGTCTTGGGATTACTGCCCCATTTGCTATCATCTAAAAACAGATTTAATTCTAGACATGCAATAATCATTCGGTAAATTCTAATTGATTGATTTACTAAACATACTGTCATGTTGTTATTGTTCAGTCATTTCAGTTGTGTCTGACTCTTCATGACCCCATTTGGGATTTTCTTGGCAAAAACACTAGAGAGATTTGCCATTTCCTTCTCCAGCTCATTTTAGAGTTGAAGAACTGAGGCAAACAAGGTCAAGTGACTTGCCCAGAGTCTCATAGCTAGTTAACTGTTTGAGAGTAGATTTGAACTCAGGAAGATGAGTCATCCTGATTCCTGGCCTGGCACTTTATCCACTGTGCCATTTGGCTGGCCCAACATACTGTCATAGGATCATGGGATTTAGAACTGGAAGAAATTGTAGAGATCACCTGCTCTAAAGCGTAGCATTAGGAGAGTGCAAGTGGAAAAATCATAAGATATTTTTTTCTACTAAATTTTTTAAAATTCCTAAATGTAAACACAACTTTACTTTTGTAAACAATGGTTTGGAATTAAGTCATGAAATATTAGTGAAGCATACAATGTTCTTGTATGTTTGAAGTTTCAAACTATGGATAATTCATTAATTTCCCAATTTTTCCTTCTCTGATATAGATTAGTGGATAGTCTGCATATTGGATAAAATCCACACTACATATTCACATCCATTAAATTAGATGAATGGAGAAGACAACACTGAATTAGATATTTTCATTTTTCTCCCCATCTCCACCACTACTAGTATTTGGACAAATTGTCTCACTTCTTAGTACCTTTTTCTAAACAGGTATTTTGTGAATAGGGTTATTTCCCTTCTTGTTGGGTTAATATGAGAATCAATGCTCTCCTAATCTATTTATAATACCAGTATTACCTATTTCACAGGTTTATTGCAGGAAAAGTGCTTAATAAATTAATACAGCAGAAATTGCCAAAAGGAAAGGAGGTGAGCAAGTTCAAAAGAATGAAGCTGTCACCTTCTAACAGATGTAATTATTTAAAATGTAGAAAGAGGCAAATATTTTTGGCTATGGCTAAGGTAGAGATTTGTTTTGTCAGACAAAATATCCGTGTATCAAAGAACTTGCTTCTTTATGTTTGTTTGTTTAATTTGCTATTATATTGGGATAGGAGTAGAGAATAAAAGAGTTTGACTACTTTTTTTAAATGTTACTTGAAAAATAAAAATAAGCTTTTTTTAAAAGCAAAGATGGTGAGCTCTATTCCTATTCTTATATCTTTATAATAAATATGCTTTATGTTCAAATGTTTTAGTAGCCTTGCTTACATGCAAGGGAATATACTAGAAAGAAGCCAATGTCATCTGTTTTCTGATATACTAATGAGTAGGAGCAGACAGAAGTCATCCCAATATCATTATGGAACTCAGTCCACCTGCCAAGAATAGATATGAAAGATCACCATTTCATCCTTTAAGACCATATAGAAAAGAAAACTTTTATTGTGTCATTGTAATTATTATAATAATATGGTAAAGAGCCTAATGTTCCTTGAAAGAAGTAGGTTTTTGTTGTTCTCTCAAAGAGAAACAGAGATCTGCTTCAAGTAAAAGTAAGAAACATTCAGACCTTAACAATAAGCTGATGGGTAAAATGAGAAGTTTCAAGAAAAGCTCACTTTCCCCTGGGTGGGAAGGAGGATATGAGTAATGGCCCGCCTGTGCTGACTGCACACCTGAAGAGTGAAGAGTCATTATTCATAGGGATGAGCTCATTCATTTTTCAAATTTTGTTGGCTAAAGGAAAACATTCAGGGGTAGCATGGAAAAAGCAAATGTGGGGGAAGGGATGATTCTTTCTCCTCATTTCTTATCTGGAAATAAGAGGCTCCTGGATTTTCCTATTGCAGTTAGATCAAATACAATATTCATTTTAGTCAAAATTCCAGAACTTATACGTTCAACAAATTTTATTAAGTATCTAGTATGTGCAAGGCACTGTGCTAGGTGCTGAGAATACAAAGACAAAATTGAAATGTTTTCTGTCCCCAGAAAGTTTACATGCTCTTTTTTTTTTCCTGTCCCTGGAATTTACACTATATTTCAAGCACAAAATGTACATTAAGTAAATATAGCCTGTCCTAAAGTCTTTTGTGTAGTCTTAAA
The DNA here is from genome assembly GCF_027887165.1 of Monodelphis domestica. NCBI lineage: Eukaryota > Metazoa > Chordata > Mammalia > Didelphimorphia > Didelphidae > Monodelphis > Monodelphis domestica. Next base: position 152,788,810 of record NC_077227.1, read on the forward strand.
CTATTAAAATAGAACATCCCAAAAGTCTTCATGCAGTTTTAAACTTAAAACTACCCTAAGACTTGAGCTTCAATACCTTAAAATTTCATGAAGATGAGACAATTTGAGGAGGGAGGAAAAGGCTAACAAATAGGGTGACTAGTCAAGGCTTCACACAGAAGGTAAGCCCTAAAAAAAAAAAAAAGGTAAGGAATAAATAGGAAGAATTCACCTATAAAACAGAAGAGTATAGCAGAATGAATTAGGAAGCAGAATCAAACAAAATGTTATTTATAAGAAACCCACTTCAAACATAAAGATTTATCTGGAGTTAAAGTAAGAAGCCTGGGGAAAACCTATTGTGCATCAATCAAACTCAGCAGCAAAAATAGACTCCATTAAAAGAGATAACAAAGAAATTTCATTATGCTTAAAGGTAATGAGGACAATTAACTAATATCTATACTCAACATGTATGATCTGTGTGACGTGAGTTATATAAATGAGTTATAAAGAGAAATAGACAGTAAAACTTTAAAGGTGAAATCTCATGTACCCCTTTCAGACCTACATAAATCTAAGCCCCCCCAAAAAAGGAATTAAAAACCTGAACAGAATTTTAGAAAGCTAGATATAGAATGATGACAGATCTTTGACAATAGCCTAATGGGGATACAAGGAGTATACCTATGGTTCAGATATATGGCATCTTGAAAAAACTTGGCTATGTATTAGAACATAAAAACTTTACAAGCCAATGCAAAAAAGCAGAAGTATTATATTTTTTATTATATATTTATATTTTGTATGTACCACAATGCAATGAAAACTATATTCAACAAAGGGCTACTGAATAAATTATCTAAGTTAACTGAAGATGAAATAACCTTATCCTAAAGAATGAGTGAGTCAAAAAACAAATTAAAGAAACAGTAGCTAATTTCATTAAAGATAATGACAATATGCCAAAATTAAGGGGATACAACCAAAGCAATTTGGGGGAAATTGTACATCTTTCATCAGTAAAAGTGAGAAAGAGCAAATAAAAAATTGGGCATGCCATTTAAAAAAGTTAGAAAACCAACAAATTATAAAATCCCAATTAAAAATCTCATTTTAGAAATATCAAAAATCCTATAAAATCAAAGAAGAGTTTGACAAAATTAAAATAAAAAGTTTAATTAATAAATTAGATGGGGAGCTATTTTTAAAAGAAAAAATAATAAACCATTAGTTAATTTGATTTTTTTAAAAGAGGATAACAGTGTCTGGAATCCTAGGAGATTGTTAGAATGGTGGTGTATTCAACAGAAATAGGAAAATTTGGAGGAGAGTCACAATGGGAGAAATAATGCATTCTGTTTAAAATGTAATGAGTTTGAAATGCTGGTTGGACATCCCAATGCAAATGTTTAGAAATCAGTGACACAAAACTGGAACACAAGAAAGAAATATGGTAAGTTGTATTGAAATGAAAAATGTTATTATTAATACTAACCTCCATGATTTAGGCTCAACTCTTGTCAGAAACAATTTCATTTAATTTATCACTAATCTATATCCAGTCCACTTCTAAGTTAGAAAGAGCTGTCCAGGCTCTGGACATGACCCTTTGCCCCATGACAAGTTCATGTAACATTTATTGGAATCTTAAGCAAGGAAAAGAAACAGTTTCTATGCTAACATTGCAGAATTATTGAGTAACCACATCCTCTACTGCATTGTCTCCTGAACCATTCTCCTTACTCCAGAAGTTAAATTAAATGGATTTGCTTCCATCAATATATTATTCCTTTTTTTTTTTTAACCTTTACCTTCCGCCTTGGAGTTAATACTGTGTATTGGCTCCAAGGCAGAAGAATGGTAAGGGCTAGGCAATGGGGGTTAAGTGACTTGCCCAGGGTCACACAGCTGGGAAGTGTCTGAGGCCAGATTTGAACCTAGGACCTCCCATCTGTAGGCCTGGCTCTCAATCCACTGAGCCACCCAGCTGCCCCCAACCCCTGATTAGCCTTGGGCACATGGTTTTTATTTTGTATCCCTTTTATTCCTTTATTTATAATGATCATTAATAAATCTCTTAAAATATAATATTTTTACTATTGAGAATTAATTTTAACTTTTACAGCCATTAATTGCCAATTAATAAGGGGAAATTTAATTAAGAGGCCTACAAAAAAACAACATCAAGTGACAGAAAAAAGATTAAGAATTCCTGATCTAAGGTCCCTTCCAGTTCTAAGAATATATGTTCTGTTACTCCCAAAAGAATGTGTCACCAACTAGATCAGTGATTCTTCAACATTTTAATTTATTTCATGGACCTCTCTTCCATTCTGGTGATATCTACAGACCCCCTTCTCAGAATGAATGCTTTTAAATGCATAAAATTAAATATGCTAGATTACAAAAGAAACCAATTCTATGTAAGCATGCACATGTATGTTCATGTATGTAAACAAGTTTATGGCCCTAATTTAGACCTTCTCTTAGGTCATTAACTCTCTATCCCTCTAACTTTCTTGACCAAATCCTCACCAACATCTTTGTTTGCCTTAACAATCCATTATCACAGAAAAATAAGATTTTAGATCAAAAAGAGACCTTAAAGATGATCACATAATAAATAATCAGTAAAATTAAGAAACTTATTACTCCAAAAATAGATATAGGCTAAAAAAAAATTAAAGAGGTTCAAAAATGTTTAGATTCATGGTAGATTTATTCATAACAAGACATAGCACATTAGAAAGAACATTAACTTTGGAATCAAAAACCTTGGATTTGAATCTCAATTCTGTTGCTTTCCAGCTTGGGCTTCCTCTCTCTAGGGCTCAGGTTCTTCATATGTAAAATGAAAGGTTGAATTAAATGACTTCTGAGATCCCTCCTACTCTAATATTCTGTGGTTCTTACTTTCTGGTAATACATGGAGAAAAAGCCTTGGCTACAAGTGGGAGGAGTAGAAATTGGTAAATGGGCCTGATTCGAACATTTCAGGCTAGTAAAAATCGATACAAGTCCAAAGATTCTCGTTCACTTTTCCACTGAGGCTGCTGTCCCATCTCAGCCAAGAAAAGACTGTCAGCCACACAGGACACTGAAGAACAGGAAGAGCTAAGGAATTCGAATGAAATGGTTCTCATAAGGAAAGCTACACTTGGTTGATATTTTGGGACATTAGCTCAAGGCGTCTTGTCCTCAAGTATTTAGTTGGCATCTGAGCAGCCCCTTGGGTTACATATCAGGGCAGGTGCCCTGTTGTGAAGAAAGCTGTGCTATAAATATCCTCACTCCTCTGGAACTCTGCGGACAGCCGCTCCTTGAATGGCAACACTTCAAATGTCTTTTCTCAGCTCTGACTTGTCATGCTTTAGAAAGGGCTGATTACCTCCAGCCCACAAAATCTCATGGACAAATATATTCTCCAGATAAACTACCCTATTGATTGAGGAAGCATCCCAAGTGGGCTCCCCTTAAATTGGAAATAAAGATGTCTGTGGACTACAGAGAAGTCACTTCTCTTGAGGAGAAACTTAAAGGGGTCCCAGTGATTGGAGGGCATTGTCTCCATGATCCAAGGGAGAGACATTTAATTAGAACTTAGGAAACAAAGCTTTCTCCAATGATTATAATTAAAACGTGTGTGGTACAATGGAAAAACACTGACTCTGAAATTAGAAGATGTGTTCAAATTCCATCTCTTCGAACTTGGGCAAATCATCTGAACTCCCTGGGCCTTGGTTTCCTCATCTATAAAATGAGGAAGTTGGACTAGTTAGACTTTAGAGGGCCTTTTCACCTCTAGATTGATAACTTTATGATCCTATAACCAAACCAGTTACTTTAAATGGAAAATGAATTTACTAAGAGGAGAGAAAACCTGAAAACTCATATGACAGCCTTTCCCTGGGGCTGTGGTCCAATTATAGTTATTTGTCATCCTCACTTGTTGCTTTTCAGTATCTGTAAAATGGGAAGAAAATAGTGCCAAAATTGCCATTGAGAAGGTTGGAAGAGTCCTTTTATCTATGCTCCTATTCTGGATTATAGTGGAAACATGAGAGTTGTATGTAACAATGTAAAAATAAACAGATGAAATTCTATATGAAAAGAGCTTTGAGGTTGAAGGGAAGTGACTGATGAAACAATTTTGTGAAGCTGAGGTCATATCTGGAGCAGATCAGAGTTTTGTCATGATAAAGGATGCAGATATAACCAGCCACCGCCTTTCTGTGACCTTCTATGTGGCTTGATGAGAGCTCTGTGCCACACTGATATTGTATGGTTCCTGTCCCTTGACCCAAAAGTGACGGCTTAACTTTCTTGGTTTTGTTGCTTACTGCTTTGTCAAAGAGAGTGTTTGGAGAAACATCCACAAGGATCACATTAAAATGGCAAGACAGAAGAGCCCAGAAATTCCAAAGAACAGCCAGTCTACTCTCCTAAAGGAAATGTCTGTTGAAGGAAGGTTCCTCTGGGATGGACAAGCCACGTGGAGAGGAGCCCTGATAGGACACCTGTTCGCCTACTTATTGGAGGGGGAGGAAGGGGGAGGCTGGATGACCAGACAGAAGAAACCCAATGGGAACACTCCTCTTCCCTGGACTACTGAAATAACCTTCCAATTCATCTCCCTGCCTCCTTCTCCACCCGGCCACCAAAGTGATTTTCCTAAAGCATAGGGCTGACCATATCATACCCATTGCTCCTAACCTCCAAGCTCCTTATTATCCTTAATATCAAATGGAAATTCCTTTGTTTGTTATCTAAAGCTTTTTTTAAGATTTTCTGACCCTTTGCTGACTTTCCATTCTTTTTACACATTACTCCTGTTTGCCCACTGAACTACTTACTAGTTGTTCCTCAGAGCTAACAGTCCTTCTGCCATCTCTATGCCCCATGCCTGGAATGTTCCCCTTTCTTCCCTCTTCTTGGAACCCCCTGCTTCCTACAAGATCACTCTGACATTGAATAATATGGAAATAGGCTTGGAGTGATAAAAACATATAACCCAGTGGAATTGCTTGTCAACTCCAGGAGGGACGAGGGAGACAACATGAATCATGGAACCATGGAAAATATATGTGCAAATTTATTATTGGAATAAAATAAAGAAAAACATTTTTTAAAGATCATTCTTTGGCAGGAGGTCTTCCTCAGGCCCCCAACTTGATAATACCCTTCCTCTAAGGTGACCTGTCATCTACTCTTTATGTTATCCTGTTTGAGCCTAATTATGTTATTTCTTTCATTAGAATAGAAACTCCTTGGAAGGCAAGCTGCTATTTTAGCTTTTTTCTTTGTATATCCAGCACTTAGCACAGAGCCCTTATTAAATGCTGATTAGCTGATTGATTGATTGATTGATTGATTTAAATACAAGTTAAAGCAATTCAACAAAGCTGTGGAATGTTGGGTAACACTTGTAGATGACTGGCATGACTTATGGGCCAATAATCAGAAGTGGACTGAATCCTTTTAAAACTAACATTGGGAGGCGATGGGTGGTTCAGTAGATTGAGAGCCAGACCTAGAGACAGGAGGTTGTAGGTTCAAATCTGGCCTCAGACACTTCCTAGTTGTGTGACCCTGCACAAGTCACTTAACCTCCATTGTCTAGCCCCCTCTGCCTTGGAACTAATACATAGTACCAATTCTAAGGTGAAATGTAAGGGTTTAAAAAAAATAACATTGAGAGGAAGAGGGGAAGTGTGTAAAGAATAATTATGAACTGTTACTATATGAAAGTTAACAGATTCCTTACCTTATCCATAGATTGCATCTCTCCCCAGCCAGTATTCCAAAAGTTGGTAATAAAAGTATGCATAAATGAATACAAATAATTATCCTGCTGAAATAACATTGAACATGCCTTCTGAATTTATTTTAAAAGATTTTGTTTTATCATCATTATTTTTTGAAGGTGAATTTTTTTTTTTAATCCTTACCTTCTATCTTAGATTCGCTACAGGTGTCATCCCAAAACAGAAGAACAGTAAGGATTAGGCAACTGGGATTAAGTGACTTGTCCAGGGTCACATAGGTAGGAAGTATCTGAGTCACATTTGAACCCAACTCTTCTTGACTCCCAATCTTGTAATCTATCCATTAAGCCACCTCACTGCCGCAGAAAGTGAATTCTTTACTGAGCCACCTTCAAATACATGAACTTTAATACAATTCAATTAAATTCAAATACAATAAACTTTTAAGTTATTAACCCAGAAGTAGAAAAGGGTCACATGTAGTCATCCATATTTTCTAACCAGATTCCTCTACTGATCAAAGGCATGGACTTAAAACACAACAAATGGGAAGAATCTAGTAAATCACAAAGCAAAGTTTATTAGCACATAAGAGAAAAACCATACTCTTACCTCATTAATACCATATTCACTTGGTTGTGATGGAATATAAGAATATAAGACAGTGCTGTAAGAAATGACAAGCAGGATGGCTTTGAAAACCTTGGGAAGACTTAACGGAACTGATGCAAAGTGAAGTGAACATAGCCAGGTGATCATGGTACACAATAATAACAAATCTTATGATTAACTATGAATGACCTAGCTATTCTTAGCAATACAATGATGCAAGATAATTCAAAAAGACTTAAGATAAAAAATATTCAACTCTAGAAAACAAGCATGTGAAGTCTGAATGCAGAACAAAACATACTTTTGTTCTTTATTTTTCTTGTTTTATTTTTTCTCTTTTTTGGTCTGTATTTTCTTTTACAAATGGCTAATCTAGGGGGCAATTGGGTAGCTCAGTGGATTGAGAGGCAGTCCTAAAGACAGGCGGTCATGGGTTCAAATTTGACCTCAGACATTTCCCAGCTGTGTGACCTTGGACAAGTCACTTAACCCCCATTGCCTAGCCCTTACCACTCTTCTGCCTTGGAACCAATACACAGTATTGATTCCAAGATGGAAGGTAAGGTTGTTTTTTTTTTTAATAGCCAATCTGGAAATATGTTTTGCATGACTTCACGTGTATAATCTATGTAAAAGTGATTGCCTTCCAAGAAGGGAGGAGAGGAAGGAGGGAGGGAATTTGGAACTAAAAAATTATTTTTTAAATGGTAAAAATTCTTTTTATGTGTAATTGAGAAAAATAAAATTAAAATATTCTATTTTAAAATACCATATTCATTGCTTCACTTAGTAGCTATCAAGAACCTACTATGTGCCAAGCACTATGCTAGATGTTGGAGATACAAAGACAAAAAGGAAATAGTCCTTGCTCTCATAGAGTATATTCTGAAAGGGAAAAATAATATACAAAATTTAAAAACATAAGTGAATATGAAACATATGCAAAGTAAAAACAAAGCATTTATATTTACTTTGTAAAGGGGAAAGATAATTAGCAACTGAGAGAATCAAAATACTCCTTGTATAAGAAGTAATTCCTATTCCTTGTAGGGAGCTAAAACTTCTGACAGAAATTCAAAGAGAGTATATTCCAGATATTGGGCCAGCCTGTTGAGACCTTCAGATACACCAGTTTAATTGTAACATAGTCCACATGAAATATAGTAATGGGTAATGAGTCTGGAAAGGTAGAGTAGAGCCAGATTTTGAAGGACTTTAAAAGCTGAAGGACTTCATATTTTATTCTAGAGGTAAGAAGGAAGTATTGGAGCTTCTTGAGCAGAGGAGTAACATATTCAGATCTATGTTTAGAAATAGTTTGGTAGCTATTGGGAAAATGGTTTGGAAAAGGGAAAGCATTTTTTAAAATGTACTGTCTATTTTTGTTTATAAAAATTAAATGTTATTCATTTATTTTCAATATTCTTTTTTTTTTAATTTTGAATTCTCTCCCACTCTCTAGTCCCTCCCCAACCCACTGAGAAGACAGCCAATATGATATAAGTTATACATGGGCAGAAGATATCTCCATATTAGCCATGATGGGGGAAAAAAAGCAAGAAAAATAAGGAAAGTGAAAAAATTATGCTTTTGTCTCAGAGTTCATCAGTTCTCTCTCTTGGGGGTAAGATATGATTTTTCATCATGATTCCCTCAGAACTGGTTTGAATCATTGTACTGATCAGCTAAGTCTTTCACAGTTGATCATTACAATATTTCTATTATCATGTACAGTGTTCCCTTGGTTCTGCTCAGTAACTTGCATCAGTTCATATAAGTCTTTCCAGATTTTTTGAAGTCTCCTGTTCATCATTTCTTATAATACAATAACATTCCATCACAATCATATACCACAAATTGTTCAGCACTTCTCCAATTGATGCTGCTCCAATTTCTAATTCTTTGCTACCACAAAAAGAGTTGTTACAAATTGTTCATAAATACATGTCCTTTTCCTTTTAGTTTTTTGTTTGTTTGGGATAGGAACCTAGTAGTGGTATTGTTGAATCAAGAGGTATGCACAGTTTTACAACCCTATGGACTTAGTTCCAAATTGTTCTCCAGAGTACTTAGATCAGTTCACAACTCCACCAACAATGTATTGGGGCCCCTTGTTTTCTTCATTTGAGAGGAGAGAGACTTTAATCAAGGAGATAGACCACTTATCAAATTATTACAAAAAATCAGGCAATGGATGATAAGAATCTAGCTTGGGGTGGTGAGCATACAATTGAAGAAAAAGGAATAAAAAGCAAAAGATATTGAAGAATCAGTGTAACTTCTCAACAAATTAGATAGATATGGGAGTTAAGGGGAAGAGTTGAGGATGATTTTGAAATTGTGAACCTGATTGACTATAAGCATAGTGCTTCCCATAACAGAAATAGAGCTGAGTGGAAGAAAGATAAGTGAAATCTATTTGATAAATTTGAAAAGCCTATCAGAAACAGACATTACAAATTTACTATAGAATGCCAAGTGGAAATGTCCAGTTAAAACCAACTTAGCTAACTAGGTTCTTAATATGAAGATAGTGTGGAAAAGGTAACTGGCCACTCACTGGTAGATAATTGTTACTGTGGATAATTTATAGTCAGTAATGTCACTTTTGAGGCAGCTAGGTGGCGCAGTGGATAAAGTGCTGGGACTGGAAAGACCTGAGTTCAAATTTGATCTCAGACACTAGCTGTATGACCCTGAACAAGTCACTTAACTTCTATTTACCTTAATCCACTGGAGAAGAAAATGGCATACCATTCCACTATCTTTGCCAAGAAAACCTCATGGGCAGTAATGGCATGCTATGATCTGTGGGATCATAAACAGTCAAAAGGCAACTGAATAACAACAGCATCACTTTTGCATATGCAAGAAAATATGATTTAATTATTTTCATATTTGCTGGTGCTTGACTTCTTAATCAACAGCTAGATATTAATTGCCTACTATGTGCTAGGCTTTATGATAGGAACTGAGAATACAAAGAAATGCAGAAAATAGTCACTGCTCTCAAGGGTCTCTCAGTCTAATAGGGAAACAACATGAAAACAACTTTATACAACTAAGATATACATAGGATAAGTTGAAGGTAATCCATAAAAAGAAAGCACTACCATTTAAGGGGGATGAGGAAAGGTTTCTTGTAGAAGGTAAGATTTAATCAAGGACTGAAAAATTTCCCTCCCTATTCCAAAATAAGCACATTTAAACCCTAATATCTGGGGCAATTAGGTAGTACTGTGGATAGAATTCCAGGTCTGGAGACCAGAGGATCTGGGTTCAAATCTGAATTCATATATATCCTGGCTGAGTAACCATGGACAAGTCTCTTAACCCCCATTGCCTAGCCCTTATTATTCTTCTGCCTTAGAATTGATAGTAAGACAGAAGACAAGAGTTTGATTTTGTTTTTTAAACCTACTATTTGGTGGTGTTCACAAGCAATCAACTCTATGCCTTTATTTTTTTAAACCCTTACCTTCCCTCTTAGAATCAATACTGTGTATTGGTTCCAAGCAGAAGAGTGGTAAGGACTAGGGTAAGTAAGCAATGTACCTAAAGTCACACAGCTAGGAAGTATTTTAGGCTACATTTGAACCCAGGACCCCCCTTCTTTAGGCCTGGCTCTCCATCCACTGAGCCACCTAGCTATCATGCACTTCCCCACAGCCCCACCCCACCTGTCTCCATGTCTTTTTGACTCAGAGAAACAATTTTGCAAACCCATTCTCCGATTCACATCATAAGGACACTCATCATCTGTATTCCAAGAGCTTCTCATGATCTTGGACAAGTTTTAGAGGCAATCATGCATTTCAAAACAACAACCAGTTAAAAAAGTATTTGTCTTTCTCTCCTAGAGTCTGAAGTTCATCCTTACAGCTTCAGGTCCTCCCTTGGAGACAGGAACTAATTTCCATCAGACCTGGCTTGAGGCGTTTGTAAAGCAGAGGAGAAAGAAAACTCCATTGTTGTTGCCAGGTCATGTTCTAGCTTGTACTGTGAAACAATGAGCCATAAGTATTGTTTTATCTCACATTCCAAAGAAACCGGGGATGATCCACTGTGCCTCAGCTTAATTATATATTCATCCCTATTCCTTAATTACTTAAGTCTCAGAACTGTTTACTCCAGAGGGGATTGAACCTCACCACACCACAGGGACACTGGAACTCTTCAAATTCTAATCTAAATGACCTCAACAAAAGTCAGCTTTGGAGAGTATTCACTAACAGAGCTACTCATATCCCCTCTGCCAGTGTAAGTTGTTTTTCAGTGTAAAAAGTTTCCACGTATTAAAATCCAGACAAGATCTCTTGGACCCTTTCCACTCACCATCTCTCCCTTACCTGACTGTTCCTCCTCCCATTTATTTATATTGCCAGAGAAACCATGGAGATATTCCTAGAAAGTCAGTGGTTTTCACACAGAAACTCTTAAAGTGACTACAGAGCCAACGAAGGGCACTAGAGTATTTGGGGTGAGATTTTATAGTTTAAATTCCTGGCTTTATGTCTTTGATTGACAGAATTCATTATTTGGGCATTCAGATCTTTGTTGTTCCACCTTCTAGTCTTGGGCTCAAATGAGGGAGAATCTCCCCAGTGTTAAGAATGAAAATTACTGACTCTGGGAACCCTTCTCAGAGTACTCTTAACTCATCTGGCTAATGATCAATGATTTATGGCTATGTGATCCTGAGACTGTATCCCCAACCATTACCCCCATTTCCAGCTTTGGATATAACAGATCTCAGATCCTGAATGTACTGCATACAAGACATTCTAAAAGTGCCAATAGATTAAAATTAAGACTTTGGGGATACCCTGTATAAATCCTTTATATGTTTTGGGAAAGCAAAAGGAGAGGATAGAAAGAAAAGGATGACATTCAAAGCTGTCCTAATCTGAGCAAAATCTACCTCTCCAGACTTATCTTCCTAGAGGAATTTCACCCCAACCAAGTAAGTCAAGTCCACAGGCATTTATTAAGCACCAACAGCTATTATGTGCCAGGAACTCTGTTAAATGCTTGGGATACAAAGAAAGGTGGGGAGAAATTAGTCCTTCTCAAGGATCTCACAGTCTAATGGAAGGGGAAACATGCATAACACTAAGTACAAACTATATACCCTTATATTACTTGGAAGTAATTTCAGAGAGAAAGTCCTAGAATTAAGAATGACAAGACAAGTCTTCTTTAAGAATGGAGAAATGTATATGAAAGAAGCAAGAAGGTGGGTGCTTAATAAGAGTTAATTGATTAATTGATGGCAATAAAAAGGCATTCTTAGATTCAGTGGTAGAAGATAAGGTCTTGGCAATTATCTATTCCAAACCTTCTTATTTTATTGGTAAGAAAATTAAGATCCAAAGACTTGTTCAAGGACTCAATTATCACACATTTCAAATTTATTTGAGATCACCTAATCCAATGGAGGTGGCAAGGGGGCTCAATGGATAGAGAGCCAGGCCTGGAGTCAGGAAGATCTGAGTTTACATACTAGCAATATGACCCTGAGAAAGTCACTTAACCTCTGTTTACCTCCATCCACTAAAGAAGGACATGGCAAACCAGGACAGTATCTTTGCCAAGAAACTCTATGGATCACATTGGTGTCCTATGTCCTCTGGCTCCCAAAGAATTGGACAGACTGAACAACAACCACCTTTATTTTATTGATAAGGAAACTGAATCCCAATGAGGTGAAGAGATTTAGCCAAAGTCATGCAGATAATAAATGGCAGAATTGATATTCGAACCCAGGTCCTCTGATGCTTCAAATTCAACACGTTTAGCTATACCAGCATGACATTATCTGACAAATATTTCCCATAAAGGCTCTATTTAGGTATAGTATAATGTTTTGGTCATTAGCAGTTTTCTATTGGGCAGTAAGGTTAATGAAAGAAACCTGATAAAATTCTGGCCAGGGAACATGATCGTCCTCTGAAGGGCTTACAAGTTGTTTGGCATTCCTGATCCACTCAGATACTGTCTGGGGAATATTCGGTATCTCATGTAGTACAGGTTGTGAATTATTCTATAGGGACTGTTAACAAGACCCTTCTCTGACTTAGCCACAACCACTTCCAGACCCTCAGTCAGTGCCTCCAGGGCAGCCTCCTTTTCCTCCCCCCCACGGAAGCTTTGGAAAGAACTGGCTTCTTTCCCCTTGGGGGAATAGAGTTAAGCATAATGAATGAAGGGGGAAATCCCCATGCTTACTAACAACTTTGCTCTACTTCGACTGGGATCTCACTGTGCAGGCTGCTATATTACCCCTCTCCACATCATACCTTGTGGGCAAAATGAGTTATCTTGGATTACATTTATCCCAGCCTTTAAGCCAAGTGGCTCCTGAATGCCTAACAAGGAAAGATGCTGATTTTTAAAATTATACCCTTATATTCATACGCTACTTCTTTTCTCTTGCTTGCTTGCAAAATTAAGCAAGTCCAACCATAGGCTCCTAACTCTATAGGCTTCCAAACATCATTTCGGTTTGAAGCTCAGAAAGAAGGCCGGCTGCGATCCATCCTAGCTGCGGTTTCAACACCGTTTCACCGAGCACCGGAGGGAAGGGGGATAAATTGTTGGGAACTTATACCCCAAAGATCCTGTTAATGTTCAGGAGTTTTGGTTTTTGTTTTTGGAGGGAGGAGCACAATTTGGTTGCTAGAAAGTGATATTCCCTGAGCAATACCAGGAAGATTAAGAGTTTTGTGAGAGAGCTGAGAAGCTGTAAAGGGAAGAGCCCCTAGCCCTGAGGCTCTGGGTGTGAAGAGAAAGGAATGCCAGGAGCCCCAACTAAACAAATTAGGACTGGAAAACTGGGTGTTCGGTGTGTACGCCTAATGTGCCTAAACGCAACAATTTCTAACTTCTTTTCTCACTCCGGAACCCTAACTCACTTTCCCCAGCCACAGAAAAACTGTTGGGGGGTGAATGGGGTGGACAGCTACACACAAATCGAGTTTGATCCGAGAAGACCTCACCGGTCTTAAAACTCAAGTTCCCTTCAGGGACCCGGGGCAGCGAAGCCCAGGATCTTCTCTCCTGAGTCCCTTCTCCCTTGGCCTCGGCGAGCGCAGGTTTGGAAATAGGCACACAAACCCAAAGCCCCGCCGCCTCCGTTCCTCTGGGCCCCATATATAGTCATATCCACCGTCAAATGGCAGGCGGCAGCGAATAGGCGAGCAGCCCCAGAGGGCGGAGAGGGGGAAGGGAGCAGGAGCAGGGAGGGGAAGGGGAAAGGGGGAAGGGAAAAAAAAAACTTTTCCAAAAAAGTATTGGCTGTCTTGAGGAATGTGGTCGCCCCCTTGGGAAAGTACATATCTGAGAGCAGCTGGCGGCTCTGCGCTCCCACTCCAGCTCGACTGCCTGTCCCAGCACAGACCTGCCTCCTCCTCGTCCTCCTCCTTCAGCCCCGGCCCCCTTAGTGCTGCCGCACCTCCTCCTCCTCCGCTGCACCGCATCTCCGGCTCAGTTCCCGGCTTCAGCTTCTACAGTGCACTGTCCCTGCCCCGGGCCCCCACTCCACCGCCACCATGGATGCCATCAAGAAGAAGATGCAGATGCTGAAGCTGGACAAGGAGAATGCCTTGGACCGGGCTGAGCAGGCAGAGGCCGACAAGAAGGCGGCGGAGGACCGGAGCAAGCAGGTCTGCAGTTATCCTCTTTCGTTCCCCCTCCTCATCATTGCCCTTTCCCTCCCCCCCGCCCAGGTCCTGAGTGGTTCCGGTGGAAGCTGCCGCAACCCACCTACTCAGGGACCCTAGTCCTACTGCCCCTTCCACCCCACTCCCCCTTTCCCTCTCGGATCTCAAGGAGTCATCCTAGGATAGACTTCGAAGGAGAGGCACAAAGCAAGCCGTCCCATTTGAGTGTGAACTTTTTGATTCCCTACTCGAACCTTTTCCCTCCTTGCCTCCGACTTGCGGTCGTGGGAGAACAGTCCAAGTGCCGAAGGAAATTGATGTTTAACCTTGGACACGACTTTTCCTTTTAAACTGAGGCGCTAGGGATGGTGTAGCTACACCCCTACACCAAGGGAAAGGGGGTGTTGGGGCTAGAAGAGAGTAGGAGTCCGGACTTTTAAAAGTTCTACTGAATTTAAGGATGTAGCTATTCAGTTGGGAGGAGGTATTTGGATTTTGGTGGGACCTCTTGGTTTATTCCTCCCCACCCTGCCCCACCCCGAGCAGTAAAAAGATGGATGGGGGAGGGGGTTAATTGTTTCCAAAGTGAAAAATCATTATAGAATGGCGGAGACTGCCTAATGGTTAGAGAGAAGAGAGTGGTACTACCAGAGAATTCTGTAACCACTGAGGGGTGGGAGGGGGAGGTCGGGGCGGACTGATTATGATTCTCGGAGCGAGTAGATGTGTGACCCTACTCCCGCAGGTCAGAAACCTTTCTACGCAGGAATAGGATAGAAGAATAGAAAATAAGAGAAATATGTATTTCCCCTCAGTTTGTCCACACACACACACACACACACACACACACACACACACACACACACCAACACTCACCCATAGCTCCATCCCTCATCTCAGAATACTCAACCTCCCAACCCATCCCCCGCTCTCGGATGGTGGCATCTCAGCCTAAGAGCTGAAGCCAATCTTGTCTGTGTGTGTGTGTCTCTGTGTATCTTTACATCCCCCCTCTCCGCAACCGCGCTCCTCGCGCCCGGCGCCCCTAGCTCGAGGAAGACATTTCGGCCAAGGAGAAGCTGCTGCGCGTGGCGGAGGATGAGCGGGACCGGGTGCTGGAGGAGCTGCATAAGGCGGAGGACAGCCTCCTCACCGCAGATGAAACCGCCGCCAAGGTACCGGAGGCCTGGCACCCAGCGCAGAAGTGTCTAACTTTCTCTCTCTCTCTCTCTCTCTCCCCTTCCCTGTCCCTCTCTTCCTCTTTCTGTCTCTGACCTTCCTCTGTTTCTGTGCACCTACACCCCTCCCGTGCGCGATCACGCTGCCTGCTGCACTACCCCACCCCCTCCATCCCCCGGCCCTGTCCCCCTCCCCCGCGGCCCATCTCCCAGCTGGAGGACGAGCTGGTCTCCCTGCAAAAGAAGCTGAAGGGCACTGAGGATGAGCTGGACAAGTATTCTGAGGCCCTCAAAGACGCCCAAGAGAAATTGGAGCTGGCTGAAAAAAAGGCGACCGATGTAAGTATCACACACCACCCCAGCTGCCCTCCCCTTGTCTCAGAACTCCGGGTCACACCCCTGTACCCAACTGCCCAGTACCCCCAGGGTGTCACTGGGTTTGGGGGAAAATGAAAACACTACCTACACTTGGCTGGTCGTCTATACACCCACCTCACCACTGGCATAGCTCACTGGATGCCGCCTCCAACTTGCTAGCGCACATTCATTTGATTTCAACATTCTTATCTCTCTCTATTTCTGCCCCTTTGGGGGGGGGGGAGGGAGGTGTGAAGAATGAGTGGAAAACAGGACAGCTGGAGGCCGATATTGAAACATTATATAGCCCTCTAGGTGGAAATTATCTGAGTTTACAAACTCTGAGAGCGTTTGCATAGAGCAGGTTGTGCTTTTCGGAATTTTCTGCCCTTTTATTTTGAGAGTCCTAGACACAGCTCTTTGAAATGTAGGCCTGAGAAAGCCAAAGGCCAGTGCCTTACTTTAAAAAGATGAAATGACTACAGCTTTTGATTAGGAAGTCTGCTTCTAGACTTTCCAGCCCAGAGACACTTGATGCCAGTGATCCAGCCTGGGAAAGCTATAGCCCTCTACTCAAGGAACAGCAAGGAAGATGATACTTGCTTGGGTCTGCAGTCTGTAGGAGTTAAGATCCAGAAAGTAAGCTGGAAGTTATATATAGCTCAGTGCTTTATATGGTATAGTGTGTGATCTGCACCCCTGCTCCCTCCTCATCCCAACCCCCCCCCAGCCCCACCTGTCAACCTTCTGACTAGCATCACGTAGTTTTATGTGTGTAATGAATAGTTAACATCTCTAAAGTTCAGACAAATTTGCATTCAGACATTACCATACTTTACAATTCCACACAAAGGATGCTTGCTTCTTCTTCCTTGTAAAATCAACCCAAGCAGTGAACTTGCAAAAGACTGATTTTTACTTTCATTTAATTCATTTTCAGAATGGATATCTAATTAGGGAAATACATTTTAGAATGTTGATTAATTAAGAAAGTACTTAGGGTGTTAATAATAAGTTCATGTATTTATGATTGAGGAAAAGTGCTATTCTAAGTTGACTCTTGACTCCAAAGCAGATTTTTGTATGCCAGAGGAAAGCACAAATATGAGTCCATCATGATAAATCAGAGTTAAAGACTGCTCTAAAATGAAAAGCCTATAATTTTGTACTCCAGAGCTGTGCTTTTGCAAATGGGAAATCCTTCTTGGATGAAAGCTAAGTTCTTAACTATGAAAACTGAGGTTCTTAGGGGAATTGACTGACCCAGCCAGAACATAGTTAAGCTTTATACTATTCAGTTTTTAAAAGAGAACTTGAAAAAAGTATGTCTCTATGACTGTATGTAATGTGGATCAGATGTCTTTTTCTGTATATGGCTAAAAGGATGGAGGCATGTCTGCCCCCCCAATTCTCCAGCAGGACGTTTATTTAGCTTGTTCAAAAGAGCCGCTGATAGATCAAGGGGAGATATTCCTTATAAGGAAAAGAATGTGGAGTATTTGGAAACAGCTCTGTGAGGCTGAAGGCAGGAGAGGGAGAAAAATGCTACTTGATTTCTTAAGAGGAAAAAAGATAATTGTTGTAACTGCAGTGTGCTGACTGCCATGCCCCTTTATTAAAAAGTTTCATTTAAAGGAACTGTGGAATGGGGTGGGGCAGGAGTGGAGCAGATGATATTTAAAGTCAGCTGGGGAGTGGGAGAAGGGGGCAAAAAGGGAAAGGGAATGCAGGGGTGGCTCCTGAGACTCCTTTAAGTCATTTTTGTCATAGGAGAGACTACTTGCTATTAAGGTATATCGATTTACATCCCTAATTCTTTTAAGAGTTGTTTGTAAACACAAAGGGGGTGAGGAGTAGAGGAGATTGGAACAGTTTGTCAGTAAATCATAGAATATTAGAACTAGAAGGGACCTTGGAAAATCACCTAATCAAACACCCACTTCCCTCCATTTTCCAGATGAGCTTGAGGCCCATATACTTTATCATTTACTTTACTTTAACATTTGCAGATCATTGTTGTATTATCTCAGTTTTTCCTCTCAACAACTCTATGAGTAGATGCCATTATTGTCCCCATTTACTGATAGGTAAACTAAGAGTGAGAGAAGTTATGTGATTTAAGCAATGTCTCAGAGCTAATTACAGGTAGTGTTCAATTTAAAGTGATTTAGCCACCAGGAAAAAAATCATTCTTAAGACTCAGAGAAAAAGATAAATGTCCTTAGAAAAAGAAATGAACTAATTAAGTCATATACTGCACTTATAAATCTTCAAAGAGTTCCTTTTCTTCTCTTCTGTAATGCCTAGATTCCCCCTCCATCCCCCAACCCCTCAAAGAATTCACAATGAAGGAGGCTATAGTATTCCCTGTGAGTTTAGGGGAGGAGCTGGAGCATTTACAAACTGAGCTGATGAATGGTATGGAACAAAGTGAGAAATGAGGCCTACATGGTGTGAAATTCCCCAGCCCTGTTTCCTTTGTCAGGTCTGAAGAATCTTGCCAGAAGCTTTGCGAAAATGGTTTAGGAAAGTCATGGAGTGGTGTCTTCCCATCTTCATAGACATGTGCCCTACTCTACTCATGGTTTTTTGGTAGTTTTTTCCCCAAATTTTCTTTCCCTTTCTTGACTACATAACCTCCAGCAAGATTAGACTTTTTAACAAGACCTCCTGAGAGGGAAACTTGGGAATTAAATGCCCTCTCAATAGTGGTGGATACTTCACCCCCAAAATTGGAAGCATCTGTAACCTGAAATGTATTCATTTTCAGCCCTTTTTTTCCTGTCAGGTCCCTGGGGTGAACAGTGTCTCTAGTGCTCTTCATGTTACTGATGAGTTAGGATTGGGACTGGATATGTGATTTCATTAAATGAGAGAATTCTACCAATGAAGAACAGCATTTTCACTGCAATTTATAATCTTAAAATATTGCCTGGGGAGCTATGATGTTAAGTAAGTTGCCCAGGGTCAAAACAGTGTGTGCCAGAGAAAGGATTTGAACCCAGTTGCTCTTGCTGACCCGAAAAAAGGATGATCCTCCTTCTAATTTTACCAAGCAGGACTTGAACCAGGATCTCAGATCCAGTGTTTTTGCTTTCAAAGTGGTAGCTTTGTATAGTGGGAAAAGTGGAAACGTCCTGGAAGTTTTACCCTCAGTTCTGGCTTCTACGTTTAAGTTGTTATTATCATCTGCTCCTGGACAAACACTTGTTGGCAAATACCCCACATTTAAGGTCTGTCAAGTTTTGGAGTCAGTAGGACATGGGTTCAAATGCTGCCTCTGACTCTTACTAGTTGTATGCCCATCTCTCCAAGCCTCAGCTTCCTCCTATGTAAAGAGAAAGGATGGACTAGATGTTCGATAAAGTCTCTTTTCAACTCTAAATCCCTAATCTTCTTGATTTATCATCATGCCTAGTAGGTCTGCAGGATTTTGGTGGTGGGGTGCTAGTCCTCATTTGGCCTGGATCCTTCGCCTTTTTTTTTTTTTTAAAGAGGAAAGCGCTTCATCTAATTCTTTGCTAAACATTTCATCTTTACCCTCAAGAGGAATCCTCTTTGGACGATGCGATTAAAAATAGCTCTTCTACGCGTGGCCACGAGGGGGTGCTCCAGCTCTTCACAGTCCGGTCCCGTTATCTTTTTCTTCTCCCCACTCCCACCCCCTCCCCCATCTTCGACTGGGGTGGGGAGGAAGGGTTAGGCGGCTGCAAAACTTAATTACTAGGGGGAGGGGGAAGGGGGAAAAAAAGGTGTGTATTGGGAGGGGAAACGATCACCCGCCCCCAAATGAAGCGACTGACCGCACCCGAGCTAAGCTGGGTTGTCCAGGTACCTTTTCCTACGCCAGCACTGCAATTTAGAACGCCCCCCACCCAGGGGCTTTGCAGAACCTTGCAAAGAGCCGCATTGCATTCCAGCGCATCGCACCCTCACCCGGCCAGCCCCCGCCTCCAGGCTCTACCCGCCCCCCAGCACCGCATTCTGCTGCTCCCCGGGCACCAGCCCGAGGTTGGTTTGTTTGCTCCGCAAACCGCGGCTACTCAGCCTAGCCCGGAGAGGCGGGGGGGACTTCCGGGGCTGAGCCTGAGGGAGGCAAGGGAGAAGGAGAAGGAGCAGAGGGAGAGAAGGCTGCGGCAGCTCAGGCCAGTGCAAAGCCAAGCCCGGGAAAGAACCTCAGGAGCAGCCGCGCCCGTGTCCGAAAGGTTGCCGACAGCCCCTTCGAGGGTCCTCCCATTGCAGCCTCTTCCCGTCTCCTGCTGCTCCTCCTCCTCCTCCTTCCTCCGTGCTGCCGGTAACGATGGCGGGTATCAGCTCTCTGGAGGCGGTGAGAAGGAAGATCAGGAGCTTGCAGGAGCAGGCGGACTCTGCCGAGGAGCGAGCGGGAAGCCTGCAACGGGAGCTAGACCAGGAGAGGAAACTGAGGGAAACTGTAAGAGAGCTAATCTTGTCCTTTCCCTTCCCCTACCCCCAACCCTGCGTCCGCTGTAGTCCTTCTGCTGTCCCCAGGTGCGGCCCCTCACCTCTGCCTGCACCGGTTCCTGCTGCTCTCTCTACTTGGGTGGCTTCTGGGGTCCCCCACCTGTTCCTGCCCCCTTCTCTGCGCATGTTGCACATCGCAACTTATCAGAAGGAGGAGGGTAAGAAAGGCCTAAAAGTAGGGAGCCCACCCTACCCCTTCCTTTTCACCCATCATTCCTCTGGTCTTAACCGGGAAAAGGGAAAAGGAATGTCTTCTGCAGGGGAGGCAAGAGAGGGTTTCAGAAAGAATTCTTCCAGGGAGCTATCCATTTTCTGGGGTGGTCTTCATTCCTGTTCCAGTTCAGCTACCTCAGTGTCCCCAGGACTCCCCCTCCTCTTCCTCCCTCGATGCTTTCTCCTGAATTTATTTTGTGAGTAGGGAAAAGATATCTTCTTTTGGGTGGAGTGGTAGAGAAGAAAGCCATCTAGTCATTTAGAGAGACTGACATTTTAAAGGCCTAATGATGCTAAACCCGCCATCCCTATTGACCTAGAAGTTCTCAAAACCTTAGGCAGCACCCAGTGTTTGGTGGGGAATTACCACTTACAGTCCTTTTTACTCCTCCTTTGTGCCCCTTTCTTTCCTCCTCCCCCCACCCCCCTGAAGTCTTCTTATACAGATATCCCATTGTTACAGAGGCTTGATGTGTTGGGTAACTTTAGATGAGTGCCAACATTTATTAGGTGCATTTGCCCCACCACCACCCACTTCAATGTAATACCAGACCTCATTCCTTTCTCCCAAGGCAAACATCTCCAAGCAAATATGAATAGGGTTTCTTAGAGGCACTTAAGGTGATTGTATCTGGTTGGTTCTGTGTGATTTCTGGATCAGGGAATTTTTTTAAAGTACTTTAGAAATTATTTTGATGAAAGTGAATGTGACATCCAGCTGTGTTGTATTCAGGACTAGTCTGTATCAAGTTCCTTTTGAAATAACTGTGTGACTAAATAGAAATTTGTGTGTACTAAATTAACAGAATAATATAGCCTGAGGACTTTTTTTTTTTTGCATTAAAAAGTTAATAATAGGGAAAGCCCAACAGAATTTACTCTGGGTTCTCAAAAAAAGAAAATCCTCAAACTGAGGTTACCCTGTGTTCTCAAAGGACTTGCCTCTGGAGACTAAGCTCTGTCGGTAGGTACTACCAAGCTAGAAAAACTTTTTTAAGTTCTGATCTGGCATTCACTAGCCAAATTAAGGAGCTGCTCACAGGGCAACAGATTTTTTTTTTTGGCCAAAGCAACTGATGAAAAGGTCTTCTAAGATACAGAACAAGTAAGCACACTAATGAAATTTAGCATCTGTGGAAGTTTTTATGAAAAGGAAATCAGACAGGTGTTTTTTTTTCTTTATTTGGTTTAAAAGATAAGATAGCATAGATCTTTCAGGTATCTAGGTAGTAAATTTCCACCCCCGCAATCACCTAAATGCTTTGCCAAAATCTAGGCTTTTTTCCATTGGAGCATTACAACTTTAAACTTTATAGTACTTTAACTCCATGGTTCCTTTCCTTCCTTTGTCTCTTGCCAGGTATTCTTGTGTAAAAAGATTTTGCCAATCAATTTAAAGATCTTTCTTTCTTAAATCTTTTCCACCCATGAATAAAACAATAAAAACTTATAGAGAGAAAAGGAATAAACTAGAACATACAAAATGGCTTGTGGGAATGGAAGTCTGATCTTCTGATCTTCTGCCAGCATTAATAGTTGATGTTGAAACTCCTTCCACACTAAAGAGGGAATTCAACAATAGTATAAGGGAAGTTTCTGTGATTGCTACCTTAGCATAGTAATGCTTTTGCTTGACATGGAAATAGAAGTATATTTTATCAGAATGTTATATATCACCTTGATCTATGTTTTTCCATGTTTTGTGTATTTTATTTATAATAACTGCTCTTTGCCATTTGGCTGTAGGTACCACCAACATAGTTGTTTGTTTGTTTTTTTAAACCCTCACCTATCTTGGAATCAATACTATGTACTGGTTCCAAGGCAGAAGAGCAGTAAGAGCTAGGCAATGGGGGTTAGGTGACTTGCCCAAAGTCACACAGGTAGGGATTATCTGGAGCTAGATTTGAATCTAGAACCTTCTGTCTGGGCCTGGCTCTCAATCCATTGAGCCACCCAGCTGCCCCCACCAACATAGGTTTTTTTTTTTCCTCAAAAAAAAACAAACCCCTTATCTTCCATCTTAGAATCAAAACTGTGCATTGGTTCTATGGCAGAAGAGCAGTGAGGGCTAGGCAATTATGTGACTTGCCCAGGGTCTATATAGCTAAGAAACATCTGAGGCAAAATTTGAACCCAGCACCTTCTGACTCCAGGCCTGGCTCTCAGCATACTAATAGTCAACTAACTACCCTAACATACTTTTTAAATTAAATTATTTTGTTTTTCTTTATTTTATGACAGTGGCAAATTTACACATAAGTTTTCCAGGGTTATGTGATTCGTGTTGTCTCACCTCCCAGCATACTTAAAAAAAAAAATCTTGCCTTTTATCTTAGAATAGATATGCAGTATCAGTTCTGAGACAATAGTAATAAGGCCTGGGCAGTTGGGATTAAGTAACTTGCCCAGGGTCACATAGCTAGGGAGGGTCTGAGATCAAGTTTGAACCCAGTTCCTCCTGGCTCCAGACCTGGCAGGTAGGTGCCACCTACCTGGACAACATACTTTTAAGAAAGGCTGGTCTCTAAAGATATTGTACTCTGGACTATGAAGATCATAGGATTTATAACTAGAAGGAAACCTTGGGTATCATTCAGTCCAGCCCATTTTATAAAGAAAGAAAACTGAGACTCAGAAAGGAAATTAATTATCCCCCAAGGGGATGACCCAGGTCCTTTGATTCTGAGGCCAATGTTCCCTTGGATAATAAATCTACAGCTGGTAGGGACCTCAAAGGGCATTTGATTCAACCCCCTCATTTTACAGATGAGGAAGCTAAGACCCAGAGAAGTTCATTCTTGCTGCTGTTCTTTGTGGTGTGATGGAGTGAACACTGAAGGTGGAGTCAGCGGACCAGAATTTGAATTCTGCCTCAGTCCTCTACTTATTATTTATGTGGCCTTGTACAGGGCACCCTTCTGTGACTCCCAGAACCCTAATTTCCTCATTTGTAACATAAAGAGAGTAGAATGAGATGACCTGGAAGGTTCTTTGCAGATCTACATTTATGATTCCAGACTGCTTTCCTCACACCAATAATAATAATGGACCAGTAAGTAATGAATGAACTTAGACCAAGAGAACAGAATTTTGAAGATGGAGAACATCATTCTCCACATGTCCCTTATTTTGGTTGTCCCTAAATTTGAAACTTGGGTAGCCAGTTTGCGGTTTTTCCTTCAAAGTAATCAGGTGGGATATATCTTAAATCCTAGATAACATGCCTTTTTCTGGCAGCTAAGGTAGGGAATAAATCATTTTTCCTCAATTATGAGCCATTGCAGAAAATGGTTATTGGCTCCAAAGGAGAGTTCTTCAAGAAAAAAAATCTACTCCTAGTGTGACTCACTCTGGCTCTGTCATCTCACTCAAGTTAAGGGCTTTCCAGAAGAACTTAATTCGTACTAGAAGGATGATTTAGGTTGCAAACTTGCCTTTCTACCAGTATATTTTTTTTATTTGCTGATTATTAGAATTTTTTTTAAACCCTTACCTTCCATCAATCATTGCTTTCTGAGAGGCTTTTTTTTCCTCCCTGGTTGTGCATCCAAGAACTTGAGGAAGTCCACTTTCCTTGGAATGGTGGTTAACTCTAAATCAAGAGTCCATAACTTCTTGTGTGTCATGGGCTTCTTTTGGATTCTTAGAATGGGGGAGGGGGTGTTAATTAATTATTTAATTATATTTCCCCATGGTTACATGATTCATATTCTTTCCCTCCCCATTCCCAAAGCTGATGAACAGTTTCACTGGTTTATACATGTATCATTGTAGAATAATGTTTTGTTTTTGTTTTTAAAAACCCTTATCTTCTGTCTTAGAACCAATGTTCTAAGGCAGAAGAGTGGTAAGGGCTAGGCAGTGAAAGTTAAGTGACTTGTCCAGGGTCACACAGCTAGGAAGTGTCTGAGGCCAGATTTGAACCCTGGCTCTCCATCTGCTGAGCCACCCAGCTGCCCCCACGGAATGATGTTTTTAAATGATTGAAGGAATGTCAAATTTGTTCAACTTTACTGAAAGGAAAGGTTTTTTTAAAAACCCAACATTGAGGCACAACCTCCTTACAGAGTAGCAATCTACTGATGATGTCCTCTCAGGCTCCATACAGTGAAATAGCTTC
Organism: Monodelphis domestica; assembly: GCF_027887165.1. Taxonomy (NCBI): domain Eukaryota; kingdom Metazoa; phylum Chordata; class Mammalia; order Didelphimorphia; family Didelphidae; genus Monodelphis; species Monodelphis domestica. Next base: position 152,813,183 of record NC_077227.1, read on the forward strand.
TTCATCAATAAGGCTGTGATCCAGAGAGGACACTGCTCACTATTTTAGATCTCTGGAAGTAGGCAGTTTACTCACATTCCAAGCTGTTTCCCCCTCTGGCGTTGGTAAATATTTTAGATACTCTGAGAATCTGAGAGTGAACTTTGTTTGAGCATTTTGCATTCTCAGTATGGCTCTAACATGAAATGTATAATCTCAGTTTCCTTTTTGCCAAAATGAGTGAGGCAAAGGCATTCCAGTGCCTTGTTCTCCTCTTTCCTAATTACACAAAAAGGTCTCATGAAGTAGAAGCTTTGGCCGGGTGAGGAAGGTGGTGTTTATCTGTGATCCATGGGAGGGCCCCTCAATGTCATCAGTGTTTTTCCCCTTTCCTTGCCATATAAGGATAGACGTTTTGCTTGGCTGCTGAGTCACTTGGGCTTTATACAGCAACTTGGGTGAAATTCTTGGTGTAACTAACTACACATCAAGTGAAAAGACCTGACCTTTGGTCTTCCACTGCTCTATCTTTTCACTCAAGTTAAGGGCTTTCCCGAATAACTTCAGTCTTATTAGAAGGATGATTTGGGTTGCAAAATTGCCTTTCTACCAGTATATTTTTATATTTGCTGATCATTAGAATTTTTTTAAACCCTTACCTTCTATCTTAGAATCAATACTGTGTATTGGTTCCAAGGCAGAAGAGTGGTATGGGCTAGGCAATGGGAGTCAAGTGACTTGCCCAGGGTCACACAGCTGGGAAGTGTCTGAGGCCAGATTGGAACCTATACTTGTTTGTTTTTTAGTAAATGCCTTTTCCTATTTTTTAATTGATTTAGGTTAAAATAGCCTATCTTAAAGGAAAACCTAGGTCTTGGTGATTTTTCTTCTTTCCCTTGGAGCAGGGGTCCCCAAACTTTTTACACAGGGGACCAGTTCACTGTCCCTCAAACCATTGGGGGCCAGACTATAAAAACCTAACCCTAAAGAGGCAGCAGTACACACAGTGTGGAATCCCTCCCCCAGATCTCTGCTCACCATGCTGATTTCTTCCATTGTGAAGCCACATAATCCTTTGGGCAGCACCTCATTCTAAGGCACCACACAAAGGATTATGTCACCGGAAGTAGTACTGTACATGAGGGATGCCACGTTTGTGGTGCTGCCACATACAGAGCTCCTCTCACTGACCACCAATAAAAGAGGAGGCCTTTCCAGAAGTGTGATGGGGGCTGGATACATGGCCTCAGGGGACTGCAGTTTGGGGACCCCTGCCTTAGAGAATAGATCTTACTTGGAGTAACCCCTAGCTATTTAGGGATGTCCTTGTGTTAACTGTACTGATCTACATTGCTACCCTCTATTGATAGCAGAGAGCTTTGGTGCCCAACTCTGGGTATACACATTTTAAGAGCCAAATTTAGTAGGAGACTAATGACTTCTACCAATGCAGCAGCACCTTTTCAGAGTAGCTCATTACAAGGTATATACAATGGCACTTCTGATCATAAAAGAAACCACTATCTCTAAATGAAAGACTAAGCTGGCACTGTCAACATACCAACATTCAGTGCCCATGTTAGAAGGAAGTTAACCCAATAAACCAAAGCTCATTTACATGACTGGAAATAATTTGCTTGATGTCTGGAGGAGGGACTTGACTTTACCCAAAAGCTTTATTTCCTCTCTCTGTGTTTAAATAACAGATAGACATAGGACTAGGTGACTTGTTGACAGAGATAAAAATACTTAGGTGTTGGGGGAAAAGGAACTTTCTTTAGAAATATCTAAGAAGATATCACACCTTAGAAAAAGCAACAGAAATAAGGGTTCTTCCCAGTGGAATTGCTTGTGGGCTCTGGGATGGAGGAAGGGAAAAGAGGAGGGAAAGAGCATGAATCATGTAACCAGAGAGAGAGAGAGAGAGAGAGAGGGAGAGAGAGAGGGAGAGAGAGGGAGGGAGGGAGGGAGGGAGGAAGGAAGGAAGGAAGGAAGGAAGGAAGGAAGGAAGGAAGGAAGGAAGGAAGGAAGGAAGGAAGGAAGGAAGGAAGGAAGGAAGGAAGGAAGGAAGGAAGGAAGGAAGATTCATAACAGACAGTAAAAGAGGTTTAGGCTTTCAGTCTTCAGAAATTAAATGCCAAAGTTCCAATAGATCAGGAGAGAATGGAGAATTGAAGGGGGGAGAAAAAATGCCCTTAAACTGTGGGTTAAAATATGTGATCTCCTCCCAGTAACATAACCAGACTGAGACTAGGTTTGTATAAATTAGGCAACCTCTGGGGCTTGAGATAACTGAGAGGTGCCAGGCCTCTCCCTCGGAAGAGCTGTAACTTAGCTGTATTTTGCCCTCAGGGTGAGTTCCAACTTCATTCCCCTCCCCCAGTCCCGGGTCTGACCTTGTAATACCCTATACTTGCTGGAACCTTACATTTTTCTCCTATGTGGAGCAGTGAAAAGAGTCAAACCAATTCGTGGCTTCACTGTTTGCCCCTTTGTGTCACTTTGCAGGCCCCACTTATTTTGCTTTTATTTCCCACTTTTGTCCCAAGAACCCCAGGGTTTTCATACCCAGAAAGAGACCTCCACTTGTTGCTTGGGTGCAAGAGGTCTGCTACAAGCAGTATCAGCATTATTAGACTGGGAGCTCTTTGAGGTCAGGAACTTTCTTTTGCTTCTTTTTGTATCCCTGGGGTTAGCACAGTGCCTGGCACACACAGTAGACACTTAATAAATGTTTATTGATTGATTGGTTTCTAGGTAGAACCTTTGGAATCAATATTGACCAAAACAGAAAAGCCTTAGAAAGATCAAATCCAGAAGGTCCTGCTTTAAGATTTTTTCTTTTCTTTTTTTTAAATTTTAATCTAAACTCTTTTAATATCTGACTCACATTTAAATATGGAAACAAATACTGTCCCTCGAGTCTGCTCAGTACAATGCCTAGCATTTCTACTATTAAAGGTTTGTTAAGTAATTAATTAGTTATTTAAATAATTAATTTAGTTCAGGCTCTAATAGTAGTCTGGCTAAAGGGCCAGACTGTTGTTTTGGTCTGGATTCTCTTTACTAGGCTCCATTGGATGATACCAAAAGGAGCCATCATGAATTTTTAGACTTGGATTCAGGATAATATGAATTCAGATTCACTTTCCAAAACCCTCTAAGCTATATGACAATGAGCAAATTATCCTTTTTCTCTGAGCTTCATTTCCCTCATTTGTATCAAAGAGATATTAATACCTACAATGCTTTGGTTAGAGGGTTATCTGTCCTGAGGCTCAAATTAGATAATATATGATTAAGAAGCAGTTTGCTAGCTTGAAAGCATCATGTAAATGTCGATTATTATTAGAAGATACGGTATCTGCCCTAGAGAGGATAGTTGGAGATGTCTAGAATACATCTGTGGAGAGGAAATGAAGTGATAACACTTAAAAACACAACATATAAAAATAAATGTGAATCATCTCTTAGGGCCAAGGTGGAGGAAAGAAAGTCGGTGACTGAAGTGGGCCTCCTGGAAGAGATCCCTTTTTAGCCAGATCTTTAGAGAAGGGCAAAGTTGGTGGAAGGACCTTTTGGTTAAGAGATTGGTATGTTCCAAGGCCCACAGATAGAGGGGAGTAAGTAACAAATCAAAGATGCTCATTTTACTCAGTAATTTGCTCTCCTAAGCTAAATGGGGAGTTCCTAGTGATAAAGCTAGAGTTTGGAATGTCACTCCCTAGACTTCTCACACCAGTTCAACAGAAACCATCCTTTATGGTAGATAAAAATGAATTTCTTTCCTATACTTTGCCCTAGGCTTCAAGCAGATCTTGGCTTTTAGTGGCTACCACAGCATTTGAACATCATCATTTACACTTTTCTTTCAACTTTACAGGGCTTTTAAGAAGGATATTGACTTCCAGCAGTAAAAAGATTTGAGCAATGCACTGCTGATCTATAAAAAGTTAATTTTTAAAAGAGATAATTACTAGGATAGCTGGATAGCTCAGTGGATTGAGACCCAGAGACAGTAGGTCCTGGGTTCAATTTTGACTTCAGATACTTCCCAGCTTGTGTGACTCTCGGCAAGTCACTTAACCCCATTGCCTAGCCCGTACTGTTCTTCTGCCTTAGAACCAATTCTAAGACAGAAGGTAAGGGTTTAAATTTTTTTTTAAATATATTTTATTTGATCATTTCCAATTAATTTTTTTAAGAGAGAAAGAATTACCTATTCTTAAGATATTTGTTCTCCTGAGCTCCCCTCTTATGCCCTTAAAGAGAGCCTAAGTAAAGCCAGGGTCTTTAATCCAGTATTGAATTCACAATTACATTTTAAACCACCATACTTATTATGACCCATGCTCGGTGTGGACCATTTTATTTTTCCCCGAAAAATTTTTTTTATTTGCTATTTTAATTTAATTTTATTTATATCATTTATTTATATATTGCTATTTTTATTTATCTTTTATTTTATTTTGCAAACTCCTCCATCCTTCTAATGACTGCATAGAGCATTTGTGTTTTAAGTTCATTTAAAATTGTTTCTTGAGATTTTGAAAGACTTTCATATCCTCCCCAACCTTTGAATAATTGGAGACACCTTAGGGTACAGCAGACCTGGAGAAGAGAATTTTAATTGTAACCATACTCCCTTCTGAGAATCTAGCATAACATTTAAATAACTAGAATCGTTAAGTTTGTAAAAATCTGAATTGGGAAGGTCTGGATTATTATTTTTTTCATATTTTCCCCTCTGACTCAGGTTGTAATCTCCATGGGTCATAGATCCCTTTGGCAGTTTGGTGAAACCTATGGACCCTATCTTAGAATAATTATTATTTTTCAGCATATGGAATGAAATACATAAGATTAGAAAGGAAACTATTAACTTGGGAATAGTTATCAAAATATGTTTTAAAAAAGTCACAAACCTCAGGTGAAGAACTTCTGAGCTATTCCAACCCTTTTATTTTATAGCAAGTAGTACAGTGTCATTGCGCTTAGTTGGTACTTAGTAATTGTTTATTGAATGGGTTTATTAATGCTAATCAAGAAAACAATGGTAGAGCCCCTTTTGTGAAGATGAATTTAGATTCTTAAATATGTACTGTGGTTTTCTTGAATATGAATTTATACCCTGAAGCCCCACATTACCTTAAGATGCTGTATAAGAGATACTTGAGAGAAATGGCTGTAATTTCCATTTCTTCAGATTTATGAATATTAAAATAGCCAGAAACCAAAACATCCATCCTAAGCTAAACACTCATGCAAATGTCTGAATTTCAAAGTCCTAGCCACCAACTGTCTTAAGTACCAGGAAAGAAACATTTTATATCCTAAAGAGATAATACACAAAAACATAGTATTTGAGCTGACCACTTTCCCCTTAGTCCTTTGAAACTTTGCTGGCATTTTCCCAAAGCAGCCTTACTTGTAAATAATTAGCAGTGAGCTCTTAGGAAGAAGAGGAAGTTTGTCTTGATTGTTTCTCCTATCAAAAAGTTTTGATTGTTTTATGGATCCATTGTTTAAAAGTAGTTTGCATTCCAACTGCTTGGAAATCTGTAGCAGTCTCCATCTGAAGACTTTGACTCAGGACTGAGAGTGAGAACAGCTGGGTTTTTCCTTGTTGAACCCAAGTTAAATGCCAGGCAAAGTATACAAAATATAGTTCTGCCCACTCCAGATCCTTCTCCCTAGTCTCCAAAGTTAACAGGTTCCTAGTTAAATTAGCTCTGATCAATTCACGTTGATTTACATTTTGATAAGATATAACAATAACTTTTAGTAAGCTTTTTAGGAAACCAATCTGCTGATGCTGGGAAGCCGCTTGATGCAGTAGAACGCTGAATTTGGAATCAGACAGACTCAGACTAAAAACCCAGCTATTTACTAGCATTTAGCTTCATAGATCAAAAGTTGAGAGAGAATTCAGAGGCCATCTATCTAGACCAATGGTTCTTAACCTTTTTTGTGTCTTGGATCCCTTAGACAGTCTGAGACTTATGGATGCTTTCTCAAAATGTTTTCAAAAAGCTTAAAATTAAATAGATAGGATAAAGGAAACTATAATGAAATACAATTATAAAAATATTTTTGAGGTTCTCAGACACCAGGTTAAGAACTTCTGATCTAAGTTAACCTACCCCACTCCCTTTATTTTCTGAGACTGAATCTCTCCTCTCACTCGGGCTGCAAATGGAGCATCCACTCATAAGAAAGAGTCCACTGGGAAGAGGCAGGGAAGCTTTGCCTGGCTCTGTTTCTCACATAAGCTAGTATTCCTCTCCTCTCCCTTTCTGGGAGCTAACCAAATGGGTCCCAGACTTCGAGCTGACACTAGATAGGTGTTGGCCATTTCTTCAGCAACTCCCAGGTTCTGATGACCTACTTACTCTCCTCAACTTCCCCAGGAGCAGAGATTATAGAAATGTGACATGATGCCCAACAACCTCCTTATTTTACAGAAGAATGAAGGAGGGTCCAAGGAGGTTAAGTGACTTTCCCAAAGTTATAGGCAGAAAGAATCAAAGGTAGCATCCAAATCCAGATTCTCTGACTCAAAAGCCAGTATTCTTTCTATTGGACTAGACATTTATCTTTAAAACCAGGCATTGGACTGGATTCTCTACCCTATGGTCCTAAATCCTATGATTTATGGCCAGTTGTCTCAACAGGTATGTGCCTGCCATATGCTTACATGATAAGAATCTGTGAAGAGAATGAAAGATGTAATTTATGTTGAATGTCTTATTTGCTTTTTTAAAAAATTTAAAAAGTACATGATTCAAAGAATAATTTTCTTTTTTTAAAAAAAGCAGCTCAAGGAGTCAGCTAGTTGGTTCAGTAGGTTAAGATCCAGGCCTAAAGATGGAAAGTTCTGGGTTCAAATATACCCTCAGATACTTCCTAACTGTATGACCCTGGGCAAGTCACTTACTCCCCATTGCCTAGCCATTAGTACTCTTCTGCCTTGAAATCAATGCACAGTATTGATCCTAAGACAAAAGATAAGAGTTTTTGTATACCAAAAATAATGCAGTCAGTCAGGGGCAGCTAGGCAGCACAATGGAGAGAGTGCCAAGCCTGGAGTCAGGAGGACCTGGATTCAAATTTGGCTTCAGACATTTTCTAGCTGTGTTACTCTGGACAAGTCACTTGCCTAGCCCTTGCCTTCTATCTTAGAGTTGTTACTAAGACAGAAAATAAAGGTTTATGAAAGAAGGGGTGGGGGGAAGCAGTTAGCCTCCTTCATTTTGGTAATGGGCGATTGTGGCATATTTATTTGCATTTGAATTTGAAGATTAATTTTGGTCCCTTCGAAAGGTAACACAGCCCTTCTGTGAGAGGCTGACCAAGAGAAGGGAGGATGGTTACTCCTAAGTCCTATTCCTGATATTTTTATGTGATTAAGCCTGGGTAAGTTATTTCTCCTCTTTCCGTACCTAAACATCCCTGTTAGTGAAATCAGGAGGAAGATGGTTTTCAGGAACAGTGACAAAGGCTTATTGGTTTGAGATCTGTGAATGGAAGAAGCCAAGAGCTTGTTTTCCTTAATTCTGCCCATTTGCTCCCAGTTAATTTACTGAGGCCCTCTTTTATTACAAAGTAGCCTGTTTCCATGTAAGCCAGGTCACTAGCATTAACTTAAAACTGTCTCCCTTGGCCTAGGCATCCATCCACTCCAGCCATCATTTTAGATAGAAACACCATTCTAGAAAACCTAACAGTTAACTGATGACGCTAGCCAGAGTTTGGAATGATGCTAAATAGCAACCACCTGGTTAGCCTACAAAATCTGTTCTAAAATGACTGTTGCAATGTAGATCTCTCTTAACTGTTTTCACCACCTTTGTATCAGTTTGCAACTTCACTCTCTTCTTCCCTCCCCTAGGCTGAAGCCGATGTAGCTTCTTTGAACAGACGTATCCAGCTGGTTGAGGAAGAGTTGGACCGTGCTCAGGAGCGCCTGGCAACTGCCCTGCAGAAATTGGAGGAGGCTGAAAAGGCAGCAGATGAGAGTGAGAGGTAGAAGCATCTAATCCAGGTCCTTTTTTTTTACTGCCGGCCCCTTGCCTAATAGGGCAGTGTGGTCTGGTATTGCTTAGGTGGAAGATGGATGGAGAGTTAAAGAATCTTTTAAAATTGGGCATCAGGGGGGCTCTGAATTCTGAAAAATTCTATTATCTTTAGATTCCATCTGCCTTACTGTTTCCTCAATGGGATTGCTTTACTCAGTGTATTTCTAGGTAGAGGCTTCAAGGCTTTTTCTCATTCAGGTTCATAGACGGATTATGTATATTTAAAATAATTTTCCATTTATTTTTTCTTTAAGGGAGGGGGATAAAGTTCCGATAGGTAGTTAACTCTCCAATAATCATGCTAGTCTAAGAAGAAACAAAGATAATACAGTAAGTCTTTTAGGGATCATATATAATTTTATTTGGGGGTTTTAGAAATCACGCAGGCACCCCCTTATTTGTAGGTACTCATAACTGACTCTAACACGGTCTCTCTTCCAAGTCAAGTCTAAGTATATTGGCCCTATGTGTGCCAGTGTACAAACAGATAAAGGCAAAGAGTCCCTTGCCATATAGCATGCTATTCTCAACACCAAGAATGACTTGGTATAGTGGAAAGAGTACTTACTGTATTGGAAATCTGGAGCTCCAGTTCCATCACTAACCATGTATGATTTTACACAAGTTATCATCTTTGTGCCTGTTTTCCATTTTGTAAATTGAAGGGTTTAGATTAATTGATCACTAAGTAACCTTAAGTGCCAATATTCTATGATCCTGTATTGAAAAGTAATACTCCACATGGACCTCAGTTTCCTCATCTAAAAAAATAAGAATGTTAAGCTGATAGAGATAGGATTAGACCTTTGATTTTATTAGTGTGATTTCTAAAATCTTTTGCCCTAAATCCTATGGCCTGTGTACATTGTCTACAGAGGAAACTGTGGCAATAGATGATATAACATTTATTATTGCTCATTTATGATGGATTTCATCTTAAAATGAGTTATTCTTTGCATTGGATCTTTAAGACTAAATGGTTAAATGTATGATTGCTGACTGCATTACAAAGTATAGCATGCTCAGGAAACTTAAAAACCAGCCACTGCCTAGGTTTAAAATTGGAGCTTTTTAAAGTTGGAAGGGCCCTTATAGATAAACTAGTCTAGTTCTCTTATTTTATAAAAGTTCTGGGATGCAAAGGCCATATGGATTTACCTGAAAGAACTCTGATCTTTTTATTCCTAGTTTTTTGCATACTAGGATTACCACAAGTATAGCACAGAGAGCTGACCCCCCCCAAAAGAAAATCAGGGTTCAGGTTTCAGTTCCCACATATGCTGACTGTGACCCTGAGCCAGTTGCTGTATCTCAGTGTAGGCAGGCAATTCTCCAAAACTTTATGTTGCTGAATAAGTGCTAATCTGTATACAGATGAAATTATAGGTCAGATCAAAAAATTTTAAAGGCTCTTTTACTATAGAATGGCTTATTATTATTAATAGATTCGGATATACTATAAGACACAATGTTTCCTAAGAAATTACATGTAGCAAATGCTTGTTTTTTTCAAAGAATATAAAAGCTATACCTAAACTATGAGATTTTAATTCACAATGAACTAAAAGTATTTTGTATCATTTTCTACTTTTTTCTTTCTTATTCCTATCATCCTCTTTCCCTTCTCCCACTCTCCAAAACCCCCTACCAGCTTTTAAATCCTAGAAAGTTGTGCTTCACAGTTTAGGAGAAAAAAACAATAGCCCTGAATTCTTCTTGAGCCTCCTAGTTTAAGCACAAAGAATTTAAATCTGGGACTTTCTTACTTGTCTTTTCTTTCAGAGGAATGAAGGTCATTGAAAGCAGAGCCCAAAAGGATGAGGAGAAAATGGAAATTCAGGAGATCCAGCTTAAAGAGGCTAAGCACATTGCTGAGGATGCTGACCGCAAATATGAAGAGGTCAGTGTCCCAATTGTCCTTTCAGTAGATGACCAGACAGTCTCTTTTTAATATATCCTTCTTCCCTCTCCTCCACAACTCCCAATACCTTACTGTACAAATTTAGAATATTTACACTATAGAGCCTTGTTGTTAAATATAATAAGGCAAAATTATAATGTAGATCTAGATGTATGGGCCAAATCGTGTCCCATAAACGAAAAGCAAATACAATTAAAAAGTCCTTATTAGCCAATATTTTGTCAAGTGATTTCACAGTGTTCTTGGTATTTCTCTTTATTAGTTTCTGACTGTTCTCAACTGCTGCTTTAAAATTTTTTTTTATCATGAGGAATCTGAAGCAGCATGGAAGCTAATTTTTCTGTTTAACACCTGTTCCCAGAGAATGTGATTTGGCTACTTCTGTTGCCTTCAAAGTATCACCTTTCTCTTAGATTTCTATCTGAGGGATGTAACTTCTTAATTATCTTGTACATTAAGGTACCCAAATGATCCCTCTTGTTATCTCCTCTTTGTTCTTGACCAGCCCTCTAGAAAGCCAAGAAACAAAGACCTTTTCATCTAGTTTAGAATTGGGTGTGGCTATCTTTAGGGTTTTTTTTTTTTAACTCTATCATCTTTTACATGAGTTTGCAGGGAATGTATAGCTTGCTTGCTATCTGTTTTCAGCTTTCTGAAGTGGATATCCATCCCCCTTGCCCACTCTCCATTGGACTGTTAGCTCTGTACGAAATCACCAGTTTTGCCTATGCCAGACACCTAAAATTCTAGAGCATTTCATCATAAGCAATAATTCCGTGCTCTCAAAGGCAGAAAGATGCTTCTCGTGGTTTTCTTTTTTGTCAGGAACACCACATGGAGAGAGAATTCCTTGCTTCTCTCTTATCATCTTTGACCTGCACCCATTATGAAACCCAGAGCAACCAGCCTGAGAGAGCCAAACCCCCTGCTACCTCATTTTGTCTGTAACTGGGGGTGCTGGGTTTGTCTTCCCATAGGTGGCCCGGAAACTGGTCATCATTGAGAGTGATTTGGAGCGTGCAGAAGAGCGTGCCGAGCTCTCAGAAGGGTGAGTGACCCCGGTGCCACCAGGATGTGTGTGGGGTGCTGCCAAGCAGTGACTAAACAGCATGACCTACTGGCAGTTACACGTTTACTTGTTTTCAGCTCGAAGCTCCCTGTTTGCTCATTTGACTGGGATGAACCATGAGCGTGGAACCCAGGAGGACATGTGTGTGGGGTGTCTGTGTGACTGCATAGATCACTGCATGCATTTACTTGCACACTGATTTTGTGAATGGCCTTGTGCATTTCATGTGTCCACTAACAGCCAAGTCCGACAGCTGGAAGAACAATTAAGAATTATGGATCAGACTTTGAAAGCATTAATGGCTGCAGAGGATAAGGTACTGATGGCTATTGTATGGTTCTGAGGTTTAACTGCCACCCAACAATCTTTCAGCTTTCATCGCCTACTGGTTCATTTGGTAGTAATGACTGCACATCCACTACACCCTTTGCTGTCTCTTATATCTTGCTTTAAAGTGCTTTCTTTTTGATCCTTTTTTGATTCTTTATTTTTCCTTCATAAACAATCTTTGGTGCAGCCTAAAAGAAGCCGAGTCATCGCACTTAAAAGCTATTTTAATTATCTGACACTAAGCCTACCTTGCTTCCATTGCCAAGTTGGGGGGCAATGAATGACTTTGAAGAATTGGAGCATTTTAATCTGTGATGATTTGGCTACTTTGAGGCTGCTCTTTGTCTCTAGAACTCAATTTTCATTTTTCTCCATCTCTCTCCTTTTTTTCCTCCTTCTATCCTTTCTTTGGCTTGATTTGATCTCCTGCCCTCCCTACCCTTCCTGCCTCTATTCTGAAATAATAGCAAATGTGCCGAGCTTGAAGAAGAATTGAAAACTGTGACGAACAACCTGAAGTCACTGGAGGCTCAGGCTGAAAAGGTAGGCCAGAAGCATGATGTGGGGGGAAAGCATTTTTTAAAAATCATTCAAAACAGTAGCCCCACATTTCTCTTTGATGTCCCTACAGACTTAAGGCAACAATTCAGCAGATCTTTTAGGAAATAGCAAAATTCTGACTCCACCACTAGGGGACAATTAAAAAAAAAAAACTTGATTCTTCTTTCAGATGAAAATATTATGTTAGATTGGTGAATTATACTCAGAAATGAATTTTTTTAACGGTTCTGTGTGGATAAATGATGACCATTTGCCTGTTTTCCATGTAAAAGAGATTGGTCCAAGGAGAGCTTTATTGCAGTCTGTTGTTCAAATCTCAAGTTCAACTGTGCCTATATCTGAGTGATCTTTGATAGCTTTGGAGGAGGGAAGAAGGGGTGTGGGTCTATATATGGGGAAAACACATGCTTAGAGTGAACTTTAGCCTGACATATGGAATTATCTTTCTAATTACAGTACTCACAAAAGGAAGACAAATATGAAGAGGAAATCAAGGTTCTTTCTGACAAACTGAAAGAGGTAAAAATAAAAAGAATAAAGTTTATTTACCAAACTTTAAATGAGCATCAGATGTTCATTTTAAGGTGGCGGGACCCAAAAGCATATGCCAATGACATAGTGTTCATCACTATTCATATTCGCCACATTCATATTAGTGTCAGTGTGCTGTCCTGCCATCGTTGATCCCCCTAAGACTGTATGTGATGCTAGTCAACACCTTTAGACTGCTTGCTAATATTATATAGTATATTAGTATATATTTTGCTGCTTGCTAATCATACTTCAGGTGTCCCTATATTTGCAACCACTTGGAAGTTAAACTTTGTTAACTTTCCTAAACTGAATTATTCCAGGCTGAGACTCGGGCTGAATTTGCTGAGAGGTCAGTAACCAAATTGGAAAAGAGCATTGATGACTTAGAAGGTAAGACTTTATTATTTTTTTTTGTTTTTGTTTTTTGTTTTTCTCAATACTTGACTGGGGGAGTGAGTGCGTTGTTCATCTTTTCAGCTGAAAGTTGACTTGGTAAAAAGTTTTCCAACCCATATTTATTAACCTTAATTCATTGTTTAGGTGGGCAGTTATTTTGCTCTTGCTCCTCTTTTCTTCCTGATATTTTCAGACTTGCTTTTAAACTTTTAGATCTGCCTTCTTTGAGTTCATTTAGAACAGTTTGGTCTCTGTGTGGAAAGTGATGTTGAGATCTAAAAGATATGATGGGTCTGCTATAAATCTGTTATGTAGATGAATGTGATTATAAGTGTATGTGTATAAGCATATATGTTTGTGTGTTTGTATAAATGGAGACAAAAGAGGGTTGGGGAAGAGAGAGAGACAGAGAGAGAGAGAGACAGAGAGAGAGAGTGTGTCTAGGAGTCTTTGGGAAGGGAAGATGGAGGTTATTAAAATAGAGAGTAGTGTATAGTAGCAAGTATAGCAAAACATTTGAGTAGAAAAAGAGACAATTGCAAAATAATCTAGCCCCAAACAAACAAACAAATAAAAAACTTCATCCAGACAAAATGTAGAAGACTGAGAGTTTGAGTCACCATGGAGTGCACTATTATAAAAAGAATGAGCATCCCACGCCACCCTTCTGGACAGGAATGGTGTACAATGGGTTTGGACAGAGAGCAGAATGGGCAGAGAGCTGGGTAGCTTAAAAGACACTTCAAGAAATCCATACCCCCATGACTAGTTCAGACAGGAAGTTGGTGACTTTAAGGTAGGGCAAGATAAGGATAATAGACTGTAATTACAAACTGTCCCACCTAACACTGGCCTTGGAAATCTCCCTTCCAGTGTTTCTGGCTATAGATTGCAAGCTATTTGAGTATCATTAAAAATACAGCTCTATAAAAGAATATTTCACTATCCACTCAGTCTACTTTTATTTGGTTTCGTTTAAGTCTTCATGTGGCATACTGACTCCATGTTTGATTATGATTTATCACATCAAGTCATTCTCATTTCATTTTCTGATGGTTATTTGTTGTTATTTTTCATTTTTATTTTAAATCCTCCTCTTCTTCCGACCACCTGTTGCCATTACTTCCTTCCTGCATTGCCCTTTTCTTCCTGCTGCTGTTTCTGGATGGTCTCCATGCTACCTCCTTCACCCTCCATCTGATCACCTTCCACCTTCCACGCCCTTGCTCCTCTGCCTTCCACTTCACGGCCATAGATGAGCTGTATGCTCAGAAGCTGAAGTACAAGGCAATCAGTGAAGAGCTGGACCACGCTCTCAACGACATGACTTCAATGTAAATTATCTTCTTCCCTGCCTGCCTGCTCGCTCCTGTGAACTGCTGTTGGTGCAAGCTCACCCCTATCCCTTTCCCCTTTTGCTTTTATCTACACAAATCCCCATCTCACCTGCAAACCTTGAATTGCTTTAAGCCCTTGCTGCTTCTGCTTATTTAGGTATCATCCTTTTGTTCCTATAAATCTAGAAATCCAATACTGGTATCATTCTTTAACAGCAAAGGCAAGTTTAATTAAGACTATTTAGGGCATTTATTCCAATTATGGATTTTACTTTAAGAATTTTAACCTTGCTCTTTGTTTCTCAGCAACAAGTCTTTTAAAAGTGAAGTGCATTTTTTTGTTGAACAGTCTATCTCAAAAATTAAAGTAGGGAAACAGTTCTGTTTATGAGTAATTTTCCCAGAAGAGAAGAAAAATAAGTGTTTCATTAAACAAGATAACCCTTTTTATGAAATGATGACAGGTTACAAATAAACTAGGAAGAAAATAGTTAATATGGGGCCATTGGCTTTAGAGCTAGAAGGAACCTTAACAATCATCTAGTTCAAGCCTTTCATTTTACAGGTAGATAAATTGAGGCCATGAAATGGAAAATGACTTCCCTAAGGTCACATATGTTCACAAATAACTCAGGATTCTAAACGTCATCTTTAATGAAAAATCTAAGTGTTCTTTCCACTACACAGCATTTCATGAGATGCTATTAACTTATAAATTGATTTGAATTTTTGCATACTGAGAATTTCAGACAGTATTATCTTGGTCCCCTTGGACTGATAGAACCAAAGTTTCCATGGTTTGTTTTTTGTTTTTTAGATTAAATAGCCTCCATCACATTAAAGTATTGAAATTATAGCCCTTTTAAGAGGAAGAGGAAACAAATAGAAACTACAGATCCTATAGGTAGGATCAATACCCCACCACCAACACGTATAGCCTTCCAAAAGTCATTTTATGTGCAATGAAAGCAATGGATGTATAAACAAAATCACTAGGTTCTAGGCCCAATTCTGCCAGTAATTGTCCATGAGTCCTTAGGCAAGTCACTTCACCTTTATCAACTTCAGTTTCCACATCTGTAAGATGAAAGGATTGGGCTAGAGAGACCCCCGATGCCCTAACATTCCAAGATTCTATCCTGTCTCATGAAAGGGGAGGCAGAAAGGCATAGTGACAAAGTCCTGGATTGAAGGCACTGCTCATTTGGTAGCTGTAAGACATGAAAAAAATTACATTTTAAAGTTAAATTTCTAAGCCTCAGTTTCCACTTGCAAAATAAAGGAGTTAAAACTGGATGCTTTTTAAGGGCCCTGTAAGCTCTGACACTTATGATTCAGTGAATGTATAGATATAGACTTCAATATAACTAAACCAGTTTACACACTATGGCAGCATCTCAATCATAACTTTTCCCCCTTCGAAGTCTAGCCTAACAGATTCCTCATGGATAGCTTTAGCATTCTAAGAACATCCTGTTCTATAGCCTCCCTACCACAGTCCATTCAGAAAACACAGTAGCTTAAAGTATAGAGTTCATAGTTTCTTGCTGTCATATTTAAGAAAAAGAAAGGGAATCTCTAAATTTCTAGCCTTAGAGACTTTATAGTTGATATAGAAGATTGAGACCAGTCCATTGACTATAATCTTATAAAATGAAGTTAACTAAGATAATCTCTCCCAGTTCTAATCAATTATTAAACACTTATTAAGCATCTGCTATGTGGCAGGCACTGTGCTAAGCTCTAATATTCTATGATACTGAGCAGCTATGTAGCCCAGTGGCTAGAGCACCAAATCCTGGAGTTGGGAGGTCCTGGGTTCAAATATGGTGTCAGATTTTTCCTACCTGTGTGACCTGGGCAAATAATTTAGCCCTAATTGCCTAGCCCTTGTCACTCTTCTGCCTTGGATTTGATTTTATATATACACACATTCTGTGAAACTGAGAAAATTGGCCAATTGGTCTTTTAAGACTTGCTTTGACAGTCCTAGATACGTATCTTTTTAAAAGTGCAATTTAACAACTGGAAGGATTCTTAGAAACGCTTTGAGTCTGTGCTAGAACGCTGCTGTAAATTCTGCCAAGTGTGTGGCCGGCATGCATGCTGATTTCTGTCATATTGTTATTGCTATTTTTTTGCTTTTTCTTTTTTTTCCCATTGTGCCACTTTTCTTTCCTCCCTTCCCACCTTTTTATCTTCATGCAGATAAATTTCTTTGCTTCACCTCTCTCAAGACTCCTTCATCAAGCTGGATGTTCCACCTGTCTGAGCTCTGCAGTTTTTCTCAGGTTTATTTTCGTGTCCTCCAGCTGCCCTTGATTCTGTCTTCCTTTAGCATCCTGCCTCAGGGCGAGGCTCTCACTGTGCCTTCTATTGTACAGAAGCTCTTTCTTTCGATGTAAAATAAACACCCTTTGTGGAAGCTGTATCTGTTTTGCTATTCCTTATTAGCTGAGCAATTTGAACACTGAATAAAACTGAAAATCTGCTTCATGCCACAAGAGATTTATTTGGGGTTGCTCCTTTGCTCATTCCCCTCCCCTCAGCATTAGGCATAAATGTTAGTCCTCTTGGAAATCATAAAGTCTTTTTCTTTAGCCTAGAGACCTTAGTTATGTAAGGTTGTCTTACAGTTAATATCTCAGCCTCATTTCATTAGTCTGAGTACTTATGGTTATTATTCTCTAATAAAAGATCTGTTTCAATCAATCACCAAGCATTTCTCAAGCACCTACTACATACCAAGCACTGTGAAATTTTGAATTCATTCCAAATCCAAACCAGTGTTTGAACTGGTAAAATAGGGCTTGACTTCAAAAGGGATCTGAGTTCCAAGTGGAGAGACGGGGCATTGCCATTGTTGAAACGAGTTCATTTGAAGCCATTTAATCTGCATTCATTCTGCCCAATTGCCCTTCTTCATTTTGATGCTGAAAATGTCCTCTTGAGTTTTCTGAATAATGTCTTACTGGGTCAAAAGTGAAGAACCATTATATTTTTCATATATTTAGGTTGAGAGGCTCCATATTTGTTATCATTGTATTAAGGAATTTATTTTTGCAATATCTTAATTTTTTAAAGTGTGACCATTAAAGTTGATTTTGTTTTTCCTACTTAAAATGAGGATGTTAGATATCACTATTTGAAAACCGCTGTTTAAAAATTTGTTTGTTATCTTTAAAAAAAATTTTTAATAAAAAACCTTACCTTCCATCTTAGAATCAACACTGTGTATTGGTTGCTAGGAAGAAGAGTAGTAAAGGCTAGTGTAATATTTATAGGGAAAGAATGGGTGGATAAGAAGATACAGGGGACAGTAGGCAATGGAAGTTATGTGACTTGCCCAGGGTCACACAGCTAGGAAGGGTCTGAGGTCAGATTTGATCCCAGGACCTCTCATCTCTGGGACTGGCTCTCAATCCACTGAGCCACCTAGCTGCCTCCTTACTACCTTTTAAAAAACTATTATAAATTTAGAACTTTGAAAGTATAATTTTCTTTTTTTTTTCATTCCTAATACTTACCCACTAACAAGCTGGTTGTATCTCTCCTTTGTTTTTGAGTCCCAAGCTACTTTTTTTATATATGAAATTTTTACAAATTTTTCATTGATCCAAAATAGTTAATATGCTGGTCTTTCTTGGGTTGCTACAAATTAAGAATTCCTCTCCCAATGGTTACTCCATAATTAGCTGGGCTAAATCTTTGGGCAGTAGTCATGGCCTAGTCCAGAAGCCATAACTGAAGCCTTTCCTACTTGGTAGGATTGACCATAGCTAGTTTGGCTTTAGAGAACACAGGCACCTCCGTGCTCTAATGAGGTGTTGAAAGGAGGACTTTTGAATACATTAATAGTAGAATAACTCCAGAAATAGTGTCAGCTGCTTTTTAGACTCCAGCAAGGATATGAAATAGTATGGTTTTTTACCTATTTTTTAAAATATGGTTTGTAGATTAAAGTACGCCTTTGACTTTTGCTATATAATTATATGTATTCTAATTTTTTCTTTTATCTAGAATCTGAACATTCCCTCCAGAGGGGGGAAAAAAAAATTCTGTGGTTTGAATTAATGTTTTGCTTTGTTTCTCCCCCAAAGATTTTTGGTCCTTCTTTTGACCAGTGGCCCTTCCTTTCTCATTTTAATTTAAAAAAGAAGAATACTAAAGAAGCCCCTTCTGGTTTCTGGCCTTAAACAAAATGGCCAGTCCTATTTAAGCTCCTGCTTTAGTTAATGTTCAGATAATCCTGAATACTTTCCACTATCGAAAGCTGTGCACTTGAAGTGCATCTATTTTTGGAAAGTGTTCCCAAGACTCACAAGTGTTCTTTAGTAGCATTAGAAGAGGAGGAGAGGAAGGAAGAAAACAGGAAAAGAGAGGAGAGAAGGAATAAAACAGGAGAGGAGAGAAAGATTTTAGTCCAAGATGGAACCAAGTATGGAAAGTAAAGTTGGGTGGCAGGAGGAGCAGAGAGAATTATATAATACATAAAACAATTTGGCAAATATGACCAAATTGCAGCTTCTATTTATAGAAACTTCCTCTGAGACCTTTTAAAATAAGCTTGGTGCTACCCCTAGAGGTACCAAAGGCAAACAAAGTTTTAGTTAGCAGGCAAGTTGGCACCAGGTTGATAGCTATTCCTAAACACCCCCTTGAAAGCTGGGAGAGGACAGTTTTCTGTTATAGAATATAATCTCTTTATGCTCTTATATACAAATATGTAATTTCATTCCCAAGGAGCTTTTCCCCAGGCAATCACTTTTATTTCCACTAGAATCCAGAAAATTAGGGGAAGGTTCGGTGATAATAACAGGAGTATGTTATATCATTATCTACACACAAACGAGGAGGTCAATAAGGGTCTAACCACTTGCCTACTCTTACTGTCATTATGTATCTGACTACTTCTGGATGTCATGCTAGGAAACTTGGACAATAATTTTAATAATAAAGAATTCATTGCTCCCCTCCCCCTCCAAGCACACAGTTTTCATGGATTACATGGACCATTACTGAAAAACGCACATATCCCTTAGACCTTACATTTGGTACCTGAACATTTTCCCTAATTGGCAGGATTGCTTATCTTTTTTTTTTAATTATGTAGGATATCTGCTCCTTGGCCATCACCATCAAACTTCTCCTTGATTAAAACTAGAGCCATTGATCAACTTTTCCTGGACTAAACACAACCACTTTCCCCTTTAGTGTGTATTCTCATACAGGCTGACAGTCTTCATCATACCATAGTGGCACTCTAATTCTACCTGTAATTAGTTTAATAATAATTATTATTATTAGTGATTATATAACTTTATAGTTATTTTTAATATTACTGCTATTAAAAATAACACTAATGTCCATTTATATAGCATTTCAGTGGCATAGTGTTGTATATATATTTAATCCTCACAACAACTCTGTGAGGTAGGTATTATTATACATATTTTACAGATGAGACAAGTGAGGCACAGAGAGGTTAAGTGATTTTCCCAGAGCCACATAGTGTCCGAGGCAGTATATGAACTCAGATCTGCCTGCCTCCAAGTCCAGGACTCTTACCCATTAGGTCCCCTAGCTGCCCTGTGTTATTGGATTGTAAAACTTTTATTGTATCCCTCTCTGATCAGCTCTTCCAGAACAAATCTCATTGAGATACTGATAATTCTCCACATATTTTATAATCTATCTATTAGCTAATGAATATGAAGTCCATGTTGAGGACAGAAATATGAAATGTGCTTGCATTTTCACTCTGTATTCAATAATAGTTTCAATTCTGGTTTCAAGATAGTATAAAATGTCCTCTGCCTTCTAGCGTCAGACACCAGCATATTCCAGCCTCACCCTTCCAAAGCTCTAGTCAGTTTTTTAGTTTCTCTTTAGTGTTAGCTAGAACTCCTGCATCCTCTAAAAAAGGTATTTGCAAGGTACCAAAATGATGAGTAAAACAGAACCACAGAATCAGAGAAAGAGGGAGAGTTTAGTTTTCTTCTTCTGCCTGTCCTCCTGAGGAAACTAATGCAGTAGACATCTGCATTCCTGAGTTGTTCCCTAAAACCAGTTATAATTTGTTCCCCACCCCAAAATGGGAGGACATAGATCAAGGACTTGAGGTAGTGATATAATACATTTGTCCATTGTTGTCAAGGCTATTTATTCCTTGTCATTTAGCTCTAAAAATGATCATCTGCAAGTAAGTTCAGCAGTGAAGCAAGGATGCGTCCTTATCACCCTCTGTTATTTAATATTGTAATTAGAAATGCTTGCTTCATTTAGGTCTAAAACTCAGTTAAACACACACATGTCCTGACACAGGCACCCCATAGTGGGAAGAGGATGGAAATTTGACACAGATTTATTAGAAATTTCACTTGTCTATTTCACTCTGGGAAAGAAAATTCCATTTTGAAATTAAACAATCGGGAATAATTTGTCCTATTCCAGCTGCTTGCCAGTATATTTCTAGACCATCCTCCGTGTGGCATGATAAGATGATACTGGAATCCTACAGCCTTCCCCATCCTCCTTAATTCCTATAATGGAATCACATGACTTCCCCACACCTTAGCTGAGGGCACCTAAAGACTTGAATTTTTAAAACTGCTCTCAAATATTAAAAATAAATAAAAATTGAATAATATGGGGGAAAGTATCAAGTGATAACATTTGTATAACCCAGTGGAATTGTTTGTTGGTTCTGGGAGAGGGGAGAAAAAGAAAATGAATCATGTAAACATAGAAAAATATTTTTAAAATTTTTAAATAAATAAAACTGTTCTCAACTCATGCAGAGGGGGCTGGACTTGAACTGGGAAGATGAAGGTTCTGAGCCTTGCTCTGCCTCATCCTAGCTGTGTATTCATTAGGTAAAGACCCATAATCTCTTCAAAACTTCAGTTTCTTCATCCATAAAATAAAGAAGTGGGAGAGAACTTTTAAGGTTCCTTCCAGCTCTAAAATTCTGTAATGCTGAGGTCTTTGGGGAAAGAAATCTATTTCTATCCACTTTTCTACAGTAAGGAATGGTAATTAATCATGACTTGAGCCAAATTTGAGCTAACAAGGACGGCATTATTCTCCCTCTTTCTTTCATCTACAATGTTTACATCATATTTTCTTTTCGTAGAAAAAGGTGAGTCATGTGAATTGTTTTTGTTTTTATTTAGTGGTTTTCTTTTGAAGAAAAAAATAAACTCAACTTTTTTTTTTTTAATTTCCTGAATGGTGAGTCTGTCCTATGGGCTTGGAAGGGGATGGTGGGGGCCAGTGTAGATACTGAGGGAAAGGGTAGGTATCTGATTATAAAACTCATGGAAGATGAGCACAATGCCCCCCTTCTGCCTTGGTGCTGAGCCTGTTTTCATCTTCCATAGTAAGTCAAGGTGTACAGCATGAGGGTTCATTCTTTCTCTTCCTGATATTCTGTTCTCCCCCAACCAAGTGTTGGCCCTCGCCCATGTCTAGCTCTGTCCACGCTGTCCTTCCTCAGGACTTTGTACGAGGCTTTAATCATCAGCCATACCAGCATGCAGGACTGATGATGAGGCTAAAAGGTAAAGTGTTCTAAAGAAGTAACCCGTTCCCGACTGCCCGGGGTGTGATGGTTTTCTCTCTGTTAACGCCTGCTCTCCTCATTTCTCTGACTAACCCTCTCTTCATTCTGCCTCTCTTTTTCTCTTCTAACCTGCTTGCTGACTTGTACAGACCAACTCTACCAGCAACTTGAGCAAAACCGCCGCCTAACTAATGAACTAAAGCTGGCCTTGAATGAGGATTAACCTCGAGTGCAAAAGACGCGTCAGTCTTTATAGCTTAAACTGTAACATTTCATGAAGGTTTGAATTCTAGAAATGTAGTCCATATGTGAGAAATCTATGGATCTAGCACCCCCCATTATGAGGGGTACAAAATGGTCCTTTCTGGAGACATTCAAGTGAGAGAAATCTAGCCAAGAGGCTGGTGTGGTCTCCCCCTTTTCTAACGAGAATAATTCACTTGTCTCTTGACTGCAATTCTAATCCAATATTTTGTTAAAATACACAGAAATCCATAATTATATGTATATATTAGAGTCAGTTCCACACTCCTTCGTGGTCCCTGGTTTGCATAGTGTGACATGGTTCTGGATTGTTTACTGTTGGTTTAGAGAGCAGGTGTGAGTCCACCTCTGGTTCTCAAAACCGGAGCAGGCGATCTGTCTCGTTCATTTGTTGTGCCCTGTTTGAATCATGATTAAACAGACAGGCTTTGAAAAAGGAGCCTCCGTAAAGAACCTGGGTTGGCTGAAAGGCATGCTTGTTTCAGCCTCATCGGGTGGGTGGAATCTGGGAGAATATTGTGCTAATGTTCAGTGTCCTTGAAGAATATTATGACTATGTCCTAATGAAGTGTGCATGCAACATGACTTTAATTATTGATCATCTTTTAGCAGGAAAAAAAATGGTTCATTTGACTTTGCATTACAACCCCAAATTATTTCATTCTTGTTTTCTGAAAAGTTGAGTTAGGATGCCATTTGTAAAACTCTTAGGTCCCCCAAATCAGAGGACCTGGGTTCCGATCCCAAGTTAGCCATACACTGGCAACCAGGTGATGAATGACTTTATTAAAACTCCACATTACCTAGCAAAGTCAGTTATGTTTGATTCCCTGAGACAAGTAATTCACAACCCTCTACCAAGTCTGAATTACATTTATTCAGAGCAGTTTAGAAATGCTAATAAGCATATCATAATAATTAGGGGCATTTCTAATAGCTCTAATTCATTTTGCCAAAGCCACCATCCCTCTTTCCAGGACTTTGTCCATTTGGAAACCATGAGTAGTGTATTATGAGCATGCCTGGTTCCAGTCATTTAAATCTGCTCTTCATGATTGAGTATTTGCATGCTTTAATGTTAAAACATCGAGTGTGTTCAGAGAGCTGCTATTGATGTCTTAATTTTCTAATCCCACAACAGAGAAAGTGGCACATGCCAAAGAAGAAAACCTTAGTATGCATCAGATGCTGGATCAGACTTTACTGGAGTTAAACAACATGTGAAAACCTCCTTAGCGGCGACCACATTCTTACCTTTTTTTTTTTTAATCAACACCTGCTTGCCATGAAACCCCTTTCATTTGTTCATTTTTGTTTGTTTGTTTTTTAAATTTTGTTTTACCACTGTCACGGGAACATCTGCAAAATACCGGCCAGACATTAGGGGAATACCAGACAAGGGCAAGCTATATACAAGTCAGGGTGATGATGGTTTAAATGTGCCATTTCCCAGGATAATGTTGCCTACACTTTGTAGAGAGTTTAGCAACACAGTATGTGCAGTCCAGGAATCCTCACTAAAGCAGAAAGATTTCCACTTCAAGTGCCAACTCTAGATTTAACAAGATTCACATTGGAAACACAATCAGGTGTGGACTGGTGCTACTTTGAGCAAAAGGTACTTCTGTGGTCTTTTGTTTTATATTAGACAATTTCGGATTCTACCCAACACAGTAATTTATTTTGTCGGAGTTTTATTAAGAGATGAGAATTTGGACCTTCTATTCCTAAATTTGATTAAAAACATCAACAATAGATTTGTAAGCCACACTGCTATTTTAAGACTTGTCTTTTTTGAACTTGTACACTTGCAGCTCATTACAAATTGTAGGGCAGCATTTCAAAAGGAATTTCCACTCTTTTTTCCCAGTTTTTCATGTTAAAATGAAAGATTAATTTAGGCACTACATAAAATTGGTAGGGAAAAATGTTTCTTATTTGTGTTGGGGGGGATTAAAAATCGGTATTTGCTTCACTTTATTTTACACACTCTTAAGCAGTTTTTAAAAGTTATAACTATGTAAACATTGTATAATGATATGGAATAAAAATGCACATTTTAGGACATTTTCTAAATTTGGCAGTCTTGTCATTTGTGTTCTATCTTCTGAATTTGGTTTGTGTCATTTATTTTTTCTGTATTCATTATTGCATTATTTCCCTAAAACAAGGCACCTTGGAAAAGTCCAATTGAAAACTGGGCTCAGGTTTATTTTCTTTGGGGAACTGTGTTTAAGGCTACATAAATGTAATGGTTTATTGAGACAACAAAAAATGACTTTAGAAAGTCATATACACGTATACATCTAGACTATTGAGAGAAGAAATCACTATGTGGTAAAAATTTTCAGTGGGTTTAGAGTCAGGCCAAGAGTCAAGAGGTCCTGGATTAAAATCTGGCCTCAGATACTTCCTAGCTGTGTGACCCTGGACAAGTCACTTAACCCCCATTGTCTAGCCCTTACTACTCTTCTGCCTTAGAACCAATATGCAGTATTGATTCTAAGACAGAAAGTAAGGGTTTAAAAAAAATTACTAGGACATCTGGAAAATAGTTTGGCAGAAACTAGGTATAGACCAATATCTTATACCATTCACTAAGGTACAATCAAAATGGATATAAGATCTAGATATAAAAGGAGATATAATAAGCAAATCAGAAGAACAGGGAATGTATCACCTATTAGATTTATGGATAGGAGAGAAATTTATGAGAAAACAACAGATGGAGAACATTGTGAAAGTGTAAAATGTGTAATTTCAAATACAGTAGATTGAAAAGTTTTTGTACAAATAAAACCTGTTGCCAAGATTAGAGGAAAACCGAAAATTAGGGGAAATTTTTCAGACTATCTCTAGGATAAAGGTCCAATATCTAAAATATAGACAACTTTGTCAAATTAATGGGGAAAAGAATGATCCTCCCAAATGATAAATAAGTAAAAGACATGAACAGATCATTTTTGGATGAAGAAATTAAAGCTATCTATATATAAGTATATGAAAAATGTTCTAAATCATTACTGATTAGGAAATGCAAATCAAAATAATTCTGAGGTATCATCTTACGCTCATCAGATTGACTAAGACAGAAGGGCAACATGACTAATGTTGGAGGGGGTTATGGAAAAGTGGGGACACTAATACACTGTTGGTGGAACTATGAACTGAACCAACCATTCTGGAGAGTAATTTGGAATTGTGCCCAGAGCCATAAAACTGTATATAGCTTTAGACTGAGCAGAGACATCAAAAGAAAAGGAAAAGAAGCTATATGTTCCAACACATTTATAATAGCTCTCTTTGTGGTGATAAGAACTGGAAATCAAGAGGATTTCCATCCATCAGGAAGTGGCTAAACAAATTGTGGTATATGATTGTGAAGGTATATTATTGTGCTATAAGAAAGAATAAGCAGATTGATGTTTTTTTAAAAATTGGAAATAACTACATGGGATAAGAAAGAATAAAACAAGTAGAAGCAAAAGAGCATTCTATTTAGCTACAGATTTAATATTTGAAGAATAACCTGTGAATGTTCACCTCCAGAGGACAAACTGAAAAATGGAAATACAAAAGACATATATACAGATCCTTTTGCTGGATGATGCCTTCTATGGCATGGGGAAGAGAGGGGTGAGCTAAAATACCTGGAAATAAATTCTATCAATTAAAAAAATTCATATGCAGTATATGATACCATTGGCATTATCACCACTTGATCATATGTGTGTATGTTATGACCATTGATAAATTACTGTCCTCCACATAGATTTCCATAATTTTATTTTTTTTTACCCCTACAGACAGCCAACCTTGAGCCATGTAGTAAACACATTATAACTGTAAATCTATTACTTTCCAAATGACTAGAATCTACTGGAGATTTTCACTTTAATAACTCCTTTCTTCTCAGAATTGAAATTCTTAAATCACTTACACTGGGGACATCCAGGTGGCACAGTGGATAGAAAGCCAGGCCTGGAGTCAGGAGGACCTGGGTTCAAATTTGTCCTCAGACACTTCCTAGCTGTGTGACCCTGGGCAAGTCACAACCCCAGTTACCTAGCCCTTGCCTTTCAGTCTTAGAGTTGTTACTAAAACAGAAAAAAAGTTGTTGGGGGGGGGGGTAACCATTTACTGTCCCTGAGCCTTAATTCCATTATTTGTAAAATGAGGAAGTTGGACTTAGAATGGCCTCTGGGGTCCCTTCCATCTTGAGATCTATGGTTTGGTTTGGTTTGGTATTTTTCTGGGCTCCAGGGGTTCATCTATAAAATAGGGTTAATAATACTTACCCCCAAGCTGAAAGTAGAGAGAGAACTACAGTGATTCTTCAACTATCATGAGAGTTAAGTTCCAGAGACCCCCACCATAGGTGAAAATCCAGGAAGTAGCAGTGTTATGTTTATTTTACTATTTATATCTATTTTAAGGCTTTATAAACTCTTCCCATTCTCATCTAAACTTTTCCCACACTCTTATAAACACTGAGCCAATCAGCACCCAGGATCCAGAACATAGCACTGTGGTTGGTCGCCTTTCATTCCAGCAGCCAATAGTGTGCCATGTACAATCTCACATTGGCAAACTTGCACAAGCAGTAGTGGCTCATTGCATTTCTATTGTGTACAGTACAATGTTCATCCACAAAATCCCAGGATATAGCAAAAACTCTGCAACATAGAATTCTATTTTTTTTTACCCACAATACAGTGAAGTCGCAATGAGTAAGATGTGATATAGCGAGGGGCAACTGTATATGATTTCATGAGAGGGCTTCCAGTTCCTAAATCTGTAATCATTCAAGATATGATCATAACAATTGGTGAATCTTCTATAGTTCAAGGAAAATTCAAAATGGGAGGCATTTCAGATGCCATTAAGGAGGAATTAAGTCAATCAATAGCCACAGCTTCCCATATGATCATGGATTTGGAACTGATATAGTCTTCAAAGGTCATATCATTGGTTCCAACTCTTAGATTCTAATGAGAAAACTGAACTCCACTTCTCCAGATCAAGGGACATGCCTAGATCACACAGGGAGTAATCATAATGATGTTTGATCATTTTTCAGTCATGTCTGACACTCCAATACCCCAATCTGGGGTTTTCTTGGCAAAGATACTGGAGTGGTTTGCTATTTCTTTCTCCAGCTCATTTTATGGATGAGGAAACCGAGGCAAAAAAGGTTAAGTGACTTGCCCAGGGTCACCTAGCCAGTGTGTATCTAAGACCGGATTTGAACTCAGGAAGAGGAATCTTGACTCCTGGCCTGACACTCTATCCAATAATATTTATATAGTGCTTTAAGATGTGTGAACTTAGTGGATAGAGAGCCAGGTGTGGAATTGAGATCATTTTTTTTTTAACTCTTACCTTCCCTCTTAGAATAAATGCTGTGTATTGGTTTTAAGGTAGAAGAGTGGTAAGGGCTAGGCAATGGGGGTCAAGTGACTTGCCCAGGCTCATACAGTGATGTGACAAGGAAATCACTTTAAAAGACTGATATATATTAATTTAGGTCGCCAAGGAATTCAGCTATGTAATTCCTAAATGAAAACTCAAGTCAGCAGTCAATCTTTTATGGAGTTTTTAATTACAAACAGGAGGAAGAAAGGTATTAGAGAGAGAGAGAGAGAGAGAGAGAGAGAGAGAGAGAGAGAGAGAGAGAGAGAGAGAAAGGGGAGAGAAGGGAATAGGGCTAAAATACCCCCTCTGTTTAGGCTGGGCCAAAAGGCCCAAGCCCTTATATAGCTGAGGCAAAGAAAGAGATCAGTCCCTATCACTCACGTGACCAAAATGGAGAAACTGTCTCAGGGGCCTCCACCTCCAGCCTCCTTCAGAGCAAGCCTTCTCAGAGCACAACCTCTCAGAGCAAAACCCCTCCAAACTCCCCTCAGTCCTCAGATCCCTCTATCTTTAAGGAAAACATCTCAGTTCCCTCCCCTCAGTTCTCACATCTACCAATCACTGTCCATGTCTCCCCTGTGCCAATGGTGGCTCTAGCTTAACCCAGGACCACCCAGAGGTCTGCCCCTTTGCACATGTCTGTTGAAGGTCATATTCTCAAATAATTAAATTTTGATCTATGCTGCAGCCCTTCCTAAATCCTGTTAGGACTGAGTAGGGTGGAGATTGTAAGTTCCAAGACCTGGTTCTGTCATTCCAAGTATCTCTATTGTATCAATTCTAAAATCAATCATGACTCAAAGAACTTCCTGTTCTATGCTTAAGTATAGGTCAAAGCCCTTTCCATTGTTCAGCAAAAGGTTTCTGTCCTAAAGTAATCTTAAGTAGGGAGGAGAAGGACCCTGCCATGCCAAGGGGGGTTCACATTCCAATAGACTATCAGTAGGAAATTTTTCAAGTATGAAATTTCCCAATGGTGAAATTTCCAACATTTATAAGTCTAAGAAATTTTAAGGTTTACAGTGAGGAAGTGTCTGAGGTCATATTTGAACCCAGGACCTCCCATCTCTAGGCCTGACTAAATCCACTGAGCCACCCAGCTGCCCCTGATATCAATTCTAAGACAGAAAATAAGGGACTAAAAAACAAATTTGTAAAAAAAGATTTACATATAGTACCCTCTTTAGGATATGAGGTAGGGGCTATTATTAGCTCCATTTTACAGATGAGGAAATTGAGGCAACTCATAGGCAAGGGGTTAAATGACTTGCCCATTGCTACACATTTGAAGTCAAGTCTTCTCCCCATCCAGCATACGCCGCTATTGTCACCTAGCTAACCGTAAGTGTACAAATTAGCATATGAACCCAGGCCCTTTGATGCCAAGTCCATTCCTACTTCCGTTGTACCATAGGACAGAATCATCCAAGATTAATAGTATACCAGAAATGCCCTGGATCTCCCATGCCAGTTGTAGCTCCAACAACTCCAGTTTTAACCTTCCAAAAGTTTCCTTCCCCCTCAGAATGGCTCCTGAGATCTCTAGGTTGGTGAGTTTTCCCTCAAGCTCCAGGAAGTGGTTGCAGCTGTCTGGGAGAGACTTTGGAATGTCCCAACGCAAACAAAAAAAGGCAGAAGTATTAAGTGAGTTAAACAAGGTTTGTGCCATTGCTTCCAAAATTAGAGACTCGGGTTTTGAAAGAAATTAGAAATGTGTCGAGCAGTAGAGGAGCATTCCTTCCATTCTGCATACTTTTTGACACTGAGGCTTTTCAGAACTACATTCCTGAGACACATGTCATAAATTTTGTGTGTCATACTGAATGAGTGAAGCTTTGTTGAGTGTTCACCAATGTGAATGTAATTTATGCCAGGATTGTGACAAAGGGAAATCATTCCTAAAGAATTAATCTGGCTCCTGCTGCTGCCCAGAGAGCCCTATTTCCAGTTGGTAGGTAATGTGTATTTACTACCAAGAATAAAAATCAAGGAAAATGTTGAAGTCTTACCTGGCCTTTACCACAATTAATGCCCTACATTTCATATAGTTTTTCTCCACTAGAGTTCTGGGGAAAACTCGAAAGCTGTTTTTCCTAGGATTGATTTTTCCGCCTTGCAATGGAAGACTTTATTATCTTTTTACCCCCAATTTTTTTTACCTTTTGCCCCCAGAAATCTTCATTGCAAAAGCCCTCAAACCGGCAACAAAAGAATATCTACCCTTTGATCCAGCCATAGCACTGCTGGGTCTGTACCCCAAAGAGATAATGGACAAAAAGACTTGTACAAAAATATTCATAGCTGCGCTCTTTGTGGTGGCCAAAAACTGGAAAACAAGGGGATGCCCATCAATTGGGGAATGGCTGAGCAAATTGTGGTATATATTGGTGATGGAATACTATTGTGCTAAAAGGAATAATAAAGTGGAGGAGTTCCATGGAGACTGGAACAACCTCCAGGAAGTGATGCAGAGCGAGAGGAGCAGAACCAGGAGAACATTATACACAGAGACTAATACACTGTGGTATAATCGAACGTAATGGACGTCTACATTAATGGCGGTGTAATGTCCCTGAACAATTTGCAGGGATACAGGAGAAAAAAACACTATTCATAAGCAAAGGATAAACTATGGGAGTGGAAACACCAAGAAAAAGCAACTGCCTGAATACAGAGGTTGAGGGGACATGACAGAGGAAAGACTCTAAATGAACACTCTAATGCAAATATTATCAACAAAGCAATGGGTTCAAATCAAGAAAACATCTAATGCCCAGTGGATTTACATGTCAGCTATGGGGGGGGTGGGGTGGAGGAAAAGAAAATGATCTATGTCCTTAACGAATAATGCTTGGAAATGATCAAATAAATTATATTTAAAAATAAAATTAAATTAAATTTAAAAAAATTAAAAAAAAAAAAGCCCTCAAACCCTGCGACTTGCAGTCAATAAAATCCTAAAAAAATCATTTTAAAAAATTCACTATGAACTAGAGGTGGAGAACACTTTAAATCCGTTTCAGGACTCAACAATAGTTATAAATGTGGAGGGGAAAAAACAAAGCTCAGAGATTAAGATCAGTTCTGTGGCCCCACCTCTGAACTCCTATTTGGGTTTCTTTGCTGAGAACTGGCTGGGAAAGAAGAATGTTGGCCTGAAGCAGAAATTAGGAAAACTCAGCCCTGGTTGAGAAGGTCAAACAGTTTCTGGGAGTTCCTTCTCCAAGAGGAAGCACTCTGGGGAATTGCTGTGGGATCTACCATCTTTTAAGAGGAAAGGTATTAACCAAAAAGGTGAAACCCCATTGCATTGTCCAGGTAAAGCAGTTCCCCTGTGTTACTGAGTGGACATTGCTGGTCTGGAAGGGGCTGAGAAATTGGGGGGTGGGGGTAGCATTCCTTAGTGGGGAGCTTCCTTAACGGGTGAGTACCCCTTTTATTCTTTTCAGTCAAGGAGAAAGGAAGTCACTAAAATGGTGCTTTACTTGAGTCTGGCAAAGTAATCAATTGTGATTGTGTTTATTTCTTTTCTTCTTACTCCCAGACTGATGTTGGGAATTTGTTTAGTTAATATCCTGTTTTATCTCCTAATAAGGACAGCTAACTATATTTGCAGACGTTCAAAAAGAGTGGTTTTCCAGTGGGCATGAAGTTCTGTTGCTTAGGATCATTAAAAGATAAAATAAAGGCCTCAGATAGGGATAGAGACTGGACCTATGATTTTATTGTCATAAGGAGCTCCCAAATAAAGAAACACCCTCTACCCATACTGGTTGGCACTTTCTCTGTAATTTATAGTCTTAGACACTTGACTGGAATCTTGAAAGGTTATGTGACTTCCGTAGAGTCTCACAACCTCTATGTACTAGAGGTGGGATTTGAACCTAAAACTTCCTACCTTCAAAGCCAGCCCTATACACACTATGACACACTACTAGTCTCATGCCCAAAAACATAGCCAGTAATGTTTATAAGTTTTTGTACATTTTTTCTTTTTGGAACCCTTACAGAAAACCCTTTGAAACCCTTAGAATCAGTACTAAGTATTGGTTCTATGAATCATGTAGCCATGGAAGAATACTTAAATAAAATAAAATGAAAAAACTACATATTGATTCTAAGGCAGAAGCGCAGTAAGGATGAGGCAGTTGGGGTTATGTGACTTGCCCAGGGTCACACAGCTAGGAAGTGTCTGAGATCCCATTTGAAGCCAGGACCTCCAAAACTCCAGACCAGCTGCTCCATCTATCCATGGTGCTACCTAGTTGCCCCCTTTTGCCCCATTTTTTCCTGCAGGTATTAAGAAACAATTGACTTGCCACATTCCACATCAGTTGTTTCTAAAATCAAATGTACATTCAATGTTTTATCTACAAAAATCATTCCTAATCAATGATAGAAAAACACATGGCTGAATTATTTGAGTTAAGGTTGTTGAGGATGTTTTTATCAATGGATAATCCAATGCGATGGAAGTTACACAGTACCGGTATGGCATATGGTATGAATCTTAAAAACTGTTCTGACTCTACTTCAGAAGATCTGATTAAGCTATTCCCCATTTTAAACAATGGAGGTACTTGATCAGGAATGTATTGGGAATTTTAACATTACTCCACCCATACTTAGGCATACTTTAGGGGAAGATAAAGTTGTAAACTCCTTACTGAACAATGAAAAGTCCCTAACTCATACGTATAGTGAAGCTAAAACCCTAAGCTAGGTCTATTTTTAGATCTAATACAAAAGGGTGCTAAGTACCTATAAAGGTAAAATTTAAAAGGTCAAACAACTTACAAAGAGCAAGCTTAGCAAAGAGGTGTGAAGTTTTAGTCTACTCAGAGAAGGTGATAAAAAAAAAAAGATGTGAACTAAGAATGGTCAGTCCTGGGGAAAACGTCTACTGTGATTGGTAGATGTGAAAATTTAGGGGAGGTGACATAAGAGAAATTTCTCTTTAAAAGGAGCTGGCTCTCTCTGAACTGGGTGGAAGTTCAGTTTGGAAGCTGAATTGGAGGGTCTCACTGAACACTAGAGCTTGCTTGGGACAAATCCTGTGGTGAGTGATAAAAGACTGACTAGTCTCTCTTAAGGCTCCGTCCTAGGCCAATTGGCCTAGGCCCTTCCTACTATTTCCTCTTACTCTGTCTCTCCCCCTTCTCTTAATTCCTTCATTTGTATTAATTAAAATCTCCATAGAACCCAGCTGACTTGGGTATTTTCATATTTGGGAATTTTTCCCATGGCAACCACTTATTTTTTATTAAAATCAAGACACCAAAATTATCTTTACAGTTTTGGCAATTCACAGTCTTGAAACCCACATTTTCACGGTTACAATGGGATGGCTGAAAGTAAAGTGTTTTTGAAACTGTTACTTTCCATCTTAGAATCAGTACTGGGTATTGGTTCTAAGGCTGAAGAGTGCTAAGCAGTGTGGGCTCAGTGACTTGCCCAGGGTCACACAGCTAGGAATGTCACTTCATATTTCAACCTGACTATGTATTTCATGGAAATATACTGACTTTTATTAGGAGTGAGGAAGTCTCTTTAGTGACCCTTTTTCCTCTGGGAGAAGAAAAGAGAGTATAAATAGAAAGAGCCTGGATGGTCCTGACTGGCATCTTCAAAGTCTGCCCAGAATGGGTACATTTTAAAGGTTCTATCACCTGGCACTGGGCACCATCTTCCATATCCATACAGGAGGGACTGTGTTGCAGACTGACAGAGGATCTTTCTCTAGTCTTTGTTTTGATAGCAGTAAATTACAACTCTGTAAGTTGCTTATGAGCCACAGCTGGGTTTCCCTAAAATGCATTTCAAATGATCTGTGTTGGGAGTTCAGGGCTGTGAATTCTGTAAAGGAATTAGAATCGAGTGTACTTAGCTCTCCAGGCAAACTAGTGTTTGTTTGGGTTTTTTTTTTTGGTTTAACATTCTTTTGGTTAGTATATAAGCCCCTCATGGGCACAGTTCAACATGAAAATCAACAGGCTTTATACTGATAGTGATAATGGTCATTAATATTTATAGACTAGTGCAAATATCAATAATATGAAAATAGGTCTTGATCACTGATACATGTAAAACCCAGTGGAACTGCTCTTTGGCTATGGGAAGGGGGAGGGAGGAACAGAGGGAAAGAACATGAATCATGTAACCATGAAAAAATATTCTAAATTAATTAATTAAATAAATGAATCTAAAGAATAAAAATAAAATATTTATAGAGTGCTTTGCATTCTGCGTGTTAGCTCACCTGAACCTCACAATTACTGAATGAGAGAGGGAAAGAACATGGATCATGGAACCATGGAAAAATGTTCTAAATGAATTAAATAAATGAATTAAAAAAACAATTACTGAATGAGATTGGTGCTATTGTTATCCCCACATTTTACAGATGGGGAAACTGAAGCACACAGCTAAGGAGCTGCTGAAGCAAGACTTAAAACTCCAGTCTTCCTGACTACAAGTCCAATGAGCCAAGAAAAAAATATTGCCAGTAATACTATACTCTGCATTTCTTGGCACAAGTCTATCACAAATAATTTTATTGAATTTAATGTTAATACCCAGGCATTTCTAAATTGGAGAGAGATGTCCATATTGACGTAGCTGCTTCCCCTCCTAACACACACACACACACACTGACATGACTGTCCAAAGATAATTTAGGGCACATTTATTAAAATCTCAAACAAAGAAAATAAATATTCATATACATCCTAAGTTAATATTCAAGAAGAGTTGAGTAACTGAGTCACTATCCTATTCCCTCCTTTTATTCTTATAGTAAATGTAGAGATTTACTCCCTTTCATTAATATTATAAGCCTTTGGGAAGCAGTTAGGTGGCTCAGTGGATTGAAAGCCAGGCCCAGAGACAGGTAGTCCTGCATTCAAATGTGGCCTCAGACACTTCCCAGCTGGGTGACCCTGGGCAAGTCACTTAAACCCCTCATTGCCTAGCCCTTACTGCTCTTCTGCCTTGGAGCCAATACACACTATTGATTCTATGATAGAAGATAAGGGTTTAAAAATAAAATTAAAATTAAATTAAAAGGGTTTATGATACAGTAATGTATCATAAGCTTTTCTCAATGGAGAAAGGAGGATCTTACCAACCTACCATAAGGAGAGGCTGTGATAGGAACTCTTTGTTAAAGGTTGAGTTCTATCCTTAATTCATTTATGTAAGAAAAGTCTTTTTTGGTCTACCACTCCCTTTCCAAGGATGTTAAAAAGAGTTTTTTTCAAGCAAAGAAATACTTCTTATTTCTTAAGCAGTGAGATGATAAAGAGGATAGAGCTCTGAACCTGGAGTTAAGAACACCTGAGTTCAAATGTGTTCTCAGATTTGTAAACATGAGTGAGTCACTTACCCTGTCTGCCTCAGTTTCCTAAACTGTAAAATTGGGATAATATTAGCACTCATCTCCCAGGGATATGATGAAGGTAAAATGAGATAAAATTTGCAAAGTGGTTTGCTAATTTCTAAAGAACTAAATAAATACTAGTTACTGCTATTAGAGAAACTAAGAAAAATGTTTTCATATGCTTCCATACCACATAGCTTATATGCATGTATACATGCACACATATACACAGATGGCATAATGCATGTTTATATTAGTCTGCATTATATAAGTATATATGTACATATGTAGATGTGTGTATAGATATATACACATACATAGATGTATATTTGCCTATATGTGTGTTTCATTTGGATTTAACTACAGCAAAACCAGCTGTTATTGGGCTTGAAGTCTACGACTGACCCTTCCCAACTCTCCACAAGGTTGCTGGGTTTCCCCCTCCCCTGACACACCTCACACAATCCTATCAAAGTCTTCTCACTATAGATGTCGGCTTTGTATATTCCACTGGCCTCTAGTAGAGATAAGAATGGAATCATTCACTTAAGCACTAGGGAAGAAATGTATTTAGGTAAAGAAACTGGAACTCTAAGAACACCCAATGGTGACTGATTTCTTGGAATCGGAGAAATTGCCAACCTATCCCCAACATTTAATTTAATCTCATTAGTGTGGCCACTCTGTCCACCAGAACAAATTTTCATTCTAACTAAAGGCCCTTTGACTGCCATTCTTGACAATGTCTCCCCACAAATTTGACATAGACCCCCTAACATTTTTTATTAATTTAATTCAATTAAATTTTTAAAAAATTAAAAACAAAAATTTTAATTAAAAAAAATACTGACATAGAAACCCTACCCAAAGCACTAGAGCCCTTCCCTTGATTCTTTTTAATATTTCATGATACCAATCCAGTTCTTAGGCTGAATATTTGTTTCCCCATTGTTTTAAGACCAAGAAGTTAGATCAGGAAGGGACCTGCAGGGTCACTGACTCCACCCCTCCAAATTTTACCAAAACAAAAAAAATGGGACACTCAAGCATAGGGCAGGTACGTGATATAACCTCATACTAATGACTCAAATCTGTCAGCCCTATCTCCTCGGACCTCCACTCCCAGGGCTCTTGACAGGATCTGAATCTCCCAGGCCCCCAGCCTTGAAACCTTGGAGTTAATTCCTGACTATTGCAGCTCTCTGATCCTTTTCAAACCTTATCAATTCTACCTCAACAATATCTCAAGCACCAATCTTTTATTTTTCTCAGCTCATGTGGCCTTTCCCCTGGGCTCAGGGTCTTAGTCCACTCTTACTTACTCTGTTATAAATAAGTCTCCTGGTCTCTAGCCTCACCCTCTCCAATCCATCCTTCATGTGGCTGCCAAAATGACTGACCTAATCAAACAATAACACACGTATAACCCAGTGGAATTGCTAGTCAGCTCTGGGAGAAGAGAGGGAAGAGTGGAGGGTGAGAATGTGAATCATGTAATGTTATATTTAAAATAGTATATGGCTTAAACTGTGGTCGCCATAAACTGTAAGATTTAAAATAGTTGATGTTGTAAACTGTAGTGAGTTAAAATGGTGGAAGATATAAATTATGATAGATATAAGAGAGGGTGAGTAAATTTGACTGCTGAAAATATGTTTCACTACATAGTGTCTTGGTTTTTAAATCAAATATAAGGTGGTCGCCAGGGAATATATTCCCAAATTATGAATATGCCCAAGTCAACTGGGTTTTATAGAGAATTTAATTAATAATACAATGAGGAATTAAAGAAAGAGAGAGAGAGGAAAAAAAGGTATAAGTATGAAGGGCCTTAAGCCAACATGGCCTAGACCTGAGTCTTAAGAGAGAGAGAATCAGTCAGTTTTTTATCACTCACTACAAGATTTGTCTTAAGCAAGGATGTCTGGGGAACAGAGTCTCCCCAGAGGGAGTTCCAGCCAGAGTCAGCCTCCCAAGGGACTTCTTCTCAAGAGATCTTCAAAGGGCCTCCTCCAAAAGGATCTATCTCCAAGGATCCCTTGCTCAAGAGATTCCTTTTCTTATATAGGGTTTTTTTTCCTATGTCACCTCCCCTAAGTTCTTCCATCTACCAATCACCGTAGATGTTTTCTAAAAGACAGCCCATCTGAATTCCAGCTAAGTTGACTAATCCCCTCATTAAGTCTGAACCAGAGAAAACACAGCTGAGTTGACTAATCCCATCAAGAGAAAACCTGCCCGACCTTTATAGGTATCTAGCATCCCATTGTATCAATTCTAAAAACAGGCATGGCTCAAAGAACTCCTTGCCTTATTATAAGTATGGTTTTAAGTACTTTCATTGTTTAGCAAGGAGTTTCTCCCCTAAATCAGTCTTAAGTACAGGTGGAGTAGAGGTCCTCCCATTTCTGATCCTGGTGAGTTCTCACATCAAAATGGGGAATGTTTTCCAATAGGGAATTGTTCCAATGGAGGATTCCCCAATGGAGAAATTTTTAACATTCACAAGTCTGAGAGATTTCGAGATTTACAGTAACCATAGAAAAATATTTTAAAATAAAAATTAAATATATAATTTTTAAAAGAATGATTGACCTAATACACAGGCACCACCCTATGACTCCTAAGCTCAAAAACCTTTAGGGGTTCCAAGAAGCTATAGTATGGGTTGTGGCCACACCCCAGAAAACCATCGCAGCCGATGTGCTAAACCAAGATGAGGGTAAATGGCAGGTGTCCAACCCACTGGTGAGTTAGGGGGAAATCTGACTACCCCAGACATGTAAAGATTTTTATTTTTGTTTTTAAATTTTAAAAAATTTAATTGAACTGAATTAATTAAATTTTTTTGGTCTATGTCAGATTTATGGGGAGACATTGTCAAGAACGATAAACAGTCATGTGGAATGGGCACATGAGAATGAGTTGTTCCAACAGCCATGAATGTGGCTAAAGCAGGCACCATGGAAACCCATAGAGCTTGGTCAGATAGCAAAGACTCTAAGGTTATCCGTTGCATCCGGGCCATCGCCGGTCGTCCTTGACTTTTGTCTTGCCACCAGACTTTATGATGATTCTGGAAGAGAGTGAGGCTAGCATCTTTGTGCAATTCTGCCTTAAAAAAAAAAAACTCATTTCCTACTATTGTGTTATAAGAAATGATAAGCAAGATGATTTCAGATCTGGAACGATCTGCGGGAACTGATACAGAGTGAAACAAGCAGAACTGGGAGAACATCGTACAATATGGGATGACAATCATCTGTGAAAATTTGGTTACTGTCAGCAATGCAATGATGTGGGACAACCCTGAAGGAGTTATGATGGGGAATGCTATCCACCTCCAGGAAAAGAATCTGTCACATCAGTGTATTTACAGTTTTCTTTGAGGGTTTCGGTTTTGTATGAGTTTGCTCTTACAACAATGGCCAATATGGAAGTGTGTTTTAAATGCCAATAAGAATAAAATTTAAAAAGAAACATTCCCAGAGGGCAGCTGGGTAGCTCAGTGGATTGAGAGCCAGGCCTAGAGAAGGGAGGTCCTAGGTTCAAATATGACCTCAGACATTGCCCAGCTGTGTGACCCTGGGCAAGTCACTTGACCCCCATTGCCTAGCCCTTACCACTCTTCTGCCTTGGAGCCAATACACAGTATTGACTCCAAGATGGAAGGTAAGGGTTTTAAAAAATAAAAATTAAAAAAAAAAGAAAAAAAGAAATATTCCCTAACAAATTGAGATATCACCCCATGGATGTAGACTCTAAATAATCACTCGATTGCAAATATTAATAATATGGAAATAGGTTTCGAACAATGATACATGTAACTGCTCATCGGCTACAGGAGGAGGGGAGGGAAAGAACATGAATCATGGAACCATGGAAAAATATTCTAAATTAAATAAATAAATAAATTTTTGAAAAAAGATATCACCCCATGAAGTCATTGGTCCTCTTCAAAATAAAGGACAAACAACAGATTAGCATATAAACTGGCCTTTTCCCTGAAACAGGCAAATAGAAATGTGAATGCAGCACATCCATGTGCACACACACCTATACACAGAGAGAGAATTGTATCAATTCCAGGATACATTTTAATCACATTATTTGAAATTAGTGTATTCAAAAATTGCCTGGGGCCTGGGGGTTTGAAAAACACTTTTTACCCTGTAAAGTATAAGATCATGCTACCTCTGACAGCTGCAGACCCTCAGATTTGGACTAATTCTAGGCTTCCTAAACCCATGGGGTGCTGGTTTCCTCTCAAGGACCAGAAGAGACAGCTGAGAAATTAAGCAGCCAATTGGAACAGATCAGCTCACTTGACTGTTATCTGTATCCTTTCCCTGTCCATTGCTAAGGGTTTAAAAATGAATATAAACTCTGTAGAGTCTGATTTAAATTGTGTGTGACTGTATCTCTTTTCCTTCAGATTCAGAACTGACTTAATTTACTTGGGATTTAAGGCTTTCCATATTTGCCGCCTCCATCTACTTGTCCAGATTATTTCCTATTCTCTCCCCTCACACACTCCTGATTCTAGGCAAACTGGACCACTAACTATTCTCCTGGATTCCAAAATTGTTCTCTTCCTTCAAGGTTCAGCGCATATGCTGTCTGTCTCTTTCTTTTGTAAGGCTTTTTTCATCCAAAACAACCAACTGAAACTGTCTTTTACTTCGTCAGATTTTCCTAGAACAATAAAGGGTAAGCTCTTTGAGGGAAATAACTGTATGATGTCTTGGCTTTATATATATATATATATATATGTCCCCAGAGCCTAGCACATTTTTGCATGTAGTAGTAAGCTCCCAATAAATGCTGATTGAATTTAGTTGAATCTTTCCTTTGCCCCTGTGTTCCTATAGTGTTTTGTTTTAATTTTTATTAATATGTTTGTTGGTTGCATTAAAAGTCCCAGGTATTTCCCTTCCTTCATTCCCTCCCTGTACTAAAGATGGCATAATTTGACCAAAAAACAAAAAGGAAAAAAATATCAATATAAAACTATGTCTTTCATGTTTCTATTTATTTCTGGAGGTAGACATTCACAAGTTATTCTTCAAACATTTCTGCAGTTGTATATAATGTTTCACTCTTCATAATTTCATATAGGTCTTTCCATGTTTTTTAATTAATCTGTTCATTATTTCTTACAGAACAGTAGTATTCCAGGGCTCCTTAACATTGTATTCTAGTTACTTGTGCATATATCATCTCCCAATTAAAATATAAGCATCTTGAGGATAGAAATTGTCTCAGTTGTGCCTGTGTGCTTAACTTGGGTACTGTGGGTAATCCAAAATTTATCTCAAGTTTATAGTCTTGTTGAAGGTGACAATGAATGAAGGTGAAATGAATAACAATGGAATCTAATTAAGCACCAAAATACAGACAGTACGTCCTTTGCAGGCTACCACAAAGGAGACTTCAGTAAGTAGGGCTCTCTGGAAGATGGAACTAACTAATTAGATGTGATTGCCCATGACCACTCACTCCTAAGATTTCAGAGGTAGAAGCTGCATTAGTTTAAAAATGGAAAGACTGGATCAGGAACTCAGAAGATTTGGGTTCTACATCTTTTTAATGCTGCCCTCTCTTTCTGTCCCTTCTCTCCATACCCTCTGTAGCTACTTTAATTCAGATCTTCATAATTTCTCTACTGAATTATTACAACAGCTGCTTAATCAGTGAGCTTGCCTCCATCTTCTCTCTCCAATCCAGCCTTCATGTAAATAAATGCCAAGTTGATATTCCCAAGACAGATGTCACCCTTTAAGTCAAAAATATTCAATGACTGCTTAAAACCACTAGAATAATATACAGAATTCTCAGGTGGAACCTGAGAGGTGGAAGGAAACTTAAAAGGTTCCATCGTGAACCTCATCAATATTTCCAGTCTCATTTCATGTTACTCCCGCTTCCTGAATTCCCCATTTCAGTGTCACTAGCCTGCTAACTATTGCTTATAAACAATATCTCATTTCTTCTGCCCATTCATCTGTGTATGTTTCTAGAATACATTCTTTCCTTCATAGAATCCCAAACTTTGTCATAGCCTAGGTGCCACCAACTAAACAAGGACTTTCCTGATTTCCTCAGGTTATTAGTTTTTCCTCTAAAAATTACTTTGCATAATCAATATAATGACTCCAACATTATAAAGAAAAACAACTTTGAAAGACTTGAGAACTCTGATGAAGTCAGTGACCAACCACAACTGCTTTGGAGCAAAATGACAAAACACAAAGCCCAGTTTCCAGCCTCTGGACGGAGAGGTGATCAATTAGAAGTGTAAATAACATCTACATTTCAGATGATGCCAATAAGTGGGTTTGTTTTGTTTAACTATGCTTACTAGTTATGAGGCAAGATTTAAAAAAAAAATTGATGGGGAGAGAGGGAAAAAATGCAAAAAATATATAAAATAATGAAAAGATTATCAATAATTTTTTGCTTTTAAATGCACAGAAGGGAATAGGAAGATTCAGAGGGAAACACAAACAAGATTGGCTGCTTTGGAAGTAACATGGCAAATTTATCATATATTTTAAGAGAAAAATAAGTTATACATGATGTAGATTTGAAGTTTCATGTACAATCATCTTACTCTATTCTCTGAATGTAGAAATGCTTATTTTGTTGGTGTTTGTCACCAATAATTTTAAATTAATTTTTAAAATTTAAAATGAATTAATTTGTATTAGCTCTTTATTTTATATATGCATATATAAATAAAGATATAAATATAAATGCAAGTGTGTTTATATACATACATAAGGAGCCATTTGGTAGCAGAGTGGATAGAATGTTAGAACTAGAATCAGGAAGACTCATTTTCCTGAATTCAAATGTGGTCTCCAACACTTACTAGCTTCGTGTCCATTGGCAAGTCACTTAACCCTGGTAGCCTCAGTTTCCTATCTGTAAAATGAGTTGGATAAGGA
The DNA here is from genome assembly GCF_027887165.1 of Monodelphis domestica. NCBI lineage: Eukaryota > Metazoa > Chordata > Mammalia > Didelphimorphia > Didelphidae > Monodelphis > Monodelphis domestica. The sequence continues at coordinate 152,854,959 of NC_077227.1, forward strand.
AATAGCAAATCATTCCAGTATCTGCCAAGAAAACCACAAATGGGGTCAAGAAGAGTTGGACCCAATTGAAATTACTGAACAACAACAAATATATACACACACATGACATTGCCTGACAAATTCCTTCCTCAAGAGCAAAGACTATTATTTCTTTTTTGTCTTTGTGGTTCTAGAGCTTAGCATAAGGCATGACCTATGGCAAGTTCTTGACAAATATTTGTTGTTTTGAACTGAATCAACTTTCTCTGTGGAAGGAATGAAAAGCAGTTTCTGTAGTCATTAGTGAAGACAATGACCTTGTCTGTGCAGGTTCCCATAACCTCATAATCTGCCTCTGAATAACCCTAACAGCTCAAATACTTTGATGATAAATGAGCTTAAAACCCAAGAGAATCCATTATGCAGCCAATCTGTCATTTCTTATCACGTGTTGTCCAGCCAGAAATGGTATAGTGTAAGAGGGAGAAAGAACATGGGTTTTCACAGCATCACTAAGGCTTTTCTCCTACTAAGCCCCCCTGTCCACCATTTTGGACTCCTTTGTTCTCATTTTTATTTTATTTTATTTTTTCTATCACCCCATCATATTCAACTCAAACCTTTGCCCTCTGTCTATGTGTACTCCTAACTATCCTAATAATGACAAAGTTCTTTGGCATTACAAGAATCATCTCCCCATAAAGGGATATATACAATTTAACCTTTTTTGAATGTCTTATGATTCTCTTTCCTGTTGTAGGACTTTAATGTCCAATACTCCAAGTATTATATTTTATAAAGTTTATTAATAATCACTAGAAGTAAAGGAATAAAAGGGTAATTATTTAACAGAATAAAACCCCCTGACTAGTTTTTCTACCTGCTCAAAAACCCCACATCCTTAGCTGCCACCACAGGAAGAAAAGAGAGCAAGAGGCAGGATGGCACAAAATTTATATCCTGCCTACATCAGCACATAATGTGAGAAGGAAAGTGGGGTGCTAGGAATCATAGTTTTTAGAGTAATATATTCTAATTACACACTGTTTACCTTTATGTAATCTTTTAAGTCTTGTATTTGAGAGTCAAATTTAGTATTCAGCTCTGGTCTTTTCATCAAGAATATTTGAAAGTCCTCAATTTCATTGAATACTCATTTTTCCCCTGAAGGATTATGCTCAGTTTTGCTGGATAAGTGATTCTTGCTTGAAGTCCTAGCTCCTTTGCCCTCTGGAATATCTTATTCCAGGCCCTCCAATCCTTTAATGTAGAAGCTGCTGTTTTGTGTTATTCTGAATGTGGCTGCATAATACTTGAATTGTTTCTTTTTATCTGCTTACAATATTTTCTCCTTGACCTGGGAGTTTAGGAATTTTGCTATAATCCTTTTAGGATCTCTTTCAGGAGGTGATCAGTAGATTCTTTCAACTTCTGTTTTGTCTTCTGATTCTAGAATAAGAGGGCAGTTTTCCTTGAAAAATTATGTCTATGCTCTTTTTTTTTTAACATGGCTTTTAAGTAAATCTAAAAATTCTTAAAATATTTCTCCTGAATTTATATTCCAGATCAGTTGTTTTTTCTCATGAGATATTTTACATTTCCTTCTATTTTTTCATTCTTTTGGCTTTGTTTGATTGTTTCTTAATGTTTCATGGACGCATTAGCTTCCATTTGCCCAATTCTAATTTTTTTAGATATGATTTTCTTTAGTGAACTTTTGTATCTCCTTTTACATTTGGCTAATTCTACTTTGTAAAGAGTTCTTTTCCTCAGTAAATATTTGTACCTCTTTTTCCAAAAGGTCAATTCTGTCTTTCAAGAAGTTTTTCCCTTCAGTGCATTTTTGTATATCTTTTTCCATTTGATCAATTCTGCTTTTTAAAAAAATTCTCTTTTTTTAAGCCCTTACCTTCTGTCTTAGAACCAATACTATGTATTGGTTCTAAGGCAGAAGAGTGATAAAGGCTAGGCAATAGGGGGTTAAGTGACTTGCCCAGAGTCACCAAATCTGCTTTTTAAAAAGTTCTTCTCTTCTTTGGATTTTTGTGCCTCTTTTATCAATTGACCTGTTCTATTTTTCAAGATATTCACTTCTTCAGTAATTTTTTTGTGACTCCTTTACCAAGCTATGGACTCTTTGTTCATGCTTTTCCTGAATCACTCTCATTTCTTTTTCCAGTTTTTCTTCCTCCTCTCTTATTTGATTATTTCAAATCCTTTTTGAACTCCTTCATAAATTCTTTGAGCTTGAGAACAATTCATATTTTCTTGGCAGCTTTGGATGCAGCAGCACTGACTTTGCTGTTTTCTTCTGAGTTTGAGTCTACCTTGTCACTAAAATAACTTTCTATATTGAGTGTCCTTTTTGTTGTTGTTTGCTCATTTTCCTTCCTTTTTCTTTTCTTTTAGTTTAAAAAACTATTCAAGTTGGGCTCTCTAACCGTGCTGTGAAGGGAGCACTGCTCCAAGCTTTCTTCTCTTTGTGCAACTGCTTTTAGACCTGGCAACTGGGGATCTATCTGCTTTCAGATCCTCCAAGGTGGTTTGATACTAGGAGAGGTATGTTTAATACTCTTCCAGCCTGTGCTCTGGTCTGTATGTAACCCCAAGCACTCTTTTACCCTTGGAAACTGTGACCAGGGTCCCTATGGCTACAATTGTAGTGTGGACTCACCCTGCAACTGAACCCCAGGACTGTGACCTGGTTCTCTATATGGGCAATGTGGCAAGAGTCTTGCACCCAGAGCCAGCAAAGAGTCCCCTATGATCTCTTTCTGAGCAGCTATTCAACTCCCCTACCTGTAGCTAAGAGTTCTGAAAGCCTTGGCTTCTGTTTCAGTTGCACCCAAGGCCTGTTGCCTGTGTGGGATGTGCCCTGAGGGGCTGTATTCCACCTCCATCCCAGTGCTTTAGATCCTTCATGCCAGGCCTTCTAAGTTGTTTTGAGCTGAAAAATTACTTCACCTTGTCATTTTACGGATTACACTGCTCCAGAATTCATTTTGAGGCATTATATCATTGCTTTTTGGAAGGCAATTTAGTAGAAATCAGATGGTCCCCTACACCTTCTCCTCCATCTTGGATCCCCACTCCCCCACCCCACCCCACCCATGGCTTCCCTTTGGTCTCATGACATACCTAAAGGAGATAGAATGTTGAGGAATGAGGAACATAAAATTAATTTCGATGTTGCTGGAAACAAAGTGCGGGCAGGAGTACTAACGTCCAATAGCAACTGACGAGTGCAAATATGAAAAGAGATGTAAGTGGAATTGAATGAAAATCTGCTTGCTGCATTTGGATGTAGGATCACAAGGCAAGTAAGAGACAGAAATATCAAGGAAAATATATAGGGTGAGGCAAACTAGGTTGTTACATATATAACACAAAGGCAGAGCAAAGTCATGGAAAGAGGACGGGACTTACAATCTAAATTCCTGGGTGAGGGGGCAGCTGGGTGGCTCAGTGGATTGAGATCCAGGTCCAGAGACAGGAGGTCCTGGGTTAAAATCTGACCTCAGACAACTGCCTATCTGTGTGACCCTGGGCAAGTCACTTAACCCCCATTGCCTAACCCTTACCACTCTTCTGCCTTAGAACCAATGCACAGTATTGATTCCAAGAGGGAAGATAAGGGTTTAAAAATGAATGAATGAATAAATACACAAATAAATGAATGAATAAATAAACTCCTGGATTCAAGGGTCTGTCTCTGCAACTTCACCACTGGACAAGTCGCCTTCAGGCAAGTCAACAACTCTCTGGGACCCATTTCCTCACCCTTAAAATGATGATCAAACCTACACTACATTAAGACTTTGTTTTATTGACCTTCTAAAGCCCCTCTCATAATTGAAAATCAAGCATAATATCAAACCTCATTATTTAAGAAGTATTTCTTAGCTAACATACCTAGGCACTTTATAACTTTTCTTGGGCTTATCAGCATCATTACTTTTGTACTTTGAGACCTTTATTAATAACTAAAAAGTGGTAATGAAACAAAGAGAAGTCCCTGACTTGGACATGATTTGTTACAAATGAGAACTGCAGGCAAAAATTGATAAAAAAGCTAATGTTTGGAACAAAACAATGTAATGACTCACACTAATGCTTTTCAGAATGAGAATGATCATGGATTGGGTGAACTGCTGGGAGATCATTTGCATGTGGGAAAATGTAGCAAATTTTGTACATAATTTAATTTTTTTATTTTTAAGTATTTTTCTGCCTTTATTTTTTTTTCTTATTGCCTCTCAAATATACCTGAATTTAAGTGTTTTGAGTTCCCTTCAAACCGTATCCTACTTCATAGAACTTTTGTGAGAACCAAAAGAAAGTGAGTCACACACTGGACAAATGTCATCTACTATTATTATCATTGACACTCTACCACTCAGGATGGTCAATTGTTTTTTCTCATTCTAACTTCATGGACTCATTCCCTTTTCTAGTCATACATGCGCTCAGTAAGTCTTTTTTGATACTTCTCTCAAGCAAACAGTCAATAATCTTCCATGGTTGGTTATGCCTGTGATGCTTTTTTTCATGATTATTTTCAGAACTTAAAATGAGTTATATACAATGGTATGCTGGTAAGTATTTTAACAACTGATTCTCTAGAAAGAGAAAAAAATACATAAATAATATGTATAAAATGCTTTTAGGTTTCATTTGCATTATTAACATTTTCTCTATGATTATTTTTGAGTGTAGACAATAAGCAAAAGAGTCAATCAAGTTCTGATTGGATAGCATTTGCCAATTTCCAAGGTATAGATGCTTATGCTGAAAATTCAACAATTGACTTTTGTGAGTCTGTTAGAAACAATTCCAGCAGAGCAACTAGGTAGTACAGTGGATAGAGCACCAAGCCTAGAGTCAAGAGGACCTGGGTTCAAATATGACCCCAGATGCTTCCTAGCTGTGTGACAAGCCTCTTAACTCCAATTACTTAACCCTTACTGCTTTATTGATCTCATTCTAAGATATTATGTCATCTTAAAACAGAAGGTAAGGATTTTTTTAAAACTGATTCCTAACTGTATGACCCTGGGCAAGTCACTTAACCTCATTGCCTAGCCCTTACTACTCTTCTGCCTTAGAATCAATACATAGCATTAATTCTAAGATGGAAGGTAAGAGTTTTTTAAAAAAATAAATAAAATTGACTAATTGATTGATTCCACAAGTGGTCTATTTTTGCCTTTCCCCCCACCCAGATGCTCTTTTATGACTTCTTTTCCAGCTAGGTACTGCAGTGAACTAAGTACATTATTTAGAGTTAAGACAACCTGAATTCCTTGCTCAAACACTTGTTAGCTGTGAGATCCTGGGCAAGTCAGGTATCTTCTCTGTGCCTCAGTTTTCTCATCTATAAGTATGGATAATAATAGCACTTAGCTCACAGGGTTATCTTGAAGATCAAATGAGTAAATGTACCTAAAACATATTGCAAACCTTAAGCTATTTTTTTGTAAAGGCTAGCTATGATGATGTCATAACTGCCCTTGATGGTCCTTTTGCTCTTATTTCTCTCCTTTTAAAAATCTTTGGGCAAGGGCACACCATGGGGATTATCCAAGCTCTCATCTTCATCCTCCTTCACAAAAGACCCTGGGGCCCCTGGAAAACTGACCACAGCCCCCATCAGACCCTCCCTTTGAGAGATAAAACAAACAATGATTTCATATGCTGCAAATACTGAAATTTGGCAACGACAAGTAATTAGGGACAAAAATAACTACAATGACAGAGTCGGTGGGAGTTGGTATGGAAGAAGTGTGTAGGAAACCCTGAAGAGGCAACTGTCAAAAGCTGATGAGCACAAAAATATGCCCAGACTCTATCCTGCCACCTCTAAGTCAACAAGGTTCAGATGATGTGCATACAGCCCCAGAAATAGCCCGACTTCTCTGTTTCTTGATGGAGACAATGAATATAATCTCACCAAGGTCTTGTTCTGGCTGGCCCAAGGTTGATCCTTTTTATAATGCACAAAGAGTGCATTTAGTGTACATGTTAGTTATTATGCCCTAGTGAGAGCTAGGTGGGGCACATGTCAGTTGTCTTTGTTCAATCACATTATCTTTCTCCAGTGAAATCATTTCTGCCTGCAGTGTTGATATATCACTTTCTTTGATGTCTGTGTAATATGTTACTATGTTTTGAGAATTCATGTACATAGGTAGAAAGGAGAATGCTGTCCTCAGCTCCAGAAGAGTCCTGGATATGTTAGAGCAAGGGTGCTTAGCCTGGGGTCTAGGAACCATTTAAAAAAAATATTTGGGGGCAGCTGAGTAGCTCAGTGAATTCAGAGTCAGGCCTAGAGATGGGAGGTCCTAGGTTCAAATCTGGATTCAGACACTTCCCAGCTGTGTGACCCTGGCCAAGTCACTTAACCCCCATTGCCTAGCCCTTTCCACTCTTCTGCCTTGGAGCCAATACACACTATTGACTCCAAGACGGAAGGTAAAGGTTTAATAGATATATATATATATATTTTACTATTTATTTAATGATTTTAATAAATATCTAGTATATTATATAAATATCTTATTTTATAAACATGTTTTATAAGTATATATTTTATCATATTTTATAAATACATGATATAAAAGTATATTTTATAAATATATTATATTTAAGAAATATATTATTTTATGAGTATATGTTTATAAACATACATTTTATTATATTTTATATGCATGGCATAAAATTATATTTTAGAAACATATATCCTATTATATTAAATATATTTATGAATATATTATTTATAAAGATATATTATTATTTTAAATATATTTTATAAATACATTTTTATAAACAAATATTATTTTAAGTATATTTTAAATACATTGATTATAAATCTATTATATTAATATTATTTTAAATATATTTTGTAGATATAAATATTATTTTAAATATATTTCAAAAATACATATTATTTTATCTATACAATATATTAATATATTATAAATAGAAATACATATGGTTAGATTTTATTCATTATCACAATATAACTGGTTTTCTTTATAGTCTTATATATTTTACTTATTTTATTTAAAGCCATTATTTTTAGGAGATGTATGTCCATAGACCTCACCAAATTGCCAAAGGGAGTTCATGACACAAAATAGCTTGAGGACTCCTTTTTTTTTCCCCCTACTAAAAGCACAACTCAAAAAAGTCTTAGGAATGATGTTTTAGGTTCTTTCTCATGGAGTGATATCTAAGGTGTGGGGGAAGCAGGCAAGACCTGGACCTGCCACTTAGGAATGAAAGCCAGGTTTCTATCTTGCCCTGCCTTTGAACAGTCACTTGGGTTCAGAATGGCCTGAGGTCTATGACACAAGAGAAAAGACTTCCTTTCACTGTATTGTCTGAGGGCTTAAATTGCATTCTTGAAAATGTGCCCAGGAATGATGATGGCAGATGCTCTAGAAATACCAAGAGCACTAGCTCTAAGGCACTTTCCTCCCAAAGCTCTCCCTCACACCTGTATTCCACATTGTTCTTTCACAGAATAAGAAAGCCCACAGCTGGTTTTATGGCCTTGTGAGTTCCACCCCACCAAACAGCTTTTTCACACTACTTTCCAGCACATGTTATTTTAAACTAGAAGCTCTATTATTAGTACACCCAGTATGGACAAAGGGATGATCTTATCCTTATTTCTCTCTTTTTAAAAATGACTCTCTGTGCCCCATAAGAAAGGATGAACAGGTGAGTTTTGGAAAAACATGGAAAGACCTACATGAAATTATGAAGTGAAATGAGCAGAACCAAGGGAACATTACATACAGCAACAGAAATATTGTTTGAAAAATGACTTGTATAGTCTACCTCCAGAGAAAGAACTGATAAATAGAAATAAGTAAGAAATAGTTCTCTATACACATATCTCTTTTTATTTTTATTTTATTTTTTAAACCCTTACCTTCCATCTTGGAGTCAATACCATGTATTGGCTCCAAGGCAGAAGAGTGGTAAGGGCTAGGCAATGGGGGTCAAATGACTTGCCCAGGGTCACACAGCTGGGAAGTGTCTGAGGCCAGATTTGAACCTAGGACCTCCCGTCTCTAGGGCTAGCTCTCAATCCACTGAGCTACCCAGCTACCCAGCTTCCCCCACACATATCTCTTTATATCAAATGATGTTCTCTTTAGTGGGAGGTGGGAAGGAAGGAAGGGAGTTAACTGGGTATCTAAATGCAACAAACAATAAATCAATACATTTTAAAAAGAAAAAAATACTCCCTGGAATTCTACATTCTCTTGTATCACCAGGAGTTATTTTTGTGGGTCTTAGCATTCTGGACTTTGAAATTCCCATTTCCTCTTCTACTAAACTGGGAACTAGAAGAATCTGAGTTCTAGTCCTAGATTTTGCCACTAACTAGGTGACATGGGGTGATTCATTTTGACCTCTATGGGCCTCAGTTTACACAGGATTAAAGAAAGTTCAACTATATGAACTCTCAGGTCCCTTCATATTCTAAGATTTTAGAGCATTGGTTCCTTTTTTAAAATGTATTTTTCCCTTATTACATGTAAAAACAATTTTAAAACATTCTTTATTTTTAAGGTTTGAGTTCCAAATTCTCTCCCTTCTGATCCTGGCTCTTGCCCTCCCCCCACCCTGAGATGGTAAATAATCTGATATAGATTTTACATGAGTGATCATGTAAAATATTTTTCCATATTAGTCATTTTGTGGAAGAAATCTCAAATTTAAAAAAAAAAGAAAGAAAATGAAATATAGTATGTTTCAGTCTGCATTCAGACTCTATTAGCTCTTTCTCAGAGCGCAGATGACATTTTTCATCTTGAGCCTCTGGGATTGTCTTGGGTCACTGCATTGCTGAGAATAACTAGGTCATTCACAGTTGCTCATCAAGAAAAATTACTCTCCACCTCCAGAGAAAAAGCCATTGGAGTCAGAATGCAAATGAACGCATACAATTTTTCAATTGTTTCCTTGGGTTTATGTTTTGAGTTTGGGGTTTTATAAGATTACTCATTTAAAAAATGAATAATATGGGAAAAATAAAATTTAATCAAAAATATTTTCAGTTCTAGCTGAGAAAAAAAGAAATATTGCTGTCACTGTGTACAATGTTCTTCTAGTTCTGTTCACTTCACTTTGTATCAGTTTAATACAAGTCTTTCCAGATTTTTCTGAAATCACCCAAGCATAATAGTATTCCATATCTATTATAAATCCTAATTTGTTCAGTCATTCCCAGTGAATGAACCATACCTCAATTTCTAATTCTTTACTACCACAAAAAGAGTTTCAATAAGTTGTTTTGTACAAGTAGTTCCTTTTCCCTCTTTTTTTGATAGAATTTTGGTTCTTAATCTTTGAGGATCCATAGGTAGATTTGGGGGATTTACAAATTTGCTTGGGAAAAAATTATATCTTCAAAACAATTGGTTTTCTTTATAATCATCTGTCATTTTTGTACTCATTTAAAAGAATTATCCCGAGGCATCCTAAGGCATCATTAGATTGCCAGAGAGCTCCATGACACAACAAAGGGTTAAGAACTTTCCTCTGAGGCAGTAAGGTAGCACAGTGGATAGAGTGCTAGGCCTGCAGTTGGGAGGACTGGGGTTTAAATCTGGTCTCAGACACTTCCTAGCTGTGTGACCCTAGATAAGTCACTTAACCCAGATTGCCTAGCCCTGACACTCTTTTGTCTTAAAATTAATACTAAAACAAAAGATAAGGGTTTAAAAAAATTCTTTTAAAGAACCCTGATCTAGAGCTTCAATAATTACATAAACATCATCAGGTAACTCTGCAACCCTAATTTTATACCTACTTTATGACTTCCCGTATTCTACAGAAAGCCTTTTATTCCAACCCCTCTTAATTCTAGTGCCTTCTTTTTCTTATTTCCTATTTGTCCTGCCCTTGACTCGTACGTCATTGTTGGCTTTTCATCTCCCCCTTTAGATTGTAAACTCTTTGTGGGCAAGAATTGTCTTTTGCCTCTTATTGTAACCCAGAGACTTAGCACAATGCCTGTCATATAGTAGGGACTTAATGTTTATTAACTGACTTCCTTGAGGAGTACCCAACTCTCCTAAAATGCAGAAACAATGAGTTAGGGGAATGGAGGATCTTTTTCTGGCTTGCTGATGACTACCAGGTTTAATAGGCTATGGCCACTTGAGTCTGAGTGATAGTAGCAGCGCCCGTTTGTTCATTCTCCAGTGATCCATCCTTACAATGGAAACAAAGCAGTTCTTTTTCATCTTGATCATCCACATTGCTTCCCACTGCATTTCATAGTCACTTATAGGCCAGAGTATTCCAAAGGATGGTGGGGCAGATTTTTCTTTTAAAGAAACCCCCTCTTATTCACTCTCTGCCAATTTTTATGGCCTGAAACCTTTGAGAAGAGGGTATTGTAAGATTTAAATTAATGTGCAATACTTCAAGTATTCTATTTTATACAGTTTATTATCAGACAAAATAGAACCAAGTGACTAAGTTTTTCTACCTGCTCAAACTCCGCACTCCACCAAAGCTGCGACAGGAAGGAAAGAGGGAGAGAGATGGACCTCCATCCAATTCATATCCTGTCTACGGTCAGTACATAACAATAGGAAGTGAGTGGGGTTATGGGAATTGTAGTTTTGCTGGGGATCATAGTTTTTAGGGTAACAGATTCTAATTACACAATATTCCATCTGTAATTCATTACTAAATGCCAGTGGAATTTTGTCCACATCGATCTTCCTTTAAGCCAATAGTCACCAGTCATCAATTCACATTTTCTTTGATAAGGGACTATAATCATCTCCACCAAGTTGGGATTGGCCCACCTGGTTGCTCTAAAACGAACCTTATTTGACAATGTACAGGCCCAACTTCATTCAACTATTCAGGAAACTTTCTGGTTGCTGGTGGGCTTTAGGGTTCTACCCACCTCCCAAACTGACACTGAGTAACTTCATCTTCCAAAGAATAAAGAGGAAATATTTACCAAAGACATTATAGTTATCCCCATAGGGGAAAAAAGAGAAATTTAATCCAAAATCCAAATCGCATCCTCCCTCCTCCACCCCACCAAGGTCAGAAAAGCCTTCTCAAAAACTCCAAGAAGAAGCAGAGCCCTTCAAAAGCCAGCTTCACTGTTTTGCCTGAAACCAATCCTGAATAGAAAGACTATTTCCCCACATTTACTTTTCCAAGGGGGTTGTTTGAATTATCTTTAACCAAATCACTCAGGAAGAAAAACTGGTTTGTTTTGTAAGACATACTCTAACGGGGAGGGGTAGACATGGGAAAGGTTCCTAGAAAAGTATGTACGAATTGTATTTTAAACACACTTGAGCGTTTCCCTCCTTAAATGGATTTTATTATTTATAAAGTAAATAATCATGCTTTAACTTGGGGGTATGTAAAGCTTAAATTTCAAGAATTGTATTTACTTAAAGTAGGGCCCACTCCTATGGGAAAGTCACTCCATCTTTCTCTTCTCTTCTCACTGCTCATAACTTTCCATACCAAAGCCCTTGGGTTTCCCTTCTATACTTAGTCTCCCAGAGTAAACTCAGCTCAATCAGACTTCCTTGGATTAGAATTGAGAAGAAGGGACAGACTCATTCCCAGGAGCAGAAAAGGGCACAATTTAGTGGAGCTCTCCTGCCCTCTGACTCCCTAACAGTTTGCCTGGGAAATCCACATGATTTCCTTGCCAACTTTTATCAGTAAGTTATAGGGATGGTCTATTTTGGTCACTGACATCCAAAATTTTACCCAGTGCTCAACTTTTAGATTTACAGCTGGTCAGTTTCTGGGAAGGGGTAGGGGGGTAGAGAGGGCACAGTTATTGAGAGGGGGGGGCAAAATCTAGATATTAAAAAAGTCAATAAAATAAGATAAAATCTCGATGTCACTGCTGGGTTGTAAAAGTTAATGAAGTCTGTACTGGTATAATTATGTCTGGCTCTGGAATTCTGCATTCTCCTAGTCTGCTGGGGGGCAATTTTCCTGGGTCTCTGTTCTTTTAAAGTAATCCCCTCTTGTTCACTGTCTGCCAGTTTTTATGGCCTGAAACCTTCTGGGTCTCAGTGGTTGGTGCTATGAAAGTCCTAGTTCTCCTTCTGCATTAGGCAAATGCATAGACTTGGAGGTTGTTGTCATGACAATGTTACGTATGTAAACATTCTTTAGACGCATAAGATAAAAGTCTAATAGTGCTATTTGTTCATTCTTCTTCTGCTCACATGTTGTGCTCTGGATTTCTAATTGAGCAATTTAAATGAATAATTTATTATGTAGGGTGGGAACTCCGGAGAAGTTCACATAACTTAAAGAACCTCTATATTGGTTTTCTCTAAGGAGGGTGAGTTGAAGTTTGCATTCTCTGTGTTTTAATAATACAAAGTGTTGAGGTAGAATTGTAAATATAAGTAAAACTGGGGACCCCAAATATTTTTCTTTTTAAAAAAGAATAAATACCTCACACCTAGCAGATTGGCTAACATAACAGCAAAGGAAAGTAATGAATGCTGGAGGGGATGTGGCAAAGTAGGGACATTAATTCATTGCTGGTGGAGTTGTGAACTGATCCAACCATTCTGGAGGGCAATTTGGAACTATGCCCAAAGGGCGACAAAAGAATATCTACCCTTTGACCCAGCCATAGCACTGCTGGGTCTGTACCCCAAAGAGATAATGGACAAAAAGACTTGTACAAAAATATTCATAGCTGCACTCTTTGTGGTGGCCAAAAACTGGAAAACGAGGGGATGCCCATCAATTGGGGAATGGCTGAACAAACTGTGGTATATGTTGGTGATGGAATACTATTGTGCTAAAAGGAACAATAAAGTGGAGAAGTTCCATGGAGACTGGAACAACCTCCAGGAAGTGATGCAGAGTGAGAGGAGCAGAACCAGGAGAACACTGTACACAGAGACTAATACACTGTGGTATAATCGAACGTAATGGACTTCTCCATAAATGGTGGTGTAATGTCCCTGAACAATTTGCAGGGATCCAGGAGAAAAAAACACCATTCATAAGCAAAGGATAAACTATGGGAGTGGAAACACCGAGGAAAAGCAACTGCCTGAATACAGAGGTTGAGGGGACATGACAGAGGAGAGACTCTAAATGAACACTCTAATGCAAATACTATCAATAAAGCAATGGGTTCAAATCAAGAAAACATCTAATGCCCAGTGGACTTACACGTCGGCTATGAGGGGTGGGGGGAGGAAAAGAAAATGATCTATGTCTTTAACGAATAATGCTTGGAAATGATCAAATAAAATATATTTAAAAAAAAAAGAATAAATAAACCCTTACCTTCTGTTCTTAGAATTAATGCTAAGTATCCATTCCAGGGCAGAAGAGTGGTACAGGCTAGGCCATCAATGTTAAGTGACTTACCCAGCATCACACAGCTAGGAAGTGTCTAAGGCCAGATTTGAATCTAGGACCTCCCACCCCCAGGCCTGGCTCTCTATCCACTGAGACACCTAACTGCCCCAATATTTTTCTAATGAAGTGCTACTTTGGATTTCCCTGGAATAATAGAATCATAGGAATTAATCTCAGCCTTCAATATCCTCGATTAGAATAAAGAATGAAGTAAAGGATTTAGGGTCAGAGGACTTAAGTTTTCATTCTAATTCTGCTACTTTGTAACTTTGGGTAAGACATTTAACCTTGCTGAGCCTCAGATTTCTCACTAGAAAATTAAAAAGATTGGACTAGGTAAAATTTACAATCCCTTTCAGGTCTAAACCCTATGATTCCAATTCTCCCATTTTACAGATGAAAAAACTGAAGTGCAGATGGTGAAATGACTTATTAAAGGTTATAGAATGAATTGGCAATGAGGTGGCATTGACATTGGCACAGTGGATAAGAGGGCTATCTTTAAAGTCCTGAAGACCTGAGTTCTAATCTTGCCTGAATCATTTGCTAAAGGCTGCCTAATCTAACCTTGTCATTTTATAGATGGGGAAACTGAGGCCCAGAGAATATAAGTAACTTGTCCTAGGTCACACAAATAGGAAGAATCAGAGCCAATATTTGAACCCAAGTCCCCTGACTGCCAGTTCAGCATATCAGCTCCTGTGATAGGTTATTATCTGGTTGGGGGAGTCCTATATCAGACTATTAGCATTAAAGGCAAGAAGAGAAAACAACAGTCCCATAATAAAGGGAAAAAAGAAAGAACCCAATGCCAAAGTGTAAGTTCTCCATTCCAAAGGGTCCCTAACACTCAGCAGAAAGAAGAGAAACAAATATTTGTTGATTCAATTTAAGTTTTTCAAGCAATAGCATCTTAAATCAGGACACTTGTAATTTGTTTATATTTTCTCTTTCATAGAGAAAAACATGATCTTGCAGACTCTCTGTTACTGGTTTCTGTAATAAAAATGTTTTTCTTAAAATATTGGCTATAGGACTGAATGTATATTCATCATACAGACAAGATGGAGCATTTTAATTAGCTTGCCTGGGGAATTTGTGCCATGTAGGCCAGGGGTTCCATCAGTTACCTTGGGAGTGGACAACTGTCGCATCAAGCTGACATAAGGCAAAAAAGCTCCCTTGTCTAGGAAAATCAAAAGAAACCCAGTCAGGAGCTCTCCCAAAGGCACTGACTGACTAAACTTAGACAGAGCTTTTTTTTTTTTTTTGGCTAAGAAAAACAACCAGATAAAGTGTAGTTCTTCCATGGAAAAAAAAGCCCAGTGATAAAAGTCAACCTGGAGGCAGAAAAAAGACAAGTTGACCCTCATGTCTTATCAGAAAAATCACCAGAGTAGAAGTCATGAGATATTGAGGCTGTCATGCAAATAGGCCAGAACTTGCTCTGTGACCTGAATTCAGCAAGTCAATTTCATCATGCCTCTGTGCCTCAGTTTCCTCATATGTCATAAAAATGTTATGACCTTCTGACTTATTCAAAGGGTCAAATCTAGTGAGACTTAAATGAGATAATAAATATTCAAAGCATCATATAGTATAATTTATTCTAATAATATTGCTATTACTGGGTTAAGGTTATTTATAAAAGGAGATGATTCAAGTAAAAATAAATGAGATAAATAATTTTGATGAAAAATTCTTGGAAAAGATGAGCTAAGGTGAGTTTGTCAGTAGAGTAATAATAATCATCATATTTATGCATTGTGCTGAGGGAATCTTATCGCCTCCCCTTCCTGAGTAGCCTGACCTGTCCGTCAACATTTTTCAAATACCACAGTTTCGCCAGGGTTTGTGTCCGTCCATGTATGTCCTGAACGTGAATTAAAAGAAAGGGGAGAGGAAATCTCAGGGGCTTGTGGTATGGACTCTGGGAGAGAAGAGAGAGGTAAAGGGAGAGAAAGGTTAATGGAGGCTAGTGTAAATGTGGTCTGAGAACTTAGTAAAGAAAGATTTAAATCTATGCTGATCTATTCTTTCTATTAATAAACTTCATGAAAGTAATAACTAAGAGATGTATTAATTTTATAAATAACAGTATGTATACATATATTCATAAATACATACACATATATGTGATGAAAGCACAGGTCTGGACCAACATAACCACCCCAACCAGAAAAAGTTATGTGTATATCACATATATGTCACATCCATATACACACAAAACTTTTTTTTGGTTGAAGGGAAAGGATTTGAGGCCGACCTGTGTTTTCATCATAGAAGGGAACTACTAGTGTGGAAACTCCACTGACTGATACACATTGGCACCTTTTTTGCAACATATAATCTTAAGAGTTGCCTAGATGAAAATATTATACAGATGTAATGGGGGTAACCAGGGGAGACTCTCTGATCTTCTAGTCTTGAGCACCTGCTATGGAGTACATCATGGTATCAGATTCCTTGCTGAAGAATGTCCTCTTGTTGAGATGATGAAGTATTCTTTGTGGGTGGTTCCCATGACTGGGGTAGTGGGGAAGAGAAGGCTGGGAATGAGGGACTAAAAATGATAGCTCTATAAGAAGCATTGAAGAGAAATATTTCTGGCTCTCTGGGAGTCTCATCTGGAGCTTTTTCGCCATTGGGCTCCCATCAAGGAGGAGAGCAATACACTCTCCCCAACTCCTGGCATCACTGGCAGCTCTCCTACCCTCTCCCCCATGCCTGGCATCAACGGCAGCTCTAATACCCCCCCACACACACACCTCGAATTGATGGCAGCTCTGAGCATGTGAAAGCAAGAACCTGCACTTATCTAGGTGAGCCTGAGTCATTGGTCTCTGACTTGTTCTGTCTCCTTCCTTCCCTAAGCACAGCAAGCCTGAGAAACAGGCATTTCTAGCTTTGGCAGCAGCTACCTCATGAGCTCAAGAAGTCCAGAGTTAAAGGCCAGTCACACAGCAGGAGACAGTGCCTAGAACTGTGTACTACTCTAAGGAGATGACCTGGAGAACTGAAGTGCTGTGTCTGTCTGACCAGGAGCCCTGAGCCTTATAAATTGTTTACACAGTTCCTCTTTGAAAGGAATGTGTGACATGATAATCCCAACTATTTCGGCAGTCTCACAGGGTTGTCTTTACCTCCTGTGGTAACAATGATAACAGTAACAACAACAATAATATTTATATAGTGTTTACTATGTGCCAGGCACTGAATTTTATCATTATTATCTTAGAACAACCCTGGCAGAAAGGTGCTATTATTATCCCCATTTTACTGATGAGAAAACTGAAGCAAACAGATTCAATAACTTGCCAAAAGTCACACAGCTAGTTTGTGGCTGAGGCCAGATTAAGACATGCCACCTAGCTACCCCTTCTGATAGTATAATGAATATTATAGATTGTTGTTTTATATATGTATTAATCCACATCTGAGTCTTTTAAATCTTAAGTATTTTTCCATGGAAGAAGAAATAAATGGCTGGTGTTTTCTATAATCTTACAAATATCACTCATGTGTCAATTGTGGTCTCCAGTTCATTCTAGGTTACCACCTAGGATATAGCTCAGCTGGAACAGGTGACTTGTCTCCATCAAAGGCAGCCAAGGGCTCTCTAGCTATGTCTGTATTTATATTAAATATCAACTCTTTATCATCCAAAATCTAATGATGCTGTTCTTTCTTTGCCAAAAGCAACCAAGCTAATAATTCCTGGGTTTGGCTTCATTTCACCCTTCAAAAGAGGGAGGAGAAATACTGTTCCGGACCAAATCTCTATCCACAGCGGTAGCCAGCTGCTAAAATAGAAATGCTGAAAAACTTGAAGATGAAGGGATCCTTCCATCTTAAACTTTGTGGTAAATAAGGAGAGATAAGCTGGCTAGTATCTAAAATGAACCCTAGATGTTTGGAGAATAAATTTCAGAGTTCAGAGAAAGATTAAATACGATTCCATGATATAGTCTAATAAAATTTGAATTGAAGGAAGCAAAGCAAAGTAGTCTTCCCTTTAAGTTCAAAAAATAATCTATAAATATAAGATGGAACCACCTGGCTAGGTAACAATTGTTCTGAAAAACATATTGGTGGAGAGGTTGGGGGGCACACAGCTAGGTGGCTCAGTGGATTGAGAACCAGGACTGGAAAGTGGGGCTCCTTGGTTCAAATCTAGCATCAGACACTTCCTAGCTGTGACCCTGGGCAAGTCACTTAACCCCCATTGCCTGGCCCTTACTGCTCTTCTGCCTTGGAACCTATACACAGCATTGCTTTTTAGACAGAAATAAGGGGTTTTATTTCTTTTTAAATATATGGGACTATTAACCAATTCAATATGAGGCAACAACAATGTGATATGACAGTCAGGAAATAGTGATAATAATAATTAGCATTTATGTAGCACTTTTAAGATTTGCAAAGCAAACTTGATCCTCTCTACAATCCTGGGATTGAGATATTATTATCATCATCTCTATTTTACAGATGAAGAAAAGGGTCATAGAGCGAGGATGTGTCTGCAATCACATTTGAACTCAGATCTCCCTAAATCCACCTTGACAGCTTAGCTACCTCCCAAAGCTAATGCCATCTTGAGCTGCCTTTAAAAGGGACATACTTTCCAGGACTTGAAAAGTGGTGGTCCTGCTGTTCTCTGCTAGTCCACATCTGGAACATTGTTTTCATTTCTGAGCTCCATATTTGAAGAGGGATATTGATAAGCTGGGAACATCCAGGATGGTGAAGGACATCATGATCACTCCATTTAAGAATACTTTAATTTAGGAAAGGAGCAAGCTTGGGGGGGGGGATATGAGAAGGGTTGTGGAAGGTACATTTGATTTGTTCTGTTTGGTTCTAACAGGAGGAACTAAGATAAAAGGTACATAAAGCTAGATTTAGATTTGATATAAGGAAAAAAATTTTAATGATCTATTGCTGTTGTTGAGCCATGGCGGAGTCTTCATGACCCCATTTGGCATTTTCTTGGCAAAGATACTGGAATGGTTTGCATTCCAGCTCATTTAACAAATAAGGCAACGGAGGCAAAAAAAAGTTAAGTGACCTGTCCAGGGTCACACAGCTAGCAAGTGACTGAGATCACACTTGAACGCAGAAGGATGAACTTCCTGAATTGAAGTTCAGCACTCTATCCACGTTGACACTATTAGCCCATTAGAGCTCACCCAAAGTGTAATGTGCAGCCCTGCCAGGAAATTCTTGTTCAGGTACAGGTTAGACTAGATGACTTACAACCCTGAGACTCCAGGATTCTTTTCCCTGAGCAGTGCTATCATACGCTCTTTCCTGTCACACCCAGATTTCTCTCCCTCCCCACCTCAATAGCATTTTTCTAACTGGGGGGTCCTGATTCCCACCCCCCACGTCACCCCCCTCCCCCACCTTTCACTTCCCTCTAGCTGGAAGCAGAGACTGCCAACAACCTTCTGGGCCAAATTCAACTGTCCTAAAACCACTCCCCCTTTCTGGTTGGAGAGGAGGAGGAGGGACCCAAGAATAGACAATAATGCAATTAAATGCATTTCCCAAAGGGCAAGTCCCTTGGAGACCAGGTTTAAAAGGTGGGAAGAATAGGGCTTTCTCTTCTCCCCTATGCCTGGCTCTCTGGGGTGGCTTCTGTTCTGGTGAGCTGTCATTAAAATGTTAAGTTTGGAGGCAGCTGGCCATTTCAAGCAGGCTAGTGTCAAGTGTTTGGCCTTGGGTAGGCAGGCTGTTTTGTGAACAGGCAGCTCCCTGTGAACACGTGGCTCTGTTTCATGTGTAAATTGACATTGGTTTCAGTGTACCTGAAATGGAGGCCAAAGTGCAAAGGTAAATAATACCTGCAGCACGATTTTTTTCTCTTTCTTTTTCTTCTTTTTTTCCCCCTCTAGAACCTGGTTAACATTGATTCCTCCACCCTCCTTAATTTCATATTTTTAATGAGGTTTATATTTATTGGTTTCTTAGTGGATGGGAGAGGAGGAGAAGAAAAGTGAATCTAGAACTGAAAAGAAAAGAAAACTGAATGTTTAAAAAGAATAGCAGCAGAATAAAATGGACTCTGGATTTACAAAACTAAACAGTCTTTTACTCTCTACTCCTCAAGATGTCTCCATTTTTCTGGGTGCCAATGAGCAGAAAGCCCTATTTTTGGGGGTGATGTGGAATAATGATTTTGGCAGCGACTAAAGGCCTCCATGCAAACAGTATTTAACTTTCATACAGGTAGCCTGACAAGAAAATGCACCTCCAAGAAAATCACGTGAGGTGTGTATGTGTACATGTGTGTTTGAACGTAGACCCAGAATTCCCCTATCAGCAAGCTCATTTTCAAGTTCTTTAAACTGTGTACACTATTCAAGGTCATTAATTTCTAAAGGAAAAGAGCATATAAGTTAGGGTGTTATCTGGATTATTCATTCAGACATAGTCCATGGAACCCCAAATTTTGGGGTTCCTTATTTCAAGTCACACTGGTAAGAGAAGCCCACAGAGAACAGCTATGTCTTCCCCCTCAGAGTGTTCCAATGCTATTGGCCCATGACAATGGGGAATGGGGGTGTAGGTCCTCTGGACCCCCAAGTCCCTAGAGGACCCCAAATCAGAAAGAGTAGGTGAGGAATTCCTCCATCTTGAGTCCCAGGTGTATATATATGGGTGGCAGAAGAAAGCCAGCTCTGGTGCAACCAAAGGGACAACTGCATAAACAAAGGATTCTCTGAAAGACATTTCCTTCTCTTTTAGACATGTTGCCCCTAGCTTTCTGATTCCCCTAGTTTAGCACAGATGTGTACCTTCTGTTTGCCCCTCAAACATCACTAGATTCCCTGAGATGCTCAACTCACCCACCTTTATAATCAGGGCTTAATTTGTCATAAATAGTATATACCTGTGCTTCTACCCCAGACACCAAGACACCTCGCAAGAGAATGTCACTCCTTGTCTGTCCCCCTCCCAAAGTTCCTTTTGGATTTTGTAGTCTCTGTTCCTTTACAGTATAAAAATTCTGGACCCCTTCTCCCCATAGAGGCAGACTTCACCTGCACCTGCCTCCCCACCATTTATCCAATAAATTCCTCATGCCAGTCCCCTCCATATCAATTGCCAATTTCAATTAATATCTCCCTCATGAAACTGAGTAATTAACATCCTATATCAATTTGACCAGTTCTCTCAACTCTGTAATCTGGTGGAGTAATGAACACCAGGTGTTTTTACAAAGGGATTTTTATTGAGAAGATATAGCAAGAGCAGAAATGCCACCTTTCAGTCCTTCCGGAGAGTAGACTCAGACTTCAAGCTGTAGCTACAAATCATTTTTATTTGCCCCTCCAAGTTCACTTCTAAATGGGGCATAGCTGCTGCATGAGTTGTTCCCTTTCCACACCCCAGGCAATCCTCTGGCTGCCTAAGACCTCAGGGCTGTGCTCTTCCACTGGGCCCAATTGCTGGCAAACTCTGGTAGGAATTTCTAGTTCCTGGACTTTTTGAGATCTCACAAGGCCTTGAACCATGGACCCCCTTGAGGCTCCTATGGCCTGCCTGGTCAAGAATCCCTGATTTTGTAGATATTCCCTCCAAAGTTACATTTCACCACCTACCTAATTCTTGACCAGGCCATTTGACTTTCATCCAAGCTCTCCAATAAGTTTACTGCAAAGGGTTCACTCAATATGTTGATGGCCATCCTTTCTCTTGGCATCGAATGGATACCATGGAGCCCTTGGGCTGTCCATCAACATTCTTCACTCTAGTCATTCTAGCCTAGATCAACTCATCTTTTTTTTTTTTCACCTATATATACAGATCTTTATTATCCTTTTCTTCCTAATTCTTTGTCTTATGTTCCAGACAAAATAAGCTAACTATATATTTCTCCATTGCCCTTTGGATAATTACTGGTTTCAGTTCTTCAGGGATTGTAGTTTTTCATGACTCTCAGACATACAACAATGCTTTAAAAAACTGGCCTTTGTTTGTTTGTTTGTTTTTTTAACAGGAAATTGGGAGGAGGGGGAAGCAGACAAAGAACTTTGTCATTTCCTGAAGGCAATCCAGCCCACTCTTCAACCCCAGTTCAGTTCTAAAGCCAACCCACTGTCCATTTGAAGTGTAGATATGGAGAGATACCATCATTTAGACAATAGACATTCTTCATCCACTTAGTTTTTCCCTACAGGAATGGTCAAATTCTTTTGAGTAGCTACAGATTCCTTCTGAGAAGCTCTGCAGCATTCTAGCACTTGATGGAATCAGAACAATAGCATCTGCAAATGGGAACATCTGCACAACCTCACCATCCACAAGCAATCCCTCTTTGCTTTGGGTTCTACACTAGATGTGCCAGTGGCATACACCTTCTTTAGGGTTTGCAAAGCACTTTCTGAACATTATTTCACTTAAACCTCACAACCATCTTGTGAAGTATGTATCACCAGTATTTTTATCCCTTATTTTGTAGATGAGGGAATTCAGACTCACAAAGGTTAAATGACTTGCCTGTGGTCATAGAGCTGGTAAGTGTTCAAGGAAGAATTTCAGTCTGGGTCTTCCTAACTCCAATTCCAGGGCTCTTACCATTGTCCCATATTATTTCATTTCTATATATTAGATATGATCCAGGGCAGCTAAGTGGCACAGTGGATAAAAGTACTGGACTTGAAATCAGGAAGACTCATCTTCATGAGTTCAAGTCCCATCTCAGGCATTTACTAGCTATGTAACCCTGGGCAAGTCATTTAACCCTGTTTGCTTCAGTGTCCTCAGCTCTAACATGAGCTGGAAAAGGAAATGGCAAACAACTCTAGTATCTTTGCAAAGAAAATCCCAAATAGGGGCAGCTGAGTGACTCAGTGGATCTAGAGCCAGGCCCAGAAATGAGAGGTCCTGGTTTCAAATCTGACCTCAGACACTTTCTAGCTACATGACCCTGGCCAAGTCACTTAACCCTCATTGCCTAGCCCTTATTGCTCTTCTGCCTTAGAATCAATACAGAGGGTAAGGGTTTAAAAAAACATTCCAAATAGGGTCACAAAGAGTCAGACACAACTGAAAAGACTGAATAACAACAAGAATTACAGCATAAAACAGTCTGTGAGAAAGATACTAAGAAAGAACATAATTATGCTTCACTTTAGATAATAGATATTCCAAAACCTTGTACAATTAGAATTCATAAGCCAAATCTTGAGGGAGTTGGTGATTTTTTAAAAATCTTCCTTTGTAATGAAGATAATTGTTTTAAGTTTAAGTTTCAATATTCATATTAGATTTTCAAATGAGACCCACCTATGTCAGACAAATGCTTTTTCCACCATCCTAGTTAGAGCCTTTGGCTTGATTCAATATAGTATAAATATAATTTACTAGTCTACACTAGAGTCAGACAATCTCCACAAAGCAAGTTGGATTAATTCCCATGATTTTACATTGCTAGGCAAAGTGACAGACAACTACTATTCCTTCTCCTGTCTGAAAGCATGCCCAAAACACATATAGTTCATCCATGAATCTTTCACCCTTCCTCCTCTCTCCCATTTGAGTGACCTCAGGAGAATTTTAAAAGTTCTCATAAAAAGATATAAAGGGGGATGGTGGGCAGCTGGTAAATGGTAACTGGTGTAGACTAGAGAAGAAAAGAAAGGTAAAGACACATGACATGGTAGGGTCTGACAAAAAGAATACGCTAATGGTTCTGTCCTTGGGAGAGGGCACCAAAAGATCAGGGAACTCTAGAGACTTGCATTCTCAAACTTCCTTCTCCCTTTGCTAAGGCAAGATGGATTGAATGTGGAGGGCAAGAAGAGCCTACATTGGTGAAGCCCTTCTTTTCAGAGTAGCAAGTGATTTCAGGGAGAGATCTCTCTAGATATCTATATAGAGATAGATAGATAGATAGATAGATAGATGGATAGATGGATGGATGGATGGACAGACAGACAGGCAGACGGATGGATGGATGGATAGATAATAGATGGATGGATAGATAGGTAGGTAGTAGATAGATGGATAGATGAATGGATGGATAGATGGATAGATTAGTAGATATATAGATATAAACATAGATCTATAGATAAAGATAAATATCTCCTTGAAATCACTTGCTATTGTCTCTGTGTGTATTTTATATATGTGTGTATACATATATACATTCTCTATATACATGCCTGCTATACATATACATATGTATATATGCATGTATACATATATACTGTGATAAAGGATGAAAAGGTTTGCAATTTGCAAAAACTGAGAAATACAAAACTTAGAGGATGATTGACATAGCATGTGACCAAGGGTCACATGGGAGCCTGAGCCTTGGGAATTGACAAAATTCTATGCCCAATGGTTGCTTCTTCTCAGGTTTTCTGAGGTTTTCTGGATCTGGCTGCTGGAGGTATCAGTGAGAAGATCTCTAGACCTACTTAGACATCTACCAACTTAAGATCCTGGCCCTATTTGATTTGGACTCCTGATGTGAGATTGGGATATTTGGAAGTTAATGCTTTAGCTTAGTAATATAGTTTAGTTAGTTATGAATATTAGCTTTTAAGTTAAGTATAAGAATAAGTTTATTCCTAAACCCGTATTCCTTCCTACCTTTCCCAAACAATAAATCAGAATTTATTTGTATGTTTTCCTCTTGTTCTTTCCTCACCCCAAATCCTACCATAACAGTTTGGCAAATCAGCCTTTTGGTGGATACTGAAGCCAGTAAATCAGTTTTGCAAAGTCTTCCTAAAGATTGTAAAGCTGTTGGTACTATGGAAGTGATTGGAGCTACTGGAAAACCAGAGAGAGTAGCAAAACTACAACCTAAAATGATTACTTTAGGTCCACTGACCATGGAGCATGCATTTCTTTGTATGCCAGAATGTCCAATGAACCTTCTATAGAAGGACTTGCTTTGTAAATTGCAAGCAACAATTCAATGTACTGACATTGGGAATGTATCATTACAACTCCCAGAAGAATCTCTGAAAGCTTTTCCATTGCTATTCTTGGATTCAGTCAGTGAAGAGAATGAGTTGAATTCCATCTATCCTATTCCTAAGGATATACCAGAAGATATATGGGCAAAGTCTTCCACAGATGTAGGCCTATTGAAATCATCTAATGCAGTAATAGTGAGAACCAAGGAAGGACGAGTTCCTTGTGTTCCTCAATACCCTTTGAGTAAAGAAGCTATAGACGGAATAAGACCTATTATTGAGTCCTTAATTCAACAAGGGATCATAATGCCATTTTTTTCACATTACAATACTCCCATACTGCCAATAAAGAAACAAAAGCTTGATCAAGATGGCAGAATTGTCTATAGATTCATACTGGATTTGAGAGCTATAAATGATCATGTAATAAAGACTCATCCTATAGTACCAAGTCCAGCTGCTATAATCTCATCCATTCCAAGTCAAGCAAGATATTTCACTGTGGTAGATTTATGTTCAGCGTTTTTCTCAATGCCAATTCACGAGGATTCTCAAAAGATCTTTGCTTTCACATGCCCAGTGGACTTTCACTCATCTTCCACAGGGTTACTGTGATAGCCCAAGCCAATTCTCTCAAATTTTGAACAGAGACCTTAAAACAATAACATTCAGGTGTTAGATTTAAAATAGTTTTGAGCATTAAATAGTTGTAGATAAGAGAGTGGGAGCCATAAACTGTGATAATTAAAATGTTTGGGAGCAAGGGAAATATATATATCAATTATGACCTCTGAAATATGTTTTCTACTGTGTCTTGGTTTTATATAAATATAAGATGGTCGCCAGGGAATATATTCCCAATTTATGAATATGCCCAAGCCAACTGGGTTTTATAGAGAAATTTAATTTATAATACACTGATTAATCAATAGAAAAAGAGAGAAAGTAAGAAAGGAATAAGAATGAATAAATCAGTCAGTTGGTTTTATCACTCACCCAAGATCTCTCTAGGTAAGGCTTCTCATGCCAACCTCAGGCTCCACCTTCAAGAGAGCCTCCTTTCAAGAAATGTTTCCAGAGAATTCTCCTCCTTCAGAGCCAGCCTTCTCTCCTGGTCCTCCCACAGAGCAACCTCCTCAGTCCTCCTTCAGAGCCACCTCGCTCAGAGCAAAACCTCCTTTTTTCTCTCCTCAGACCCTGCTATCTTTAAGGAAACCATCTAAGTTCCCTCCCCTCAGTTCTCACATCTACCAATCACTGTCAATGTCTCCCCTGTGCCAATGGTGGCTCTAGTTTAACCCAGGACCACCCAGAGGTCTGCCCCCCTTTGCACATGTCTGTTGAAGGTCATATTCTCAAATAATTAAATTTTGATCTATGCTGCAGCCCTTCCTAAATCCTGTTAGGATTGAGTAGGGTGGAGATTGTAAGTTCCAAGACCTGGTTCTGTCATTCCAAGTATCTCTATTGTATCAATTCTAAAATCAATCATGACTCAAAGAACTTCCTGTTCTATGCTTAAGCATAGGTCAAAGCCCTTTCCATTGTTCAGCAAAAGGTTTCTGTCCTAAAGCAGTCCCAAGTAAGGAGGAGAAGGATCCTCCCATGCCAAGGGGGTTCACATTCCAATAGAGTTCTTACTATCAGTAGGAAATTTTTTCCAGTATGAAATTTCCCAATGGGGAAATTTCCAACGTTCATAAGTCTAAGAAATTTTAAGGTTTACACAGGAAAGTAAAATAGTACATTTTATAGATGATATCCTCCTAGCATCTCCATCTGCTAAAGTGTGTTTAAGAGATAGCAAGATTCTTTTGAATGAATTATATAAACATGGACATAAAATTTCTAAAGCAAAACTTCAGTGGGTTTTGCCTCGCATTGAATATCTTGGTTTTGTGTTGTCAGAGGGTTCCAGAAGTATCACTAAGAAAAGAATAGCTGATATCCAGAAACTGAATGCACCTAAGACCAAGAAGCAACTCAGAGCTGTTCTTGGAACAACTGGTTTTTATAGATAATGGATATCTGGGTATAGTGGAATTACTAAATATTTAACAGATCTAACCAGGAATACAGAACCAGATCCTCTGAAACTCAAATCTTAACATCTGCAAGCCTTAAGGAAGCTTAAGGAAGCGATTTTATCTGCACCAGTTCTTGGAAGCCCAGCCTATACAATACCTTTTCAATTATTTGTGAATGAGACTGAAGTTATTGCATCTGGTGTACTGACATAGACTTTAGGACAAAATTATAGTCCAATTGGATACTATAGTTGTCAGCTAGATCCAATTGCTGCAGGTACAGTTGCTTGTTTAAAGGGTGTAGCTGCTGCAGCTGTGTTAGTTGAGAAGTCATCAGATTTAGTTTTGGGATGTCCATTGACAGTATTTTGTTCACATCAAATAGTAACACTAATGAGGAAATTTTGAACTCATGCATATTCAGACCAACGAATATCTAAGTATGAAATTATACTTCTAGGTAGTGAAAACATCAAGTTAAAAATGTGTATTAAACCCAGCTACACTTCTTCCTGATTTGCGAAAGAACAGTGAACCATTACATGAATGTTTAGAAGTAGTAGCTCTAGTGGATATATCAAGGATGGATTTAAATGACACTCCAATCGAAAATCCAGATTTGGTTTTATTCACAGATGGATCTTCATATTTGTGTAATGGAATTAGATGTACAGAAGCTGCAATTGTCACAGAATTTGAGACACTGTGGTAAGGATCATTACCTAGTAACCTTAATGCTCAAAGTGCAGAGTTGATTGCTTTAAAGTAAGCATTTCTTTTGGCTGCTGGTAAAAGTGAAAACATTTACACAGACTCTCATTATGCTTTTTCTGTTTGTCATGCTTCAGGAAAGATCTGGAAACAACAAGGTTTTATTACTACATCGGGAAAACCAATTGCTCATGCAGAAATAATAACAGTTGTTGGATGCTATCCAAAAGCCTAAACAGCTAGCAGTAATCCATTGTAGAAGTCATATGAATAGAAGAGATTCAGTTGCTAAAGGAAATCATAGAGCTGATTTAACTGAAAAATTTGCATCCAGAAATGTCCCACTGTATATTATGAACTTATCAGCTATAGAATCTGATGATCTAGAAAAAGCTTATATAGACTCAGAAATACTAAAATGGAAAGAGAAGTTTGGAGCAAGAAAAGAACATGGTATATGATTAATAGATACAGGAAAGCTGCTGTTACCAAAAGACCTGTATATCTATTTGTGTCAAGCCATTCGCACAAAAGGTCATTTTGGTACTCAAGCTGTGATTGACATGACATTAACAAAAAGAGACAATGGGTTGCTCCTGGAATAAGTATTGTAGCAAATAAGATATGCTCAATCAAGGAGCATTCAGACAGAAAGATTTAGGTGGTAGACCTTTAGCATATTGTACATTTGGGAGTCTGCAGATTGATTACATCAGCATGCCAAAAGCTGGAAGATATAAGTTTTGCTTGGTAATTGTTGATAGATTAACCAAATGGCCTGAAGCTTTTCCACCAAATACAAATACAGCTAGCTTTGTGGTGAAAGTGTTGATTAAGGAAATTATACTTAGATTTGGAGTACCATTAACAATAGACTCCAATAAAGCATCCCATTTCACTCATGACATCCTGAAATGAGTCTATGAAAATCTAGGAATAACACCACTATATCATGTGCCTTATCATCCACAAAGTTCAGGGCAAGTGGAGCGTGTGAATAAGGAAATAAAGACTATGGATGGGGATGCTCTGTGCTGAAACTCATCTCAAATGCCCAGAGATTCTTCCCATAGCTTTGTTTTACTTATGTATGAGGCCAAGAGCAGATTTACATATATCATCCTATGAAATGCTCTTTGGACATGCTCCACTACAAGCAAAAGCTTGTAAGACAGTCTATACATCTCTCTTAGGAGGAGATTGTCAACTTGCTTCTTAAGTGCTTTACAACAAAGACTTAAAGAATTACATGATACAGGAGTATTAATTCAAACTGGTCCTTTGGATTATTCTCTTCATAATTATGAACCAGGAGGTATTGTATATGTAAAAATTTTTGCTAAAACATCAGCAACACAGGAAAGTTTGTTAGGTCCTTACACTATTGTGTTAGTTTTTCCATCTTCAGTAAAAGTTTTGGGTAGAGATTCCTGGGATCATTGTTCACATATAAAATTAGCACATGGTATAAATAATGAAAATGTACAAATCATTGAAGAAGAAAAATGAAGAAGAGATTGCAGAAAGATAGAATCATCAGTCAAATTGAGTCTGCAGTCAAAAAGATAAGTAAGAAGAGGACCATTCCTGCGGAAGAGGATAGAAGAGGACAATGCAGATGAAGAAGAGAATTCAGGAATTAATGGACATTGATAAAAGACTGAAAATTTATAAATTTAAAAGACTTTGTGAAATTTGCAATGAAGAGGATTACAGGATAAATGGACTAATAAATTTATACTTTGGGTAATGTATTATAGTAAATAATAACATAGCATTTATTCACATACAAACACAAATATATTTACTTGGAATGGAATTGCAGGATATTCAAAGAGGAGGTGAGAAGAGAAAGAAAGATCTGAAGTAGGGGTAAGTATGTTGCATACAACAGTAACATAACTCTTACATAATAGTAACACTGACATTTAAATAGCAAAACAACATGACATAGCAAAAGTAACCACATAATAAAACATAAACACAAAATATAAGCATGGTTAGATTACATTGAATCATTACTTAAATGAAACAATGTATAGTTAGGGTACTAACAGTGTTATGATTAGCTATAGATATGTTATTTACTAACAAAATGTAGTTATATACTTAGATTTAGTTTAGGTATAGAAATTTAGTTAGGAGAAGTATTTTAAAGATAGAGATTAGTTAGGTAAAATTAAGTAAGATAAGAAAATTAGATACTGATTTGTACTACATCATACATTACACAACACAAACAACACATGATATCACATATCAAACAAAATTATAAATAAATATGTAAATATATGTAAATAGGGTGTATAATAGGATTGTAAATTAATTGTATTATAGTGTATGTTTATATATAAATTATGCATAAATATGAAGTATACATAAGTGTATATATGTGCATATGTATAACATACATGTGTGTATTATATGTATGTACTATATATGTACATTATGTGCATAGCTCACTAATATTTATTATTGCATGTATTTGCATAAGTGAGTTTAATGTTTGGTTTGATTTTCAGTGTAAAACTTATGCAATGTTGTGTTTATTATAATTTTCACATTTTTTTCTTTAAGTTTAATGTTAATGTACTACAATAGTAGTACAATGTGCTATATTGGCTGATAAGAGTATTTTAAGTTTAATATTTGCACAAAAGTTATGTTCATTTTTTGTTTGATGTTATTTGCTGTTCTGATTTTGCTTCTGTTTGACTTTTATACTTGTTCATTATTTACTTTGTTTTCCTTTTCCTTCTTCCTTAAAATTCCTTATAATAGGTTAGTGTTAGTTAGAGTAAGATAGTTGAATGTAAGTTGTTTGTTATTTTGGGTAGATTTCTTAGTTTAGGTAACTGGTAAGAATTTTAGATTGTGCACAAGTTCAAAAAAACTTTCCAACACGGTTTTTGGTTCATGCAAAAGGGGGGAATGTGATAAAGGATGAAAAGGTTTACAATTTGCAAAAACTGTTGCAAAAATTGAGAAATGCAAAACTTAGAGGACGATTGACAGTAGCATGTGACCAAGGGTCACATGGGAGCCTGAGCTTTGGGATCTGGCAAAATTCTATGCCCAACGGTTGCTTCTTCTCAGAGTCTGCTCTCCTGGAAGGACCTAAAGCTTGAAGGGGATTTTCCTTGTGATGAACAGAGGAAGGAGGTTTTCTGGATCTGGCTGCTGGCAGCATCAGTGAGAAGATCTCTAGATCTACTTGGACATCTACCAACTTAAGATTCTGGTCCTATTTGATTTGGACTCCTGATGTGAGATTGGGATATTTGGAAGTTAATGTTTTAGCTTAGTAATATAGTTTAGTTAGTTATGAATATTAGCTTTTTAAGTTAAGTATAAGATTAAGTTTATTCCTAAACCCTTATTCCTTCCTACCCTTCCCAAACAATAAATCAGAATTTATTTGTATGTTTTCCTCTTGTTCTTTCCTCACCCCAAATCCTACCATAACAATATAATATAATAATATGCAAAGGGCTACATATGATAGGGGAAGGTTGAGGTCCTTCACTAATAATTTTATTACCTATTTCCTTCTGAAGCTTCTTTAGTTTTTCCTTTAAAAATCTGGATACCATTTGTTGCATATATATATTGAGTACTCGATGGCTACCCTCACAAGGTTTGGCCGGCCTGTTGAGGCCATTGCCTGGGGTGTGGCCGCTGCCGAATGCTAGCAGCTACTGGGAGCCACAAGTGAGAGCTGGGTGTCAGGTGAGGGTCAGAGGTTGGAGAGTAGACTTTGCTCACCCAGCATGTGAAGACTGCTTCGGCTGAACAGGTGGAAGAAACCAATAAGAAGGTTCAACGGCTGAGATGGCGATGCAGCAAAGCACTGTGGAGTGCTTAGGGCGTGTTGGAGCACAAAAGACAACACGGCCATCCAATGCAGCTGAGGAAGTCTCCAGGTGTAACGACTTTTCGTACCAATGGACCTAGGCTTCCAACGCCGAGAGAGTGGGACTGTCTCTGTGCATCGACTTTTCCACTTAAATCTCCTTCACGCACAAGTGTCTTTGTGCACACTCATCTATACACCATAGATGAAAATGCACAAAGACAATTGTCATCCTCAGTTACTGAGAAACGACGACTACTACTACTACTACTACTACTACTACTACTACTACATATACCTATATGCTTTATGGCTATGCATACATATATAGTGTATATATCCATATATCTACATATATTACCTTTTTCTACCTGACTTATCTGTTTTGAATATATAATCTTTCATTATAATTTAATAAATTATTTATTATGATTAGTGTTTAATAACATTTCTATTTAACTATAAATATATTCTATATGTATGTATATAGCTCCCAAATAAACTGATGGAGAAAGGAAAGACCAGTGCGGTGTGCTGAATATGAAGGGAGACATATGGTGGAGTGAATGCTGATGTGACAGGGGACCTGCATAAAGGGGATAGAGTTCTGGGAAGAGAGATTTGTAACATTTCCCATACATTTGGGGAAAGACATGTGAAGGGACAGAGAGAGACTTTGGAAGCTGCAGACAGAAGAAACCAACTCCTCAACATGTCCCTGATTTCCAGCTTGAACCTGAGAATTATCGGGGCCTTTCCTTTTGGTGGAGATTTGGGCCTCTTTTTTGGCTCTGCTAAATTCATTTTGCTCCTGTATAAAAAGCTCCTTAACTAACGCTCTTTATTTTCTGCTATGTACTAATCTATGTATCTTCTCTGATTTCTATTTGCTTGAATAAAGGAAAAGTTTACTTGCTCTTCACTATTTGTGATGGTGTTTTACATAACTAGCATTTGGTGGGAAATGGCCAAGCCACTGGTCTACTCCCCTAAGAGTGCGCAGGGAGGTGCTTTTTGTTCTGAACCTATTATACCCTTAGAACAGCAATGTTCGAGGCAGGCAAATATATAGTCCATTGAGATAATGGACCATTCTAGTCCAATGAGATAATGCATGCAAAACTCTTTGCCAACCTTAAAGTGCTTATATAAATGCTATTACTGACATTGTTGTTAATATTATTATTCAATATTTCTTTTAGAGATAGGGGAGAAAAGGAGCCAGCTCTTAGCCACAACCCTTCTCTGGCTTCCTTTAAAGGGGAAACAGTTTTCCCTGGAGAAGAGTGAGCCAGATACCAAAAATATCTACCCATGCATCCCTCAAGAAGCATTTGGACAACACATGTGGACATAATACAAGGGCACATACATTTGTGTGTGTTTACATGCACTTGTTAAATGCTTGCTATTAGACTGATATTATAAACTGCATGCTTGCAAGGGTTTGCCAGTGGGAAGTCAAACTCAGAATATGGGGAGATACTAAGCATACGTTTGTTCAGTTTTCCTGAGTTGGGGCTAGAAGCCAAGAGAATGAGAGAAATGCTTCTCTCCCACCTCTTCCTTTACCTGAACCCTTCAGATCATGAGCCCCTCCAACCCAAGGTTTACATTTCCTCACAGCCAACCAAATACTTAATCATCCTCTCAGTCTTTGTTTTTAAAACCCTACCTTCTGCCTTAGTATCAATACTGTGTATTGGCTCCAAGGCAGAAGAGTGGTAAGGGCTAGGCAATGGGGGTCAAGTGACTTGCCCAGGGTCACACAGCTAGGAAGTGCCTGAGGCCACATTTGAGCCCAGGACCTCCTGTCTCTGGGCCTAGCTCTCAATCCACTGAACCACCCTGCTAGCCCCCTCTAAGTCTTAAGAATCTAAGACAGTCCCACCCTAGCTGTTATTGAAGTAGCCAGTGTGTTCTCTAAAGCATCTAGCTTATTCCCATACCTAATTAACACTATTAATAATGGTCTAGAATTATTGAAATCAAGAAATTGCCCAAGGCTTCCTGGGGAGACTTGAGACAGGAGCAAGAAAGTAAAGAAACTCCACACTTTTAGAATATCAGAATTAGAAGGGAGCTCCAAGATCAACTAATTCAATCTCTACCTGAATGGGGTTCCCAGAATGCCATTTCCAGAGTGTGATCTTCCTACATCTACTTGAAGATCTTTGGGGAGAGGGAACCGTCCACTTCTTGAGACAACCAAGTGACTTTGGGATATTTTGGGGGGGATATTTGTGTGGATTTTGGGGATCATTTTAAATAAAATTAAAATAAACAATTAAAATAAATAAATAAAATTTAAAGTTGTTTAACCTTAAATTAAACTCTCTGCAATTTCTTCCCATTGATCTTAGTTCTATCCTCTAGAACCAAGCAATACAAATCTAACCCTATCTTCTAAGTGAAAAACACTCAAATATATACATTTTTTAAATCTTTACTTCCTATCTTAGGAGCATTTCTAAGAAAGAAGGGCAAAGACTAGGCAAATGGAGTTAAATGATTTGTCTAGCCCTTACCACTTTTCTGCTTTAGAACCACTATTTAATTAATATTGATTCTTTTTTTTTTACTTTTTTTTTCAATTGAATGTAGAAACTATTTTTGACAATTGTTTTCTGACATCTTGAGATTCAGATTCTCTCCCTCCCTCCCCTCACTCTACAAGGCTATAAATACAGAGGCTATAAATAGTCAGATATAGGTTTTACCAGTGCTTTCATGCAGTACATATTTTCATATTCCCCATGCTGTGATAGAAGACCATATCACCCATGCAATATAAAACTTATGAAGGAAAGATAGCAGACTTTGATCTGTAATCAGATTCCAACAGTTCCCTCTTTGGCTGTGGATAGCATTTTTTGTCATGAGTCCTTTGGGGTTATCTTGAGATCTTGTTTTGCTGATAATAATTTAGTCTTTCCCAGTTGAAATTCATAAAAGATTTGTTATTGCATACTTCTGGCTCTTCTCACTTGTTGCATCAGTCCATATAAGTCTTTCCAGGTTTTTGTGAGCTTATCCTGTTCATTATTTCTTATGGCACACTAGTATTCCATACAACCATATACCACAACTTGTTCTTCCATTTCCCAATTGATGGATACCCCCTCAGTTTCCAATTCTTTGCCACTACAAAAAGAGCTGCAAAAATATATATATATATTTTACAAGTAGGTCCTTTGCCCTTATCTCTGATTTCTTTGAGACATAGACTATTTATTCTCAGGCAGAAGGTAAAGGTTTAAAAAAAACTTTCCTTTATTTCCTACCTCCATCCTCTGTGTTTTGTCCCCTCTATGTTTCATTTTAGGACTTGCACCTCCCTTAGTGATAGTTAAAACATGTTGTAGTCACAATCATTGCTTCATGCATGACTAGCCTGTCTTTTAAGAAATTCGCTTCAAGTCCCAAAATTGCCATTAAGGGCAGGGCAGAAAATAGTTGGTCTCATTTGCCTCCTTCTGGACAGTTTGCATGGTAAGATCAATTAATCTTTTTGACTATGCCAAGCTTTTCAATCATATTGAACTCCCAGTCTCCAAAAAACCCTTGGTCCTTTTTCATACAAATGGTTGTCAAACCTCACTTTTGCCCATATCCTGTGCTTACAACGAAAGAAAGAAAGAAAGAAAGAAAGAAAGAAAGAAAGAAAGAAAGAAAGAAAGAAAGAAAGAAAGAAAGAAAGAAAGAAAGAAAGAAAGAAAGAAAGAAAGAAAGAAAGAAAGAAAGAAAGAAAGAAAGAAAGAAAGAAAGAAAGAAAGAAAGAAAGAAAGAAAGAAAGAAGGAAGGAAGAAAGGAAGGAAGGAAGGAAGAAGGAAGGAAGGAAGGAAGGAAGGAAGGAAGGAAGGAAGGAAGGAAGGAAGGAAGGAAGGAAGGAAGGAAGGAAGGAAGGAAGGAAGGAAGGAAGGAAGGAAGGAAGGAAGGAAGGAAGGAAGGAAGGAAGGAAGAAGGTACTAGCATTGAAGTAAAAAAGTAAGTGAATATGAAATAAGAATGGGACCAGGTGCTAACATTAAATAAATACCCATTTTAAATAAATAGTTTATACTTCCACCTATTTCAAAAAAAGTTGAGGCAGCTAATTTATTAAAAAACAGCTTACTTATTAAAAATTTAAATAAAAAAAAGTTTAAAATGGACCAGATTCAGTAAGTTTAAAATGGACCAGATTCAGTCTGAAGGCAGCAAGAATAATAAATGTCTTCTGACGCTCAAACTGAACAGATGACAACAGAACATTCAATTTGGATCTTCATTTTCTTCTAGCTAAAGTTTTGTTGTTTTTGTTGTTTTAAAGCAAGGACCATTAGGTTACCTGGTTTTCATATTCTGGCAATAAAAAATAAAAGGATTCATCTGCAAAGGCAACTTTTTCACTTAAACTAAAGCAGAACTTTTATAGTATATGTCCTTGGATAAATGAAATTGAGGAAGAGAAATGTGCATTATAGTTATCTGTGTTCAGATTTTATCTCTATACTAAAGTATACATACTAAATGAACAAAAGTTGATCTAAATTTTGTACCTTCCCCCTCCCTCCCCTGACAAATGTAGTGCTATATATACCTGATGTGCTAAATAAAAGTTTATTATCCACAATTCTCTTATATTACCTATAAAGCCTCAATCAAGTCTGGGCCTTTATTACTTGCTGATTGATTGATTAAAATTGTCTTGTTACAAGTACCCAGTGTCATTTACATTTCTCCATAGCTACTGACCAAATCCTTCTGGGATTCCATTAGCTGTAGAATTACTTATATTATTGGTTTCCTTTTTTCCCATTGTTCATGTCCAATCAGCCCCAGTCCACATGCACAAGAGTAATTGAGGGCTTCACAAACTTGCACTTTCTAACACGTGCTTTTACACTAGCCAGGAAGTTCCCAGAACATGTCTAAATCAAGGCAAACCAAGATTTCCTAAGTATGTACCTACCTCCTCAAAAGGTCATACAGACAGAGATGACTAATAGCTTTCTCTCAGCCATTCGAGGTCAAGTAAGTAATATCCTGAAAGCTGCACATGGCATATCTAATTACGACAGCATATGGCTAAAAGTCCACCCTTGGAGGAGGGAATATACCCTATGTAATAAGGAACCCAGGCAGTTCTGGCTACCAAAGGTTTTTTTCTGACATTAATCACAAATAGAAGGAGAAATGTTTGTTTTTAATTCAGAAAGAAAAGAGTTCCTGAATTAATTTTATGTATATTTATATTATTATTCATATTATAATATATAATATAATAATTATTCATATTATAATGTGAATAATAATATAAATATAATAATAAATCTACTTTATTTGCTATAATATAATAAATATTGTATATTATGCATTATGTTATAATAAATATTATAATTAAACATAAAAAAAATAAAATATATGATATGGGTTGACTAGGTCCCTGGGCCCTTGACTGTATGCCCTACTAAACCAAAAACCTTTGCTTCTATTAGTGAATAGCCTCCCTTTCCATTTAAATGACCCCGGAGGGTGAATGGATTAATGAAAAGTGCACAGGATTTGTTATTAGAGAACCAGAGTTCAAATACAGGTTCTGCTATTTATTCTACCATCAATTTATCTTGCTAGTCTTCAGTTTCCTCACCTATAGAATGATGGGGTTAGAGGAGATATTCACTAAGGTACCCTCCCAGCTTTCTAAATCCTCAATTCTAGGATCCTTTTCTCCTTTTCCAGCTCCCAAAAAATGAGATTAGGAAATCCATTCAAAAGGGAGCACAGTTTGTTAAATAGCTATCCAGTCAGTTCAGCAGTAAATGAGGTCCTCACAATCCCTGGCTGGATCTCATTGTTTTCCTTAAGTGTAAAGTCATTGCATGTAAACCGTGAGGATTCTTTTCAGCAAACATTTTGGTTATTGCTGCCACCTACTGTATAAACAAACATTCCCAGCCCAAAGTCGGCCTCTCTATTTCTTTGGTCCCTCTCTCCTTTTCTGTTATCTTTTCCTTTCTTTTCTAAGACCAGACTTCTGGGTCAAGCTAGAAATGAGTTTATAGCCACCAAGTCTTCACTGAAATTTCAAAACCAGGGAAGATTGGCTCAAAGGTTTCATCTTGTGAGAAATTCTCACCTATATATTTATCTTTCCATTTAAAATATTATGTACCTGGGGGCAGCTGGGTAGAACAGTGGGTTGAGAGCCAGGCCTAGAGATGAGAGGTCCTAGGTTCAAATCTAGTCTCAGATACTTACCAGCGGTGTGACCCTGGGCAAGTCACTTAACCCCCATTGCCTAGCCCTTACCACTCTTCTTCCTTGGAACAAGTATTGGTTCCAAGACAGAAGGTAGGGGTTTAAAAAAAATTTTTTTTTTAATATTATGTACCTGAAATAGGACACAAACTCTATAATAATTAGACATCTTCAAGTAATTAGCATCATTTGTGAATATATTAGCTGTTTAGATATGTCAAAACTATAAATAAAATGTGGCTTAAATTTTTCCTTGTTTTGAATAGTTCAAAATTAAAATTCATAGGATCATAGATTTAGAACCAGAAGGAACTTTAGAGGTTATTTAATCCAACTTCCTCACTTTATAAGGGAAGAAATTAAGGCTTAAAGAGGTTAAGCAATTAGCAGTAAATCACATAGTTGAATAAGTGCCTGTGCCAGGATTCAAACCTATATTTTCTTTTTTTTCTTGTTTTTATTTCAAATATATGTTTTCTAATCACAATTTACCAGTGTGTCTTCCACTATAGCACACTGTTTCTTTGAGTTTCACTAATTTACTTAGTTGATTTTTTTTTTTATGATTTATTAAGACAGGGGACAGCTGACTGGCTCTGTGTATTGAGAGCCGGGCCTACATATGGGAAGTCCAAGGTTCAAATCTGGCCTCAGACATTTCCTAGTTGGGTGGGCCTGGTTAAGTCACTGAAACTCCATGCCTAGCCCTTACTACTCTTCTGCCTTGCCCAACTGTACAGGTTAGGAAAAAAAGAGAATATAGAAGGTCAGAATGTGAAAACTAAAAAGGGGACATTTGCTTTATTGGGGGGAAATTGGAATTTTAAAAAGCCATCAGAATTTTTCAATGCTTCTTTCATTCAAGAATCTCACAGGGGTGGAGGGGATATGACTGAGGAGAGACTCTAAATGAACACTCTAATGCAAATAACAACAACATGGAAATGGGTTTGAATCAAGAACACAGTGATACCCAATGGAATCGCGCGTAGGCTATGGGAGAGGTGGTGGGAGGGGGGAGGGAAGAAAAGAAAATGATCTTTGTTTCCAATGAATAGTGTTTGGAAATGACCAAATAAAAATAAAAAAAAAAAGAATCTCAAAATATTTTTTAAAATATAAATTAAGAAATTTCACAATCTATCAGGCTGAGAGATCATTGGATCATAGATTTGGAACTAGAAGAGACCTTAGAGGTCATCTGTTCCAACTACTGTTTTATAGATGAAAAAACGTTAGTCCAAACTGTGACTTAGCCAAGGTCACAAGAGAGTTCCTATGACTCACCATCTAGTATAACTTCCACATTTCTATTGTAGAACACTGACTCACTGACTTTCTAAGCCACTTTTTTTTTTGCCTTAACAAAGAGATAAACTGAGACTTAAAATCATAGGATTATAGCATTATAATCTAGGGCTGGAAGGAACTTTAGTGAATTGATCATTATTGTTGTTTCAAATCCAACAAGGTGCAAGGGGCAGAAATTAAGAGAGAAATTTAAGAACAGTCTCACCAAGTCCAAGGTCTCAGGTCCAGTAAGTAGATTCTTCACTAGCCTCCAACTCAAACTCAGAACTCCGAAGAACGAAGAAGGAAGTTGTAACTCCTTTTAAAAGATGCTTCTTTGCATCACTTTCTGGGCCTTCTCTACTATTTACAGACAAATTATAGTCTATAGTTTTGTTTAGGACTGCCCAGGGGGCATTTGTCACCCACTATTGCATAGTGGGTCACAGACCTCCCCCACTCAAGTGTAAATGGGATGTATATGCTTTTGGTAATTAAATCTAAAAATGGGCAGGGGGAATTAATCCCATCTTCACAAAGGACTGATATAAAAAGTCTCCTAGGTAAAAGGTTTGCCTTCCTTTAAATTGCTATAAACATACCATATTTTATTTGGAAATCCCTAGTGATTGTATCTGAGAGCCAATAAATCTGTGATCCTTGGCTTGCACATTGCCATCTTAATATTCATTCTTCAGAATCTTTGCATTAAATTATTATGAAGGTTTTGAAGTTATGAAAAGTCAATAAACTTAGATGGAGACATGTAAAAGAAGTGCTTCCAATTAGTTACTGAAGAAGTGTAAGAGAGTAGATATTCCATAAACTCCTAATCCAATAAATGTTATTATAGAAGCCGTAGACATCTCTACTGAATCTGTCAACAATGTAAACTAAGTGTGAATAAATCTGTAATCACTTTGGGAGGTGTCAAACACTTTGATCATTGGATAAAATCAGGTGATGCCCCACAAGAAGATATTGAGATAGGCAGAAGGAATCAGACACATCTCTGGACCAAAGTATACTGCAAGAAGACAGCTCAAAATCAAGCATTACAGCAAGATATTGTAACAAAGCTAGTTTCATTGTGGTCAAGGGAATTGTTTATGGGTGATGGGGAAGGATTAAATTCTCTCCCTGTCCCACCAATAGTAGGAAAATCTTATGAACTTGAAAAGGTCAAAAGATTTGGATAATCTGAGTCTCCAGCCCTTCTCTTTTTATTGATCTTGGGGTTACCCAGAGGGGATGGGAGTTTTCTGGTGTTGTTACTAACAAACTTCCATCCAGGGGGCTTCCCATTAATTATCAGTCAGTTGAACTTATTTAGCTCTTAAAAAGGTTATTTCCTTTGAGACCATGAGACCAGCAGCAGTGACTCCAGGGCATCAGTGACTGATGGTAGAGTCTGCATCAGGAACTGAGAGACAGCTTTCAGAACTTCACAAGGGCTAAACTCTCAGAGCCTAGAAGAGAGCTATACCTAAGGACAACTTGAGAAAAATCCTCTAAGGGAGAAAAGGATTTTGTCAAGGCCATACCACTCTCTATATCCCATTCTTTCAATGGGCCATTATATATTTGTGAAAGAGTGTATCCCAGATTTTGGGGGCTATGTTTGTTTGTTTGGTTGTTTTAATTTAAACCTTTACCTTCTGTCTTAGAACCAATATTATATAGTGGTTCCAAGGCAACAGAGTGGTAAGGGCTAAGCAATAAAGGTTGTGACCCAGGGTCACACAACTAGGAAGTATCAGAAGACAAATTTGAATCCAGTACCTCCTATCTATAGATCCGGCTCTCAATCCATTAAGCCACCTAGCTATCCCCCGCTATATTTTTATATTAATCATTTTTACTATATCACATTAGGAAATAACCTTTCTAAGAGCTAAATAAGTCCAACTGAATGAAAATTAATGGGAAGTCCCCTGGATGGAAGTTTGTGAGTAACAACAACAGAAAACTCCTATCTCCTCTGGGTAACCCCAAGATCAGTGAAAAGAGAAGGGCTGATGATCCAGATTACCATGTCTATTGGAGAAGTAGCCC
Source organism: Monodelphis domestica (assembly GCF_027887165.1). Taxonomy (NCBI): domain Eukaryota; kingdom Metazoa; phylum Chordata; class Mammalia; order Didelphimorphia; family Didelphidae; genus Monodelphis; species Monodelphis domestica. The sequence goes on from NC_077227.1 coordinate 152,895,461, forward strand.
CTAGGTGGAGGAGGTATACAAACAACAGTCTTCTAATATATAATATATTATATGTAATATATAATAGTTGATATTCTCCTCAGCACCTCTCTTGTCTAAAATTTAATGGAATTCCTTTGAGGAGAAGTAGGGACCAGATTAGTGACAAGCTTCTCCTAGCTTCTCATGGTCAAAGGAATGAATTTAAATAAGCCTCAATTCTGTGAACCAGGGGGCTTAGACTTAGAGTCTGCATGAGGTTGGAATGGCACATGTGACAGAACATCTATTTGGTGTAGGTGCTCATCTCTAGGTAGTTTGAAGTCTGTAAAATGAGCATTCTTCTTTTTTTTTTTAATATCTATTCTTTTATTTATTTAGAATATTTTCCCATGGTTCCATGATTTACGTTCTCTTCCTCCCCCTTTCACTCCCCCCTCCCAGAGTCAACAAGCAATTCCACTGGGTTATCCATGTATTATCACTCAATACTTATTTCCATATTATTCATTTTTATAATCAAGTAATCTAAAGGTACAATATTCTAACCCTTCTCCCACTGAAAGTTAGGTAAATTTTTCTTTAAAATGAGTTTTAGTTGGCTCAGGAGACTAAAGGGCTCAGGCGTCTCAGTTGCCTGAATACAAAGTAGGGAGGAAGAGCTGGAGAGCTTCTGTAATATTTGGCTCATGGAGCGTACCATGATGAGCAACTCACGCAAAGGAACTTTGCTCAGTTGATTCAACTCCAGGTGCCCTCAATGCCCATCTTTGTTAAATATCTTTCTCTTCCTATGGCTAAGTAAATATCTTTTTGTTAACTGTTGAATGGCCAAGAAGTGTCTCATTTTGTTACAATATCAAACCAAAACACCCAGAGGCCTGGCTTGAGTCAGACTCAGCCCAGAATAGGTCAAAGGACCTTTGTAGATAAATTATCCTTCTGACATACTCCTTCCTCCTCCATCCTTTCTTTCCAGAACAGAGAAAAATTGGCAGAAAAAAACTTGGGAAAGAACCAGCAAACAATATTTAAATGCCACTGACTACAGCTAGAAAAATAATCTGTACTAGGCAAAGAACTTTTATTTCCAGTTCTAATGTTCTTAAAGTGTGTGTGTGTGTGTGTGTGTGTGTGTGTGTGTTTGTGTGTGTGTGAACAGACCTATGACAGAAAACTCTACTCTCCAAAAATATGTTGATTTGAGAGTACTTCTGTCTGGCTGAGACTAGAGAAATCATTATATAAATTGAGGTTTAGATAATATGTTCATCAAGAATTGATTAGCAGATGGTTATGTGATGGACAAGATCAGATATATGTTTCAGAGACCCAGAATTGTAAACTATGTGAATTCCTTTTGAAAATCCATTTTGGTCAGTATCAGCCCCATCCTTTGACTGGGTGCCCATGCATACTATGGGAGGCCTCATGGCTCCCTGGCCTCCCTGGAGAGGCTGGCCTCTAGTCCTGGCATTCAAAATATTGGGGTCTGACTTGGACTAAGTTCAAGTTTCTCCAACCAGAGAGACTGTAATAGAGGGTTAGACTAGTGGTAAAAAGAGTGAGGGAGAAAGAGTAGAGACCTCCCCTCTCAAAGCAGGGTTCAGGGGAGACAGCTGCTGTTTAACTTGGCCAAGGGAGAGGAGAGGGGGAGTGAGCAGTTCCCCCCTTCAGCCTCCCCTCAGCTATGGCTGCTCACCCCAAACTGCCTCTTGACTTCCCCCTACTACTAATGTCTTTCCTCAGATAGAGAGAGTTACTCCCCACCCCACCCCCACTCCCCTCACCAAAACTGGAACTGTTTCCCACTCACACTAGAGTCAGTTGAGGAAAGATGACAAACTTTATTCTAACTGATTAATTTAGGAATAACACAGGGGAAATGGCTGCGGAAAAGGTTTTTATGAGGAAAGAGGGGGAAAGTGTCCCTATTCTAGCTACCCTTACCTCCCTTGGGGAACCAAGGCCTTGGCAGTCTCGGGCCCCTGAGAGATTCAGGCTTGAATGACCCTCGTCTTGGCCCCACGGACACAGTTCAGACCCAGGGCACCAGGAGCTGTGAGGTGATCTTGTCGGCTGCATGGTGTCTTCCCAGATGGGCCACTTCAATTGGGAATTGGTGGGGGGAGGGTGTCCAATCACCAGGAGAAAAATGTAAGTCTTTTCTCAGTAGCAAAAGTCTTGACCAGACCTCTCCTTAGGCTGTCTCAGGATTGAGAGAGCTAACTGCCTCTCTCTCACAGACTCTCTTGCTCTCCCAAGATTCCAGACCATCTCCTGCCCCCCTCCCACCCCAATGGCTGAGACTTCATCAATTTCCCAGACTGTAACTCCAGTTCTTGAGTTTGAAACCTCTATCTCAATCCTCCATTTCCTGTTGTGAGCGTGGTGTCACCATGATCCCATGCTAATTACTTACCTTCTATATGTTTCTATTCTAAACTATCTGTTATTTACTGTTCCCATCTAACCTCCCCCCTCCCAAAATAATAAATCTTATCCTAATCTGTCTATGTACTACTATCTTAGTATCCAATCTCAAACTAGGGAATGAATTTCAGGAAGGAGGATTAGGATTACGTGTCAAAAAATAAGAGTTTGTACAATGCAGCGTGTAACAATTCATGAATACAACAAATTTGCAATTATAAATATAATGCATATCTCTATACTAATTATAATATTTATCTATTTCAGTGAAAATAAATTATCCTATGTCTTACATTTAATGCTATCTACCTGTAACAATTTTTTTAGCTATGTGCTATTTTCTAATTTTTGAAGTATAAAACATTCTGTCCCTATACTACCTCTCAGATTTACAAAATCTTTTTTTTTCCCTAAACTATTCTGTCCCTTAAGGGGTTAGTGTGTTAATTTTGCCTATCCTAAGTTAGTTGATTAGATAGTATTTTACCTATGTACACATCTGGTTTTTCTACACATTTTCATATGGTACATGCTTTATATATATATATGCATATATATATATACATCCTCTGGTTTGAAGTCATCCAGACAGGAAGGTCATTTCCTTCCCATCTGTATGAGTCCTAATAGAGATTTATTTACAAATATACAGTTTATGGGCTGTCCTTATTTACAAAACAGCCCCTAATGTCAGTGTGAAATTTGTTTGTTTTCTAAATATGTCATGGTAGTTTCATACTTATTCATCTTCAGGAAATCCTCTTCTCATGTTGCCTGAAGATCTATTCTACATTTTTCCTATGTTGACTCTTATGTGCATATGGATGCAATTCCCTATATTTGAAGTTAACATGATTGGTGGTTAATCTTACATGACCCATTTTCCTGAAGTTCATTCCCCATAATGTCTCCATTCCTCATAATGTCCCCATAATTATTTCTCATAGTTCAGGTAACTTAAACTATGTGTGTTATCTTCTCGGACTGTCTCTTAGGAATGGTTTCACAGCTTGGGGCAGATGGTGTTTTACTCCAGATATAATCAGAATGTGCCCCTGCAATTACAAGCTGTATTCTTGCAGTGCCTTCACTATGGTGTCTCAGTGTTTGTTGGCCAGTATCTCCATAGGGTGCCCTCCCTCTCTTCCCCTTTGAAAAGTTCTGTTCAGGGTGGAGGATGAGGGATATTGGTGACTTGTTGGAGCTTTCTTATGTTTTGGTGCCTTTGTTTTCAGATTCATGCAATGAATTTTTGTTTGGGTAAGGTGCTCCAATAGCATCTTTGATGTTTCCCATCTTCATTTCCTGGGGTCTGTGGAATTGTTTTGGTTTTATCAGCCAGGGTTTGTTATTATGGGCTTTGGGGTTTTCCTGATTTGATCAAGGTTTGGGTTCTTATAAAGCTTCTTACTGTCTGCTACCCTATGGAAATCATACCAGTCTTGGTACCAAGTCTTCTCAATAAGTGGCATATCTAGGTTTATGGGAGGCTCAAAGTTGGAGAAAGGAAAATGTGATAATAGCATTACATTGTCTACATCTTCTTTAGTTTGTTCTTTGCCATAGTCCTGTAATGCAGTTTCATTTACTCCTATTTCAGTGTCACTTTCCCCAACCTCAAACTTCTCATAAAGTACTGTCAGTGGCTTTATAAGAGAAGGGACTAAGGAATCAAGAGGATCTTTTTTGGGGACTTTCACCTCTTAGCAATGGAGACTTGCTGGAGTGGCTGCTTTTGGCTGGTGAACCAGAGGTATGCACAGAAAACTCAGATTAATTAGGCACAGCCAGGTGATAATTTTATTTTCTCTGTCTCTCACTTTTGCTTATAAATATATACAAATTAATATGTAGTCTCCAGAAAATTTTAATCATAATAGAATATGACAGTTTATTGAGATTATATAGAAACTTATTTTCATTCTCAATTTCTTTTTATGATATAAGCCAGAGGTGTCAAACATGAAGCTGGAGGGCCTCAGGAAGCATGCAATACCATCCAGTGCTCAAATTAAAATGTAATTGGGAAATATTTAATAAAATAAATTAAAATATAACAACAAATAGATAATATTACATTTTTAAAACACTTAACAGTACCTATCATATAGTAGGTACTTAATAAATGTTTATTGATTGATTGTAGTCAATACACAGCCCTCAAAGAATCTGTTTTGATTGAAATTCTCAAGAGGAAATATTTCTTAATTTTAAAATAATTTATTAATTGATCCCTCAAGACATCCTAAACTGATCAGTTGATGCCCTCCACACTCCAAACAGGCACCCAAGAGAGCAAAAGAGGCCAAATTCCTTTTGTATAGCTCTTTATATACCCCTTGTGATCTCACCACTCAGTCTCTCCCTTGGACATTCCAAAACTCCTTTGACTGATGAATAGTCATGAAGGAGGTGGATTTGAGAACCTTAATTCCTCCCTCATTACTTCATTACAGGAAAGGAGTGTCATTGCTTCAATCAGGATGAGGACAACACATTCAGCTATGTGAAGTCCAACATGGCTGCTAGAGCTTGCTGACTTCCTCTAATCTCTACTGGAGGTCAAGGTTTACCTTGTTCTTAAACCTTATATCCTTTAAGATATAAACAAAAGAGGGGAAGACCCAATTCAATTTCATAATCTTGGGAATAAACTGTTTCAATCTGTCCTTAGAATCAATCTGTTCTTAAAGGGGTGCTAAAAGGGAAAATTGTTTCACAAAAATATCCCAATTCAATATTGATTTTCCACAGATCTTTATGGATTCATGATCCTTATTCCTATTTGAGTTTGACAGGACTGGAAGAAGAAATCTATTATCCTTCCTGGGTGTAGTCTTTCAATATTAAAGTTAAATCTGACCATCAGTACCACTATTTCTGCATCATCTTGTTGAAATAAGGGAGCAGCAGAAACAACAGCTGGGATAGATTCCTGATTTTTTAGTCCAGTCATTAATACAGTCATGAATGACTAGTCTACCAGTCAGTGAATCTCTTACTTCAAAATTCGACATTCCTAAAAGAAGGGTGTAATGATCTATGATGACAATCACTCCCCAAAACATATGTAGATTGAATGCCTTTGTCTGATGGAGACATGAATGATCATATACTGAGACTTAAATTTGTAACACAGGACTCAAGCCTAAAAATTTACATAAGACTCTCCTCATTGGTGGAGACAAGGATTATTCCACACAAGCGATCATTCTCTCCACCAATGAGGTGAGTCTTATGCAAATACCTATGATTTTACTATAAAAATATATCAACATTTGTATTAATAATTATTCTTAGAATCATAGAATGGGTCTCAGAGACCATCTCAGCCACTTTCCTTATTTTAGAAATGAGGGACTGAAGACCATGAAGCAACCTGATTTGCCCAAGGAAACAGCAAAGTCAAGATTTGAGCCAGTGTTCTTTTTTCCACTATAACACATTGTTTGACAAATATTAAAGAAAGAGACCTAGATATTCAGACCATGAGAGCACTAGGATAAAGGAGCTTTTTTGAGAACTTGATTATTCACTAAGATGGAAATTTCAGTGAAACAAAATGATGAGCTGAATGGAGAACTGGGTACCTGGAGCTGCCTTGAGAGGTAACTCAGTCCTGTGCATAAGGAAAGAGAGAGACTAATTCAGGGAGATTTCTGTCTATGAAAAACTAGGGGAGTGTTATAAAGTTAGAATTTAAATGATTGTGGAGGAAGAAATTTAAAATCTGGAACTGAGGTAATAGACTTGGAACCTGGAGAGAACTACTTTCTCACTACAAGAGCCACAGGAGAAATAACTATAACTCAACTTGGTAGAAAATATAAAAGGTGTGATAGGAACCAAAGATTACAACAAAAAGATTGTACTGGGAGCAGCTGGGTGGCTCAGTGGATTGAGAGCCAGTTGTAGAGACAGGAGGTCCTGGGTTCAAATCTGGCCTCAGATACTTCCTAGCTGTGTGCCCCAGGCAAATCACTTAACCCCCATTGCCTAGCCCTTACCACTCTTCTGCCATAGAACCGGTACACAGTATTGATTCTAAAAACTAAGGGTAGAGGTTTAAAAAAAAAAAGATTATACCAGACAGCCTGGAAAAAAACAAGGGTAACAGTCTACTAGGAAACTGAGTAATGAATAAAGCTCTCAGGCTATTTCTTATAATATGACTTTGCACTTGTGTCTCACCTACCTGTATATTATTAGTTTTTAACATCTCTTCATACTATGTAGAAAGAGATAGCACCTAACCTTCATACTATGTGGAAAGAGATAGCACCTAACAAGCTTTGCATAGTGCAGAAGAGGCACGGGCAGAAGAGGTACCAGATATTGTGCTAAAAGGAATAATAAAGTGGAGGAATTCCATAGAGACTGGAACAACCTCCAGGAAGTGATGCAGAGCGAAAGGAGCAGAACCAGGAAAACATTGTACACAGAGACTGATACATTGTGGTACAATCGAAGGTAATGGACTTCTCCATTAGTGGCAATGCAATGTCCCTGAACAATCTGCAGGGATCTAAAAAACACTATCCACAAACAGAGGATAAACTGTGGGAGTAAAAACACCCATGAAAAGCAACTGCTTGAATACGTGGGGGGGGGGGGGGGGGGAGGGGATATGACTGAGGAGAGACTCTGAATGAACACTCTAATGCAAATAACAACAACATGGAAATGGGTTTGAATCAAGAACACATGATACCCAATGGAATCGCACGTGGGCTATGGGAGAGGTGGTGGGAGGGGGAGGGAAGAAAAGAAAATGATCTTTGTTTCCAATGGATAGTGTTTGGAAATGACCAAATAAAAATTAAAAAATTAAAATAAATTAAAATAAATTAAAAAAAAGAACCAATGGGAAAAAAAGAGGTACCAGAAAAAATACTATTAATATTAGCTCACATTCTATATAGATTTTCAAAGGGTAGAAAATGTTTTCTCTATGGAAACAGCTAAGAGTTATCTAGATTTTACAGTTGAAGAAACTGAGGCTATTAAGATCACCCAGCTAGTAAGTGGCAAAGCTAGAATTTAAATCCAAGAGGACTTTTGATTCCAAGTCCAGCATGCCTTTCACTCAATAGTGAGAGGAAAGGACCAACAAGGCAAAAAATTATTAGAGGAAAACTCTCCCCTTGTCTTAATCTCAGTATTCTCCATGTTGAGAAAGAAACTATTTTTCCAGTACTGGGATAAATAAGTGGTGGAAGTCAAAGGTATACTTAATGATATTAATGTAATGGAATAGCCTAATCACAATAGGTGGTGCAGTGGATAGAGTAAGGACCTTGTAAGGGGTAGAAATGGGAGGGTTTTTATAAAAGTTTGGACTGGATTATTTAAGAATAGGGTCACCAGGAATTTAATTAATTCCAATGAGATTTATTTTAACAATTTATTTTAAATATATAGAAAGAGTGAAAGTAAGAAAAATCAGAGAGAGGATAGGATAAGATATCTAGCCTATACACTAAATATTTTGTTCCAACCCCTGACTCAATCCAGGCAGGGCTAATTAGTCCTTAGCTAGAGGGTCATTGGCCTTGAGCTGAGGACCTGGGCTTGAAGAGAGACTCCCTCAAGAGGGTAGGTCTCTCCTGAGGCTAGTCTCTTCAGACAATCCAGGAAAGGAGTCAGCCTTTCACTCACCCCATGTGGCAGTTTAAGGAAAGTAGAAGCAGTCTGAGATCCTCCAAAGTCAAGTTGAAGGTGAAAGACCACAGAGAGCCCCCCTCACAGGAAATTCTTGGCATTTTTAAAGATCATTCCTTTTTGTCACTTCCTGTGACTTTCCTCAACTTTACATGTACCAATTATAGCTAAAGCTTTGCTTAGGACTGCCCAGGGGGCAGTCAGTCAATTCTGATTTGTCACCCACTATTGCACACATGGGTCACAGATCTCTCCCACTCAAGTGTAAGTGGGGTATATATGCTTTTGGTAATTAAATCTAAAAATGGGCAGGGGAGAGTTAATTTAATCTTCACAATCAGGAGAGAGTTAATTTAATGTTCACAATCTGAAGTCAGAAAGACCTGAGTTCAAACCCTAGACTCAAACTCTTAACTAGTTTTGTGATTCTAGATAAGTCTGTTCACCTGGGGTTCCTCATCTATAAAATGGGAATAATAATTGCACCTACCTCCCAGGGTTGTTGTGAGATTCAAATGAGATATTTGTAAAGTGCTTTAGCCCAGTGCCTGTCTCATAGTAAGTGATATAAAAATGTAAGTTATTGTGATTATTAATGCTATTTATTATAACTTATAAATATAAAGAATATAAAGAAATCTGAGTTATGACAAGGCAAAATGAAAAAAGCAGAACTGACAGAAGGAAGTATGATATAGTAGCTAGAGTACTGGACTTGGATTCATCAAAACCTATATTTAAATCCCACCTTAAATCTTTTTTAACTTTTGTGAGTCTCAGTTTCTTCATTTGAAAAATGAAGGGGTAAACTGGATCTCACCACTAAGATCCCTCTCAGTTCAAATTCTATTTACAAAAACAGAGCACATACTCCCACAATACAAAAGGAAATCTGAGTGAAAATGAAAGGAAAATGGAGAATCCTCTTGGGTGACAGTGGGAGTGAATGAAAAGTTATTTTGATGTTTTTGCATTGAAATTAATTTTAAAATAACTACTAAGAAAATGACATTAGTTATATTACCAGTCAATGCTTTATTAAATAGTTAAAAAATAAAACAATTTTTTTTTAAGATTGTGTAATTTTATCTTAAATGGGTACCTGACAGGATAATTGCCCAGAAAACCTGTTTGGTAATTACTTTGGAACTGCTGATTCTAGCAGAATAAGACTTGAATGTATTCTCCAGTTGAGAAAGAAACTATTTTTCTAGTACTGGGATAAAGAAGCAAGGAAAATGTGAGGTATGAGAACTGAGCTGAGATTTTTATGTCAACAATCCAACCCAACAAATAGCACTAGTCTGGGCATTTTCATCTTGGCATAAAAGGACTTTGAAAAGAACTTTATTATATTTTCCACAAAAATAGAAATTTCTTAAAACTTGAAATAGTTTGAAAAAATAATGTTTAAATACACATTCAATATCTTTGTGCACACTTGAGATCATAAAAAATTCAAATAGATGATAGAAAGATAGATGATGGATAGATAGATAGATAGCTAAACACAGATAATAGGTACGTGGATGATTGGTAGGCATGATAGAAGACAAACCCAAGTTTCACTGGGGATATAAGAAAAATCCAAAGCAGTCTCTGTCTTTAAGGAGTTTTTATTTTAATAAATTCTTCTATCATTGCCAATCAAGAATTATTACAAATTCACGTGTTCTAGAAAGTTGTCTGGGACGCTGAGGAATGATTTGTCCAAGGTCACACAGTAAATGTGTATCAACGGTTTATTGAAATTTGTGCCTCACCAGTTTAAGTGGTCCCATTATCTTGTCTTAAGGTACTTTTCCATAAGGAGTCTTACAGTACTCCTGCTAGTCAGCACAGAGCATTAATTAGTCTGTTGGGGGAGGTGTCAGATAGTCTGTGTGTGACATACACTTTTGATCCCTTTGCCCTACCTGCAAATCTTTACATAGTCACATGGGTATTTATCCCATCCCCTTATCTCTAATCCCAAGACAAAATGGCCCATACCCTTTGTAAACATGTATCTATTGGTATTGTCCTTCTTATTACATAAATTTTCTATAAAAACTGCCTTTGCATTTTTAATAAAATCCTCTTAACTTTCTTTACCTGAGTTTTGCTTCTTTCATTTTGGTGATGGCCTCTCCACCCCTTCCTACCCCCAAAAAATAGTCCTTTTAATTCTCCTGGTGAGCCATAGCCAAGTTTCTTTTTAAGGGTCCTTCACCCATGGCTATCACTGAGTGTAGCTCTGTTCCACCTCCCTGCAAGTTAGAAAATTATGGAGGTCTGGAATGACTCCCCCACACCCTGCCCTCAAACCTCCTAATATTTGCTTTAATTTCCTCTTCACAGGTGGCGAATTCACCCTTTTCATTTTGATACTGATAATCTGATTTTCTTCTTTCTTTTTTTAAATAAAATTAACCTGTAGTTTATCTCTTATATCATTTTGCTTTTTCATAAAACCAACTCCTAGTTTTATTTATTACTTCATTGGTTATCTAACTTTCAATTTAATTAATCTCTCCTTGGATTTTCAAGATCTACAGTTTGGTGTTTAATAAGAAATTTTTAGTGTGTTCTCTTTCTAGTTATTTTAGTTGCATACTCAGTTCACCAATCTGCTCTTTCTCTATTTTGTTGATGTGTTAAGAGATATAGAATATCCCATAAGTACTGCTACAACTACATCCTATAAATTTTGGTATGCTGTCTCATTACTGTCATTCTCTTTTATGAAATTATTTATAGCTTCTGTGATCCTTACTTGGTTGCATCATTCTTTAGGATTAGATTATTTAGTTTTCAATTAATTTTTAATTCCTGTCTTCATGGTCCTTTATTGAATTTTCGTCGCATTAAGGCCTTGAAAAGAATGTATTTAATATTTCTGCTTTTCTTTATTTGGTTATAAAGTTTTTATGACCTAACATATGGTCAATTTATGTAAAGCTGTAGCTGAGAAAAGGGGTATACTCACTTTTATTCTCATTCAATTTTCTTCAGAGATCTATCAAATCTAGTTTTTCTAAAAATTTATTCACTTCCTTCACTTCTTTCTAGTGTATCTCTCTTCCTCACCCTTTAATTTTATTTTTTTAAATCATTACATCATAGTCAACTCACTCTCATGCCCTCTATGTATACATCTTCTACTTGTCTTAATAATGATATAAGGAGATACAAGTATCATCTTCCCACATAGGAATATAAACAGTTCAGCCTTACTGAATACAATTATGGAATCTCTTTCCTGTTAACTTTTTATGCTTTTTATGCTTCTCTTGAGTCTCACATTTAAAAGTCAAAATTCTACTCAGCTCTAATCTTTTCATCAGAAATGCTTGAAAGTCTATTATTTCATTAAATATTCTTTTTTCCCCCTGAAGAATTATTCTCTTTTGTTGAGTAGGTTATTCTTATTTGTAATATCAGTTCCTTTGCCTTCTAGAATATCATATTTCATACCATTTGATCCCTTAACATAGAAGCTGTTAGATTTTGTGTTATCCTGACTCTGGTCCCATGATATTGAATTGTTTCTTTCCACCTGCATGCAATATTTTTCCTTTGGCCTGGGAACTCTGGAATTTGGCTATAATATTCCTGGGAGTTTTCATTTTGGGATCTTTCAGGAAGTGAGCAATAGATTCTTTCCATTTCTATTTTATCCTCTGGTTCCAGAACATCAGGACAATTTTCCTTGATAATTTCTTTAAATGTGGTAACTAGGTTCCTTTTTTGATCATTGCTTTAAAGTTAAAATAGATCTTCTAGATCTATTTTCCAGGTCACTCATTTTTCCAATGAGAAATTTCATATTTTTATCTATTTTTCCATTCATTTGCCTCTGGGTTTTTTGTTTGTTTATTTCTTGATGTCTTGTGTAGTCATTAACTTCCATTTGCCCCATTTTAATTTCTAATTAATTACTTTTTTAAGGGAATTTTTGTATCATTTTTCCCTTTGGAACAATTTTGCTTTTTTAAAAAGTTCTTTTCTTCATTGGATTTTTATGCCTCTTTTATCATTTGGCCATTTCTGTTTTTAGGTGTTATTTTCTTCAGTATTTTTCTATGCATTTTTTTTTACCAAGATGATTACACAAGGAGGGTGAACCTGGTCACATTGCCATTTGAACATTCGGTGTGGCTCTATTGTTTTGTCAGAGTCTATGGGCTACAGATGTTTTGGGGTATAGAACTTTTCACTGACTAAAGTATCTATTTGTGAGCTTCCTCTTGTGTATCCTCATGGGAACTGTGTGCTATTTGTGTTTACAATGCCTTCTTTGGTGGAAAAAAAACTGATCCCCAAGCCAACTCCCACATTTACAAACAACAGAGATTGGGACATTGGCATTAAGGATAAAGGTCTGGTCTAATTGTGGTGCTACACCATATAGATATAATGGTTGGCACCAAAAGGGGGAAGTATTGAAATTTGTGTTAACTTACTCCATTGTTTTAAGTCCTACTTATTTTATAAGTAAGTACTTGAGATTCAGCACCTAGCATTCATTAAATCTACAGCGTGTTCTAGTCACCTGCCTGTTCATCTGCCTCCTTATTTCTAATCTCATTTCCTTATGATATGGCAGTGGGGAAAGGACTAAAACAAAATGACCTGTCTTCCATTGTCTTTGAAAGCCTGTACCTATCAGGATTATCTTTCTTATTATTTAAAGTTGTCTATAAAAGTTGCCTGCAGTTTGTATGCTTTGCTGGTCCCAGCAACCATTCTGCTGGTGTTTTTAATAAACAATTTTTTGATTTCCATTTCCTTAGTTTTACCTCTTTTATTTGGGCTAAGACTGAACAAAGAATTTTCCTTTTAACAGGTTGTACTGGAATCTAAGTCTTCCTGATTCTTAAAGCTGTCCCTTTATCCACTACTCCACCCTATCTCTTTTAATTAATTCTTCTGTTGTTATTTTAGTCATTTTCAGTTGTGTCTGACTCTGTAACCTCATTTGGGGTTTTCTTGGCAAAGATACTAGAGTGGATTGCCATATCCTTCTCCATATCACTTTATAGATGAGGTGCTGAGGCCAACAGGGTTAAAGTAACTTGTCTAGGATTATACAGTTAGTGTCTTAGATAGAATCTGAACTCAGGTATTCCTGACTCTAAGCTGGACACTCTATCCACTGTGGCACCTTTCCCCTAACTAATTCTAAGATTCCATTAATACCAATAAGTGTCCTGCCCTTATTTAAATTCTCCGTTCCTCTGTAAAATATGCTTTGTTTGTTTTTTCCCCTAAGATTTAGAGGTAGAAGGGACTTTAAAGATTATATAGTTCAACAACCTCATTTTATAGATATGGAAACTGAGTCCCAGAAAGGCTTATATAGTACTATACAATAACAATCTCATTTAATTCTCCTAAATCACTGTCCCCCCTCAAAAGAGAAAAGAGTACTATTACTGTTGAGGGGAACCACCATTTTCCCCATCACATAAGCTCCCAAACTAGGTGTTGTACTCAACTCTTCATTCTCTTTCACCATGCCCCAACACCCTTAATTGCAATTGCAATTTTAAATGGCCCCTAATTCTAAGGCTGGTATCTTGTCTGTATAGTGCCCAGTGATTAATCCATCAATCAATCAACATTTGTAAAGTACCTACTATGTGCCAGGAACTATGCAAAAAAGAGGCAAAAGGCATTCTCTGCCCTCAAGGAGTTTACAATCTAATGAAGAAAACAACAATAACCCCTTTCCACTCTGATTCTTCTCAAAATATTGGATATTAATTAGTTAGATATTAGTTAGAAACTAATTAGTTAATCCATTAGATATTAAGTAATCCCTTCTAAAGTGTTAAATGAGAGCTATGATTTTAATTGATAACTAAACCCTCATGCTGACAGCTTTCCTCTCCCCCCTCCCCCACCTGTCAGGCCTGAGCCCTTTCTATTTCTCCCACTCTGTGATGGATTCTATTTATCTGTGAATCTAGCCCAGTCTCTGAAGTAATTTGTAAACTGTTCCTAGTCTCCCTTAGTTATGTAAGCCTAGAAAGTAGCGATGGCTCTTATTGGTTGGTTAAATTGGAACTGAATAAATCAGCTGTGACCTACTTGTATTTTGCGTCTTAAATGAAGACTAGAAATGGAAATGCAGTGACTTCATAGAAGTTACTGTCACCACTACCCCTGTTAAAAGGAGTCATTAAGTAGAGATTTGGCAGCCCACTACTGAAAGATTTTGCAAATGGAACATTTGCAAGTTGTTTTCCTAGAAGAGGGGAATCATGTTTCATATTCCAACTTTTTTTTGGAGGGGGGGTCCAAGGATCCTAACAGATACATCTGGACTTTGAGATGCCTATAAACATTAGAGTGAAAGTCTTTAAAGATTTTCCCTGAGCACTAACTTCCAAAAAGTTAATGAGAAAGCTTCTTAGTATGAAATGGAAAACTAGGATTTTTAAGACAGGATCTGAAACTGTGGCTGCAGCCATTCATCCCAGGAGAGAAAAACACCTTTGTGGGCTTGTAATCAGGACTTGAAAGTTCCAGTCATGTACATGAGGGTTTTTTCCCCTCCTAATTCTTTTTCACCTAAATAGAAGTAAAAGAAGAAAAAGTGTGCTGGACTATTAGCTATTTAACTTTTCTTAGCGTGGTGGAGAGATTGGATGGTCAAATATTCACAAGATAATGGGTCCAGTGTGTAAACCAATGCCCTTTTAGCTGAATACAGATTAGAGTTTTGACTGGCCCTACTTCCTCTGGGAATCCCTAAGGGAACAACTTTTGTGTAAATAACCAACCTTGAGGGAAAACGCCTTTTTAAAGGAACAACTAAAGTCTGTTTGGATAACCTTTGGTTGGAGGTGGAGGGTAGAAGTTCCACAAAATGATATCCTGTCTAGGAAGGGATTCTGAGAACAGAAATAAGCTTTGGGGGGTAGGAATGTGTGAATAAAACAGAAATGTAAAAGGAACTCTTAGGATGCCATTTAATAAAATTATGTATTAAATGCAACTATTCATTCTCACCACTTTCCTGTGAGGCATTTCAGTTATAATTATCTGTATTTGAGTGATTGGGAAACAGAGCCAGGAAGGGATGTGATTTATCAGAGATTGCAACCATACCAAGAAGCAAAACCATGAGTTCCTGATTCTGAAATCAGTTGTGTTAACCTCCAATTTACTAGGTTCTGCCTTCCTTATCCTCTGCCCCAACACCCTTAATTGCAATCGCAATTTTAAATGGCCCCTAATTCTAAGTCCACTGGCTGGTGTCTTGTCTGTATAGTGCCCAGTGATTAATCCATCAATCAATCAACATTTATAAAGTACCTACTATGTGCCAGGAACTATGCAAAAAGAGGCAAAAGGCATTCTCTGCCCTCAAGAAGTTTACAATCTAACGAAGAAAACAACAATAACAAAAACCAAACAAGCTATATATAAGATAAATAGGAGAGAACTCCAGAGGGAAGGTATGCAATGTCTATCTCTACCATGGGAAGTAAAGATGGAGTGTAAAGGGCACTGAACTTAGTTAGACTCCCTAGGTTTGTGTCTAGTCTGGACCAGGTACTGTCCAGGTCTTCTGCTTTTGGGACTTCTAGGCCCAGGGCTTTCAGAAGAATTAGACTGGCTAGTCAATATACTTAAAGTACATGGGGATAATTACCGGTTCAGAGATGAAAGGTAGGCACAGACCAGGGGTTCTGGTAAATATTTAACAACTTGGTTCTCTGAAAAGTATAACACATTTTTTAAAATTTATTTACTTTAAAAATATTTGTCCATGTTTGCATGATTCATTTTCTTGCTGTCCTCTATCCCCTTCCCCCTCCCAGAGCCAACAAGCAATTCTTTTGGGTTGTATAACACATTTTTAAATTTAACCTGCATTATTAATATTTTCCCATACTTTTCTTATCTAGCCAATGGATGAAATAATAATGAAGTAGTGATTTATATAGTATTTGCCACTTTCTAAGGCATCTGACTCTTTGGGATCCCTTTTGGGGTTTTTTACGCAGAGATACTGGAGTGGTTTGCCAATTCCTCCTCCAGCTCATTTTACAGATGAGGAAACAAGGCAAACAGGGTCGCACAGCTAGTCGCACAATTCACAGTTCAAATTGAACTCAGGAAAGCGAGTCTTTCTGATGCCAAGCTCAGTACTTTATCCTCTGCACCACCTAGTTGCCCTTAAGATAGATAGGGGCAGCCAAAGAAAGTCTCTAGGGTACTGCCTACCCCTTTCCTAGAGAGACCCCTTAAATTGGCCAGTTGGAGCTTTGGGGGGAATCTACCTGAGGGGGGAGGAGAAAATTTGCCTCAGGACTGGACAATTTAGAGGAATGTAGATAACTGATTCTATTCCTCTAAGATTGAAGGCTAGAACAGAGCCAACGGTGGCAGATTAGAATAAGAGACAGGAAAATGAGAAATAGTTTCTCCCTCCTCAACACCCATCCACCCATTTGCCCCCTAGAGTTTGTAGAGACAAAGGGGTACAAGGCTGAAAGAGACAGCTATGGGGTGTGTCCAGGGACCAGCTCAGATGCCTAGTCACTGGTTGTTACATTTTCATTGTGAATTTACACCTCAGAACATGGCAAATGCTACAAATCAGGGTCTCATTGTTCTACTCGTTGTCTGGGTAAGAATTATGGAAAAATATTAATAATGCAGATTAAATTTAAAAGTATGTTATCCTTTTCAGAGAGCCAAGTTATTAAATATTTACCAGTCTACCCTGGTCTGTGCCTCCCTTTCCATTTCAGAACCAGGAATTATATTTTCTCCCTGAAGTTTTGCCCTTCCTGCTATAATAAGAATTTTAAATTTCCTTTTTATTATTATTGGGACTCAGGACCATTTCTCTGGAAATTTTTGGTTCACTAAAAGTCTATGCATTAACCTCTCCTGAACAAAAGTTGTTCCTCAAATGTAAAAATTTACTTAAAAGCTTTAAGCATTCCTTAGATAAGAAGCCTGAGGAAGAATCTCTGCTATCTCTGACTCCTTGAAGATAGGTAAATCCAACTCAATCAGTCTATTTGTGAATCTTCTAAAGGTAGTCTAATCTTGTAACCGGACTTAATTTACCCAGAGTCTTTGTTGGATGAAGTTTGTTTCTTTAGGGGATGTATGAGATTATGACTCTGTTTAACTAAATTTGTTTAACTTTTATGACCTGGAAGGAAGCATGGGATTATGGATCAATCTTCTTTTTAACTTTTATGGCCCAAAAGGAAGGTTCAGGATTGTGATATATGTAAAAGAACTATTTCTCTGTCTCTGATGTAATTTTACCTGTTAAGAAGGCGTGTCACAATCTTCAAGATGGTTCCAATTTTCTCTGAGGTCTAAATCCATTCTTAAGCATAGTAATAAGACCTGGCTTTTTACCTCCATTCTGCAAGGTGCTAAATAGATATTTGGCCCCAATTAGGTGACATGATGGATAGAATTTGGAGCTTGGAGTCAGGAAGACACGTCTTCCTGAATTCAAATCTATCCTCAGAGGCTTACTAGCTATGTGACCCTGGACAAGTCACTTAATTCTGTTTGCCTCAGCTTCCTCGTCTGTAAAATAAGCTAGAAAAGGAAATGGAAAACCACTCCAGCATCTCTGTCAAGAAAACCCCAAATAGGTTAATGAAGAATCATACATGACTGAAAAACAACAAAACAAACTTGAAAAAAGAAAAAACATGAATGCAGAGAGAAGATACTTATCTGATAATATAAATGTCTCAAACTTTAATAAGAGTGGGAATTAGGCAAAATGAAAATACAAGAATCAATAGAACAGAAATATCTCAGTAAAAGAAAAGAGAGCCATCCCAATTAAACACTCCTTAAATTCAGATTAAGACAATAACAAGAAGTGATATTTAGGAACAAAAATTCATAATTTTTTTTTTCCTAAAGGAATTTGACTATAATGAAATAACAAATGAAGAGGCATTGTGGTAGAGCGGAAAGAATATTCGATTAAACTTCAGAGGTTCTGGGTTTGAATCTTGACCACACATTACTGCACGACCTTAGACCAGTCACTTCCCTTTGGGTTTCAGTTTCTTTATTTTATCTGGTTTTCTTTTCCTTGAAGCTTTGTTGGCCTAACCTGTTTAAATTTTGGAGGCTAAAGGGAGTTGGGCAGATTGTAATGAGCTTGGGGCCAAGGCATTCTTGGAAAATCTGGGGGGGTCCCCTCCATTTATTCAGTGTCCTGAGGTACTGAAAGGTGGGGAGGAAGAGAATAAGTATTTATATAGTGCCTACTGTGTGGCAAGTACTGTGCTAAGCACTTTTACAAATATTTTCCCTTTTGATCTTCACAATTCTGAGAGGCAGTATTGTTATTATCCCCATTTTATAGTTGAAGAAACTGAGGCACAAAGAAGTTAAGTGACTTGTCACAGGTCACACAGCTAGTACACATTGGAGGTCCAATTTGAATTTAGGCCTTCCTGACTCCAGGCACAGACCTCTATTCTCTCTACCATCTATCTACCCTAGAGGGTCAATGCTTCTGTCCTCTTGAAGGGAAGCCAAATTTTAACAAATAGCTATGTACAGTGCAGAACTTTGGCTGAACTGGAAGTCTAGAGAACTAAATTCTATCCCTGGTCTGACACTCTGCCTCTCTGTTTCCTCCTCCATAAAATTAGGGAGTGGGAAAAGGTGGTTTATAGGGTCCTTTCCAACTGTGACAGCATGGGAGCCTACAATAATCATTGTGCACCATTGGACTCCAGCTCCTGGTCCCCTGGGCTCTCTGTGTCTTCTCCTCCAAGATTACCTTGTGTCTGGTTTGTATATATTTTGTTTACACTTTTAGGGGGCAGCTGGGTAGCTCAGTGGATTGAGAACCAGCCCTAGAGACGGGAGGTCCTAGGTTCAAATCTGGCCTCAGACACTTCCCAGCTGTGTGACCCTGGGCAAGTCACTTGACCCCCATTGCCTAGCCCTTACCACTCTTCTGCCTTATTGACTCCTAGACAGAAGGTAAGGGTTTAAAAAAAAAAAAGCCTTTACCTTCTGACTTACAATGGATACTAAGTAGAGGTATCAAGGCAGAAAAGCCCTTAAGGGCTAGGCAATTGGAGTTAAAAAAAATTTATCCAGGGTCACTGTATACACATCTATATGTTCCCATTTCCTTTACAAGGACCTAAACTCCTTCAGGATAGAGATGGTTCATCCTCTGTCTCAGGATCCCCAACACCTAGGACAGTAACTGGCACATATATAGGTGCTTAATAAACACTTAACTAGCCTTTGCTCAGTCTTTCTGCAGAAAGTCCCTGGTGGAGTCTCAAAAGGAAGCCATGGAACCTTGGAGATAGAAGTGAAGAGGGAGAACTTTCCAGGCATGGGAAATGGAATAGCCTACTTACATTTTTTTCCAACTAGAGAGTCAATTGTTAAATATTGACTAGCTGAGGTATAAAAACTCCTGGTTACTGTTGAAACCAACTCCTCTCCCCTCAACAGCCCCATATCCCTTAGGAAATTAGCTGAGAAGAGTAATGAGGAAGTAAAAGGAAGGCAAACTACCAGGGAAAATGCCAGAATCACAACTGTGATGGTCTCCAGGACAGTGTAGGAGAAGAATAATCCATGGGGGGACCATCTTTATACAAAATTCTTGCTGCCCTTCCCAAGTTCAGTGGGTGGAATTTCTGGGTCTAATGACACTCCACACATTGTCTCAAGTGGAGAGAATATATTGTATTGTTTCTTCTTTTTAGAATGTAAATTCCTAAAAAGCAGCAACTGGGGGCAACTGGGTAGCTCAGTGGATAAGAGCCAGGTCTAAAGATTGGAGGTCCTGGGTTCAAATATGACCTCAGATACTTTGTAGCTGTGTGACCCTGAGCAAGTCACAACCCCAATTGCCTAGCCCCTTACCATTCTTCTGCCTTGGAACTCATACTTAGTATTGATTCTAAGATAGAAGATAAGGGAAAGACAGAAAGACAGACAGACAGACAGACAGACAGACAGACAGAAAGGAAGGAAGGAAGGAAGGAAGAAGGAAGGAAGGAAGAAGGAAGGAAGGAAGGAAGGAAGGAAGGAAGGAAGGAAGGAAGGAAGGAAGGAAAAAAGAAAGAAAGGAAGGAAAAAAAGAAGAAAGAAAGAAAGAAAGAAAGAAAGAAAGAAAGAAAGAAAGAAAGAAAGAAAGAAAGAAAGAAAGAAAGAAGGAAAAAAGAAAGAAAGAAAGAAAGAAAGAAAGAAAGAAAGAAAGAAAGAAGAAGAAAGAAGAAAAGAAAGAAAGAAAGAAAGAAAGAAAGAAAGAAAGAAAGAAAGAAAGAAAGAAAGAAAGAAAGAAAGAAAGAAAGAAAGAAAGAAAGAAAGAAAGAAAGAAAGAAAGAAAGAAAGAAGAAAGAAAGAAAGAAAGGAAGGAAGGAAGGAAGGAAGGAAGGAAGGAAGGAAGGAAGGAAGGAAGGAAGGAAGGAGGAAGGAAGGAAGGAAGGAAGGAAGGAAGGAAGGAAGGAAGGAAGGAAGGAAAAAAAGAAAGAAAGGAAGGAAGGAAGGAAGGTCATGATAAAGCATATTATCTTCCTCCAGATAGAGAGGTGATCGAGTCTTAAAGTAAGTGAATATTGAAGCATATTTTCTAAATTTTTTTTTCTGGATGTGGCTCATTTGAGAATTTGTTGTGTATGACTATATATATTCATAATGGGATTTGGGGGGTTTGGGTTTTGGGGGGGAGATTGCCTTTTCTCTGGGTAAGAGGGAGAGAATTCAGAACTGAAAATAAAATTGAATTAAAAAAAGGACTAAGTTAGGTTTTTTGAGGAAGGGTGAGGTTATTAACAAGGTCCCACTTGTCCCAACTCTGATATCATAGGCAGGAAACTACCAAGAAAGCTAGAATTTTCCAAGAAAGATTCCAAATATTGGGGTACAGAGGACCAGACATTATAAGAGGGCATGTCTAGATAGTCCCTACTGGGAAATCTAGACCTAGAAAACCAAGAAATTTTATGGACTACCACTGGACCATGTGACCATGGTCCAACTATTTAACTTCTCTAGATTTCAGTTTCCTAGTCTGTAATCATACTTGCACTTCACAGAATATTGGGAAGATCACATAAAATTTGCCTTTATGTGAATGACAATATATTCTCTTCTTCCCCCTGGTATAAATCCACAGAATACTTCCATTGTGCCACATTGTGATAGACTGCAGATCAGACCAGATATTCCTTTGAACCAAACTGATTATATAAGGAGGTCACTTTAATTACAGTATTAAAAAGAGTCAGCAAGGACATATAGACCAAGGAGATAAATTTTATTTTTATTAATATTTTATTCTTTCTTCAATTACATGTAAAAACAATTTTAATATTCCCATTTTAAAATCTGAGTTCCCAAATTCTCTCCTCCTCTACTCTCCCCCATCCTTGAGACAGTAAGCAATCTGATGTATATTTCACATGTGCAATCATGTAAAATATTTTCCAGATTAGTCACTTTGTGGGAGAAAACTTGAAAAAAAAATGAAGAAAGTGAAGTATAACATGCTTCAGTCTGTATTAAAACTCCAATCAGTTTTTTTCTCTAAAATGGATGGTAGTTTTCATCATGAGTCTTTTGGGATTATCTTGGACATTGTATTACTAATAGCTAAGTCATTCACAGTAGTGAATATTACTCTTATTATGCACAATGATCTTGTGGGTCTGCTCTCTTCACTCAGCATCAGTTCACTGAAATCTTTCCAAGTTTTTCTGAAATCACCTTGCTTATCATTTCTTATAGAACAATACTATTCCATTATAATCATATAACTTGTTCAGTCATTCTCCAGTTGATGAGCATCACCTCAATTTCCATTTCTTTGCCACCACAAAAAGAACTGCTATAAATATGCTTGTACAAATAGATTATTTTTCTCCTCATTTTTTTATCTCTTTCAGAGACAGACCTAACAGTGATTGCTGGATCAAAAGATATACAGTTTTATGGCCCTTTGAACATAGTTCCAAATTAAAGAGCTTAATTTCAAAAACAGAAGCTGATCATTATCTAACTACATGGTTTAGGAAAGCATGTCAAGAAAGTTTAGATATGAATTCCCAGGATGAAAAATTAATTGATAAGGAAGAGGTATGAGAGTCTGGGAAAATTCCCTTTTAAAAAATAATAAATTGCAAAGCAGCAAAATATATGTAAGTCATTTTGGCTGATTTGGATTTTGCACAACAAAGTTATTTTGTTTGATTGATTGCCAGATTCTACAGTTCAAAAGATCATCAAAAGCAAGGAAAGAGGCCAAGACTCTTTGAGCTGAATTCCCAGGGTTCATCACCCAGCTCAGCACTCCTCACTGGTAGCTCTGTTTTGGTGGTGAAAATAATGTTAGTAAGATTCTTAAAATAAAAAGGATAGCGGCTCTTACTGAGAACTTGAATTTGGACACCACTTTATTTTTCTTCTAACACTCAGGCACCAGCATTTTTATTTCAGAGATTTATTTATTTATTTTTATTTCAGAGATGTACAAGGAAGAAAGAAATAACCCCCAAACATTCAAGACAGCAATTCTTAGTAGAGGTCCTAAAATATCTGAAATGTGGCAAACAGCCCTTTTGACTTTTCTTTGAAATTATATGTAAACATTAGTTGCCTAGAATCTAGCTAATACTAACTTTCAAAATGTCAGAATGGTGTATGACATCCACACAACATAACCATTGTTCTATACAGCCCATAAGGAAGTAGAACAAATACAGGCTCTGAAGTCAGAGGACTTTTGGCTCAAATTTCACCTCCAAAACTGTCTATCTGACCCTGGGGGTGGGGGAACAATGCAGTTAACCTCTCCAGGCCTCAGGTTCTGTAGCTCCAAATTGAAGAGGTTAAACTCTCAGTTTCCACAACCCTTTTAGCTCTAGTTCTCCAATGATTTGACTGACCACAAGTCACATAATTTTGCATGGACTTTATTCTCCCTGGGGTTAACTATGACTAGCATAAAGTCTCCTCAAGTAAACATGCTCCTCTCAAGCCATCTGAAACTGACTGGTCATAAGGCTGGCTGAATTTCTAGAGTTTCATCCTCCTCAGAAAGTAACATGTAAGGGGGAAGCTGGGTAGCTCAGTGAATTGAGAGTCAGACCCAGAGATGGGAGGTCCTGGGTTCAAATCTGACCTCAGACACTTCCCAGCTGTGTGACCCTGGGCAAGTCACTTAACCCCTCTTGCCTAGCCCTTACCACTCTTCTGCCTTAGAACCAATACACCGTATTGATTCCAAGATGGAAGGTATGGGTTTAAAAAAAAAAAAGTAATATGTAGCAAGGGTCAACCAGTGGAGCTTAGAGTAGCCCAGTGATGGCTTTGAGGTTAGTATGTCCAAATTCACTAAAAAAACAAACATAACTCAGGTGGTGTATCACTTTGAGAAAAAGACCATAATTTCACAATATTTACAGTTTAAGTAACAAAAATATATAATGTTAATATATAACTGTATCTAATAAACAAAAACAAATTCTTTAACTTACCTTCTTAGTGACTTCTTTGTTCATCTGTCAGTCAGTTTCTTTGGTTGGTCTTGATATTATTTAACTTGTGTGAGGTGCCATAAACTAAGATAAGTGAGGATGAGGGGGAATTCTTTAACTAACCTGCCTATTAGTGACTTCTTTGTTGCTAAATTTCATTGGCAAAATCTACAATTAAAGGTTGGTATTTTGTTCACTTCAAGCCCAAGCAAGAACTAACTTCATCTGTCAATCTCTTTCTTTTGTTGGTTTTGAAATTATTTAATGCTGAGAATAAGATCTCACAAAAGTATGTAGAGGGAAAAATTGTGAGTAAAGCCATTACTATATTTTTCAGGGTGCTAAAAGTGTCTGGTAATCAGTTGCAGGCACTCATCTGTGCACGTGGGCCAGAGCTCCTCCTAGTCTTCTGCTGGCTTCATCCCTCCCCAGCTGGCTGGCCTAGGAGGCACTGTGGGAGCAGCACTGCTGCCTGCCAGCCTGCCTGACTATGCACTCCTCCTCCCTGCCCCCCCCCCCAGGAGCCCCACGTCCCCACAGACAGCATGTGGGGCAGCCCTTCCCCCTCCAACCTCCCTAACCCCCCCCCCCACCAGGCCAGGGCATGGCCACGGCCCTAGCTGTGGGTGCTGTGGCTTCTCAGGCAGCTCCCAGGCCCCAAGGTGTGCTGAGCCTGAATGCAGCCATGTGTCACCAAAAATGGCTACACGTGTCAGACCTGATATATGTGTCATAGGTTCTCCATCATGGGAGTAGCCATTCCTGGGGAAGTTAGTGCTTCGAGATGAAGAGTCTCATTATTTTTTTTTCCAATTTAAACATTATTATTTTCAAACAATATTCCTTGGAAACAAAGATCCTTTTCTTATCCCCCCCTCCCACCACCACCCCTCCCCTAGCCAACGCACAATTCCACTGGGTATCACATGTGTCCTTGCTTCAAACCCATTTCCATGTTGTTGGTATTTTTATTAGGTGTTAATTTAGAGTCTCTCCTCATTCCTGTCCCTTCCACCCCTGTATTCAAGCAGTTGCTTTTCCTCGGTGTTTTTACTCCCACCGTTTGTCCTTTGCTTGTGGATAGTGTTTTTTTCTCCTGGATCCCTGCAGAATGTTCAGGGACATTGTATTGACACTAATAGAGAAGTCCATTACGTTCTCTTGTACCACAGTGTGTCAGTCTCTGTGTACAATGTTCTCCTGGTTATGCTCCTCTCGCTCTGCATCACTTCCTGGAGGTTGTTCCAGTCTCCATGGAATTCCTCCACTTTATTATTCCTTTTAGCACAATAGTATTCCATCACGAACATATACCACAATTTGTTCAGCCATTCCCCAATTGAAGGGCATCCCCTCGTTTTCCAGTTTTTGGCCACCACAAAGAGCGCAGCTATGAATATTCTTGTACAAGTCTTTTTCCTTATTATCTCTTTGGGGTACAAACCCAGCAGTGCTATGGCTGGATCAAAGGGCAGACAGTCTTTTATCACCCTTTGGGCATAATTCCAAATTATCCTCCAGAATGGTTGAATCAATTCACAACTCCACCAGTAATGAATTAATGTCTCGGCTTTGCCACATCCCCTCCAGCATTCATTACTCTCCTTTGCTGTCATGTTGGCCAATCTGCTAGGTGTAAGGTGATACCTCAGGGTTGTTTTGATTTGCATCTCTCTGATTATAAGAGATGTAGAACACTTTTTCATGTGCTTATTAATAGTTTTGATTTCTTTGGCTGAGAACTGCCTGTTCATGTCCCTTGCCCATTTATCAATTGGAGAATGGCTTGATTTTTTGTACAATTGCTGTAGCTCTTTGTAAATTTGAGTAATTAAACCTTTGTCAGAGGTTTTTATGAAGATTGTTTCCCAAATTGTTGCTTCCCTTCTGATTTTAGTTACATTGGTTTTGTTTGTACAAAAACTTTTTAATTTGATGTATTCCAGATTATTTATTTTGCATTTTGTGACTCTTTCTTTGTCTTGCTTGGTTTTAAAGTCTTTCCCTTCTCACAGGTCTAACATGTATACTATTCTGTGTTCACCTAATTTACTTATAGTTTCCTTCTTTATGTTCAAGTCATTCACCCATTCTGAGTTTATCTTGGTGTAGGGTATGAGGTCTTGATCCAAACCTAATCTCTCCCACTCTGTCTTCCAGTTTTCCCAGCAGTTTTTGTCAAATAGTGGGTTTTTGTCCCAAAAGCTGGGCTCTTTGGGTTTGTCATATACTGTCTTTCTGAGGTCACTTACCCCAAGACTATTCCACTGATCCTCCTTTCTGTCTCTTAGCCAGTACCAAATTGTTTTGATGACCACTGCTTTATAATAGAGTTTTAGATCTGGGACTGCAAGGCCACCTTCCTTTGTATTTTTTTTTTCATTATTTCCCTGGATATCCTTGACCCTTTGTTCTTCCAAATGAACTTTGTTATGGTTTTTTCTAAGTCAGTAAAAAAAATTTTTGGAAGTTCAATGGGTATAGCACTAAATAGATAAATAAGCTTGGGTAGGATGGTCATTTTTATTATATTGGCTCATCCTACCCATGAACAGTTAATATTTTTCCAATTGCTCAAGTCTAGTTTTATTTGTGTGGAGAGTGTTTTGTAGTTATGTTCATATAGTTCCTGTGTTTGTCTCGGCAGATAGATTCCTAAGTATTTTATTTTGTCTAAGGTGATTTTGAAAGGGATTTCTCTTTCTAATTCTTGCCACTGAGCTGTGTTGGAAATATATAGAAATGTTGATGACTTATGTGGGTTTATTTTGTAACCTGCAACTTTGCTAAAGTTGTTGATTATTTCAACTAGCTTTTTGGTTGATTCTCTAGGATTCCTTAAGTAGACCATCATATCATCTACAAAGAGCGATAGCTTGGTCTCCTCCTTGCCTATTTTGATGCCTTCAATTTCTTTTTCTTCTCTAATTGCTACTGCTAGTGTTTCTAGTACAATGTTAAATAATAGAGGTGATAATGGGCATCCTTGTTTCACTCCTGATCTTATTGGGAATGCATCTAGTTTATCCCCATTGCAGATGATGTTAGTTGATGGTTTTAGATATATACTATTTATTATTTTTAGGAATGACCCTTCTATTCCTATGCTTTCTAGTGTTGTTAATAGGAATAGGTGTTGTATTTTATCAAAGGCTTTTTCTTCATCTGTTGAGATAATCATGTGATTTTTGTCTGTTTGTTTGTTGATATGGTCAATTATGTGGATAGTTTTCCTAATATTGAACCAGCCCTGCATCCCTGGTATAAATCCTACTTGATCATAGTGAATTATCCTCCTGATCACTTGCTGGAGTCTTTTTGTTAGTATCCTATTTAAGATTTTTGCATCTATATTCATTAGGGAGATTGGTCTATAGTTTTCTTTCTCCATTTTTGACCTGCCTGGCTTTGGAATCAGTACCATGTTTGTGTCATGAAAGGAATTTGGTAGAACGCCCTCTTTGCTTGTTATGTCAAATAGTTTGTATAGTATTGGGATTAGCTGTTCTGTGAAAGTTTGATAGAATTCACTTGTGAATCCATCAGACCCTGGGGATTTTTTTCTTAGGGAGTTCTTTGATGGCCTGTTGGATTTCTTTTTCTGATATGGGATTATTTAAGAATTCTATTTCTTCTTCTGTTAGTCTAGGCAATTTATATTTTTGTAAATATTCATCCATATCACCTAGGTTGGTATATTTATTGCCATATAGTTGGGCAAAGTAGTTTTTAATGATTGCCTTAATTTCCTCTCCATTGGAGGTGCTGTCCCCCTTTTCATCTTTGATGCTGTTAATTTGCCTTTCTTCTTTCCTTTTTTTAGTTAGATTGACCAGTACTTTGTCTATTTTGTCTGTTTTTTCAAAGTACCATCTTTTAGTCTTGTTTATTAGTTTAATAATTCTATCACTTTCGATTTTATTAATTTCTCCCTTAATTTTTAGGATCTCTAGCTTGGTTTTCTTCTGGGGGGTTTTAATCTGTTTGCTTTCAAGTTTTTTGATTTGCATTTCCAATTCATTGATCTCTGCCCTCCCCAATTTGTTAATATATGCACTCAAGGATATGAATTTTCCTCTGAGTACTGCTTTGGCTGCATCCCATAAGGTTTGAAAGGATGTCTCACCATTGTCATTTTCTTCAATGAAATTATTAATTCTTTCTATGATTTCTTCTCTAACTAACCGATTTTGGAGTATCATATTATTTAATTTCCAATTAATTTTTGGTTTGGGTCTCCATGTACCCTTACTGATCATTATTTTTATTGCCTTATGATCTGAAAAGGTTGCATTTATTATTTCTGCTTTTCTGCATTTGTATGCCATGTGTCTGTGACCTAGTGTATGATCTATCTTTGTGAATGTGTCATGTGATGCTGAGAAGAAGGTGTATTCCTTTTTGTCCCTATTTATTTTTCTCCATATGTCTATTAACTCTAATTTTTCTAAGATTTCATTCACATCTTTTACCTCTTTCTTATTTATTTTTTGGTTTGATTTATCTAAATTTGATAGTGGTTGGTTCAAGTCTCCCACTAATATGGTTTTACTGTCTATTTCCTCCTTCAATTCTTCTAGTTTTTCCATTAGAAATTTGGGTGCTATACCATTTGGTGCATACATGTTTATTAGTATTAATTTCTCATCGTCTATACTCCCTTTTAACAGAATATATTTGCCTTCCCTATCCCTTTTGATCTGGTCTATTTTTGCTTTGGCTTTGTCAGATATCGTGATTGCAACTCCTGCCTTCTTTCTATCAGTTGAGGCCCAGAAGGTCTTACTCCATTCTTTAATTCTAACCTTGTGAGTATCAACCCACCTCATATGTGTTTCTTGAAGACAACATATGGTAGGGTTTTGGATTCTAATCCATTTTGCTATTCGTCTACGTTTTATGGATGAGTTCATCCCGTTAACGTTCAAAGTAATGATTGTCAATTGTGGATTCCCTGGCATTTTGATATCCTCCCCTCGTTCTGACCTTTCTTCTTTAGCTATAACCTTTTAAACCAGTGATTTACTTTAGATTAGTCCTCGTAGTCCTCTCCCTTGATATGCTTCCCTTTTTAGCGCCTCCCTTTTTGTTCCCTTTCCCTCCCCTTCTCCTTCCCTCCCTTTTTATACTCCCTCCCCTCACCCCTCCTTAATTTCCCCTTCTCTCTTACCCTGTTAGATAAGATAAAGTTCAAGATCCTAATGGATCTAGATGTTCTAAGCTCTCAGAGTTGGTTTCACTGAGAGTAAGGTTTAAGTAATACCAGTTAGCACTTTCTTCCTCTCCTCCCTATAGGAAATTCCTTCCCCTCCCCTTGCCATATGTATCTTTGTGTGAGAAAGATTTTCCTATTTAGTTTTTTTCTATTTCTTGAAGTATATCTTAGTACCATCAATGATTCACCCCCTCCCTTTTTCTTTCTTTCACCCCCCTTTTCTCCATATTGTCTTAATGCCCCAATCATTCCCTATGCATGATTCTTCTAACTACTCTAATGATGCATAAAATTTTTGAGAGTTACACATTACATTTTCCCCACATATTAATATATATAATTTGATATAAATGTAGTCCTTATAGAAGAGATTTTGAAAAAAAGAAAAAGATAACATTTTTCTCCTTTTCCCTTTCCTTCATATTTACCTTTTCAAGGTTTCCTTGCTCTTTGTGTTTGGATGTCGAACTTTCCACAGAGCTCTGGTCTTTTCTTTACAAAGACTTGGAAATCTTGTATTTTGTCAAATGCCCATACTTTCCCCTGGAAGTATAGTCAGTTTTGATGGATAACTGATTCTTAGTTGAAGACCCAGCTCTCTTGCTTTCTGAAAATCATGTTCCATGCTTTACGGTTGTTCAGAGTGAAAATTGCAAGGTCTTGTGTGACCCTGATTGACATTCCTTCATGTCTAAATTGTCTTTTTCTGGCTTCCTGTAAGATTTTTTATTTTGCTTGAAAGCTTTGGAATTTGGCAATTACATTCCTGGGAGTTGTCTTTTGGGGATTTAGTGTAGAGGGTGTTCTGTGAACTCTTTCAATGCCTGTATTGGCCCCTTGTTCTAGAATCTCTGGGCAGTTTTCTTTGATGATATCTTGTATTCTGATGTCGAGATTACTATTTATTTCTGACTTTTCTGGAGGCCAATTACTCTCATATTGTCTCTCCTTCCTCTATTTTCCAGGTCTGTCACCTTGTCAGTGAGATATTTTATGTTATCTTCTAATTTCTTAGTCTTTTGGCTTTGCTTTATTAATTCTAGCTCTTTTGCAAGATCATTGTCTTCCAGTTGCCTGATTCTGACCTTTAAAGCCTGGTTTTCCTTTTCAGTTTGTTCTATCCTGCTATTTGAGGCCTCAATCTGTTTCTGTAGTTGTGTTTTTTCATGCTTCTGATTGTTGAGCTCCTTTTGCATTATTTCCTATTTTTTCTGCCAGAAGGCTTCCATCTTTTTGATAACTTCCAATTTAAATTCTTCAAGAGCTTGTGGACAATTTCCATTTCTTTTGGAAGGTTTTGGAGCATTTGTTTGTGGAGGTGCCAGAATCCCACCTACCTTCAGAGCTTCGCCTTGTTGTGGGGTCTTTCTGTTCTTATGAGGATGGTTGTTTTTTATTTTGGGAGGGCCTTTTGCGGTCATCTATGTTGTTGGGTCTGAGGAGAGGAAGCAAGCCACGTCTACTCTGCAGCCATGCTTACCCGGAAGTCTGAAGAGTCTCATTAGTGTTGGCAGAGCTGGAAGAGCTCATGACCTATCAAAGGTACAAAAATAACCCACCCCTTTCCTCTTTCTTTGATTATGAATGCAAATATGACAGGACCATTTCTATCAGTTTCCCCAAAGTTCACCACTGTGAGGGGAAGCTTATGTCCATGGGGCACCATAAACACAAGGCATCTGAAATACATGTCCAGCCTAGGCAAGCCTGAACCTGAGTGTGTACTGCCACTATTTCCTTATCTTAAATGAAAGTCTCTAGACTCAGAATTAGAAGTAGTCCTTTTCATCAAGGCTACCCACTCTGGGTAAACCCTTGATCTCATCCTTTCCCAATACCAATTGGTCTCCCATTTCATCTCTTTCTTTTCATTAACTCTTTTCCCTCTGCCTATAAATATATCCAGGTCTCCTCTATATCAAAAAGAATAAAATAAATTTCCCTAAATTGAGCTATAATCCCACCTTTTTTATCCCCTATCACTGACAGTCTTCTAGAAAAATGTTTTAGGGAGGTAGCTACGTGGTTCACTGGATAAAGCACCAGGTCTGGAAGTGGGAGGTCCCAGGTTAAAATCTGGCCTCAGATACTTCCTAGCTGTGTGCCTAGGCAAGTTACTTAACCCCCATTACCAGCCCTTGCCATTCTTCTGCCTTGGAACCAATATACTGTCTCCTTCAGTAATCATTCAGTTTCACAGTTCCAACCATTAAGTTCCAACCATACATAATCTAAGGATTATGTATACTTAGTCCTGATCTCTTTTTAAAGTTCCATTCCCAACCATCAAATAGCCTACTGGACATATCAGCCTAAATGTACCATTGGCACCTCAAATTCAATGTCCAAACCTATAATTTTTCCTTATTAAAAAAAAAGTCAAAAAATAGCTTCTCTGTATATTGACTTTCTTATTTTTGTAAGGACTTCATGACTCTCTTGATACTCAGCTTGAAAACTCTATCTCCACCATCCCTCATATTCAATCAGATGCCAAATTTTATTCATTCTTTCTTCCTCCAGCTACAGTGACAAGGGGCAGTTAGCAAAGGAGGCAGTCACATTCTTGATCTAATTTAAGAAGTTCTAGGAAAACCTACATCTCCCCAAAAATATCCTTTCCACCCACTTACCACACCGCTAAAGAGTTTTTTCCTTTGAGTTTGCTAGATTTCTTTTCCAAAACAATGGGAAAAGATCACAGATGGCATATTTTTAAGAAGCATCATTAACATCCCAGCTGCTTTCTCATCTCTGAAAGTTTAATAAGCATGCTACATATACATATATTTGTATATATGTATATACACATATGTATGTGTATTATAATTGTCTGCAAAGGGGTAATTCCTCAATGTTTAAAAAGATTTGCTATTGCTCTTAGTTGTTAATTAAACTTCCTTCCTCCCCTTTGATTGGCTACAAATCAGTCAGGATATTCACTGTTCATTAGTGTAAAAGAAGTGGCCAGGATATCATCCATGGGATTTTGAGACAAATAGGATAGATATGGTGCATCTAAAGGCTTAATGCTTTGCTCAGTGATTAACCATGTGAATCAGACAAAGAATGGAGTATGGGTAGAGTATTGTGACAGTATAGGAGCTGAGACAGTATAAGTGTGTGTGTGTGTGTGTGTAAGAGAGAGAGAGAGAGAGAGAGAGAGAGAGAGAGAGAGAGAGAGAGAGAGAGAGAGAGAGAGAGAGAGTCATCTGAGTGTAGATATACAGAGAATACATTCACTAATATGAAACTCTATTTGTGTATGTGGAAAATAAGGATTAGAGCCCAGAAGTAAATACTTTTAACCTGCTAGGGCAAAACAGTAAAACTGAGTGCATGCTTGGTCCAGGGTACAACCTCAAGGAGCAATTTCAATTCTGGCAACAGTGATAAAACCCTAACAAAAATTATATCTGAATGACACAGCTCTGAGTCCATCAAAGAGTCTAGAGGGGAAACAGAGGATAACCCTAGAAAATGTAAGCAGATAAGGAGCTGGGAAAATGAGATCAGTGTGTGTATAAATGGGATTGAGTCATATTAAGTGTTTTTCCTTGATGAGTACATGAGAGAGACAAGCAGAATTTTGCAAACACTTTTCCACAACAGACCACAACATATTTATGGTCACATAGCTATAGATAACATAAGACCTTTGCTGATTTTTATTCCATAGAACAAAATTTCATGGAAGATATCCGAGCCACCTCTTTTGTATCAATCTCCAGAAAACTGATGACTAGTTTGTTGTCTAGTTGAGGGTGAAGGAGGGAGTAAACAAACAACTAAGAGCAGCAAGTCCTCTCTGATTTTGGGGAAAGCTGTTCCCCCTTTGCAATTAATTGCAATACATAGACCCAATACACACATAGACCATGCTCACAAAACTTTTACAGAGATATGAAAGCAGGTATGTAGGTCACTAGTTGATAATTAAATTTTTGATACGTTTTTTATAAATCTATGATCTTTTCCAATTTCAAAGGCTTTCCTCAAAAAAAAAAAGCATCTATCTCAGTTGCAGAAGTTAAATGATATAAATTTGATAGTTGAAACTAAGAAGATAACTCACTAAGTACTAATTTCAAGGGAGGGATAAAAATACCAAAATATATGCTTATCTAGGATGTTCCCAAGTGAAATGGATTATATATAATACAGTGTCCAAAGAGAAGGACATTATATTAATGGTGGTGAGTTTCTTCAAAAGCTACTATTCACAGATGACATGGGAGTAATTGCATTAAACTCTGGAATACTGCCTCTTCAAAGAAGTCCATACTTATTACAAATAAAACAGATTAACCATCAACATTGGAAAAACAAAATGAATGACAATCTCATATTGTCCAGGATATTATTAGCAGATGAGTAGACAGTCTACTTAATTTGTTTATCAGTAAATATGTGACTATATTTTGAACAGGTACTACAGATGGACAATAATATAGGTCAAGAATGGAGTAAGAAGAGATTGATTTTTTTATCAAACTTTTGGAATGGTACTTTTGAAGATTCTAAGTTGCTCATAGGTATGAAAGTTCATCTCTTTAACACCAGCTTTTTCCCACCAATGCTGTGTTATTATGAAGCTTAGAAAAATATGATCTCAGAAGAATAAAAACTGCACCTAACCCAAAGGAACCTAAAAAGATACAGCATTTATTCCCTAGCTGCCTAATAGGGACCTCTTATATCATGCCAGTCCTGATCTAGTGATTCCCTATTTTATTCCTTAGCTATCTTCTTTCCCTTATAGCCTTCTATAGACCTCCTCCCCAACCTTTTTTTTTCTTTTTTTACTTATGGAACCATAATCAAATCAATACTGTCATTGCTTTTGCTGCAGAGTATATCTGTCACCTCCCCTATGACTTTACTCATCATTTCAGTAACTCTCCAAACAAAAATCTCTCTCTTTTTAAAAAATCATTACCTTCTGTTTTAGACTCTATAATAAGTGAGTTCTAAAGCAGAAAAGTAGTAAAGGCTAGGCAAGGGGTTTTAAGTGACTTGCTCAAGATCACACAGCTAAGCAGTGTCTGAGGTCAACTTTGAGCCCAGGACCTCCCTTTCCCAAACCTGGCTCTCTACCCACTAAGCCACCTAGCTGCCCCCAAATTATCTCTTCCAACACACTGGATGGAGCAGTGGATAGAACACTGGGCTTGGAGTCAGAAAGACCTGGATCCAAATGTGACCTCAGATACTAGCTGTATGATTCTGGGCAAATCATTTATATGACTTAACCTCTGTTTGCCACAGTTTCCTCAACTGTAAAATGGGGATAATAAATCTACCTCACAGAGTTATTGTGAAGATCAGATGAGATATCTGTAAAGCACTTGTGAATGTATCTGGAATATAGCAGGAATTTAATAAATGTTTGTTCCCCTCTTCCCTTTGGTCAATACTCTCTTTTATGTGCTGTCTCCCTGCGAATATAAATTCCTTGAGGGAAGGGACTATCTTTATTTTTGTACTTGTATCCTAGAGAAGGCATGGAAAATAGTAAGCACTCACTAATTTTTTCCCCATTCATTCATATTATCAGTATAATATTGCCTTGAACTAGAGACAAAATAAAAGGCATCATTTTTGATAAAAGCATGACTGAAAAAAAGTTACATGAAGGAGAAACAATAGATAACTTACATAATACTATTGTATTCCAGAGATATTAAAAGCAGAGGCAGAACTCCAATAGTTTAAGAGAATCTTTTATGAATTTTGAAAAGACATAAATGAGAGTCATACCAGAAAAAGAGATGTGAGATAGTGGTCTTAGCCTGACTGTAAAGGAATATTCAGTCATCAATTAGCTCAGAGATCTAAGTAAATATTCTCTTTAGCACAAATCTCCAGAAACTGTAACACTATTGGCTCTTATCTATTATAGCACCTGGCCCTGACTAGTTGTATCTAATAGCCAGCCACAGTTAGGTGTTCAGAGACAGAGCTTTATCTTCTATACTATTTTCATCACAACTCTCAGAGAGAAGATGTAACAGAAAGGTTAACAAAGGATCTGGGTTCAAATTGAATGGCCTCTAAAGTCTCTTTAGACTCCAGAATCCTCTGATTCTAGGAATGTCTGAGAGAAATGATGGGGATAAAGATGACAACCAGGGAAAATGGAGAAGAGAAGTGGAGAAAATGATGGCAATGAGGGAAAATAAATGGAGGGGGAGAAGAAGAGAAGAAATGGAGATAAGGATGGCAATAAGGAAGAATAAATGGTGGAAAGGGAGAAGGGCACTAGAAAACAGGATGGAAGAGGGGAAGAATGAAGGAAGGAAAGAAGGAAACCAGAGAAAAGAATGGCAGTGAGGAAGAAGGTTGGAAAAGAAGGGAGAGGGGGAAATGGTGGAAAATGGCAATGAGGAAAAAAAATAAGAGGGAAAAGGAGAGGACAACTGAAGAAAGATGATGGGGAAATAGAGAAAAGGAGAAAGGAGGGGAGAAAACAAAGGTGCAAAAGGCTGGGGTGGGGCAAAGGGGAGAATTAGGAAGGGGCCACAGAGAAGAAAGAGAAAGGAAGAAAAACAGAAATAACAAGAGAGGAGAAAAGACGAAGGGAGAGATCTTAAGGTTCGATGTGTTCGGCGCTCAGAAGCTCCGCCGTCTTTTGCTTGGGGCTGGACGCGAGCTGGGATGCGCGCGCGGGGTGGGGGTGCACGAGCAGTCGTTTCCTCCCTCCATCCCTGGCACGCGCCTGCGGGCACGCGCCCGTCAGTCTCCGAAGCCCCAGCCTGAGCCGCAAACATGTACCGGCTCCTGGGCGCGGCGATACGGCGGGCTATCCCTGGGGAGAGCTATGGCGGTCGGCGGCGGCGGTCGCACCAGCAAGCTAAGTGGCCGCTGGGGCATGGCTGGGTAGGCGGGCTGGGACTGGGCTTGGGGCTGGCGCTCGGGGCGAAGCTAGTGAGCGAGCTAAGGGGCGCGAGTCCTTCGTCTAGCCCTGGGGCACCGCGGCCGGAAGAATCAGCTCCGAGCGAGCTTCTGACCCCGGCCCCGGCCGCAGTCCAGCTACCCCGACAGACTCCCGCACCGCCGCATCCCACAACCTCCGGGCGCTATGCCCGAGCCATCGAGAGCAGCCGGGACCTGCTGCACCGGATCAAGGTTCGAACCGGGGCGGGGCCACTCGGGGGAGTGGGGTGAGGGGACCCTTAGCCCGGCACCCCCAAACTCTGCCCTCGGAACTGGGCGCTTTTGGATTGCCCCCTTCCCACCCAACTCCCTCTCTAAAGGATCCTAGAGCTCATCTAGTGCAACTCCATCCTTTTACAAATGAGGAAACTGAGGCTCGAAGGGGTGAAATGACTTGACTGAGGTAGTCTTGAGGGAGAAGGAAGAGGCAGCGCCGGGGACTACTTCCCTCAGCGAGTTGCACCCCCAACTTGTCTTCCTATGCAAGAACTGGGACAGTTCGTGGGCTCGTTTTCTGGGTGCTGCCCTGACTTGGTGATTCACAACAGCAGCGGCAGCGTTCTTCTCGCCTGAGAAACTTCCCAAATGGTTTCCCAAACGTGAGCTGAGGCCCCGGCCGGCATACTGCCTGCCCGGGCAGAAAAACCCTCCTGCATCACCCTTCTTGCTCTCTGCCTCCCTGATTTAGATTAGGCACACCCAGAAAGTTTTGCAATGTAACTGTCACAGGTTTGGGAGGAACTTCAGAGCTTCTTAGTACAACCCTTGCATAAAGACCCAAACAAATTCACTGTTGAAGATACCGGATTAGTGGTCCACAGTCTGCCTCCCTCCCTCCTTCCCTCCTTCCTTCCCTCCTTCCTTCCTTCCTCTTTTCCTCCCTCCCTCCTCTTTCCTTCCTCTCCCTTCTCTCCTTCTTTACTCTTATTTTTTGTGCACCACCAACTACCCATGGTTAAGCACTTTAGGCCTTGATTCACCAGTAGTTAATGTCAGTTAGATTTATGAGGGACCACTTCCCTACCTGGTGAGCTCCCAATCCAAATTTTGGATAATTTGTCAAGTGATCAAGCTGTTGATTGAGTTGTCTTTTTCTGTTTGTTTGTTTGTTTTCCCCTCCACACACAGGATGAGGTGGGAGCACCAGGCATAGTAGTTGGAGTTTCTGTAGATGGAAAAGAAGTCTGGTCAGAAGGTGGGCTTAGGAAAA
The DNA here is from genome assembly GCF_027887165.1 of Monodelphis domestica. NCBI lineage: Eukaryota > Metazoa > Chordata > Mammalia > Didelphimorphia > Didelphidae > Monodelphis > Monodelphis domestica. The sequence goes on from NC_077227.1 coordinate 152,932,398, forward strand.
TGCATCATTTTTTTTTAATGTCAGTTTTGCAAATTAAATACTGTTACTAGAAATAAATCTATTTGAAAACAAGGAGTTATTCATCTTTTAAGAAAATGAAAGAGTCTTCATTATATGGAAAGCAGAATTGACTGGTTCTAATATAATACAGGATTGGGTTGTTTTTAGTAAAGGCAACATTTAAAATGTGATAGTGACAAAAAGAGGTTTGGAAGTAATTTTTTTCCCCCCAAGCTTTGTTACTAGGACAAGATGAATAGTGTTATTACTTTATTACTTAGACAATCTTGAGAGGTATATTATAAATTTAATTTAATGGGGTGAGTATTTTTAATATAAGAGATTTTAGAAATTTATGCCCTTCAACTGGGTGGCAAAGTGGATTGAGAGCCAGGCCTAAAGACAGAAGATCCTAGGTTCAAATCTGGCCTCAGATACTTCCTAGCTGTGTGACCTGGGCAAGTCACTTAACCCATATTGCCTAGCCCTTACTGCTCTTCTGTCTTTGAAGCAGTGCACAGTATTGATTCTAAGAGGGAAGGTAAGGATTTTTTAAAAAAGAAAAGAAATGTATGCCCTTGTCCATCAAACAAAAGTGAAAGCTGATTACAAAATAACAAAAGAACTAAAAATCATTTGGAATGAAACACTATAAATCACATACTCCATTAACCTCTTTACAAACACAGTTTCATAACTATTCATTTCTCCCTTGCACACTTAATTGAGGCTTTCAAGTTTTGACTAGCCTTCAAAAGTAATTTTTTCTAGAAGGCCTTGACTGGCAGCTAGCAGTTATTGTCAGTAACGTCTACCTTTTAACATAACTCATTTGAGTTGCCAGACGTCACCCTTTACTTGTATTTTGGGTTATGATGCCCATTGTCAGAATCATCAGGTATAGAGTGAAAAATAGGGAATAAAAACAAAGAAATCTAGTTTGTTAAATATACCCACAGTTTTATGTGTCTGATAAAGGTGACAGTGGAGCCTCTGACTTAGGTGTTTATTTAGTAAAACATTTTATTTTATCATGTCTAGTTAAAATTTTCATCCATGAAATTTGATGACATGATTACATAGACTATATTCACAAATAGAGATTTTGAGTAAAAGCGAATGGGAGAAAGGAAGTTTAGGCATTTAATAGGAAAAAAATCATCCAAATATAATGCTTTCATAATATTTACTTACAAATATTTACTTAATATGCATAGTAATTTTTTCACTTGTATTGTATTTTACTTTGTTACAGTAGAGATTTTTATTTCACATCCTTAATAAAATAATGCAAAAGTTTAGTATCTACAACAACCTGTTACAGATTTGGAAAGGGAATTTTGAGGCCTTTTAGTTCAACCCATACATAAATAATTAAATAATCCCCTTTAAAATATGCCAACAAGTGGTCATCTAGCTTTTACTTGAAATGAAAAAAGGGGGAATCCACAAAACCTTAAGTAGCTTATTTTGGATAGACCTAATTTTAGGAAAATATTTCCTTATATCAAGACTAAATTTTTGTCTTTGGAATTTGTATCTATTGCTCTAAATTCTGGGGCTAAGTGAAACAAATCCAATCTTCTACTATAACAGCCCTTCAAATGCTTGAAAACGGTTATCTCCCTAGTTCTTTTCTTTGGGGTAAATACCCCCAGTTCTAGTGGCCCAAGTTTTTGTAGTACATGGCACATCCAAGTTTTTAAATATTATCAAGGCAACTTTTGCATTTCTACCTCTTGCTTCCTAGAAGATGTGAACGAACCCCTCAAATTTGATAAAGGCATTAATTTACCCTAATTTACTGAGCAGGGATTCTCATTGTTGCAGTGACTTCTGGCTAAATGTTTTTTGTTGTTGTTTATATCTGGATGAAATAGCAAACTGAATTATATCTTCAGGTAATAGTTTGATGTTTACTTCTACTGAATCACTATTAGAGAGATCTTCTGATGTCCTCTTGATGTGAAACTAGGAGTAAGTAGTATCTTGTGAAGACATTTTATTTACTATGAACAATATAGAGGAATTTCTTTTTAAATGTAAGACAACCAACATTTTTTTAGATAAGAACTTTTCATATAAATCACCTTAAAATTCTTTACTTAATTCCCAGCATTAAAGTAAATTATTATGATAAAAAGAATTGTATGGTAAATTATAGTGGTACGGCTTAATTCTGGTTTGAGTCCAAGGTTGCATAGTATTGGTTTCATAAAGAAATTTTGAGTCCTTTTCCTGTTCCTATTGGTTAATGTTTAAGAGCTGAAACAAGCAATTTAAGATTCTTTTAAAATGTATTTTCTGCTACATGCTAAATGTAAATATCTTAGTTCTTCTGGAACACTGATGAAACACTTGGCCACTAACCTTTCACCAGGATCCCTAAGAATGCATTTTGACTTAGAAACCAAATTTTAATTATTTTATTATTTATTATTATTATATTATTAATATTAATTAACACTTTAAATTATTTTGTTATTTCCCAATTACATTTTAATCTGACTAGGCTCACAAGAGAGAGTGTTTGACACTGTTCTAGAATGTACAAAAACCTTAAATTTATTAATAATTGCTTTTTTTTTCTGTTAAAGGTTTGGGTTATGCTGATGTAGAAAACAGAGTTCCATGTAAACCAGAAACAGTGATGAGAATTGCTAGCATCAGCAAAAGTCTTACCATGGTGGCCATTGCCAAATTATGGGAAGAGGGCAGATTGGATCTTGATATTCCAGTACAGAAATATGTTCCTGAATTTCCAGAGAAAGAATATGAAGGTGAAAAGGTAATAAAATTCACATTTCATCACAGACATGTCATATTGTTTATTTTGGATTATTTCTAGGTGTGGTAGAATATCTCGTAGTTTACTTTTTTCTTTTGCATTAAATACTAATGTAGGCTTTCCTTTTAGTTTGGGGTCTTGAAAACTACAAGAAAAATCGTTTTTCTTACCATGTTCCAGAATTGAAATATATGATTATTATATTATTCTTTATATGTTTAAAAAAGTGACCTTTCTAATTTATTGTGTTTCTGCTTAGTTACTTAATGTATTGTTTGAATTTACATGTTTTTAAAATTAGGTTTCTGTCACTACAAGATTATTGATTTCTCATTTAAGTGGAATTCGCCACTATGAAAAGGATATGAAAAAAGTGAAAGAAGAGAAGGCTTATAAAGCTTTGAAGATGACGAAAGAAGCAATGGAATTTAACCAAGACAAAGGCTTGAAAGAAATAGGAGGCAAAAGTAATGAAAAGAATGACATTGCCAAAGTTAAGATAGAGCAAGATAGTGAAGGCAAAGGCCGAAATTCCAAACCTGGCAAGAAGAAGAATGATTTTGAACAAGATGAATTATATTTGAAAGAAAAATTTGAAAATTCAATTGAATCTCTAAGATTATTTAAAAATGATCCTCTGTTCTTTAAACCAGGTGAGTATTGATTCTGTTTCTTAACAAAGTAGTTATTATTTCAGTATTAAATTCAGAATATAAATTATAGTCTTCAGTGCAATAGATTTAAGTGAAGATTGTGTGTCCTGTTGCAAATGTAACCATGCCCATTCAATGTTGAAGGCTTACAAAAAATGGCATTTAGTAGCAGTCATTTACAGTTAACCCAATTTAAGAATACCATCTAGTCTTATTCCTTATTGATATGATTTACTATGTCTTTCATGTGTAAAAATTTGGCAAATAATTAGTTTTCAAAATAAAATAATTTAAGAGGTTTAATAAATATAGACTAAATTATAGGCAATTGTTTCTATATTTCTGCAAACCAAATTATATGCCCTTTTTGATAAAATATATAATTGCTTAAAATTCTAGTGTGTTTTGATAGTATTTCATCTTTGAATTGTCAATATGATAAATAAATTTCATTAGATTGTTAGGAAAGACTATTTTTATGCTTATATGTATTAACCTTGAGAATTATTATTCCATATACCAAGGGTTTTTTAAAGAAGTCAGCCAGTGAATTAACCAAACAAAGAAGAAATGGAATACAATCTTCCTTTTGCTTATCGTTATTGGTTAACCTGAGTGGAACTGTACCAGTCTTTTTAGGGCTGATGACTTTTGAAAGCCAGTTTAGGGGCAGCAAGATGGCTCAATGGATAGAGAGTAAGACTTGGAGCAGGAGGACCCACATTCAAATCTGGCCTCAGATACTTCCTAGCTGGGTGGCCCTGGACAAGTCACTTAACCTCAGTTGCCCAGCCCTTACCACTCTTCTACCCTAGAACTGATATTTAGTATTGATGTTAAAGCAGAAGGTAAGGGTTTTTTAAAAAAAGGCAAGTTTGCAAGGCTAGTAAGGTAGGTTCGTTACCTTTCTTAAAATGTCAAAATAAGATGTTCTGGTTTCAATAAACGGATCAGTTCTTTTAGCACATCTTTTCTGGACTCCCTGTATGTCAAAAGAATGGTTATATAATTTTAAATAATGAGGTTTTTCTCTTGCACTCATGCCTCAAGGTAGTCAGTTTTTGTACTCAACTTTTGGATACAGTCTACTGGCAGCTGTCATAGAAAGAGCTTCAGGACAGAAATTTTTGGACTATATGCAGAAAATATTCCATGACTTGGATATGGTGACAACTGTGCAAGAAGAAAATGAACCAATGATTTACAATAGAGCAAGGTAAATGAATATTTTATGTTTGTGTCGTATGGTTCTCTGATGTCTTAATGTTTATCTAGTTTGGGAATTGAATCATAACCCCCTTGACCCACAGGTGGACATTTCCATACTTCCATCTCCAAATGAAGTAAATAAGACCTGTTTATAAAGTATTTTGGGTTTTGAGGCTTTAAATTTAGGATATTTTATTTCTCATTTTTGCAAGTTTTCAATTTAACTATAATTTGAATAGAAATTACCTGAAGGATAATTTATTTTGAGCCCTTACCTTCCATCTTGGAGTCAATACTGTGTAAAGTTAAGGGCTAGGCAATGGGGGTCAAGTGACTTGCCCAGGGTCACACCAGATTTGAACCTAGACCTCCCATCTCTAGGCCTGACTCTTACTGAAGGCTTATTTAAAAGAAAATTATAGGTGAATTGCCTAAAGCAAGAACTTATTAGTGTTTTTTATAAAATCTCCACATTTAATTTGGTATTGATCAGTTTATGAGGGATTTTTTTTTTTTAGGCTATGGGGGTTAAGTGACTTGCCCAGGGTCATAGTGCTGGGAAGTGTCTGAGGCCAGTTTTGAACCTAGGATCTCCTGTCTCTAGGCCTGGCTCTCAATCCACTGAGCTACCCAACTGCCCCTGGGTATTTTTATTATTAAGAAATGTTTATCATTCATTTATATTGTTAAATTATTTGGCTCAGTTGCCACAGAAAGGGGAAAAATATTTTGTCAGATTCTTAGTCTTCATTTACACACTTTATATACATTATTTTAAGGACTAATGTATTTTCAATGGGTCATAATTTTAAAAATTGATTTAAAAGAACAGTGTTTCAAATGTCAACTACCTGGAAGTTATAAAACTTGTTAATGCTCAATTGAAATGCATTACAAGGCAGGACTAAGAATGTGACCTTAGTCCTTAAAGATCATTTATCAAAGCTCAAGTATATAAATGCTATACTCGAATTCACACATGGAAACACTTCTGTTACATTGCCTTTTTAAATTAATGTATTTATTTTCTAAAATAGCGAACTTTTATAGAGAAAAACTTAACTAGGAAAAGTGAATTGTATTATTTACAGTAGATTGTACAAATATATTTTCCATTTTGAAATAATTTGGAATGTTTTAATTTAAAAGTTGTTTACAAAACAAATGCTTGTTTAATTTTCTATTAACTACAGTTCAGAATTTATAAACAAAAGATAGTGGCCTGGGAATCAATCAAGAGAACAAAGATTAGGTTCTCATGCCAGCTTCATCAGTTGCTATGAAATCTGGGGCCAAGACATTTCTCCTCTTGTGCCTCAGTTCCCACATCTGTCAAATGAGAGAATTAAACTATATGATTTCCAATGTCCTTTCTAGATCTAAAATTCAGTGAATATATGCTTTCTAATTGATTTATGGATTCCAAGTAAAATGGTTAGGTAATGTGCTATTACAAAAAAAATTTAAGTACCTACTATGTGACAGACTGTTGTCTACAAATACAAAGAAAGAAATGATCCCCACCCTCTTGGAGAAACAAATATAGATATTCCTTCCATATCTTAACTTTCCCTATCACAGTTTGGATAGATCATTGGTCAGCATAAGAAATTAAGTGGGAAAATTTGGGGGAGTTTTGTGGAAGCTGCACATTACATGTGAAGGCCAGCAGATGACACAGAAAAGGTTTAGAAACTTAGCAAAAATAACTTATGCCCAAATACTTAACCCAGATTTTATACTAAGGTACTGTGAACACCTCATAGAAGAAAAAAAAATTAAGACTTCTTTTTTGGTAGAAAAGGAAGGTCAAGAGGCAGCTGGGTAGCTCAGTGGATTGAGACCCAGGCCTAGAGATGGGAGGTCCTGGGTTCAAATATATGGCCTCAGACACTTCCTGGCTATGTGACTGGGCAAGTCACTTCACCTCCATTGCCTAATTCTTACCACTCTTCTGCACACAGTATTGATTCCAAGATGGAAGGTAAGGGGTTCAGAAAAAAAGGAGGGTCAAAAATTTTTACATGGATTTTCCAGATCGCAGGGATACTGCCTGCCTCTAACCCCTGAGGTGAGGAAGGGATGCCTGTATATACATGAGTACAAAATGCAAAGTATTTTGGGAAGAAGAGTATTAAAAGTTGGGCTCATGAAATATATTCATTCAGGAAGGAGTGGAAAACTCAACAGTGACCCTGGATTGGAAAAGGTCAGTTTATGTCCAAATCCAAAAGACACAGGTAATGCCAAAAGAACTTTCAAACTGTCAAACATTTGTGCACTTTCACATACCACAAGGTTATGCTTAAGATTTCACAAGGTAGACTTCAGCACCATGGAAACAATTAAGTGCCAAATGATTTTTGAAGAGCCAGTGGAACTAAAGACCAAATTACCAACATTCGCTGGATGATGGAGAAAGCAAGAGTGCCAGGAAGACATCTACTTTTGTTTCATTGACTATACCAAAGTCTTTGAGTATGTAGATCACAACAAATTGTGGCAAGTTCTCAAAGAAGAGGGAGTACCAGATCATCTTATTTATTTCCTAAGGGACTTGTGTACTGTCAAGAAGCAATAGTTAAAACTGAATATGTAACAACTAATTGGCCCAGTATTGGGAGAGGAGTGTGGCAAGAGTGTGTTGTTACCTTATTTAACTTATAAGCAGAGTACATCATGCAAAATGCCAAGCTGATCAAATCAAAAGCCTGAATTTATAAGGTTCCTGGGGAAAATATCAAAAATCTCAGATATGAAGGCAATACTACTCTGATGGCAGAAAGTGAAGAAGATGCTTGATCAAGGTTAAAGAGGACAATATAAAAAGCTAGCTTGAAGTTTAACAATAAAAAAAAAATCAAGATCATGGTATCTGGTTCTAAATGGAAACAGTGTTAAATTTTATATTTTGGGGCTCAAAGATCACAGCAGATTGTGACTTCAGCCAAAAAATTAAAAGATACTTGCTTGGAAGGAAAGCTATGGCAAATTAGGACAACATTAGAAAACAGACCTCTCCTTACTGACAGAGACATGTATAGTTAAAGCTTTGGTTTTCCCAGTTGTAATGTATTGACTATTACGACTTGAACTATAAATAAAAAGCTGAGCACCATAGAATTGATGCTTTTGAATTATTGTTAGAAGAAACTTGAGAGTTCCTTGGACAGCAAGGAGATCAAATAAATATTTAAAGAAATTAACTATTAATTGGAAGGGTAAATACTGAAACTGAAGTTTTAGTATTTTGGCCAAATAATGAGAAGACTGGGAAAAACTGATGCTGGGAAAGATTGAAGGTTAAAAGAGAAGTGGTCAAATGACAGAGGATGAGATGGATGGTGTCATGGAAGCAACAACAGATATGAGCTTAGAAACTCCTAGTGTGCTATGATCCACAGGCTCCCAGAGTGGGACATGACTGAACAACAAGACAACCAAAGGGCTTGGATATGGGACAGTGTTGGATACAATGATGATGTAAAGTTACTAGATAGGGGGTATAATAATATACAGTGAGACTCAAAAGAAAGGCTAATATCAGTTTGAATAAGTATCTCCGTTGGATCTCATAAATTGACTACCTTCAAATTTAAACATTTGTCAGCTTAACAGATTTATCAAATTAACATACAATTTATTACTAATAGTGACTGGTTTTTCCTTTTTCTTTTACCTTTTAGAGATAAGAGAAAAAATGCATTTCAAATTAGTCATTTTTATTAGTTGGCTCATTTGTGAGGGAACTACCAGGAAAGAATCTTGAAACCTGAAATGAGGTTTTAGGTTAGATGTGGTTTTTTATCCATCCATTTTATATATGCCCAAGTATGGTTATATATTTAGCAAGACAAATAAGACAAAAGCTTACTTTTATTTGTCAAATGTTCTAAAATTAGTGTAAGATTTAAAATAGTTGGTGCCATAAACTGTTGTAATTAAAATGGTTGCTGTTGTAACTGTAGTGAGTTAAAATGGTGGAAGATATAAATTGTGATAGATATAAGAGAGGGTGAGTAAATTTGACCGCTGAAAATATGTTTCACTACAGTGTCTTGGTTTTTAAATCAAATATAAGGTGGTCGCCAGGGAATATATTCCCAAATTATGAATATGTCCAAGTCAACTGAGCTTTATAGAGAATTTAATTAATAATACAATGGGGAATTAAAGAAAAGGAGAAGGAGAGAGAAAAGGAATTAAGAATGAGAAAAGAATAGGTCGGCCCAGGGCAGGCCTGGCCAACCCAGGCCTAAGCCTTAAGAGAGAAACCAGTCAGTTATCACTCACCACAAGATTTGTCTTAAGCAAGGATGTCTGGGGAACAGAGTCTCCCCAGAGGGAATTCCAGCCAGAGTCAGCCTCCCAAGGGACTTCTTCTCAAGAGATCTTCAAAGGGCCTCCTCCAAAAGGATCTATCTCCAAGGAATTCTATCTCCAAGGAATCCTTTGCTCAAGAGATTCCTTTTCTTATATAGGGGTTTTTTTCCTATGTCACCTCCCCTAAGTTCTTCCATCTACCAATCACCGTAGATGCTTTCTAAAAGACAGCCCATATGAATTCCAGCTAAGTCAACTAATCCCCTCAGTAAGTCTGAACCAGAGAAAACACAGCTGAGTCAACTAATCCCATCAAGAGAAAACCTGCCCAACCTTTATAGGTACCTAGCATCCCATTGTATCAATTCTAAAAACAGGCATGGCTCAAAGAACTCCCTGCCTCATCATAAGCATGGGTCCAAGTACTTTCATTGTTTAGCAAGGAGTTTTCTCCCCTAAAGCAGTCTTAAGTACAGGTGGAGTAGAGGTCCTCCCATTTCTGATCCTGGCGAGTACTCACAGTCAAAATAGGGAATGTTCCCAGTAGGGAATTGTTCCAATTGAGAATTCCCCGACGGGGAAATTTTTAACATTCACAAGTCTGAGAGATTTCAAGATTTACAGTAGCTATCATGCTAAAGTATTTTTAAAGTTATTCTTTTCGTTATCTTCCAAAAATTATTGTCACCAAAATTTTTGAATCTTTCCTATTCTGCCTGAAACCTCATTATTTTGTGATGATATCTAATAGCTTTCTTTGCTTTTATTAATTGTATAAAATCTCATTCTTTTTAAAAATTAATTTAATTCATTTTTTTGTTTCATCTTAACTTCCAAGGTGTCTCGTTTCCTCTCTCCCCATCCCACACTAGAGGTCACTATTTCATATACACATGTACACAAGTAAACCCATATAATATATACTTCTTTTTATCATTATGCATTTTCTTTCTTTGGAGGTAGATAGCATCTTCTTTCATAGGTCCTTTGTAGTTGATTTGCATATCACACAGAATTAAAACTTCATTCTTGCTCATTTTTGAAGATTTAAAAGTTTATATTGCAATCCAGCCTAGAACCTGAAAGCACTTTCTTGGCTCTAGAAGAAATAAAATTGGAAATGAGGAAAGAATTTTAATAAAATGAGCCATAGCACTATACATTTTATAACTGTTAAAAGTTTGTTTCTTCAAACCTCAGATTCAGTATTACTTAGGAAAGTATGAGGAAAAGTTGACAATTTTATGGGCACATAAAAATGTCTAAGCAATAATTTTTTTCATCTGATGTCAAGGATTCTGTAGATACTGTGAAGTTATAAAGAACGACATTAGTCCCCAGTGAGATATGAAAATACATTTCCTTATTCCTTTTACCAGAGATCCATCAGTATGGAACATTGCATATAACATCAGATTTTCTTTCCCCCTTTTAAAAAATAAATTTATATTGATACCTCTTGTTTTTTACATGATTTAAATTTCTCCCAGTATCTCTCCTTCCCCTCCCAGAGAGCTATCCCAAATAACAGCATTTTTTAAAAAGATAATAAAAATTGGAAGAGGGATGGGATTAGCAAAACTGATCAATACATCAAAAAGGTTTCCTTTCTTTAGAGAAAAATTATTTGTTATAAGGGATGGCTGCTGAACAGGAGGAAGGGATACAAAGGAGATAAGAACAATGTAAAAACCAAAAGGTTATCAATAAAAATGTATCGGAAAAAATAAGAATGTTAGTTGTATAAATCATTATTTTATACAATTAACATTCTTTTTTTTTCCTGTAGAACATTTATGAAATACATTGGCATTACTCTGGTCTTTTCACTCTGTCACTCCACAAATCCAATCATTTGCCAAATCTTACCATTTCTACCTCCCCAATATCTCTTATATCCATCTCATCTCTACTGAAGCAACTACCACCCTTGTTGAGATCCTCATCATCTCTCACCTAGACAATTTTAAAGCCTCCTCGATGATCTGGATTTCTTACCCATTGCTGCCAATTTTCTTGAGAAAATGTGACCTTATCACTCACCCATCAATAAACTTGAGTGGCTCACTATTGTCTTTGGATTAAAATATCAGCTTCTCTGTTTACCTTTTAAAACCATGCACAACCTGGCCCCAGCCTATCTTTCATCCTCATTGTGCATTACTTCCCCTCCCTTATCCAGGCAAACTGCTATTCTGCACACACAATACTTCATCTTACATCTCTCAGGCCTAGAATGCACTTCCTCCCAACCTCCATTTCATAGGATTTCTCTGTTCCTTTAAAACATGGCTCAAGGGGCAGCATGGTGGCTCAGTAGATGAGTGCCAGGCCTGGAGTTCTGAGAAGCTGGGTTCAAATCTGACCTCAGACACTTCCTTATTGCCCTTCTGCCTTAGAACCTCTACTTGTATTGATTCTAAGATGAAGGTAAGAGTTTTTAAAAATGGCTCAAGCACCATTTTCTTCATGAAGACCTTTCCATTTCTTTCTCTCCCTCCAGTTTCTAGAGCTGTGCCTCCCAAACAATCTTACTTTTTAACTTCTTTGTATTTATTTGTAACATACCAGGCATATTAGCATTTGGGAAGTATGATTGTTGTATTAATATTGACCAGACACATGGTCAGAACTCTTGATATTAAAGGGGCAGTCCTAGGCACTAGCAAGGGACCAGCAAATTCTTGGGTTGGGCGCATGCTGCCTCTGCTGGGAGCAAGGTCATTAACATAGCGGTTTGAATCAGGGCAGTTGCTGGCTCGGACTTCATTTACAAAAGCACAGGATGGATTAAACTCCACCTCTATGAACTTGTCATTGTCAATTGGACCAATATAAAAACCCATGTCATGATACCTATATGTTCCTAAGACCCTCAATAAATACCAGGGGACAAGCGCAGACTTCGCCCCTTCGCCCTTCCATGCCTCTCTCAAACTCTTCTCTTACTGACCCCTCTCTTACCCTGACTCCTCTCTTGCTCTCTCATACTAGCTCTCACCAGGCCCTTCGGCCGTCCCTGCCTCTCTCTCCTCTCTTCCTTACCCTCCTCTCCTCTTACCACTCTTGCTTCTCTGTATCTCTTTCCTAGTGACCCCAGTGCCTCCTATTGAGATAGTAGGCACCAAGGGAGTGGTGACTCCCTTCACTGCTCTAGCCCTGCAGTCGCCCCTGAAGCTTCCCATTGTTGTTCAGACTCTACTGTCTATAGGAGTATCAAGGGGTTGATACTCCTCACCTGACCTCTTCTTCCTACTACTTCTTCGGAGTTACTCCCCATGTGTTTCTACTTCTGTCTTTGAGTCATTATTATTCTCCCATTTCCTTAGCCCCTTCTTTCCACCTCAGGTTATTCCCACAGATAGATGTTATAGGACTCACGTGGGGGGTCTCTATACCTCCCATTCTGGGTCTCTATATTATTTTCTTTATATTCTGTATATTGTTCACTTAAAAATGAAGGTGTATCCCTTTTTAGAATGGAGAGTCCCAAGAGAGTAGGGATTACTTCATTCTTTGTACTTATATTCCCAGCATGTAGCATGGTGCCTGATACATAGTAGGCACTTAATAAATGCTTATTGATGGATTGACAGTGGTTATTAGTATATATAGAAGCAAAGGGTCCATTTGTTCCCTTTGAATTTAACTTCTCTAATCTGGGAGAGAAAAGAACTAGATTGTTAGAACAGGTTACTTACAAGAAAAATTTGAATTTGTTGCTGATTAGTCTCATATACGTAATTACAGAAATAGAGAATATAGTACCAGGTTATTGTGAAGAAAATTAAACCTTAAATTATGATGTAAATATGAGTCAGAAGTATTATACAGAATTCTAGAATTGTCACTACCTTAGAACCAGCCTAGGAAATATATAATAATCTAACTTCACCAGAGCCTGCTGATCTTTAATTGTATTCTATGCCACTTTCATAACTTGGAGTGATTCATACTAGTGAAGGAAAGGTAGTAAAGGGAGGCACTAAAAAGAAAGTGAGTGTTGTCAGTGCCTAACAGGTGATAGCCTGGTTAACTGAGGTTATTTCTACATACAGGTTAAGTTTTCATACTTAGGACCATGACATTGTTACTTGTGATATTATAAAACCTCACGAATCTGAATCATTTGCTACTCCATACCAAAATTATCTTTGTAGTATAGAAAAGAAATTTGCTAAGCAAATTGTATATCAAAGGAAATATGTAAAATCAAGGCTAATAACATTTCAGGCAATTATAAAATACTTTAATATGGAAAGTATTTAATTAAAATTGTGCTAATTGTTTATAATTACCAAATAATTAAATCATTAATTCCCTAAAAGAAGGTCTAACACCCTTTACCTATTACAGTATGTACTTTAATTATTCAATTTTATCCTTTGCACTTTGAAACTAATTTTTATTCCAACAAGATCTTTTATGAAAAGCATTTTTTCTTGAGCTGAATTTGACTCTGCTACATTATTTTTCTGACTTTCTAGAATCCCATTAGTGTTTCTCAGAACAGATAATTACCTTTTGTACTTATACACACTTCAATCTTTGGAACTTTTTCTTTATAATTTGGGATATATAATATATGATTATATGTAATAAAACATTTGTGTGTGTGTGTATGCCTAGAGATGGGAGGTCTTGGGTGACCCTGGGCAAGTCACTTAACCCCCATTGCCTAGCCCTTACCACTCTTCTGGCTTGGAACCCATACACCGTTTTGATTCTAAGATAGAAGGGAAGGGTTTTATTTTTTTTTTAACAGACTGGTTCTCATTAACAAGATAACTAAACCATTGCTATTTCCCAGTCATTTATACTGCATTAGTGCTGAATCATACTGGAAAAATTCTGTTTAGTTCTTGGCTCACAGAATTGAAATGTAATCACTTCTATGTACTTCTTTTTCCGTTTAGCATAACATGGAAAGTCAAAAGTAGATTACTGCATTCTTAATAGTGACTAGTGACCATTCTTGTTTCATTTCATTTAGGTTTTATGTTTACAATAAAAAAGGACGGCTTGTCAACACCCCTTATGTGGACAACTCTTACAAATGGGCCGGCGGTGGATTTCTTTCTACAGTGGGTGATCTTCTTAAATTTGGGAATGCAATGCTCTATGGTTACCAAATTGGAATGATTAAAAACTTAAGTGAGAAGCTTTTGCCAGGGTACCTCAAGCCAGAAACCATGGTCATGATTTGGACTCCTGTGCCAAACACAGAGATGTCTTGGGACAGAGAAGGAAAATATGCAATGGCCTGGGGTGTGGTGGAAAAGAAGCAGACGCATGGCTCCTGTCGGCAACAGCGACATTATGCTTCTCACACTGGAGGGGCAGTGGGTGCTAGTAGTGTCCTGCTAATTCTTCCTGAGGATTTGGAGGTAGAAACTACAGATAACAGGATGACCATTCCCCCAAGAGGAGTGATCGTTACCATCATATGTAACATGCAGTCTGTTGGCCTCAATAGCACTGCCTTAAAAATAGCACTGGAATTTGATAAAGATAAATCAGACTGATTCATTAAGCACCTGATGTGGTCAATTTAAATAGCATTACAAATAACAAAAGTACCAAAAGACATGAGATTTAAGAATGAATTTGTAATAGGAAATAGACAATGCAGAGAATTATGTACCTCTTAATTGTTTAAACTTTTTATAAATATGTTTAGATTTTTGTGAAATTAGTACTTTATGCTCAGGGAAGTAACCTTATGATTTTTACTTTTTTCAGAAAGTGTTAACTCATTTTAAATAAAATATTCTAATAAAAATTTGTCATTTTTGTTAATTAGGGGAAATTAATTTGTTAATTGAAGGGAAAATCCTAATCGACAACTTCAGACTTTATTTTCTTAAGGTAACAGCAAAAATAGGAAGAACTAAAAGTAATAGCTCATTATATAATTTGCAACTTTTTTTTAGGAAATTGTAATTTACTGATCATAGGCATTTCAAAATGGAAACTGCTTTCCTCTTTGGCTAGTCAGAGTAAACAATACTTGTTTAGAAGTGGAGATAAGCTGATGAAATATCAATTCTCCATAAATTGATTTTCTCTGTCATGTGTCTGGCCCCCTTGATCTCCTAGGGGCTTGGAATATTGACTGGACTTTGTATCTGCCCCTGTTTTCCACCTCCAGAATCCTACTGAGTTGCAGGTCTTTCCTGCCTCCTTTGAAGACCCTGGTAAGCCAAGTCCCAAGACTGGGCTTCTCTTTAGCAAAGAAGCCTTTAAGGAATAGCCAACTGAGCCAGGAGCTTCCAGCATAACCAAGGGCTTGGGGCAAGTGCCTATTCGGTGTGTGTTTTACCTTGGACCCTCGTTCCTGGCCCTCTTTAAGACCTGTTGACTATCTGCTTTTCTTTAATTGAAGAAACATGGCATCTTTGAGATTATGTGCTAGGGATAGATTCAGGAAAGTGATGTTAACAGGTGTGTGACCCTTGGCAAGTCATCCTCTCAACAGCCTCTCTTTCCCCATCTATGAAATGGGGCATCTTTTTTACAAGGTAGGTGTGATACTTCAGTGAAATAACATATATAGAGATTTATATACAAGCCAGTGTTTTGTCTCATTTTTGCCTTGCATTTTGGTCCCTGGCTTTTTGGCCACCTGCTGTGGCTTACCCTGAAGTACTTGGGTGTTCTCAACCCTCATCTGCCTGTCTAATTTCTGAAGAGTATCTGTAAACATTATGATTTTTTTTTTGCCCTATTTGATTTTTGATTCATTGACTTTCTTTGTGCTTCTTTCTTATTGTTACAGCTAAAAAATGGTTTGCAAATGAGTGAATTCTTATGGTTACTATCTTTTCCTAAATTTTTTAGGAAACAGTGGTGAAAACTTTGATTACCAGAGTTTTCTCTTATCCCTTGGCTGGCCCTACATCCATTTTAGGCATGTGACAATATATATCTGAGTATTCAAAGCAAATCATTATATATTAACTCAGAGAAGTATTTTTGAACTTCAAATCTCTGGGTATTGTCTATTAATGATCAAACTATTTGTAGATTTGGTACTCATTTGACTATAATCATCAGTTCTTTTGTAAATCTCCCATTAATAATCACCAGGGGAAAAAATATGCAAATCTATTCCCATTTCAGTAAAATCAACTTAAATTGAACACCTTACTGATAGTAGTACAGTAACATAATAAAAATAATAGCCCACACTTAGTAATAATTTCTATTTATATTGTACTATAAATTATATTTTGATGAGAATTTTTATGATCTCAAATATTTATTTCCTTTTTTGATGTATGAAAAGCCAGATGTAGTGTCTTCAATTATCATTTGAATATTCTTATTCTAGCATAAAATATATTTAAATAAACATTAAAATTTATTAATTACTTTAAAATTGAAATAGTAAAATTTAGTGAAAATTAGAGCTCAATTTGATGGCTTTCTTTTTGTTTTTTGTTTTGTTTTGCTTTTCCCCAAACCCATACCTCTGTCTTAGGATCAGTGTTAAGAATCAGAGCTGTAAGGGCTAGGGAATTGGAGTTAGGTGAATTGCCCAGGGTCACATAGCTAGGAAGTGTTTGGGGTCAAATTTGAACTCAGGATGTCCCACCTCTAGGCCTTTGCTGTTTTTTTAAAGCAACAAAATAAAAGTAAATACTACTCTTAAAAATGTTCTATTTCAATATGCCGATTTTATTTCTAAATATCTCATTGAGCTGTGTTCAGACTATAATTGAATCCTATCATGACCACTCGTGTGCCCTTGGGACTTGTAGGTTGGACATTCCCTCAACCCTGAAGCTGGATTTTGTATTTTTTGTCTCTTCCAAAGAGAAGAGTAGCCCCCTAGAGAGGAGGGACTTGAGTTTTTTCTACTTGTATGTGCCCAGTGTTTGGCCCATAGTGCTTAATACACATGTTTTCATTCATTATTATGTAGAAGTCACAGGTCAGATGATTGTATCCTCTTATTTCTATCCCTCCCTGGCCCCCATCCTGAATGATACCAGGTAAAGCCTGAAATGGTCTTTGTAGAGTGAGTGTTAGTCCTAGCTAACAGCATCCTAAAGAGCTTCCACTGTACTTAAGAAACTTTTAGCAAGGGAACTTTGCATTATGTTACAATGCTTAATAGAATATTTCATCTTTAGGGATATATGGTCAGTAAAAAATGACCAGTGCTGCCTGAGTAGCAAATTGTTGTATAATTTAATATTGAATTTTAAATGTTTTACAGAATTGAATTTTTTTAAAAACTCCTAATCAGGGGCAGGTAAGTGACTCAATTGAATTGAAAACCAGGCCTAGGGATGGGAGGTCCTATGTTTAAATCTAGCCTCAGACACTTCCTAGCTGTGTGATCCTGGGCAAGTCACTTAACCCCATTGCTAGCCCTTCCAACTCTTCTGCCTTGGAACTAATACACAGTATTAATTCTAAAATGGAAAGTAAGGGTTTAAAAATTACATTAAAATTCTTAAAACCCTCCTCTAATCAAGTAGAATATGAAATGTAACATTTCATTTTTAACTAAAAAGTGAGTAAATCAGTTATTTTATAAATAAAAATCTCTGGTACTGATTTCTATATTGAGATGGATCATTAAGCCACTAGGGAGATGGATGAAGACTACTTCATATGAGATAAAACAAGGAGCTTTTCCTATTTTTTACTTCTTATATTTTTTACTTCATTTGATTTCTGTGCCTCTTTCCATATGGGCAATTTTGTCTTTTAAGCTGTTGTTTTCTTTTTGTATGAATTTCATTTTTTCTCCCTACTTTTCTTTCCATTTATCTTTCATTTATCTTTTTTTATTTTTTCTATTTGAATAAATTTATTTAGTCAATTTAGAACATTATTCCTTGGTTACAATAATCACATTATTTCCCTCCCTCCCCTCCACCCACTCTTCCTGCAGCCAATGCGCAATTTCATTGGGTATTACTTGTGTCCTTGAACCTTGAACCTATTTCCATGTTGTTGTTTACACTAGGATATTCATTTAGAGTCTATATCCCTTCAACCCATGTATTCAAACAGTTGTTTTTCTTTGGTGTTTTTACTCCTTTCTTACTTGGTTCTTGAGTTCCTCCAGTTCTTGTAACCAATTTCCTTTTTTTTTTCTTTTTTTAAGTTTGGATGTTTCCTTGTTTTTCACTCTACTGTTGTTTCTATATTTTGCTCTTTTTCTCCATAGAAATTATCCAAGGTCAGGGGCAGCTGGGTAGCTCAGTGGATTGAGAACCAGGCCTAGAGACGGGAAGTCCTGTGTTCAAATTTGGCCTCAGCCACTTCCTAGCTGTGTGACCCTGGGCAAGTCACTTGACCCCCATTGCCTAGCCCTTACCACTCTTCTGCCTTGGAGCCAATACACAGTATTGATTCCAAGATGGAAGGTAAGGGTTTAAAAAAAAAAAAGAAATTATCCAAGGTCAAGAGCTTTTTTTGCTGTTGCTTATTCCTTTTGCCTCTAGGGGATTGAGATTCCTGCATGTTGGTGGTCATTGCTTTCTTAGCTTCTACTTTGCCTTGGTACTATCTTCCCTTCCCTGTCAGAAACCAGAATGAGGGCAGGTAGATCTGTGGTGTTTTTTGTACTATCCTCCTCCTATGCTATTGCAGCAGCTGTAGCAGCAGTGTGGGAGCAAGTTCCCAGCTATTCCCCAAGTGTCTCACTGCCCAGGTCTGGCACAGCCCTCAGGGGTGAGTTTGTGGTGCTTTCAACCAGCCCCCAAGAATTTGGAGACTTCCCTAGCCCTGGTTCTCCCTGGTGTGAGTGGGGGGAGAGGTAATCTCTTGTGTAGTTTTTGTCCCCTTACAGAATGGGAATCCCCTCTCACTGTCTAGTGGAAGTGCCACACCCAGTTGAAGAGTCCCTTTGCTCATCATTTTTTTTGACCTCTGTCCTTTTGAGACACTTTGTAATGATTGGTTTGGAAGAAATTTCTGAGCAGCTCCAAGTTTTTCCTGCTACTAAGCCACCATAGTGGCTCTGCCCATTCCACTTCATAGATTTTTAAAAGCTCTCATGCCACTTCCTCAGTAAATTATAGGATTTTTCAAGAGGGACAATTTTATGATGTGAAAACATTTTAATAGCCAAATGTTCAACAAAACCCTTAAAATAAACCAAGGGCATCTTGGTGGCACAGTAGATAAAGGGCCAGGCCTAGAAATGGGAGGTTCTGGGTTCAAATTTGACCTCAGATATTTCCTAGCTGTGTTACCCTGGGCAAGTCACTTAAACCTATTTGCCCAGCCTTTGCCCTTCTGTCTTAGAGTTGTTACTAAGAAAGTAAGAATTTTTAAAAATAAATGAATCAGGCATACAAAGATCATCTAAAAAAGTCAGACTTGTAGAATTTTAAAGATAAAGGAAAACTATAGGATTTTTTTTACATGAAAGGAACTGTTGAAGGAAAGGGAAATGTTAATTTTATGGTTGGACTGAATATTTAGTTGGTTGCCAGGGATTTAATTTCTAAATCCCAAAAATGAATTACTAAAGTAAAATGGAATTTATAGTAGTTTATTTTACAATAGAGGGAAGATTTTAAGGAAGAGAGAAAAGGGGAAAGAGAGAGCAAGCTCTGGCTTCCTCTGAGCCAGTAGAAATTCTAAGGCCCCAGCCAGGGGAAAGGAGTCTCAAGATGATGGGCCTTTCCTGGAGGCTCACACCTCCAGAAAGGGCAAGGAAGGAAGTTTTTACAACTCACCACATTGTCTGTTCAATCAGCAGATTCTTTTTTAGCCTCAACTCCAGCAGGCTCCACTCCCAAGGGTGTCTCTTTCAAGCTCAAAGTGTCCCTCTTCACTCCAAGTCTCTCTTCACTCCAAGTGACTCTCTTCACTCCAAGTGGCTCTTCATTCCAAGTGTCTCCCTTCAAGTGTCTGTCCTCTGTGTGTCTCTGTTTCCACTTTTAAAGACCTTTTTCTCTTGTGTCACTTCTCTAAATTTTATGTCTTCCAATCACAGCTGATGCTCCACTCCAGGACTGCCCACTCTTTCACACATGGTTCACAGACCTCCCACTCAATGTATGAAATGGGTGTTCACACCTTTTTGTGGTTAAAATCCAAAATGGGTAGATCTCCATACTCAGTTTTAAGTACTGTGTTTATACTTTGGGGATTAAAATCTAAAAATAGACAGGGGATTATAATTTAAGATTCACAATCAAGGAAGAGCTAAGTACCTTCATTGTTACAATCAGGGGAGAGCCAAATCCAGTCTTCACAGAAACAACTTTAAAGTCCAATTCAAAATTTTCTAATACTAAATCAGTCCAAATGTAGATCATAGTTCTCAGTATCTAATTTGTATAAAACTATATGTGTCCTGTAATCTGTGCAAATTGAGGTGTATAACTAATCCCATTTCCCTTTCAAATCTAAAAACTTTAGGCCTTCAACCTACATTCAGGAATAACCTAATCTGATCAAAATCAGTAGGAAAATACAAATGCATTTTTCTTTTTACAGGATCTATGATTTCATTGATTTACAGAAGCTTCCGCTCAATGCAGAAAGTCTCTTTTTCATTTATAATCTCTATAAATCAATGCAATGATCTGAGACATTCCTGAAAAACTTATGACAGGGAATGCCATCCACTTCCAGAGAAAGAACAAGCCAGATGGATGTAGATCAAAGCAGACTATCTTTCACATCATTTACAGTTTTATTGGGAGGGTTTGGCTTTGTATCAGTGTGTTCTTACAACAGTGAACAAAATGGAAGTGTTTTGAGTGATAAAAAGAAAGTAAACAAGTAAAATGAAATTTCTGTAAATAAAATCTGGGACACTAAGAGGTTAAGTAACTCTTCATTTCTGGACCCAAGTTTCCTCATCTGGAAAAGGGATAGGAATATGAAGTCCCTTCCATATTTAGAAAAGAAAATAAGGGCAGCTATATGGCACAATGGTTAGTGTGTCAGGCCTGCAGTCAGGAGGACCTGGGTTCAAATGTGACCTCAGACACAACTAGCTGTGATCCTGGCCAAGTCACTCAATCCCATTTGTCTGACCTTGCCCTTAGTCAGTACCAAGACAGAAAGTAAGAGTTTTATTTAAATTTTTAAATTTTATTTTATTTCCCCCCAATTACATGTAAAAATAGTTTCCAATATTTGTAAAAAATTTTCAGTTTCAAATTCTCTCTTTCCTTCCTCCAGCCTTGATTCAATCTGATATAAATTTAAATATATAATCATGTAAAATATGTTTCTATTTAATCCTTTTGTGGAAGGAAACTCAAACAAAAAAATTAAGAAAGCGAAAAAAAGTTAGTTTTGGACTGGATCAGTTCTTTCTCTGGAAACATGGTATTTTTTTGTCAAAAGTTCTCTGGAATTGTTTTGATTATATTGCTGAGAATAGCTAAATTATTCACAGTTATGCATCATATTATAGTGGTATTACCATGTACAATGTTCTCCTGGTTTTGCTTTTCTGCTTCAGTTAGTGTAAATCTTTCTATTTTTCTGAGCTCCTCCTGTTCATCATGATTATAGAACAGTAGTATTTAATTACAATTATATACTATAACTTGGCCATTCTCCAGTTAATGGGTATCCCCTCTTTCCAATTCTTTGCCCCACAAAAAGAACTGCTTTAAATATTTTTATACATATAAGTCCTTCTTCTTCTTGCCTTTTTAAAAAAAATCTCTTTGAGATACAAACCTGGTAAAGGTATTGCTGGGTCAAAGGGCGTGTCTTTTATAGCTTTTTGGGTAGAGGTCCAAATTGTTCTCCAGAATAGTTACATCAGTTCATAACTCCCAACAGTGCATCAGTGTCTCAATTTTATCCAAGTTTTGTCACTTTCTTTTTCTGTCATAATCGCCTGTTTGATTAGGAGTGGCATAGTAACTCAGACTTGTTTTATTTGCATTTCTCTAATAGTGATTTAGAGATTTTTTTTTGTATGACTAGAGAGAGCTTATCAAAGCAGGTACTCCTTTAAGTGCTGCAGATCTAATCCATCCATACTCTTGCCCTGTTCCACTCTTATCCATGTCTTCAATAAATCTTCCACAAGGAGTTCACCCAGAGGGACTTTGCCCTAATCTTCTTGGTATTATATGGATGCCATTTGGAGCCCATGTAGAGTTTTATCAGTTATCCCTTGCTCTCATCACCCAACTGGCCAACCTTTTCTAGTCATCCATCTTTCTAATGATGGCTTTCACACCCCTCCTCTTATTTGATTCTTGGTTGAAGATGTGTTTAAATTACTCATGTAGATCAAGTACCTCTTAATTGCATTTGGTTGACTCAATTTTAATTCTGGAATTGCAAATGAATTTATATTCTAAAGTAGCGTTGCTCTTGACTGCCTACAACTCTAGTTGGTGAAGAGATCAAGTCTTTGCTCACTTAGTTTATAAGCTTTTTGATTTCTCTTTTGTAGTGACTGATTTCCATCAGTCAGGCAATAAACATTTATTTAGCACTTACTATCTATGTGCCAGGAACTATGCTAATTGCTGGGATTACAAAAAGATAAAATACAATCCCTCCCCTCAAGGAATTCACCATCTAATGGGGAGATGACAAATAAATATGTACAAATAAACTATATAGCAATAAATGGGAAATAAATAAGAAAGTAGAGGAACTAGAATTGAAAGGGATTGAGAAAGGCTTCCTGTAGAAGGTGGGTTGTTAACTGGGACTTGAAGGAAGGCAGGAGGTGGAGATAAGGAAGGAGAGCATTCCAGGCATGATGGATAACCAGAGAAATGTCCAGAGCCTAAAGATGGAGGGTCTTGTTTGTGGAACAGCAAGGAGATCAATGTCACTGAAAGAGTATGTTGGGGAGAAGGGAGACTGGAAAGGTAGGAAGGGACTAGGTTATGAAGGACTTTAAACACCAAACAATATTTTGTATTTGATCTTGGAGACATAGGGAGCCACTGGAGTTTTATCAAATCGGGGGAGGAGTGACATGGTTTGATCTAAACTTTTGGAAAATCATTTTTTTTTAACCCTTACCTTCCGTCTTGGAGTCAATACTGTGTATTGGCTCCAAGGCAGAAGAGTGGTAAGGGCTAGGCAATGGGGGTCAAGTGACTTGCCCAGGGTCACACAGCTGGGAAGTGTCTGGGACCAGATTTGAACCTAGGACCTCCTGTCTCCAGGCCTGGCTCTCCATCCACTGAGCTACCCAGCTGCCCCCTGGAAAATCATTTTAGTGACAATTGGAGGAGGGAAAGATTTGAGGACAACAGACTCACCAATGAACTATTAAAATAGGTCAAGTGGAAAGTGATAAGAGCCTTCATCACCAGAGTTGAAGTGTCAAAGGAGAGAAGGGAGAGTATTCCAAGAAATGTTTCAAAGGTGAAATCTAGTAATAAGGTTCCCTTTGGCAACAGATTGGACATGTGGGGGAGGGGGGTGGGGGAGAGATAGTATGTCTTTGAAATTTTGCACCTGAGGGACTAGGAGAAAGATGTTGCCCTTTACAACAAATGGAAAGGGAAAGGACGTGGGGGGAGGATTGGGAAAGGTTTAAGGAGAAAGGTTATGAGTTTGGTCTTGGACACATTGAGTTTAAGCTGTTTACCAAACATCCAGTTCAAGATGTCTTTTTTTTTCCAACCCTTACCGTCCATCTTAGAATCAATAGTTTGTATTGGTTCCAAGGCAGAAGAGCTGTAAGGGACTAGGCAATGGGGGTTAAATGACTTGCCCAGGGTCACACAGCTGGAAAGTGACTGAATGAGGTCAGATTTGAACCTAGGACCTCTCATCTCTAGGCCTGGCTCTCAATCCACTGAGCCACCCAACTGCCCCCTCAAGATGTCTTAAAGTTGGAGATCTGAGATTAGAAGTCAGCAGAGAAGTTAGAGGATAGGTAAATTTGAGCATCATCACCATAGAGATGGTAATTAAATTCATGAGAGCTGATGAGATCACCAAGAGAAGCAGTATAGAGGGAGAGAAGACCTAGGGTCGAGCCTTTGGGATACTCACAGGTAAAAGGTCTTTCTGGATAAGGCTTCAGCAAGGGTAACAGTTGTCAGATTGGTAGACTCAGGAAAGAGTGGTAGCCCTAAAGCCTAGAGAGAATTAAGGAAGAGAGGGTGATGAGCAGGGTGAAAGACTGCAGAAAGGAGGAGATCATCAACAACTTTGGAGAAAGCACTTTTGCTGTATCTTGAGATTGGAAAGCAGGTTGTAAGGGGTTAAGAAGAGAGTTGAGAGGAAAGTGAGAGCACCTGCTGTAGGCAGCCTTTCCAAGGAATTTAGCCACAAAGGACAGAGGAGATCTCAGAGGATAGCTGGGCTGGGAGGATCAAGGGAGGGTTTTTTAAGGATGGGGAGATGGATGCGTTTGTGGGCAGTAGAGAAGCAGTCAGTAATTAGGGAAAGAGTGAAAACAAGTGATAGAACGAGAATGATGGAGAGGACCATCTGTCGAAGGTCACAAGACAGAATGGAATTGCTTAAGCATGTGGAGGGATCCGCCTTCGTAAGGAGGAAGGCTGCTTCATCATGTAACAGGGCTGAAGGAGGAAACAGTGATAGGAGATGAAGAGATCTCAAAGTGAATCGCCTCAATCTTTTCTGTAAATGTGAGGTAAGGTCCTCAATTGAGCAAGTTGAAGGAGGGGGAGCCCTAAAAGGCTTGAGGAGGACTGAAAAGGTTTGGAAGAGCTGCTGTGGTGAGTACAAGAGGGAGTTAATTAGAGAAATGTAAACAGATTGACTCAGCAGTGAGGGCTCATTTGAGGTTCTGTAAAACTCATTTGTAGTGGATCCAATCAGAATGGTTGAATGATTTTCTTTACATTTGTTCAGCAGTATGTGTGTAGGAACAAAGGTGTTGATTATTCATTAAACTTCGTTATGAAATTGTAATAGTGTCAGTGGCTGTTTCTTTTTATCCATTTCCCATTTTTCAGTATCAATGACTTGTTTAAAAAGTCAGGTTGGAGTTGCCCCAGTTGTGTGCCATCTTTTTATTCTTTGGGTTTTGATATTAATTGTGATATTTATTCAAACAAGTTGGTAGCTGAGCTACCCAGCTACCCCCTGAAACATTTTCTGCTGAAAGTGAGAAAGGATTTTAAGAATATATTTCCAGGGGCAGCCGGGTGGCTCAGTGTAGAGTGCCAAGCCTGGAGTTCTGAGAACCTGGGTTCAAATGTGGTCTCAGACACTTCCTAGCTGTGTGACCCTGGGCATATCACTTAACCCCCATTGCCTAGCCCTTACCACTCTTCTGCCTTGGAACCAATTCTCAGTATTGGTTCCAAGACAGAAGGTTAGGATTTTTAAAAAAAGAATATATTTCCAAACTTTAGATTTGAGAATTAAAATGTTTTGTAGAACATTCAAGCAATGCTTATCCACGTCTCTGATCTACAGGCCACCTTAAGAAAGTCTTATCCCTTTGCTTCCCTTCCTCTCCTCACCCAATAAAGTTCTCTCTACCTTATTTGACTTTAATATAAAACATGATTATTTTGATTTGCTCTTTTAAAATAATTTTTATTACTCTTA
The DNA here is from genome assembly GCF_027887165.1 of Monodelphis domestica. NCBI lineage: Eukaryota > Metazoa > Chordata > Mammalia > Didelphimorphia > Didelphidae > Monodelphis > Monodelphis domestica. The sequence goes on from NC_077227.1 coordinate 152,957,877, forward strand.
GAAACATAGAATTTTTAATTTTTTTTTTGCATTTCCCTCCCAAAGAAAGAAATTCAATTTCTTTTAACTTACTTCGTCTAGATTATTTCTTTTTGTCAGAGTAACCCTTAATAAAGAAATGTGGTGTGCCTCTTCCCTAACTCTTGAAATTTACTCTTTGGCCATGAAGCATTAAGAATGCCTTTATTCTTCCAAGGCATATAGAGTTCTCAAGTTATAATTTTCCTGTAAGAACAGATCATTAAAAGGCACATTATAGGTAAAGAAATCCTTTTTCAGGATCTGGGTGCCTAAACATTTTAAATTTTTATGTTTGAATATTAAATTTCCTATTGAATATTTTCCACCTTATAAAACATATTCATGAATTAAAGAATTATTTTAAATATACATTCATTTCCCCTCAAATGGGAAAGGACCTGTTTATATAAAATTATTTATAGCTGAACTTTTTGTGATGGCAAACTAAAGGAATGTCCTCCATTGGGGAATGGTTATGTGGTATATGATGGCTATAGAATACTATTGTGCTGTAAGAAACGATGAACAGGATGATTTCGGAAAGAACTGGAAAAATCTATGTGAACTAATGCAGAGTGAAACAAGCAGAACCAGGAGAAATGATCAAATATGATAACTTTGCTAGTAAAAGTAATACAATAATCCAGGAAAATTCTGAAGGATTTATGAAAAAGAAAGCTATCCACCTCTAGAACTGCTGCAGTAAAAATGCAGATGAAAATATGTGACCTATTACTTGTTTTTTTGGATATATAATTTGGGGTTTTGATTTTATAAGATTATTCACTTAAAATGAATAATATGGAAATGTTTTGCATGATAATACATGTACAACCCAGACTAAATTGCTTGTCAAATCTGGGAGAGGGGAGGGAAGAATAGACAACATGAATCATATAACTTTGGAAAAACTTGTGTAAATTTTTTATTAAAAAATAAAATATATATTAGTTTCCAGCATATATGTACTACTATAATTGCAAAACTAGCTTCCTTGTTCAGTCTATTTGATACACAAATATTTTGCCTTGAGTTTCATTTTTGGTTTTTGGGAGGCTTTTCGCTGGCCCATCTGTGATTTCAGTGGTATAACAAACTTCAAGTAAGGAACCTCTCTTCACAGGCAATATTGTCTCCGGTTCTGAAATTTATCGCCTTCCTGCTTCTTAAAGTTCTTGACTGTTATAACCATCACTATGATCGTTATCATTGGTTGGGTACCTTTTGTAGTACACTGGATTTGGGAGCATTTTGAATATTTCACCACATTATCAAATTTAAGCACATGAAATGCCATGATTAAAGTTGAAACTATGCGATTCTTGAGTTATCACTTTCCAACTCTATTGTTAAGCACCTTGTAAAAAATATCAGTCAGTTAACTGTACAGGGACTGGTCCCAAGGAATATCCATTAGAGGTTGAGAGCAAGTCTAACAAAGGTTCTGGGCCTCTAGATGCCAATTGCACTAGAGGGCCTGTGCTTCCAGAGATTCAGAGGTAGGACTGAATGCTTATTTGCGAACTTCATTTTTACAACCTTGGGATAAAACCAAGGAGCTGTGAGTTCGTATAGCTGTGGTGACCCAGTTATCCCAGGTCATACTGACCCAGATGTCTTGCCAAAACTCATTGTTGTCTCTATCCACCACCTTAAGCTCACCAATGTTTGGAGTGATGAGCAATTGTACAAACAAGTAACAAGCTAATGCTTCTGCTCAGTCATTTTAGAAGGTCTTCTACCTTTTTGTATAATGGATATCTTCTCAGAAAAATCTTTTTAAATGCATAAAATACAGGAGATTACAAAAGAAATCAATTAAATTGAAATAGTTATAAGAATATTAGGCAGCAAATTAACAATTCCCCTGAAATCTGTCCATAGTCCTGTTGGGTATTCATGGACCTCAGATTGAGAAATCCTACCCTAGAGTGAGGACCCAAACAAATGATCTTTTCCTTGTCCTTGTATTTGGTTGTTCAGTCTTTTTGGTTGTGTCTGATTCTTTGCAACTCCATTTAGGGTTTTCTTGACAAAGAAAGGAGAGTGGTTTGCCATTTCCTTCCTACACTTATTTTACAGATGAGGAAACTGAGGTAAACAAGATTAAGTGACATGCCCAGGGTCACACAAGTAGTAAATGTCTGAGGTCAGATTTAAAATCAGAAAGGTCAATCTTCCTGACTTCAGGCCGGGCACTTTATCCACTGTGCCACTTAGCTACCTGAGTCACTCCATACCACCCAATCAAAATTCTGGTAGCTGTTGTTACTCTCATCCAGGACAGTCATCTTCTTTCCCTATTGAGATCAGTGCCTGGCTCAGTCTCATGTGCCTAACTCCTGCCTGTCTAATAGATTTCAACCTACAAATCAATATTCCCTAAAACCCCTCATCTTCCAGGTCCTCATTTTTCATGACCTACTCCTCTACCCCACCTCAGCCACATACAGTGATACCAATACCTTTGATCTTAGTGTCCCACAAATGTACCTGTGCGTGAACTCAAATTCCCTTACCTGAGCATAATCTATTAGCATTCCACTTCTCCCTATGCCTTGTAATACCAAACCCTATTCTTTGTCTATACTGTGACCTCCAGTCCCTCAACCCTTTCATTCATTCCCAGGCTGTCACCTTTGTGCTAGCTACTCTTTTTTTTTTAACTTTCAGCATTTAGCATAGTGCCTAGGATTACCTTGTTGTAATGATGGCCTACTTGAGATTAGGAGCATTAGTCAGCACCATTTGGCAGGAAGTGAATAGAAACAGAGAAGACAGATACTGGAACCAGTATTGGACTTTGGAAAATGGGAATATGAAGAGGGAGTGAGGTGGGAAGAGATTAAAGGGTAGAAGAGAATGAAATATTGAACTAGTTAACTACAGGATCAAGCCAGAGAAGGAAAGTAAATGAAGTCAGAACAAGGATGATGATTTGTGAAGAGTATTTAAGGATGGAGGGACTGGAGTTATGTTGAGATGAAGAATGGGTTCAGAATCATGAGACACAGGGAAAGGCACAATACTAAGTAGAGGTCATGTTTGCTAAAAGTATTTCATAATTATTTATGGAAGCAGAACACTTACAAATTAGGCTGAGATTATGGTGTGTGTGTGTGTGTGTGTGTGTGTGTGTGCGCGCGCGTGCGCGCAAAGTCAAAAAACAATCCTACACAAAAAACACTAGGAGAATGTTGCATATAATCAAAATTTTAATGTAAAACAGACTCCAAAACAGCAGACCATTGCTATATACCTTACAAAGGAAAACTTAGTTATATTGACATATTAGATTAACTGGGACTGCTGAACAGATAAGGCTTTCCGAGATATATATAATGTTGGAAATCATGAAGTTGAAGGTCATTAATGTTGCTTTCTTCTAAATGAACAACCTGTAAAGAAGCAGATAAAAATAGCAGGATAGTCTGTCCTTGCACAATAGTTTTGGAAAAAGAAAAGCACTTTCTGATATATTCTATAATCTAGAATTTAAAACATTAAATTTTTATAAAGAGCTAAAATTTATTTTTTCACCCATAATTCTTAATAGAATTGAATTTTTGGCTTATGTAATTACCATTTCTACTTTTACCACCCAGGGCCTATAAAACCATTGGCTTGAATTATGGAGTTGAATCTGCTTTATGAAATCTGATGGAAAGTGAGGTCCTTATCTCCAGGAATAGATTTATAGTATTGTCCAAACTCACTTTGAATAGAGTTCCTTCCCATTCTTTATTTTTCCACACTTATCTTCTCTTAGTATCAATTCTAAGAAAGAAGAATGGCAAGGCTAGGCAATCAGTAATTCTTAAGTGATTTGCCCAGGGCCATACAGCTAGGAAGTGTCTGGCCAAATTTGAATCCAGGTCTTCCTGACTCCAGGCCTGGCACACACCTGAACTCTTTAAAAAAAAAAAAAAAGAAAAAGAAATCCACTGAAAGCATTCTACTATGAATTACCACCTTGAGATCTGTCAGGAGTTGTGAAAAACAATCAGGCCAACAGCAAAATTTGAAAGGCTTCTAGACTTACAGATTTTTTAAACATTAAGTAAAAAGGCTGGACCTGTGATTTTAATGATATAAAAATGATGCAACTCCTTCCCTTGCAGGCTGGCAATTTTTTGAAACAGAGTGGCCTAGAGTACTGAAAGGCAGAACTGGAAGCCTTTCTCCCTAACTCTTTCTACTGTGCCTCACTGCCTTTGTTTGAAAACATATCAGACCAACAACATATTGCTTTTTATTTAGTAATCATCTTTTCCTTTGAGCTCAAATACTTATACTTAACATTCAGATCCCAAAAGAAGGAGGAAATAAATTTATAATACGTTAAGCCTTATACTTGCAGATCTCTTCGATATTGGGGTCAGAGCTCAGATTTCCAAAATGCTACTTCTTGTTTCCAAGCATCACCTACATTTTGCAGATACTATTCTAGAACATGATTTATTGTCATCATACTACTGGAAGATAGTATATATCTTCTTGTCAGATGCTTTTGGAAGCAACCTAATTTGTGCTGTACTGGAAGTTCAATTGCTTGACAAATGAAACTTTCATATTTTAGGAAAAGATCTACATAGGTATACTTAACTGTTTTTGTTTCATTTTAGATAACCTATAAAAACAACTTTAATGAAAATGTTTGAGACATTTAAAGTAGAAAATATTGTCTTTGAATCTCAAACACAGACTACCTTGTCTGTTCATGTGGCCTTAAAAAAGAAATACAAGTGCATCTTACTTTATTCATACATGTTCCTGAAAAAATGTTGGCAAATTAAATAATTTTTCCAGTGACTTACATTACAATTTTTTTAGCTTTTTCTGACTTATTTTCAATTGTCAGAGCTAACACTTTAGCCCTAAGTTTCTCTGCCTCTAAATCTGATCAGTTAATCTGTATCTGTAAAATACCTAAACAAATTATGTGGGATAAGCACAAAAGAAGACTTCCTAAATTGAGGCTAGTAGGTTACAAGTGCTAGCTTAAAATCCAGACACTTAAAAGAACAATCCTTTTATAAAAGAATCTTTGAGCAACCTTAAATTATATTTTATGAGATTATCTATACTGAAAATTTAAAAACTAGAAAATTCATACTCCAACAATCTTATATCCAGATAGAAAATGCTAAACTATACCTTCTGTGAGTCTGGCCTTTCCTCCTGTAGGCTGGCATAACACAGTTGAACAACCTACACAAAGAACCACTGTCTGGGCATGACTGAAGACTGTGGTGATCTTATAGCAGCCTAAAAAAAAACAACACAGCATTGCTCAAAAATGAAACAGAGAAGCAAAATAATATTCACCAAACTCAGGAAGAGAACTATCACTTTAAGTGGAAAAGTCCTATCTTTCTCATGTTATCATTAAAATAAATTTCTCCATGTGAAAAGCTTGATTCAGTAAAAGTTCAAAATGGATTTTCCAAGTTACAAAACCCATTTTCCCTCCTTAATCCAAATTCTCTAACTAGGCACAAAAATCTGGCTGGCAACAATACTTTTTGGTACTTTTGTGTATGTGTGAGAAAATTCCCCTGTAGGAGTTACTAAATTTCCAATTACACTTTTCACCAGAAGAATAGGTTTTGGGAGTTTTCATATATGCTGCACTATCATTTCCTATAGATAGGTTTCATTTCATTAGATTAATAAAGAGCTGAGACTGAAATTTTACCTGGACACTTGACATCCATAAAATAAGAATTTGGACTCTGAACCAGGCGTTTCTTTTTATGTTTCTTCTTTTCATCCTCTAGGGATGGATGCACTAAATCTCTAGCCAACTGTAGAATAAAACAGAAAAAAGTGCGTCACTGTTAGTTTGCATTACGTAATGCTCCAGGACTTCAACCATATGTTTGGTCTGGAATACATCTACATGGCACATAGCAATTACTTTCAGAAGCTTAATCATCGATTCTTCTTTACTCTTAGACAACAGACCAAAATCAAAGCTTTAGAAGTATGACAATCCCCCTCCGCCCTCCTTCAAACTCCTAACCGAGGCAGGAAAGAGCGTTTCCCAGAAGGCTTTAATGCCCCGGGTTAACAGAAGTAGGGGGGCAAGGGGGAAGGGCCTGGAAAAGTCGTTTTATTTATTTTCCTTTTTTTTTTAAAGAAGTGGGGGAAAGCAAGAGAAGCTCCTTGGGAGTCCAAGGACCCGAGTCAGTATCCCATCGGTTTTATTCAAGTCCCTTCGCCTCTCCAAGCCTGTTTCCCCATCTGTAAAAACGAGTGCCACCTCTGCCCCCACCCACCCTCTCCGATACATAGAGGGGAGAGGGAACCTGGGATACCGAGTGGGAGCAAAGCGCAGCAGCCCCAGACCGGGCAAGTCGGGGCAAGCCTGGCCACATCCCCCGCCCACGCTCCGGGTCGGCCAGATTGCCGCAGGGCCCATGTGAACAACTCACAGGCATGTTGACGGTCCTGGAGACTCAACACCAACTGCCTCCCACGGCACCCAGCAGCCAAACAACCCTCGCTCCGCTGCACTGCGTCAGCTTCCGGGATAGAGAGCAGCGGAACTGTGGGAAGGAGAGGCGCCGCGCCGCCCGTGGCCACTCTGTCCTCTCTCTCGGTGGTGACCTCGGGCCCAAACCTGGGCTACCCGGCCCCTCCCGGGAAGGTGGCTCGTACCCCCAGAGGCCGGGAACCGGTGGGCCAGTCCTGGATGCTGGGCCTTGCGGGCAGAGGACTCCTCAGCCATGGACTAGCCTCCGGGGACTTTAGCCTCCCACCTCTCCTGCCGCAGCGGTGAGATGGCCTCCGGAGTCGCTTTTGACTCCTGCAATCTCTTCCTGCTGTCAAATATCTGAGGCTGGTGGTACAGAGTCCATAGGGCCACACCTGTTTAAGTGTCACCGAGGGCTCACCCCTTAAAAAAAAGATAAGGAAAATGAGGCCAATTTTTTAAAATCGGTTTTATTTAGAATTAGCAATGAAATGGCTATTGTGCTTATTGACTAATTTTTAAAAAATCTATTTACTATTGTCAACATGAAATCTAGAAACCCCAAACTTGTGGCCTACTGGGATCTGGTGAACCCCAGGTTTCAGGATTAGTTTATAGGTTGGAGACCCCAAAGTTTGTACTTGTTCCCTGTTCCCATGGGACTCCACCCTGAAAGGAATCCCAGGCTAGCAGTTTCAGACTGAGTGGCAGACCCTCAGGTGAATGACAATGCTAGTCCAGTGGGAGTAAGCATATGCTAAGGATCCTCTTTGTTTTAGGTAGTCTCCCCTAACGTATCAGAGACCTTTTCCCTAGAAGATCCACACCAGGAAAGGAACCATCCTTTAGTATCCATACTAAGTAGCGCCTTCTCTTACACCCTAGCCTCTAGCTATGATTCCTTTCCCAAGCTTGTTTGTATCCCATTTTCTTTGTAGCTATAGTGATGTCAATGTCCCTGCCCCTGGATTCCCCAAAGGGTATATAGGTTCCCCAAATTCTTTAGTTCCTTGGAGTCTGTGGCACTCCTAGGGATAACATCCCCAGAGTCCAGGGTTTATACCCTGAAAAAGTTGTAGCGCCAGACTCTTGAGTAAAGAATTAAATACTGGACTTATCCCTATCCTGATTAAAGACTTGTTTTTTTCTAATTATTTGATAGTTCTGTGTTATTTCCAAGTTAACACTATATACTATCAAGAATTGGCCATGTCTATTGTTTATTTTTAATATCAGTTTTATTCATTATCAATGAAATGGTCATGGTGCTTATTTTATGTCAATTTTATTTACTGAATTGTCAATGAAATGGTCATTATGCTTTTGTTATTAAATGAAGCTTAATATTTCAGCCATCAAGTCACATGCCCCAAGAAGATACTTAGGTAGATCCTTGTGCTGCTTAGAGTGGATATTCTTCACTTTGGCCCAGATTTTCAATTTTATCTTCATTTTTCAAACTATACATTTCTTGTGTTCTTGTCTTCTCATAAATCTATACCTGGCATGGGATGTTGTACCCCCAAATTATAGAAGTTTTTCAGGCCAAACTGTAAGCAGGAAAATTCCTTTGCTTCCTTGTATCCTTGTGACAAAAACATCAAAATGTCTGAGAAGACCCTGCTACATCAAAAGGAAAGTCCTCTGAGAGAATTATCCTCCTTGGATGGTCCGCTATGTTTCCCGATAGACACAGAGATAAATCTCCAGGCTATGCTTTGATACCAGGTTGTATCTAAAATATTAGGGAACAAATATCCCCTAAAGTATCAGGTCTTCCTTAATCTTTAGGACATAAGAGCACCACTCTAACCCAGGTTAGATGACCAATTCCTCCTTAGTCCCTCCTAAAGTCACTTATTACCTGTTGTAAAGACCCCAGAATTCATGTCCTCAGGGAGGCAGCTTTTCATCAATGTTGTCTTCCTGGCCAAATTCAACATTACCTTCTAAATTAATAAACTTCTCTTTTTATTTTTAAGCTAAGTTTTGGAGTCTTGCAAAGGGTACCCATCCTGAGCCCAGGGGGTTCACCTCAAGCCCCCACAACATACTGAATGTACCAGAGATCTTCTACATCCTTTGCCACTTCATAGATAGCCCCTTAACACAAGTAAAGTCAAAGAAAACATGATAGTTACATATGAGGTACTGTGCAAGGTTCTGGGAATAGACATATTTAGATTCTTGCTCTCAACACAATTAGAGTCACAGGGTGGTCAGGCATCCACAAATAACTATGATTCTAGTGAAAATTAGAGGTCTTAGAAAAGTACTATGAGAGATATGAGGAGGGAGTATTGTCCTATAGGAAGATCAGGGCAACTTCTTGAAGAACCCAGCACTAGAACTGGACCCTACAGAATGGGAGGAACTTCTAAGGCAATGAGTTGAGAGATAGTAGTTTAGGGCCCTTGAAAACAGAAGAGGGTAAGAAAATAGCTTTAAGATCAGGGGCAAAACCCTTTAAGTACTCGATTCTGGATCTAGCTCTCTTCCCTTTCTTTTCAATTGTGGATCTAGTTCAATTTCTATCTTGTGAGAAAATTTAAGTCAATTGTGGGAATTGTGAGAAAACTTTATTGCATTGTTTGAACCTAACCCTGAATATCTAGCAACGTGGACTACCTCTACCTGCTGCTTAGAAACCCTTAATTAAGCACTTCAGTTATGCCCTCCAAAAACCCAGTCAGATCCAAAGATCCATGCTGAGAATTTTCTCACAATTATACATCTCAACGAACCCATATTTCTTACATGTGATCTGCCTCTCTACAGTTATTGTTTCCCTAGTCCTTTGATTGAATACAGACACTCCAGGGAAGTAGAACACAGTTTTTCTGATTTCAGGGAATTGCACCTCTTGTCTTTTCCCCTCCCACCTTGGAAAGTCTCTAATCTTTCCTTTAATTAGAAATCAAATGACCTAATTTTGTAATTGGAAGCTAGGTGACTCAGTGGACAGATTGCCAGGAAGTGGATAGAATTCAGGAAGACCTGAGTTTAATCCAACCTGACACTTATTAGTTGACCCCAAGGAAGTCACCAAACCCTATTTGCCTTAATTTCTTCATTTGTAAAGTGAGGTTGAGAAGGAAATGGCATACCACTCCAGTATCTTTGCCAAGAAAATCCCAGATGACATCAGGAAGAATCAGACACAGCTGTTCAGACTGAACAACAATTTTATATCCTGCTTAATTATTTTCTTGTAATTAATTTGTCTTACTTGATTGCTTTTAGTGCATAAAAGTCTGTTTCCTCCTGTATTTGAGGTCTAATACCAAACCCTAGAAAGATCTGGAACTGATTTGTTTTACAATTAGAATGCATTGCTTAATAAAATGATATGCTGAACAATTCAAGCCTTTGTTTCCACAGTCATTTCATCTTTGACCAGCCACAAGGACCATTTCACACTCTTCAGATTGACTAAGATGACAGAAAAGGAAAATGCCAAGTGCTAGAGGGGATGTAAGAAAGTAGGTATACCAATGTATTATTACTGGAGCTGTGAAGGAGCCCAACCATTATGGAGAGGGCTTTATGCATCCCCTTTTGGCCCAACATTACTGTAACTAAATCTATACCCCAAATACATAAAATAAAGAAAGGACTTTATGTACAAAAATGTTTATAGCAGCTCTTCTTTTGGTGGCAAAGAATTAGAAATTGAGGGGCTGACCATCAGTTATGGAATGGCTGAATAAAAGTTACAATTTATGAATATGAGGAAATACTATTATACTGAAGGGGATGATTTCAGAAAAACCTGAGAAGACTTATATGAATTGGTGCAAAACGAAATAAGCAGAATCAGAAGAATGTTTTACACAGCAACAACAATAATGTAGAGAAAATCAATTATGAAATTGTGAAATTTGAACAACACAACATCCCCCCCCCAAAGAATCATGATATGCTATCCACCTCCAGAAGAGAACTGATGGGTTCAGTGAGTAGACTGAAGCATATTTTTTCTTTTTTTTAAAGATCCAGAATCGAGTACATAATGGAGTTAGTGTGGTTCACTCAATCCCCACTACCATTTGCTATCCTAATTCCCTCAATTCCCTCATACCTCAGAGTTGGAACTTGATTTGAATTGAAATCCAAACTTGACATAACAATGATGTTACCCCCTGAATCTTCTCTAGATTAACTAGCCTTCCACCTCATATGACATAGACTAGAGGCCTTTCACCATTCATGCTTTTCTCTGTTGCTCTTAAAGCAATTTATCCATGTCCTTCTTAAATATATCCTTTTCTATATGGTCCTGGGGAAGCAAGTGAAAGAACAATGCTTACTCTTTCTAGGGATCTCACAAAACTTCTGGATCCAGGATACAAACTCACTCCACAAATGTATTCTAACTCATTTGCTAAGGAAATGGACACATATTTCAAATTAAGGCTAAATTGAGGGAATTTTGGGGGGGCTGCCACATTATACTGCTGACCTATATTGAGGGGGTGATCCAATAAAATACATTTTTTAAAGAAAAAAATTGTCTAACCATGTCTTCTCCATTCTGTACTTCTGAAGTTGATCTTAAGTATAAAACTTTAAATTTATCCATATTAAATTTCAGCTTATTAGATTGAGTCCAGTGCTCTAGTTTTTAAGATTTTTTTGGATCTTGTCATCCAGTGTATTACATATGCCTCTCCACTTTGTGTCATCTGAAGATTTAATGAACCTCTCTTCTATACCTTTAGCCAAATTATTGTTAAAAATGTTAATAGCACAGGGCCAACCACAGAGCCCTCTAATGAAGGCTTTCTGCCCTTTGAACACTTAACCATTAGTGACTATCTTCCAAGTCCAACCATCTAATCAATTCAATTTAATTGTATTATTGTAATCTAAATCTCTCCATCTTCTCTACAAGCATAGTATGAGGTACTTCATGAAATGTTTTGCTAAAAATTTTTATCTGTGGAATTTTCTTCATCTACCTGTAATGGAGGGAATAACCCTAGTTGCTTGTCCTAATGAGGGGTAAATTTGAAACTCCACTGGATTTCCTTTGCCATGAGAGATGTATTGGAAGAAATTTGGAGTATTGTGTGGTATAGGGACACAGAGGAAATTTTCCTGGACCATTAAGGGGATTGCCAATGGCACAAGGACCTTTGGAGAAAACTTGCTGTGTCCTGAGTCAAAAGGGGAACCTGGAAATTTTGTCTAGTCTCCTTTTTGAATGGCCTTATCTTCTGAGGGACTCACAGAAGAATTTTCACCCAAGACAGTTTGGTTTCTTATCTCAAAGTGAGAAGGTAACTTTCAGAACTATTCCCAAGTCCTAAATCACTTTGGGAAGAATTCCATATTGCTCCCAAAGCTCTGTAGGGACCAAGTTGCCTTCTGATAAAAGAAACTGGATTTCCTTTTCCTTATTTTTTTTTTTGAGTCAGTTAAGTGGGACAGTAGATAGAGGGCTAAACCTGGAGTTAGTAAGATCTGAGTGAAAATTTCACCCCAAATCCTTCCTAGTTGTGACCTGGGCAAGTCACTTAACCTCTGGTTACATTAGTTTCCTCAACTAAAAAATTAGGAAAAGAAGAGCACCTACCTTTTAGGTAGGACACTAGCACAGTGGCTTATACATGGTAGGTGCTTTTCTTCTGTTGCCTTTGGGGTGAGGAAAGATATTCCAAACCAAGCCTTTGTTAAGTACTAAGAAAGCAGTAATTTCAGACAAACTGTAAAAATGTTTTTGCTGAATCTGCATAACTCTCTATTTGGGGATAGCTATATGTTCATCTGTGCATGTGGGGCTATATAAGATCTGTTCCACATTAACTCTTTTAAGATTCTTTTCCTTTTGACACTGGGGAAGCTTATGCCTCCTTGTGATCTCAAAGAACTGTTCTGTATGGAGTATATACACATGCTCAAAATATACTCTAATTTGCTGAGAATAACAAATTTTTAAGGAAGGAAAGACTATAATGGAGGGCAAGCCAATGGGGACCGAGTCTTTGGCACATAAGCAATATTGTCTGTTTACTACATACCCACAAAGAGCCTTGGGGAGCCCATTTTTGGAAATGCATGTTATATTTTTAATTGAGGAGCCCTGTTTCTGTGACTATTTTCTGTCTACTTTCTTTTTATTGGAGGAGATGAGGGAGGAAACCTTTCAATTGGCTCTTGAGCTACAACTGAGTGTGCATACAAAGGGCTCCAAAAGAGGAACTTGAGTCCTCCCTTTCAAGTAATGAAATATTCCTTACTTCCCCAAGTGAAGGGCAGCCATCACCTAGCCTAGAAATGCATGGGTCTATTCCTTCTATCCCTATTGTGTTTAGGTTTTTTTTTTTTTTCCTGAGCTTAGGTAAAGGACTATTGGTACCAAAATGACCTTATCATCTCTGCAAGATCAAAAAAGGCATCAAAAGTGAAGCAGGAGTCCATGGCAGGGATTAGGCAGAACATCCTATGTGGCCTAGTCCAGTAGTGAATCCCCGAGATACTATCAGCTGAAGTACTAGGTTCTGCAAGCAAAGGAATGACTTTTTATTACTAAGTTCAGAAAAAACTTAATAAGATGAATTTTTATAGCAACTACTTTAAGTTTAAGCTCACTTTCCTTGGGAATAGAGGAGGAAGTGAGCTCTGGTTTGGGGTAGATATTTTATAGAGTTCTTGCTCTATCTTTTCCAGTAAATATCACTGTGCAAAAGAGACTCTGTTGGGATTCAGGCATGAACTTATTATGTAAGTATTAAAGATTTATTCAAAAATTGACTTATGAACAATATGCTTAGGAACTGTAAAAGTTAAAATTAGATCTCAATAATAAAAATATTATATTTTAAGAGATTTATTAATGATCATTAGAAATCAAGGAATAAAGAAGATACAAAATAAAGACCATGTGCCCATGGCTGATCAACCAGTTCAAACACCTGCCTTACCACCACCAAGCTCAGGATCAGAAGTAAAAGAGCTGGGACCTTCCACATCCCCACCTAATATCCCCTATCTATAGGAAGTACATAATGACAGGAAGTCAGTGGGCTCCTGGGAAATGTAGTTCTTTTTTAGGGTAATGGATTTTCAATTATATAGTACTAAACTTATGGATATAATTCTTATATTTCTCATGACTGATTTCTTGATCCTTGTTATAAAGTAAAACATATCTCATGGTATTCTGACCACTTCCCAAGCCTATAGTCCAAAAGTCAATTGGACATCTGGGTGGGATTCTAAGTCCTAAATTATCCTAGCCTCCACCTCTTTGATCTAGTGGTAGTCAACCAAGCCACTGTTAAATTCTCAACCATGTCACATATTCACTAACTACCACCCATTCCCCATTCCTTGATTCTACAATAAAAATTGGGGACATGTGTGGCTCTCTCTTTCCATCATCAGTGGAGTGTGAATTTTGTCTGGCTAATCCACGAAGGTTGTGACAAGTACCCTCAAATCTCTGTGAAACTTTTCTTTCTTCTTTCTCTCTTTATTACCTCCTCAAGTCAGTCCTTTCAGCATCTAACTCAGCAGTTCAAAAAACAGCTGCGAGATCACGTGAATATAAAACATTTTTTTTCTTTTCTCCTTAATTTGAATTGAACACAGCCATTTTTTTTTAACCATAAGCAGCAGGGCCCTGCCAGGGAAGCTGTTTCTGAATCTCCCTTTCCTTAGGGAACAAACAACCTACTTAGCCAACCCTCACTGACAATACTAGCTGGCTAGATTACTCTTAACTAATGGTGAGAAAAACCTGGACAAAGTTTTGGCCTTGTCCTGCTCCTGGAAGTCTACTTTCCTTCACCCCCTCCCCCAAGTCCCCATGTGTCTCCAGTTTTTTAAATTTAAGTGAAAAGTAAAAAACCTGGTGAGACCAGCTAGGAAAAGTAGAGGCTTTACTCAAAGAGGGAAATGGTTTTACCCTGAAGGGGAAGGAGAGAAGGCTTGTGATCCCTCCAAATCAAACAAAAACCCAGCCTTAGCCTCAGGCAAAAGGCTTTGTTTTCTGTCTCCTTTTGGCCTAGAGGACTTGATTGGATTAAAAGGCTTTTAAAAAGGACTACACCCAGATCTTTTTTTTTTACTCCCTGACTTTAACCTTTAGCCAGTAGTGACATCTACTGACTAAAACCAAAATTATAAATAATTTGAAGAAAAAAATATATATATAAATGAATACTATATTCTATGAAATTTTCATGGCATTTGAAAAATTAGGGATATTAAAGATTTCAGAATGCTTCCCATTTCTTATGTTCTTAGGTAATTTCATTTTTATATTCCTAAATATTGTAACAAGAAATGCTACCTTGAAAACTTTTGAAGCTAAAATTCAGGAAAACATACAAAACCAATTAGAGAAATACTTCTCACAGGGTCAAATGGAAAATACTGACCCCACCCAAAACATGTATGAACCTTACAAACCTGCTTCTGAACCTCTAAATGAGGAAATTCCTTTCCCCAAAATAGAGATGGAAAACACCTCTCCTATAGCTCAGCTGCTGGACTGCTTCTCTTGTGGTCTGCAAATCTTGGCTGAACTTACTTCCCAAGACCCTTTTCCTGAAATCCAAACTTCCAAAATCCCAGTTTCTCCTGTTCCTTCTCCCACCCAAAATCCAATTCTAGCCCCAAGGAAATCTCATCCTTCTAAAGAAACTCTTTCTAGTCAAACTGACTCAGAGGTACCAAATTCAACTAGAGGCCTTTTTCCTCTAAGAGAAGTACCCAAAATAGGACACAATGGGGACGTGGTGACTCTAAGGCACCATATACCATTTACTCCCCAAGAAATAAATTAATTCACACGAAATGTTCCCACATATGAATAAGACCCCTTTATGGTAACAAAAAAAGATGACAGACATTTTTTTCAGTATAATCTGTTTTACAAAGACATTGGAAACTTACTCCAGGCTTTCTTAATGGAACGTGAGAAAAATAAAATAATTTCTCATGTCAATAAAGTCCAGGGGCACAATGCAGCACACTGGCCATCTCAGGATCCCTAATGGAACTATAACAACTCTGAGGATTATGTACAACTATATCATTGTAGGGAGGCCATTCTAACTGCTATGAGAGAGTGCACTGAAAGCACAGATAAGTGGATGGAATTTGAAAAAATTAAGCAAAATGATGACGAATCACCCTCCAGATTCATGGACAGAATAATTGAGTTTGGGGGTCAATACCTAGATTTTGACAAAGAAAGAAAATCGCATAAGACAAATTAGAAGGAACTTTGTCAATAACTCTTGCAAAGTGATCAGGGATTGTTTTAGAACTCATTGCCCAAGGTGGTCTGAAATGGATCTTGATGATTTGAGAAAAACTGCTCTATATGATTCAAAAGGAAACAAAGAAAAAGAGGAAGAGACCAATGATCTCATAAAGAAAATGGAGAAACAATTGAAATATTTAAGAGATAAGATTGATAAACTGGAAAAAGGGTATGATATTCAACCAATGGCACTTGCCCCTATCCAAGAATTTAACTATCTATCCATTACCTGCCAATTCTGTGAGAAGAAGAGCCATAGAATTATGATGGAGTATAGACACTTATTCAAGGCAATCAAAAATAATATGCAATTTAATAACAACTACAGAAATAATAATTATAGAAATAACTATAATAATGATAATAGAAACCACAACTTTAGGAATGATAACAGTAGGAATAGAAATTGGATAAATGATAACTCAAATCAAATGACCCAACAACAATATAACTTAAGTGAAACTCATCCAAGAAATAGTAAGGGTGCTACCGCCCCTCCAGGTGGGGCAGAAGGTGGTGCCCCTTAGATTCTATTGTTTTTGTAGATATTAACCCTTTTCAGTTTTGTCTCCCCTCCACATAGTAGCAAAGAAGAAGGAAGATAGAAGAAGAAATGGATTTTTGAATACAGTACCCCTGTGATTATGAAATATACACATTTTTAACATTTTTGTTTTTCTTCCCTATTGATGGATCTGTACTATTTTGTTGCACTTTACTTGTTCCTTACATTATTTGATTTTTTTCTCTCATTTTTTGCATTTGAAGCACATGTCATCTTCTATCAAGACTGATTCAGGAAATGGAGGTCCTCTGCCACCATCTTGCTTTCTCTGAGCCCTGCTAGTGCTGGGTCAAAAGTGAGTTGGAGCCATGAAGCTGCTAATGGGTGCTGGATCCTTCTCGAAATGGTTTTATTCCCTTAAAGTTGCTCCAAGAATAAAAACCTCTACTGTCAAAGCAGCCATACAACTCTATCCTGAGGAACTTCAGCAAACAAAGTTACCAAATGGCTTAGTGATTGTTTCCATGGAAAACTATGCTCCAACTTCAAGAATTGGTTTATTCATTAAAGCTGGTAGTAGATATGAAGATGCTACCAATTTTGGAACCTCCCATTTACTCTGACTTGCATCCAATTTGACTACCAAAGGAGCTTCTTCTTTTAAGATAACTCGAGGGACTGAAGCAGTTGGTGGCAAATTAAGTGTGACTGGTACAAGGGAAAATATGGCTTACCTTCGTGATGATATTGATATTCTAATGGAGTTCCTGCTCAATGTCACCACAGCACCAGAATTTCGACGCTGGGAAGTAGCAGATCTTCAGTCACAGCTAAAGATTGATAAAGAAATTGCTTTTCAAAACCCCCAAACTGGTGTGATTGAAAATCTGCATGTTGTAACTTATTGGAATGCTCTTTAAAATTCCTTGTATTGTCCTGATTATAAGGTTGGAAAAATTACTCCAGAAGAGCTTCATTATTATATACAGAACAATTTTACAAGTGCAAGAATGGCTCTGGTTGGAATTGGTGTAGGCCATACTATCCCAAAGCAAGTTGCTAAGCAGTTTCTAAATATGAGGGGTGGGCCTGGCATGTCTGGTGCAAAGGCACAATACAATGGAGGTGAAATTCGAGTGCAGAATGGTGATAGTCTTGTCCATGCTGCCATTGTAGCTGAGGGAGCTACCTCAGAAAGTGCAGAGGCAAATGCATTTAGTATCCTTCAGCATGTCCTTGGTGCAGGCCCTCATGTTAAGAGGGGTAGCAATGTTACCAGCCTGCTATGCCAGGCTGTGGCCAAGGGAACAAACCAGCCATTTGATGTTTCAGCCTTTAATGCAAATTACTCTGATTCTGGACTCTGGGATTTATGCTATATCTCAGGCTGCAGTTGCTGGTGATGTTATCAAGGCAGCTTACAATCAGGTAAAAGCAGTTGCCAGAGGTACCCTTTCTGAAGCAGATGTCACAGCACCTAAAAACTAAAGGCTGCATAACTGATGTTAATGGAATCTTCAGAAGGCTATCTGGATGAAATTGGGTCCCAGGCTCTGGCATCTGGTTCATATGTCACACCATCATCTGTTCTCCAAGCAATCGACTCTGTGGCTGCTGCTGATGTTGTAACAGCAGCAAAAAAGTTTGTTTCTGGCAAGAAGTCAATGGCAGCAAGTAGAAATCTGGTCAATACTCCATTCCTTGATGACTTACAATAATGAAGCATCTATTAAAGAAGAAAACAAAACACTTTCTCAGTGAACTGGCAGAATAGGCCTCAGTGAAAGATCAGATTTTATTAACACTGTTGGTTTTTTTAATTTATCAATGGAAAAATGGTGAAACAAGTGAGACAAATTCCACTTGGTCTAATGTAAAGTCAATAAAAACATTCTCTTTAAAAAAAAAAAGACTGATTGACTATATCCTATCACAAGCATTGGAGATAATAATCCATAGACAAGTGGATACTGTTTTTTGGGAACACATTGAATTTCTGAATTTTCCCCCTTATTTTTATTATTGCATTTCTTTTATTTTGATTAAAATATTTTATTTTTTCCCTTTTCTCATTTCTTGTACTTAAGGTACATATAATCAATATTACTTTCTTATTCTGCAATAATATCAGTTTAAAATGCATATATACTTTCTATAATATTAATGCATACCCAAAGCTTTAGACTGAGGGAACCTGCCATTTATTAATAAATGTTTTGGGACTGTGATTAATGTTTGTGTCTGATTCTAGAAAATGGGATAAAAACAAGGAGCATAGACTTAACCTGAATAGTGCCAAAAAGAGCATACAGGCCAAAAAAAAGAAAGAAACCAATCCAGGTAGAATTGATGAACTTCTAAGCCATTACAAAAGTTCTTGAACCTAGTATGAGACTCAAGGTTGTGATGCTTGACATATGTTAAGACATAGCACTTCCTTGTATCCACACTCTTTGTGAAATACTCACAGACAAGTAGCCATGTTTGGCTATCGTCCTGGCTCCCCATATCCCTGAGAATGACAAAAAAATCAGACCAGGGAATAACACTTCCCTATCACACACAAAAATATAGTCTTTTTCTCTCTTATAGTATAGCAACTTCCTGTAGTCTTGACTACAAATGGGTAAGTGAAATATTACTGTATTCTGTCCTACAGAGTTATGGGATAGAAATTACTTTAATTGGACCCTAATACAAGGGCCCATTAGAAATTTATTGGACCCTAATACAAAGACCTATTATGAATTTATTCTTGTTTACTCAAAATTTCGTATACATAGATTTTGATATTTTGATTCTGATTTTGAATTTTTTTCTTTCTCCTAAAAGTTTAACTTTCTTCCATTTTTTCTTTATTTTTTTCCTCTTCTTTTGATAATTGGCTCATATACCCCCATAACTCAACCATGAATCTTGAGCTGAACTGGGTGTTTCTTAATACCCACTTCAGGGGGAGAATGCATATTACTAAAAGTCCAAGATTTAAAAATTTTTGTTCGAGAAAGATCTTCAAGGAAAAAAACTTGCTAACTCCTAAATCCAGAGAACGAACTGTTTGCAGAAAGATGCCTGAAAAATCTACACTATATCAAGAAGATCCAGAATGACCTTTGGGGTGTGGTTGACTGAACTGAAGGTTGATTGAACATTTATTTAAATGTATACTCTTATGCCAAAAGGGGATTGCCCCCTAATTGATTTTTGTTAATGTGCCAAGCAAACATTGGTTCTTTCTTCAATTCCCCTCTTCTCTCTAACTACTATAGTTTCTCTTAGAAGGGAAAATTTTGTATGCACCTGCAGTTAGAAGATTTTAGAGGTGCAAGATGATTATGTTTAGTGATCAGTTGAGGAGACTAGTCTCCCAATCATCATCAGGGGAGATTGTGAATTTTAGATTTTCTCCACCTTGCTTATTCTTATAATTCTAGCAACCAGGAATGTATACACCCCTACTTAAGGATTAAATGTGGAGGAGGATGGCCTATGACCGACATGTGCTAGCAACTGACAAATACGAAACAACTGACAGATCCCTGGGCTTTCCTAAGTCAGGCTTAAGCTACCATTGGTACATGTGAGACGCAGGAAGTGATGTAAAGAACGGTCTATATATTTCACGTCACTTCCTCTCATCGGGCTCTCACTCTCTCTCTCTCTCAGAGATGTTGGGCTCTTTCAGTGTTGGGAGCTCGTGGTGGCATTCTTATAGTGCTTGGTGGGTGGTTCAGGCTGATTCCTCTTTTCATTTACCTCCTAAAGCACTATCCTCCTAGGAGGTCCCTCATCTTGGAGGAGGCCTCATGGCTGGAAGCCAAACTAGATTGAGAAGGCCCCTTGGCCTAGGCCTCTGAACTCCTATCTGGCTTGCCAGAGCAGTCCAATTCCCTTTTCTCTCTTTTTTCTTCTTAATTTCTTTCCTCTATTGCAACTAAACCACCATAAAAATCCCAAACTGACTTGAGTATTTTATTGGGATTGAATTTTAATCCCTGGTGACCACTAGTATAATATATTCAGTCAACAACCCTAATTTTACCCTTACAGGAATACACACATGGAATCCCCTGCTGCTGAACCTTTTGCCTTTGTGTCTTTCTTCCTTATATCCTCTCTCCTTCTTAACCTCTTCATCCATTTTCCCACAGTTTCCAACTTCCCCTTTAGATGCTCACCCATGAAAAGAATATTTTATGGCTGCTGGCAGCTATAGACTCAACATAAGTGGCTTACCAATTCTATTGAATAAATATTAACTGGTTGAATTATTTTAGGGAGATACTGACTGACAAATGATATTGGGAGTAAGAGACTAAAAAGGGACTTGAGCCAATACAATTAAAAGAACTCTATTGGGGCAGCCAGATAGCAAAATAGAACACCAGACCAGGAGTCAGGAGGATCTGGGTTCAAATCTGGACTCAGATCCTAGCTGCATAACCCTACAGGCAAATCACTTAATCTCAATTTTAGCCCTAACTGCTCTTCTGATTTAGAACTGATAACAAGGCAGCAGGTAAGGGTTTTAAAAAAAAAAAAGAATCTTGTTGCCCATCAAAGATACCCCTGGGATCTTGAGAAAGAGATGTAGCCAGTCACACTCTGGGAATTCAATTTGCTAGTGGCTTGTGTGGGTTGGGAATATAGTCTAGAACCTAAATGAACCATATACCAGTTTAGTAACACTGTTCAAAATGGGAAAAATGGAGGAAAAATTATTTTGGACTAGCCTTTTCTCGGTGAAGTCATACTTTAGTAATTGCTTCCCTTTATAGATGGCAGGCAAGATCAGGAAAAGGCTAGCTGTTCAGTTTGGATGGATAGATATTGCATACCTGAAGGGGAGAGGAGCCACGATCTGTACTTTCATGATGCAGGGAACTCCTGATAGAGACACTCTAACCCAGTGGTTCTCAACCTTTCTAATGCCGTGACCCCGCAATACAGTTCCTCATGTTGCAGTGACCCCAAACCAAAAAATTATTTTGGTGGCTACTTCAAAACTGTAATTTTGCTACAGTTATGATTTGGAATGTAAATACCTGATATGCATTATGTATTCTCATTGCTACAAATTGAGAGGTTGAGAACCGCTGGTCTAACCCATCTGTGACTTGGAGGTTTAGAAACTTGCTTGTGAGCACCCAGCTGGTATGTTTCAGAGGCAGGACATGAATCCAAACCCTATTGACTGTGAGGCCAGCTCTCCATCCACCATGTGTAGCTGTCTCTACATGAAAAGAAGGAAAGTACAATAGAATGAATGCTGAATTTGAAGTCAGACTACTGGACTTCAGATCCTAGCTCTGCCACTTGTTATTTGTGTGACTTTGGGTAAGTCACCTAACATCTTTGAATTTTAGTTTCCTAACAGAAGAGGAAGAATTAAATTACTTTTAAGGTCTTTTCCAGCTCTAAATCTATGATCCTACTATTTGAGAAATAGAGTAAATACACTGCTTAAGATGTGAAGTTCATATAAAATCCAATAGGTGGCATGAAGAGTCCTTTCTTACAAAACTTGGGTATCAATTGGAAACAAGACAAAGAAACTGCATACACATAACCAGACAATATTTCCTAATGCTATTTCCAGAGATAAATCTTCCAGGAAGTTTCTATTTGGCCTTTCAGGATGTCAATTCCCTTTTATAACAGATAATTGAACAAAATGAGTCCTTTAAAATCTAAGGAATAATCATTATGAGGTTCCTGCAGGGAATAGAAACTCAGACTAAAAGCCAGATAGGAAATGAAATAAATGCACCCAAATATTTCCACCTAAATCTTCTACTGGGATGAAATTACATAAATCAGCGCCAGTTTGTCCTTCCCTCAATATTGCATACCACTCTTTCTAAGCATGCTCATTATAATCAGAACAGCTATTGCAGGCTTCTCATCATCCTTGTTCTTAAGGCAGCCTGTCTGTTATTTATGGTAGGTACTATTTATCCACTGTGATTAGGTGATAGAAATAGTTTAAATCCACAAAAGTTCCAAAACTTAGTTTAAGAAAGGATCTGTCAGTTTCTCTCTCCAAGACCTCCTAGTTATTCACAAAGAACTAAATTAATTGGTTGGTATCCCCTCCACCCGTCCTCTAGAGGAAAGGTTTAATAAATGCAGGAAAATGGTCAAAGGACAGTGATAAGGGAAAAGGGTGGTAACAAGGAATCAAGATAGTACACCAAGGAGATAACCAGGCCTTGAATACCGGAGAGCTGACCTACTTAATATTCACGAAGTGCTCATAGTGTGCTAAGCAATGTTAATAAATACAGAAAAAGATACTTTCTTTCTCCTTCACATTTTCCATCTAATCCTGTTAAGATCTTGGACCTCCCAAGACTCTGAGGATTATTCAGAAAGCAAGTTTATTAGATATTTTTAAGAAAATGATTTTGTTACGAACATTGCCATCCACCTCAAAATGTTTGTTAGTGGGCTAATTGTTAAAAGAGTGAAATCAAGTTCTCAAAATTTTCAACTTCCTTATAAGTCAAAGAAGACAAAATAGCCGTATTCTTGTGGTTCTTATCGGTTATCTATATTTGGAGTTTATTGCAATACTGAGAAGAACTTGAAAACACAAAGCATTAAACACGAAATAATTGATTCATCCTAATGCTAAATAATGTTAATCTTGATTCTATTTATGCCTGTTCATTGCTGAATGAGTTGATGAGTATGAGGGTAGAGGGATTGCAATAGAGACATTTTGTAACAAAGGTGTGAAAAGACAAATGCCAGTCTTGAATGGTTGAAACATTCATGCCTCATCTCATGTTGAGGTTTATTTTCAATGTAAAAATATATACTGTAATGTACTGAAAGAATGTATAATTTTTTTTAAACCCTCACCTTCCGTCTTAGAATCAATACTAGGTATTGGTTCCAAGGCAGAAGAGTGGTAAGGGCTAGGCAATGGGGGTTAGTGACTTGCCCAGGGTCACACAGCTGGGAAGTGTCTGAGGCCAGATTTGAATCCAGGACTTCCTGTCTCTGGGCCTGGCTCTCAATTCAATGAGCCACCCAACTGCCCCCAAGAATGTATAATTTTTGATAAATTTTCTTCACACCTATCAATTATTTGTTTGTATATATATGTATATAGAGAGAGAGAGAGGGAGGGAGAGAGAGAGAGACATATAGATAGATAGATACTATATATATACTATATAAGTATATAACTATACTTATAGGTACCACCTTTAAAAAAAAAAAGAAGCTAAATAATCAAAATAATAACCCCTCTGGGTACTTCCCTCACCCTCAATTCACATATGTGTCACCCAGTCAAGTCTACTCTATGTTTAAGGTTCTCCTTGAGTCCACATTGCCTGAAAACTTCAGTTCATGAACTCTAACAGATGTTTTTACCTTTCTTAGCCCTAAGAAGCCATTTCAAAGAAAAGGCATTTAAGAAATGGCACGTTAAGAAAAGCCTTAATCAAATCTTTTCCCAATAAACTTCCTTATAATTCTCCCACAAATGTATGTGCCTTGGCATGTACACATGGTGTGTGCCTTTTTTTCTATCTGTATGGTCACCATCCCTTCAATCTTTCACCTAGAATATTAGAATAGTCTAGATTTGTCTCTCTGTCCCGGGTCTCCCCACCCCCCCCCTTCAATGCATCCTCCAAACAGCTGTCAAAATAATCTTAAACAGCTCAGTCTGTACTATTTGCTTACAAAGAAAGCTGCAGTGTCTCTTTATTGCCTGTAGAAGAAAATGCAAACTTTTAGCCCTGGCACTTTAGGTCCTAAACACTCTGGCTTCTATTTTCTTATTCATTTCCTATTCCCCTTCTTCA
Organism: Monodelphis domestica; assembly: GCF_027887165.1. Taxonomy (NCBI): domain Eukaryota; kingdom Metazoa; phylum Chordata; class Mammalia; order Didelphimorphia; family Didelphidae; genus Monodelphis; species Monodelphis domestica. The sequence continues at coordinate 152,981,981 of NC_077227.1, forward strand.
TGTACTGTCCAGTTCAGCTAAGCTAATACTGCTAACAGAATTTCTAAGACAGGGACTGAGAAGAGATGGATTCTCTCTGCCTCCCAACTCCTAGTCAAGGGAGAAAAAAGAATTTACTCCTGCTAAGGTCCTTTAGTCTTCCTTAAGCTTGACATTTTGTCACCCACCTTCATGCATTTGTATAAGCCACCCCCATGCCTTCCTGATTCTCCTTTTGGCTTGTGCTCTCTGTGCTGGGATTTTCCAAGAGCATGTTGATCTCTCTCTTGTCCCCTTTGCACACTACTTTGTGTAATACTTATTTGTGTACATCCTTTACTTGCAATAAAATGTAAGCTCCTTGATATCAGGGGACAATTCATCTTGGTCTTTAGATTTCCAGTGCCTTGCACCTAGCAGGCCCCTAATAGTTGTTGTTGTATTAAAAGCCTTACCTTCTGTGTTAGAATTGATTTAAAAAAAAAAAAGGATCAGTTCCAAGGCAGAAAAGCAGGATGGGCTAGGCAATTGGGGTCAAGGGACTTGTCTAAGGTTACACAGCTCGAAAATGTCTAATGCCAAGTTTGAACCCAGGACCTTCTATCTTCAGGTCTGGCTCTTTCTCCACTGAGCCCCTCTAATCATTATTTAACTTCATAAATCTCCACATCTTCAAATGTTGATCAATTTCCATAGTGGAAGTACTTTTTGCACTTAAAAAGCAAAGCAAAGCAAAACTCATATTTTATCTGGAAATTTCATATCAGGGAGTAGTTCATTTTTTATTAAGGAGAAACCAACAAATGGACAACAGCATTTTGCTGGGCAGCTACATATGTCTTAAGTCCTCTTGTGGCATTTGTTCAAGCACAAAGTTCAGAATTTCTGTTCTGTGTATAGGATGCGTGGATAACTAAATGCGTGGATAAAAAACTAAACTTTTTCTTCTCTTGAAACAGTTCTATATTTAGTTCAAAAAATAGTCATTTTATATTGCTTTAAGCATTTCTGATAATCACAGAAGAGAGAATGAATCTAGGATTAAGAACAGGAAACCTGAAAGATCTGGCCTACGGTGAATTCCTGACCTCTGATCTCTTGTCTATGACATTAGGGTTCAAATGAAGTAGGTGCTTAAATATGAGGAAGACGACAGTATATCTGGAGGCTAAAGTACAGAGACTTCTTTTTTCAGACCTTCTAAGAAAAAAAAATATATTTTTTGGGGAAAAATTCAATAATTAATGTTAAGACCATGGATCATTTCCAATCTGCAATAGTTTTTATTGTCTTCCTTGTAAGCAATGTTAGTAGTAAAATGTAAATGTTGTGATTTGTTCCATATGAATATTGTGAGAGAAATTGCATGAGAGAACCAGTAACTCTATGATGATGAAAACAATCTGAAAGTTCCCAGATGCTAATTTTCAAGGAGACTAGAATGGCTGCTGGTAAATCTTATAACTGTTCCTTTAAACTAAACTCTGGAATGTGACCTTTTCAAATAAAATGCAACTTGTAAGACTTTTTCGAGGAAGGAATGGATGCCAGAAAACCCTGTGATCTGAGTCGCCACCCATTAGTAAACACTGTCACTAAGAAAAATGCTAGAGAAAATGGACTGTAGGATAGCCAAAAGGCTAGAAATTACAGTGAGAATAGTATGATATAGCCTACCACTTCTCCAACTAAAGAAGCTTTTCAGAATCTCAAAGCCATTTCAGAACAAATTCAAGGACATGCTATTTTCTGTACAAATCAGTTGCAAAAACAATCTGCCACCTACAACCAGCTGCACCCTTCATAACTTAGTGTGGTATGTAGCCCCTACAGAAAAGCAACATGCATTAGTGGAGAGGATACTGAACTTGGAATCAGGGAAACTGAAATTTGAATCTTGCCCGAGACAACTACTAACTATGTGACCTGGGGAAAGCAATTATTAATTTTACTTATCTTTAACCTTTCTTAACCTTAACTTTTTGAGCCTCGGTTTCCTCATCTGTAAAATGAGAATAATAATAATAATAATAACGCAAAGTTGTTGCCAGTATTAAATGAAATCATGTAAGACATTGCAAATGGCAAAGCATATAAATTCAAGACATTATTATTAGAGTGGTACTCAGTTCAGTATCTACTCCCTTCCCCTAATTGCTTTTTTCAGTTTTCTCAGTGTCAGTACCAGAAAATTATATTTTTATTCATCTTTGAGTCTCCTTCTTTGAATTTATCAGGTTGCTCTGCTTGACATTTCCTATGTACTTAATCAATAAAGAGAAATGCTCCTTCTTTAAGGTGTTTAGAGGATGTCTTTGCAAAGTTTGAGGCATATCTTATCAATGATGAGTCAAGGATCATAATATATTCATGGTATTGAATACCTAAAATATTAAAGGACCACTTTAAGGAGGCCAATAGGTGTTAGAAAGAGATCAATAACTTCCTAGCTGGGTGACCTTGGGCCAGACCCAATGGCCACACAGCTCTTCTGTCTTAGAATTGATATTAATAGAAGATAAGGGTTAAGAAAGAACAGAAAGAAGGAAGGAAGGAAGGACTGAAAGAACAAAGGAACAAAGTATACCTAGTTTCTATCAAATTGCACTATAGTTTTCCCAGCAATTTTTTGTCAAATGGTGAGTTCCTAAAGGTTGGATCTTTGGATTTATCAAACACTAACTATGGTTATTTACTACTGTGCATTCTGTACCTAATCTATTCCACTGATCCATCACTGTTTCGTAGCCAGTACCAGATTGTTTTGATGATTACTATTTTGTAATATAGTTTGAAATCTGATACTTCTAGGCCACCTTCCTTTCCATTTTAAAAATTGACTACCTTGTTATTCTTGATCTTTTTTCTTCCATATGGATTTTGCTATTATTTCATCTGGCTCTATAAAATAATTCTTTGATAGTTTAATTGGTATGGCACTGAATAAATGAGTTCAGGTAGGAATGTCATTTTTATTATATTGACTTAGCCTCCCACTGAGCAATTAATATTTCTCTACTTGTTTTGGTCTGTCTCTATTTGTGTGGAAAGCATTTTGTAATTATGTTCATTTAGTTCCTGAATCTGGAACTGATCTTTCTCCTTCTTCAAGTTATTTCAGGAATAAACCACAAGTAATTTGAATAATCCCATCCAGTTTCCCAGGGGAAATCTCACTTGCCTGAGAGAAAATAGCGAAGAGAGTAAGAGTATGCTTCATAGGTCTTTAGACTTGTAGAGAGTGTTGACACATTTGGGAAGTTCTGGGAGAGAAAAACAAAACAAGACTATGATAGTCAGCATTTGCCAGCATGGAATGAATGGATGATGAAAAGCTTTTAATTAGTATTTATTGTGTGTCAAGTGCTGTGCAAAGAATGAAACAGGAAGAGAGATTCCACAAGGACTAAGAGAATATAATGGATCTAACACCTATAAGATCTTTTATATGTGGAACACTGGTAGTTGGGAACAAAAGTAGCATTTAGAAATGGAGACCCTGGTAGGTGAGATAAGTTTGAAGGATAAATACACTCTGGAAAGAGGTCTTAAGCACTATCCCCCCATAGGTACTGAAAAAACACTATTGCTTGGAAAATGAAATAATTGTAACCTGTTGGTAGCCAAGAAGAGCTGCAGATGGAGAGATAAACTAAACAGAACCCTCAGCCCGGAAAATATCTTGAACTATCTTTGAAGGCTGTAGAAGCTTTATATAGAGCAATGCCAGACTTTTACATGAGGATGTGACAGAGAACCATGAATGACAGTCATCTGCTAGGAACTGAGGAAAGCTGAAGGAACCAGATTAGCAAAAGGAGCTTATGAAGGAAGTAGGAATGGGTTTCATTTACTCACTGGAAGCAAGAGCTATGATAACACATAGAGGGAATTATTGATATGGAGAAATGATGCCTCTGTGCTTCCTTCTAGACACCCAAGGCAGTAATATAAATGAATGAGGTTAAAAAACAAACAAACCTATGGGGAGCAGTTCACATCCATAGAAAATAATATTCACCTACTAAATAAACCCATTCATATTTTGGACCTTCTAGAGATATGCACTTGAAAGGGAGCTGGTGACTACCAGAACAGTGCCAGTTACTGAAGTTCCTACATCATCTGGATGAAGGCAATGAGCCACAGAAATAAGAAATTGCCCAATTGATTCAGGCTTTTGGTTTCAAGAGGGAGCTTCTGGAGCAAGGACTTCAAAACATGGGAGGAGTAGACACTTGGAAAAGCTCTAGCGACCCAAGGATCCACAGGTATAACTGCTATTTGCTAAAATAATTTTAACAACCTCTATGTGCATTCTTTTGTAGGCTTGGCCTATTCAAAGGTGTTTAGGATTGTCTTACCCCAAAGTGGCAAATTAGCAGGAAATTCTCCTCCCTTTGCTTCCTCCTGACTATAAAAGACTATCAACCCTAGTTTTCAGGAGCTCCTAGTTTGCTTTCCTTGAAGAGCTGACAAGTTTCTGAACGCACTTTATGTATATTGTAGTATGTCTTGAATCATAACAATAAAGACCTAGGTAGCTGGTGCATGTCTTCATGTATCATTTGTTTGAAAATCAATAAATTGCAATCAGATACGTTTTCTGTGAGCATAACCTGTGTCATTCCCCCTTAATTCTAAATAAATCATTACACAAAGACAAGATCATTATCCAGCACCCAGTACAATGCCTGACACATAGCAATTGCTTAATAAATGTTTATTGACTTGGTTAATTGACTTGATTTTATTAACTAAATTAATGATAAGAATAGCACAGAATAAATGGCAGGGAAGGATCATGATCTTGCCTACTGAAAGGAGTACTCATATTGGTGAGGACACGGATCCTTCAAAGTATATAAATACCTTTTCTAACATGCTTTTATTTTTGTACATATCTCATCCCCTCCTAGAATATAATATCCTTGAGGGCTGGAACTATCACTTTTCATCCTTGTATCACCAACATCTTGCTCATAGTAGGTCCTTATTAAATAATTGTTGAATTAAATTGTATAATTTACTGATTAAAAAAGATAGACTTTTTTGTTCTGGTGTGCGTAAACTTGGATATTAGGTGAAAATTCTATTGTTTATTCTCATTATCATAGAACTTCACACAGCAGAGTACTTTATTCACAGTTGTTATTTGTTAAGCCTCCCATATTATCTCTGTGAGATACTTCTGAATTATTTCCCTAATTTTGCAGGAAGGAGGTAGTAGTAGTCTCTCGGTAACCGAGGATGACGATTGTCTTTGTGTGTTTTTGTGCACAAAGACACTTGTGCATGAAGATTTAAGTGGAAAAGTCGGTGCACAGAGACAGTCCCACTCTCTTGGCGTTGGAAGCCTGGGTCCAGTGGTACGAAAAGTCGTTACACCTGGAGACTTCCTCAGCTGCATTGGATGGCCATGTTGTCTTTTGTGCTCCAACACACCCTAGGCACTCCACAGTGCTTTGCTGCGTTGCCATCTCAGCCGTTGAACCTTCTTATTGGTTTCTTCCGTCTGTTCCGCCAAAGCAGTCTTCACATGCTGGGTGAGCAAAGCCCTAGTTCACCATGGGTCGACGACCCGATGGCTACCCTCACAAGGTTTGCCGGCCTGTCGAAGCCGTTGCCCGGGGTGTGGCCACTGCCGCATGCTAGCAGCTACTGGGAGCCACAAGTGAGAGCTGGGTGTCAGGTGAGGGTCAGAGGCTGGAGAGCTGCCCTAGGAGGGCACGACAAGCCCTCCATACCAGAGATACTACTCCTCCCTGAGCACCCCATACACCCCCAGGAAGGAAATAGAGAGAAAAATAGTACTTTGCTAAAATGAAGAGATTTTTTTAAAGTAAGTTTGGTTCAATTACCTCTTTATTTCATTCTACAAAGTCCATAAAAGCTTCCTGTAAGTATATGTCTCCTAACTGAGCATATCAAGTATGGCATCGGGAGAAGGGATAGCAAAACAGGGACTGCAACAGAGGGAAGAGAGATATAATACAAAGGAATGATATGGGGTTTAATTTAGTTAAATTACTTAGTTGAATGAATCCAATACAAATAGATCTATAATCCATTTGTCTTCAGTAATACAGAATGCAATCAATCCATGATTACCCATCTTTTTTTTTCTTTTTTCACCGTTCTACATTTATTTTTTCAACTCATTAGCTCAATTTAAATATTTCCTAAGTAGAAGACAAAGAAAGAATAATAATCACATAACATTTTACCCATAAAGCTTGAATACACACTCTCACAAATTCACATAATGTAGGAGAGAGTAGGCAAAAAGAGTAGGCAAAAAAAAAATCCTTTACTAGGATAAAGAGGGACACATGTGATCAGGGTAATTCAAAATTTAAGAACTTTGAACATTGATGTCCTTTATCTTTCTCAAGAACTGTCTTTACAAAATTCATTGAAGGGCATGGCATCTGTATTAGATGAGTGACTCCACCAATCAGGTGTGCTGCTCCACAGCTCTTCATAGGGCTCAGTGTCTCAGTTGGATGGACTGATCTTGATCTGGTGGACTGTTCCATTACTACTCCTCTACTAAACTAAATTCCCAAACACCCCCCCCCAACCCCCCCAAAACCCCCCACTACCCCTCCCTCAGTGGGGCTTGTTTCTTTCTTCTTTTTTTAAACATTATTTTATTTGGTCATTTTCATACATTATTCATTGGAAACAGAGATCATTTTCTTTTCCTCCTCCCCCTCCCACCACCCTTCCCCTAGCTGATGCACAATTCCACTGGGTATCACATGTGTCCTTGTTCTGAACCCATTTCCTTGTTGTTGGTATTTGCATTAGGGTGCCCCTCAACCCCTGTGGTCAAGCGGTTACCTTTCCTCGGTGTTTTTACTCCCACAGTTTGTCCTCTGATTAAGGATAGTGTTTTTTTCTCATAGATCCCTGCAGATTGTTCAGGGACATTGCATTGCCATTAATGGAGAAGTCCATTACGTTCGATTGTACCACAGTGTATCAGTGTCTGTGTACAATGTTCTCCTGGTTCTGCTCCTTTCGCTCTGCATCACTTCCTGGAGGCGGTTCCAGTCTCCATGGAATTCCTCCACTTTATTATTCCTTTTAGCACAATAGTATTCCATCACTAACATATACCACAATTTGTTGTCATTCCCCAATTGAAGGGCATCCCCTCCTTTTCCAATTTATTGCCACCACAAAGAGTGCAGCTATGAATATCCTTGTACATGTCTTTTTCCTTATTATCTCTTTGGAGTATAAACCCAGCAGGGCTATGGCTGGATCAAAGGGTAGATATTCTTTTAGTGCCCTTTGGGCATAGTTCCAAATTGCCCTCCAGAATGGTTGGATCAATTCACAATTCCACCAGCAATGAATTAGTGTCCCCACTTTGCCACATCCCCTCCAGCATTCATTACTTTCCTTTGCTGTCATGTTAGCCAATCTACTAGGTGTGAGGTGTTACCTCAGAGTTGTTTTGATTTGCATCTCTCTGATTATAAGAGATTTAGAACATTTTTTCATGTGCTTATTAATAGTTTTGATTTCTTTGGCTGAAAACTGCCTCTTCATGTCCCTTGCCCATTTCTCAATTGGAGAATGGCTTGATTTTTTTGTACAATTGATTTAACTCTTTATAAATTTGAGTTATTAGACCTTTGTCAGAGCTTTTTGTTATGAAGATTGTTTCCCAATTTATTGCTTCCCTTCTCATTTTGGTTATATTGGTTTTGTTTATACAAAAACTTTTTAATTTGATGTCATCAAAATTATTTATTTTACATTTTGTCACTCTTTCTATGTCTTGCTTGGTTTTAAAGTCTTTCCCTTCCCAAAGGTCTGACATGTATACTATTCTGTGTTCACATAGTTTACTTATAGTTTCCTTCTTTATGTTCAGGTCATTCACCCATTCTGAGTTTATCTTGGTGTAGGATGTGAGGTCTTGATCCAGACCCTACTCTCTCCCACATTGTCTTCCAGTTTTCCCAGCAGTTTTTGTCAAATAGTGGATTTTTGTCCCCAAAACTGGGGTCTTTGGGTTTGTCATTAAAGCTTCCTCAGAGGGGAGAGAGAAGCTTTAAGGTAGGAAGATAGAGAAAGGATAGAAGTTTTAGATACCATGAGGGGGATGATGGAGTCGAATTAGAGATATGAGGTGGCAGGAATGAGTCTTTATTAATTATCAATGAGCCACAGCCAAGCTCTGATCAAAGGACCCTTCCGAAGGCTTTTACCAGTCCAGAGATCCAAATTCAATACCACACAGGTCGGAGAGATGATAGAGAAAGATTAGAGATGGAGCCTGGCCAAAGGCCAGGCTCCAGCAAAGACAGCCATCAGTGCGAGCTGGAAGGGAGGAAGAGCAGAAGAGAGCGAGGCAGAGCTGGCTGGACCCTATTTATATGCAAATATACACAGTACATAGGGATGACTATCATTGGTTAATGACAAGGTATAGGTGTGGTTTCTCTTAACCAGGTGAGCACAAAGAAACCTGTGTTCCCACCTAACCTGGGGGAAGCTGGGGTCAAGGGTCAGAGGCTTTCCCAGCCATGTGCAATACTGTTCTAAAACAATCTGTACATACCAACTGTTCCCTTTGCCCATAGCTAGGGGTGGACTGCTACAGTCATAGACTGTCTTGCTGAGGTCACTTACCCCAAGTCTATTCCATTGATTCTCCTTTCTGTCTCTTAGCCAGTACCAAATTGTTTTGATGACCACTGCGTTATAGTATAGTTTGAGATCTGAGACTGCAAGGCCACCTTCCTTTGTATTTTTTTTTCATGATTTCCCTGGATATCCTTGATCCTTTGTTCTTCCAAATGAACTTTGTTATGGTTTTCTCTAATTCAGTAAAAAAGTTTTTTGGTAGTTCAATGGGTATGGCACTAAATAGATAAGTTTGGGTAGGATGGTCATTTTTATTATGTTAGCTCATCCCATCCATGAGCAATCAATGTTTTTCCAATTGTTTAGATCTAGTTTTAATTGTATGGAGAGTGTTGTGTAATTGTGTTCATATGGTTCCTGTGTTTGTCTTGGCAGATAGATTCCTAAGCATTTTATATTGTCTCGGGTGACTTAAAATGGAATTTCTCTTTCTAATTCTTTCTGCTGAACTGGGTTGGAGATATATAGAAATGCTGATGACTTATGTGGGTTTATTTTGTATCCTGCAACTTTGCTAAAGTTGTTGATTATTTTGACTAGCTTTTTGGTTGATTCACTAGGATTCTTTAAGTAAATCATCATATCACCGGCAAAGAGTGACAGCTTGGTCTCTCCTCATTGCCAATTTTAATACCTTCAATTTCTTTTTATTCTCTGATTACTACTGCTAGTGTTTCTAGTACAATGTTAAATAATAAAGGTGATAATGGGCATCCTTGTCATTAGGGAGATTGGCCTATAGTTTTCTTTCTCTGTTTTTAACCTGCCTGGCTTTGGGGTCAGTACCATGTTTGTGTCGTAAAAAGAATTTGGTAGAACCCCTTCTTGGCTTATTCCGTCAAATAGTTTGTATAATATTGGGATTAGTTGTTCTTTGAATGTTTGATGGAATTCATTTGTGAATCCATCTGGACCTGGGGATTTTTTCTTAGAGAGTTCTTTGATGGCTTGTTCAATTTCTTTTTCTGATATGGGGTTGTTTAGGTAATTTATTTCTTCTTTTAGTCTAGACAATTTATATTTTTGTAAATATTCATCCATATCACCTAGATTGCCATATTTTTTGCCATATAATTGGGCATAGTAGTTTTTAATGATTGCCTTAATTTCCTCTTCATTAGAGGTGAAGTCTCCCTTTTCATCTTGGATACTCAATTTGTTTTTTTCTTTCCTTTTTTTTAATTAGACTGACTAGTACTTTGTCTATTTTATTTGTTTTTTCAAAGTTTTTTTCAAAGTACCAGCTTTTAGTCTTATTTATTAAATCAATAGTTCTTTGACTTTCAATTTTATTGATTTCTCCTTTGATTTTTAGGATCTCTAATTTAGTTTTCATCTGAGGATTTTTAATTTGTTCACTTTCTAGTTTTTTTATTTTAAGGTATGAGAAGGTTGCATTTATTATTTCTGCCCTTTTGCACTTGTTTGCAATGTTTTTGTGCCCTAATACATGGTCAATTTTTGTGAATGTACCATGTGCTGTTGAAAAGAAGGTGTATTCCTTTTTGTCCCTATTTATTTTTCTCCACATGTCTACTAACTCTAATTTTTCTAAGATTTCATTCCCTTCTCTCACCTATTTCTTATTTATTTTTTGGTTTGATTTATCTAGTTCAGATAGAGGAAGGTTCAGATCTCCCACTAGTATAGTTTTTCTATCTATTTCATCCTTGAGCTCCTCTAGTTTCTCCTTTAGAAATTTGGATGCTATGCCATTTGGTTCATACATATTGAGTACAAATACTTCCTCGTTGTCTATACTGCCTTTTATCAGGATGTAATTACCTTCCCTATCTCTTTCAACTAGATTTATTTTTACTTTGGCTTTGTCAGATATCATGATTGTGACTCCTGCCTTCTTTTTATCAGTTGATGCCCAATAGATTTGGCTCCATCCTCTTACTTTCATCTGTAGCAGTCCACACCTAGCTATGGACAAGGGAAACAGAATGTACAGAGTGGCTTAGAAGAGAGCATGCTCAGTCTTGGCTAGGAAAGCCTCTGACCCTTGATCCCAGCTTCCCCCAGGTTAGGCGGGAAAACAGGTTTCTTTGTGTTCACCTGGCTAAGAAAAACCACACCTATACCTTGTCGTTAACCAATGATAATTATCCCTATGTATTGTGTATATTTGCATATCAAAGAGATTAAAAGGAGAGCCACAGCAGTCTCCACCCTCTCGGATCTTAGCTCTCACCTATGTCTGTCTTTGCTTGGCCAGAGGCCAAGCTCCATCTTTAATTCCTTTCCTTCTCTATCTCTCTCACCTGGGACCTAGCCTTTGGCCAGGCACTTTCTTTTCTCTATCATGTCTCTGACCCGTGTGGTATTAAACTTGGATCATTGGACAGAATTAGCCTTTTGAGAGGTCCACTGATCGGAGTTCTGCTGTTGCTCCTTTGTAATCAATACGGCCTGGTTTCTGATTCATTTCTGCCATCTCATATCTGTAACTTGGCTCTGCCACACCCCTTGCGGAATCCTAAACTACTATCCTTTCTCTATCTTTCTTACCTTGTGGCTTCTCACTGGCGAGAGGTTACACCACCCTATGCGTATCTACCTTCCTCATGCGTGTTTCTTGCAGATAGCATATGATAGGGTTTTGGATTCTAATCCACTCTGCTATTCGCTTGTGTTTTATGGGTGAGTTCATTCCATTCACATTCAGAGTTATGATTACTAGCTGTGTATTTCCCCAGCATTTTGATTTTTACTCCTGGTCCTGCCTTTTCTTCTTTCACTATTTCCTTCAACACCAAAGTTTGTTTATAATCAGCCCCCCTAGTTCCCACCCTTATTTTACTTCCCTTTCTACCCCCCTCCCTTCTTATTTCCCCCTTATTTTCCCCTGTAGTCTTTTTAAAATTCCCCCCCCCAACTTCTCCCTCCCTTGTACTGCTTCCCTCCCTACCAGTCCGTTTTTTACCCTTCTACTCCCCTATAGGGCACAAATCTATTCTCTGCCCCAATGGATTGGATTGTTCTTCCCTCTTTGGGTCAATTTCAAAGCACGTAAGAGTTGAGTATTTCCTATCTCCAACCTCTTTACCCTTCCAGTGTATCGATGTTCTCCCCCCTCTCACCATGAGCTTCTTTGTGACATGTAAATTTACCCCTATTTGTTTCTTTTCCCGTTTCTTTTTAATATTAACCTCTTTTTTTTTTTTAGCTCTGGTTGTATATTGTAATATTTAAAATAGTTAAAAGCCATAAACTGTGAGAGTTAAAATGGTTGAGGTTGTAACTGTAGTGAGTAAAATAGTGGAAGATATAAATTATAGTAGATATAAGAGTGGGTGAATAAATTTAACCGCAGAACATATGTTTCACTATAGTATCTTGGTTTTAAATCAAATATAAGGTGGTCGCTTTGGTAATATTCCCAATTATGAATATACCCAAGTCAACTGGGTTTTATAGAGAATTTAATTAATAATACAAATGAGAAATTAAAGAAAAGAGAGAAAGAGAGAAAAAGGAAATAAGTATGAAGGGCCTTAAGCCAACATGGCCTAGACCTGAGTCTTAAGAGAGAGAGATCAGTCAGTTAGTCTTTTATCATTGACCACAAGGTCTGTCTAAGTAAGGGATTCAGAGGGACAGAGTCTCCCCAGAGGGAGTTCCAGCCAGAGTCAGCCTCCCTTGAGAGACCTCCTTAGAGAATTTCTCCAAGAGCTTCCCTTCTACAGAGCCTCTCTCAAGAGATTCTTCCCAAGCGATCCTCATAAGACCTTTCTCCAAAAGGATTGTCCTTCTCAAGAGATTCTGCTTTTTCTTATATAGGGTTTTTTCTCCTATGTCACCTCCCCTAAGTCCTTACATCTACTAATCACAGTAGACGTTTTCCAAAGGACAACCCATTCTAAAAACACTGCTGGGTCGAGTTAATCCCTTTAGTAAGTTTGAATCAGAAAAAACACTGCAGGGTCAACTAATCCCCTCAGTAAATCTGAACCAGAGAAAACACAGCTGAGTCGACTAATCCCCTCAAGAGAAAACCTCTACGTAACTTTTCACCTCTTTGCTCCTGGCAAGTTTACAAGTTGCCCGACCTTTATAGGTACCTAGCATCCCATTGTATCAATTCTAAAAACAGGCATGGCTCAAAGAACTCCCTGCCTCATCATAAGCATGGGTCCAAGTACTTTCATTGTTTAGCAAGGTGTTTTCTCCCCTAAAGCAGTCTTAAGTACGGGTGGAGTAGAGGTCCTCCCATTTCTGATCCTGGTGAGTTCTCACAGTCAAAATGGGGAATGTTCCCAGTAAGGAATTGTTCCAATTGAGAATTCCCCATTGAGGAAAATTTTTAACATTCACAAGTCTGAGAAATTTCAAGATTTACTCTCTCTCTCTCTCTCTCTCTCTATATATATATATATATATATATATATATATAGATAGATATATATATATAGATATATATGTATATATACACACATATGTATATGTATTCATGTATGCATATATCTACATACCTATTTATGTCTTGTCCTTTCATCCTATACAGTTTGTCACTGTTCCCTCTAAGTGTAATTCTTCTAGCTGCCCAGGTGATAGCAACAGTTTTTAAGAGTTACCAATGACCTCTTTTCTTATAGGGATACATATAATTTTAACTTATTGAGTCTCTTAAAATTTTTTTTGTTGTTTTGTTTTTCTTTTTCTCCTCTTTTTTAATTACCTTTTGATGATTATCTTGAGTTCTGTGCTTGGACATCAAATTTTCTGTTCAGGTCTGGTCTTTTCTTTACAAATGCTTGGAATTATTCTATTGTATTGAATGACCATACTTTCCCCTGTAAGAATATAGTCACTTTTGATGGGTATTTGATTCTTGGTTGTAGACCTAGTTCCCTTGCTTTCCATAATATCATATTCCATGCCTTTCGGTCCTTCAGTGTGGATGGAGCCAGACCCTGTGTTATCCTCACTGTGTTTCCATGGTATCCGAATGGCTTCTTCTTGGCAGCTTGTAATATCTTTTCTTTGGTCTGATAGTTTTTGAATTTGGCTATAACATTCCTGGGTGTTATCAGTTGGGGATTAAATACAGGGAGTGATCTGTGGATTCTTTCAATCTCCACTTTCCCCTCTTGTTCTAGGATATTGGGACAGTTTTCCATAATAATTTCCTGTAGTATTATGTCCAGGCTTTTTCTTTTGTCATGGTCTTCTGATAGACCAATGATTCTTAAATTGTCTCTTCTCGAATGATTTTCTAAATCGTCTGTTTTGTGAATGAGATGTTTCCTATTTTCCTCAATTTTTTCATACTTTTCATTTTGTTTTATAGTGTCCTGCTGCCTTGTGAGGTCACTTAATTCCAGTTGTTGTATTCTGGTTCTTAAAGGCTGGAGTTCGTCCCTGGCTTTTTGGTCATTCTTTTCCTTCTGGCCTGATTTTCTTTGAAGGTTGTCTTTCATCCTCTTTACCTCGTCTTTCATCTCCTTTGCCTCATTTTTCATTTCCTTTGCCTCATTTTCCAGCTGGTTGATTTTGGCTTTCAAGACACTATTTTCTTGTTTTAGTTCAAGTGCCTCTGTTTCCAGATGACTTTTTAATTTTTAAGTTCTTCTCCCAATTTTCTTCAGCTTCTTTTAATTGTGTTTTGAGTTCTTCCACAGCCTGTATCCAATTTGCTGGGATTTCTGATGTATCGTTTGCTGATCTCTCCCCCTCTGTTCTGTTTGCTGAGTAGAAGCTCTCTATTGTAGTTTCTTTCTTCTTTTTCTATTGTTTGCTCAAATTCACCCCTTCTTCACTCCCTGTATTTGTCTGTGTTCTTGCTCCTCTCATTTTTTTGGTTTTGGGGGCTTCTGTCATTCTCCCCTCTTGGAGTTTTAACAGGAGATTTCTTGGTGTAGTCTCTGGTTGGGGGTTATTGGGGTTTGAGCTTCCCTGTCCTCTGGAGGCTTTTGATTGGATTAAAGTCTAGCAGTCAATGAGGATGGGTGTGGAGCCTGGGTTTCCTTGAGTTCTTGAGACTTTTGATGGGATTAAGTTCGGCTTAGTTGGGCTGCGTGTGCTCTGAGTCCAAAACTTCCTGGAAGGCTGGAGAAAATATGGAGGATATCCACAGCTCCGGCCAGGCTGCCAGGTCTATGCTCCCTCTCTAGCTCCTTCCCCACCATCTGTGTTGGATGCTCTGAACTTGGCCAGCTCTGTTTACAAGGTATGCCCTTCAGACCAGCACCTTTGCCCCCCCAGAAGTTCCCGCTGCCGCTGGAATCTCAGAGCTCTGGGTGGGAGGAGGGATGGGTCCTGGGACCTTCCTTCTGTCTTCCCCTTAAACCCAAATGTTCTCAGATTCCAGCTTTTTGGGGGGCATACCTTTTGAATTAAGTCCAGCAAGAGGGTTCCTTGGCTCTGTCTTGTTAAGTTTGATTTTCAGTCCCCTGGGAGCATTCAGTTTGTGATAGGTTAGGAAAGGTATTCAGAGGTCTGAACTTCTGATCCTTCTAGGCCACCATCTTACCCATCTTTTTTTTTTTTAACCCTTACCTTCTGTCTTAGAGCCAGGGTCACAAAACTGGGAAGTGTCTGAGGACATATGATTACCTATCTTGTATGATTCTATCTGTGTTCTTCCAGAAGTTTGACCCAGGAACTACTTAAAATGCCCACTGGCCTTATTTGCTTTCTTCTTTGAAAAATGAATTATTTTTAAAAAAATTATTAATTTGACAAACATAAACAGTAACACTTCCTATATCCAAAGAAAAAAGAAGGTTGAGTGTAAAAGCATGAATCACATTATCCCATTTAGTCCAATTACACTTATCAGGTGAGAATATATCTTAGTTTCTATATCTTGGATTGAGAAAACATTTAGATATTTCGCTAGGTATAAATGTGGGCTGAACAATCCTTAAGTGCAATAGGAAGTTTATTCTGATTGGTTAAAGAACATGTAGCATAGGCTTTTTATGAAAACATGATTTGTATCAATTGTTCTTAATATATTAACCTTGGTAAATACTCCTTTCTAAAAGCTAATTAAGTCTGGCCAACTAATTGGTATTAAATGATAGTCATGGTGGGATGGATATACACTAATTGGTACTTATGCTATTGTGTTAAGAGAATTTCTGACAACTTTCTTACCACCATTTACTTAACATGAAGTATGTCATGTAGTTAGTTAGAGACTATAAATTCAAGCTTGAAAACTCAACTATAGGAACCAGGTACAGATCTTCCCCTTTTGCTATCTGTTCTTTGATGGGAAAACCATTGCCTTTCCTTTGGAAATTCCATTGTACTGACCTGCTTATGTAATTAAAACCTATATAATGTAGCTTAAAACTAATGCAAAGGACTTGCTGACTTTATGTTCAGTGAAACCTGAATGTAATAAAATACAATTTCCCCCTATTTCTGTGCTATTGATTGTATATTGGCAGCAGTACCTAATTAGCAGATCCTCAAGTAAGTTCTGTCAAAATTCACGGTGACCATGAAAGAATAAGTAAGATCAAGTACTCTAGTACAGACAAACTAGATTTTACTTAGGAAGATTTATGGGAATGTGAACTTTAAATTACTCCACCCTAGATTAGATCTTACTTTATGGTGAAGATAAAGTTGTAATCTCCTAATTGAACAATGAAGGTACTTAGTTCTTACTTTATAGTGAAGCTAGAACTTTAAGTTAAGTCTATTTTTAGATCTTAATACAAAAAGGTGTTAAGTAACTATAAAGGGTAAATTAATCACAAAAAGGTCAAGTAACTTACAAAAGGTGAACTTAACAAAGAAGTATTAAGTAACTCTAAAGATATAATCTAATCAAAGAAGATGAGAACTAAAGAACGGGCATTTAGAGGAGGAGACACAAGGGTAAAAGGTCTATATATTTGTCTCACTTCCTCTCTCCAGACCTTTTGGCAGCGGAAAATTGGCTAGTGGCAGTGTGTTGGGCCTTTTGGCATCTTGATGTGGCTACAAGCTATTGTCCAGTTTGGTGGTGAGTTTTTTCTCCTTTACTTTCCAAACTTATCCTCTTAGACGCCTCTAATCTCCTTCAGAGACCTAGCAGTGGAAATCTTCAGCTCCCCCTGGCACAGGCCAGGTGGTAGAAATCCTATACCCTCTTCCCTCTTTCTCCTTAAATCCTTCCCTCTATATTAATTAAAATGACCATAAACTTCCAGACTGACTTGGGTATTTTATTTGGGATTTTTTCCCTGGTGACCAATTAATTTAGATTTAAGTCACAACCCTAAAATTATCTTTATAGTCAGGAGCTGGTAAAGTTACAGTTCTATCTAGAAAATCACAGAGACAGTGTTTTGTATATTTGTCTGTATTGTGTATCTACTTCTTAGGCCCCAATAATCTATTAGACCATAAACTGTTGCACTCAGAGTGATCGACCAGGCATCTGAACAGTATTGTAAAGAGTTCGGCATTGTGATACAGGGCTCAAAAGCAATATCTCCATCGAAGAACTTAGTATTTTGATGGAAGATCATCCTCTGTTTCTAGATGAAAACCCAGGTTAAGACTAGGATTCATTTGAAGGGAAACACCCTCAAGGGGTTCAGAATCTAATGGAGGAGAGGACAAACATATATGTACAAACTGGGTAAATTGGAAATAAATAGGAGAGGGAAAACATTCTAGATATTGGGATAGCCAGAGCAAATGCCCAGACCTAAGTAATGGAGCATCTTGTTTATTTTGTCCTCCCCTCTATCTTCCCAAATTAATTTTTTTCCTAACCCTGTTCTCCATTTCTGTCAGTGGCACCATTGTTAGCCCAGTCATCCTAGTTTAAAAGATTAGTTCACCTTTGACTCATTACATCCATCCCCTTTATCTAATTACTAAGACCTAACAATATTCCATTCTCTCTTCACTATCTTTTCCTTACCATTTTCACTAACACCAAAGTGATACAGATTACAATTTTGGCTCAGAGATAAAGTGTTGTAAAGATGGGAGATTACAATCAATACTTGCAAATAATTGATCTTTAAATAGTGTAATTATTGAGGCTTTTTTTTTTTTGTAACACCAAAGCCACTACCTGATGACTGCCCTCCTCCTCCTCCCTGCCTAGCATAATCTTCCTTTGTAGCAAAGTTTGTTAAGCCAAACAAATCAGCACATTGTCCATATCTGACAACCTATGCCTCATTCTATAACTATAGTTCACCATCTTTTTGTTCTAAGAAGGGAGGCCTAGTTATTTATTTATTTATTCGTTTATTTATTTATTAACATTATTTTTTATTTGGTCAATTTTGAACATTATTCCTTGGTTACAAAAATCATTTTCTATTCCTCTCTCCCCTCCCTCAACCCCTCCCATAGCCGATGCTCAATTCCTCTGGGTATCACATGTGTCCTTGATCAGAACCCATTTCCATGTTGTTGGTGTTTGCACTAGGATGTTCATTTCAAGTCTACATCCCCAATCATATCCCCCCAACCTATGTAATCAAGCAGTTATTTTTCTTTGGTGTTTTTACTCCCATAGTTTGTCCTCTGAATGTGGATAGTGTTCTTTCTCATAGATCCCTCCAAGTTGTTCAGGATCACTGCATTGCCACTAATGGAGAAGTCCATTACATTCAATTGTACCACAGTGTATCAGTCTCTGTGTACAATGTTCTCCTGGTTCTGCTCCTTTCGCTCTGCATCACTTCCTGGAGGTTGTTCCAGTCTCCGTGGAATTCCTCCACTTTATTATTCCTTTTAGCACAATAGTATTCCATCACCAACATATACCACAATTTGTTCAGCCATTCCCTAATTGATGGGCATCCCCTCATTTTCCAATTTTTTGCCACCACAAAGAGTGCAGCTATGAATATTCTTGTACAAGTGTTTTTCCTTATTATCTCTTTGGGGTATAAACCCAGCAGTGCTATCTATGGCTGGTTCAAAGGGCAGACAGTCTTTTAGCTCCCTTTGGGCATAATTCCAAATTGCCCTCCAGAATGGTTGGATCAATTCACAACTCCACCAGCAATGCATTAACGTAAGGGAGGCCTATTTATTGCCAAGTCACAGTTAGGGATTCCAACTAATCAGACATCTACCAGTGATCTCACTCTGCAGTCATCATTCTTGACTTTCCTTATTGGAATAATGTCTCTTAGAAGGTAGAAGCAGCATGAGGTTGGGGCTTAGGGATGGTTAGCTGATCTTTGGGTGATCATATGTTTGATCTGGTTGCCAGTAAACCTATTTGGTCTCTTGAGTGCAGACTGGCAAGTAATGAAACCAGTTAGAAGCTATCCATTACCCTTCATGGGCCAGCTCTCAGTTAATACTGGCAAACAGAGAAAGAGAAAGAGAGAGAGAGGCATTAAGAGAGATACAGACAAAGACAGAAAGAGAGGGAGAAGAAGAGAAGGAGATACAGAGAGTTAATATTGGCAAACAGAGAGAGAGAAGGAGAGAGAGAGGATAAGAAAGTCAGAGACAGGAAAGAGAGAGAGAGAAGAGAGAGAGAGAGAGAGAGAGAGAGAGAGAGAGAGAGAGAGAGAGAGAGAGAGAGAGAGAGACAAGAGAGACAGAGAGAGAGAGACAGAGAGACAGAGAGAGACAGAGAGAGACAGAGAGAGAGAGAGAGAGAGAGAGAGAGAGAGAGAGAGAGAGAGAGAGAGAGAGAAAGAGAGAGAGAAAGAGAGAAGGAGGGAGAGAAGGAGGGAGGGACCAGGAGAGGAGAGACAAAGAGAGAGACAGAAACAGAAACAGATAAAAATTGAAGCCTTGCCAGAAACTGTCTAGCTATTTGACAGGTATCGAGATTAGCTCATTATGAAGCATGAGTAGGTACTGATTGCTCAGCTTTATAAAAATATGTAATTAAATATATGACTTTTATCTATGTCAAGGCCAGCTGAGCCTCATGGGGCCTGTGTAGAGGAGGGCTTAAAAAGCAGAAGATTCCCAGTAGTCTTTGACCAAAGAGTGTACTCTTCTGCAAGCATACTTCATGGAATTGACTTCAGACTCACTGAATGTTTCCTATTTCTTGAGTCCTACTTGGTTTAATGGCTGGCATTCCTGTTCTGTTTCCTTCTTGTTAATTTGCACCAGTGGATCTCTGGGTCCATACTGTAAAAGCCAACTCATGGCAAAAACAAATTCATGACTTGGATTTAGTACCCTCTCTGAGTCTATTCCTTCCTTTGTACTCTTCACTTCTGTCACTTTACCCATTATTTTAGGTGAAATACCTAGCCACACTTTGATTCAGACTCTCAAGGCTCTGACCCATCTTACTGAAATCTATTTTACAAAACTCACCAGCAGAATAGTAATGAGGGATTTTGGTCTTTGGAGCAAAGTCACAACAAAATGTTCCCAGGGCCAGGCAGTCTAAAAAGCCCCATCAAATCAACTTTTTAAAGACAAATTTACTTGAAGGTAAAAGATACCTTCGATTTTGTGTATAAGGTCCCATGGCACAGTTCCTAAAATGCTTAAAAACCAACACTAGGAAAGCAGATGAAGATGAGGAAATAGGGTGGGGCCAGCATGGAGAGAAGTCATTTGGGGTGCAGTCACTAGTGAGAGGAAGCAAGTGTGGAGCTTCCTTTTTAAATATTCTTACTAACTAGGCACAAGAAGCATCATGACTTCATGAATAAAGGCCTGACAGAGTCAGAAAGAACTGGATTCAAATCCTGTTTCTGGTTACTTATGGGCTGCGTAACATTAAGGAAATTACAGCTACTTTTATTTGCCAATTTGTGTTGATAGAAACTGAGGGTTATCTACACAAATTAAACCACAAGTCTAAATCCAAAACTAAATTCTTTTGGCTTTGGTGCTAGGTTCAGTTGTTTCAACTTGCTAAAAGAGCAAAGCACCAGTTGCAGAGCTATATATCGCTCTGAGCACTGAGCCCCCAGCCCAGGTAAAAATGCCAAAATCTTGTATTTTACCTTCTGTCTGCAACTATTTGTCTTGATTCTGATCAAGATTCCTCTCTTAAGAGAGGAAGAGAAGGAAGGAAGGAAGGAAGGAAGGAAGGAAGGAAGGAAGGAAGGAAGGAAGGAAGGAAGGAAGGAAGGAAAGAAGGAAGGAAGGAAGGAAGGAAGGAAGGAAGGAAGGAAAGAAGGAAGGAAGAAAGGAAGAAAGGAAGGAAGAAAGAAAGGAAGGAAGGAAGGAAGGAAGGAAGGAAGGAAGGAAGGAAGGAAGGAAGGAAGGAAGGAAGGAAGGAAGGAAGGAAGAAAGAAAGGAAGAAAGAAAGAAAGAAAGAAAGAAAGAAAGAAAGAAAGAAAGAAAGAAAGAAAGAAAGAAAGAAAGAAAGAAAGAAAGAAAGAAAGAAAGAAAGAAAGAAAGAAAGAAAGAAAGAAAGAAAGAAAGAAAGAAAGAAAGAAAGAAAGAAAGAAAGAAAGATGTCCTAGGGTCAGGCAATACATGAGACACCTTCAAATCAATTTTTTAAAGCAAATTCAATCGAAGATTGAAGGGAAATCTTGAACCCTGGGATGTAGGGTTTCATAGGACAAAGGCAAAGACCTCAAAGGGGATCTTAGATTCTTTCCAAAAAACCACCAGTGAAAAAGTAGAAATTTCACGGGTATCATACCAATATAGCAATGCCTCCCAGTCACAAAAAGGCAAGAAAATTATTCTCTATAGCTACTAGATAGATGCCCACATTATTACATACCACAATCCCATTTCCAGGCCCTGTAATGTTGTGAGTGCCTGCTGGTCAGAGTAATGAGGAAGGACTAAGGTTGAAGTTGGGGTAAAAGAGTATTGTAGCTGCCATAAATCCTAAGGTTGATGCCAAGAGGCTAGACTTTCAGGACAAAATTGAAGACATAGCCAGGAGTCAGAATATGAGTAGTTAACTGGCTTCAGTTATTATCCAGTGTTCTAAAATGAGCAGTAGAACAGACTGGTGGAAAGTGAAAATATACAGGCCAGTGTCAGAATTCTAAGTGATCAATGAAAAGTATAACAGTCCGACCAGCGGCTGCCACATAAGGTATTTCCTTAGTGGGTTTGGGCTTGAGAAGGAGAAAGGAGTCTGAGAAAATGGGTGATAAATAGAGACACAGACAAGTTAATTTAAATGGGGAGTGGCGCTGGTCCCTGATAACATTTTCCTTAGAAAAATAATTAAAGGAAAATGTGAGAAATAACAGAACACGTGGAAGCAAGAGTTCCTAGATAGAAAAGAGGAAAAGAGTATCAAGCGCGAGAATAGAAATCCAAGAGAAGGATCAGAGGGCTGCTTCCCATATTTATTCCAGTGTGGATTGGGAGGTGTTCAACGAATACGTAACAAAGCATAGTTGATTCACATTGGATGCGATGATAATGAGGACACCTTCAGGGTGTGCTGACTTCAACCCACGCTTTGCAAATGAGTTTGGCTCCCCGCCAAATGTTAATGAGTTTGCCCTGAACAAAGGCAGCATGGCTAGGTCAAGAGTCAGCTCACAAATAGAATTCAACCATGTGTCTGCTAATACAATATCCATACATCCTTCATATTTCTTAGATGCGAATATGCCCGGAACGCTACAAAAAGAGACAATTTGTGAGATCCAAGACTGATGGGTAAGTCTACAGAAGAGCACCTGGGATACTCTAGGACATCTTTTGTCCTCCACTTTAATTTTAGTTCCTTATATGGGCAAATAGAGAATACCAAGTGCACCTTATTGACTGAAAGCATAGCAGAACTCTCCAGGTACTAAAGATTGTTATAGAAAGCAAAGAGGATCATCATGGTCCTAACATCCGTATTGCCTAATATTCTCTGGGGATTGATTGATTGATTAACTTTTTTAGAAAAGGAGGACACACAAAAAAGGATATTTTTAATAGCAAAACTATGTCAAAGCATTCTGTAAACTTCACTTAAAAACTTAATCATCATAAAATCTCAACCACTGAGAGGGAAGAAAATTGTAGCACAAAATTAGACCTGAGTGATTGTCCTAATCCTGGCTTGAGATGGAATGTGAGTTCAATTTGTGGTTGGATAATTCATAAGACATCTTGCTATAAACAAGTCTCTAGCTTTGTAAAAGTTTTTAAATTTTTTATTTCATTTGGAAAATAAAGCACCAATGTAGGCCAGGAATCCAAATACCAATCTTAACTTTTTACAGACTGGGTTGGAAATGTTCTCACAATTCTCTTTCTTTGGCTTATTGACTCTACCAACATAAATTCTTTGTGCTAAGAGGATGTTTAATTCTTTGTAATTTTATCTTCCGTGCTTAGCACAAGGTAGGCAATTAATAAATATTTATTGCTAATAGTGACAATATAAACCCATCTACTGAGGGGCAGCTGGGTGGCTCAGTGGACAATCAGGCCCAGAGACTGGAGGTCCTGGGTTCAAATTTGACCTTAGATACCTCCTAGCTATGTGACCCTGGGTAAGTCACTTAATCTCAGTTACCTGGTCCTTACTGTTCTTGGTAAGAAGAAATTTAATTAAGTAACTTTTAATCATTTGTAAGAATTCCTCTATAGTAGTTTGATAAATTGTAATTGTGTGATTTAAATAAGATATAATGGAAATAGAGATAGTATTAAAAACCTCTGCAATGATGGAAATGGCTATACACTTTCCCTTATCTTGTCACACATTCTAGAGGTTGAGATGTGGGGAAATCAGATCCCTAACTTCAGCATTTCATGACCAAGTCACCTGATATAGGGAAAGA
This sequence comes from Monodelphis domestica, assembly GCF_027887165.1. Taxonomy (NCBI): domain Eukaryota; kingdom Metazoa; phylum Chordata; class Mammalia; order Didelphimorphia; family Didelphidae; genus Monodelphis; species Monodelphis domestica. The sequence goes on from NC_077227.1 coordinate 153,005,293, forward strand.
GAAAAGGGGGAGATGCTCTGGTAACCCCTATTATCTACTTCATAAATCCTGTTTTGGACCCTTGTTCTGAACACACCTTGCCCTATTTATAACCCCTGTTGAGTCATTCATTACCTCTGCTTATAAAATCAGTAAGAACTAAGACTCAGGGTCTCAGACCATACTGGGAGTCTATAGTCTCTGGCCTTTGTAACCTATAGCTCTTATAATAAAGCCAGTTTTGTTCAGATTTTTGTCTAGACTTCCATTATTTTTTTAACATCTTCTCCTTTGGAATCATATCAATTCTAGGATGGAAGGGAAGGGGTTTTTTTTTCTCTTTATGTATTTTTCCATGGTGACATGATTTGGGTTCTCTCCCTTCCCTTTCATCTCCCCCCTTCCAGAACTGACAAGCAATTCCACTGGGTTATACATACATATATATAACATATATATATATATATGTATATATATATATATAATATATATCATCATCACTTGAACCCATTTCCACATTATTCATTTTTGTAAAAGGATAATCCTTTAAAACCAAAACCCCAAATCACAAAGCCATATAAACAAATGATAAATTATATGTTTTCTTCTGGATGTCTACTTCCACAGTTCTTTTTCTAGATTTGGATAGCATTCTTTCTCATAATTCCCTTGGAATTGTCTGGATCATTGCATTGCTATTAGTAGCAAAATCTATTACATTTGATAATCCCACAATGTTTCAGTTACTGTGTATAATGTTCTCGTTCTGCTCATTTCACTCTGCATTAGTTCATTTAGGTCTTTCTAGTTTATAGAGAAATCAAGCAATTCATTATTCCTTATCACTTAATAGTACCCCATCACAATCGTATACCATCATTTGTTCAGTCATTCCCCAATCGAAGGACAAGGGTTTAAAAAAAATTAAAATGAAAACAACCATGCATCCAGATTCTAAATCCAGTGTTTTTCCCATTATTCCACCTCATAATGCTTTTCCTCTTCTTAAGTATGAATGAAGGTAAAAGCATTTAAGTGCTTACCATGTGCCAGTCACTGGGATAACTAGACAACTTGAGTACTTTCTGTGGGAGACTATGCAACTTATTCTTATAGCTTTTGCCACTGCTTTGCATGGTTGTTGTTGTCTTTTAATAATTCTTTAAAAAGAAATGCCAGTTTAGAGAATAAGCCCCAAAGGAATAACCCAAAAGTCTTGTTTTTCAGTCATTTTGGAGCCAAAATGCTATTCCCCAGATTAATCACTCATTTAGATTCCCCAGACTTGGTTCTGAATGGCCTTTGATGGTTTCCCAAAGCCCAATCTATCCTTGGAAGATGAAGATTTGTAACTATTGAAGATTATGGTGTCTTCAGCAGTTATGAGTCAGCCAGCCTAACACCTACCTGGCTAATACTTTTTATTGGGTTTTTATTGCCTGGTAGGTTTTCAGTGCTTAACCCACACACAAATTCCTGTGCAATAATTAATTCATACTCAAGCTCATACATTCCACTGGCTTCTCCCTAAGTGCTCACATTCCCCACGAGCAGCTCAGAACTGTACTATTACTATATTTCCCATCTGCTGGATCTTTGTCACTGCTTTCCCTCAAATACTACAAAACTCCACAGGAAGCAGCAGTAGGATTTCAGAGACACACAACCTCTCTAGGCACCAACACTTGGATCCTACCTCACTCCAGAACCCACTCTCCCCTCCAAACTCATCTAGAAATCTGCCTCTTGTTCATGCCGAACACAGAATTAACACCAAATGTTTGCACTCAAATGTCCCTCTTTCTTCATACGCCCCCCCTTAGTGTCTGATTTCCTCACTCAAGCCCTCTTCCTGCTTCATGCGTTTGATGAACTATTGTACTACAAGTATACTCAGACCTGGTTCAGAAGTCTCAAGAATGAGGAGAATGAAGCTCTTATAAAGTGCACTTAATTAGTTTACATGTTGTCTCACAACAGCCTTGTGAACTAGGTGCAATTATTTTCCCCATTTTACAGATAAGGAAACTGAGAATGAGAAATGCTGAGTGACTTGTCTAGTATCATGTAGCTAGAGTTGAAGGCTGGATTTGAATTCATGTCTTCCTATCTCCAAAAGGACTTCTTGGAAAGAATACTGGATAGAGAGTCAGATGAACTAAGTTTGAATCCCAAATCGTGGCTCTGCCACCTATTACTTGCCTTGGGCAAGTCATGTCTCTCTGGGTTTCAGTTTCTTTCTTTTTTTTCTTTTTAAACCCTTACCTTCTGACCCTGAATCAATGCTGTATATTGATTGGAAGGTAGAAGAGCAGCAAGGGCTAGGCAATGGGGGTTAAGTGACTTTGCAAGAGTCGCACATCTAGGAAGTATCTAAGGTCAGATTTGAACCCAGGATCTTCTGTGTCCAGACTTAGCTCTCTATCCACTAGGTCTCCTAGCTGCCACCTTAGTTTTTCATTTATAAACTAAGGGGCTAGATTAGCTGTCCTCTAAGATTCCTTTCAGCTCCAAACCTCTGGTACAATGGCATTCTTTTATAGCCAAGGAGTAATTAAAAGTTATGGACAGAAATAATAGAATAGAAATAGAAAATAGAACCAGAATAAACTATGAAAATGGAAATAGAAAAAGAAAAAAATAGAAAAATTTCCCTTGGAGTTCTTGACATTTATACTATCTGTAACTCCTTGGAGGAGCTCCAGGTTTGTGTCTCACACTGTCACACTATCACTAGCATCAAGAGAATGTTTTTTTAAACTTTTTTTGGAAAGATATTTTATTTTCCCAATTACATGTAATAACAATTTTCCACATAAGTTTTCTGAAGTTCTATGATCCAATTTTTCTCACTCCTTTCCCTCTCCCTTCCCAGAGATGGTGAGCAATTTGATCTGGGTTATACAGGTATTATCATGCAAAACACATTTCCTTATTGTTTATTTTTATAACAGAATGCTCATATAAAACCTAAACCCCCAAATAAAAACCAAAATAAACTAAAGTGAAAAATTATATGCTTTGATCTGCATCTGACTCTACTGGTTCGTTCTCTAGAGGTGGATAGCATTGGGCAAGTCCCTTGCTCCCCAGCAAGGGAAATTCACTATAAGGTAAATATATAAGATATCAGGGTGTCATGACTGATGAAAAAATTAACAGTTTCATCTAGGAAAAGCTAGTGGTCATTGCAATCAGAGCACTGAACCTGGAATTAGGAAGCCCCAGATTCAAATCCTCCCTTAGAAGTTGTTTTGCCTCTCATCTTCAGTTTTCTCATCTCAATAGAAATCTTACAGATGAAGACCTACCTCATGCAGTTGTTGGAAGGATCAAACACTTAAACACTACATGTAAAGTCTTTGCAAACATTAAAGTGCTATAATAGTGCTGGGCCTTGAATCAGGAAGCCTGATCTTCCTGAATTCAAATCTGGCCTTAGACACTTCCTAGCTGTGTGACCCTGAATAAGGCATTTAACCCTGTTTGCCTCAGTCTGTAAAATAATCTGGAAAAGGAAATATCAAAACACTCTAGTATCATTGCCAGGAAAATCTCAAAGGAGGTCACAAAGAATCAGACAGGACAGAAGGAGAACAACAATAGACGAATGCTATTATTGTTATTATTATCAACATCGTTATAATCGTTTTTCTTTAATATTCTCTCACTACAAGACCAGTAAGCGACTCTTCTTGGACTTACTCTTACCTAAACTCCTTCCCTGTCTTAGACTTGATTCTGCCTCAGCCTGATTTCTTTATAATGGATTAAAGTGACCATCTACTGCACTTGAATTCTCCAAAATGTGCTTTAATCCAATTGTAGGAATTAACCCAAGCCAATTGCTTTACTGGCATGGCCTCATTGGGAGGGTGTACAGAGGACTCATTGGCTTGTGGGGTGAAGGGGGTGAAATTTTAAATTTAATTACGTGTAGTAATCAACTAAAGTTTCAGAGCTACAGCTTAGGGTCAATGCCCAACTTCTACAATGGCTCCCATATTTTGCCTTTCTGTTCCAATACTGTTCTTGAACCCAGTTTCCTTGTTCCTCCGGGCCCTTTGGATTTCACTTCTCTGAAAGACCCTTTCAAATAATGCCTTTCAGTTTCCACCATTCCATCATCTATTGGAGGAGGGAATTCCCCTCCTGCAGCCTGGCGTTAAGCCATGGGTCAACTCTGCCCTACATGGGAAACTAACCATAGGAGTCTAGTCCTTAGTCCATTCTGTTTCTGTTATGGTTTCCCAGTTCAGTCATCTTCTAGTTGCCTCACCCTAACTGTATTTAACCAAAGGAAACCGTTTCTGCCTGCTGTGACCATCAGGGAGACCCGATGGGAGAGCAAAAAGGAAGAAGCTATTTCCAAGAAGCCGGGGTGTGAGGAGCCTCCCCCCCCCCCCTCCCGACTGCTTATAGACGGTGTTTCTTAAAAAAAAAAAATGTCAGAGCCCAGAACTCTGAGCTTGTGTTCCCAAACTGGTCTTTCCATTTTCTGTGTCTCTGGAGCCGAGTATGTGGTTAAGAAGCAGCAGCAGCCGCGGAGAGCTAAGTGAAACCCAGCTGTGGGTTCCAACGATGTGGCGATGTTGCGGCAGTTCTGGGAAGTTGGATGAGGTGAGTGACTTTCCCTATGTGACTCTCATGTTCCCCTAATGCTAGCTTTACCAGCACGACTGTTGTGGTCCCTTGCGTAGTACGAGAAGCTGGGAGAGGCTGGTGCCTGGGGCAGTGCGCTGTCACGAGGGCAGTGACGCTCTCATTGGACAACACCTTCGGAACACTTCCCTCTTCTGGGAGGCCAGCCTGTGTCAGAGGTCAGAGGACCCTGGCCACCAGCCACTGGGTGTCACAAGACGTTGCCCCACCTCAAAACTCCTAGGGAGAAAGACTCTTCCCTAAATGTGTCCCCGCCGAGCAGTTTCCCCTCTCGCCTCAGACCTCCTGCTCCGAACGTCCTCTCGGGACGCTTTTGGTTCCTAGAAGCTGTTCTTTCACCTTGTCTGGGTCTCTCAGTTCTCCCTGGTGTACCTGAAGCACATTCTATTGTACCATCATTTCAGCCAGTTTGGCCCTTAATCGGGAAATCCTCTTTTACATCGGTGCCCTCCCCTAGTCTTCTATTTTTCTTTAAATTCTTACTTTCTGTCTTAAAATCAATACCAAGTATTGGTTCCAAGGCACAAGAGGGGGAAGAGCTAAGAAACTGGAGTTAAGTGACCAGCCCAAGGTCACAAAGCTAGGAAGAATCTGAGGTGAGATAGGAATGCAGCAATCTCTAATCACTGAGCCACCTGGCTGCCCTGATCCTATTACTTTAAACCCACACTTTGGTTTAAATAAAATTAGCTTTTGGACCACAGATTTAGATCTGAAAAGGACCCTTAGGTTTTATTTTATAGATGAGCAAAAAGGAGGTTTCTGGATGAACCCAGAGGAGGTTGTGACTTGCATAGCTAGTAGGTATCTAAGACAGAATTTGAACTTGTCTTGATCTTGTTCACTAGCCAGTGCCCCTTCCCTGCCTAATTTTTAAGAAAATAACCAGTGTTTTCTGTCTTAGGATCAATACTAAGTATTAATTCCAAGGCAGAAAAGTGGTAACAGCTAGGCAATTAGAATAAAATGACTTGTCCAAGGTAACATAGCTAGGAAATGTCTGAGGACAAATTTGACCCCAGGACCTCTCATCTCCAGACTTGCCTTTCTGTTCACTGAGGCATCAAGCTGCCCCCTTACTGCCTAATTTTTGATTCTAAGATTTATAATATAACCCATCTTTATTCTAATGATGACTGGGATTGGGTGGCAAATCTTTAACTCTAACAGAATCAGCTATATAGTCATAGTCAGAGGGGAAAGGTTAAGAAATTCCCTTACCCATGTTATTTAAGTAACTGGCAAAAGATGAGCTAATATGTGTTTCCCTTTCTCTATAACAGGATGTTTGAGGTAGAGGAGATTTCTTCTATACCTGACCTACTTTGTACATTGAATTCATTTTAGAAGTGACCCAGTTAATCAATTAATTAACCCTTCCTTTTTGGGGAAGACCCAATGTGTGTAAGGAAGAAGTCTATTTACCAAACCCTAGCTTTAAGAAAAAAAATTAATCCTTATCTTCTGTCTTAGAATCAATACTAAGTATTGGTCAGAAGGCAAAAGAATGGTAAGGGCTCAGAAATTGGGGTTAAGTGACTTGCCCAGGATCATAGAGCTAGGAAGTATCTGAGGCCAGATTTGAACCTCCCAACTCCAGACCTGGTACTACTCTTTTATCCACTGAGCCACCTAGCTGTCTCCAGAATCCTATTCTGGTGAGGGGAATATAGTAAGCCTGAGGCCATGTGAAAAAGCCTGATCCCTCCTTCTGGGGTCAGATGCTCCCAGGACTGAACCTAGTTCAAATGAACCCAGAATTGGACCTCTTTAGTTTGAAAGGATGCCTCTGTTTCTTGGGCTGGCTGTTCTGTTACAATGATTTGTATTCCTCTATAGGATGTAACTCCCTCAAGGATGGGAACTGTTTGTCATTTTTGTCTTGGTGTCCCCAGAGCCTAGCCTAGCAAGGGCTTTATAGAAACAGTCATGTATTTAGTGCATGAATTTCTTTGCAGAGATGGAGAATTATGGGTATAGAATGCCACATGCATTGTCAGACACTGCTGATGTTTTATTTGGTCTTAACTGTTTTTCTTTGTTATGATGGAAGATTTACTTGGGGGAAGACAAAGAAAGGATTGACTGGGAGGGAATTAAAAGCATAAGATTGTGATATAAAAGCAAAAGACATCAATAAACTTTAAAATAAGAAAAAAATGCTTGTTGAATTGAATTCAATTGAATCAAATTGGCTGAGAACAGGGCTCCATATATACCTGTAATATAACCCTTCAGTCTCAAATTCCAAAGGATTAGGTACTAAAAACTTCTTGAAGACGCTATTGAATAAATGTCTTCAGGGAAATACAAAATCCTGAATACAATCTGAAAATTAAATTGGAAATCTTTATAAGTAGGGCCTTTCAGAAAGGCTTTATTATATAACCAATTTACTCTAGTACAATATAGTGAAAAACAAAGAGAGTATTAATAGCATTTGAGGCAACGTGATATAATGGAAGGCATGCTAGATTTAAAGTCAAAAGATCTGGGTTTGAATTTTGGCTCTATTACTATGTAACCTTGAATAAATCAGAGTCTTTAGCTCTCTGGGCCCAAGTGTCCTCATCCATATGTAGTATGGGTCTGAGGACTGTGAAAACATCTTTCCACGTGGAGAATTTGAGAAGCCTTCATCCAGGAAAATCATGATGACATAGCAGAGAGGTACATTGGAGAAACTAGGGAGATAGTCCAGTCAGCTAACCATATGTTGGAGAAGAAGCTTTTTAGCTATGAAAGCAACAAGGGTTTTAGCCAGCAGAATGTCAATATCCAAAGAATGACTATTGGGAGTGCCCTTTAGGACCCCAACCCAGGGGGTCCCACAGAGCTGAGATGTGGGCTCATCCAGTCCTCATGCCATATCTTGACATGAACTTGGTGGGACAAATGCCACATAGGAAGGGAACCAAGTTTCAAATCTACTCCTTCTGAGATGGAGGTGGCATAGGAAATGTAGAGAAGGGATGTTTTGAAGGCAGAACTGACAAGAGGACAGAAGATTGCATATTCAGGGTGAGTGCAAGGAAAGAGTTGAGGATGACACTGAAGTTGGTCACCCAGGTGATAGAGAGGAGTATGGTACCCTGGACAATAAGAGGTAAGTTCAGAAGGAGGGAGTGATGGGAGAAAATATAATGAATTCTGTTCTAGACATATTGAGTTTAGGATATTTAATTTTAATAGCCAGTTTTGTTTTTTTCTCTTCTGCTACAGTAGAACAGGTTCTAGTAGTTAATCATGTGAGGCTAAGGGTCAGGAGAGAGGTCAGAGGTAGATAGATAAATTTAAGAATCGTCTATGTAGAGATGATAATTGAATCCATGGAAATGGATGAAATTACCAAGTGAGAGATTATGAAGAGGAAAGAAAAGAGATCCAGGACATAGTCTTGGGGATACCCATAGTTATTGACCTTGGCTCTCACTGACTGTCTTTGGACTCTCTTTGTATCCCCAGAGTCTAGGAAAGTGCCTGGCACTTTTAAAATTGTTGGTTGATTGCTTGATTCTAAAATCCAAATAAATGAAGTTTTATTGGAAAGGAGAATATTTACATATGATTTTAGAATTTATTTTTTGCCAATACTTATAATTTATTTCATTGATTAAACCAAACTGTATAAGTTGTTCTCTGATTTCAAACTATATATATTTGTACAAGTCATTGCTCATGCCTGGAAGGGGCTTCCTTCTCATCTCTGATGAATGAAATCTTTAGCTCAGTTACTATCATCTCCACAAAGATAAGATGGGGTCCAAGAAGAGTAGCTTACTGGCCTTGAGGCTGATCAGTATTAAAGATATATATTTGCTGGTTTGAATTTAATTAAGCTTTGGCAAGAAGTGAGGAGAAAAGTGGGCTGGCCTTAAAGTCAAAAAGACCCCAGGGTGCAGCTGGGTAGCTCAGTGGATTGAGAGCCAGGCCTAGAGACAAGAGATCCTGGGTTCAAATCTGGCCTCAGACATTTCCCAGCTGGGTGACCCTGGGCAAGTCACTTGACCCCCATTGCCTAGCCCTTACCACTCTTCTGCCATGGAACCAATACACACCCAAGACAGAAGGTAAGAGTTTAAAAAAAAAAAAGACCCAAGATCAAGTCCTGCCTCTGATCATACTGGCAATGTGACTCTAGGCAAGTAAATCTCCAGTCAGTGACCCTAAGTAACTTTTTAAGGCTACACATTGCTACATGCATGGTTGTTGATCCACAATGGTAGAAGAAGCTTCCTTACTCAGTTAGTTCCCTGTACGAATGAAAGCACAAGTACATCCCCTTTGCCACTCTTCTCTTAACTTAAATTGCAAGTTTAAAAAAGATACTCCAAAGCATTTTATTTTACAATGAAAGCTGCCACAGTTCAAAAGCAGAAAATAACTTTAAGCTTGAATTTGTTTTCCTGCCCTTTTTGTTTCATAAAGAAATATTTGTTAGTGGCTAAATAAACAGCTATCTTTTGATGGCAGTGAATTGGCTATTTCCCAATTTCAAGTACAGGATCATACAACACCAAAATAATTAAAGAAAGTAGTGATTTGCATTATTTTTTTTTATAAAAACTACTCTTGAGTAGCAGATGGCAAGCACAAATGTTTTGCTCTAGAGACATATGGAAACCTCATAGTTCCAAAACAACCTCAATGAATATTAACCCCCAATCAATGCTCTTCCTGGCAAAAAAAAAAATACAGTGCTAGGGTAATCTTTAAAATTGCCCTAATTAGATCATTTAACTGCTGAAGCTTCCCCCCCAAAATGATATCCAAAAAATAATTATAACTGATATTTCATTAACAGTTTCTCTTAATCAGATTATTCATGCTGGTCCAAAATAATTAACCTATTTAGCCATCTAGCTTCAGCCTCTGATTAAACTGCCACCATCATTTATAATTTTAGATCTTAAAGTGAATAAGCCAATACAACTTCTTAATTACACACCTTGTAATTCAGCACCCTTCCCATTCAGCTGGAACACACTAGTAAGACTAGAATTGTACAAATAGGCTTGCTTTGGCACAGGCTGAGGAAAAACAAGACATTTTCTGATTAACCCTGTCTAAGCTCTTTCTAATATTTGTTTAGAAAAATGCATGATCCCAGTGGACTTACGCGTTGGCTATGGGGGGTGGGGGGGAGGAAAAGAAAATGATCTATGTCTTTAACGAATAATGCTTGGAAATGATCAAATAAAATATATTTAAAAAAAAAAGAAAAATGCATGATCTAAGGTTATTTAATATTTGATCTACCCCCCCCTCCATATTCATGTGTAAAGCAACAATGATATGGTAAAACAATTCCTGAACTTGGGAGTCAAGAGAGACAAGGACTTGAACTCTTGATTCTGACATTGACTAAATCTGTACCCTTGGGGAAATCACTTAAATTTCTCTGAAACTCAGTTTCCTCATCTGTTAAATGAGAGAGTTGAACCAGATGACCTCAAAGTTCCCTTCCAGCTCTAGATCTATGCTCTTGCCCAAATAAGAATTGTCCTTCACCAGAATTATGAATCTGACTATATTTGGATTCTGATGTAAAACACAATTTTATTTTCTTTATAACCTATACTAGGTACAAATAACTTGTGCTTCTCCAGGAGGATTGAAACTTTGCACTTTGTGGAAAGAGAGAAGTACAGTTTGAGTCATAAGGGAGTAGTAAATGCTATTTAGAACAAGGAACTAGGTGTCCTGGGCTCTTCCCCAGCACCACTCTGTATAGCCTTGAGTGAGTCACTGCAAGCCTCTGAGAAAGTCTGATAAGTTGTTCTGCCTTGCAAGAGTGTTGGGAGGCTTGAGAAGATAGGTCAGAAATCATCATACTCTTCCTGCCAATTACCCACACCTCTATCCTGAGAATAACAATTGGGAGCCCAGAAAATGGACAGTAGATTCAAACAGGCAGAATGGAGTTTGAGGCTCAAAATGGCTTTGAGATCTTCATGGCACAAGTACTGACAAGGGGCCAGATACCTGGTGGTTTGTCTAGTACACCACTTGTTTCTAATAACCCATACTGGATGGGCAGATGTCCTAGAAAACATCACAGGTTAGTTTGATGCTCGGAGACAAATTATAGAATACTATGCATAGAATCATCCTACTCAGTGCCTAATGGAATTAAGTTGGGGGAAATGGGTGTATCTTAGCCAGTAGATCAATAGGGAGTAGTTCACTGGGGGGAAGTGTTGCCCAGCCCTAATGTCAAGAAATCAGAAGGATAACTAACTTGCAGTGAGGATACAGTCACCCTACCTGCAAATAGATTGAATTCCACTGGCTGTCCCTGACATCTGAAGATGACAAGAGGATTTTGAGAGAAGGCACATAGGGGATCACAGAAGTGAACTTGGAAGTAGAAAGAGTGAATACTATTATAAAGGTTTGAATTAATGTCCCTACTCTTAGATGAGGAAGAAGAAGAAAGAGGAAGAAGAGGAAACATTTGATGAACTTTTTTTTTTCAATCTTTTGTGTACCAATAAACCTACTGTTATCCGACATATAAGGCAATCACTATGACTGTCCTATGAGTCAAGAGTTCCAGGTATACTTTGGGAGATTTCTCATTTTTCTAGAAGATTGGCCTGGATAGAGCTCCTGGAGAGTTCAAATCTGGCCTCAGACTCTTTCTAGTTACTTATCCCCATTTGCCTACCTTACCCCCTTCTGTCATGGAGCTGTTATAAGAACAGAAAATACGGGTTAAAAAATAATAAAATAGTAATAATATAACCAAAAAAAAAAAAGAAGATTGGCCTGGCCCAGAAAATTTGGAAATATTACTGTTACAGCTTAATGTGTTATGCAACTCTCCTTCTAAACCTATGGTTCAAAAAATTCAAGAAAAGTTTTATTTACAGGATAGAGAAAGCAAATAGAACTCACAGAAAATAATGATACCCAATAGGGAGCAACCTATTTCTAGAGACAAGTATGACCTCAGGCATTTACGGTATTATTCTAAGCAGGACTCCTAGCAGGTGTTGTTTCTCAGTGAGTACCTCCTCCTGAAGCTCTCCGTAGCTCTCATTAGGTAATATTAGTGCCACTTCCCATGATACTCTTGTATTTTTCTAATGCTTTCAGAAGATGGTGCCAGTATTGCTCCCCAGTGAAAAATTCTTCTGTTATGAACCCACACTGGTACTGCAGGGGGGAAAGCACAAGAGTTTCCTTGTTTTATGTCCTTCCTCATTTAGAGTTCAAATATAGTGCCAGATAGGGGCACCTTAACTCTGGAGGCTCTTGCTTGCATTGTGGTTTCTACCAACCTCTAGGTCACCCCAGAGTTAGAAAAATATCTTACTCTTCTTATCTTTGAGCTGGCATCTGTCACTGAAAATAGGTTAAGACACAGTGATTATCTTTGAAATTCTTTGAAGCCTCCCTGAGTACAAAAAGTGGGGTTATTCAAATCGCCTTGTCCAGGATGACTAGATGAGGAAAGTCTCACTCCTCACTTCTCCTTACCTTGATAGTAGAGAAAGAAGAGGAAAAAAAAAACGGTATCCATAACAACAACAATAAAATATTGGGAAGAAGAGAGGGAGGAAGGAAGGAAGAAGGAAAAGAGGAAAGCAAGAGGGAGGAAGAAGGGGGAGAATGGAAAGAGGGAAGAAAGGAGTGAGAGAATGAAGGAGGGAGGGAAGAAAAAGAAAGGGAAGAAGGAATGAAGAAAATAAGGAAGAAGGAAGAAAAGGAGGGAGGAAAAGAAAGAAAACTCAGTTTATTCTTTTTAAGAGGAGGCTTTTATTGGTCTTATGGTTGAGACAAATTCTGTTGTTTTCTACAAGAATTATAAATAATTCTTGGAGATTTAAACTGAAGGAGCATAGCAGAGCCTACTCTTCTTATGAGGAAAAAATAACACTATAGTCAAACACTTCAGCTAAAGCCAAAAGCTAGAAGCAAAGAGACGCTTCGCTGCTATGAGCCCAGAATCTTAGGAGAAAGTATGATTCTAGTGGAGTATTGTCTGGCAGAGACAATGAGACAAGATCAGTGTGATGCTATCTTTTTTTTTTTAAACCCTTACTTTTGATCTTAGAATCAATACCATGTATTGATTCCAAAGCAGAAAAGTGGTAAGAGTAGGCATTTGTGGTTAAGTGACTTACCCAGGACGTACTGGAGGTCACATTTGAATCCAGGACTACCTGTTTATAAGACTAGCTCTCTATCCATTGAACCATCTAGCAGTATGATGCCATCTTAAGAAATCAGTGGCCCTAGGGGGCAGCTGGGTGGCTCAGTGGATTGAGAGCCAGGCTTAAAGACAGGAAGTCCTAGGTTCAAATCTGGCCTCAGACACTTCCCATCTGTGTGATCCTGGGCAAGTCACTTGACTCCCATTGCTTGGCCCTTACTACTCTTCTGCCTTGGGACCAATACATAGAATTGATTCCAAGAACAGAAGGTAAGGGTTTAAAAAAAAGAAAGAAATCAGTGACCCTATAGCTATGGAGGCATGAGTTGTTCCTCCACATATGCACTCTGGATTACATATGTCCTTTAGATGTATTCCGTAGCCAGATGTACACACACACACATGCCTTTCTTCCCACTGATGTGTGTGAAAGAGAGAGAGAGAGAGAGAGAGAGAGAGAGAGAGAGAGAGAGAGAGAGGAAGAGGGAGAGAGAGAGAGAGAGAGGAAGAGGGAGAGAGAGAGAGAGAGAGAGAGAGAGAGGAAGAGGGAGAGAGAGAGAGGAAGAGGGAGAGAGAGAGAGAGAGAGAGAGAGAGAGAGAGAGAGAGAGAGAGAGAGAGAGAGGAAGAGGGAGAGGGAGAGAGAGAGAGAGAGGAAGAGGAGAGAGAGAGAGAGAGAGAGAGAGAGAGAGAGAGAGAGAGAGAGAGAGAGAGAGAGAGAGGAAGAGGGAGAGAGAGAGGGGGGAGAGAGAGAGAAAGGAAGAGGGAGAGAGACAGAGAGAGAGAGAGGGTGGGGGAGAGAGAGAGAGGGAGAGAGAGAGACAGAGAGAGGAGGGAAAGACAGGGAGACAGAGAGAAAAGAGTGCATGCCAAAGTTTCTAGGGAAATGTTTTATTGTACCTCTGAGCACAGTGGTACAACCCTGTGTTCCCTGGTGCTGGGGAGCCTGAGGCTAGTGGATTGCTTGAGTTTGGAAGTTCTAAGCTTTAATAGGGTAAATCAGTCAGGTGTCCTTACTAAGTCCAGCACGGATATGCTGAGTCCCCAAGAACAGAGACCATCAGGCTCCCTAAGGAGGGGCCAACTAATATAGGCTGGAAAAATAAAGTAGATTAAAGCATCGCTATTGCTTTATTATTGTGATCAGTTGTAAGTGGATGTTGTCCATCTTCAGTGAAATAGAGAGAGGATCTCAAAACAAACAAAATACAAAATGTTTTACTACTATTTTACTAATGTGATTTGTTAAATGTTTTTGCTTGGAACTACTTGCATCTTTTTTGGCTGATAATTAAAGCTATGCATATTAGTGGGGATTTGGTGTTATAAGTTAATGCAGACTTGTGGAGGACCCTCAACATTTTGTTTGTTTTTTGTTTAAAACTCTTACCTTCCATCTTGGAATCTGTACTGTGTATTAGTTCCAAGGCAGAAGAGTGGTAAGGGCTAGGCAATGGGGGTCAAGTGACTTGCCCAGGGTCACCCAGCTGGGAAGTGTCTAAGGTCAGATTTGAACCCATCTCTAGGCCTGGCTCTCAGTCCACTGAGCTACCTAGCTGCTTCTGAGCATTTTAAACTCAAGCCTAAAGTAAACTTCTTTTTTGGGGACCCAACCTGTGAGTTGGTAAGGAGGGGTAGGAGATGTGACCCAGATGCTACAATGATAATAGCTGACAAAGTTTTTCAAAATGCTTTGTAGACATTTTCTTAATTGTTCCTCACAGAAGCCCTGTGAGGTAGGGCCTATGTACTAGATTTGGAGTCAGAGGACCTGGATTCAAATCTCAACTCTGCTACCTACTACTTATATACAAGAGAGCTGCTGGTGGTACAGTGAATAGGGTGAGTCAGGAAGACCTGAATTCAAATGGGGTCACAAACACTAGTTATGTGACTTTGGGCAAGTCACTTCACTGCTGTCTGCCTCAGTTTCTTCATCTGTAAAATGGGGATAATAAGAGCACATACCTTGAAGAGTTGTTGTGAGGATCAAATGAGGTAATATTTGTAAAAGGAGTATTTTACCCAGTGCCTGGCACATAGTAGATGCTTTATTCCTTTTTTTGGGCAAGCCACTTGGACTCTCCAAACTTTCCTTTCCTTATCTGTAAAATGAAACTGTTGGATATGGTGACCTCTGAGGTCCCTTTTACTGCTAAACATATGGTCATATGATTGCATTCTTCCTATTTTTCAGATGAGGAAGCTGAGGCTCAAATCTCTGCCAGATACACCATGGACTAAATAAGTTTTTAAGACCTGACTTAGAAACCTCATCACCATGTATATAACATAATTTCTATTGGAAAACCCATTCTTAGTTCCAAATGATTGACTTCCGAATGAACTTTTGTAACTTATGCTGGGAAATACTTGCATTCTAGTTATATTTTCTGGTAAAACTGTGGTCTGCAAAGTGAATTTTATTTTTCATTGGAGACATATTTTAAAAAAAAGTAAATCAATGAACTGAACATAGGATTTTTGGTGGGGAAAGTGTTCAAATGGAGGCTATCTTCTCCAACTCCAAATTCCTCTGCCCTCTCAGATATTGTCATACACCAACAATATCCATTTCTTCCAGGAAGATTTCCCTGAGAGCTACTGAAAATACTCTACTTCAAGGCCATTGTTATAATAACTGTAACATTAATACAAGTTGATGGAGCAATACTGCCTAAAAATTGTCTTGCCTTCTGTGAGGTTTGTATCATCCTCCCTCTGTACAACTTGTACTAATGCATGACGGTGGGAAAGGGAAACCAAGTTTGGGAACCAATCAGTAGTCTAGTTTTGCTAGCATGGTAAGTGAACAAAAGGGACTAATGCAATATTGGGCTAAAAATGCAAACTGGAGTTGAGATGCCAAGCAAGTGAGTTTGCATTTTATCTTGAAAGAAGTAAGGAGAAGAGGAGTGACGTGGTCAGATCTGCATTTCAAGATCATTTTGACATTTATGAAAGGATGAATTAGAGAGGGGAGAAACACCTAACTATGGTGGTTTCTGGAAATCCCAAAATGAAAAATGACATGATTTCTCCCCTCAGAGAAGTCAGAATTCTTCCTATCAGTTGGTTCTCTATCTATATGATGCCTATAAATATTCCCTTGTCTCTCATATCTATAAAAATAAGACAAACAAAAAAGTCCCTTGATACATCCATGTGCCATAAACAGATTTCTCCTCCCCTCTTGGCTAAATTCCTTAAAAAAGCCATCTATGATCAGTACCTCCACTGTGCTCTCACCTTCCCTTAAACCTCTGCAATCTGACTTGCAGCCTCATCATTCAACTAAAAGTACCTTTTCTAAAGTTATCAATGATCTCTCTCTCTCTCTCTCTCTCTCTCTCTCTCTCTCTCTCTCTCTCTCTCTCTCTCTCTCTCTCTCTCTCTCTCTCTCCCCGCCTTTCTCTCTCTCTCTCTCTCTTTAAGCTCTTACCTTCTGTCAGTTCTAAAATTGACACTAAGTATTGGAGTTGTCTAGATCTGCAGCCGCAATACCCTCCACATATATTAATTCAATCCATTGCTAAATTTTGCCATTTTTATTTTTACATCTTTCATATTTATCCTCATCTCTCTACTCAAAGAGATCATTCTCCTTTTATTTTTTATTGTTCAATAGTTTATTTTTCCCCAGTTATATGTAAAGACAATTTTAAACATTAGTTTTCTAAAATTCTGAATTCCAAATTCTCTCCTTCCTGCCCCTGTACCTTCCCTGATATAGCAAGCAATTCAGTATAGGTTATGTAAAACATTTCCATATCAATCTTGTTGGAAGAAGAAACATATCAAAAAGAAAAAGAAAAAGAAAACCAGAAAGAAAATATAGTGAAAATATGCTTTGATCTGTATTCCAATTGCATCCGTTTTTTCTTTGAAGGTGGCTTGTGTTTTTTATCATAAATCATCCAGAATTGTCTTAGATCATTGTGTTGCTGAGAATAGCAGTCTTTCACCATTGATCATGATATAATATTACTGTTACTGAGGCATTCTCTTCCTTTAAGTACTCCTCATTTCTTGCCAGGACTATTGCAATACCCTTCTAAGTGGTCTTCCTACCCTAGTTGTCTTCCCACTCCAATTCATCCTCCACACAGCTATCAAAGGAGTTTTCCTACAGCCTGTCAGTTACCTACATGATCAAATATATAATCCTCTGTGGAGCATTTAAAGTTCTTTATAATCTGTCCCCTTCCTAGCATTCCAGTCTCCTGGCACCTTCTTCCACCCCACCCCTGTCACAGTCTAAAATCGAGCTCAGTGACCTCCTTTCACTTCCTCAAATTAGATACTCTACCTCCAATCTCCTTTCCTTTGTACTGTTAGCCCCTGTTGTCTGTAATGCTCTGCTCCCTCATATCCATCTCTTAGATTCTTTTGCTTCCCTCAAGCCCAAATCCCACATTTGCAGGAAATCTTTCCTGATTCCCCTGCTACCAATGCCATCTCCTCCCAAATTATCCTCATCCTTTTTGTATATGTATTTAGTTATTTTTTGCATGATATCTTCCCCATTAGAATGTATGCCCCTTGAGGGCAGGAGCTGTTTTTTGCTTTTCTTTATGTCCTCAATGATTAGTACAGTACTTGCTGCTTAATAAATACTTGTTGAATATCTAATGTCAGTGAGGAATCTAGAAGTCCCCAAAATCGTTGCCTAGTAAGATCTGATAAATCCCAAGCTTTAGGACTAGCTTGTAAGTTGGAGACCCCAAAGTTCCCTGGGAACAAGTACAAGTTTTAGGGTCTCCAACTTATGTTAGTCCTAAAACTTGGGGTTCAACAGATCTTACTAGGCTACAAGTTTGGGGGCTTCTAGATTCCATGTTGATACTAATATGGAAATGTTTTGCATGATTTTATTTGATATCATATGATCATGTTATTCACTTGATATCATATTGCTTGCCTTCTCAATGGGTCCTGGAAGGAGGAACAGAATTTGGGACTCAAAAAACACATTTTAGAGAAGGTTAAAAATAAATAATAAAACATTTTAAAGTCTTATTGATTAATTGGTAACTGCAAGGGGCAGGGGAATTATATTTACACATTTATTTGGATAAATATAATACAAAGTAGAATGTAATAAGGAGAGAGGGAGAAAGGAGACACAGACAAAAAATGCTCTCCAAAAACTTGAACATGGACATTAAATTTTTTACTTGATGGGTGGAAGTGGTAGGGGAAAGTCAATGATCAGAGAAGGCTTCATGGAAGAAGTCATACTTTATGTGGATTTAAAGGGAGAGAAAGATTTCCAAATCCTGAAAAGTGTGGGATTTAGTTATGGGGAAACAGACTATAAAAAATAATAGGTGAATGAGAGGGCAGGATGAGATCAGATTACATCCCTTTATACCCCAGTTCTGCAACCACAGTGTCCTCCATATAATCAATCTTTTGCTAAATCTTTTCATTTTTATTTTCATGACATCTCTCATATACACATCCTCTTCTTTGTATTCACATAGATACCACAGCCTGTCCTTTAAGCCCTGTCATTACCGCTTCCCATCATTATTAGAATAGAATGTACTCAGAAAATGAGTATAAGTCATATCTGAAGAATTGTAAATGAAAGGTCTTTGCCTTTTATCTTATGGAGAATGTGAGGAGCAGGAACCTATAAGATGGTGAACTCCTCTCACAAAGATACAAAATGAGTGGAGGTAAGAAGTCAGGCCCTGTCTTCTAAGTGTCCATCCCAAGCCCCAATTCCTCAAAACCACTTGTCAGTTCTAGCTGATATCTGAACTGATAAACTATCCCTGTGAAAGGCTATAGGATATGCAGATAGGTAGTATTGGAACAGTCCTTGTTTTGATTGGTTGAATAATTAGGATAATTGCTTTTGTAAATTGCTGGTTCATATTAGCTAGTTTTGGAGATAAGATGGTAACTCTCAAGTAACCAGCCAAAGGTGAATGAGGGGAGAGATCATCTCTGCATCAGAGACCAGGATAAAAGGGAGGCTGTCTGCTCCCATACTTTATGCTTCTTGCTGGCTATACACTAGTAACACTGGCTCATGAGTGCCCATTCTTGCAAGAATGGGAAAAAAAGAGCCTTTGACACTCTAACTCCAAATTCAAGATTATTTTTGAGGAGGTGGTCATTTCTCCCAGACAATAGGCAACTACAGAAATTTGTGAGCAGAAAACTAATAAAGCCATTCCTTCTGCATTGGGAATATTTTGGTAACTGTGTGGAAGATTGGCGAGAGAAAAGGTGAAAGGCAGGGGGATTGCTTAGAAGGCTAATGTAGTATTTCATGTGTGAGGTTATAAAGGTCTGAGGGAGGGTGACAGTATTGAAAATGAAGGAAAGGGACAGATTTAAGAGAAATTTTAGTGAAAGAATCAACTGGCTTTGAACATGAATTGATTATGGAAGATGAAGAAGAAGAAAGAGGAAAAAAAATTACTCCAGTGTTTGAAGCTTGAGAGTGACTGGGAAGATTGTGTATCTTCAACAAAAGTTGAGAATTTGGGAGAATTGGGTTTAAAGGAAAGATGGTTTCAGTTTTGGACTTGTGATCCGGGTGGCAACTAGATTCTTCCTATGGATTGTAATCTATTTAAAGTCCATCTCATGCATATTCTAAAGGTCTCTATAAAATTATAGGTCACCCTCATCATGGATTCAAGGATCAGCTCAAGTCCTTCCTTTTCCACTTAGCTCTTTGAAGTATTCTAGCCCTTAAGACTGAATTCAAAATAAGAATTTTCTTTACCTCTCATTTGGAATTTAATCATCAGTAATACCTTTGTTAAGGAATCAATGGGATTCCAACAACACATTTTTATTGTCAGAAACTCTGTCATCAGAGTAAGAAATAATAGAGGAGATACTAGGATTCATTACAAGATTAAAATTCTCTACTTCCATTACCTCCCCTGAGGTATAATACTTCTACCTTCCCTGATATTCTGGTAAGACAGGTTGTGGCTTCCTAACTCTGCTCCATCTCTCTCAGATATATAAAATTCACATATGACCAGGGACTAGGTGGTAATAACTCATGTGTTATACAATAAGGTTTATAGACTATTTCCTCACAAACCTTTGAAATAGTAAGGCAAGTATTATTATCCTCATTTTGCAGATGAGGAATTTGAAACATAGCAGCTTCCAAGAATATTGTCTTCCCTCAAGTTGAGCCTAGTCTCTGGTTAACCTTCAAAAGGCTAGTAATCAAGATAGCCTCCTTCTTGCCAGCTGCCTCACCCCTAAGCCAGGACAATTGAGACTTGAAAATCCACATCCTGCTCTCAGAATCACAAAATTTCAAAATAAGAAAGGATCTCAAGACTACCAATGATCATCTAATTCATATCTACACAAGAATTCCCTCTCCAACATTCCTAACAAGTTATCCTACATCCTTTGCCTAAAGATGTATTTTAAGAAGAAACCTACTATTTCCCAAGGTGGTCCATTCCACTTTTGGATAGCCCTAACTATTAGGAAGTATTTCCTTATAGGAAACCTAAATTTTCTTCTTTGAATTTCCACTTATTGCTTGCAATTCTGCTTTCTGGGTTCAAGAAGCACAATTCTAACCTTTTTTATACTGTGGTAACTCTCCAAATGCTTGAAGCTACCAATCTTGTTCCTCCTTAGTTTTTTCTTATCTAGACTAAATATCCTCAGTTGATAATTCACTTGATCTCATATGACATGAAATCAAGACTCTTCACCATCACAGTAACCATATCTGGATGCCTCCCAACTTATGAATGCTCTTAAAATGAGGTACTCAGAATAGCACTCACCCTTGGGCTGACCAAAGCAGAACTCCATTTTTCTGAACAATCCACCTTTCTTAATGGATTTTAAATTATCCTGGCTTTTTGGTTACCTTATCATACTACTGGTTCATACTGGGTTTATAGTCTATTCCATACCTCAGAACTTTTTCAGATGATCTGCTCTTGACTTCCCCATCTTATATCTATAATGTTGATATTTTGAATCCAAGTGTTAGTCTTTATATTTATTCCTACTGATTTTCCTCTTATTAGATTATGTCCAAGTTTTAGTTTGTTGAAATCTTTATATATTTTAATTGTCATCTACTGTATTAAGTGTCCCTCAGAGTTGTATGTCATCTGCAAGTTATTTAGGTATGCTATTTGTGCTCTTATACATATTATTGTTAAGAATGTTACATAGTTCAGGGCCAAGAACATAGATCCCAGGGGAATACTACTATAGTCCTTATTTTAAGTTGATAATAATTTGTTAATGATTATTCTTTAGGTCTCGCATTCTTCAGTTTCATATGTAATTTTATAAAACTTAGTTATCAATTAACCTATATCTCTTTGCCAGTGCTGTATTTTTAAAACTGTGATCTCAGATGATTTGTTAACTTAGGGGATGCTATATTTCCATGCACCATTTTGTACTACTACTATCTTGTTATTTAACTGTACAGTTGTATATTTCTTTCCTTTTTTACTAGTTAACTCCTTGGGGATATAAATTATGTATTATACTTCTTTGCAACCTGAAGTTATCACACTATTCACAAAGTAAAGTTTCAATAAATATTAGTTTACTGAATGAATAATAAATTTTGTTAATAGAGAGAGCATATGTAATTTATCCCTTCCTGACTGACCTTTAGAAGATTATCCTTTTGAGTGATCATAAAGGAAATAGCAGGTTGGTGGGTATAAAATCCTTAAAGATAGCTAGTGTTTTAGAGGATTTGGAATTCAAAGCAATCTGGGCAAATTAGAGCGATGATTAGTAATAATTCAACAAATATATTTTATGAAGTTCAAAATACTGTGCCAGGCTGTGGCAACAAGGACAAGAAAAGCAATACAAGCATAGCTTCTTTTATTATGCTTCATTTTTTCCTGCTTTACAGATATATTTCTTCACAAATTGAAGGTTTGTGGCAACCTTGAACAAGTCTATCGGTGGTGCCATTTTTCCTACAGCAGGTGCTGAGAGTGTATCTTTGTGTTACAGGCCATATTTCAAATGTTTTTTGTTATTTTTCTATTTGTTATGGTCATCTGCAATCAGTGATCTTTGACTGTAATTATAATGGGGCACCATAAACCATGCCCACATAAGACAGTGAGCTTAATCAATAAATGTGTGTTCTGTCTACTCCACCAACTGAGAATTCCCTATCTTTCTTCCTCAACTCCAGCATCCCTATTTCCTAAGACACAGCAATATTGAAGAACATTACATAAACTTAGTTGATAAAGCAGAAGTAGGGTTTGAAAGGAATTACTTAAATTTTGAAAGAGTTTTTATTGTAGGTAAAATATGACCAAACAGCATCTCATACTACGGGGAAATCTTTGTGAAAGGAGTCGATCAATGTGACCAATTCCACTGTTGTCTTATTTTAAGAAGTTGTCACAACCACTCCAACCTTTGGCAACCCCCACCCTAATCACATAGTAACCACTAACATTGAGGCAAGATCCCCCACTAGCAAAAAGATTATGACTCACTGAAGTTTCAAATGATAGCATTTTTTATTTTTCTCTTTTTCTCCATAGAAATTTTCCAAGGTCAAGAGCTTTTTTTGCTATTGTTTACTCCTTTCCCCCCTGGAGGATTGGGATTCCTGCATGTTGGTGGTCATTGCTATCTTGGTTTCTGTCTCACAGGGATTTGGGATTATCTTCCCTTCCCTGTCAGAGGCCTGAGTGAAGGCAAGTAGATCTGTGGTGTTTTTTTGTGTAGTGTGCTTCTGAGCATTTTGTCCTGAAGCTATCTTCCTTAGCTACTGCTATGTGGGAGGGAGCTCCCTGCTCTTCCTGGAGTCTCACTGCCCAGTTTTGGTACAGCCCTCAGGGGTGAGTTTGTGATGCTTTCAGCCAGCCCAAGAATCTGGAGACTTCCCTAGCCCTGGTTCTCACTGGCATGGAGAATGGGGTGAGGGGTAGTCCCTTGTGCAGTTTTGTCCCCTTATAGTGTGGGAATCTCCTCTCACTGCCTACCTTTCATGCTGCATCCAGTGGAAGAGCCCCTTTGCTTGTTCTGTTTTGATCTCTGTCTTTTTGAGATGCTTTGTAATGATTGGTTTGGAAGAAATTTCTGAGTGGCTCCAAGTTTTTCCTGCTACTAAGTCACCATATTGACTCCTCCCCCTGATAGAATTTTTTAGCAAAAAAAAAAAAGTATTTTAAAAATTAAAGCATATATACATTGTTTTTTCTTTTTCTTAAAAACCCTTACCTTCTGTCTTAGTATAGTTACTAAGCAGATGAGCAAAAATGGCTAAGCAACTGGGGTTAAATGACTTGCCCAGGGTCCAAGATCATATTTGAACCCAGGACCTCCCAATGCTAGACCTGGCTCTCTATCTACTGAGCCATCTAGCTGTTCCATATATATAATTTTTTCAGATATTATACTATTACACACTTAATAATCTGCAGTATAGTATGAACATAATTTTTATATTTACTAGGAACCAAAAAGTTTGCATGACTTGCTTTATTGTGATATTTGTTTTATTGTAGTGGTCTAGAATCAAAATCCTCAGTATTTTTGAGGTATGCCTATATAGTCTGTCTCTTAAGAAGCTTGCATTCTATTGTGGGGACAAGGTGAGGATGATACAAATTGTACATTAAATGAAGAGGGGAGGGAAGGAACAAGCATTTACTAAAAACCTATGATGTGGGGGGAGCTAGGTGGCTCAGTGGATAGAGAGATGGGAGGTCTTGGAGATGGGAGGATTCAAGTATAGCTTCAAGCATTTCTTAGCTGTGAGACCCTAGACAAGTCACTTAACCCCAATTACCATGCTCTTACTGATTCTCTGTCTTGCAACTGACATTAATATTGGTTTTAAGAGGGAAGGTAAGGGTTAGAAAAAAAAGAACCTATAATGTGCCAAATGATTTATAAATATTATCTCATTTGATTCTCACAGCAGCCCTGAGAGGTAGGTACTACTAATATCTCCATTTTACAGTTAAGGAATCTAAGTCAGACATAAATGACTTGCCCAGGGTCACACAGCTAGACAGGGCTTTGAGGACTCATTTGAATTCAGGTTTTTTTACTCCAGGCTGAGCTTATTACCCAAAGCATCACCTATCTATCTCTAAATGATAAATATAAAATATATTTTAAAAAATACAACATAATTTCAGGAGAGGGAAAGCACTAATTGCTGAGAGGATTAAGAAAGGCTACATGTAAAGGGTAGCACCTGAGCTGAGAAGTAGAAGTGAGAAGGGTGTTCATTTGAGTAGGGGAAAAGGAACATTGCATGCCATATATAGGAAAAGGCAAATAGATCAGGTTAGTGAGAGCATAGAATATGTGAAAGGAAGTAACGTGAAATAAATCTAAACTAGATTTTGCAGGCTTTAGTACTGAACAGAGAAGTTTGCATTTTATTCTAGAGGCAATGGGAAACTCTGAAAATTCTAAAGCTGGAGGGTATTTTAGCAAGATTGTTATGGTAGCTGTGGGGGATATCGACTGCAGAAGGGAAAGATAAGAGAAAGGAGACTGTTAGGAAGCTATAATTATATAAAAAAGAATTCTAGGTATCCCTTCCACATGGAGATTTTCCCCATAGAGGCTTCAATACATTGCAGATTGGCATAAGAAATTATATGGGAATTTAGGGGGAGTTTTGCAGAAGCTGTAGATAACACTCAAAGGCTGACAAAAGACACAGAAAAAGTTTAGAAACTATATAGTCTCTGACCAAATATTTAACCCAAATTTTATAAGAAGGTACTGTAAATACTCCATAAAAGAAAAAGAAAAAGAAAAAGACTTCTCTAGTATGAAGGGAGGACTAGAAAATTTTACATGGATTTTTCAGGTCATGGGGTCCTAGATAGGGGGTCCATTTGACTATCAAGATAATTTTAGGGTTGTGACTTAAAATCTAGATTTAATTGTCGCCAGGGAAAATACCAAATAAAATACCCAAGTCAGTCTGGAAATTTATGTTAATTTAATTAATATAGAGGGAAGGAATTTAAGGAGAAGGAGGAAGAGGATATAGGATTCCTTCTGCCTGGCCTGTGCCAGGGGGAGTTTAAAATTTCCGCCTCTAGGTCTCTGAAGAAGATTAGAGGCTTCTAAGGGGATAAAGTTGGAAAAGTAAAGGAGGAAACTCAGCCAGAAACTCACCACCAAACTGGACAAATAGCTTGTAGCCATGCTAAGATGCTGGAAGGCTCAGCATGCTGCTCTCAGCTAACTCTCCCCTGTCAATAAGATGCTGGAGAGAGCAAAAATCTCAAATATATAGACCTTTCACCCTTGTGTCTCCTCCTCTAAATTTTCACATCTACCAATCATATCAAAGGCTTTTCTCCAGGACTGCCCATACTTTTAGTTCTCATCTCCTTTGATTTGATTATATCTTTAGAGTTACTTAACACTTATTTGTTAAGTTCACCTTTTGTGAGTTACTTGACCTTTTTGTGATTAATTTAACCTTTTTAGTTGTTTAACACCTTTTTATATTAAGATCTAAAAATAGACTTAGCTTAAAGTTCTGGCTTCACTATAAGGTAAGAACTAAGTACCTAAATTTTTCAATCAGGAGATTACAACTTTATCTTCCCCTAAAGTAAGGTCTAAGTAGGACGAAGTAATTTAGAGTTCCCAAGACATTCCTGATTTTGTTAAACTAAGTATCTTCATTATTACAACAGGCAATAGCTAAATCCAATCTTCAAACCCCCTAACCCCCTATTTGTAGAAAGGGTATTTGTGTTTACTTAGAATTATCTCTCTCCCCACCTCAACCCCCAAAACAAATACATATATGAAGGAATGGGAAGAAGTAGGTGGACATCAGAATAGAAAAATACTGAGAGCACAGAGTGGTTTTTTGAGGGTATCATTATTGTCCTTTGGACACATAGTAAATAAAGGTAAAATTTTTGTGGCATTTTAAAAGTTAGCATTAAATTCAAATGTATTATTAGGAATAGAACATGTATGAATTATAAAGCTATCTTCTCACTATGCTTTTAGGCTCTCATCCAACATCCAGTTTTGTTATACATATTTTAAGAGGGATTTTAATTAGATAAAGCAACAAATTAAATTTTAATAAGATGCTATGATTTGTCCTATAAAGAAAGAAGCTATGGTTGACCTAATAATTGTCTTTTAGTTTGTGAAATGTTAAATGGGGAGTTCAGTTTGATTCAATAAACATTTAATAAAAGCCTACTATGTGTAGGGTGCCCTGCTGGTAAACACTGGAATTAGAAAGCCAATTTGAAACAGTCTCTAACCTCAAGGGTCTTGCATTCTATTGAGGGATACAATATTTGGATGCATAAGTAAGTATCATTTGAGGGAAAGAAAGTATGCTCTTTAAAACCATCTACTCTCCATCTAGGAAGTTAGGAAACACTCAGAAAGTGTTTGTTATTGATTAGCGGACCCAAAACTGATTTAAATTCCAGCAAGAAAGACTCTAAGTAAGATAAAAGGAAACAATAGTTTAATAGATAAAACATGTATGGAATCAACTTCAGTGGAGTTTTGGGAAATAGGATTATTATCTAATTGAAGCAGCAGACTCCTCCAAAAAAGATTTCTTAGGACACATTTTTGGACTTGACCAATTTAGAATTTCATTTTGCTTATCTATGCATATTTGTTTATAAGAGTTTTCTTTTTCTTTTTTTTCTCTTGCAATGGGATGGGGAAGGAAGAAGGGAGAAAAATGCTTGATTATTATTTTTTTTCTGATTTAAAAAAACCTATACCCTCTTCTTAAATTGAGATTTTCACAGAAAATATAGTCATTTATTTTTAACCTCATGACAGTTGGCTTTGTTGATTCTAGAAGCAAATCCTTAAATTATATGGAAGGGAAATCTGTATTTGCATAATCAACTAACATATATTGATTCATACATTGCCCAGAGGCTGCTACCAACTCTAATGTCTGATTTAGTTTACTCCGTTAGGACATATCCTAATGAGGTCAAAGTCATAGGTTCTATCCCATTTGGGGACTCATATGTGAGCAAAAAGTATGGCTCATGGCCATAAGTTGAACTTCCCAAGTTCAGCCAATATCCTTGTAAATATATGCTATAATTAAAACTTGAGCAAGGTAGCATAGCAAACTTCATCATTACTGGAAAGACAGCTTAAAGGTCAGCAGCATCCTCTTTCTATATTAAAAAAAATTTCATGTGTTATGAAATGAGTTGAGTAAAAAAAAAACTAAAATAAAAAGGAGAGGGATCAGAAAATTTAAATCCCCTAAATTTCCTTGGGGGATTTCTGCTATGTAGTGGGTTTTGTTTTTTTAATGATTCTGAATTTGTTTTCATGTCTTGGATTTTTCTCTTCTGTCATATCTAATGTTGGTACTTCCTATTATGATGTTTTTATGTGCTGTTGCTGGATGATGGCCAGAGCCAGCTCATTCCTTCTTGGCATGTCATCAATATCCATCTTCTTGAACTTCTCTATAAATGTAGCAAATGTGTCAATTAAAGATAAGACACTAATTGATTGTGGAATCTCAGAGAATTTAAACATAAGCCCCCCCCAAGGGAACTGTGTGTGAAAGGGCTTGATAGAGAGATGTATGTGACAAGACTCTGGGCTGATATAGGACAGCTTTCCAGGCTACTCTTCTTTTTAATGCATTTTATCATGCAATCAAGGGAGTACAATGGCACTTTTTAAAATCACTCAATCTCATCCTGCAAATGATAAAGTTCTTCAATCTATATGGCAGACCTCCAGATTAAATTCAATTCCAAAAGTATTTATTGGTAGTATGGTGCAGAGAAGGGAGCTCTGGATTTGGAGTTCAGAGGATTTCTGAATTCTGGCTCTGTAACTTCCTACTTTTGTGACCAGGGAGGAATTGGAGAGCCAAGAGGAGCCTTAATCAAGATAAGTGGGACATGGAGAATATGAGGGAGGCCAAAATGGGAGAAACAGGATATAAGCAGGGAAGTAAGACAGTGGGAGTTTTGAAAAAAGTGATCATTAGTCAAAATTAGAGGACATTTAACCTCTGGCCTCCACCTACAAAATAAGAAGATTGGATGAGATAACTTCTAAATTCCTTGCCAGCTCTTAATCTATGATTCTTTGATTATCATGGGTGTATGTATGTGTGAAGAAATAATACAAACTATCTGTTCCATGTAAGAACTTTTAAGGTCTTTAGGGATTATCTAGTCTAACTTCATAATTTTACAGATGAAGAAACTGAGATACCCAAAGAGGTGACATGTCTTGTCCAAAGTCAAACAGGACACTAGAGCATTGGACTTAGAGTCAGAAATAATTGGATTTAAATCCTGTTTTAAACATTTTATTTATTAGCTGTGTGATCTTGGGCAAGTCATTTACCTTTTCTCAGCCTTTGTTTTCTTATAAGTAAAAGGAGAATAATGAAAGTACTTTTTCATTTATTGTGCAGATCAAACTCAATATAAATAGGAGATATTATAATTATCTAAGATTTCTTGGTCTCCAAATCCAACAATGAGGACTCTTAACTTAAATATGACACCCACAAGAGGACTATGATCTAGTTGGAAGCAATCACAAAACATATGAATCAGAGAGCAATATAAAGACTGCAAATGCTATAATATTCAACTAAATTTAATGAAATGCCAAAATCTATGACATCCATCTAAAAAGAACTATTAGGCTACAATCTATTCATGTGACTAAAAGAGAATAGCAGCACAGTCTAGAAGAGTATATAAAGGAAAATCCAATCAATGCTTTGCGAAAGAAGCAGTAAGGAAAATAAAACAAAGGGACAGGGATTGGGGGATTGGGAAAAGACCACAGAATAACGTTCCTAAATGTTTTGCTCAGGCTAATTTCAAGTCTTTATTCTATGAGATCACACTTTTCAGACTTGTATGACCATTACTCTACTTCAATCCTACATCACCTCTAGTCTGCACGAGTTGCAACGGCCTCCTAACAGGACCTCTTTCTCTCACCTTTTCCCCGTTCAATCAGCCTTCCAACAGCTGCCAAATTATTTCCCTAAAGAATTGGTCTGATCATTTTACCCTTCTGCTCAATCAGCTCCAGTGGCTCCTTATTACCTCCAGGAACAAGTGCAAATTCCTCTGTATGACATCTAAAGCCCTTCTTAACCCTGCCTCAACTGTTCTCTGTATCTTATACATTACTCTCCTTCAAGAATGTCCAGCCAAACTGGCCTTTCTTTTTCCTCGCACTCAACATTCCATCTCCTTTCTGGATGGCTGGAATGTAAAACTGCTTCTTAGAATCCGGAGTTTCACTGAAAACTCAAGTCAAGTGCTTCTTCCTACTGAAGCCATTCCTGACTCCCCGCCACTGCTACTACTTTCCCCCAGCCTCGGAAAAAATATTTTTATTTTGTGTATTTCCATATATGTACATGTTGCCTCCCACTATAGAATGTAATTCGTTGCTTGAAGACAAGGACAGTTTTCATTTCCGTCTTTGTTTTCCCTGTCCTTAATACAGAGCCCGGTAAGAGTTGGGTGTTTAATATAAACTTGTTGATTTTTGACTAATAACAGCTGGCGGAAGGGCCTAGAAGTGGTGCTGAACAACAGCGGAGTAAAGTATTTGGGGATTAAAATAGTCCGCGGTTAACGCACAAAGCGGATAATCTGCAGGCAGCAGCAGGAAGGGAAGGGAAAGTCCCACATTATTAATGCCGGCCCGCAGCGGCAGTTCTACTGGAGCTTGAGCATTCTGGGGTAAAACTTCTCTGTTAGAAGGAATTCAGGATGGGAAATGGTCGATATGAAAGACACCTACACTCAAAGAAATAAAAGGTTTCAGTTTCTGTCCCCGGGAGGCAAGGTTGACAATATTTTAGTCTCTTCCCTTCACTATCCTCCGGGGTAAAGAGAACGCCCAGATTCCTCCAGTAGAGAAGGTCTTTCGAACCCTACCCAGCCTAGCACATCCGCGCCAAAAGGTTGCGCATCTCCAAGCGGGGAACGCCCGAAGATCACGGAAGGGACTACAAGTCCCATGGGCCCCTGGGGCGCGGGCAGTGATGACGAAAGCCCCCAGGATTGGCTGAGTGGGGCGTGGCGCGCGGGCTGGCAGGGGGGGTGCAAGGGCTGGGGCGGGGCGAGCGACCCCCTCGAGGCCACACCCCCGCCCTCCGCCCCCCATCCCCTCCGCTCCCTCCTCGGTTCAGAGGGACAGAGCGAGAAGATGGCGAAGACGTACGATTATCTCTTCAAGCTGTTGCTGATCGGAGACTCGGGGGTAGGCAAGACCTGCCTCCTGTTTCGCTTCTCCGAGGACGCTTTCAACACCACCTTCATCTCCACCATCGGTGAGGGGCCGCAGGGGCCAGGGAATGAGGAAGGGGCGGCTGGGAGACAGGGCAAGAAAGGGGGGGACAGCAACTCGAGATGGGGGGGAGGACGAGGAGACCCTGGGGGACGGGGAGGGGGAGAGGAGAGAGTACCGGAGAGACCGGGGGTACAGGGGGAGGAGAGAGAGAAAGAGAGAGAGAGAGACAGACAGAGACAGACAGAGACAGAGACAGAGAGAGAGAGAGAGGAACAGGGGAGGAGAGAGGTGAGGTGGAGAGGGGACAGGGGTAAGGAGAGAGGGGACGGCGGGGAGAGGGGGGGCGCAGACCTGGGGAACAGGAGAGAGGAAAGAGAGGACCGGGTTGGGGGAGAGAGAGGACTGAGTGAGACCTTGAGGGGAGTGGGGGAGGAGAGAGGATGGGGTGGGGGAGAAAGGAAATGAGGGGTCGAGGAGAGAAAAGGGACAACGGAGATCCTGAGGGATAGGGGAGGCTTGAGGGAAAGAGGAGGGATGAATGAAGGCAAGAGAAGGGACAAGTGGGGAGACCCTGGAGATGGAGGGAAGAGAGAGAGGGGACACAGGATCGTAAGTGACTGGGAGATGAAGGGAGAAGGGAGAAGAGAGAAGGAATGGGAAAAAAGAGAGGAGACTTTGGGGGATAGGGGGAGAGGAGAATGGGGACAAGGAGGAAAATCTTGAACAGGTGAGAGGAGATGAGGGGGAGGCTATGGAGGAAAGTAGGGAGACCATGGGGGACAGCAGGGAGTATAGAGGTACAAGAGAGGAGACTACAGTGAAGTAGAAGAGAGGAGAGAGAGAGAGGGGTCAAGGAGGGGAAATCATGGGGTAGGGAGGGAAGAGAGGTTGGGATAAGGAGGCTAGGGAGGAGACCACAGTAGGACTTGGGTGAGGAGAGAGAAGGAATTAGAGAGGAGATAAGTGAGGAGGATGAAGACTGGAGGGAGGAGAGAGGGTAGTATAGGTGGACAAGGGAGGAAGCCCAGAAGGAAGACCTAGAAGGGGTGATAGAATACAAGAGGACACTTTAGGGGACAAAAGAAAGTGGGGAAAGCCCTTTCAAAAAGAAGAGGGGGAACAAGGGGGGAAACTGTGAGGGGCCAGGAGAGAGGAGAGACAGGGACATATTTCAAAGGAGGAGGAGACATGAAACCGAAGGGTGGAAAGAAAGGGTATATGAGGGGCACTATGGATGGACAGGAGAAAAGACCAAGATGGGAGCATAGGGAAGTAGATAGAAGAAGACAGGAGGGAGGAAAGAGGAGGCTGTGGGGAGAGGAGAGACCCTGAGGATACAAGAGGGAGGAGAAGAGAGGACTGGGGATGGGAGGGAGAGCCCAGTGGAAAAAGAGGAAGGAAAGAGTGGGGACATGAAGGAAACAGGTGGGAGGAAACAGGGAAGCTTGGGGGACTTGAGGGAGAGAAGAGATGGGGCATGGAGGAGTCTGAAGGGAAAAAAGGGAGGAAGTTTGGAATTGGAGGGAGGGAAGAGACAGGACTTGGAGGAGTTAAGAGGGAAGAAGAAGAGGGTCAAGGGGAGCATCATGGGGAGACAAGGAGGAAAAGAAAAAGTATGGACTGACAAGAGGGGACAGGAAGGAGAACTTGGGTGACAGGAGGAAACATCAAGGTGGAAGGAGGGGGTCAAGGGATACATGAAGGAGAATAAGAAGTTGAGGAATGTATGGTGAGAAGAGGGGACTTGGAGAAAAGAGAGGGTTCCTGGGTGACAAGGGGGATGGGAAAGAGGAGGATAGAAGAGAGGGAAACATGAGGGAGGAAAGAACCGGATATAGAGTAGACAAAAGGATATTGGGGGATAGAAGTGAGAGGAGTTGGGATTAGAAAAGAGAGGAGTCGGAGGATATAGGAAGTAGGAAGTTATGATTAGGGAAAGAAGGGAATAAAAGAACAAGAGAGAGTAGGACAAGAGGGGGCAGAAGAGAGGGAAACATGGGGAAGAGGAGGATGTAGGGTGAATGAGAGGAAAACAGGGGGACAAAAGAGGCAAGAAATAAGGAGGAAGGATGAGATAAGAGGGAATGTTGGGGAAAGGAGGGAGTAGAGCATTAAAATTTCCTGGGAGGAAACAAGGAGACAGAAGAGAGAGGGGTACATGGAGAATGGGGGCAATAAGAGGAAGTGAAGAGAGGGGGACATGAGAGAACAGGAGGAAAACAGGGAAAGGACTAGAGAGAAGGATGAGGAGGGTAGAGAAGGGAGAGGAAAAGGAAACTCAGAAATATGAGAGGGGAAGACTTTGGAGACTGGTACATGGAAAGAATAGCAACATGGTTAAGGGAGGAGAACTGTAAGGGAAAGAGGAACTTTGTGAGTATGAAAAGGAGAGGGAAGGAAGAGAAGTAAGAGATTAGGGAGAGAAGATACCACAGGAAAAGAGAATGAGGGGGCATAAGGAAAGGTGGGAGGGATAGGGAACAAGGGAAGAACTAACTATAGAGAGCTGAAATAGGATACTGAAGGAGATAGGATGTGAGGGAGGTAGTTGAGAGAGCTAAGAGGGAAATAGAAAAGAGGAGAGAGCAGTAATGGGATAGGAACTAGCAAGAAATGGAAGAGTAGGATAACAAGGGGCATTTTAGAGACCAGAGGAGTCTGAACCTAGATAAGTATGGGGAAATGGAGAACATGAAAGTGATTAGAATAGAGTAATGGGATTTTTTAAAAGGGAGAATGAGATTGGGAGTCCTATAGAGAGGGTTTATTGGAGCAGATAACATTAGGGTGGGAATAGAGTTAGAGAAAGTATGGTGAAGGAAAGAAATGAGGATAAAGAATTAACTAATAGGAAAAAGACAAAGTAAAAGCAAAAAGGGAAAAGGGTAGGTTCCAATAAATATGATAGGAGCAAAGGAAGAAATTGGGGAGAAAATGAGATACTTGGAGAAGAAAGAAAAAAGAATGAGTGCTAGGTTCTTTCCATAATAGCTTCTACTTTCCTGTGCTTTTACTTCTTTTGGATCAAATGTAAGAGACAAAAATAAAACTGAATGATTGTGAAATAATCTAATTTTTAATTGGTACTAAGAATTAAATTGTTGTAACTGAAGGAATTTGTTACTTTTCTTTTTCTGAAACTACATCTTCAAGTTTTTAATTTTGTTTGCTTTTAAAAATGTAAATGTTTTTTAACTTCATAGCCAAAAAAATGTTATCTAATGTTCTTTCCTCCTCAGCTCTGCTGAATAGCTTTCTGTGGTTTTTATAATTACTTGTTAAGTGTATTACAACATGGTATTTACCTCAGTTGGTGACTTCTAATTGATTTGACAAGTTTGGGTTTTTTTGTTGTTGTTTTGATGAGAACTGACCTTGTAACTTTGCTACTAGTAGCCATTCTGTTTTCAGGTAATAGGATATGTAGTGACCTTACTGCAAATTTGATAATGAAATCAAAGCTAGTTTTATGCTGGGTACAGAGTTGGTGTTGCTACCATTTTTCTTATTAAAGACATGTTAAGTGAATAAGAAATTAAGAAACTAGCAAATTAACCACTAAGCTTCAAAGCCTTATTAGTATGTCATTCTTGCATATATGAATATAGTACTTATAACTTCTTTCATTATGAGTTGCTGGATTAGAACCACTAAGATATTGATACATTTGGGGAGAGTATATAATTTGAGTCATTCACCTTTTTGGTTTTTATCTCTGCATGTGTGTTTAAAAATAACTATTTTGTCATACTTTATAATCCAAATATTATTTTGATAACTAGTTCATTTTTCTCCTAATTTTCATACAAACTTGACCATCTTAACTCATGAGTTGTTAAAGTTTAGGGAAATTTGGACTGTTGGTTCTTGGCATGTCTTCAGTGGGACTTTTTCTTTCTTGAAGAAGCAGGTTTTAAATGCCATCCTATACATGTTTTCATAAGAGGTTTTGTAGGAACTGATATATAAACTAAAAGGAGTTAATGTCTGAAATTGTTACTAATTTCAAAACTGCAAAATGGTTCTTTTTTTTTTTTTTGAGAATATACCCTTGCCTATAGATACAATATAGAATTTACAGATAAGTTGATTAGCATATTTTCTCATCTCCTTTAGGGTTGAAAGGAATGGAAACCATCAGTACTGTTTCATACTATATTTGTTTTTTTTACAGTTTTTAAATTTTCATCATGGTTTCATATGTTTATTATGAGGATTATTTGAGTTGCTTTTTATTTATTTCTCTTTAAAGTAATATTTTCATAAAATACTTTTCTTTGTGAAAAATTTTAATATTTTTTCTAAAAATCTTTTTTTAATGATTATAATACAACTTTTGTGTAGAATAGCATTTATTAAGTCATTCATAGCAGTTGCATATAACAATTAAGGGTGGGAAGCAGGAATTTAGTCTGCTCTCATTGGATCTTAGGTCTCATGTTGTCCTTGGAATTTATAGGTAAGAAGGGGCAACCTGGCAGAAAGTAACATAGAACATTCTTCTGAACAGCAAAAGAATTTAGATACCATGAAATCTTATGAACACAGGTATATGGGGAGTGGATAAGACTAATACTCTTTAGGTATAATGTGCCACACCAAGTCTTCTGTAACCACAAGTATAAGACTGGAATTGATGGAGTTTGTAGCAACATAACTGTCACTTAGGGTGTGCCACACAAAACCTTATGTTAGAATAGATGAAGGGAGACTACCTCCTAACTCCTAAGTCATTACTATTTCCTAAAAACTTACATGCAATTTGTGGAGGTTTTCTGTCTGAGCCCCAGGTTTCCTGATTAAATTGAGTAAGAACCAAACTAGTCATTCCTTGGAAGAATCATATTTTCCTCTCAGACTTTTGTGATATTCAATATAAACTTGTCTGTGTCATTTAAAGCCCATCACATATAGGCCCCATGCTAACATTCATCATACATATTACTGTCCTTGACATATACTATTGGACCAGCCAAACCGATCTTCTTATAGTTCCTCACAGATAATTCCACCATTCTGTCCCTGATTTATCACAGGCTGCCTCCATACTTGAAATACATTTCTGGCTCACTTCTGCCTCTGTATCCCTAACTTCCTTTAGGACTCAGCTCAGGTGTCATCTTTACATGATTTCTTTCCTCACCTTCCCACCTCAAAGGTAGCAAGTGCTTCCCCCCAAAATTATCTTGTTTCTATTTTTAAAATTACTTGAGAACTTTTGGGCTATTTTTGTGTTTGATCACTCCTACCATATTTTTCTTTACACCAGGGAGTGATTTAAATTTTTTAGTATATTCATCAACCAATCAGCACTTATTAAATGCTGGTTGTGTGCCCATAATCATATGGGAGAGTAAAAAAAAGTAAAAAGAAAAATGATCCCTAATGTTTTGTACTCTACAGTATAGTTTTGAAGACAATACAGATCACTGTAGTTTCCCTTTGATCTTCATTCCATGCTATTTATTTGTGTTGAAATATTTACTAAGTATTTGAAATCTACCATTACTTAGAATCATGATATGATAGATTTTTCTACTTGAAAAACCTAGGTCTCCTGACACACTTTGTAGAACTTTTATCTGGGTACTTACTCATGGTCTTTCAGAACTTCTCTTCATAGGATAAGGAAACTATCACTGTAGGGCAAGATACTTATTCCATTTGGGAAGTTGGGTTTTAGATAATGTTAACATAAATTACTATAGAGTTTAACAGAATTTGCTCAGCATGTACTTGTATTTTGCTCACTCTTTTTGTGTATTTCTTGTCCTCAATAATTTCAGGTTAGGAGATAAAAGTGCATTAAAATTATTAAAATTCAGAACATTTCAGGCAGTGGAAAGCACTAAATTTGGAGTATGAGGACCTGAGTTCCAATCCCAGCTCTATTGAGCAAATCACTTAACTTGTCTAAGCCTTAGTTTTCTCAACTATAAAATAAGGGAGTTGGACTAAATTACCTCTGAAATTCTTTCTCAGTTCTAAATCTGTGAATCTATGAAAATTCATTTCCACTTTCACTGTGACAAAAAGATCAGTTTCAGCACATTTATAAAATCTGAGTATAACATTATGTTTATTTTGTGCCCACCAGTTGGGGAATGGCTAAACAAATTGTGGCATATATACCTTAAGAAATGTCAAACATGAAGAATTCAAAGGAACATGGTAAGATTGATATGATTTAGTGCATAATAAAAGTAAGCAGAACCAGGAAAACAATATGCACTGTGACTGTAACAATGTAGGTAATAATAACAATAGAACAAAATTGAATTGTTTTATGATTATAATGAATAATCTTATCCCTCATAATGAGATGAGGAAAAAAGTACCTGTTTGTTGAATTTTTTTCTCTTCATCCATATATAGAGTTCATTCATACGTGCATACACATCTACATATCTTATTTGAGCAAAGTTGTTTGCATGTTATCTCCCTCATTAAATTATGAGCTCCTTGAGGGCAGAGACTATTTTTTGGTTTTGGTTTTATTTTTGTCTTTCTTTATATCATTAGCACTTAGCACAGTACCTGAAACATTACTAAATGTTACTAAATTTACTGAACACTTATTCACTGACTGATTGAAGGGTATGATATCTTGCATGAGCTATCAGACATAGTTGATAAATCAGTTGTTTTTACTTAACTTTTTTTTTTCTTTGTTATGGGTTGAGATCAGTGGAGGAGGAGGAAAATGTATTTCCAAATAAGAAAGGGCATCAATTTTTAAAAATGAAATTTTTTTTGACAGATCTTTTTTTAAAGTGTTGTGTTTTTTCCAGAGTTGAATCTCTTTTAGACTAAAAATTTTATTTGGTTAATAATTCAGAACTTATACTATGATACATTTAAGAACTTTGTCATTTTTACATTTTTATAGAAGATGATATCAACCAAGCTAAATATTACCCAGGTTATATTGCATTCTTTCTCATATCTAGAGAAAGCTGACCTTAATTATTGAAATTATTTTCTTGGTTTCATCTTATGTAAAAAATGGAAAGTAAACATTTCATATATAAGACATTTTTTCAGACACTTGTCTTATTCTTTTTAAGTTATCAATGGACGTGCCACTTAAGTATTGTCTACTCTGATATCACATGGTGCCTTTTCTACTAATTACTTTCCAGAAAAATTATACTTAGTAATGGGTGATATGGGGTAAAAGTGACCACCAAAGTAGTAGTGTGAATGTTATAGTGAACTAAAAGTAGTTGAAGGGATCATAGAATCGTGGCTTTCAACAAATAGATGATTGAACAAGCATATATTAAAAGATTACTTTGTGCCAGGCACATGCTGGATTTTGAGCTTATTCTGACCTTTACAGGACATTGAATCTGACACCCTCATTTTCCAGATGAAGAAACTGAGGCACCAAGAAATTAAGTGACTTATTCAAGGTTACCCAATTAGTATGTGTCTGAGACAGGGTTTAAGTTCAGGGAGCACTTTTACTACCAGGTCAATTAGTTTCTGGATATTAAGGATAGGATGTGAAAAACAGAAATCTGGATAAAACCTATAGCTAGAATAAATGGACTTAAAAAGATTTATAGAAAGTATCTTACACCCAGAGGTGTTAAACTCACTGCAGTGGTCAGGTCATTGCATTGTAGCTGACAGCTTGAACTAGATTAAAGTGTCATTGAAAAATGTTTAATAAAATAAATGCAAGTTCAACAGACAATGTTAATTTGTGATTTTTCCAAGTATGTAGCCTTCAAGGATCCATTTCTATTTGAATTTGACTTATAATAACAATTTAAAGAGAAGGTTCTTATAAGGAAAGATTAGCTGAGAAAAGTGAAAATAAATAAACATGTCATTTTGATGTGTGATAAGGTAGTAAGTTGAAGACAGGTGAAAATTAGAAGTTGATTTTGAATTAGATATTAAAGTGAATCCAATGTTGTTGTTTAGTCATTTTTGGGTGTGTCTGATTTTGTGACCCTACTAGGGTTTTCTTGGCAGAGATACTGGAGCAATATTACCATTTTCTTCTCCAATTCATTTTGCAGATGAAGAAAATGAGGCAAAGAGGGTTATGTGACTTGCCCAGGGTCACACAGATAGTATCTGAGGCTAGATTTTAAATCAAGTCCTCCTGAGTCCAGAACACTAGCTATCTACCATGCCACTAGCTGCCCAAAACACTATACAACAAGAACTAAAACGAATATGAGCTCCTGGAATTCCTAGATTTCTTCAGATCTGGGTAAGATGTCATCAATTATTCCAGGCCTTTCTTGATCCCGCTACTCTCCCAGTTGCCAGTGTACCCT
The DNA here is from genome assembly GCF_027887165.1 of Monodelphis domestica. Lineage (NCBI taxonomy): Eukaryota > Metazoa > Chordata > Mammalia > Didelphimorphia > Didelphidae > Monodelphis > Monodelphis domestica. The sequence goes on from NC_077227.1 coordinate 153,043,682, forward strand.
CCTACATGAAATTACTTTGTTCAGTTTGTCCTTATGGCATTGCAGGTTATCTGATGTAAACCTCAAATTTCCTTAGACTTTATAAATGTTGGTAATTTCACCATTGGGATATTTCATACTTGGAAAATTTCTTACTGATAGTCTTATCAGTAAGACCTTAAATTAATATAAATCAGTCTTTTAAAGTGATTCCCTTGTAACACTGATTAGATTTGATTACAAATGAAGAGGAGTGGGAGCAATTGTACTTGAACACAAACATCCAAATGTCCACTTCTACACCCCTGTGGCACCCATCCCTCTCTTTACTAGATACAGTTTTTAAAGCCTCAATTTAAAAATGGTATCCTTGGATGAAGGCATTTCCTTTTTCTTTTGACCTTTCCAAAGTGTTAAACAGGATAGATTTAATATTCTGATTTCTTTCATTTAATAAACCAAAGTATTGAAGAATACCAAATCAAAAAAGGATGAAATCACTTGGTTTGCATTAGAAGAGCCATTTCTTCTTTGTCTTTGCTCATTAGCCTGAAACAATGCAACAGATGCCCATTAACAGTTTCTTCCTTATTTTTAATTGGCAGATGGAGCTTTTTTTGTTTCTGTTCTCTGCCCCATATAGAGAAGTGAGTTAGAGTTGTTAGGAATTTGAGCTGACTAAATTAAATCCCTTTATAAAAGAGAATATGTATGTTAACAGTTTCTATATTGATTTAGTTGTATATCAATTATACAACATTTTCTAGAGTAAAATTGATGTTTAGTTATTAATATTTCTGCTTAGTAAAGTAGCAATAAATTGTAAGATTTAAATAAAACTTACTCCATAATGGCAAACTATCTCCATTTAAAAAATTCCAATATATTGCCATTATTATAGCAAAGAGCAGATATAGGGTATTTTTAAAATAACATATTACCTGGTATCATGTTAATTATAGATTTAAAGATTAAAATGTTATTATATGAAGCCATTGGATGTAATCAGGTAGTGCTTCTCAAATTGTGGTGTTTTCTTAAATATTTGAATACCATATTTATTTATCTCTATAATCCAATGACCCATTTTTAAATTTTTGTTCTCTATTTTAAATTAATTAGAATTTAAAAAAGAGGTACTTCCCTGCCTGTATGTAATATTGATGCTTACTTACATAGTGCCTTAAAATTTTCAAAGCAATTTACTTAAATTTTGTTGTTATTCTTATTTTACTGAGGAAACAGATTGCCAGTCACTCAGCTGGTCAATGTAATTTTTGAACACAGATCTTTCTACTTAAGTACCAAATATTATCTGCTACCATCTGTCTTAGCTGCCTGTGGATTTTGTTTCCTGTTATATTATTTAGTAGATAATAATAAGTAAATTAGAATTTGAAATGTAGTTTTTAATTTTTTCTAAAGATGGTCTTCAGGTGGAAAAAACAGTAAGATGCTCTATCTTTCACTGGTGCCAAAATAATCATAGCTAAATTTACATAACATCTGCTGTATGCCAGGCACAGTGCTAAGCACTTTACAATTACAGTCAATCCTCAACATTCGAATGTTTAATCTTAGTGACTTCAAACATTTGTGTGATTTTAGTAGTAACTTCATTTTCATTTTCACAAATATTCATGTTTTGCACCCTTTTGAAGGCACTTCTGGGCAGACTGAATATCCTGCCTTCCACTGCCCATGCCCAGCTCCCCAGCTTCCAGTTTGGTGCAATGTGGAACAGCTAGCCCCTACCAAATTTAATCAGTAGAGAGTTCTGCTGTGACTAGCAGGGCTGAGCCTCCCTGGCCATAGGCGTTACACACTTGGACAGAGACTCGCCCCAAGGCATGTGCTTTTCTTTGGGTAAAAGGTCAACCTCTGAACTGAAAGGGAGATCATAGATGGCAATTTGCCTCTTCCCATTTTTTGACCTTGCGGGTTCTTCTGACCCTGAACCCCTCCCTGCCTTGTTTCTCTTCTCTCCTGCATTTTATGGGTGGTTACTGTGTTCAGAAAAGTGCATATTATCAGAATTAATGTTTTGTTATAAAGAATTATATGCAGAAGAGTATTTCCAGCAATTTATAGCAAAAGTTTATGGTGGTCTCAGCAAACTAAACCCCTATTTCCCCATAGGTTGAATATGCTTTTTTATTTTCATGCTGTTTTCTAGGAACACTACCCCTAAAGTTGAGGATTGACTATATTACTTCATTTGATCCTTATAGCAACCCTGAGAAGTAGGTGTTGTTATTATCTCTATTTTACAATTGAGGAAACTGAGGTAGACAAAAATTAAGTGACTTGGATAGAGTCATGCAGCTAGTTAAGTTTCTGAAGCTGAATTTGAACTCATGTTTTTCTTTTTCTTTTTCTTTTTCTTTTTTTAAAATTTTTATTTGGTCATTTCCAAACATTATTCATTGGAAACAAAGATCATTTTCTTTTCTTCCCTCCTCCCCTCCCTCCACCTCTCCCACAGCAGACACACAATTCCACTGGGTATCACATGTGTTCTTGATTCAAACCCATTTCCATGTTGTTGGTATTTGCATTAGAGTGTTCATTTAGAGTCTCCCCTCAGTCATATCCCCTCCACCCCTGTAATCAAACAGTTGCTTTTCGTCGGTTGAACTCATGTTTTTCTGATTCCAGGCCCAATATTCTGTACACCATGGCATCTCCTAACTGCCCGAAATCAGTACTTCCTTAATCCTGCTTAGTTGTATTCAGTTTTTTCTTCCATTTTCTGTCTTGTTGTTGTTGTTATTATTAGTATTACTACTATTATTATTATTATCATTTTTTCTTTTAAGGACATTTTTGGGAGGACAAAGGAAATGGAACTGAAAGAAATAGGAGAAATGAATAAGTAAAAACCTATTGTAGTTGTGTAGATGCCAAAGGAAGAATGTAAATGTTTATAAAGTCTTTATTAAAGGTAAACAATTAATAGGGTCAGACACAAACCATAGGGCTTCCTTCTTCCCTTCCACCCTGTTTCTTTCCTTCTTCCTCCTCCCAAAAGTTATGTGGGATAAGAATGAACTTTGGAAGATGGAGGTCTTTCATTCTTAATGCATAGGTCTGGTTCTAACCCAGTTATTCCTTTGATCAGTTCTTCCAGGGCTTCCTATCCCCTAGCAAGTAAAAATGAAACTTCACTTGGCATTCAAAACCCCATACAAATCTTGCACAAACTAGTACCATCCTAGAGTCAACTTGGAACATTACCTGTTCCTTGAATTAATTTGTGGTTTCCCTTTTTTTTATGCAAATCCCATTGGTAAGTATGTTCTCTCTCCTTTTTAGCTGTTGAATTTTCCTCTTGTCGTTTAGTCGTTTTTCAGTTGTGTCCAACTCTTTCTGATTCTGCTTGAGGCTTTCTTGGAAAAGATACTAGAGTAGTTTGTCATTTCCTTCTTAGCTCATTTTATAGATGAGAAAACTGAGGCAAACAGGATGAAGTGATTTGTTCTGGGTAATGAAAGTGCTGGAGGCCACATTTGAACTCAGGAAGATGAGTTTGCCTGATTCTAGACTTGGAACCTTATCCCTGTCCTTTTGTAGGAACCAACCACTTGTCCTGTTGAATTTCATACCTATCTTTTAAATAAAAAAAAATTTTTTTTAAACTTTCTTGCCCAGTTATTCCTTTAACATCCAGTTCAAATGCTAATTCTTCCATAAAGTCTTATCTGACTTAGTGAGAATTTTTTTTTCACCTTGGGGATTTCAGATAACACTTTGTTTTTAACCTCTTTAATGAATGAATAATGTACTATGGTGTATCAGGGTTATCTGGGTACTTGTACGTTTATTAGACTGGAAGCTCCATGAAGGCAGATGGATAGAGCCTTACAGGGCTTTCCTGTACACATGGGTGCTTAATTTGTCAGGAGTTATTTGCAGAGCTATCTTCATGTTTCACAGGATAATAAATTTAGAATTGGAAGAGACTTTAAAGACTCCTTTATTGTGCAGGTAAGAAAACTGAAGAGCCAGATAAGTTAATTGATTGGCCAAAGGTTACAGAAGTAGAAAGTGACATGGGTAGGATTTGAACCCAGGCTCTGACTCCAGTGGTCTTTCTCCTCTAGCACACTTTAATGTTGTTTAATAATAAAAGAGAAAGAAACTTTCTAACCATATTTTGTGCAGCTAAACTCATAGCATTAGTTTGTAAGACATGATTAAAATTGGAGGTTTCTGGAACTTACTGAATTTTGGCTGTTGTTTTCCTTGCTACCCTAGTTGGATAGATTCCTTTGCAAACTACCTGTAGTATCCATCACTCTTTTACTCCTTGGCATTTATCTACTACTGAGCCTTTGGAAATTTTCCAGGCATTTTTTTTTCTCCCTGGGCTTTTAATTGTTTCCTTAGTATTTTTATTCTTAGCTCCCTAGTGACAGCTTTAAAGCCCTTTATTTTTATCTGTTAATCAACATTATATGCCGGTATTGTTAATCTTAAATACATTGTCATCTGTTAGTTAACAAACATTTAATATATTTATGATAGTGCTATGTGTAGTCCTCTGGTATCATTTAGGATCTTAAAACACTTTGCACAAGTCAATTTATCAATTTCCACATTCCTCCTTTCCCTCCCAAAAAAAGGTCACAAAGAAGTTGAAGGAATTTGCCATATCACAAAGCTATTTAAGTAACTAAAACCCCCTACCTGGAAATGTTGCTTCAATCCTAGTGAAATAGCTACATATTTTGGCAAAATGCTTTGCAGAAACTGTTTTTAAAACTTGGGTGTATTTTCTCTGAATTATTCCACCCATTAAAAATTTTTTTTAAAAGACAGTTTGAAGGAAGGAGATCTCTGAAGATTTTGAATAAAGTTTTGAAAGAAACCATTTTGTGATATGACAGTTATCTTTTGATGATGTTGTTCTATACAGCATTTGCTTATTTTGTATAGAGGCTGAATCCACAAAACATATTTTGCTTTTCTTTGTAGATGCAAGTTATCAATTGCTTATAAGTAACATTTCCATAGAAAAATTATTAGAAAGGCAAAGTAGTTCCCATTTCTCAAAGCAGAAGAATTAACTTTTTATCTCTGCAGAGAGCTTGTTGAACTAGAGCATTTAAGGATAACTAAGTCTTGGTGAAGAGTTAATTTTCTTAATTTGGAGATGATTCCTGCCACTTAACTACCCAGTCACCCATGAGCTGACTGCCTTTTTATGCCTGTACTATAGTTGGAGGGGAAAGAATTGGAAAATTCCCCTAAAACCCACACTTTTTGGAGCAAAATACCTCCAGTCTACCATTGCTATTTGGTGAGAGCTAGGTTAAAAGATTTGATGAGGGAAGAATTAGAAACTTGCCTAAAATGAAGTTTGGGTATTACTAGCAATTTTTCAGTCTGTTGCTTTAGCCATCTTTAGTAAAATTCATAAAAAGTTGATTGTTGATAGTTAGGCATGCAAATTAACATCTAGCTCTTGAAAAAAGCAAACTATGGGCAAAGGCTATTAATATACCCAAAGAAGATCCTAAGAAAACAAGCCCTTATCTAAAAGAAGTTTAGTAACTATTGCTTCTAGCAGTTATTGTTTTGTTAGGTTGTAATAGGAATTTGTATCTGTGGTTGAGAATTCTTGATTCAGATAGAGATGTTCCTGTTATTTTAATTCCTACTAACATGGAAAGTAAAAAGGAGACATTGTGGCTCTGGTAAGTATGTAGCAAGCCAGTGCTGGTTTTTTTTTTTAACCTTACCTTCTGTCTTGGAATTAGTACTGTACCAAGGCAGAAAAGTGTTAAGGACTAGGCAGTGAGGTTAAGTGACTTGTCCAGGCCACATAGTTGGGAAATGTTGAAGGTCAGATCTGAACAACCAGGACCTTCCTGATTCCAGGATTGGCTCTCTAACCAGTGAGCTACTTAGCTTGCCTCCTGCCAGGGCTAATTTTGAGAAACGAAAATTTTGTGATTCTAACTACCCAAACAACCTAAAGATAGATATTCAGTTACTTTCAAGTCCAATTTTCATATAGTTGTTGCAAAACAAAATAACAAAAACAGGAACTCTTTCTCTTGGTGGTAGGTGGTGGGATAACAAACTAATCCTAGCTGGAGTCTTAAATTTTGACAACTTTTGCCACTGGTTTCTAGAGAAGAGACCTTAATAAAATCTCCCTACCTGTGATAATAAGGATGAGAAACCAATTACATATACCTGAGTGAGACCTCCCCCATCTTCCCCTATAAAAAAGCATGTCCTTTAACTGCATTGAGGCTTCCCCAGTACGTATACTAATACACTGAGCTACCCTGGTGTGGTATCAACTAGTCCTGGTCTTGGAGAGGTCATCTTCTGGGTTTAGCATGGGAATCATCAGCTGTTCTAGTGTAAAGCAGATAAGACCCCAGCTGTCTCCCATGATGATTAAGTGGAGTGACTGGAAAGCTGAAAAAGCTAGAGGCATCATTGCTGAGGACCATCCACTCCTTAAGACTTTTTTTGAACTCCCTTCTAACCCCTTTCATGGTCATACACTATCTTGACCAAAGTTTGGTAATTCAGTTGTATTCTTTCCTTTTTGTCCCTTTTTCCAACAAACTTACATTTCCTAGATCTTTCAAGTCTTATGCTTCCCCTTGTGTCTTTAAATGTATGACAAATGAAGGCCTGTTGCGTTTAGCATTACTGGTTGGTCTCACTTTTGTGAGTCTCTTAATTCTTTCAAATTACTATAAAAGATTAAGACAATGGTACCTAAATTGTAAAACTCTTTCTTGGATTTTGTCCATGAATTACTGTTAGTTCACATAACACTAGAGGGCAAGGATCAAGGATGTCTATACCCCACCCCCCTTTTTTTTTTCCTCTTTGGGGATACAGACTCAGTAGTGGTATTACTGGGTCAAAAGGTATGCATTGTTTTATATCCCTTTGGGCATAGTTCCAAATTGCCCTCCAGAATGCCAGAATGTTTGGATCAGTTCACTACACTATCAATGCATTAGTGTCCTAATTTTGTCACATTCTCTCCAACATTTATCACTTTCCTTTATTGTCATATTGACCAATCTGATAGTTGTGAAGTGGTACTAATCAAGGGTGTGTATAGGCTTTAGTTCTGTACTATACCCAAAAAGGGATTTAATACTTTTTAAAAATGGATCCCAAATTAGAATCATAGAATATTAGGGTTAAATAATGATGATGATTGACATTTACACAAGGTTTTAAAGTTTGTAATCTGTTTCATGTGTTTTATTGTAGGTGAGCCTTATAAAAACCCTGTGAGTTAGCTATCATCAGTAATATTTATTTTACTGGTGAAGAAACTGAAGCTCAGAAAAGTCAAATAACTTGCAGGATTGGAACTCAGGTCTTCCCAATACGTAGTCCAGCACTCTGTATACTATGGCACATCATATCTGATTCAGAACAGCCTGCTCACATTAAAAACCCAGAACTTGAGGACCCAGGAAAATGATGTAATTTCCTTTAGTTTCCACAAGTAGATAAGTAGTCCCTCTTAGGAACCAAATCCTCTGTATCTGCTGCTCTTTTACCACCATGTGGCTTGGGGGGTGGGGGGAGCAGATGCTGCAGCATCAACTATCAAACCATCAGCATCTGTGTTTATGGCATTTGTGTTTACCAGTTTAGCACCAAAAACTAGAAAAAAATACCATAACAAACATACATATGTACAGATACAAAGACACTGTTTTTAAGAAAATGCATTGTCACTACACATTCTATTTGGATACAAATGAATGAAAACAATTAGAAATTCCTTCTACATGTATTCAACTCAAAAAATCCTTTGAATGTTTTAGTAGGAGCTGAGGATGGGATGTAAATAACATTGAACAGAAGTAATTTCTTGTTGTTTTCAAAACAAGATGGCTAAAGGCAGGCTTATAGTTCATAATATAATAATAATAATAGCAAATATTTACATAGTTTTTAAAAGTTTGAAAATGCCATTTATAGACATCTCACCTGATCTTTACAACTTCATGTTATAGGCATTATATGTATCATTACAACTTAAATATAAGGAAACAGAGATGGTAGGTAAGTAGCTTGTCCACAGTCACAGCTAGGGTGTGGCAGAAACAGGTTTCTAACCCAGGGCTGGTTGATTCCAGATACAACATTTTTTTCACTATGTTCAAGTTCTTCAAAAAAAATTCTCAGTCTGTAAAAATGAATATAGTCTGGTATACAGAGTTACCCTGAAGAAGGCTACAGTGCTTAGTATGTGGTTATGATTAATTATGATGCCTACTAGCTAACTATAATTTTCATTAAATGAGAATATATACTAAAGGAATCACAGAAGGGCTTATGATTGAATGTGTAGTTTCTCCAGTGAATGAATCATGCATGAGCTCTTTCTCAAGGGGAGTCACATTTTAGGGTCTTTTTGGTAGGAAAAATGGATCAGTGTCTTATAAAAAAATCAAGTTCTCAAGAAACATGTTGATGGAGAGAATAATTTTCAAAATCCAAACAAAACTTCACCTTTTCTTCAAAGCACAATAATAGATTAAGTAAAAACACTGTGTAGGAAAGAGGGTTTCCACTGTTAGTAACTTTCAGGTTTGACATTGCCATTAGGGAAATAACTAAATGTTTAAGGTAGAATATTGCATTGGGCAAATTCTGGATAAGAATTGAATTCACAAATAGAAGGAAATATAATTATAGCTTAAACCTTATCATTCTTTCTTCACATTGGACCTATAATATGTTTTAGTAATTGTGGGGCCTAGATAGAATGTGGTTGGAACACTAACTGTTAACTTCCTTCCTTTGGTGCATTCAGTTAAAACCTTTCATGTTAGTTTGATCTTTCTCTTAAGGATAAAAATGCATATTTTCATTAGGCAACCTTTTATTTCCTCACTTTATCATAAAGATTTGGTTTTAATATATAGTAACACCTAATTTATCTAGCAGCATCCTCAATATTCTGGAACATAGCTGAGAACCAGAATGAAGAAAAGAAGGCCTCTGAGCAGCTCAAGTTTGTCACAAAGTCCATGAACTAACTAAGACTAATATACCTTTATTCATAAAAATGTGAGATCTCTGAGTGAATGTCTCATATAATGTTTTAATAAGCTTGACTAAATTACTTCCTAGCCTATTGAATGTTAGAATTAGCAGATTAAAGAAAATGAGAGCATGCTAGAGACAGGTACTTTGACAACCATATATCAGATAGCCTAAAAAAATAAGCAGATATAATAACTCAGTATTAGTCTAAAGTTAGTTGAAGTCCTACATACCTCAGTAGATTCTTAGATTGTTACTGTTTTATATAGTACTATACAATACTGTACATTATGAACTGAAATTATTTTTAAAAGGTCAATTTATGTTTATTGTAATATTAGGAAGGCAATAAAATATATAGTACACATTTCAGAAATTATGCGATAGCAAAGAATTATAATTAAGCATGTTTTAAACTATATAAAGTCATAAGCTTCTTGGCACTCTCTTGTTCTTTGGATTTTCTGGTGCTTCATTCTTATGGTTCTGCTTCTCTAAGAACTTTTTATTCCTCCTTCCTCATCATCTTCTGTTTTCCTAAACATACACATGTCTCAAGTTATTGTCCATAGACCCCTTTTCTACCTTTTCTTTGATTGATCTCTTCCATCTCTGTGGCTTCTTTTATCATTTCCATGCAAATAAAACCCCAATCCATATCTTCAGGTTGAACTTTCTAGTTTTAATCTTTTTATTTTCACTACCTGAATTAATATTTCCACTTTTATGTCTTATAAGAGGCCATCTTACTGTGATTTAGAGAATACTCGATTGGGAATCTTACTGATTCTGACACTGTGCAACCATGGTTAAAATTTTAAAGCTCTTTGAGATTCAATCTCCTCATCTATAAAATGAAGATAATACTTGTAAATGTTTCTATTTATTTCATAGGTGTATTGTGAGAATCAAATGAGTTAATTCAATTAAACATTTATTAAATTTTTACTGAGTGCAAAGCTCTTTGCTAAGTGTTGTAAATACAAAGATAAAAAATAAACTGGTCCCTGCCCTTAGTGAGTAACATTCTGTTAGTGGGAATTTGGGAATATTCACAGAAGAGAAAGTACCTGAGCTGATACTTGAAGGCAGACAAATTAACTAAAAGTTAATAAGAATCTATAAGCTTGGTAAATCATAAAGCAGTTATGTAATAAATTCAACTTCTTGCAAATACTGCAAACTTAGATTTTTTTTTTTAATCCTTACCTTCCACCTTAGAATCAATATTATGTACTGGCATCTCTCACTATATTGTAGTACACTTTATCCTGCCTTCACTGTATCACAGGTTTTTTTTCTTTCTAATCTAATTCTGTATTAATGGAGTTTTCACTATATCACAGGATTTGGCGGATGAATACCATACTGTAAACAATGGAAATGCAGCACACCACTACCATTTGTGCAAGTTTACCAATGTGAGATTGTACATGGCTCACTATTGGCTGAAAGGCAACTAACTGCAGTTCTGTGTTCTGTATCCTGGGTGCTGATTGGCTCAGTGTTTGTAAGATTGTGGGAAAAGTTAATAAGAGTATGGAAAAGGTTTATAGGAGAGTGGCAAGGGTTTATAAAACCTTAAAATATATATAAATAATAAAATAAATGCAATGCCACTACTTTGTGGATTTTCACCTATTGTGGGGGTCTCTGGAACATAACTCCCATGATAGATGAGGGATCATTGTTTTGGTTCTGAGGCAGAATAGTGGTAAGGGCTAGGCAATAGGGGGTTTACTGATTTGCCCAGGGTCACACAGCTAGGAAGTGTCTAAGGTCAAATTTGAACCTAGGACCTCCCATCTATAGGCCTGGCTCTCACTCTACTGAGCTGCCTAACTACCCCCAACTTAGATATTTACTATATTAATCTTTTCTACTCCCCCCAAACAAAACTTTACCCTTCCTCCAACCTCAGTTTCTGCTGATGTCACCATCATTCTCCATCCTAGTCACCGAGGCTTGAAATATCTGAGTCATATTTGAGTCAGAGTCCTTTATCTCCCAACAACAGATAAGTTCTCAAGTCCTATAGATTCTATTTCCATATTTGAGGACTCTTATGATTTCATCATTGTGAGTTCTTCTTCCATGATGCCTTGTAGATGACTGACCAACCTGGTGATGAGCCTCTTTGATCTTAAACTGGCTCTCAGACAATAGACTATACATTCTTTTTAAAATTTTAATATAACATTTTCTTTTTCCCTAACAACATGTAATAAAATTTTTAACATTAATTTTCCAAAATTTTTAGTACCAATTTTTCTCCATTCTTTCCTTTCCTCCCCCCTTCCTGAAACAGCAAGCAACTTGATTTAGGTTAAACATGTATAATTGTATAAAACATATCTCTACATTGTTCATGCTATAGAAGAAGATTCATAAAAGAAAAAACAAAAAATAAAGTGAAAGATAGTATACTTTGATCTGCATTCAGATTCTATCAGTTCTTTCTCTGGAGGTAGATAGAATTTTTCATCATGATGCCTTTAAAATGTTTTTAATTTAATTTTTATGGCAACATTTAAATTTTTTATATTAAATTTTTTATTTCAAAAGTTTTCCCTGGATTACACGATTCATGATTTCTCCCTCTCTACATCCCTACCCTCTTCTGGAGTTAACATGCAATTCCACTGGGTTATGCATACATGATAATCATGTGTTTTCTTCTGGATTTCTACTCCCACAGTTCTTTCTTTAGATGTGGATAATATTCTTTCTCCTAAGTCCCACAGAATTGTCCTGGATCATTGCATTGCTTTTAGTAGCAAAATCAATTACCTTTGTTTATTCCATAGTGTTACAGTTTCCATGTGTAATGTTCTCTTGGTTCTGCTTATTCCACTCTGCATCAGTTCAGGTAGACTAGGTCTTTCCAATTCTTATAGAAATCCATCAGTTCATCATTCCTTATAGCACAATAGTATTCCATCACCATCATATACCATAATTTGTTTTGCCATTTCCTCAATTGAGGGACATTCCCTCATTTTCCAGTTTTTTTTGCTACCACAAAAAAAGCTCAACTATAAATATTTTTGTACAAACAGATCCTTGCCCAGATTTTTTTTTTTAATCTCTTTGGGATATAAACCCAGTAGTGATATTGCTAGATCAAAGGGCATGCATTCTTTTAAAGTATGATTTTAAATTGGGTACATGATTCTAAATTGCCTTCTTTATGATTTCTTTAGAATTATCTTGGATCATTGCATTGTGGAGAATAGCTAAGCTAGTCACTGTTGCTTATTGTACAATGCTGATATTTCCATTTACAATGTTCTCCTGGTTCTGCTAACTTTACATCATCAGTTCATGTAGGTCTTTCCAAGTTTTTTTTTAAAATCATCCTGCTCATCATTTCTTATACTACAATAATATTCCATCTCAATCATATACCACATGTTGTTCAACCATTCCCCAGTTGATAGGCAATCCTTCAATTTCAGACTGTACACTCTTGAAGACTTTTTAGCTTCTCAGAATCTGCCTAAACTTGTGTTTTATTAGTTTAGGTTCAACTCTTAAGTCATAATATCAAATAAACTAGTACTTAATGTACTAGTACTTAATGGAGTGACCTTTCCTATTTGTTCCCTCCTTTACATTTCTCATTGGGAACACCTTAGTTGAAGCTCTTACCTCAATTCCTTGAATTTTCATTATCAGTGTTTGTACCTGGGAAACTGGCAAACCCTACAAATCAAGGCTTGATTTGTTGGTTGTTGCAAAATTGTTAATGTTGTAGGTTAAATTTAAAATTTTTTTGTGTGTGTGTACCTATCTATCACATTGACTGTCATAAAGGTCTTCTAACCAGCTGCCTCCACTCTATCTCCTCTGTAATTCATCAGTTGAACTGTTGTTAATGCAATCTGATCATGTCTGTCACGCTCTTCTCCTTAAAGACCTTCAGCAACTCCCCATTGTGTACCAAAGTATCACATCTTGATCCCAGCCTTCAGGTTCTCTACTGTTTTGTTTCTTTCTGTTCTTATCGCTCTGTACTTTTACATTCCAGTCATTAGACCTCTTTCTCATTCTGCCCCTTTCCTGTCTTCATAACTTTGTTTATACTGTCTTCATTCCTAGAATGGGCTTCTTTAACCTCATCTTTGCCTATTAGATTCTTAAGACAACTCAGGTACCACCACCACTTCCATAAAGTCTTCCTTAAACCTTCCAGATAAAACTTAAAGTTTCCCTCCTTGTATTTCTTAGTGTGTAAGGGTTTTGGGGGGGGTTGTTGTTTAGATTTTTGCCTATGTATTTCTTGGATTCTGCCTTATAGATCTTAAATCCTCTATTTTAAACTTCTTAGATAATCTTTGTGTCCTCCAGGACTGGCATAGTGACTTTCACATGACAGACAGTAAATGTTTTGACTAAAATTCTAGCTGGAAGCTTTACTTTTGTGAAACAGGTAATTCTCTAATGATACCAGAAAAAGAGATGGTTAAAGCATTTGTCAAGTTCTTATGATGTGCCAGACATTGTGTTCAAATGCAAAAGTTATAAATACTAGCTAACAAGATAGTTCCTGCACTAATAAAACGTAAATCTAATTGAAGAAGACAACACATAGATAGCTAGGGCACTGTTCAGCTGGAAGCATGGTTTGAAAACTGTGGGCTAGAAGTGAGCTGGAGACCTGTTTTTGAGCAAGCTAAGGTCAGGGCTCACTTTTTAGAGCTCAGCATCCACAGTTGCAGTGAAGGCAGTGTGGGGAGAGGGAGAGGTAAGAGGCTAGATAGCATGTTTGGAAATAATGGCCCGCAGATCTGTTTAGTGTTTTATGTAATAGAATGACCCAGGCAATTTTCTGATCAAAAGTGGAAGGATGGGTAATAGGATTTATTTGATGGGATGAGTGGTGTTTTTAGAGGTGCAGTAGACCATTTAGTACTGGTCAGAGGAAGAAGAGATGAGTGGTTGTGGTTTGGGACTTCCTGCTGAATAGTACTGAGGTGACTACAGTAGTAGTGGAGAGCTACAGTGGCCTCCCTGGGCATATATCTCTGAGGTGACTGAGAACCTTTCAACATTTGCATTCCTTTGTCTGGCATTTAATGCTTCATAGTTTGTTGTAATCCAACATTTTCAGCTATATCTCATTCTTCCCCTCCTTACATAATATTCCAACTATGTTCTTTTTTGGAAGGTAAACTAAGCTGTCCTTTCTCTTTGTGCATATTGTTCTCTATGTCTAGAATATGTACTTTTCCCATCTTAGCTTATTTAATTCTTGCTTTTAATTTGAGGTCAAGCTTAAAGGCTCTGTTTTCCAAGAACCTTCCCCCTTTTATGATAGTACCTTGACAAGTCTCAAATGCAATTATTTGTTGTATACTGTGCGATCTATGTTTATTATTTACCCTTTCACTAGACTGGGAACTCCATGAGGGAACAACTGGTATGGTATTTTGTACAAGATGCTGAAATGCTTTTTAAAGATATCCTATAACTGTCCATTCAGCTATTAATGGAAAATATTAATTTAGGGGTGTGGTGTTGTCTCTTCTTACCTCATCTGGTTTGAGAAAGGAGTATAAGAATATCTTTGGGTACAGAATATCAGGGTGAATGCAAGAAGTTAGGTTCTAATGGTCCACAAGAGTTGGCAGTCACTTTAGGGTATCTTGGAATGGGAAAAGGGGAAAAAAAAAACACTAGACAATGCTATCTTCTGGAGGAGGGAAATATTTCAGTTTGAAAATTCCAGCTCTGTTTCCTATGTTGAGCCTGTGAATTTTAAGTACTGATGAAATAGGCTTCTTTCTTTGTGGAAGCCTTATGAATTTTAATGAGTTTGTTTTCATTCATGAATAGGAACAATGCTTTAAATCCTTGAAACAGCGAAGCTAATTTTTTTGTGTAGGAAAGTGCCAAACTTGAATGTTAGTTGATAAATTTTTTTCTTTTCCTAGCATTCAATGACAGTGATTTCTTGAGGTGGAAAAAATACTATAAATCATTTTTCAGTGTAAATAAAAGCTATTCATTTCTTTTAAAGGTTAACTGTTTGATTAAAAGAATTCTATAGATAAAATACACGAGCATATATTATTACCATTTTCCCATTTCATTTTTTTCTTTGATGTGCAATCCAGATAATGATTATACCCATTATATATACATAGATCTATATATGCCAAATAGGATTTGATTTTGTATAATATTCAAGTTGAGATGGAAGGATGAGGTTAAAAATTTTTTACTTTTCTTTAGAAGAGCCTGAAACCATCCTGCTGACTTTTAATAGACTTGACCCAAAGAATTATGTTTGCAAAAGTTTCTCTACTCTTCTGATTTTTCACATTAAATTTATGCCCAAACCATCCCATTTTCTTTATTCTCTCACTTCAAGTACAGATTCTGTAGTATCTTGGATATGACATCAGATCAAAAATAAACACTGTACATTACTCAGAAGCCTACATTTGGAAGTTTTTCATGAAAATTAATCTAATTTTTATATTGTCTTATGTGCTATCCTTTGTTCAATATTATCACCATTTTATACTCTTTTGGAATGAAGAATCAAGTTGCTGAATTTTTATGGTACTGAGTGGGTTTACAGTGTACTTACACAAATTCAACACCATATTGATGTGACAGCTTTAAAGGATGTGTCTTGGGGGTCAAATGTGGTAGCTTGAAAAGATATGACATAACTTCAAGTCCTATTGTTCCCTGAAAATGTCTAATATCCAAAAATTTGTAAGATCTATGAGTGCAGAAGCCTTTCATTGTTAATCCTCTTTGTATTTCTTAGCCCCTTGGTTCTCCTATCTCTCTTTGGATGTTGCCAGCTGAAACATTCAGTGTGCCAATATTCCACTGTGCCATGATCATAAAAAACAAAAAAGCAACTTAACCCCTAGTTAGTACCTTGTACTAATAAATATTTGGATCGAATGAACTAAATTAGTTTACAGTTAGAGTGTCGTCTAGGAGGGGAAATGGTCAGATTGCAAGAATCATAGTCTTTTAGATAAGTGTGAAAGTTTGTTAAGGAACTTTCAGTTAATCCTCAATGCTGCTGGGAAAAATAAGAGATACTGGTAAAGAGTTTGGCCAGAAGTAGATGCTAGTAGGTATCCACATATTAGGAGGAGAGAAAAGAAGTGTTTGTAAGCTGAACCTGATTCTCTTATAGCTTATAGCATTGGCAGGGATCTGTTAATTTTAGATTAGATTCATCTGTGCAAGTGGTGCCAGATATTATTCAGAAACATCTGGCAACAAATTTCACAGTGCACTGAGCACGTACTGTTCGCAGTTAGCAGAAAGTAGAAAGTTGAGATAAAATTTGGAGGTTAAGTGAAATATTTCATTGAGCTATGGAAATTGCACTGTTTGTGTTTCTACTAGTGCTAGTATAAAGTAACAAGTGTTATGTGTAGATTGGTTTTCCTACTGTAGGAGAAAGTGAAAGACTAGAGGAATGGCTCTCTACTGTTTGGTTTTTTGGGGAGAATCAATCGGCAAACATTTATTAAAAGCCTCAACTAAGCACTGAGGATACAAAAAAGAAGCAAAAGACAATCCTTGCTTTTCAAGGAACCTTTGGAAAAAGTGGAACAGGTGTTTCAAACTAGGTGAATTGGAAAGAGGCAAAATTATGCTTAGAATAAGGAGAAAGTTCCCAAGAATTTAAGTTATCCAAAAAATGGGAAGAATCACTTGGACTGTTATTGATTTTTCTCTCACCAGAGGTTTTCAATCTTATGCATGCAGTAGAAGAAAATCTGTTCAATCATGAGTTGCACTCTGGTCTCTGAGTTTCTTTACAACTATGAGTTTCCATGATTCTGTGGTCAGAGGAAGAACTAAGGTGTCATTCTGATTGTCAATTCCTTGTTGTGAGAAGCCCTGAGATGGCCATATAGCAACATGAAATGAATATCTGGGAGGTGGATATTCTTTCTGGGGTATGTATATAAAGCTCATCATCTCCAAATCTCAACTCACGTCTTTTCCTCTGAACTCTTTACTTCTTCTAATTTTCTTATTTCTGTCAAGGGTCTAATTAATCAGTAAACATTTAATCAGCACCCTCTATGTGCTGTGCTAAAATCTGGGTAACCATCATTTTTCCTATCACCCAAATTTACAATTTTGGAGTTATCCTTGGTTCCTTACTTTTATCAACTCATTTATTTTTAGGTGGTTGCTACATCTTGCCATTTTTACCTCCTTAAGATCACTTGCATCCACCCTCTTCTCTCCACTCAGTGCAATTATCCTAGTGTAGATTTTCATCACCTCTCTTCTACATTATTGAAACAGTCAACTTACTTCCAGTCTCCTTCTTTTCTATCCCATCTTCCACACAACTATCAAATAGATATACCTGAAGGATAGGTGTGATCATGTCACTTCCTTATTTAAGAAATTTCAGTGGTTTCTCATTGCCTCTTGCAAAAAATGCAAACTCCTCGGGCAAATTGATCTTTCCCCAATTTGTCTTTCAAAGATTATTACATATTACTTCCTGTCACGATATTCTATAGTGGTTGGTTCTTATTTCCTGTCATGATATTCTACAGTGGTTGGTTCTTCTGCTTTCACTTTCACGTGTTCTTAGGGGAGTTTTTTGAGTGGGGGAGAGAAGGCCTTGGAGCTCTAAGCTAAGGGGCAGGAGCAGAGAGTACACATATATAGAGGCAGTAGGGTGTTTGCTTATATCTGGAGTTGCTGTCATCCACATTAGGTCTTGAAAAGTACCCCTTGAGAATACAGGGCCCTATTTTACATGCCTTTTTCTAAACCTTTAGTCCATCAATCGAAGAGGTGGGAAGCATGTTTCATTATCAATCTTTTAGAGAAATTGGTTTGGTCATTGCGTTGATAAGAGTTCTTAAGTTGATATTTTTCTTTGTAGCATTTTGTCATTGTTCTACTGGTTCTATTCATGTAACTCTTAAATAATTTCATTTCACTCTTCATTAGTTCATACCAGCCCTTCTAGGTTTTTCTGAATTAATCTTTTTAATATTTTTTATGGAGCAATAATATTACTGTATATTCATATTTGCATATTATAATTTGTTCATCTATTCCCCACTTGTTCAGAATCTTATTTTTAGTTTTTTTACTCTAATAGAAAGTGTTGCTATTGATATTTTTGAACATATAGCTATTTTCCCTCCTAGATCTCTTTGGGGTACCTGCCTACTAGTGTTGCTGGGTCAGGGACATTTGGTGTATGAGTTAAAATTGTTTTCCAAACTGGTTGGATAATATCACAGTTCCACTATCACTGTTAGTGTGCCTTTTCTTCCACATGTCCTGCAACAATTTGTCATTTTTCCTTTTTTACTATCTTTGCCAATTTAATAGGTTTAAGGGACACCATCATTATGGGGAACAGAGTTATTTTAAATTGTCTTTCTCTGATTAATGCTTTGGAGCATTTTTTATATGATAATACTTTTTCTTCATTTGAGAATTGCCTAATCATATCCTTTGACCCAATTATCTATTTGGGATTTTTTTTTCCCTCAACAGTTTTTTATTGAAAAGGGAGTCCTTTACTCAAGTAGTTGGTATCTTTGAGTTTATCAAACCATAGGCTATGTGTGATTGCTTTTGCAAGGGAGTCCTTTACTCAAGTAGTTGGTATCTTTGAGTTTATCAAACCATAGGCTATGTGTGATTGCTTTTGCATCTTACCTAGTTTATTCCACTGGACACCATTTCTGTTCTTTAATTTGTATTATGTAGTTTTGATGGTTACTGCTTTAAAGTTTACATAGTTTGAGATCTGGTAATTCTAGGCTAGTGATGGCGAACCTTTTAGAGACCAAGTGCTTCTCACCCCTGACTGAGTGCCATGCTCACCCTCCTAGAGACCATGTGCCGGGCCCTGCCCCACCCTGCTCTTACCCTACATAGGTGAGGGAAGAAGCCCTCCCATTGCAGTGGGATGAGTGATGAAAGAAATGGCCTCAGCCAGTGTAGAGAGGGGGAGGGGAGTGGCTCAAGTGCTCTGTTCCCCTCCAGCTCTGCCTCCTGTGAGCCACCCCCCCTCCCCATACACTTCCATTGGTGGTGAGGCAGAGGGGCAGGGGATGTGAAAAAATGTCATCGGGCATTATGCCTCCACATCGGGCATGTGGAGGGGGATAGGGGAGCAGTTCTGCCCCAAGTCCCTCTGCCTTTCTAGTAACAAACTCTGGGGGTGGGTGGCCAAGTGCCAGTAGAGAGTGCTCTGTGTGCCATCTTTGACGTCCATGCCATAGATTAGCCATTGCTGTTCTAGGCCATCTTCATTTCTACTTTTTTTTCATCATTTCCCTTGAGAGTCTTGATACATTTTGTAATTGTCTAGTTCTGTAACTCTTTACTAGCTTGATATGACACCAAATCTGTAAATTAATTTAGATATTATTGTCATTTTTTAATATATTGGTGAAGATTAAATTAAATAGATACAAATAAACATTTTGTACTTATAATTTATTATATTTAAATTAATTTTTAAACCTTACCTTTTGTCTTAGAGTCAATACTAAGTTTTGACTCCAAGGCAGAAGAACAGTAAGGAGTAGGCAATGGTAGATTAAGTAACTTGCCCAGGGTCACAAAGCTAGGAATTGTCTGAGGCCAGATTTGAACCCAGGACCTCCTGTCTCTGGGTCTGACTCTCAATCCACTGAGCTACACAGCTGCCCCTATAATGTCTTTTGAATGGAAGTATAATATGGAAGAGAGGCATGGATGAATAATAGTAAATTATGGGAAATTTTTGGAAATTTTAGCTGATACTGAACTTAACTTGAGCACATATGTAGCCTAAAAGCTATTTTGGATTTATTCTTCATTAATGATAGCATAATATCCAAGTTAAGGATGTTTAAGGCCTAATGTTTACTGACCATATTTTGAAGAGTATGTTCATTTGAAAGACTCTTGACAAGCTAGAGTGCATCCATAGGATAGGGATGCTGAAGGGCCTGGAAGCCACATTGTATGAAAAAAGGAGCTGAGAATGTTAATACTCATTATATAAGAGAGAGGGGAAGATTTGATTGGTGGCTGTGAGATGGGACATGATAACTTCCTTTAATGTTTTGAGGGCCATGATGTGGTTGAGGGATTAAATTTGTTTACTTGGCTTCAGAGGGCAGAATTATAAGTTTATGGCAATTTCAAAGAGGTAGATTTCAGCTTGATGTAAGGAAAAAATTCTTGACAATTAAAATTTTCCCAAAGTAGAATGAACTGCCTTGGTAAGTAATCTTTATCATTAGAGTTAAAAGACTGGACAAATCTTTGCATGGGATATTGTAGAAGAGTTTCATGTTTCACATATTAGCAGGAAAAAAAAAATACTATCCAAGGATTCTTCTGGGGTAACTAGTGGTGCAGTGGTTAGAATGCAGGGCCTGAAGTCAGGAATAACTTCCTGAGTTCAAATCTGGTCTTGGACACTGACTTGCTATTTGACCCTGGGCAAATCACTTAACCTTGTTTGCCTCAGTTTCCTCATGTGTAAAATGAGCTATAGAAGGAAATGGCAAACTATTTCAGGATCTCTGGGAAAAACTCCAAATGTTTCACGAAGAGTTAGACGTGGTTGAAACAACTAAACCACAGCAGCAACAATAATGACAAGAATTCTTCCATTGAAAGAACACTTTAATTGTAAGAAACTGAGGCATAGTTACCCAATTCATTCAAGGTGAAACAGAACCATCAGTTTTGACTAACAACTTGTCTTTTCACTATTTCAAGAATTTTCCTCTTATTAACATGTATAGTGAAATCATGTATAGCAGGAAAAAAAGTTTTCTATGCCATATAGGTATATTAATCTCTCTTAACAAAATTTTTAGGATAGTACATTTGAAACAAATTGACTGTTTAAGGATTCTTTACCCTTCTGGGAAGGAGAACATTTTTTTTCGAGTTTATTGTTATTGGCGACTAAAATGATAAAACTTGGTTCTAGGTATGAAAAATCAATTTATTGACTAGGCTTGCAATAATCAATATATTAATGATCAATGATCTCTCTTAGTGGTCAGAGACAAATCATTTAAATACTGCTCTGAATGATCATTGTTCAGCCCTCACCTGAATAGCAAAAGACATCTCTAATTAGTAGATATCTAATGAGGAGTGGATTAATAATTTCCAGTTTCACTAAATTTTCCCTAATTACTCCATGGAAGGGAGGCTGGATCCTAAGATTCTAGTAACTCTTTGTGATCTATATAGGAAAATCAATTTAGGTCTTATTATGTTTTGACCTTTATGGACCAAATGCTCACTACCCTGTGAAATAGCTGGCTCTGGTCAGTTCTATTTACAGAGATAGTAGAACTCACATTCTCATTCTATTCATCCCAATTTTAGAAGGTGCTCTGAAGCAAGGAATGCAAAGACAATTTCTAGGGCAGTGGAAAAGTTTGTTCTGAGCTTGATTGTGAGACATGGAAAGTTTGAAGACAAAAACAATGTTATAGGTTAATATTAAAAATCAAATGATACAAGATTAGCAATAACTTTCCTCAGTATTTTCCCTTGTGGTTCTGAAACAATCTATAATGTCTAACAAGAACTAATTTGAAATTATTAGATCTACCTAGTCTCTCACTATTATTTCACAGATGGGTTTGTGATTTTCAAGGTCATACAGGTAGGTAGTGACAGAGCTGATTTAAGAATATTTATCTTTTTTCAGTCAGTGATCTTTCCACTATACTATGTTATCTCCTATACTTTATCCTAAGATATTATTATAGATGTGTTAAGGGGTTTCTGCTGTAAATATATGGTTCAGCAAGAAACTTTATATATGTCAACTGACACTTTGACATGAAATTTGTATTAAAAGTTGATTTAGTTTAATTTTGTCAGAATACTTACTGAAATTATTTTCTTCCTCCTGGATGTAGGTTGGTTACCACATCCTTGTCTACTGCTAAAGTACTGCCTCTGACTTTCTCTAGAATAGAAAGGACCCTGTGACTATTAGCCTGATGTATATAATGTATCTTTGGGGGATTAGAATAGCAAGTTCACCCATCACATCTCTAAGTATACTTAAGAGAAAGCAATCTTTATGCTTTTGTTCAGTCTGGTCATTTTTTTTTACTCTTACTTAAATATTTACTTTTAGTTATCAATTATTCATCTTGCTTCGTCTAACTTAATTTCTCAGCAAAAAGTATAGACCTTTTGCTTCTTAAAATGCAAACTTGGATAGATGGTAACTTAGATAAGCGTCTGTTAAAGTGTCTCCCCCCCCCCTTGGACTTTTGTTAATAACAATATTCTGTAATCACTACTTCAGGGGTTCCCAGTCTTTTTTGGCTGGGGCATGTAGCAGAGAAGGACACATGGTAATGACAGTCAACTTGGAGATATCCCAGGTAGGACTTTCAGAGCCTATTCTTCCCATTGGAGATGCTTGCCTTTTCCCTTTCGTATAATCAGTGTCTTGTCTCACATAAAAATAAAAGGTCAGAAATTGAATGAGTTCTCTAAAAGTCCAAATACCTACAGGAATTTTTTATTAGATAATAATGAATACCTTAAAGCAGTGGTGTCATAGTCCAATAGAAACTATTCCCTGCAGCCTTAGAAAACTACAAATTAATATTATCTTTGTTATATTGTATTTTTAATTGTTTTGTTAAACATTTCCAACAGCTTTTAAATCTGATTCTAGCAGCACTAGGAGTTTTGAGGGCCTTGTGTGGCCTGTGAATTTGACAACCCAGCTTTAAGGTACATGCAGCATGATATCTATGAAGAATATTGCCTTAAATTAAGTTTTTTGACTCTTAAAAAATGATTTTTGTATTCTGTATTTTATGGAACCTCTTTTTACAAAGTGATAAAAGGAAGAACATGGTTGAAAGTAAAGTTATATTGATTTATTTGAAATGTGTCTCATCTCTGGGGTGGGGGTGGGGGAGAATGAAGGACTAATTCTTCTATAAGGCTATGTATTTTTCTTGATATTAAACTTCCTGGATTTGAATTTTACCTGTTAATTCATTGTCCTTTATTTTTTTTGGTGAGGAGAAAAATGCTGAAAGGATACATTTTGTAGATCATTAAGTATTGAAATAACACTATCAGAAAATATCTTACAGATGTTCCTAAAACTAAAGCCAAATTGAGTGAATTCTTTCCCCTTTATTTGTTGGGTGGTTGGGGAGAGTAGTTTGACGTGGCACAAATGTGTCTCCACCCTAATCTGTATGTACTCACCAGATTTTTCATTTAGCAGGCTTCCTTATTAACCATATATGCTTGGTTCTGGTCAAATGAGAGAATGTAAAAGAAAATTTGACGAAAGACTTTAATTTTAAAATTATTGTACTTAACTTCCTAGGTTTTAAAAAGAACAAAGTTGTATTGTCTTTAAACACATCATTATAAAAATAAAAAATGGGGGCAGCTAGGTGGCTCAGTGGATTGAGATCCAGGCCCAGAGACAGGAGGGCTGGGTTCAAATGTGGCCTCAGATACTTCCTAGATGTGTGACCCTGGGCAAGTCACTTCACCCCCATTGCCTTGCCCTTACCATTCTTCTGTCTTAGAATCAATACACAGTATTGATTCCAAGATGGAAGGTAAGTAATTAAAAAAAAAGATGAAAAAAACAAGCTAAGGTGAAATAGCATAGTTGTCCAAAAGTCTGCCTCAATTGAACTTTTAACATGATTTTTCTTATTGTGTATTTGGTTTGCACTAAACTTTTATGTTATTACCATGAGTTGACCATTCAATACATTCAATATCTATTTTAGATAAAAATTAACTACTTACCTTTCTTTTACTGCAATATCTTTAGAGCATGAATGCTTTTATTTTTCTGCTAATGACAACCCCTTTAAAGCAGGAATATAATTAGTACACTTCACTTTTCAGTTCATATTCAATTCTGAATTAAGTTCTATGTTGGTTCAACACAATTATGATTGAAATGAATTCATTTTAGAAAATATCCTTTTATATTAAAACAGAGGGAAATGTCTAGTTCAGGTTCAACAAACTTCAAAATTACTGGTTATAATTTGAGGCAAATTTTTTTCAATTAAAAAAAATAAATATAAGAAGAAAAACATTATACATTGAAAAATGCTTTTTTTAAATAATTGCATGAGAGAAAAGAAATGACACCTCTAAGCTTCAGATAGAATGGGTCAAAATAAATAATATGAAAGACTTATGTTTGATGGGGAAATCGCCAGCTATTGGAGTTCCCTTACTGTTTGGTCATTTAGAGAACCACTTTCATGCATTGTC
Source organism: Monodelphis domestica (assembly GCF_027887165.1). Taxonomy (NCBI): domain Eukaryota; kingdom Metazoa; phylum Chordata; class Mammalia; order Didelphimorphia; family Didelphidae; genus Monodelphis; species Monodelphis domestica. The sequence goes on from NC_077227.1 coordinate 153,067,991, forward strand.
CAGGTCTTGGAGCATGATCAAAAGATATTTGCACTTTTAAACTAGATCCCAAAAGATCTTTCCTCGTATATAATCATCCACAGATGTGTGCATGTTATATACTCCCATGGTGATGGATATTGGATGTAAATGAGAAGCATGATATAATTTAGCTTTGCTTGCTTGTGCATTTTCAGGATATAATTAAAACCATATATGATTGGCAATAGTTTGCTGTGATGTTCACTTACTAGACTGGCAGTAGTCTGAAGCATGTCATGAGGTCTAAATCATCTAAATTTTTTTGTTTTCTTTAAGAATGGCTTTTTTGAAATTTGCAAAACTGATCTCACTATACTATGATTATTCTGATTTGCAGTTCTCCTATTTGTATGTTCATGGGCACATTCCACCTATTGGTAGATTTTGTTTCATTAGGGGAGATTTTAAGTTATAACTAGGTTAATGCATAATTCCTTTTTGTTCCTCTCTCAAAAATAAAACCTGCAGAAAATAAAAGTGTTCCAGGAGGGGTCTCTCAATCTACTGAGCCACCCAGCTGCCCCTGATAATGATATATTTTTACAGAAGTTCTTTTAGCTGGTTCTCTTTTGCTCCTAAGTGAGTATAATATTGGAATGGATGAGTTTTAATCACCTAAAAACACCTTGCATTTTCATTTACTTATTCCTTACCCTCAAGAACAGAATAAAATCCTTAGATTGTTACTGTATGAGGTATGGTATTATATGAGACACGCCATTCTCTCCAGTTTTGTAAAAACATAAACATTTCTAACATTTAAAAAATTAAACTTTTTTTCTTTTCAGAGTACTTCCAATTTAGTTGCTATATAACTGCTAATTAGCTAAGTTGCTAATATAACACTGATTATAGAGCTTAAAAACAGGTAAAATTATTTTTGTCAGGGTGTCAATTTCTTTGGAAGTGGATGTTCTTATAACACTTGACAAAACCTTCATATTTGATAGTATAAGTAAATTCACACATGAAATACTATACATAGTCTTACATTAAGAAAAATATGCCAACTAAAACTGTTTGGTATTAAAATCCTACTGTGACATTGGGCCTGATCTAGAGAATCATTTATGGCAATTGAAAACCAAATAAAATAATATGAATGCATGTTTGAATGAAGATTGTTACTAATGAAACTTCAGATTAACTTTGATAAAGATAAACTTAAAAAAATCATTGAAGCCTTTAAGAAGGTACTTTAGAATTGTTGGGCCTTGGAGAGCTTCACTTCAGTCTTTCATAAAGGAAATTGAATTGGAATTCTCTCTTGATCTAGCCCAGTGATGGCAAACCTTTTAGAGAGAGTGCCCCCCCTCCCCCACTGAGTGCCACCCCACAGAGACCAAGTGCCATGTTCCCCCCTCCCTGCCCTTACCCCAGACAACAAGACAGGGAGGAATTGTTCCCATTCAGGTGTTCGGCAGAGGGGTGGGTGATGAGAAGAATATGTGGAGAGGGGGAGGAGAGTAGCCTAAGCACTCTGCTCCCCTCCAGCTATGTGCCACACTGTGAGCTATGCTAGCCTCAAACCTAGCACCTCTCCAATCCCACCCTAAGAATCCCCTTCACCATAGACTTAACAGGCTGCTGCTATATGCCCCACTCCATACGAAGCATGTAAGTTATACACAGCTCCCCTTCCCCCAGCTTTACCTCAGAAAGGGGAGGGAAGAAGCACTCCTATTGGTTGCTGGGCAGAGAGGCGAAGGAAGTGAGAAATGTCCCTCACACGCATGGAGAGGGGGAGGGGAACAGCTCCACCCTGAGTCCCTCTGGCTTTCTAGTAATGAACTCTGGCAGGTGCTGTCCATAGAGAGGTCTCTGTGTGCCCTTTTTGGTATATGTGCCATAGGTTTGCCATCAATGGTCTAGACTAGAGCTTGTTTCTTTTGCTCTGCTTTAGTTACTAGTGGTTTTGAATGGTCCTAAAATGGTCCTCTCAGGTTTTATTTGCCTAATATGATACTTAGTCTTGTAAGGGGTAAACTTATGGTTGGACTGAATATATTTTTAGTTGGTCACCAAGGATTTTAAATTCTAAATCCCAATGAAATACTCAAGTCAGAATGGAATTTTATGGTGGTTTATAATAGAGTGAAGATATTAAGGAATAAAGAAAGAGAGGAAAAAGAGAGAGATACCAGGCAGAAGTTCAGAGGCCCCAGCCGGGGGGAAGGGGGAAGAAGGGGCCAGGACAGAGGATTAAATCTAGCACGGCTTCCAGCCACAAGACCTCCTCCAAGATGAGGGGCCTCCTTGAAGGTTGATGCCTCCAGAAAAGCCAAGGAAAGGGAAGTAAGCCTTGTTCTCACCACAGAACAGTCTAAGGGAAGCAGTCTGAGGTCTCATGCTCGAACTCCTCCAGTCAAGTTCCACCGACAAGTCCCTCTCACAGGAAGTGACGCAAAATATAAAGGCAGTTCTTTACATTACTTCCTGTGTCTTACATGTACCAATGGTGGCTTAAACTTAGCTTTGGACAGCCCAGGGGGTCAGTCAGCTGTTTCTGATTTGTCACTTGCTAGCACTGGGTCATAGACCTTCCTCCCCCACACTTAATCCTTATGTGGGGGTGTATGCATTCCTGGTTGCTAAAATTCTAAAGACTAAGCAGGGTGGAGTAAAATCTAAAATTCACAGCCTGCATATAGGCAGATTTCCCATAGGAGTAGTTAAAAGCAAGAATTTTGTTTAATGGGACCTGTGATTTAATCAACAACTTCCTACAGATCAGCAGATTCCCTGGGATTTATAATCTTGAGAGAATTTTAGTCTGGGGACATTGAGAAATTACATGAATTACTTTTACAAGTTCTAATTGCCTGTTTGTGTTTGAGGCTGAACTTTAAACCAGTCTTCTGATTCAGAAGCCTGTTTTCTACTGACTATGCTACACTGCATTTCTTAAGGCAAGATTTTAGTAATATTTTTGTTCTAATTTAACATATAGTGTTTTTGAGAATTAAGAGTTATGCATCAGTTTGAAATAAAGTTGCTTAATACACTGAGGAAAAAGAAGATGCCTTATTAGTATTGTTTAGTCTTTGAATCAAAAGCAAAAATGTAGTTTGAAATTAGTTTTCCTCCCCTTCCCCAAGATCCATTCCCCTACTGCAACAGTATAGAGTCCTTATAATTCTCAATTTTAATATGCTGTTAGAAGTTTAGAACCAAAATCATTTCAAAGATTGCTCCAAATCATTAGAAATACAAATAAAAATAACTCTGAACCCCTTACCCTCAGCAAATTGGCAAAGGTGAAATAAGATGGTAATAGTTCTTGTTGGAGAAGTTGTGAAATTGATGCCTAGATTTGGTTGGTTTGTTGGTTAGTTTGCTGAAATACTTTTCCTTCCTATTTTTTATTCACTGTCATAAAAAATAACTTGTTGGGAGGGGGGTAGCATATTTTGGGAAATGAAGGTAATATTAAAACACAAGGTCATTAAAATAAAAAAAATAAGGTACCAGATTAAAGTTTATGAAACTTAAATTAAGGGAAAACTATTTTTGAGGAATTTTTTTTAGGCAATGGGGGTCAAGTGACTTGCCCAGGGTCACCCAGCTGGGAAGTGTCTGAGGCCAGATTTGAACCTAGGACCTCCTGTCTCTAGGCCTGGCTCTCAATCCACTGAGCTACCCAGCTGCCCCCCTTTTTAGGAATTTTTATCCAATGTATGTTAAGAAAAGTATAATATGTGAGAAAGGGAATTCTTTCATTTGTGAATAATTATTTTCTTATCTCATTTGTTTTACATTCATTTTGCTGGTAAAGGAATATACTTTTAGAAGGTGAAGACTTAGAATGTTGTAAAATTAAACATTTAAAAGAATGATGCAATCTATCCTATTTAATTTGTCTATATATAATATCTATAATAAATCTTAGGGATATATATGTACATACATACATACATACATATATACATACATAGATATGGGGGTGGAAATTCCAATTTTCCATTTCACTCTATAGGATAAACTAATACTTTATTTACTCAACTATTTTTTAACTCTCTGGAGCAAACTGTTGTATCTATTCTGTATTTCTTGAATAAAGTTATCTTAAAATTTGTTATTGAGACTTTCAGTTTTGATATCATCTTCATGTCTGAACATATCTTTGCTTACTTGCCTACTGATTAAGTTACATCTTTGTGGTAGAAGCAATATCTCTGATTGAAACTTGTAAAAGGCCTCATTGTATGGCTAAAAATTGACCATTTATTCCCTAAGCAAACTGGAAATTCCCTACCATCCAAGCTAGCTTTTTCTCTTAAAAAGCAGTAAAATTCTTGAGACTTAATTAGTCCAGGGGACTAAGAGTTGAATTCATCTATCTTTTCAGTCAGCAGAGGTCTAAAAGCCCTGGACTTTCCACTGTTTTGTAAATCAATACAAAACATCAAATGTAGTACAATATGTGCACCGCTCAGTCAAACTAAAACTGTTATCTTTGCTGAATACTTTTCCAATTGTTGTTGATTAAATTTATTTTTGTTAAAGGTCCTATGGACTTAAAGTATTTCATTACATTTCCATCCTGAGCCCAAACCACTAGAGACCCACGAGTCAGGTTTGGCCAGAGCTGCTTATAACAAAAAATAAAATGGAGAGGGAGGGGAAAAAAGCAACTCAACAAAACCTGACAACATACTGAGTCTGACAGAATATGTACTGTTCCATTTCTAAGGGAAGTACATTTTGTCTTCTGTTCCTTAGAGCCAATTTCAGTCATTTTAATTTCAAAATATTCATGTTAAATTTTGTTGTGATAGTTATTCTTTCCATTTACATCATTGTGATTATATTATTATTTTATCGACTGTGATTGCTTTGCTCAGCATCAGTTCATATTTCTTCCTATATTTCTTAAGTCTTTATGTTCATTGTCTTTTTTTAAAACCCTTACCGTACCTCATTACTTAAGTATTGGCTCCAAAACAGAGGAGCAGTAAGGGCTAGACAATTGGAGTTTAAGTGACTTACTCAGGGTCAGATAGCTAGGAACTGTCTGAAGTCAATATTTAAACCCAGAATCTCCTGTCTCCAGGACTGACTCACTATCTAAGCCTTTGTTGCCCACATTCATTGTCATTTAAAGTGTATTAATAACTTCTTCATCTTTATTCATCACAATTTATTTAGCCATTTCAGAGCTATTTTGTTTCCAGTTTGTTAACTACTTCAAGTACTCTATTACTTCCAGGTATACTACTACAAAAAAAAAGTTGTAATGAGCATTTTAATGCTTGGGGACCTGTCTGCTTTTGCTGGCCTTTAGGTATATGCCTAAAAATGAAATCTTTGCATGTGGACATTTTGGACACTTCTTAAAAATTTGTTTATTTATTTATTTTATTTGGAATATTTTTCCATGGTTACATGATTTATGTTCTTTCCCTCCCCTCCTCCTCTCCCCCTCCCATAGCCAACGAACAATTCCACCGAGTTTTACATGTATCACTGATCAAGGCCTTTTTCCATATTATTAATATTTGCAATAGAGTGATTGTTTAGAGTGTACATCCTCAGTCATAAGACACTTTTTTAAAGCAGACTACCATTCCATATTTCTTTCTAGAATGGTCAGACCCGTTAATAGCTCTACATTTCCTGTCTTTTCATAGCTGATATTCCAACAGTGACTATTCCCATTTTAATTGTCTTTGCCAATTGCTGGGTGTGAGGTGAAGTCATCAAAAATAAAATTCAGAACTTTACAAAATGAGCATTGCCATCTACAAAGTAGAACAGAGAAATAGGCTTTTCCATGAAACTGAATCTATATACGTCTTGCTTTTCATTTTAAGCATGTAATAAATTCATCATGTAACTTTAAAAGCTTTCTTGCATGACTACATTTCCTTCTGAAGTACCTTTATTTTGAAGAATCGCCATTACTTCACTCGTAGTATGGTTTTATTTTGTTTGTGTTTAACTTCTTGTCCCTAATAAGTAATTCCCCTTCATGATTTGCCTTTTTCGATTTCTAGTTTAATAACCCCTCTGGACTGATTTTTTAAAAACTCTTCCACTTCATTTGGATTCCCTGGATAAGTGACTACTTATCTTCTTAGAGTTCTTTTTCTCCTGATTCTGGAATGTGTTTAGTTTCTTATCATTGTTAATTTCTCTTAATGCATTGCTTTTTGTTTTGCTTTCTGGTAAACTTCCCTGGGCTAACTTTCCTCACTTTAATTTTGTTGCACATATTGGATGGCTAACTGCTTCTTCCCTTCATGGATCTAGGAGTAATCTGAAGGGTGTAGTTTTTCCCTCTTTTAGTTTTTAACCACCAATTTTTCTTGCTGCAAAAAAAAAAAAACAAAAACAACAAAAAAACAAATGTCCCAAGCCTATACTAGACTTACCTCTTTACCTCTTTAAATGATGTACTAAATGAGATAAAATTGCTTACTTATTATTTTCATCCATTTCAAAAGAAGCTAGAGTGTTATTTTTATCAGCTTTGGAATAAAAAAAAAAAAGCACATGACCTTTGGTTGACTTCTTGAATATTCTCCATGTAGTGTGGTCTGCCAGCTGGAGGCTTGTAGGCTTTCTTTTAAAACTAACTACATTTGTAAGGAAAAATCCATTCTTTCCCTAAAAAAGAGACTTGACTTTTTAGTATAGCAGGTCAGCTTTTAGGAACCCAAGGTTTATTTACTGGCCTGATTATCTGTTTTGATTAAGACTCAGAGTGTTGTGAATCTACTAGCTGCCTCTTGATGACCTGTCTTTAATTCTCTTTAATTTGGACCAGAAAAGCTATTCAGTGACTTCAGAAATAAATGAGTTTCCATGGCATCTCTAAAAGTTACTAAAAACCAAGCAGCTGTTTAGATACAGGAACCAAGGACTCAAACTTCAGAAACATCTCAATTGTTTCCAATAGAAAAATGTTTAACTTGTACCTTAAATCTCATCTAAACCCTACTAGGAAATTATTTTCTTAAAAATAAAATTCAAATATGTAAATATTCAGTATTTTTTTCACAGTTGAATACTGAAATATAAGTGACCTGTCATTTGTTTTAGTTTGTGTTCAGAAGACCAAGTTCAATTTTACATTTAAACATTTATTTTATGCTAGAGCATCTTTCACAACTGGAGGAGATAGAAAGTTTATTCATGGAATCTTAATTGGGGGACTGTATACTTATTTTAAAAAATATTTTGGTAAGATGTATGACTGGGAGTGTTATCTACCTCCAGAGGAAGAATTGTTGTAGTGGAATGCAGATCAAAACATCTTTTACATCAGTTTATTTATGATTTTATTTGGGTGTTTGGGTTTTTTAATAGTGTGCTTTTACAACACAATGACCACTATGGAAGTGTGTTTTGCATGATAATACATGTATGACCTAGATCAAATTGCTTGCCATCTTTGAGTTGAGGAATGAAAGGATCTTATAATTTTAGAAAACATGTAGAAAATTATTATTACATGTAATGGGGGAAAATAAAATATCTTTGAATAAAAAATATATTTTGGTAACTCTTTCAGTCTAACTAGTAACCTTTGTAATTTTCTGTATTTTATATTATACACATAAAAAATCATTATTCTGAGAAGGAAACTCATTCCACAGCTTGGAATTCCTACATTGCAAGTATCCACTACCCGCTTCCTCCCCTTCTAATTGGGTGACTCCTCCCAGAACCTCCATTTCAGGAAGTCTCCCAGGTCAGCTATGTCTCATCTCTAGGCTGCACTCTAGACTTTCTCTGGCATGTGTGAGGTACCTTTATCCACTCCCTTTTCAGTTTTCTTTTATTTTCTCCATTAGAATGTAAAATCTTTAAGGGTGGTGAGGACTCTTTGCTTGTACTGTATTTGTATTCGAAGTCCTTAGCACATAGTAAATGCTTAAGACATCTTTTTTGACCAATGCTGGATACATAGGCTTTACCAGTTGGCCAAAAGGGTCCATGATTTAAAAAAAAAAAAAGGACTTCTGGCTAGATAAACCATGATTCCTGCCTTTTGTGGAGTTTACAAGTTATAATTGCCCACTAAGGGTACATTATTTCTGAGTTTTGCTACTGGTTATAGTATAAATTTTTCCCCTCACCAATATGTACTGCATAAAAATGCTCTTATTCCTTGCACAAAGCATACATGAATTCCTGTCTTACCCTTTTCTTTATACCTAGTCCTAGCTAAAATAACTCAGAAAGTGTTAAACAGACATTAAATAATAATCACTAAGTTTTAAATTCAATTGCATTTCCCTAAGAAGTGACAGTTTCAATTTCTCTATCATGTTAAGCATTACAAAGCACTTTCCCAACAAAATATGTGATATAAGTAGTGGGAAAGATGATTATTCTCATTTTTCCAATGACAAAACATGTTTTAAAAAAAAGGTTAAGCAATTTGCCTATGATTAATCAGCTAGCTTAAATATAGGTCTTCTCACTCCCAAACCCAAAGTGCTATTCACTCCATCTTACAAGACTACATTGTCACTTGAGGTACCTATTTTGGAAGATCAAGACAATTTCTGTGCTTAGTTCTAGTATTTTGTGAATTTGGTTTCCTATAACTAATTTTAAAATAAAATCTTTAATATCAAATTTGAAATCATAAAGAGACCTACATGTTTAATTTTAAATTATCAGTCACCAAAATAGATTTTAGTAGCATTTGTTTGGATATAGATGATCTGAGTTTTAAGAAAATTAGTTAATGACTAAATGAATGACTATCTATTGGTAGATAACTTCAAGAAATTTAATAATCCATTGTTTTCATTCTTTGTGATCCATTCTTTCCACATACTTTCTCTTTTTGATCATCTCTGTTAAGCCAATGTATTATGCTATAATTTCTGTAAGGGCCAGAATGTAAGGGATAAAATTATGGTTGTACTGAATTATTTAAGAATAAGGTTGCCGGGAATTTAATTACTTAATTCCAAATTAATTACTAAAGTCGGAATGACTTTTATGATAGTTTTATTTACAAGTAGAGAGTGAAAGTAAGGAAAATGAGAGGGAAAGGGAGAGGGAGAGAGGGGAGAGGTTGGGGAGAGAGAGAGAGAGCCAGGCAGGGCTTCAGAGTCCCCAGCAAAGGTGGGGCACAGAGGTTAATTAAACAAGGCTTCCAGCCATGGGACCTCCTCCAAGATGAGGGTCCCCTTCGAGGCAAGTGCCTACAGAAAAGCCAAGGAAATTAAATCAGCCTTTTTCATTCACCCATGTGCCAGTGCAAAGACCTCTTCACAGGAAGTTCTTGATATTTTAAAGACCATTCCTTTTTGTCACTTCCTGTGATTTCCTACCATCTTACCTGTACCAATTACAGCTAAAGCTTTGCTTTAGACTGCCCAGGGGGCAGTCAATTGATTCTGATTCATCACCCACTATTGCACACATGGGTCACAGACCTCCTCCACTCAAGTGTAAGTGGGATGTATATGCTTCTGGTGATTAAATCTAAAAATGGGCAGGGGAGAGTTAATCCCATCTTCACATTTCCTTGGAGATAAAAAAAATTAAACATTAATAATCAAAACAGTAGAACAACTGAGAGTTATATTGTATGATTCTTTAAGTAATCTTGGAGTTCAGAAAACTGAGAAATCAACATGTGATGAGAGAAATCCTTGGGCCATGAAGAATATACAGGATTTTTATGAAGAGAAAGAGGCAGGAGAATTATTCTCACAGAGAGAACCATGTAAATAAATCACTGAGGCAGAAGTGAGTCTGATAGGTGTGTTTTGGGGAGGAATGTATGAAAGGGTACTGCCTTAATAGAAATGAGAATCTGCAACTGTGTTGAAAAGATGGTCCTTCTACTTGCCAAGGTCAACAAATTTCTATTATGTGAGATCCCATCCTCTCCTGACTTCTCTAGTGGATTGCCAACAATATCATCCCCTTCTGTCCACAATCTTCAGCCTTTTCCTACCTACTGCCTTCTTCTTAGTTGCCTAGAAACACATCCAATCCTACCATTTCTGCTAGTTATCATCCTGTATCAACTTCACTTCTCAGCTAAACTTGGAAAAAGCCATGTATATACTTAGTGCCTTCTGTTCCTCTCTTAAACCCTTTGGAATGTGGCTTTTGACCATCATTCAACTGAAACTACACTATCCAAAGTTACCAGCTCATAAGTCTGGTTCCTGGTCCACTAAACTGTGCTGCTGCCTCTATGACATCTTTCACATGACAATTGTCTTGCCTTCTCTAGGTTAAATGTCTTCATTCATTCATCATATCCTCATAGCACATGGGCCCAAGACCTTTTAGCATCTAATTGCTCTGCTGGATGCCCCCTAACTTATATCCTTTTTAAACTAATGGAGCTCAGACCTGAATAGTGGATTCCTGACATGGTCTGACCCAAGGGGAAGGGATGACTCAATTTCTGAGTCCTAGGAATTAATGTCTCTCTTAATCCAGAGAAAGATCACATTAGGTTGGTTGTTTTGTTTTATTTTTGGTTCTCATTGCTTTACTGACTTAATATATATTGAGCTTGTAGTCCACTAAAACTCCCCTTGTCTTTTTCAGCAGATTTCTCCTTAACCATGTCTTCCCTATGCTTTTTCCATTGTAAAGTTGATTTGTAAAAAGTATGAGATTCTACATTTATCTGTAGTGGATATCATAACCTTAGGTTCAATATTCCAGTCTTTGAAAATTAAAATTTCATATTATCTACTCCATATAATATAATATTACAATAATGTGGGATTAAGAATTAATTTCATATTTGCCAAGATTACAATATTGAGAGCTCACAAGAGCAAATGGCAGGGGTGGAGGAGGATGTTTTGGTATTTGTTTCAGTGACAGCTTTTTAATATGGCATCTCAATTTCAAAAAGCTAATTCAGCTTTTCTAAACAGAACAGTGAAAAATCACAGCCACCATTTTTGTTATTTGTGACAGACGAAAGCTTCTTGTTTACCCTAAGTTTGGGGGAGATAATTATATGCTTATATGTTGATATGGCAGAATTATTGCAAGGAGTTTTGTATCATAGAAAATCATTTAAAAATCATTCCCCAGTATAGCATGTGTTAATAATACATACTCAAAACAGTGAAACATAGAATGTTATCTTTAAATCTTTTCATTAGACAACTTGATTTTCTTCAACCGTCCCCATTACAGTTTACTAAAATAGAATAACCTTCACTTAGTTTATTTTTCCTCTAGGAGCAACTTTTATCAGTTTTTACTGTTTCAAAAATAAAAAATATATTCTGCTATATAATTAAAATGAAAACAGAAAGGACCCCATTTTCTGTTCTATAATCTCTATATGAGAAACCTTCCTTATTTTAGAAACTAACATGAATTTCTCTCCTGAGTACTACAGAAGCCTTTGCTTATCATAATTTGGATTAACTACTTTAGATGGCTTTCTAATGCACTGAGTTTATATTACTTTCTTCTTGTTAGCTTAGAATTTCTATTCTAAAGAAGTAAAACTTGATAGTTATGTCCTTTTTGGGGGTTTCTGATACTCATTATTATGTTTTCCCTCTGCAAACTCCATTCTACTGAATATGCCTGGGCACCATTCGGGGTCTAAAATACATAGTCATTGCCATATTTCTTAATTTATTTGCATCACTCATAGATGCACTTCCTGACAGAATGACTATTGTATACCCAACCTCAGCTCACTAAAATTGTGACAGCTCACTGTAGAAATCTTGCCTCAGGCTTGATTCTCATTTTTAAAATGGCATCTTGTCCAATACAGTAATCATGTGAATGGGTGGTTTTGTTTGTTATAGTTAGGGCATTACTAAGCATGTTTAATAAAATTCTTAATAAGTAAAGAACTATCTATGAGCAAATTTAAGCATATAATATTAAAACTACCTTTCAAGTATAGGAAAATTATTTTTTCCTCTTTGCTTTTGTTCTAGAATCATATTTATGCCTCTGTGTGTGCGTGTGCGTGTGCTCCTTGGAAGAAGCTGTGACAACTCTTTCTCACCCATGCCCAAAGAATTAGATTAATTTTTTCCTATTGTACTCCATTCTTTAAAAACAACAACAAAACCCCTCACCAGTATGATTATAATAAGGATTCCTGAGAATGGGGTCTTTTCATACAGAATGAGGAAGAAAGGGAAATTCTGCAAAGTCATTTGGGACTTTTATGGTATGATAAGATTACCAACACAGTATTCAACAGAGTTGTCTTTAAACTCTAGATTCAGTTTATTAAGGAGGACTTGGTTTACCCTTTCCCTTCTTGTAATCATTATATTAGTTGCAAATGGTTAATAAGTTATACTGTAAGTTAATTACAGAAATCCTTATTTTTCAAGTTTCTCCTTCATCCTATATTTTTAATTGAAGTTTTACTTCTCTCTCTGTTTTGTCTTTCATGTGACTTCCCTGGGCTTCCTTGAAGTTTCAGGTAAAATTCTCCTTTCTGCAAGGATTTCCAAGTCTTTCTTAATGCTAATGCTTTTCCTCTGAGATTATCTCCAATTTGTCTTTTGTATAATTTGTACATACTTGTTTGTATGTTGTCCTAAGTCCCTTGAGGGCAATACCTATGTACCCCCATTGCTTAGCCTAGTACCTGGCACATAGTAGGGGCTTAACAAATGCTTGCTAACTTGGGCTATACATAAGTAACACTTCATTAGCTGCATTATAATGTTATTCTGTAAACTCAGACACACTTTTGCTGGTACTAGCAAAATGAAAAACAAAACAAAACAAAATGAACTGCTAAGTAAGACAAATGAACTCAGATGAGCAAAGTATTATAAATGATCTGATTAGTGAATAATCAGCTCCCCCACTGAGGGTGTTTATAAGTTCTTCCTCAAATTATTTTGTAAGTTAGAGGATTGGAACTCAGAACACATTTTCTAATATGTAAAATGTGTTACACAATAAATAGGGTGTTAGGCCAGTCCTCAAAAGTCTGTTTAACTGATAATGTACCTGAAACATACAAAAATAGCATAAATACTATATTTAATCACTGTATAACATTATTTCATTGGGAAAGTACGTTCTAAATACCACTTCTAGGCATCCCAGGTACATAGACTGTGTGGCACAAGGGTTTAAAGGCAGTTATCTCTGAGCACCAGTAACAACTTTCTATTTTATATCTACATGAGAGAAAGTCATCTCTCTGTATTAGGTTGAGTGGTGACATCTCTGTAGGCCAGTTAATATCTAGATGTTCTGAACAGGGAAATAAAAAGTAATTGTCCCTTGAGAGTATAAAAACTGGTTTATATATAGGTATAATTTGTAAGTATTTTTAATTTGGGGACTCCTGATATTTGATTTTTTAAGCCCTATACTGTGCTTAAAAAAAACCAACTACCTATTTCTTTTTGCTCAAGAGGCTCTGTATGAAGACTTATTCAGTGATCTTGATACTGAGAGAGGCCCAGTTGTTTGGAAATAACTACACATTTTGAAATATATGGATAAAAGGATATATGGATATGGATAAATAAATGGATAAATGTATGAGGATTTTCTTAACTAAAATTTCAGGGAGAGCTGGAAGAAACAGGATACTTCTCTTATAAATGCTGAGGATACTTCTTTAGAATTTAAACAAAAAAACAAACTTGAATGATCCAGCTTTGACACTTCAGTTTTTACTAAAGCAGATTTTCTTCTCTTGCCCCTATAGAAATAATTGACTTCTAAATAGTGCTCTCAGCTGGATGAAGAATATTTGTCATGTGCAATATTGGATGATTATATAGGATTCCTTTATTCAAATAGGTACCTATGAATATAGTTTGGCTTGGTGTCATATGGCTGTCAATAAAGAATATAAAGGCCCCTAAAAGAATATTTTGGAACCTCATTGATTTTCATATTTTATATAGTTATTACCTGTATTCATAAGACTAAATTAGCTATGGGATATGGTTGGGGGAGGGACTAGCAAGCAGAGCTTTTTGCTAAATTTCAGAGGTATAATCTATCAGTAAGAACTAATGACTGGTGTTTTAGATTGAAGTAAAGATTTCCTCTTTTTTTTTTTTTTTAAACCCTTACCTTCCATCTTAGAATCAATACTATGTATTGGTTCCAAGACAGAAGAATGTTAAGGACTAGACAGGGGGGGTTAAGTGACTTGCCCAGGGTCACACAGCTATGAAGTGTCTGAGGCCACATTTGAATCCAAGACCTCCCGTCTCTAGGCCTGGCTCTCAATCCACTGAGCCATTTAGCTACCTCGAAAGATTTTCTCTTTGCATCTATCTAGTATGTAATATCGCCTATCTGTTTTACAGAAGCAAACAGCATCATACAGTTCTTATGATTCTACTGTACTGAAGAATTCTTTATCACCCCAAGGATGAGAAAACAGTGTGTTTTAAATTATTTTGGAACATATTACTCTCTATATATAATTGCTTGTGTAAGTTTATTATACTATGATTGCCTGTATATTATACACTAAGATTATTATATTTATATCAGAATAATTAGAGGTATTAGAGTAGTAGAGATTTGAATTTTAAAATAAGCCAATATATTCAAAGTGCTTTACCAATATTAAATTAGTGTTATATTATCATTATTAATAGTTGTAGTAAAGTGAAGAAGGTGAGCTAAAGAGAAGAGAGGAAGGAGGAAAAAAGGAGTTGTGGTTATTGCCTAATTGGAAAATATATTCCTTTATGCTTTATGCCTTTATGTTGATTTTTCTCTCATCCTTTCACTTGCCTGTGTTCCATCTGTTTGTTTTAACCTTGTTAGTCAGCAATAGCTTGTTATAATTACCCATCTGTTATACTAGCCATGGTAGATTTGTAAGTGCTGCTTAATTTTGCATCAGTTTAGTGACAGTGATACTGGTTTGCATCAAGAGGCTAACAGGATCCTTAGCATTCTAAGTTGCACATCTGGCACTGCTTTCTTTTTGGATAGGGTGGTAGAATGACTTCATTTATTTTTCCATTCCAGACATTTGTTTATACATTCTTAAAAGAATGTTCCTTTTCTCAATAGCTGAATTATACTTACTAGGAAAGGCAGATTATTTGATTTTATATCTTTTGCAAAGGTATAAAAATAATACTTACAGGGGTAAGGAATTTAGGAATTTTCCCTAGAAAACGATGGAACAGGTAATATTTCAGACCCATTTCTTATTTGATTTTTAAAGCATGCATCCTGACTGATGTTCTTTTTTTTTTTTAAACCCTTACCTTCTGTCTTGGAGTCAATACTGTGTATTGGTTCCAAGGCAGAAGAGTGGTAAGGGCTAGGCAATGGGGGTCAAGTGACTTGCCCGGGGTCACACAGCTGGGAAGTGTCTGGGGCCAGATTTGAACCCAGGACCTCCCGTCTCTAGGCCTGGCTCTCCATTCACTGAGCTACCCAGCTGCCCCCCTGATGTTCTTTTAAGAAAAATTTCTCTTTGGTAAAATCTAAACAGTTCTGTTTAGTTTTGTTATGTGGAATAGGTTCACAGTTGTTGTTTTTTTTTCCTGCTTATATTTTACTTATTTCAGAATTAGTGGAAAGTGTGATACATATTCAATGCTTGAATCCAGTAAATTAGTTTCAGTATATTTGGAGGAAATGCCATTGACATGTTATTTTTTCTAGTGATAATTTCAGTGATTTGCCAGTTGTACTTTCTTATAGTAATGAGGCATAAGGAAGTGACTTTACTTCATCTTCTAGTTTTGAAGGAACCTAGCTTAGATGAATGTAGTATCTAATCCTTATGCAGAAAGTATAAATAAGAAAATCTCTTGTTTAGAAGACAGATTCAAATACTTTTCTAGTTTTTAAGGTACATTATGTGAGAAGTAATGAATCGAGAGAAAAAAAGCAAACTTCACTAGTCTTGTTTTTGAATTTCTTTGTTACAGGTTGTCATGAATTTATGGTGGGGAAAGAAACCGAAGTCTTATTTTTTTTTAAACCCTTACCTTCCATCTTGGAGTCAATACTGTGTATTGTCTCCAAGGCAGAAGAGTGGTAAGGGCTAGGCAATGGGGGTTAAGTGACTTGCCCAGGGTCACACAGCTAGGAAGTGGGTGAGGCCAGATTTGAACCTAGGACCTCCCATCTCTAGGCCTGGTTCTCAATCTACTGAGCTACCCAGCTGCCCCCCCCCCCCGAAGTCTTATTTTACAAAGAACTTTAGTCAGAATTTGAATATTTGACAAATATTAATGCTTTTCAAGAATTTTGCAGAAGGCAAAATATCTACTTAATGATCAGTTCTAAAGTGAATATTTTGACATTAGCATGTGTCTTACTTCTTTCAGACTGAATAGCAGTAAGTAACACATTTATAAAATTTGTGAGAGACTTGTCTTGCATCAGTTTTGTCATCCTCAAAAATGATAATAGGAATACCAAATAAACTTTGTTGTATAGGTTTAAAAAAATCTTAACCCTTTCTAAATGTTTTAGCATTCTTATCTGAATGTTTTTTTTTAAATCCTTACCTTCCATCTTAGAATCAATACTGTGTATTGATCAGATTTAAACCAAGGACCTCCTGACTCTAGGCCTGACCCTTATCTGAATTTTTATAAAATATAGATTGTATTTTATTTGCTATTCATATTTTTTCTCTTTGACATTCTGATGCTTTTAGTGTTTTAGAGATCCTTTATCCCCAACTGGGTATGTGCTTATGTTTTTATTATTAGTTGTTATGTGATTTATTTCCTATGAGAAATTGAGGGTTAAGTAAATAATTTACCTTTTAATCTGTAAGATGCTTTTAGTTGCCTAGCTATATTATTAACTCAGATGTTTTGGCAGTTAGCTTTCATGTTGTTATGGCTCAAAACAAAAATAAGAAAGTCCTTTCATATTTACAATTCACATATTAATTTTTTGCTTCTTGCCAGTATGGTTTGAATTTACTATTATAGCTGGCCCACCCTTGATGTCTGATATTATATTTAATTCAGTACTAAGTAGGAAACTACTATTAAGATGAATATACATAACTTGTTTCACAGGAAGTGGTAGTATATGTCACTATCAATTTATGTTGTAAACATAGTTCAGCTTGCCATTTCCTATCACAAAATAAATGGAGAGAAGAATTATCTAAAGTTTTCTAATTCATTTTATTTTCCTTAGTTTTCCCATTATGTGTCTTGTATCCAGTATTCCCTCTGTTTTAAATTGTTTGCTAGATCCTTAAATTAGTTTAATTATAAACAACCTTTTTTCCTTTTGTGTTTACATTGAGATCAATTTGAAATGTATTATTTTGTTCATGTTCATTCTAAATTAATATGAAATTATATTCTAAAAATTCAGCCAGATTTTCCTTCCTTCCTCCCTCCCTCATTTTTCTCCTCTCCCCCCTTCTCTCTCTCTCTCTCTCTCTCTCTCTCTCTCTCTCTCTCCCTCCCTCCTTCCCTCCCTCCCTCCCTCCCTCCCTCTGAAATCTAAGACAAAACTATATTTACTTACATTCCTATAGATCATAAACCTAAATAATAGTTCCAAAATAACTTTTGCAGTAGTTTTTGGTGTATAAAAATGTTTAATACATTCATTTATACTCTTAGAGCTTAAAGGGACCTTAGATATGATCTAGTACAAAAGTCAGGCAGACCACAAAACTCCCTGTCTAAAATCAGATTAAAATGTAATTGGGAAATGTCTGTCAAAATAAATACAGATACAGTACAATAGAGATCATGCTATTCTGTGGCTTTCTAAGTCTATATATACATTCATGGAGATTCATTTCTATTTGAGTTTGATACCACTGATCTAGCCCATTACCTTCACTTTATAGATGAGAAAATGGAGATTCAGAGAGGGTGACTTGCTCAACATCATACAAGGAAAAAGTAGCAGTTTCAGAAAGAAACAGTGAATAAAATTCTTGGTCTGTAAGTCAGGACCTTTTTGTCCTGAGATTTAGTCCTTACTCTGCCATTAACTGGTCCATTTTATTTGTTCCTAGGACATATTTGTATTTTACCATTTATGCCTTGGTCACCCTAAGTCATTTTCTCTATTCTTTCTTGCTTGATAAGTAATCAGCTCTCTTGCATTTAATTGTCATTGTTATACAGATGATTCAAAAATTTATATATAACCTCTTAATTACCATATTTAATGTTCTGTAGCTAAAATATATAGAGGAAAAACAGAAAGGGGAAGAACCTGTGTATACAAAAATTATTTAAAGCAGCTCTTTTTGCTGGGAACAAAGAATTGGAAAATGAGGGGAAACCCATCAATTGGGGAATATATGAATAAGTTATAGTTTGATTATAATGGAATACTTTTGTGCTGTAAAAAATGATGAGCAGGAGGAGCTCAGAAAAACTTGAAAGAACTTACATGAACTAAAGCAGAGTGAAATAAGCTGAACCAGAACATTGTACACAGTGACAGGAATACTGTATAATAAACAACTGTGAATAACTTAGCCATTTTCAGCAATACATAACCCAAAACAATACCAAAGGACTCATGATAAAAAAAAATTAAATCTGCTTTCAGAGAAAGAACTGGTGGAGTCTGAATCAAGACCAAAGCATACTTTTTTCACTTTAATTTTTTTGTTCATTTCCCTCCACAAAAACACTAATGTGGAAAAATGGTTTACATGATTGGACATGTAAATCCATATGAGATTGTTTACCATTTCATTTGGGGTGGGGAGAGGGAGGGGGAGAATTTGAGACTCAAAATTCTTTTTAAAATATTGGAAACTTTTTACATGTAATTGGTGAAAAAATAAAATAAATTTGAAAATAAGTGAAAAAATATGTAGAGAGAACTTTGACAAATATCTAAGAATATGAGCCATTCCCTAATTGATAAGTGGTCAAAAGATATGAACAGTTAGTTTTTAGATGAAAAAATCAAACACATATAACTATATGAAATATGCTCTAAATCATTATTGATTAGAAAAATGCAAACCAAAATAGTTCTGAGATATCATCTCACATCTATGTGATCGATTAAAATGATAAAAAGGTAAAATGACAAATGCTGGATGGAATGTAGAAAAATAGAGACACTAATACATTGTCAGTGGGACTGTGAACTGATCAACTATTTTGGAAATTGATCAGGAATTATATAACACTATGTATACCTTTTGACCCAGTAATACCACTATTGGGTTTGTTTTCTAAGATGATCAAAGAAAAAGGAAATAAAACTGTAGGTTTAAAAAAAAAACTTTTTTTCCATTTTTTGATTTACATGTAGAAACAATTTTTTGACAGTTGTTTTTTGACATTTTAAAATTCAGATTTTTTCCCTCCCATCCCTTTCTCACTCACCCACTTCCTCACCCCCCAGACAGTGAATAACCTAAGTTATATCCATACTTTATGTAATATTGTTTATGCCAAGATAGAAGATATACATCACACATACAATAAAAATCTCATGAAGAATATATAGTGGGAGATGGCATGCTTTGATCTGTTTTCAGATTTTAATTGTTCCTTTTTTTGTGGATAGCATTTTCATCTTGAGTCCCTTGTTATCTTGGACATTTGCTTTGCTGATAATGGTTTAGTCCTTCACAGCTGATCATTGTATACTATTTCTGTTACTGTATATATTATTCTCCTGATTCCACACAATTCACTTTGAATCACTTCATATAAATCTGTCAAGGTTTTTTTGAACTCATCCTATTCACTGTTACTTGTGGTGCAATATTATTCCATTACAACACCATATCACAACTTGTTCATCAAACCCCCCAAGAAATGGACAACCCCTCAATTTCCAATTCTTTGAGTTTACAAGAAGAACTGCTAAAAATACTTGGGTACAAGTAGGTTCTTTTCCCTTGTCTCTGATCTCTTTGGAATACAAACCCAGTAGTGATATTGCTGGATCAAAGGGTATACATAGTTTTTGTGAATCCTAGTTCCATATTGCTTTCTGGAATGGTTGAATCAGTTCATAGTTTCTCCAACAGTATATTACTGTCTCAGTAACTATATTCTATTATAGAATTCTATTATTCTATTCTATAATATTCTATTATAGAATATAGAATATATTCTAAAATATCTCTAGCAGTTTTTTTTTGTGGTGGCAAAGAACTGCACACTGAAGGGATTTTCATCAATTAAGGAATGACCGAATAAGTTGTGGCATATGTCAGAAACCCTAGAAAGACTTATATGTAGTTATACGAGAGTGAAGTGAACAGAATCAGGAGAAGGTTGTACACTACACAATAAAAACAATAATGTATGATGATTGTATGTAAATGACTTAACTATTATCAACATATTTAATGTTCTTTCCTTAATCCTTGTTTTTCTTGACCTCTTTCTAGTATTTGACACTGTTGATCTCCCTATTCTCTTTTACTTCTTTCTGTCTAGGTTCATTATATTGCTTTCTCCTGGTTCCAGTATATATCTGACTGATCCTTCTCAGTTTCCTTTCCTGAATCTTCTTCCTGGTCACACTCACTAACCTGTATTATTATCCTATAATGCTAAGTTTAAAATCTTTTGGAGAAATTTTTTTGGATAAGAAACTTGCTAACTCCCCAAATCGAGAAAGTGAATTGTTTGGAAAAGGCGCCATGGAGATGTCTGCAGAAACTATACACTGAATCAAAAGATCCAGAATGAACTTTGGGATGTAATGAATTGAACTGTCAGGGGTTGAATGCATTTACTCTGAATGTAAACTTTTATGCCAAAGGGGATTGCCCCCTAATTGGCTTTTTGTCAGTGCACTGAGCAATCTTTCTCTTTTATTTCTCTCTTATCCCCAAATTATTATGCAAATTATTATGCAAATAAATTATGCATTTAGAAAGTGCAATATTATATGCACCTTTAATAAGTGATCTTTAGAGACATAAGCTGCTTATGTGTGAGGATTCATTGGGGAGACTAGCCAAGTAAATCTAGGAGATTCCAAAATGCTCACCTCCCAATGGAATCACAGGGGGGCTTGTGTGGATAAAATTTGCTCCCCAGGACTCTTTAATCCAGGATCCCATTTGTGTGTTTATGCTATGTGTTAATGTAGGGATGATATAATTTGGGTGTGACCCTGCCTCTCTTTCTCTTCTTCCTGGAACATGGCTGTGGAGGCTATGGGGAGAGCTTGGCAGGAAAGTTTACTCACATGGTCATACTTAAGCTTTGTACTTCTATTTTTTTATTTCTTCTACTTCAAGTGATTACTAATAAATCTTATAAAACATAATACTTGGAGTTATTAATATTAATTTAACCTTAAAAACTATATATATCCTTTAGGGCTTTCTCTTGGGCTCTATTATCTCTCTTTAGGATTTCCCTTAGGGATCTCTTTTACTATCATGGATTCAATTATTTCTATACATATGATTCTCAGATTTGTTTATCCAGCTCCAAACTCTCCTGATCTTCAGTCTTTCATCACCAGCTTTTCAAACTGGATATCCTAGAGATATCTTCCTACCTTTTCTGTTACTTATCACAATCATCAGTCACAGGCCGGCTAAACCTTGTGAGGGTAGCCATCAGGTTGTAGACCCCTGGTGAACTAAGGCTTTGCTCACTCAGCATGTGAAGACTGCTTTGGCCGAACAGACGAAAGAAACCAATAAGAAGGTTCAACGGATGAGAGGGCAACGCAGCAAAGCACTGTGGAGTGCTTAGGGTGTGTTGGAGCACAAAAGACAACACGGCCATCCAATGCAGCTGAGGAAGTCTCCAGGTGTAATGATTTTTCATGCCAATGGACCCAGGCTTCCAACACCGAGAGAATGGGACTGTCTCTGTGCATCGACTTTTCCACTTAAATCTCCTACACGCACAAGTGTTTTTGTGCACACTCATCTACATCACAGATGAAAGCGCACAAAGACAATCGTCATCCTTGGTTATTGAGAGACTATTACTACTACTACTACTACTACTACTACTACTACTACTACTACATAGTAGTAGTAGTAGAATATATATATATATATTGGGTTTTGGTGATATTTTAGAGAATTAGGGTACAGGTATTTTGCTTTTGCATTATTCCTTCTGAGACTAGGGGAAATAATAATCATGTCAATTCCGTAGGTAAGGGATATTAATGAGAAAGGTCATGCAAGGGAGATTAAGTGGGCAATCACATCTTGCCAAGGGCCACTTTGTGGCCTCCTTAGATACCATGCGTGACTTTGTCAAGGTGTCATGGCCTGATGGCTCCCAGCACAGGTCCTTATCACCTCATTCTCAAAAAAAATTTTTTTTAAACACTTACTTTCCATCTTAGAATTAATGCTGTGTATTGGTTTCAAGACAGAAGAGCAGTGAGGACTAGGCAGTGGGGGTTAAGTGACTTCCCCAAGGACACACAGCTAGGAAGTATCTGAGGCCAAATCTGAATCCAGGACCTCCTATCTCTAGACCTGACTCTCAATCCACTGAGTAACCCTAGCTGCCTTTATCACCTCATTCTAATACTATTCCAGTAGACTGCTGGTTGGCTTTTTTGCTTCAAATTTCTCTCCACTCCAATCCTCCTCCTCTCTTTTGTCAAACTGATCTTCCTAAAGCACAGGTTTGATCATGTCACTGCCCCCAACTCCCATATAATAAATTCCAATGGCTCTTTATTACCACCAGGATCAAATATAACACTTTCCAGCTTTTAAAGCCCTTCATAACCAACCTGGCCTCTTCCATTCTTTAAAACTTATACACTTTTTCCTTTCTTTGTACTCAAAGATCCAATGACACAGATCTCCTTGCTCTTTATCACACATAATGCTCCATTTCCTGACTCCATACATTTTCACTGACTGTCTCCCATGACTGTAATTCTCTCCCACTACATTTCTGTCTCCTGGCTTCCCAAGTATCCTTCAAGTCCCAGCTAAAATTCTGCTTTCTAAAAAATGCCTTTTCTGATCCCCTTAATAATAGACTGGGGTGTATGGGGTGCTCAGAGAGGGGTAGTATCTCTGGTATGGAGGGCTTGTCATGCCCTCCTAGGGCAGCTCTCCAGCCTCTGACCCCCACCTGACACCCAACTCTCACTTGTGGCTCCCAGTAGCTGCTAGCATGTGGCAACAGCCACACCCCAGGCAACAGCTTCAACAGGCCGGCCAAACCTTGTGAGGGTAGCCATCGGGTCATCGACCCATGGTGAACCAGGGCTTTGCTCACCCAGCATGTGAAGACTGCTTCGGCTGAACAGGCGGAAGAAACCAATAAGAAGGTTCAACAGCTGAGAGGGTGATGCAGCAAAGCACTGTGGAGTGCTTAGGGCATGTTGTAGCACAAAAGACAACACGGCCATCTAATGCAGCTGAGGAAGTCTCCAGACGTAACAATTTTTCATGCCACTGGACCCAGGCTTCCAACGCCGAGAGAGTGGGACTGTCTCTGTGCATCGGCTTTTCCACTTAAATCTCTTTCACGCACAAGTATCTTTGTGCACACTCATCTATCCTAACCCTGTCCACCCTCTTCAAGACCTGCAGCAATGGGAGAGTGACGACGCAACAGGTGGAGGTGACCACTGGCAGTTGTAGTCACAATCCTGCATGTAGGCGGCCCACGGACCAGTGGTCGCTCGGCCCTGTGGGCAGCAGGGAGGTTCGGCAGCATCCTGGGCGACTGAGCAGCCCTCTCTAGGACAGCACTGCTCACCCTAATCAAGGGAGGGGACTAGAAAAGGTGTCCCAAACATTGCCTGCCCTACAAACACCCGGTCAGCACACCACGGCTGGCGGTTCATCCCTTTAAGCGGTTGAAATCAAAGAAAAAATACAAAGAAACTCCTACTAGGAGCATGGAACATCAGGACATTACTTGATAGAGAGAATACCCCAAGACCTGAAAGAAGAACAGCTCTAATCGGTAAAGAACTGGCGCGATATAACATCGACATCATAGCCTTAAGTGAAACACGCTTACCAGAAGAGGGATCACTCAGCGAACCCACCACTGGATACACCTTCTTCTGGAAAGGTAGAGCCTCAAATGAAGACGGAATCCACGGTGTTGGCCTGGCCATCAAAACCAATTTGCTCAATCAGCTGCCAGACTTGCCTATGGGCATCAGCGAGAGGCTCATGAAGATCCGTTTGCCTCTCAGCAAAGACCGGTATGCCACAATCATCAGCGCATATGCCCCAACACTGACCAGCACAGAGGAGACCATCGAGCAGTTCTACTCTGACCTGAGTGCCATCCTGCACTCAGTGCCCACAAATGACAAGCTGATACTACTGGGAGACTTCAACGCCCGTGTTGGCCAGGACCATGAAAGATGGAAAGGAGTGCTTGGCAAACACGGCGTGGGCAAAATGAACAACAAAGGCCTACTGCTACTCAGCAAATGCTCAGAGTTTCAACTCAGCATCACGAACACTGTGTTTAGAATGGCGAACAAATATAAAACAACGTGGATGCACCCAAGATCAAAACAGTGGCATCTCATTAACTACATCATTGTACGCCGGCGAGACATCCAGGATGTAAAGATCACCAGAGCCATGAGAGGAGCTGAATGCTGGACAGACCACCGATTGGTTAGAGTGACTCTTCAAATGCGCATTGTGCCTCGCCATCCAAAACATGCCCAGACAGTTCGTGCATTTTACAACGTGAGTCGTTTTAGAGATCCATCTTATTTGCAAACATTCTAGTCCTGCCTGGACAACAAGCTGTCTGCCAAGGGACCACTCACTGGAAGCTCAACCGAGAAATGGAACCAGTTCAGAGATGCAGTGAAGGAAACATCAAAGGCAGTCCAAGGCCCAAAACAATGCAACCACCAGGACTGGTTCGAGGAGAACAACACTGCTATTGAAGACCTGTTGAGCAAGAAGAACAAAGCCTTTATGGAGTGGCAAAATAACCCAAACTCTGCTCCTAAAAAGGACAGATTCAAGTCTCTCCAAGCCACGGCGCAGTGTGAGATCAGGAAGATGCAAGACCGATGGTGGGAAAAAAAGAAGAAATCCAGTGGTTTGCTGATACGAAAAACTACAAACAATTTTTCAGTGCCCTCAAGACTGTCTATGGGCCATTAAAACCCACCACCACTCCCTTGCTATCCTCTGATGGTAACACTCTCATAAAAGATAAAAAAGGCATCAGCAACAGGTGGAAAGAACACTTCAGTCAGCTTCTCAACCGACCCTCTTCAGTCGATCAAAGTGTCCTTGACCAGATCCCCCAAAACCGCTCCATTGAACAACTTGACGTCCCTCCTTCAATAGAGGAGGTCCAAAAAGCCATTAAACAAATGAGTGCAGGCAAGGCACCCGGTAAAGACGGGATCCCAACCGAGGTGTACAAGGCCTTAAATGGAAAGACGCTCCAGGCATTCCACATAGTGCTGACCAGCATATGGGAAGAGGAAGACATGCCCCCAGGACTCAGAGATGCCTCCATTGTAGTCCTATACAAGAACAAAGACTCACAAGCAGCCTGTGACAACTACAGAGGCATCTCACTACTCTCCACTGCTGGAAAGATCCTCGCCCGTGTTATACTCAACAGACTCTTGTCATCTGTTTCAGAGCAGAACCTGCCTGAATCACAATGTGGCTTCTGACCAGATCGCAACACCATTGACATGGTCTTCACGGTGAGGCAAATGCAGGAAAAATGCCTTGAGCAGAACCTGAGTCTCTACATTCTCTTCATAGACCTGACAAAGGCGTTCCACACAGTGAACAGGGATGCATTGTGGGTGATCCTCAGCAAGCTCGGTTGCCCAGCAAAATTCGTCAAACTGATCCAGCTCTTTCATGTCGACATGACAAGGGAAGTCCTATCTGGTGGAGAGACTTCCGATCTCTTCAACATCTCCAATGGCGTGAAACAAGGCTGTGTCCTCGCTCCGATACTATTCAACCTATTTTTCACCCAAGTATTACGACATGCTGTGATGGATCTAGACCTGGGCGTCTACATCAAATACTGACTGGATGGCTCACTATTTTACCTTCGCCTCCTGACTGTAGAAACAAAGACAACAGAGAGACTCATCCTGGAAGCTCTCTTTGCAGATGACTGTGCTCTCATGGCCCACCAAGAAAATCATCTCCAAACCATTGTGGACAGGTTCTCCACCGCAACAAAACTGTTTGGCCTGACTATCAGCCTCAGCAAAACAGAGGTGCTGTTCCAACCTGCACCAGGGAGGCCAATGAACCAGCCGTGCATTACAATCGACGGCACGCAGCTTTCTAACGTCAACACTTTTAAGTACCTGGGCAGCACCATCGCCAACGACGGGTCCCTAGACCACGAGATCAATGCCAGGACCCAAAAGGCCAGCCAGGCACTTGGGCAGCTGCTCTGCAAAGTCCTCCAACACAGAGGTGTAAGCACTGCGATGAAGCTCAAAGTGTATAACGCAGTGGTCCTCAGCTCGCTCCTGTACAGTTGTGAGACATGGACACTGTACCGGAAGCACATGAAACCGCTGGAGCAATTCCACCAACGCTCCCTCCGGTCAATAATGAGGATCCGGTGGCAGGACCGAATCACCAATAAGGAAGTCCTCGACAGAGCCAACTCCACCAGCATCGAAGTCATGGTCCTCAAAACCCAGCTACGATGGTCTGGACACGTCATCCGCATGGACCCATAGCAAATACCAAGACAGGTATTCTATGGTGAACTGTCAGCTGGACTCAGGAAACAAGGCCGACCAAAGAAAAGATTCAAGGATCAGCTAAAGTCCAACTTGAAGTGGGCTGGCATTACACCAAAGCAACTAGAACTTGCTGCCTCTGTCAGAAGCAGCTGGCGAACCCACATTAACCATGCCACCACCTCCTTTGAAGATGAACGACGTTGACATCTTGCCGCTGCGCGTGAACGCCGACACCAGGCAACACCTGCACCTCCCGTAACAACTGGAGTTCCATGCCCCATGTGCCACAAACTTTGCGCCTCAGCCTTTGGACTCCAAAGCCACATGAGGATACACCGTAGATGAAACTGCACAAAGACAATAGTCATTCTCGATCACTGAGAGACTACCACTATAATAATAGACCCTTCCCTTGGATTATCTCCAGTTTATCCTGAATATATCTTGTTTATAGGATTGTTTACATTTTATCTTCTTCTCGAGGGGGTGGGAACTCTTTGAGAGTAGAGGTCTTTTGCCTTTCTTTGCTTCCTCACTGCTCAACAGTGGCTGGTACATAGAAGGAAAGGTTAGTTATTTAATGCCAACTACATAATAGGCACTGTGGTAACTGTTTCATAGATATCTGATTTGATCCTAACAAGAACCCTGGGAAGAAGGTGCTATTATTATCTCCATTTTTATAGATAATAAATACTGAGGCAGGCAAAGGTTAAGGGAATTGCCTAGGGTCACTCAAAAAATATCTGAGGGCAGATCTTGCTGACTACACTTTACCTACTGGACCATCTAGCTGCCTCTAGCATCTTCAAAGGAGACACTTAATAAACAGTTATTGACTTGATATGGTTTTCAAGGAGTCCCTTAAATTTTTTTCTCATCTGGATCTTTTATTTTCCAAGTTACTTGTTTTTGATATCATATATTTTATATTTTCTATTTATTCAATTGTTTGACTTTCTTTTAATATTTCTTGCTGTCTCATGGAATCGATTTCTTTTTGGTACATGTGGTACATTCTAATTTTCTTGGAGGCTATAACTCAGAAGGTTTGCCACTTTTAGCTCTAAGCTATTGTCCTTAAAATCTTTCCTCCTTAGCTCTTGCTTCATTAAAAAAAAAATTCAGTTTAGTTTTATTTTCTGTTCTTAATTCTCTCACCAACTGAGAAAGTAAGAAAAACAAAACTCATTACAAATATATACATATGTACATACATATACACATCGTGGTTGGTTACTTTATTGACAGGATTTCACATTCTTTCATTTTTTTCCAAGGTATTAACATAGTTTTTGTGGAGTGGTTGAATATAAAAGTGGAATAGCCTCTAGAAACTTTATATGTAAGATGTAGCAGTGCATAATTATCACAATGCCATTGTATAAACAGATAAAGATTTGGTAGATTACTTACTACACATTTACCCATTCATATTTACTAACTGCTACCCTAAAAGCTTAATTTACTTATAATAAATGAGCAGCAGTTTAAGGTAATAAGCTGATACTTGTTAAGTGTTAGCAATTCTTGACTGAGCTATTTAAGTATTCATTGCATTAGTAATCAAAAGAGGGAGGTTAAAAAAAGCCAGAATCCCAAATAGTTTTCCCACAATGTCTGTTAGATCTGCCAATTGTCTTTGGACCTAAGGTAATTAAATAAGGTAGGTAGTTAAAATTTAAGGATGAAGACTATTTGATAGTACATAAAACAGAGATGCAATATTTGTTAGCTCTATATTAATGCAAAGCACTTAAAAATTTTTAATTACCCTGGTACCATTTTGGACTTAGAATTAATTAATTCAGAATTCTTTTATTATTATCAATATTATTATGTATAATTGAGTACATACTGCTAGGGATTGAAACAAATAAAAAGATTTAAAAGATATGGCTCCTTTCTTTAGGGAACTTATGATCATAAGTGGTCAGATCAGAGAAGAGAAAGGGAAAATCTTGGAAAGTTCCATTCCTTTTACTAGGAAAAAAATCAATAATTTAAGCTAATATTGGTTTCTATTTCAAGAACATGTTTCCTACTCTCCCCAAATTATAGGCTCTTTATACATGTATTGCATTTATCTAGAGATGCTAAAGTTTGTAACATTCCTTTCTTCACCATGATTTATATTATTCAAAGGAAACATGCCATTCACATTCTCTTTGTGTATATATTTTCTAGAGAGTTGGAGAATGCTAAATCCAATGGAAATCTGTGTTTTTTTTCTTTTCTTGAAATTAACATGACTTTTTTTTTTAAACAGGAATTGACTTCAAAATAAGAACAATAGAACTTGATGGAAAGAAAATCAAACTGCAGATCTGGTAAGTCAAGAGCACTAGTACAAATTCTTTAGCCTAATCAGGAATATGAATAACATCCCATAATGACAAAAACATCATAATTTTATCAGAATGAGAGAAAACTAGGAAAGTACTGAGTACTATGCTTGAAGTTAAGTTAAAACAACCATCAAACATCTTTCTAGATATCTACACATCCCACCTAGCAAGTGTTAAGTAGCTGCAGCAATGAGACTAGATAATTTTATGATGGAAATATCTTCACTTTTGAACTGTTATAGAGGTGAACATTGGAATGGGAGAGGAGGAAAAGACTTGTACTATTGTGAATCTTAAAAAATCTCAGACCCTACTTCATAATATTTGGTTAAGACCATTCCCCATTTTAAACAATGAAGGGACTTAGAAATGTGAGAACTCTACTCCACCCATACTTAAGCATACTTTAGGGGAAGATAAAGTTGTAAACTCTTTACTGAACAATGAAAAAGTACTTAACCCATACTTATAGTAAGGCAAAAGATCTTAAGCTGTGCCTATTTTTAGATCTAATACAAAAGGGTGCTAATTACCTATAAAGGTCAGGCAACTTGTAAACTTGCAAGTGGAAAAGAGGTGAGAACTTACTCAGAGGTTTTAGTCTACTCAGGTGTGAATTGCTCAAAAGTTTAGTCTACTCAGTTGTGAATTAAGAATGGTATGTCCTTTGGAAAACGTCTACTATGATTGGTAGATGTGAGAACTTAGGGGAGGTGATGTGAGAACTTAGGGGAGGTGACGTAGGAGAAAATTCTTTTTAAAAGGAGCTAAAAAGAGGTCTCCGAAAAGATTCAGTTTGCAAAAGCTGAATTGGAGAGAGGCAGCTTGCCAGAGCTGCCTTGAAGGGTTTGGTGGCTGAACTTAGTTCAGCTTGCCAAGGCTGAACTGGTGGGTCTCTGAACAGTAGAGTCTTGCTTGGGACAAATCTTGTGGCGAGTTGATAAAAGACTGACTGATCTCTCTCTTAAGGCTTCAGCCTTAAGGCTGGCCTAAGCTGGTCTAGCCCTTTTCCTACTATTTCCTCTTACTCTGTTTCTCTCCCTTTCTTTTAATTCCTTCATTTGTATTAATTAAAATCTCCATAAAAACCCAGCTGACTTGGGTATATTTCATATTTGAGAATTTTTCCTTGGCGACCACCTTATATTTTAATATAAAAAACATATCTTTGCGGTCACAGTTTAAGGCAACCACTCTTTTAACTGCCACAGTTTATGGCTCCACTACTTTAATTGTAACACTGTCTCTATCTCTATTTTCTCAGGAGGTGAAAAGGAATGAGATACAGCTTTAGGTTTACTTAAGCGTTTCCCAATTGTGATCATTTATCCTTTGCTTTTGTGTTTGATTAGTAAATAACTGCATCTAAGGGGCTCACTGAATAGAGTGCTGGGCCTGAAGTTAGGAAGGTCTGAGCTAAAATCTGGCCTCAGACTCTAGCTTTATAACTGGGCAAGTCACTTAACCTGTTTTTTGCCTTAATTCACTAGAGAAGGCAATGGTAAATGTCTTCAGTAATTTTGCCAAGAAAAGCCCATGGACAGTATTGGCATAATATAATACATAGGGTCACAACTGAACAATAGAATAAATGCCTGAGGAATTTATCAAGACTTAGCCAACTAAAGTCCCAGAATTGAATAAGGAAAGTAGGATAGTCTGAATTGAATCTGGGATGTTCCAGAGTCTGCTTTTAATGATTCCAAGCTTCCCTTTGGAATAACAGTATTCTATTGGTGACCCAATGATTCTATATGACTTTGAAATATGGAATGATACTTTCTTCAAAGAATTAAAGTTGTAGATCCAAAGGGTAATGGAAAGATGCATGATGGGCATGTGTTGGGTCAGTAATGAAAAAATATAAAAGTAGAGTGAGTAAAAGGTATTAGTAAAGTTATTTATAGTCATAAAAAGAAGTGGACCAATAATGTAACAAAAAAGAGAGCCAACAGATTTATAGTCTGATTGCTATATCAGTGCCTGTGCAATGTAAAGAAAGAACGCTAATATGAATGGATCCTCTGTGGAAGATTTGTGAGAGAATGTTGAAGGATGAAAAAACATGGATGGGTTGCAGGCTGCACTGTTGGGAGGGAATTCTTACAGCTCTAGATTCATTCAGTTAACTAAGATGATTCTTATAAATTGACAAATTAAATGGTTTTGTCTTGAGAGCAAAAACCAATTGTTCCTGTCTTCACAGAATCATAAATATCAGAGCTGAAAGAGACCTTAGAAATAGCTAGTTCAATCTGCACATAAAGAAAAATTGATTCCAAAAAGGGTTTATTGCTCAAGGTCACATAGACGGCTAGTGAGAGAGTCAGGTTTCCTAACTCTTAGTCCGAGGTATTGTTTTCTCTCAGACCACTGGAAAACAACATTGACCACATAGGATTTTCCTTTAATTATTTAATACCGAGTGTTATTGGTGCATACATACTCTGCCTCACATAAAAATTATAAATAACATCACTAATCATTCTTTGAACCTTTAAACAATTTAATTCTTGATTTTAGTATAATGAATTCTCTTTGCTTTATGTTCTATCAAAATGTTATTTCCTTTGTGTTTTAGAAGAGAAAGATTTCCTGACCCTATGTTGTTATAATTTTGGGTGTGGGGAAAAAGAAATATGGGTACAGTAGTCTTTAAGAATTTGTTGATAAGCAACTAATTATAGGTTAAAAAGGAGGGAGTTGGATTATATTTCCAAAATTGCTTTCTGCTGATCTCCTTAGAGTGGGCAAGATTGTTGTGATTTTGTTCATTATCACTTCTGCTAGTAACTAGCTCTACATTTAAACTTCCAATCTCTCATTTTTTAAGGCCAATAAATCTGATGAGGCTGTTCCAAAATATTTGTTCTATTTTCTACTTATTTATTTTCATTCCTTTAACTTTCTTCTCATATCTGTTTATTTTTTCATGTATCAAGCAAATGTTCCAGTTAGCTTTGTCCAATTTCTCCTGAGGTATTTAGACCTTAGTTAAGTCTACACTAGGTTGGTTGGTTTTTTTTTTTTAAATGAATGTATCTTGCCTGCAAACCTGAAGGTGCTTTTTAATGCTACTTATTTTTTTTTAAACCCTTACCTTCCATCTTAGAATCAGTACTGTGTATTGTTTCTAAGACAGCAGAGTGGTAAGGGCTAGGCAATGGGGATTAAGTGACTTGCCCAGAGTCACACAGCTATGAAGTGTCTGAGACCAGATTTGAACCCAGGACCTCCTATCTCTAGGCCTGGATTTCAATCCACTGAGCCACCTAACTGCCCCCTACTTATTTTCTCCAAGTCCAGGGACGTAGTTATTTTCAAAAAACAAGAAAATCAACTTATCATTATATATTTTCCAATAAATCTAACAAATTTGGAGTCTGTTCATTACAGAGAGCTACAAACAAGTGATAACTCCAAATTAAGTAGCTTGGATTTTTAGTTTGAAAGTCTTTAGAAGAAATTTCAAGGAATTTCTGATATCTCAGTTTAATTATGTGTTCTATTGCTCAAAAAATAATTCAACAAGTCCACTTTAGCATATTTTACTGAGTACTTTATGCATTACTTCAGCTTACTTAATTTTGTGAAGAAATCCATATTAATCTTTGTAAAAAATGATTTTAATAGGCTCCCTTGGAGTCAGAAATTTTGAAACTATTCTTCCACAGCTTGGAATGGCTTTATATTCCAGTTTCCAGCAGAGTTCACCTATTTTTCTTACTCTATTGTTCCCTGAGATCCAAGATTTTTATCAATGTCTTTGTGATCTCTTGTCAAGTTCTATAACCACTACCACCTCCAAACTTACAAGGCTCTACAAATTCCTTGGGTTCCTTCTTTCTTAAGAAAGTACTGCATTTATTACTCTAAATAATGTCACCTGTAGTTTATAGTTTTTCTCTAATAATGATGGCTTTTAATATTATTACTTTCTTTATTTTGAATTTTAGGGACACAGCTGGCCAGGAAAGATTTCGAACAATCACAACAGCATATTACAGAGGAGCCATGGTGAGTGTATATTAAGGTTTTCTAACTATTCAGGTGAAAATAAAACATTAGTTTTTTTCAAGATTATAGGATTGAAGTTAGTTCCCAAATTATAGTTGTTATGGAGAAAAAGCTTTCTTGATAAAGAAGAAAACTAGAACTAAAAGGGCTTTTTTGGGAAGCCATATTCTGCTGTTAATCACCTTTTAGTGATAATAATATGGTTATAAATTTTGAGATCATTTTATACTTTAATATTTGATTGGCTCTGTAATTATTCACTATTATCACATTCTCCATCTTCCTTTAGTTACACCCTCCTGCCACTCTGTATGAAGCTACCATTTATCTTTCTCTGTCTCCACTCTACCTTTGCTGGGTTTCTTTGACTGATGGTTTTTTAACTGGTGAGGAAATAAGTGACTGTAGAAGATTTGTAGCTGTGTGAAACTTTGAATCAAGTGGAGATATGTATTGTCTACATAAATCTTGCCCATCTGATCCTTCTTTACCTCTTGATCTAGCCCTGTTTTCACCCTCTAACCTTGTGGTTATTGTTTTCCTGATAGCTTGGGAGAAAGTTGGGCCTGAAGTTGACACTCAGTTTTAGTTCCCATGGCTTCTCTCTGGCTCTCTGGCCTATGTTCAGGAAGACCCAGGTTCAAACCTTGAATTGTGATAAAGGGATATTGAGGTGTTAGTACCAGCTAGACCTGGAATGTTTTAAGGTACATCCCTATAAGTAAAAAATCAAAGTTTAAATAGATTGCTGGTAAGATGAGAGGTAGAACATCTAATTGAAATCTTAATGGGCTAGAAGAAAGATAATCTAGATTTTATAGCCAGGTGTTAACCTCCCCATCATCTTTGGGTTGAAATATACAAAATTAATATAAAGCATAATGTTTTTGATGAAACTTTTCATTCTTTAAATTCAAAGATCTTTTCATTATGGCAGTAAGTGCTTTAGAAAGAATGCAAAAAAAGTCTTCAATTCAAAGAACATTTGCTAAGCATCTGCTAAGAGCAAGCGAAGTGCTATGCTAGGCTCTGGGAATACAAAGAAACATGAGAAATATACCCTCTGCCCTCACATGACTTACATTCTGGGCTGTACACTTAAATAGATTTGTACAACAAATATATCATGTTTTGAATGTTGGATTACTCCCAAAATTTTGATCAACCTACTTTAGAAGAAATCATTTAAAGTAACATGGTTTCACTGTTATTTCATAAGTAATATACATGACAGTATCTGTGATTAACTAAAGAAGCATACACTGTGTGATGACAAATCTACTGTAAATATTATTGCTGCTTTTAATGTGAAATGCTCTTTTAATATTAGTCCAGTTTTATAGAAAGCAGTTTGGAACTATCTCCAAAACTATTAAATTGAACATACCCCTTTTATTCAGTCATATTGCTAAGATCCCTACCCCAAAGAGATCGACAAAAGAGGAAAAGGACCTATATGCATTAAAATTTTTATAACAATCCTTTTTATGGTGGCAAAGAATTGGAAACTTTGGGGATGTGCATCAATTGGAGAAAATTTGAGCAAGCTATGGTATAAGAATGTGTCAAAATAGTATTGTGCTGTAAGAAATTATTAAAGAGATAGTTTCAGAGAAACATGAAAAAACTTGTATAACTGATGAAAAGTTAAGTGAGCTAAGAGAACAATTTATACAATAACCATATTATTGTAAAAGATAAACAAAGAAAAAAAGACAAACAACTTCAAGAGACTTTAGAAATATCATCAATAGGGTGACCATGATGAAACATGTTACCCATTTCCAGATAGAGAGATGATGGACTTAGAATGCATACTGAGGCATAAGGGTTTATCTTGTATTGTTTTTGATGTGGTCAATATGGGAATTTGTTTTGTTTGACTGCACGTGTTTGTTAAGGATTTTGTTTTTCTTAGTTTCTCAGTGGGGTGAGAGGGAGGTGGAGGGAGAAAGAATTATGAAAATAATTCTAAAAATAAAATAAAATTGATTTTTAAAAATATTCTTTAAATGCTACTTAATTCTGATTTGTATCATAGAAGACAAAATAGAATGGATATTTCTACTTAAAATTAATGTGAATCTTATAATCATTAATTAAAGTTTAATTTTGATCAGAATTTTATAATACTCTTTGTTGCTTTGAAAAAGATTCATAAATAATAAAGATGTATAATCAAAGATGTTTTTTCTTTTTTAGGGAATTATGCTGGTATATGACATCACTAATGAAAAATCTTTTGACAATATTAAAAACTGGATAAGAAACATTGAAGAGGTATTTGGGGAAAATAATGTTTAGTGGGGAAAATAGGAAAGGGGCAATGAGTCGTGTTCTTTGAAACTAACTTTTCCTTTATGGACTAGTGAGGCTTCCTTTCGTCTATCTAGGAGATAGTTCAGTTTTCTGGGATGTGTAGATTTTTGCTAAGAACCAAATACTGTGTCAGTGACTATGAAATTATAGATTTGAATTTCTAGTATAATTAGTCTGGCTTTTTTCATTAACAGTAAACTTAATCTTACTGAAATTAAATTCTAAAAAGTGGCACTGAACTATGGAGGTTTTATTTGATTTGAAACTAAACAAAATTGCTTGGTTAGGGAGAATGAGAACACTGGATTGAAAATGAGAATTGGATTTGCGTCTTGACTGGACTGTCTACATGGGGAAAATGTCTCCTTCTCCACATATGTAAAATAGAAAGATTGATATCTATGCTACTTAATTTACGGGAATGTTATGAGAAGAGCTACTACTCACAGTGTCCCAATCTTTGTGCAGTTTTAGCTATTAAAGCTTTAATGATTAAATTAATAATATTAGTAGTTGTACATTATTAAAGCTTTAACAGCTCAACACTGTGTGAAGATTTCTAGGCTACCCTGTATAAATGTAAGTCATTCACATTCTAATAACAAAAAGTGGAAATGAGAGGATTTCATGGAATTTTAGAGCTAGACGAAACCTTAAAAGATCTAGTCCAAGGAGTAGCAGGAAGAAGTACAGTGAACTAGTGAACTCCACCTCCTCCTACTCCTCGCCATTATCCTTCAAATGTCTTCCAAACAGATTATATATATATATATATATACATACACAGCTAGGTACAGAAATACATTTTAATCAGCTGGGAAATAGATGGGAGATGGGAGAATAGATAAGGAAGAATTACAAGGTTAGGTAGATTTAGAGAAGACTTAGTTGTAAGCAAAACAAAGAATATTCCAAAAAAAATTTTTTTGTGGTGTCAAAGAATTGAAAACTGGAAAGTTCCCATCAATTGGGGAATAGCCGAATAAGATGTGGTATAAAAATGAGATGGAATACTATTCTGTTGTAAGAAATAACGAAGAGTATGGTTTCAGAGAAACAGGTATATGAACTGACAAAGAGTGAAATAAAAAGGCAATGATTTCTACAATAATATGGTAAAGAGAGTCAACTCTAAAAGACTTAGGAATCTAATCATTGTAAGGACTAACTATGACTTCAAAGAACTAATGAAACATGCTATTTGTATCCTGTTAGAGAAATGAAGAACAAATAATTCTGAATGAGACAATTTCTTTTAGACATGGTCAATGTGGAAATTTATTTTGCTTGACTGTATATTTGTACCAATGATTTTATTTTTGTTTCTCAGTTTGAAGTGGTGCATGAGAGGGAAGAAAGTTGGATTTTTGCTGATTAAAAAATAAAATTTAATTTTTAAAAAGAATGAGGAAAAAAATCTAGTCTAATCTCTACCTTTTATAGATGACAATAAGACCCCAAGAGATTGTCATTAAATCATCATGTAGCTAGTTAATAGCAACTATGACTATAACCCAAGTTAACTGCCTCAGTGTAATGTTCTTCCTACTAGCTTGTGTTATTTTATTCTCCTTTGACTACCACAAGTAATCATTTTGCCTGTAATTTTTTCCTTTTTGAGAATCTAAGATTTTATGGTATGGGCACTGTAGTTTAATTTAGGTTTCATTACAAGATTTATTAATTTGAAGATCTTTCTTTTCTTTGACATAAAAAGGAACCATCAATATGAAATTATTTTTAGGAAAAAATATACATATAAAAACTTAAAAAGAACTTAGTCTTACAATAGTTCTGGATCCAAGATATCTTTCCTATTATTTCGGACCAGAT
Source organism: Monodelphis domestica (assembly GCF_027887165.1). NCBI lineage: Eukaryota > Metazoa > Chordata > Mammalia > Didelphimorphia > Didelphidae > Monodelphis > Monodelphis domestica. Next base: position 153,105,112 of record NC_077227.1, read on the forward strand.
TGTATTATTTGTAGTAATAATTTAAAAAGTGAACCTTTTGTAGATAGATAAGCATAACTTTTGTTTCAATTTGTTTATGCATAAAATATCCAGACCTCAGAATGAAACTAAGCAAATCTTTGCTCAAGACTTCCTGAAGTCTTATGCTATGGCCATCCATCTTATTTTTTCTTAAGATTAAGTCTTTATATCAAATGATGCTTAGCTTATTTATTATTAAACATGCATATTTCTAACAATTTAGAATTTGTTGAATAACTGTTACTATTCTCAAACCTCTTTACAAAGTCTTCTTTCCTTTCTGCAGCATGCCTCTTCAGATGTTGAAAGAATGATCCTGGGTAACAAAAGTGATATGAATGACAAAAGACAAGTATCAAAAGAAAGAGGAGAGAAGGTAAATTTTGACCAAATTCCAAAGTAGTTGAAATATATCCAAAATTAGCAAGCATTTTAAACAAAAAACAAAATCAGCCTTCATTCCCAATCTTGAGGATCTGTTTTATAGTTCTTTAAAGGTGAACGTTCACATAAGAAGACATAATCTTTATCGTAAAGATGTAAATTAATTTTCAGCATCTAACTGAGGTTCCTGGGATAATGAGTCATTCCTGAGATATGTATTACTTGTTGTCTATGAAAAGAGGTGTTTTTTTTTAATTCCTTACAACTTTAAAGTTCCTACCTCTAAATTTTTTATGTAAACATACCCAGAAACTTGGGGAGAGAGGGGAGAAGGTAGAATCAGAGTATCAATGAAGTTTCAATAGCAACTAATTCTCTATTCACACTTTTTATAAGGACTTTTTTCCAATACAGTCATTACCTCTCACATTACATAATTCAGTCTTTTTATTCTTTAAGCTATAAATTAAACCTTTTGCATTGTTTATTAGAATTTTCACAATTTCAGACCTGGTTGACGCAAGTGTTTGCATTTCACTTTATAAGATGAACATTTTTTATGTGTCTTTTACATTGATTTCAAATGTTAGTAGTGTATAGTTTTTAACTCTTATAATTTAGTTTTGTGCTTTGCTTAAATTACATAAATAAGATATATCCATGTATTTCAAACAGATTGCAGATGTGTTTCTCTCTTTCAATATTTATTGTTAGCAGCCTTCAGTAATATAAATTTTTTATTTATTCTTTGGAAGGAGATGAAAAAGTAAATAAATATTTCAATAATCAAGAAGATATCTTCTTGTATGTATTTTTGTATGTAAGCTTGCTTTTATTCTGCTAGATTCTGCTAGATACACCAATTAAACTATTACAATGGCTATTGAAAAATTATACAAAAAGGCTTATTTAGGCCTTAGACAAAATGGGTTAATTTAGACAGGTTAATGGCAAGAATTATCCCCTTAATATTGTTGCTCTGTGAACAGAGGGTATCATAGGTATTCTGAAAATAAAGGTTGCAACTTTATTGCCTACCTTTTACACAGTCAAATTATTATACTTATTATTATAATATAGTCTGAATAAGAATCAGCATAATTCAAGACTTCCAAGATAGACAGCTTGCTTCTTACTTTTGAAATGTAAATCTTAGGAACTATTTATAAATATCCACTGTAAGGAAGGACCAGGAGAAAACAGAAGGCTACCATATCAGCTTGCCAGTGTATAAAAAAAATTCTTGTTTTGAATATGTGAATAATTTTATATGTGATAGAAATGTTCTTTATTTGTTTTACAGTTAGCAATTGATTATGGAATTAAATTCCTCGAGACAAGTGCAAAATCCAGTATAAATGTAGAAGAGGTAAGAAATTCTTTGCCAGTTAAATTTTCTAGGATTTAGAAGCATGTGACAGAGAAAATCCCTTACCATTTTTCCTCTTAACCTAGTGAATGACTTATATCGACCACCTACATTCCACATACATACATTTTTTTCCTTTATTGTAACTGACTTTAATGTTGACTTTGGTTGTTGGACTTCTAGTGTCTACCCTTCACTTGGATTGCAGTTATTCAATAGAGAATTAAGTTCTATTGAATTAAAGATAAAAGGATATTTCATTTTTTCCATTTATCTGGAAAGTTAGAAGTATTGGAGTAGAAGATGTAATAGTTTTACTCACTTATTCGTAACCCATTATCATCTTAGAAAAGCCCAAAGCAGAAAGGTATTAATTGCTTTCAAGTCTATGTCAAGTAAGAAGAGCTTGAATGGGCCTTAGGTGAACAGAAAGCCATGAGGTCACTAAGAAGCTGTGTTAAGGAATTGCTTGACTTGAACCTTGGTAGGCTGAGCCACTCAGTTTATAGGGATAGGTTTTTTATCTTTACGGGGAGAAATTTAGCTTAATGCATATAGCAAGGGGAACCTTAATAGATAGTAATCTGTTATAGTTTACTATTTGCCAATCACTGCATTAAGCAGCAGGGATATGAAGAAAGCCAAGAATAGAGTCTTTGCCCTCAAAGATGTTGAATTCTAATCAAGGAGACCACACAAACAATCTTAACCTACCTCCAAGATATATGCAGTGTAAATTTGAGATAATACTAAAGTGGACATTAACAGTAAAGGGAAAAGCCTCTTGCAAAAAGTTGAATTTGAACTGAATCTTGAAGTCAAAAGGAAAAGGTGAGGAAGTAGAAAATTCCAGGCATGAGACACAGCCAATGAAAATGTAATGTCATGTTACAAATACCAAGGAGGCCAGTGTCACTATATCATAGTGTCTGTAGAAGAGAAAAAAGTATAAGAATACTGGAAAGGTAAGAAGGGGCTGAATGATGAGGGGCTTAAAAGTCAATAAGGGATTTTATATTTGATTCTGGAGATTATTGCTATTGGCATTTTTATTGATGAAGGGAATAACATGGTCAGAACTGTATTTGGAAGATCACTCTCATTGCTTGAATAGAGGATGGACTAGAATATAGCCCAACACTTGAGACAGAGACTAATCAAAAGGCTACTAAAGTAGTCCAGGTGTAAGGTGATGAAAGCCTACACCGTGGTGGTCTTGCGTAAGTAATGAGAAGGCAATATATACAAGAAATGTTGCAAAGGTAAAAATGATAAGACTTGGCAACAAATTTGTTATGTGAGGTGAGTGTGAATAAGGAATTGAGGATGACACCAAGGTTGTGAGCCTAGGTAACTGGGAAAGGGGAAGGAGTTGGAAGCATATATAATGAATTCCTTTGGGGATATTGAGTTTGATATAAGGATATCCAGTTCAAGATGTCCAATAGACAGTTGGTGATAAGAGACTGGAGGCCAGGAGAGAAGTCAGTGTTGGATTAGTAAATCTTATAATCATTTACATGAAAACAAAAATTGAGGAGCTATGGAGAGCACCAAGTGAGTTTACACATACACACACGTGTGTGTGTGTGTGTGTGTGTGTGTGTGTGTGTGTGTGTAGAGAGAGAGAGAAATCTGAAACAAATTGTCCATAATTAGTGGGTTTGACCTAAAGGAAGATCCAACAAAGGATAATAGAGAGAACAGCCAGATAGGTAGAAGAACCAACAGACTAGTGTCATAAAAACCTTAAGGAAAGTGTATCCAGAATAGGGCAATCAGCAGTGTCAAAAGCTGTAGAGAAGTTAAGAGTGATGAGGATCAAAAAGGACATTAAATTTGGCAAATAAGAGGTCACTGATAACATTGGAAAGGTTGGAAGCCAGAATATGGCTGGTTTAGAAGAGAATCAGAAGAAAGAATTGGAGGTGTCAGTTATAGGTAGCTTTCTCAAGTAAACAAGACAAATTGGCAAGCATGATTTAGTCAACTAGGAGTTGCCACAAAAGGAGGGAGAGGTATTATATATACCTAGGTATTAGCTAAAACAGATTATAGGATTAAGTGAGGATTTTTTTTAAGGATGGGGGAGACATGAGTGTTTTAGTAGGTAGCAAGGAGGCAGACAGATAGGGAGAGATTTAAGACAATGGGAAAAGTGGATATGATAGAGGAGAAATTTTATGGAGAAGGTAGAATGGAATCTAGGGTATATGAAGAAGGCTTTGTCTTGGTAAGGAAATAAGTCATCTCTTCATGTAAGACAGGAGTAAAGGAAGAACTATTGGAGGCAGATGTCTGATGATGTGAGATGAAGAAGGGAGAAGAGGGGATTCTCAAAAATGTCCTCAGTTTGTGTGTGTATGTGAAATAGGAGGCAGGATCCTCAGCTGAAAAGTGGGAAAAGAAGGTTGCATGGAAGGTCTAAGAATTCAAGAATGAATAGTTTTGGTGATGAGTGAATCAATTAGGGAGGTGCAAAAGAATTGAGTTGCTGTACTGAAGGTCCAGTTAAGATTATGTCACAAACTTGTTTCTTGCTTTTCTCTGATTCTGTTCAATAGCATGGTAGCAAGAGCTCCTGGGAATAATGATGAGAGTAATCCATGATTGGGGGTTGGTAAAGCATGATCAGTAATAGTAAGTAATCTGTAAATAGGTTCAGTAATAATAAGGGGACAAGGAACTTGAGTGTAAAGAATAAAATAAAGAATGAGTTAGGGAAGGAAAGAGAGAATAGCCAGTTTGGGGGTGATGGCCTGACAGGAAACTGTGGGTAGAAAAATTGGCGGTCATGGCAAGGATGAAGAATAGGGTTAAAGGTCATAATTTAGAAGAAAAGAGGCTATGTTATATTGTTATGATCAGAAAACACTTGTGGATGATGGCAAAATCAAGGATATAACCATTTTTTACTATACCTTAGATAGAGTGGAAGAGTAGGTCATGAGAATGAAGCAGATTGAGGAACTAGTAAATTTGAGTGTTTGAGTATCAATGTCCACGTTGAAGTTTCCTTGTATGAGTTCTCACTCACTGTCAGAAACCATCAAAAGAGGAATTATATGGCAAAGATAGGACAATACAGCTCTCTCTCCTCAGATTAAGAAACCAAGAATTCTAGCAAAGTAGCATCCTCCCTTTCCTATCTTGACCATTTCATTAATTTAATTTAATCCCTAGTCACTTAGCACCCACCTCCAACAGCTTTCATGTTCTATGCAACAGGGTATAAAACCAGACCCTCCCTGCAGCAAGGCAAACATTTTATTCCTTCCCAGTTGATTTGCTATTTTACTCTCCACAGTGAAGGTGTCAAACCACCTTGTCTTTCTTCAAGCCTCCTGTTGCACCCCCTCCAGTCCCCTCTCAGTTGAGGAGCTGGCCTCATAACTTCACTGAAAATTTAGAGGCCACTCACCTAGACCTCCCTTTTCTTCCCCCCTCCTTATCTTCTACCTTTCAGACATCTTCTCCCACTATTTCCTTTTACTGTGGTCTGAGAGAGTTTTTCTCCTTGCCAAGGCAAACCCCTCTACAACACAGCCTTGATCCCATACCCTCCTGTATTTTCCAACAGATTGCCCTTAATGTCATTCTCACTCTCGTTTACAATCTCTCCCTATCTACTGACTCCTCTTCCTCTGCTTATAAATATGCCACATGTTTTTCATTCATAAAATAATCTTCATTTGATCCTATAATTCTCAATAGTTACCATGCTGTCTTCCCCTTCATGGCTAACTTCCTTGAGAAAGTCATCAACAATAGTTACCTGTATACTATAACTTCTTACCAGTTCTAAAACTTCTGCCTCCTCCTTCAACTGAAACTGCCCTCTCAAGGTTACAAATTATCTAATGACCTTTTCTTAGTCTTCATCCTATTGGACTTGTGCTATGCTTGACACTATCGATCACTTTCTCCTCCTGGATACTTCCTTCCTCTTTAGGTTTTCACTATGTTGGATAATAGAAATAAAAATAAACAGTTAAAGGTGAAGGTGAAAGAATTGAAGAAGGAAGGCAGTAACTTATGAAGGTGAGAGCTGTAGGATCTTAGTTACAAGGAGAAAGTTTGGAAGAGTTGTGTTTCACTGTAACAAAAGAAGGCAGACTCGCTTAAAACATTCTGAAACTAGATACGCAATATTTAAGAAAATTAAAAGCAAATATAAAGACAATATAAAATTTTGCATGAAAAAGTTTAAGCTCCAAGTTCAAGACTATGGTATCTGCAATATGTTTTTAGAAACAATTCTTTTTTTAATACTGAAAAAATCTGTGCTCCTGTTTTCTGAAATGGTACCTTATTTACCTACGTTTTAGCAAAAGCCTTAATAAAAATTTTGTTTCTATTAGTGTAAAAAATGAGAATGTACGAAAACACCGAAGAAAAACAACTGCTTGAATACATGGGTCGAAGGGATATGGTTGGGGACGTAGACTCTAAATGAACATCCTAGTGCAAACAACATGGAAATAGGTTCTGATCAAGGACACAAGTAATAACCAATGGAATTGCACATTGGCTATAGGAAAGGTGGGGGTAAAGGGGAGGGAGGGAAACAATGTGTGATTATTGTATCCAAAGAATAATGTTCTAAATTGACTAAATAAATGAATTCAAATGGAAAAAAAATGAGAATGTAACAATTTTTTTTTAATTTTCAGGCATTTTTTACACTTGCACGAGATATAATGACAAAACTCAACAGAAAAATGGTTTGTGTCATTTACAAGTTTTTTGTTTTTTAAGAGTCATTTTTTGTTTTTTAGTCAATTAATCTACAAGCATCTATTAAGCATTTACTATGTACCAACATTATGCAAAGACCTATGGAAATAAAGGAAAGTAAAAACAATTAGAAAAATTTTAAGGCACCCAAGTTAATATGAGTTAATAGTGATGGAAAGTCTTTCTGAACATTGATCCTTATCTACTTCTGGAAGCTTTTATGATTCCTTTTCTTGGCAACACTATTAAATGACCTTTGGTAATGCAAAGAGATTCATTGATAGAATCTAGTCTTACTGAATTTTGAACTGAATAAATTAAATGCTTTATTATATGATAGACATTTAAATCTTAAAGTTTTAAAGCATGCTTAAAGTGCCTCAATAAACAATTTTGCTAGCAAATTTAAACTTGACTACTGAACAAAATCTTTGACTATAATGCTGTTAACATTTATCTTGGAATGCCAGGATATCCTAGCAGTGCTATTATAATTAGGCTTAAGCCCCATATCTCATTGCCTATCATTTCTTTAAATATGGGAGTGAGAGCTTTATTTATACATTATTATTTTTATACATTATTATTTATACATTATTAATCTAAATAGTCTAAATCTAGGCCTTTCCCCCAAAACAAATCAACACACTCTGACAGGTTCTGAAAGTTACCTTCTTATTAGCTTTTGTCAAATATTTTTTAATAAGATAGTTTAATTTTCTTGTAAGGTTTTGGGATAAACTATGACATCATCTATTGATTAATTTTATTTTATTTTTTTTCTCCTTAGAATGACAGCAATTCACCAGGGGCAGGAGGACCAGTGAAAATAACAGAAAATAGATCAAAGAAGACCAGTTTCTTTCGCTGTACACTCCTTTGATAAACTCTCAATAATGGACTGCAGCACACCTAGAAGAACCTTTCCTGCTTTTCTGAAAGCACAGGGTCACATAGCCCCAGAGATATAATACCACCAAGCTGCCACTGAGAGCTCCATGGAACTCAGACTTCTTTAAACAAAATATAACGTGGATTCTGGCCATGTTGCCTTTCAGCAGGTTAGGCTCCTTCCTCAAACATGGAAGCAGTGAAGTGGAGACACATGCAGGAGTTAACTTTTTGTTTGTTTTCTTGCCTGTTGCAAAAGCTGCTATCTTTCTTTTAACTTTGCACATCAGTGTTAGTCCTTGCCCTGTTACAGCACAATCGTCCCCTTGTATTTGCACAGTTTTGTCTTGTGAAGTTCTTAACAGATTTGTGCATTTTCAGGGAAGTTTATGCAAATTCAGAGGCTTCTTCTGGTTCACTGGGACAAATATAATTTGTAATATGTGCATTAAGAGTTTTGGTCTTATGTAAATTTCTTAAAAAGAAAGGGCAAATGCTAATTTTTTTAAATTCAAGAAAATGCACCAGTCTGTTTATAAAGAGGTTACAATTTCTTCCTTTGGAATATAGGGTTTTGCTTTATTCTTATCTGTTAGACCTTAGTGGTATAGAAAGTAGCTAAGACTTTAATTTCTAAATTTATTTTCTTCTTAGTTTGTAAAAACTGCTCTAAATCATTTTTACATGACTCTTCTAAAGTTATTTGAAGCAGTGTGGCATATAATGAATGGAAATTTAGCCTCAGAGTTAGGAAGACCTAAGCTCAAGTCCTGCCTGACTCACATAGAAACTGTGCTACCACATGTGATCCACCTTACTTCTTTAGTCAGTGCCCCAGGCAACTTTCTCTGTCCTGAGTTATAGACTAGTGGCTAATCCTTATTAGTGGAGGGAGTTTCTCATTGCTCTCTACAATAATGATCACACCTGACTCTACCCCAGTCCACTTTCTTCCTTTCCCCAGTTTTTTCCTTGGTCTTCTCCCCCCTTCACACTTGTCTTAGTTCTTCACTTTTTGTTCAATACTCTTTAACTTCCAAATGTGACATTTTTATTTTATTGAGACTTTGAAATTTTTTATATATTCAATGGTGTGGCTGGAAATGTGTTTTTAGTGGCTTAGGGTAGCTCCTCCATAAGACAAGACTCAAAAGGGTTTTGTTTTTTTTTTTTATTTCTAGCCCCTTTGCTTCTTGGTATCTCCTTGATACCAACAATATATATACCCATACATATATATCATAATCTCTGACCAGGGTTAACAGGAGTTAGTTTTTAAGCTTACCTGTATAAAGAAAGCAAATTGAGCAGATAGTATAAATTTTAGGTGGTTGGATTTTTAAAAACATATATACATAACTAGACTTAGTAAAGCCTCTAGTAAATTAATGCCCTTTCAATAAAACATGAACGATGTTTTTAGTTTCAAAACAGCTATTAAATTTGTAAAAATTGGTTCCATCCATTTCAAGTTTTAAGTTACAGAATATAAAGATTAATTGGTGTTATTTAGGACAAAGCCAGCCAGAAGCTTACTGGCCTTCTTCAGTGAACACTGATCCCTGGTATACTCTGAAGATTTTTTTTTAAAGAAAAAAAAAATTCTTGGAGTAGATTTATGAGAAATTGTATTTAGTAGTTATTGAAGTGCCAAATTCAGGCCAGCAAAACCCTTCCATTGTATTTGGTATGAGTGTCAGAAGATAGAAAGAAATGCTAAAAGAATGAAAAGGTGAAATGTAGCCTTGTTAGTAAATTTATTTCTTTGTATGCTTGTTCTGCTTTACTTCAGTCACGATCATAATTGATAGGTAAAAGGAGAAAATGAATTGACTATCACTACACGGAACTTTGTTTCAAATAATATTTGTCATTAGGATGCTTTGACCAATTTACCTGTCTCCATGTTTCAAAACATATATAGTTCATTGGTAGCAAATATGCAAAAAGCTGTTTCTGATTGGTGTTAAGATCTTACTACTAAAAATCCTTAACCTTTATAATTACCTTTATAGGTTTGATGGTTGAGGTGTTTATAGATGAAACAATGCTCCCTGTTGCTATTTCCTATGTAATAAAGTTTCCTTATACCTTGACTATAAATCACTATCTGTTATTCAGATGGTTTTTTAAAAGAAAAAGATCATGTTCAAAAACATCCCTAATCATTTTATGTATATTTACTATTTTCGAGAAAAGGTCAAGCAGTTAAGTTTTCTGTAAGGTAGTAAAGTGCTTTCTATAAAGGCAAGTGTTATGGCACCATTTATGAATGTAATTATTTCAGTAATTTACCTCTGACTATTTGGTGTCTTAATACTGATTTTTATCTCAGGGGTTGTCTGCAAACCAAAACTGACATATTCTGTGGTTAGCAATGTTGTTGGTTTGTTTTTAATAGAATGCTTTGCCTTTGTTCCATTCTCTCTCTGGTTTTGTCCTGTATTTGTTAATAATGCCTAGTCTCCATGAATTTCCTTCTGAAAGAGCCTGTGAAAGTTATGAGTCTAAAATTTTAGCTTTTTGAAGTAGCAGCCATTTGGGGTGTTTGCTCTGTTGTATAAAAACAAGATATCTTTGCTATTTTCTTATATTTAGCCATGCTAAATTGTATATAAATTTCAAGTGAGATAATAGGAAATTCACTTTTATGCATGGTAAAATGATCCAGTAAATATTTCATTTTGCTTAATAATGTTCATAGAATACATTATTTTTTTCTATTTGTAGAAGGATTTAATGACAGACAATTTTGTCTGTTCCCTGCTGAAACTGAAGAATTCTAGTTTCACATGAACATTTTTTGGTCTTATAAAGTAAAATGCAGATACTTGCAGCAGTATTAAGTGGTTCAGTGGCTGCACTTTATTATCAATGTGCTAATTTTTTATAATGGTTGGTGTAGACCTTTTCAAATAGTCTGAGGATGTCAGACAATGAAAAATGTGCTGTATCTGAGTAGCATGTAAATCAGTTGATTGTATCATTTCACTGAGAACTTATTTTAACTATATTTTACTTCAGAAAAACAGATGACAATAAATGCTATCTATGTTTTGCCTGTGCATCAGTTCCTGGGTGCTGCAGGTTTTCTTACTATCCATATGAAAATTTTGTGCAGTCTTTGTAAGCTTTCAAAATACTATTACCTTTGGTTTGAAGGACTTTTTAAAACTATACCTCAGTTTGAAAACTAGTATTCTAATATCTATTAGAACAAAGGTGAGCCAGCTGTTATACATTTTACAAAATAGTAGATTTATGTTTTGTCTTGAACTAAAGGCATTGTTAGTTTTTAGATAAAGGTGGTTTAGACCAGAACCTGTATGTCCAATAATGCAAAAAAAAATATTCCAACTCTTTTAAAAAGTGTAACTTTGCAATATAGGTAAATTTCTGCAAAAGTTCCTCCAGCATTACAGTTTAAATTTTTAGATCCTTAATGGTCATCATCTCTACTATGGCTATTAATGCTTTCAACTTTATGATCAGCAGTAAAACATTCAGTTTTTTCTTTCTCTTCAGATGTTCCATAACCAAGATTTTAAAATATAAATTTAATATTTAACTTTTGAAAATGATCTTTCATACTTAAAGTTAAAACATGTTTGGTGTACTTATCTGAAATTTAGGGCATTTATTTCTAGTTGACTTTGCAAATGTCTCTTTTTAGAAAGAGCATTTCCTCTTCTTTCTTGCACCATCTGAAAGAAAAGGGGTGCCTCAACATGTGACCTACAGGAACAGGATGTTCGTGAAAATCATATTCTTTAACTAGCAGTTTTACAGTAGAGTTAAAAGTTTTTAGGCTAGTAAAATGAATGTTTCTTGTTCACTATGAAGATTTGACTTTAACCTGACTTTTATTTAGTGAAATGTGCAGATATGAAGCTTAGGAAATCATTATTTGTAGTTATTTTCAGATCACTTCATCTCTTATGCTTGTGCCACATTCAATTGCATTTAATTATGCCAAGAAACAGCATAATTTCCATTTCCTTTTCTTCATTTCCACTGAATTTAGTTACTGCAGTACATTCTTATGGCCGTACAAATGGGTATTTTTTGTTTATTTGCAACTGACACTGCTAAAGTAGAATTTCAACTTCTTTAAGGCAATATGTAATTTAAATACCTGATTTAAAAACAAAACCCTAACAGAAAAGGCTTAATTTTTCACTAGATTTGCTCTACTCTTTGTGTGTTTAAGCACATTTTATCTCTGCTCCAAAAGCTTAATGTGAAAAGCTCCTACAGGTAAATGGACTTGTCATATGGTTAAACTTGTTTGAATCTAATCATTAACTGTGTACTGATACTGATGCTGTGTTCAAAAGAAAAAAATAGATTTTATTCCATGTCAATTTTTTACAACAATATGCATCTAAAATAAAGACTACATAATTATGAAATACATTCCATTTCATAATGTTTGAAATTTCCTTCATTCAGGGAGATGATATGATTATATGATAATGAGTGAAACTTACCCCCATATTTGTATTTGTATTATTCAGTGCCATTTCCAATTATATAATTCTGAAAGTTGAAAGGCAGAAAAAATTATTAGTTCCAATTTTAATGTGCTGGCTAAAATATAATTCTGATTTACATAGAGGGCAAAACACCAAACTATATCACACTGACACTTCATTCCTGAACTTAAATGCTCTTTATTTACAACACAAATAGTTCTAAAATTGTTCTACTTTCATGGCTATTTTCTACCTTAATTTAAAAAAATTGTTTCAATCAGCCAAGATCTACCTTCTCATCCTTCTATTCCAGCCCCTCTCTCAATTGAGGACACAGGAAAAACAAAATCTATTACTACAGTCATATGTAATCAACACAATCAAATTTCAACATTGGCCATGTCTAAAAAAAGTTTTCCCATTCTGCATTTTGTGTCTTTTATCTCATTTTCAGGAAGTGAGTAGCATGTTTCATCATTAGTTCTCTGGAAGCGTAGCTAATGGTTATGCTGATAAGAATTTAGCATAACAGTATTATATTTATATATCATGATTTATTCATCTATTCCCCAACTTATGGGGCCTCCTTAGATTCCTATTCTTTGCCCCCTCAAAAAGAGCTATAAATATTTTTATATATCTTTTAAGTTTTGTTTAAGCCTAATCTCTCCCTTTATCTACCTCCCATTTGTTCCCTTCTTGAGTACAAGGTGTTCTTGAACCCAATGGTGGGTGTGTATGTATGTGCATGTTCTTTCAGCCAATTCAATAGAGGGGGATTCAAGTGTCAGCCACTCCTTTGATTGCCCCCTTTCCTTGTTTGGTTTGTATAGATGTCAACTTATGCATATGGATTATATGGGATGATGTTCTATAACTTTCCCTTTCCTTATCAGAGTATTCTTTCCTTCCCTTTCCATTCTTCTTTTAAGATCATCAAGACATAACAGAACCACTTTTAAGTCTTATGGCTAATTAGACACCTTTGACCTCCCAGTGAAAGCAGTTTATCCTTTTAGTCCTTTATCATTGTTCATATTTTCCTTTTTATATTTCTTTTTACTCCTGTGTTTGAACAACAAAGTTTCTATTTAGCTCTGGTCTTTTTCATCAGGAATGTTTGGACTTTGTTAATTAAAGATCCATTTCTCCTTCTGTAGCATTACACTCATTTTTGCTGAGTAAGGTAGTCTTGGCTATGTTTTTTTAAGAAAACTTTCATTGAATTGCATTGTAAGAGGTTGCCCCTTACTTAAATAGCTAAGAGTATATTAAAATATACATATCAGGAAAAGATGACAAATACCTCAAAGAAAAATATTAGCTTTAACATATTTCTTACATATGCTATCATCCCCTCTAAGAAAGTATCTTCCTTTAAGCAATTCTATAAGAATTATAGTTATTGAGAATTGTTATCATAATACACACACACACACACACACACACACACACACACACACACACATATATTTTGGTCATGTCTGAATGACCCCTATTGGGGTTTTCTTGGTAAAGATATTGAAGTGATCTGCCATTTTCTTTTCCAGCTCATTTTACAGATGAAGAAGCTGAGGCAAACGAGATTAAATGATTAGCCCAGGGTCACACAGCTAGAATGAGACAGGATTTGAACTCAGGATTTCTAACTCTAGACCTGACACTTTATAGTATGTGCCACCTAACTGCCTCATTGAGAATTAATACATAACAAAATCCAGGTTCATTGGCCTTTTTCACATAGTATATAATTAATGCATGAAAACTGCCTTTTATAAAGATAAATCATCTAGGATCCTGAAACACCTGAAAAAGGCTTCATCTCCTTCAATCACTACTTTTTTTATTCATAGGGCATGCATGATCTGTTCAAAGGACATGAAACAAGTCATCTGATAGCCATCTATTGTGAGCTTCCTCAAACCCCCCCTTCCTCACTTTAAAATTAATCCTTACTCATTCTCTCTTTCTTCCTTCTTGTCTTAGAGGATAATTAGGTCTTCATCCTGACAAATGTTATATTCATGCCTTCAGTCCCATTTTTCTTTTTTCCTCCACAATTTCATTCCATTAATCATCCCCCAATATATCCCTCTCTGCTGGTTCCTTCTCCTTTATTTAATATACTCAGAGATTCCGTATTTGAAAAACCAGTCCTTAAGTCTTCTCCTAGGAATTACCTACCCAAACAACTAAAAAAATGTGCCCTGTATTCACTGTCTTCACTACTCATTCCTATAATCCTTTTCAACCTGCCTTCTCTTCACACTAGTCAAATGGTTCCTAGTTTCCAAATTCAGTGGTCTTTTTCAAGACTTGTTCCTTCTTGGGCTTTCTTTCTTATGCTTTATCCTGCAATTCTAACCATAGGAGCTAGTCCCTTCCTTAGTCTGCCCTGGATTGATGATCCAGAACTGGGCAGTAAGTGACAAAGCTGCCAGTTGGCTTCTTTTCCCACACCCTGTGTGAGGTCATGGCATCCTGTATAGGTCTTGCCCTGGTACATAACCATCAGTTCTTTTTTAGTCAATTGACTAGGGCTAAACAGATCGACTGAGTGAGCTGACCAGACCCAGTCCCCAGTGTCCTCTCAACATCTTTATTTCCCTATGCCAATTTAGGTTGGAAAAACAAGTCATTGTGACTTTTTCATAAAGTTCTCCAACAGGATTTGACCTGGTGCTTTTTCTAGATGTTTGGAGTTTTGGAGAGGAAGGAACCTTGCTGTTATTCTTCCTGTTACTCAACATTTTGGCTGTGCCTCCTATAACCAATCACTAAAATCTAATGATTTCAACTCTCTGATCTCTCATACCCACCACACATACCCCTATTCCATTTTGTATTCTCACTTCTCCTAGTTCAGATTCTCATCAACTCTTACCTGAATTACAGCAACATGCTCCTCATTGGTCTCAGAGGATCAGACACTGAGAGTTGGAACAGACCTTAGCAGTCATCTCATCAAGCCTCCTCTTTTTAAAGATGAGGACACTGAGACACAGATTAAGTGACCTACCAGAGGTGACACAGATATTAAGTATACTAAAGCTTAATTAAGACATTAAGCTAGGATTCAAGCTGGAGTCATCCAAATCCAAAGCTAGCTCTTTGTTTCGCACAATATCACCGTGTTAGTGAACCAATGGCACAGGTGACAGAGGAGGCTGCTCACCTCCCCTTCTCCATCTTGCTTGAGGACATTTCCCACATGGCCTGCCCCTCTGCCCAGCAGCCCAGTGGGAGTGCTTTCATCCCCCTCTGTCTGGGTTTAAAGGGGCAGTTCACAGGTGGTGAGAGGGTTGCAGTTTGGGCACGTAGTCTCTAAAATGTTACCATCACTGCTATCACATTTCTTCTCAGTCTTGCTCTTTCCAGTCTCTCATTCCACTTATAACCAAGAAGACTCAGCTTCTTAATGCATAAGTATGACCATGTCACTATATTTACAAAAACAAAACAATTTCTTATTTCACATTAAGTAGACTTCAAATTCCTTTGCTATTCTGGCCTTACAGTTCTCCATAGCTTGTTTACAACTCTTTTACAGGCTTATTTGACACTATTTGACTTCATGTTCTTTGTATTTGAGCCAAACTTGATGATTTGATGTTCAAATCTTGTCTACTCAGCACTATGGAATAAATGCCCTTTCCTCTATCTTCACTTGCTAAAATCCAAGACCAGCTTAAATGCCAGCCCCTCCTTAAAGCTTTTCTAGATCCTCAATTTCTCTTCCCTCTGAACATAATAAACATTTTAGCCTCCTTTATACATTTTTTAAAAACTTTGTATTTGATTTGTACCTTTATGTCCCCTGCTAACTTGTAGGCCAGGTCAGACCCACCATCAGACCCATCTAGCATATAATAACTACTGAAATTATTTGAATCTTTTGAATCATTCGATGATTGTGGAATAAAAGAATAAATTATCTTATTTAGAAAGTTAATAGAGGGCAGTTAGGTGGCCTGGTGGATAGAGAACCAGGCCTAGAGACAAGAAGTCCTAGGTTCAAATGTGACCTCACACCCTTCCCAGCTGTGTGACTCTGGGCTACTCACTTAATTCCTTTGCCCTTTTCATTCTTTTGCCTTAGAACCAATAGATAGATAGTATTGATTCTAGGATGGAAAGTATTTAGGGTTTTTTTTTAAAGTAAATAATAAGTGTTTAAAAAACCAAACAACCTTATTTGACTATTCTTTCCTATTTTTTGTTGTAATAGTAGTGGGACCAGGAAATAAAATTAAAGAATTTCAAATATGAAAAAACATAGCAACTACCATGTTTATGCTTAGGATTTTAGAGGAAGTGCATATTTAAACTATGTGCCCTATGCAATCTAAAATTCAGTTCAGATCATCTCTGAGGTAGTCTAGTATAGTGCACGCAGCACAGGATTGGGAATGAGTGTCTAAACCTGGTTTTGCCTCTATGTGACCTTACACAAGTCACCCTATCTCTGGATTTCAGCCCCCTTTACCTGCAAAATGAGAGAGATAAACTTGATGATTTCCAAGGGTCTTCTCAGCTTCAATATTCTATAATCATATGAAATAGCATTTTGATTTATTTAATAAAGTTTGTAAGACCCTATATTGATAAATTGTACTTGAGATAGCTAAGTAAAACTGCTATCATTTTGCATTTGGTGTTATGTATTTTTAAATATGCATATTTATATGTTTGAATATATTTAGCTTCATGGTAATATTTCTTGTTTTTCTGGCAGCATATCTAGGGAACAAACAAGGAATTAACTTGGCTACTTTCCAAAAAAATTAAATAATAGTTTATCTTTCTTTATGACCTACTTTCTTATTTTGTAGTCTTCATATTCCCCTTTCTTCTTGCATTGTACTTTTCAGTAGTCCAGGATTGCTCTGAGTGAAAGACTCAATTTAATTTCCAAGAGTATTTAATGACAATTTATCATTCTTTATATTGTGTTAGTCTGATTTTTTTAAAAATTCTTTTGTACTATCAATATAAAATAGCTAGTATAACTACTGAGACCTAGGTTAATTCCCAAATGATTCCGTTAGATTTAACCTATTCTATGGATACAAACTCTACTCTAGAGCCTAACTTTTTAAGATACTCTCCTTTTTATTAGGAAAACAATAAGAGTCTATGAATCCATGCAAATAAATTAATTAGCATTACTGTAAAGGCAATTGAGAAGTCCAGTTTTTAATGCAGTGGTCTCCATTATCAGTTGGCAGCCTTAGTTGGGTAGACCCCTGAGATTTCTTTCCCCCCAACTCCCAAGTTTCCTCTTCACTTCCCTTTACCCCAACTTTGTTGAAAATTATATTCCCAGATGAATTAGTATAGGTCTGTATTGGTGAACCTATGGCACATGTGCTGGCATGTGCCAGAGGGGGTTGTTCCCCTACCCCTCTCCACACACCTGAGGACATTTCTCTCATCATATGCCCCTCTACCCAGCAGCCCAATGGGAGTGCTTCCTCCCTCCCCTGTCTGGGGTAAGGGGACAGCTCACATGTAGCATGAAGGCTACAGTTTGGGCATTGAGTCTCTAAAAGGTTCACCATCACTGGTAGAGGTCAGTGGCATCTCCAGTCCTTTACTACATGAGGATTTCACAATCATCGTGGCACTTGCTCTTTGCTAGTGATCTCAAGCATGAATAGCATCTTCTCACAAAAAGATCAGTGACTGATGCTTTGGACAGTAACATAACTTTCAAAAGATGATGACAAATATTTATACAGTATAATGTTTTATCATTTACAAGGGAAAAGGATGCTTTTCTTGCAGCAACCCTTGATTTTCATTTACAGTAATCTAATGTATTTGTGTACCTCTTATCTCTTGTGATTCAATTAAGTTATTTAAAGGCATGCCTATATCTGTTGTATGCCCAGCATCTAGCACTGTGTTAAATATAGTTGGCATTTACTGAATTGAAAGGATGTGAAGCAGGAATACACTTAGAATTTTGCCTGATTCTTCTCATCTTGAATGTCATGATAAAGATATCACTCGTGGAAGGTCAAGATAGTAGGAAGATTAAATTCTCCTAACATTGCTTTTAAAGATCTTCTTGACTGTTCTGGAAGTTAGCTAGGTGACTCGGTGAATAGAGCACTGGGTCTGGAATCAGGAAGACTCGAATTTAAATCTGGCTTCAGCCAGTTACTAGCTATGTAACTCTAAGCAAGTCACTCAATCTCTGTGTGCCTTAATCCACTGGAGAAGGAAAGGGCAAACCAATCCACTATTTTTGCAAAGAAAACTCGGTATGGGATCAGTAAGAATTATACTCAACTGAATAATAACATAGAGTACCCTTAAGTCAAGACTTTGTCCTATTTGCCTATAACTTCCCTATTGCCAACTTTTTTGGAGAATTAACTAGTTTCTTAGCTTTAAGTGCTATTTGAACATATTTTTTATGCTTTATTGTAATTTTTCAGTGATGCGTACTTTTTTAGAACATGGGCCATGATTTATTTTTAATAACTACTTCCTTTACAAAACTACTTTTTCATTAGTTATGAATGATGAAAGGTATTTTTTTTTTTAAATACACTGCCATGTTAAGGGACTAAAGTGTAAAAGCACAGTAATCCTTTAAAAATCTTTGTGTGAGTGGAGGATAATTATTTTACAGATAAGACTTTACAAGTATAGACATTTACAGTGCTTAATTTTAGAACAAAAAAGAAATATTTGTAAAGCTCGTAGCAATACATAGTAGGCACTTAATAAATGCTTGTTCCTTTCCCACCTCCATCCCCTAATAAAAACAAACACACTCAAATTGTGGAAATTGGTTTTCTATACTATGTTTCTCCCATTTTCCTACCGACTTCCCTCTCAAGTCTTCTGTTCAATATTGGCTTGTGCCTTTCAAAAAAATGGCAAACTTTTATAGTTAACATACTATTGAAAGATTTTGCTTCAAATAATAGAAGCAGCCCTGGATTTGGAGTACAACACTATATTTTGTGTTGGCAAGTGGAAATGAATGGAGTACTGGTATTCCATAAAGATGTAGTTTTAAGTCGTTATAAAATTACTTTTAAAAAGTAGTTTAAAAAGTTCAAACTACCTGAATCATTGCTTAAATGTAGTTAATATTTTTATGTAACTATTAATATGTTTTCAGCAGAGAATTAGAGGGGAAAAGGCATGAATTCCCAAGCATAGTATTACAATAAAGCACCAATATGTCATAATTTTCAAAGTTATCTCAAAAAAAAAAGGGGGGGGGGAAAGCAGAATAATGGCTTACTATATTATGCAAAGTTTGCTGTTTTCTTCAGACCTGCCTGACACAGCCAAGTCCCTTTATCTGTCTAAGCCCGTTTCCTCATTTTGCTCCCCCGCCAAAATGTGGACGTCGGTCTGACAAAGATGGTTCTCAACCGTTGCTGTGTTTTGTGGATCCCTGTTGGTAGTCTGGGGGCGCCAATGGTCCTCTTCTCAGAATATATTTAGGGACATGAGGTAAAACATACAGGACTACATAGGAAAGCAGTTATATTGAAATAGTTATAAAAAAATTTTTTAACAAGTTCACCGACTTTAGAAAAAAGAAAACCAGTTTCTGCATCTCTTGGGCTCTTTATTACCAATGGAATAGTTTCAGAAGGCTTGATAGTAAAGGTTTGTGGCTAACATGTACACCGATGTTCTCCCACGTCCCTTCCCTTTATACGACAAGTTTGCGTAGGGAGAAGAGGAAAGGCAGTGACTGCCCTGACTCAAGATGACTAATAAGAATTCGTAGTGATCCGAGTAAAGGTAGCCGGAGACCTCTCAGCTGACTTTTCCCGCCGCTCTTCCCTAGGGGTATTTCCCCGCTGTGAGGCCTGGATGCTGTGTAGTGAAGCCGTCTCCGTGGCGTGTGGGGGCGGGGCCAGGGGCGGGGTTACATGGCGGCCGCGGCTGGGGGAGGGCGCTCTAGTAGCGGGCAGTCTCAGGAAGCGCCGCTACCTCTCTAGAGATTTGGGTGAGGGGGGGTGCGGTTGGCCGCCCGCTCACCTGGGCTCAGCCGGACACCGCCCCCTCCCCTGCCCCCGCCCTAGCCCCGCGCCGGCCCTGGGCTCGGCAACTCGGCACAATCTGGGCCGCCTCAAGCAGCCGCGCGCCGCCGTCGCCTAGGTCTCTGCTGCCCCGGGCCGCCATGACGGCCGCCGTGTTCTTCGGCTGCACCTGCATCGCCTTTGGGCCGGCTCTCGCTCTCTACGTCTTCACCATCGCGTCTGACCCGCTGAGAATCATCTTCCTCATAGCAGGGTGAGGCCGAGGCTGAGGCTGAGGTGGCCCAGCGGGCTCGACCCGACCCAACCTATAGCCAAGCCGGGACCGGTCTCGCGCCGCTTCCCTCGCGCCCCTTCTCTGTCGCAGCGCAGTGCGGCCGGGGGGGCCGCCCGCGGGGCCGGCCCTGCCAGCCTTTGGGGGGAGGGGCGGAAGGGGAGAGCCAAGATCCCACCTCCGTGGGGCCTCCCCGTGAGGCGGGGCCAGGGGCTTCACTTTCTTTGAGGCCTGCCCCTCAAAAGAAGATCGTGGATCCCCGAGGGGGCTACGAGTGTCACTACCCATCCCCCACCTCCTGAGATGCCTTCTGCAAACATCCCCTAATCCCATCTCCTGGGATGGTGATAAATCATAATCCCACGGAGGCAAGGTTCGAATGGGGGGCGGAAACCATCCTTAAGCTGGGCTTTAGAAAGATTCCGCATCTCCTTTCTTGAATGAATATAGAGTTTTGAAAACTCTCTCGCCCCTTTGTTATGTATACATTTTATATGTATATATGGTGTATCAGGAAGGCGATCCTGGAGCACTGACTCCCCACCTTTTAGAGTTATCTCCCTTACCCAAGTGACTGTGTGACGTTTATTTTGTAAATTCAAGTTAATTAACATTTAAAAATAATTTTGGAGGTTTAAAGTTTCATCACATTCCTTAGAATAAATGAAGGCAATTAAAAGATCGATGCTCTAGAGCATCATTCTACTTTAAAAAAATTTTAAACTCAGGACTTCCCAAGTAGATTAAGTTGTCTGTTTGTTTGTTTGTTTTGATAGTGCATTTCATTATTGTGAATACTTAAAACTATATTTGTAAATTTTTTTAAAATTTCAGAGCATTCTTCTGGTTGGTGTCTCTGCTGCTCTCCTCCCTCATTTGGTTCGTTGCAGTAACCATTAGTTCCACCAAAAATGAATCAGTGCAGAGAGGTTTGCTTATCTTTGGAGTATTGTGCTCTGTCATTATTCAAGAGGTCTTCCGGTTTGCATATTACAGACTTTTAAAGTAAGTTAATATTTTGTTCTGCTTTTTTAAAGGATGATTTTGAGTAGTATGGTAAATTAGATCCTCACTATGTTCTTGGGAATTCATGCCCTCCACCCACGAATTTCTTGCTATAGAGTTGGAGTATTTTTAGCATAAAAATAAAAAACACCTTTAGTTGATGATCCATAAATTTTGGGGGTTAGAAACTACTTCAGAAGGGCAAAGGGCCTTCTCTGTAGATTGCCTGTTTATTTTTTCCATTTTCCACACCTGTCCCCCTAGCTAAAGATTCTAAAGATTTTGGCAAATATTTGTGACTACTGAATAAATGTCCACCAATCCGAAAATGGAATTTAAAAAAATTCTTTGCTTATATGATTTACATCCTGTACTTTGGAGTAAATCATTTGGATGACCCTGTGGGGATCTTAGTGGTCTGGAAAAACAAACTCATTATCATTGGTTAAACTTGTTTGAATTTATAAGTATAATCTTTACTCTTTCTTTTGGGGAGGGGGTAAAATTGGCAATTAACTAGCATTTATTAAGCACATACTATAGACCAGGACATTTGCTTGACACTAGGGATATAAATACAATGAAACAGCCCCTTCAAGAATTATAATGCATGAATTTACCTTTCCTAAAGTAAATTAGTTTTTGATTGGAGAAGCCTTTCCATGAATATCCTAGAGTTAACCAGACAAATTCCTGACTGGCTTCTTTGAGGATTCTGATAAGATCTTTTCATTGGTAACTCCACATTTCATACTTTATTATTAAATGTTTTTTTCTTTCTTTAAATTTTTTTTTCAAAACCCAATCAATACCAAGTATGGGTTCCAAAGCAAATGAGTAGTAAGGGCTTGGCAATTGGGATTAAATGATTTGCCTATGGTCATATGGGCAGGAAGTGTCTGAGGCCGGTTTTGAATGTTTTTTCAACAGTAAAAACAGTTTAAGCCCCCGGTAGAAATCAGTAACATTTTACTGATATGCAAAACTCTTGGTGAAAAAATATTTGAAAGTTATGACTTTTATACTTAGTAATATTTTAGAACAGTGAACACATACCTCAGATAGGAATTTGTTTTGAAATGTTTTCTTTTTCACATTTAAATGATGATTCATATTTTGTTAAAAAGAAAGACTTTTGTGGAACTCATTATTACAGACTATACCACTGTGATTCACATGTTAGAAACTGCATTTGTAGTATTACTTTACCCTTAAAAATCCCCAAATATGACTTTTCCAGAGTAACAGAGCAAAGTTTCCCTAATCTTAATGATGCTATCAGGCCCTTATCTGTTTAATTTGTTTTCCACCAAAAATGGTAGAAAAATGAGTTCAGCTCAATTAACCTTTTTAAAAAAAGCCTTACCTTCCATCTTAAAATCAATACTGTATATTGGTTCCAAGGCAGAAGAGCAGTAAGGGCTAGGCAAATGTGGGTTAAGTGATTTGTTCAGGGTCACACAACCAGAAAGTGTCTAAGGCCAGATTTGACCCTAGGACTTCCCATCTCTAGGCTGGCTTTCAGTCCACTGAGCTAGCTGGCTGCCCCCTCAATTGACATTTTTCAAGTGTTTAGTGTGCAGATAAAAACTAAATCTAGCCCACCACCTTCTCCTCCACCTAGGAAGTTCCAGCACTCCTGAGCTCTCCTCTACCTCACTTCCTGTGTCTCACCTGTGCAATGGTGGCTCTAGCTTAACCCAGGATCGCCCAGAGGTCTGTCCCCTTTGCACATGTCTGTTGAAGGCCATATTCTCAAATAATTAAATCTTGAGCTTTGCTGCAGCCCTTTCTAAATCCTGTTACCTTGAGTAGGGTGGAGATTGTAGTTTCCAAGACCTGATTCTGTCATTCCAAGTATCTCTATTGTTATTGATCAGGAAATAGCCAAATCCCATCCTCTAAAGAATGGTTTGAACAGGGTTGAGTAGTTTTGAAATTCACATTAGGACACTACTGAGTACAAGAACATAAATTTTAGGTAAGGCCTTGGCCTTTTCCTCATGGAGTGTTCATGCTAGTATGATACATATGAAGAAGTAACTATAAAGCACAATTGATGATTGTTGATTGATGAAAAGTACATCAAAGAGCTAAAGACAAAGTGCTCTGTCAAATACAAGGAGAAAAATTACTGACTAGAGTTGTGTGGGAGATAGAGAAAATGTCATGTGAGTTGTTTTTTGAAGGGAATTTAAGAATTCAACCAACTTTGGGGCTGCGAGTCAAAGGCCTGCCATTCCAAATGGAAAATAGCATGCACAAATGAATCAAAGTAGGAAAGAACAGGACATGAAATGGAGATGAATAGTGCAATCTGACTAACCTTTGAAGTACTTTAAGTCAATAGTAGGTAGTATCAGAAAGAAAGGTGTCAGGCAATGTAGGACCTTAAATGCCAGGTAAAAGGACTTAAATTTTATTTGGTAGGGAATGAAGAGCTATTGAGGGGTTTTCAGTGGAATTGTGACATGTCTAGATTTGTATGTAAGGAAGATATTAGTCAGGCAATAGTGAGTGTTAAGCAAGCAAACTACAGTTGCCAATTTTTGTTTGACCTACAAGCTAAGAATGGTTTTTACATGTTTAAATGAAGTTTTGTTGTATTCAAAAAAATGCAAAAATTATTTTCAGCTTGTAGGCCCTACAGAAAAAACAAGCAGCAGGTTAAATTTGGCCCTTGAGCCATGGTTTATTGGTATGAAGGATTGATTGGAGGGGAAAAAGACTAGAGATGGGAAGACTTTTTAGGAGATTTTTTACAGTAATTTAACTAGGTGGTAATGAGGGTCTGTACTAAGTTGATGTCAAGAGTCACCCTGAAAGAAAAATGAAACTTTGGAAATAAAGTAAATAGGACTTGGTAACTGATTGACTCTCCTCTTCCCCAGTTTTTGTATATAAAATCTGATTTTGAATAGGAAATTGCAATGGTGCCACTGACAGAAATAATTCAGTTAATCAATCAGGTATTTATTAAGCCCCTACTGTGTGCCAGGTATTATGCGTGCGCGCCCCCCCCCCCCCCCCCCCCCCACACACACATATATCCTGCATATACAAAGAAGCAAAGCTTCTCCTGTCCTCAAAGAGTTTACATTCTTACAGGAGAAATAGCATATACATATAAAAATATATATAATGAATACAAAATAGTTTTTGAGAGAAAATACACTAGTAGGTGAGTGGGAAAAGGAAAGGAGGGATCAAGAAAGACTTCATGTATAAGGCAAAGCATATACTGATCCTTGAAGGAAGTCAGGGGTCCTTAGAGGTAGAGGTAAGGAAGGCATTACAGGTATTCTGGACAGCCAGTACAGAGACATGGAGATTAGAGAATGGAGCTTCATGTATGGAAGACATCAAGTATGCCAATATAGCTGGATTATGTAAGTGGCTGGAGGGAAAGAGAATATATTAAGACTGAAAAGGTAGGAAAGGATCAGGTTTCAAATAGCTTTAGTTACCACATAAAGGAGTTTATATTTGATCCTAGAGGTAAAGAGAGAAACTGTTGGAGTTAACTAGGTACTAGGGGAGGGTGGGATGGTCAGATCAGTGCTTTAGGAAAAATCATTTTGGTAGCTTTTGGAGTATAGATTAATATAACAAGAGGCTTGAGGTCAGAAAGCATGACAGACTATTACAGTATTCCAGGCAAGAGGCAATGAAGGCTTTAGCTACAATAGTGGTGGTGAGAAGAAAGAAAATGTACATGGTAGGGATAAATATGAAAATATTTGGCATACTGATTGTGTGTGTTGGGTGAGAGTGAAGAGTTGGAAATGATACTGAAGTTGTGAATCTTAGTGAATGAAGGGATAATGTCCCTGTACAGTAATAGGGAAATGTGAAAGATTTGAGAGGGTTTGAGAGGAAAAGATAATGAGTTCTATTTTGGACATTTTGAATTTGGGAATCCCCTGGTACCTCCAGTTTGAAATGTCCAGTTGGTGATATAAGACTAGAACTCAAAAGAAAGACTAGGGCTGAAAAAAAAATATATATATATATATAATCCATTGGCAATAATGAGGTCTCTGACCCATAGTTAGTGAGAAAGACATGGTTCATGAACAACTAAAAGAGATAAGAAGCAGTAGTCAGAGAGGTAGGACAAGAATCAGAAAAAAGTATTGTTGTGAAAAGGTTATTCAGAAATATAGAGAGAGAATGGTCATCAGTGCTCTAGAGAGATCAAAGATGAGGATCAAGAAGTCTTTTGATTCTGCAGTTATGAGATACTTTGTAACTTTGCTGAGGGCAGTTGAAAGAGGAGGTCTAAAGTCAGATTTCAAAGAGTTTAGAAAAGTAAGAGGAAAAAAAGCAGAGGCACTGAGTAAAGATGGCTTTTTCAAAGGATTGTCTGAAAGAGGAGAGATAAAGGATGACAGCAAGGATGGTGGGATGTTTTTGTTTTTTTTAAAGGATTGGAGGAGACAGGCAGATTTTGTAGGCTCCAGGAGATAACCAATAGTTGGAGAAAAATTGAAGATTAGAGAATGAAGGGATAATAATAGGAGCAATCTGCCGGAAACTCCAAGTTTCTGGGAATGGGATCAGAGGTACATGTTATGGAGTTGTTTTTAGTGAGGAATAGAGCCACTTCAGAGAGATTTTAAAATAATAGTTGGGGGAAATAAAGGATTGGAAGATTAGAAGGGGAGAAGTGGGAACTTTTGAAAAGAGCTCCCTGTTTTTGGTAAAAAATAAGTTTAAGATTTCATATGAATGGTTGGGGGAAGGGGTTATGGTGTAAGTCTTGAAAGAAGATAAATTAGGAAGTCAATAGATTATTGGCAAAAGGTAAGCTTCGATGGGAGATGTTTAGTTTGAGGTACTGGATAAGATGCCTTGTAGGTAATTGGGTATACAAATTCATCTTGGAATGCAAATCAGGGTAACAGGTAAGAGATTTGGGATCATCTACATAGAAGTGATCACTGAAGGTGTGGAAGTAAATAGATTGCCATGGGAGAGGAGGTAGCCAGAGAATACAAAAAGAATAGGTTAGAATTAAAGATTAAGGATAGTGTAGTATTCTAATTTATCTCTTCCTAAAGTTGATATTTACTTCCTCAGGATAATGTTACTTATGAATTTGTAGCAGTTCAATATAGGAAGCAGCCATTTCAAGAGTTATTCAATAGTTACTCTATACAATCGGTTTGCTAAGGAATAAATATAAAGATGAATATTCCAACTTTCATGTACCTTAAATTTTGGTCAGAAGAATACAACACTTGCAGATAACTAAAATATCAAATAAATGGGTAAACACAGAATAGTATACATGTCAGACCTTTGGGAGGGGAAAGGCTTTAAAACCAAGCAAGATATAGAAAGAATCACAAAATGTAAAATAAATAATTTTGACTACATCAAACTAAAAAGCTTTTGTACAAACAAAACCAATATAACTAAAATCAGAAGGGAAACAACAAATTGGGAAAAAATCTTCATAGAAACCTCTGACAAAGGTTTAATTACTCATATTTATAATGAGCTGAATCAATTGTACAAAAAATCAAGCCATTCTCCAATTGATAAATGGGCAAGGGAAATGGATAGGCAGTTCTCAGATAAAGAAATCAAAACTATTAACAAGCACATGAAGAAGTGTTCTACATCTCTTATAATCAGAGAGATGCAAATCAAAACAACTCTGAGGTATCACCTCACACCTAGCAGATTGGCTAACATAACAGCAAAGGAAAGTAATGAATGCTGGAGGGGATGTGGCAAAGTAGGGACATTAATTCATTGCTGGTGGAGTTGTGAACTGATCCAACCATTCTGGAGGGCAATTTGGAACTATGCCCAAAGGGCGACAAAAGAATATCTACCCTTTGACCCAGCCATAGCACTGCTGGGTCTGTACCCCAAAGAGATAATGGACACAAAGACTTGTACAAAAATATTCATAGCTGCGCTCTTTGTGGTGGCCCAAAACTGGAAAACGAGGGGAGGCCCATCAATTGGGGAATGGCTGAACAAACTGTGGTATATGTTGGTGATGGAATACTATTGTGCTCAAAGGAATAATAAAGTGGAGAAGTTCCATGGAGACTGGAACAACCTCCAGGAAGTGATGCAGAGCGAGAGGAGCAGAACCAGGAGAACATTGTACACAGAGACTAATACACTGTGGTATAATCGAACGTAATGGACTTCTCCATTAGGGGCGGTGTAATGTCCCTGAACAACTTTCAGGGATCCAGGAGAAAAAAAACACCATTCATAAGCAAAGGATAAACTATGGGAGTGGAAACACCGAGAAAAAGCAACTGCCTGAATACAGAGGTTGAGGGGACATGACAGAGGATAGACTTTAAATGAACACTCTAATGCAAATACTATCAACAAAGCAATGGGTTCAAATCAAGAAAACATCTAATGCCCAGTGGACTTATGAGTCGGCTATGGGGGGTGGGGGGGAGGAAAAGAAAATGATCTATGTCTTTAACGAATAATGCTTGGAAATGATCAAATAAAATATATTAAATAAAAAAAAATATCAAATAAAACAGTGCTTGTTAAGTTCTGGTAGAAAAAAATGTTTTGAAGGGGACAAATTTAGGAAACCTTCTTGAAGGAGGTGGGGTTTGAATTGTATTAATCAACTGTGTTGGGGTGGGTGTGAGAGGGAGAATCTTTCAGGCTTAAGGAACAACATTAGGAAAGACTTAAAATGATTGAACATGGGAGATATATAGATATAGATAAAGTTATAGATATAGATATATGTATGAGAACAACGAATCTACTTTGACTGGAGGAGAATAATTTGAGATAAGCCCAGAAAGGTAATCTGGGACCAGATTGTGGTGATCTTTGCATGCCAAACTAAGAAGCTTTTATTTAATTCAGCAAGATTATAAAGTGTAAAGAACTTACATTTAATTTATTACAAATTAAGAACCAAATAAAATTCATTATGCAGTTTACTAGAGGCTTTATTCATAAGTCAGATTTTAATATGCAATCATTTCACATATTTCAGAAATGAATAGTAGCTTCCAGATGACGAGAATTCATTTGATTTGTTGGTCAGAATTGACTATCCTTTGTATCTGATTAGTAATTTTGAACTATTTCAGTAGAGGTGGCACCAATTAATGTATTTTTATCATAAATCATTTTTTGTCATATAATAAAACCTTTTGGATTGACAAAAACATTGAATCTCAGCAGTGCTATTGTCATTAGTGTTAAGTGTATAATAGGAAATCTTAAATTTAAAGAACAAGGAATTTAACAGTAGAAAAAGAATAAAAGCAAACAAGAAATATGATCCCCCCCCCCAATAATACCTTTAAATCAAATTCCTACACAGTTCTGCATATTTATTTCATTGTCCTGGAAACATAGTAATAATAACAGTACCCTTGGAACTATAAGGACAGATTTAAACAACTTTCCAATATAGTAAGAT
This sequence comes from Monodelphis domestica, assembly GCF_027887165.1. NCBI lineage: Eukaryota > Metazoa > Chordata > Mammalia > Didelphimorphia > Didelphidae > Monodelphis > Monodelphis domestica. Next base: position 153,133,721 of record NC_077227.1, read on the forward strand.
GTTCAAATTGAAAACATTTATACTTTCAACTTCCTTTTGTTTGTGTCATCAGAAGCATAGGAATGAATCTTCCTTTTTCAGTTCCTATTTTGACCATTATGCACTATTTACAAGATAATGATTTTTTTTTTCCTGAGTAAGTTCTTAAGATTTAAGTTTTTAAAAACTTAGTATTTTTGTTCAGAAGAAAACTTTGAGTATGCAATTTCTGACAATAGTAATTATTCACGATATGATTTTTTAAATGCACTTTATTACATCAGATAGATCCATTAGAATTTAGACAAAGCAAACAGTACTAGTTATATGTGCATATATGTATTGAAGAATTCATTTTTGTTCATATAGCATTCAGCCTTTAATAATTATTTTGTTAGTATTAGTTAAGAAGCCTTTAATGGCCTTTCTATGATAGATAAATATTTCTGCTTGGGCATGGGCACAGAGAACTCCTGATAGGTATTTTAGTTCTTTTTCACTTTTTCTACCAAATTTTCTCATTTTATTATAATAGGAAATCACTCTTTTCCTTTTTATTGCCATTATAGTTGAATTAATAATATTAGCTAACATTTGTATAGCACTTAACTTTGTGCCAGGCACTGTGCTAAGTGTTTTTACAAATCTCTCATATTTATCTTACAACAACCTTGGAAAATAGGTGCTATTATCTGCCACACTTTACAGATAAGGAAACTGAGGTAAATAGATTAAGTGACTTGCTCAGGTTCCTATAGCTAGCAAGCCTCTGAGGCTGACTTTGAACTTAAGTCTTTCTGACTCCAGGCACAGTGTTCTATCTACTGTACCAACTAGCTATTAGACTAGAATTCTCTATTCTAAGTTAATGTTAACAATGTTTGAAAAAATATAACAAACAGACCCTATAACTCTTTGAATGTAAATATAATAACTTCATAGGCTTTGAGATTTGGATCTGAAAGGGATCTTAGAGTTTATCCACTCAAGCCTTTGCTTGAAAGGTTTATTGCTATACACACGTGTGGAGAGATGTTCTTCTCTAACCTCAAGATCTAATATGTGCCTTACTAGTCTTCAACAAGAAGGAAAATTAGCAGCAGCACTAAGAATGTATCTTTATTTTTTTTTATCCTATTCTCATTGAATATATCATGGTAACTTGGGCAATACTCCTTACATTCATCAAGAGGCACCTACCCCTATGGTGGAGACTTAATTAATCCTGAAAATTACTTATTGCCTGTACTTTCTAATATGTACTAATCTAGGATACATTTAAAGAAGAAATGTATATTTTTTGCAATAAGTGACCTCAAAATTTAAAATATATTAATATTGAGCTTCAAAAGTTTCATTATTTCATTTCTGCAGTTTTTTTCAACAATTCAGGACTCAATCCTTACGTTTATTTGTAGATAATCTTCATGAATGAATGTGGTCCCAAATACTAAAATCTAGTTTTGGTTCTTCTGTTGCTAATTTAGTCTGTTAATGACAATTTAGCATCAGTGCATCACTACTTTCTGGGTGAAGTCTTTACAACTGGTAGGACCTGTCAGCACTTACTCATTGCTGGTGTAGCCTTTGAGAGTTCTTTGAAAACTGCACAGTAGGTTCTAATCTACCTTCATAGATTTTATTCACTGGGAATTCCCTGCATCAGTGAAATCATAGGCTCCATTTTAAAAAATGGTGAATATAATGGCAATTTCTTTATTTCAAAGGCTGCTAAAATTAGAAACATTGTTATGAGTATTCATTTTTATTATACTTAATGAATGTTTTGTGAGCAAATTGTTACAACTAGCCAACCCATTTCTGAATGAGAATTCCCCACTACAGAATAGGTTTAATAAGTGCTCTTCCAAGCTTTGTTTGGAGACATCCAGTGAGGAGGATCCCACTATAACTTCTGAGACAGTGCATTCTAGGTTTGGATAGCTCTAATTGTTAAAAGAGTTTTCCCTTATCTTAAGTCTAAATTTGCCTCTTTACAATTTTTATCCATGGTTCCTAGTGCTCTTCTTAGAGCCAAACAGAACAAGTTTTATCCGCCTTCCATTTGATAGCCCTTGAAATATTTGAAAAATGCTATCTTCTCCAGACTAAATATCCTTAGTTCTTTCAATGTATTCATGTATGATATGAAATCAAGAAGATTTCTTGATAGGAACCTCCTATTTTATATACTCTTCAGGTTGTCATTGCCCTTCTGAAAATGTGATGCTCTGAATAGAACACTGGACTCTAAATATAGTCTGACCAGGGCAGAGTACAATGGAACTGTTAACCTCCATAGTCTTAGACATATATCTTTCTTAATTTATCTTAAGTTCAGCTTACCCTTCTTGGCTCTTGTATTACTGTGTTCCCCAATTGAGCCTCCTGTCCACTAAAACATAGACCTTTTTTTAAATGAACAGCTGTGTAGCCATGTATTTATGAAGCTGTTTATTTCATTCAGTTATTCAGCAAGCATTAAATGCCAGGCACTGTACTAGGCAGTGAAGATAAAAACAAAAAAGTGACAGTCCAGGCTTTTGTATATACTTTTGTATAATTATACTAGATAATATTGAGACAGAAAAAAGACCAGTTTTTACTACAGTAGACTATAAAGACTTGGTAGAAGAGATATAGTTCCATTAGCTGGGTTTTGATAGATATAGAATTAGAATAGGCAAAATGTAAAGAGGAACACATTCTAGCAAAAGACTGTACAGACTATACAAACTAAATAAAAGTGATGGATATCAAAGAGTTTGGTATCTTTAGGAAGCAGTGGGATGTTGATAGCATAGGAAGTTGGCCTGAACTCAAATTTAGCCTGAAATCTATTTTCTGAATTAATTCCTGATTGATAGCTTCTTTTCTTATGCCTTAATATGTTGTAAGTAAAATATAAAAGAAAGAACTAAAGTTAGTTGAGTAATCTAATCAGTTTGGTTATAATTAATTGATGTGTTTACTATATATCCAGTTAAATATGTTTAAAATACTCCTAAAACACATAGATTTGTTAACCTGAATTTGAAATATCTTTAAAATTTTTCTGTTTTCACTAAAATTTTTTTTTAATTATACATATTGATATTTCAGAAAAGCAAATAAGGGTTTGATGACTATCAGCCAAGAGGAGACAGCACCCATTTCTATAAGACAGCTGGCCTATGGTAAGTTAGAATTCAGACTTATACATCTATAACTTAATTTTATTTAAAAAATAAATCTTAACTGATATCTTTTGGTTTTATATAATTTATATTTCGCAACTTTCTCCCTCCATTCTCCCTTTCCCAGACAACAATCCCTTATCACAAACAATAAAAAAAGGAGGGAAAAAAACTAGTTCCACAAAACTTAAATGAAAAGTCTGGCAACATATCCACATCCATGGTTCCCAACTTGTGCAAATAAGTCAGGGGAAATGCATTTTCATATCTCTTCTTTGGCACCAAACTTAAGTCACTATAATTTTTTACCATTCATTTTCAGCCCTGCTCTTTTCATTTCTATTGTTATATCATTATGCATATTGTTTTTCTGGTTCTTTCTGTTTATTTCACCATGAATCTCTTCATAAATGTTTTGCCATAATTCTCTGTTATTTATCTTGTTCATCCATTCTTATAGCATAGTAATATTCCATTAGATTCATATTTAGCCTTTCTCCATTTGATAGACACTTATTTTGTTTCCAGTTCTTTGCTTCTTTAGGAAAGTTCATGCAATAAATATATAATTTATTATATATTTAATATGCATATATTAAATACATAATGTGTAATGAGGTCTTTCTTGGCATATTGGCCTGCCAGTGAAATTTCTGAGTCAAAGAGTATGAATATTTTCATTACTTTATTTGTATAATTCCAATAACAGGTATATAATTTTTTAAAGTATATTCAATAACTAGAATAAAAAGAAAGCTTGAATAGAAATAACAACTAAAAGCTTTATATTCTTTTTTAATCTTTATGATTACAGATACATAGGTGTAATCATCATTTCATATAAAACTTTCCATATTTTGATATAATCCTTTTGGTTGTCATCCTTTATGGAAATAAATATTCCTTTACCTAAAAATACCAGAGGCTTGACCGAATGACCTCTCAGACAGAGACCTGTTAAAGTTTAATGGTTTGATATGACATAAAGGATAAAAAATTATTTTAAAAATTTACTTAATATATATTTTAAGAAATAAGATTCCTCATATGTTATCAGTTTTATAGCTTCTATTGCTTTTTACCAGATTGGTCTTAAATTATTATTATAAATTTCATTAAAGATGAATGAGTAAATGACCCTGTTTAAATGGAGTTTTATAATTTTTATTTTTGCTAATTTGTTAGATATGAAGTAATACATTTTTCTTTTAACTTGAGTTTTAAAAATTGTTAGAGGTTGAAAAATTTTCCAAATTTTAGATTATTATCATTTATTTTGAGGACTCAGTTTATTTATTTGATTATATATCTACTGGATATGTAATATTGTTTTTATATATTTGAGACTTTTCCCTATAAATTCTGGAATTCAGTCTCTTGCTAATCATATTTATTATAAACCACTCACTAAGGTAAAAGAGTAGAAATGCAAATATCATCTTTACTAATTTTGAAAATGATCAATTCAGTTAAATAAACAGAAGTGACTAATATGTGGAAAGCATTCTACTAGGCTCTGCAGAAACAAAAACAAAATAAAAATAATCTCTTCCCTCAAAAATGTTAGGTTCTATTGAAGGGATACAATACATATACAAATTAAGTAAATACAAAATAAGTTGAGGCAAGAGAGATCATTAACAACCAGAGGATTCAGGAAAGTGTTCCCATAGGATTTAATAACTGAAAAGACCCTTGAAGAAAGCTAAGGACTAAGGATGAGCATTAGAACAACAATGATGATGATGATAGTTCACATTTGTATAGTCCTTTAAGACTTATAATGCAGTTGCCTCAGAAAAATCTTGTGAGCTACATAGTGCAAGTCTTATCTCTAGTTTGTAGATAAAGAAACTGAGTTTCAAAGAGATTAAATGATTTGCCTAATCTCTTACAAGTTAATAAGTGTAAAACTGGACCCAAAACCTAGATTTTTAGACTTAAATTATCTTCATTTTAGACAAAGCTTTATTTCTGCCAACAAATTTTTTAGTTCTTTATAAAGTCTAATATATCATTCATTAGGTTTGTTACCCCAAATATAAAATTTTTGTTGTTTTACAACCAAAATATCTTTCTTGAGTCTTCTCATTACTTAAAACTATTCCAGGTCAGTCCCTCATCAGTGTTTACTTTGATTATCATAAGTAAGTCACTTGGAAAACAGTAGGCAATGAGAGAATTTCATAATTGGACCTCTCAGAAACTGTAACAAAACCAAAAACATGAACAAGAAATCAAAATAAAATTGCCTTAGACTGTTAGAACTCAAGAGAATCCAAAGAGACCCAACAATTAATATTCCCACAAATGTGATTGCAAAACACCAGGATTATCTAGGTAAAAAGTACTACTGCTTTTTGTCTAGAAGAAACAGATTATATAGTAAGAAATCCTACTCAGAATTACATAGACACATATAAGAAAGAAAAAAATACAATATAGTATTTTAAGGTGAAAGTTCTTCACCCAAGAATAACTTATCCTGTCAAGTTGAACTTAAAAGGAGAGAAAAAATAAATCTTATTTACATAACTGGAAGATGGTAGAATTCTTTAAATAAAAATGCTGGAAATGAGAGTCATAGGTAAATAAGCTTGTAAAACTTAAACAATTTAAATAGTAATTAAATATATCATTAAAGAGAGAAAAAAAGTCTATTTTTTTTTAGAAGCCTATGGTCTCTAAGAGTCAATGAGAATACATTCTTAGGGCTTATTTTGTGTGTGTGTTTTTTTTAATACCTTTGGACTTAAAGGAAGAGGAATTTACTATTTTCATAATTGAGGCACTACATTAGAAGAATATAAATATCAAGTAGGAATAAGCATTTATTAAATACCTGCTGTGTACCAGTCACTGTGGATACAAAGAAAAGGAGGGGGGGCAGAATAGTCCCTGCACTCTGAGAGCTTTTAATTTAACAGAGAAGATAACAAGTAAATAATTATGTAGTAACAAGGGATAGGTAAGATGAAATGGAAATAATCTCATAATAAAGGTCCCAGAATTAAGGTGCATTGGAAAAAGCTTTTTGCAGGTAGTATTTTTTTTTTGAGAAAATTTTATTTAATTAGTTAATTTAGAATGTTTTCTTCTGGTTACAAGATTCATGTTCTTTTTCTCCCTCCCCCCCAAACCCCTCCCATAACTGATGTGCAATTCCACTGGGTTTTACATGTGCTATTGATCAAGATCTAGTTCTATATTATTCATATTTGCATTAGGGTGATCATTTAGAGTCTATATCCCCAGTCATATCCCCATCGAACCATGTGATCAAGCAGTTGTTCTTCTGTGTTTCTACCCCTACAGTTCTTCCTCTGAATGTGGATAGCGTTCTTTCTCATAAGTCCCTCTGAATTGTTCTGGATCATTTGCAGGTAGTATTTTAGCTGGGAACTAAAGGAAGCCAAGGAAGGCAAGAAACATAGATGAGGAAGAAAGGGAATTTTAGGCTTGAGGGACAAGCAAGTGAAAATGCACACTTGGGAAATGAAGTATCTTGTGTGAGAAATAACAAGCCAGTATTACTGGATCACAGAATAGATGGATCACAGAGAGGGAACTAAGATGTAAGAAGACTAGAAAGGCAGGAAGAGACTAGGTTTTGAAAAACTTTAAAAGCCAAACAGAGGATTTTACATTTGATCCTGGCACTGGAGTTTATTGGATGGAGATAGATGGAGAGGGGGAATATGGTCAGGCCTATACTTCAAGAAGATAAGTTTAACAACTGAGATGGACTAGAGTTGGGAGAGAGTCTCCCTTGGGGCAGAGACACTAATCAAAGGCTACTGGAATAGTCCAGGGGTAAGACCATAAGGGCCTGAACCAGGGAAATGGAAGAGTTAGAGGAGAGAAAGTGGTGTATATGAAAGATAAAGCAGAATCAGTAGGACATGGCAACTGATTAGATATTGGAGGGTGGCAGGTGGAATGAGAAGTCTAAGATGATATATAGGTTCTGAGCCTCAATAGTTGGGAGGATGGTGGTCACCTTGACAGTGTAAAAATTAAATTAGTCTCTAGTAATAGAAATATTATATTTTATGAGGTTTATTAAGGATTATTAGAAATCAAGGAATAAAGAAAATACAAACAAGAAAACCATGTGCCTAAGGCTGATTAGCCTATTCAAAACCCCCAAGCTTAGCTTACTCACTACATCCTTGCAAGTGGAAGAGGGCAAAGTATGTGTTGCTGCCAGTTAAATACTCCTTGTGATCTCACCCAGGTAGAGACACAGGTGAGATTATAGGGAATTCTGGGAAATACCAAGGACTTCTGGAGATTGAAGTCTAGGGTTCAAATCTCCATTTTATAACAGTAATAGGAAAGTTAGAAGGAGTGGAGGATTTAGGGGGAGAATATTGAGATCAGTTTTGAATAGAAGTTAGGGCTAATGAAGATGTTTCAAAATCTTATGCATAGCATGTATATAAAGGCAATAGGTGATCTTCTGAATCTCTTTGTTATCTAAGATTGGGGAAATAATAATAGTATGTTTAATTTAAAATAGCTCTATAATACTTGGGAATCTACTTGTCAGTTTTATGGATTTATAGAAACATAATTATAAAACCCTTCACATAAATAAAATCAGACAGATCTAAATAATTGGAAGAACATTAGTTACTCATGGGTAGACTGAGCTAATATAATAGAAATGATAATTCTGCCTAAATTAACTTACTTATTCAGTGCCATGCCATTTAAACTACCAAAAATTATTTTATAGAACTAGAAAAAATAACAGAATTCATCTGGAAAAACAAAAGATCAAGATTATCAATGGAATTAATGAAAAAGATGTGAAGGAAGGTGGCTTAGTGGTACCAGATTTCAAACTATACTAATAAAGCAGTATTCATTAAAATAATCTGATACTGCCTGAGAAATAGAGTGGTGGATCAGTGGAATGACCTTAGCAATGACCTTAGCAATCTAGTGTTTAATAAACCCAAAGATCCCAGCTTTGGGGATGAGACCTCACTATTTGACAAAAACTGCTAGGAAAACTGGAAAACAGCAGAAACAAATGTCTTCACACCCTATACCAAGATAAGGTCAAAATGGGCATATAATTTAAATATAAATGGTGATACCATAAGTAAATTAGGGGAACATGGAATACTTTACCTGTCAGATCTATGGAGAAGGGAAGAATTTATGACCAAACAGGAGATAGAATGCAATACAAGATGTAAAATGAATTGATTTTGACTATATTAAATGAAATAGTTTTTATACAATCAAAACCAATGTAACCAATATTAGAATGGGAACAACAAACTGGAAAAAAAAATATTATAACAAATTTCTCTGATAAAGGTCTCATATCTCAAATATGTAGAGAACCACAGCAATTTTATAAGAATTCAAGCCATTCCCCATTTGACAAATAGTTAGAAGATATGAAGAGTTTTCAGATGAAATCAAAGCTATCAATAGTCATAAAAATATTCTAACTCACTCTTGATTAAAAAAATGAAAATTAAAACCTCTCTGAGGTACTACCTCATACCTATTAGATTGATCAATATGAGAGTAAAGAAAAGTAATCAGTGTTGGAGAGGATGTAGCAAAATTGGGACACTAATGTAGGTTGGTGGAGTTGTGAACTAATCCAGCTATTCTGGAGGGAAATTTAGAACAAAGGTCTATAAAACTGTATATACCTTTTGATCCTACTTTGATACTACTGTGTATCACAAAGAAATAAAAAAGGGGAAGTACCTATTTGTACAAAAATATTTATAGCAGCTTTTTTTTTTTGTGGTGGCAAAGAATTGGAAATTGAAGGAATGCTCATCAAGGGGGAAATGACTGAGCAAATTGTGGTATATGATGGTGATGGAATACTATTGTGCTGTAAGAAATCATGAACAGGATGATTTCAGAAAAAGCTAGAAAGACCTACCTGAACTAATTCAGATTGAAATCAGCAGAACTAGAATTACATTGTATACAGTAATAGCAATATTGTGGAATGATCAACTATGAAAGACTTATCTACTTTCAGCAATACAGTGATCCAGGACAATTCTAAAGGACTTATGACAAAGAATGCTATCTACCTTCAGAGAAAGAACTGTTAGAGTCAGAATGCCGATCAAAACATATTATTTTTCACTTTAGTTTATTTGGGTTTTTATTTTGGAATTTTTATTTTATCTGAATATTCTTTTACAAAAATTAATAATATAGAAATGTGTTTTGTAGGATAATATACCTGTAACCCAGGTCAAATTCCTTACCATTTTCCAGGAAGGGAAGGAGGGAAACAATTTGGATCTTATAACTTCAGAAAACTTATGTGGAAAAATATTATATGTAATTGATAAAATATCTAAAAAAAAGAAATAATAATAGTATAGCTTAAAGCTGAAGTTGCAGTAAGACTATTGGTATAACTTATATGAATTGCACTGGGTCAGGGAGAAGAAGGAATGTCGTTTGAGAGAGAGAATATAAACAACCGTTACAGGCAGAACAAACTTCATCTGTCAGAAAAGTTGATTTTTCTGAGGGAGGCAAAAAGAACAAAAGCAAGTCTAGGCAATAGGAAGAAGGGAACATGAGAGGATTGAGATTAGTTTCCAAATGTAAGTAACTAATACTGACCATATTCTTTTTTCTTTTTCTCCCTTGAAGATGTAGGATTCAATGAGGAAATGTTATAATAAAATATAATAGAGGAAAAAACAAATCTGATAATCATAATGGTGAATATGAATGATGATGACTTTATCCATAAAATGAAGAAAGGTTGGACAGCATGCAAAATAACAATTTATTGTTTAAAAAATCAACTCAATTAAATAATAAGAATTTTATAGAGTTAAAATAGAGTAAACATTAGAGTAAAATCTCTGCATCCAAAAAAGAAGGGATGGCAGTCATGATCTCAGACTAGATAACAGCATAAAAGAGACTTGGTTAAGAGGGAAACAAAAAACTATAGTATTTCAAAATACTATAAAACATAAATAATGAAACTATATAAATATTAAAATATATGTGTGGGTGGGTGTATACATATTAAAATAAGTGAGTATACAACTAAAATCATTAGCAACCTGCAAAAAATTATAGAAATAGAAATTAAGAACATTGGGGACACAACTGAAAGCAAAAATAAAAACGATCACAATTATGATAAAATGCAACTTTTAAAAAAGATGAATGCAGTAGACAAACCATAGCTTAATTTGATTTTATGAAAAGAGAAAGGATAACCATATTATTACAATAAACCCCAAAAGGTGGAATTAAATAAAACAGTCAGAAACTAGTTTAACAATAATTTGATAACAAAACAAAAAACTTATACTGGATGAATGTTACAAAGATATAAAGCACTCAAATTGTCAGTACAAAAAATAGTAAATCTAAACAACCTGATCGCAGAAACAAAAACTGAATAAAACACATATGAATTCTTTAAAAAGTTCTGGACCTGGAAGATTTAAAGCAATTTCTATAAAAAATAAAAGAACTCCTTTTAACTGTATGGATTATTTGTAAAATATAGATATATCACCTTAATAAAAACTTTCTACAAAAAATATGATCTTTACATATCAGGGGGGAAAGTTTAGCTTTCAGAGAGAATTATAGACCATTATCATTAATACACATTAATTTTAAAAATACAGAATAAAATATTGGCAGAGGCTACAGAAATGTATTAAAATATTACTCTGATTAGATTTATCATGAATGCAGAAATGCTTTGACCTAAAAACTGTAAATAAATTATATTAACAGAAATAATCAAAATCACATAATTATATCAGTAAATTCAGGAAAGCACTCAACAAATACAACAAATTAAAAACACTAGATAGCAGTACAATTAAATGCATATTTTCTCCAGAGCTAGTGCCTTTTATAATGGAGAAATATTAAAAATCTAACCAATAAATGCAAAAGTAAATAGCACTAGATTACATTTATCATTTTTGTTAAAGTTTAAAGAAATTTGATTATATTAAAGTCAATTGATTTTACTTTTTTCTGCTCTTTTATTGTTTTTCCTGTTCATTTGATGTTACTTTGTTCTCTTTATAATGTCTTTAGATATTCATTTATTCTTCCCTTTTTCTCTTGGTAATAAACATTTAACTTTACAATTTTTTCTTTGAGTGTAGCTTTGATTACATTGCATAATGGATGAAATGTAATGTTTGTATTTTTTATTTCCTTTTTTGCCTTTTTTCCCTCACTTTCTCTTTCTTCCATCTTTCTTTTCTTACCTCTCTTACCCATATCTTTAGGTTTCCTATTCAATTCTTTTCTTTCTCTTTCTTCCCTTCTTTTATCATTTAGCAAGCATGTACCTTTCAAAGATGTACCTTCTACCCCTGTTCTTTCTTTACCCTTTTCTACCACAACTGAGCTTTGTTCCCTAACCTATGTTGTGTCAAGTAACATTTAGACATGTGCAGTATCTCATAGAGTGAAACGGGTTAAGAAAATAGAGGATCATTGATTTAGAACTGGATAAGACCTTAGAGGTCACCTACACCAGTGGTACAAACTGATAGAAACAAGGGCTATTAAAACACACCTAAGGATCCCTGCGGGCTTCATTTTGACTCATAAAACCACATATTAATAGTATCTGTTTTATTTTATTTTCATTTATTTTGTTAAATTTTTCCAATTACATTTTAATCTAGGTTGGGCTGCCTTCAAGACTTGTGGCCACATGTGACCCTCAGTTGAGTGTTTTAAAATCTTGGATCTAGTCCAACCTCCTTATTTTTTACAAGTGGAAACAAATGCCCAGAGAGCTTAAGTAAATTGCCCAAGATCACATAGGTATAGTAAGTAGCAGACCTGGAATTTGAATTGGGTCCTATGCTTCAAATATAGTCATTTTTATTTGTACCATGGTACCTTTTGTCACTATTTAATAGTCTTTTTCTCTTTCAGTGTCCGGCTTAGGTTTTGGGATCATGAGTGGTGTATTTTCCCTTGTTAATATCCTATCTGATTCCTTGGGACCAGGAATAGTGGGCATACATGGAGATCCTCCTCAATTCTTTCTTGCATCAGGTATGTAGTTGGTAGCTATTGATACTCAAGACTTTCTGTCTCTGTCTTCAAATATAATTCAAAGGTTTTAGCTATTTAAATCCCAGGTCTTTCTTTAAGACACTTTTATCTTTAAAAAAAAATTAGTGATTTGTTGTTAGAGTGCGTTAGTCCTAGATTTTGGGATAAGAACCCACGGCATCTTTTTCCCCACTCTGGCTTGATAACTAAAAGCAAATAACATGAGAAAATGTCACTTTAATTTTAAGTGCTTTAGGATTCTGGGGTAGAAAATAGCTTGCTTAGTCTTCTGTAGTGTGGGGAAGGTAGCTGTGAAGTAGTGGTATGAGCTTACATTTGGTAAGAGAGAAACAAGATTTTAGTTAACCCTTTGAAGGTGCTTATTAGTTCTCTATCTTTTAGCAAATCATTTTAAGTATCTGAGCTTTAGTTTTCTTATCTATAAAATGGTGATAATAATATTTGTTCTATCTCCCTTAGTGGATTATTATGAGCAAAGCCTTTGTAAAATGTTAAAAAACTTTATTGATAAGAATTGTTTTTATTTTGCCATACTAGCAACTTTGCTGTGTTTTTAATTTTGGACATCAATATTGAGAGACAGCATGTTTCCTTAGTTTTCATTAGTTTACTTTTGTCTTCAAAATAGTGTTTTCAAATTTTCTCTGAGATACATCATAGTCAAACTTCTCTCCTCAGTCTTATAATATTGGAAGACAAAAGATTTACACACATGAAATAGTACAAAATGTAAAGGACATGGGTTTAGATCCTGGCTTTGTACTTAACTTTGTACAAATCATTTTCCCTATTCTGTGTTCTGTATACCTGTGTGTCAAAATGAAATAGACAGGATTATGGAATGAATTGTCCTTTAACTTGATTTGTCTTCATCTATTTTTATTAACATATCTTATTTTTATGTCAGTTTCATTTATGAATATATTTTATACTTGCCCAACAAGTTATACCTTGTAACAAAGATTTAAAAGGAAAGCTAAAATCAGATCAGCAAGTCTTATAACTAACATATTGGCTATATCTGATGGTAAATTCTATAGCTCTAATGCCTATCTATGCAAAGAAGTAGAGGTGTATCTCTCAATTCTTTCCCAGAGCTATACTTCCCACTTATATTTTCAGTGTCCAGGCCCTTTTTTTGGTCCTTGTTTATATTATCAACGTGCTGGTTGTTTTTGTGGTTCTTTTACTTCCCTTTGTATCAGTTCACATAAATCATCACATACTTTTTGAGGTTCTTTATAGTCATCATTTATTATGGTGCTAATCCATTACAGTCATTGACCACATTTGTTTAGCCATTCCCCAATCAGTGGGCATCCATTTTGTTTCCCTTTTTTTGCTATAAGAAAAAAGTGCCTCTGAGAATATAATGTAGAATAAAGAACCTTTTTTTTTTGTCTTTGATCTCCTTTGAGTATATGCCTAATGAGATCTCTGGGTTAAAGAGTACAAACATTTTAGCCATGCTCAAAATTGCTTTCCAGAATGGTTGGACCAGTTCACAGTCTCATTCACACATAATTAATATGTCTTCTTTTTTGTAGCCCCTTCTATTATATTTTGTCATCTTTTCCAAATTGCTGATTGGGAAGTAAAATCTCAGCATCATTTTCCTTTGTATTTTACTTATTAGTTCTGGAGCATTCTTTCATATGTTTTTGACCACTTATCTGTCAGAGATTGGCTTTTAGTCTTGTATGCTTGTATTAATTCACTATATATCTTAGATAAATCCTTATTAGAGATAAAAGTTGCAGATTTTTTCCCCACTAATTGATACTTTCCCTTTTTATGTGAGCAGTATTGATTTTGTTTGTACAAAAGCCTTTTACTTTCTTGTAATCATGTTTTATCATTTTTATTGCCTTAGTCTCTTCTTTGGTTAAGAATTTTTTCCTAGCCATATCTGTGAAAGGTAGCTGATCTTATTATATTTTCAGTATGCAGATCACATATACATTTTTTAAATTTATTGTGGTATATGTGTAAGCTGTTGCATTAAGCCCTATTTTGGCCAGACTTCTTACTAATTCTTGACCAATAACAAGTTAATCCTCAAATAATTTATGTCCTCAGAGTTATTAAAACCTGTGTTTTTTAATTCATTTGTTTTTTGTAATCTGTTTTTATGTAATCTGTTCCACTGATCTGTTCTTAACCATCTCAAATAACACTTTAAAATGCTCTTTGTGGGTTGTAACTATTATTGCTCTTTCATTCTTTTAAAATTTTTTTCCTTAAAATTGGACCTTTTGTTCCTCCAAAATTCTCTTCCTACTCTTTTGTATAGCTTTATATTATATTGTGATAGTTGGATTGGCATAGCACTAAATCTAAATGGATTTAGGAAGTTTGTCATTTCTATTATATTGGTATAACCAAGTCATGGAGCAATGAATATCACCTCAATTATTTGTCATTTTTCATTCTTTTAGAGAATATTTTGTTATTTTAATTAAGTCTGTAATATGTCTTGATAAATCCCAAATATTTTATGCATTTTGTACTTCTCTATTATTTCCTTCTTGATTTTGTTATTGCTACATAGTAATACTGATGACTAATTTTGTTGTGCTTTTTTTCCAAGTACCTTGCTACTTGTTTTCACATAGTTTCTTTCCTCATTTTCTGGAGTTTTCTAAGCTAACCATCATGGCATCAGGAAATAGACAACTTTATGACTTCTTACTTATGGTTGCCATTTTGAATTTTTTTTAACTTATTGCTATCACTGGGATTTCTAGAATAATGGTTAGTGACTGGAGAAAGAGAATATCCTTGTTTTATTCTCACATCATTGGGAAAGCTATAGGTGTTGATGCATTGCAAATAATACTAGCATTTGGTTTTAAATTGGAGCAAATTAATGTTGTATTGTATTATTTATTGCCAATATTTCTGGGTGAATCCATTCATTTCTTTAACTCTAACCTTTGAAGGTCAGGCAGTTTCTCAAGGGCATAAATGAGCAAGATAATTACTCCCAGGTCCCTTAAGCCATTGGCTGACATTTTTGCCTTCTTGTTTACAAGTTAAACAGAAGGCTGGGAAGGGACCCCTACTCTTTGTTTATACTATAAACAAAATGGCATTTCTTCAGTGCCTGAGAGGGGCAGGTCTGCCTAGCTTTAATGAGACTGTAAATGAAGTAATAAGGAAGAAGTTGAGATCTAATTCCACATCCTCATTAAAACATCCACCATCAGGACTGCCAGGGAGGTCCAAATGATGTATTTTCAAGACAACCAGAAGGAAGATACACCTAGGTATAAAAGATTGTCAGCTTCCTGTTCAAGGTCTTTTCTTTATGAATAGATCACATGCTTTTTATCAATAAATATTATTCTCAAAGAAATTGCCTCATTTTATTTATTGGTTAAAATCCTAAGCACTACAAAATATGTATTATTTTAATAAAAATGTCCTTCTGTGGCTATATCTTACAGAGTTTTTAACACAAAATGATGTTATATTTTGTCAAAAGTTTTTCCTGTGGTTTTAGATATTTGTGTTTTGACTTTTTTTGTTCATTGTTTTCCTTATGTTCATTCATCTTTGCATCCATTGTATAAATCAAACTTAATATAGTGAATAGTTTTTTTTGTATACATTGCTGCCATCAATTCGTTAGAATTTTATTTAAAAATTTCCCATCCATATTTTTAGTGATACTGGACTATGTTTTTTTTCTTTCCTTTATCTTTCCTTGGTTTAGGTATTAGGACTAGATTTGGCTCATAAAAGGAGTTTGTTAGAGTGTTTTGTTTCCCAGTGTTTGAGAATAATTTGTTTTGCATAGGTATTAATTGCTCTTTATACATGATAAAATTCATTTCCAAATCCATCAGGACTAGATTTTTATCTCCACTGGTAGTTCATTTGTTGTGTTTGCAATTTATTCATCTTTTATTTTTTTAATCTGATTTTCCTTCTTGAGCAGATTAGCCAAAGATGTATTGCTTTGTTAATCTTTTAAAAGACTTAGGTTTTGGTTTGTTTATAAGTTTTGTAGCCCTTTTTCCTCATATATATTTCTCTGATTTTCAAGGTTTCTTTTTTGTGCCAATTTTGACAAAATTTGTTGATTTCCTACTTTTTAAAATGCACATTCAATGAGTCCTCTTTTCCTACTATGATATTGTATCTTTCCAGAATATTGTATTTCCTTCTGGCTACTTGTTTGTATTTATAGTTCTTCTTGGTCACTTGTTTTGTAATAGCCCAGTGGATCGAAAGAAAAAATTGTTTATCCCTTGTAAATGTGTGCCAGTTTCCTAGACGACTTAGTCTTATTCATAAAGGAGTTTTATTTTGTTTCTTGGAAATTATGAGTAATTAGTTTGAAAAAACTTTGGCTCAGCCAATTAATTAACAAACTTTTCATCCCTGTTTAAACTTCCCATGGCTTCTCTTCTACCCATAGTCTCAGATGAGAAGCTTGCCTCATAGTTCACTGAAAAAATACAGGCAATTCAGGGAAAGTGTCCTCTTTTGCCCTATTCCTCATCTGAGGTCATTTAGATGCCTTTCCCTACTTTTTTTCTCCTTTACTACTGTCTCACATTAAGAAGTGGCCTTTCTTCTTACCAAGTCCAACTCTTCTACATACAAATGTCACAAATGAAACAAAACTTGTGTAAGTAGAAAGTACTATAAAAGCAGTAATCATAGCTGCTAATGATGGGATATCCTCTTGACTAAGATAAGCTTCTTTCCTTCAGAAGAAATGGAAATGTTTAACTAGTTCAGTCTTTTTTTTTCTTTTTTGCTGCATATAACTTTAGATATAGCTGTGTTTGCTCTTGGTTAAGTAAATATGTAGATAACCAGAAAGGACTGTTAAGCAGTTTCCAGCATAGATGGGAAAATTTTATTGTACCTAGCAGTCATTTAAGCTAGTGTGACCCTATGCTGTTGTAATTTGTTATTTTTGTGATAGTGCTTGGTAGTACTGTAGAAGGAATTTATCTTCCAACAATCACTAATTAAGCTTACTTAAAAAAATTAGGGATTTAAAAAAATTATAATTAGGTGTCGAAGTTTTTATTTTGAAATCACATATAGTACTAATTGGTATATATGCTTATATTTTACTCAAAATAATAGAGTATTGGTTTTTTGTTCCATATTATAAACTAATTAAACATCACCTTTGGTCATTACTTCCAATTTTTTTCTATAGTAGTTTTGTTTAAATCAATGGTTGTGTTGTATTACTTTTTTCCTTATTAAATGACATTTTCTTAATGAAACATTAACTTTTTCTAATGCCAACTTTTTTCACTAGATGGTGCCAATTTACTTTAGAAAGTCAGGCAGTTTTCATCATTTTTAAATCTTGCTTTTGGAAGACAGCAAAAGTATTTCTAAAATAAGATGCTTGTAATGATTTTAGAATTTATTTTAAACTTCCAAAAATTTAAAGCTAATATTTTTTTTGGATTTCTTTTTTTTTTTTTAATTTTTATTTGGTCATTTCCAAACATTATTCATTGGAAACAAAGATCATTTTCTTTTCTTCCCTCCCCCCCTCCCTCCACCTTTCCCACAGCCGACTGGGTATCACATGTGTTCTTGATTCAAACCCATTTCCATGTTGTTGGTATTTGCATTAGAGTGTTCATTTAGAGTCTCTCCTCAGTCATATCCCCTCAATCCTTGAAGTCAAGCTGTTGCCTTTCCTCAGTGTTTTTACTCCCATTGTTTGTCCTCTGCTTGTGGGTAGTGTTTTTTTCTCCTTGATCCCTGCAGGTTGTTCAGGGACATTGCATTGACACTAATGGAAAAGTCCTTTATGTTTGATTGTACCACAGTGTATCAGTCTCTGTGTACAATGTTCTCCTGGCTCTGCTCCTTTCACTCTGCATCACTTCCTGGAGGTTGTTCCAGTTCACATGGAATTCCTCCACTTTATTATTCCTTTTAGCACAATAGTATTCCATCACCAACATATACCACAATTTGCTCAGCCATTCTCCAATCGAAGGGCATCCCCTCATTTTCCAATTTTTGGCCACCACAAAGAGTGCTGCTATGAATATTCTTGTACAAGTCTTTTTCCTTATTATCTCTTTGGGGTATAAGCCCAGTAGTGCTATGGCTGGATCAAAGGGCAGACAGTCTTTTATCGCCCTTTGGGCATAGTTCCAAATTGCCCTCCAGAATGGTTGGATTAATTCACAACTCCACCAGCAATGAATTAGTGTCCCTACTTTGCCACATCCCCTCCAGCATTCACTATAAAGCTAATATTTTAAATAAAATATTTTTTAGCTAGAGAGATGGGTCAAATTCATGGATCAAGAATAAGTGATACATTTTCATTGTGTATTGCTGAAAGGATTTATGAAAAGAATTAAAATACTATGATAGTTTCTTAGTAGTTTGCTTGATTTTGCTGAATTTACTGTTTGAACATCTAAAAAATGGGGGGGAGTGTCAGACTTTGAAAAGTAATAAATATAACTTTCAGTTCTCACATATTATTTATGAAGATATATTAATTCTTCTTGAAGCCTTAGTAAAATAATATGATAGTTTCATATAGATTTATTGAAACTGTTCTGTAGACTAAACTTATACTACAGTATAGTTTTGGGATTTCAAGGTAAGAAGTTCCTAATTTTCCTAATAGTTTATTCAGAATCACAAAGTATGAGAGTCTATCACTTTGAATTTTCTCTCCTTTTTTTGTTCATATATCTTTAAATCATATTCTATGGAAAGATAGTTTAAGTAGAATTTTACAAAATAAGCACAGAGCTCCATTTAACTTAATATTACTAGTTTTTTCAAACTGTTTCTAGAATAAAACTTCAGTAGTTTTTGTTATTGTATATAACATAAAAATTCATTAATCTGTGTCTTTTTACATTTCATTTAATTGTTATTTATGAAGACATTCTCTATTTTAGCTTGAGTTTTTAAGCTCATTGTAAATTTTTATATTTAGAACTGTTCTTAACTTTTTTGGTGCCATGTACATTTATGGTTCCCTAGGGAAACCTTTGAATGCCATCACAGTAAATACTTTTAGATGCATAATATCAACTAATTTTTTAACATAAAGATATAATTTTTCCCACTTAAGTTCATGGACACCTTGAGGTGTTTGGACTCCAAGTTAAGAAGCCCTAGTCTAAAATAGTTAATCTGTAAGCAATTATTAAGCATCTACCTCGTTTCATGTTGCCTTGGACATTTGACTAAACCAGCTCTACCATTTCCTCTATTTGCCTTTTCCAAGAGAACCTGTGGGCCATTCTTCATGTCGTTGCAAGAATGCCAATGTTGTGGTTCATTCCTTCCAGTAGTGTTTGTTTTGGGGCAATAATTTCACAATTAGTGATCTAAAAATTTACATCATGATCTGAAAACTAGTATGCTGTACTCTCCTCCCAGTGTGGCACAATGGGCAGTGGGTTGGATTTGGAGTTGAAGGACTTGAGTTTGAATGCCAACTCTGCTATTTAACTATCTTTGTAACTGCCTTAACCTCAGTGAAATTCAGCTTCTTAATTTCCAAGATTAAAAGAGCTCTAAGGTCCTTTATGCCTATACATCTATCTTATGATCATTCCTTGTCACTTTATCACTGGAACTGCACAGTCTGGAAACCATTTTGTATTTTTGCTTTATCACTTAGTAGCCATTCTACTAGTGATAAGCTTTTCTTTTTAATTAGGTTGGTCTTTGGCCAGATTATTCTCAAATAGGATCATTCTGAAAACCTTTCTAGTTTGACAGAAACTGCCAGAGCTTTAGCTCAGCCTTCATAATCTTTGAGAAAACAAGGCCATCTCCACAACACAATGAGGCATAAGAGAAAGATTTTTTTTTTAATGAGAGAAAGGACAGAGTAGAACAATAGCAGGAGTTCTGGTTTCAATGTCAGAACACCTGACTTCAAATCTTCACTTTGCCATTTAACTACTCACGTGATCTTGAGCAAGTCATACTTTGTCTCAGAAGATCTGTTTTCTCTTTTCTCAAGATAGGGGGTTGGATTAGATGTCCTTCAAGGTTTATTCCAGTTGTAAATCTATGAACGTATGATAACCATCTTAAGAAATATTAATAGAAGCTTCACATTACAGATTTAAAATGTAAATGTAATTTTGACCCTGAGGTACTCAGATATCTACATTTTTTTTCTTGTTTGGAGTGAGTAGCAGAATGTAAGGGGGAGTGTGACAAACTAGAACACATTCAGAGAAGATTAATAAGATGGTATGGGTTTGAAAACTGCCATATGAGGAATAAATGGAGGATTTTAGGTTATTTGTCTTAGAAAAGAGAAGACTAAGCAGGGGCTTCATATACAGTGTATTACAAAACTTATTAGTGTAGGGCTAAGTTGCTTGTTTTAAGGTGAAAATTGCCCAGAGACTTTTGGAATGCCTTTTGTTTAAAAGACTGCCATGTGGAAGGAAGGATAGCTATAAAGATGCAAATTTTGTTTTAAAATAAATTATAGCAATTAAGTACTTTGTAACAGTGAACAGTGACCAGCTCATAAAATTGTGAACTCCCTGTCACCTACATTTTAAACACAGGCTGTATTGCCATCTTCAAACAGATGTCTGACCATGTTGGTCCTCTCCTTAATAAGCTTAATAAGCTGTAGCTCTCCCTATTGTTCAAGTACAAACTCCTCTATTTGGAATTTAAATTCCCTCCCAGTCTAGCGCCAATCTACCTTTTAAGACTTATTCTACATTACTTCTCTTCATATACCACAGTTGAGCCAAAATATCCTATTTGCTGTCCCTCACACTTGGCATTACATCTCCTATCTCAATGCCTCTGCACAAGTTGAAGGAACTCCCTTCTCAGTTGTCCCTTTCAGAATCCCTGGTTCCCTTCAAAATTCAGTTTAAGTACCACCTCCAAGAGGCTTGATTTTCTATCTCACAGCTTCCCCAATTGCAAGTGCTTCTTCTCTCTTGAAATTATCATATATATGTGTATATATATATATATATATATATTTGAATCTACTCTTACATGCTATTTTCAATAGGATATAAACTCTCTAAGGGTGGGCACTGTTTGTTTTTGTCTTTAGCTGAGCTTTGAAGGAAACAAGTGAAGCAAAGAGGTAGAGATGAGAAAGGAGAGAATTCCAGACACAGTGGACAAAGAATGAAAATTTCTGGGATGTTGAGATAAAATATCTTGTGCAAAGAAAAACAAGGAAATTAGTGTCAAATGGATCGTAGAGGACATGAAGGGGAGTCAGGTGAAAAAGTCTAGAAAGTGAGAAAGGGTACGATTGTAAAGATTGTAAAGAGATTATAAAGGACTTTATAAGCCAGAGGATTTTTATTTGATTCCAGAGGTAATAGGGAGACATTAGAGTTTATGGAACTGAGGAGTTACACGATCAGACCTGTGCTTTAGGAAGATCAGTTTGACAGCTGAGTGAAGGATGAACTAGAATAGTGAGAGACTCGAGGCAGGGAGACCAACCAGCAGAAAGAAGACTGTAGTAGGCTAGGAGTAAAGTAAGGAAAGCTGGAACCAGGATGAGGTCAGTGTCGGGGAAGAAAGGGGAAGGGGCACATACAAGAGAGTACAAAGGTAGAATGAACAGGACTTGGCACCAGATTGGAGTTTGGGGGATATGTGGGTGAGAAAGAATGAAAAGTTGAGGATAATTCCTAGGTTGTTAGCTTTGGGATTCCAAGTAGATAGTGGCTCCCTGGAGAGCAATAAGCATATTAGGAAAAGAGAAGAGTTTTGGGAGAAAGGCAATGAGTTAAGCTTTGAATATGTCGATTTGAAGATGTCTACAGGTTATCCAGCTTGATTGTTTTATAGACTTTTGGAATGAAAGACTGAACGTTAGGAGAGAGAGAAGAACTGGATAAGTAAATTTGAGAATCAGCATAGAAATGATAACTGAATCCATGGAAAGCCACTGATATCACCAATTGGAATAGTATAGGGAGAAAAGAGAAGATGACCCAGGCTAGACAGAACCTTGTTTGTAGGCAATAGGAAAACATCTAGTAAAGATTGAAGATTGTTCAGAGAGTAAGGTTGATAGAGGGGTCAATTTGCTGGAGAAGATGAGATGGAATGGGATCACTTGGCATATAGAGGGGTTATCCTTGGCAAGGAAAAGGGCTCCCTTTTTGTGTGAGCCAGAAGTGAAGGAGGTGAAGAAGAGTGAAAGCATCTGAGTTATGTGAGGTGAGGAGCTGGCTGTAAATCATGGGAGGTTTGAGGAGGGGAAAAAAAGATTTGGAAAGAGTGGTATGGTCATTAGGAAGAGAAAGGATCACTTTTCCATGTTGAGGGCCTAGTTGAGAATATGCCATATAAATTTGTAGTGCCAGCAAGGTTTTATGATTTTCTCTCTTTGTTCAGCAGCACAAATAGGAATGAAGGCAGCAGGTGTGTGTGTGTGTGTGTGTGTGTGTGTGTGTGTGTGTGTGTGTGTGTGTGTGTGTGTGTGTGTGTGTGTGAGAGTGAACTGGTTCTTACACCCTGTCCATACCTCAAAGTAGAAATTTTCAGTCTCCTTGATAAGCTGATGAATTGAGAAATTTTTGTTTAGAAATGTGATAGGTTATAACAGTGTCTCTGCAAATGTATTATGATAGTAAAAAAATTAAAAGGCCATTATTATCCAGATCATCTATATATCACAAATTACAAAGCAAATGTGCAGTATATGTTATAATTGTTGTGCAGTATGCTGATAGTTTCAAATAATAATGTATATAAATCTTGTAGCAATTACATTTATAGTTACCTAGTTTATTCTTCAGTTACATAAAAACAAAACTAGAATATACTTGGTAAAGGATATTTACTTTCATACTTATGGTCATAAATTATGATGAAATCACTTAAAAGGTAATAAAATATGAAATTTGAGGTAATATTAACAGTTGATTATTTCGATTTCATGTAGAGAATGAATTCTACTAAAAGGGGTTTGTATTGAAATAGTGTTATTAAACTGTTAATATAATTATACTGAATAACTGACTCTGCCACTGTATTCAGATCTTCATATGGATCTTTGATTTAATCAATTTACAAATTCCCTCTGATAATGCAGATTGCAATTCACATATGCCTGCCCTTTCTATGTGACTCTTGTCCATGTCCCCTCATAAGTTTCTCATAGGAAGTCCTCCATCATGCTATAGAAACTCTTTGCCTTCCTGACATTAGGAGCATACCATTAAAGCACCAGGGTTGTCCAGCTGTCTTTCCTTGTTCTTACCATTTGACTAGATCAACTTTTTATCATAGCATATATCTGTGTGATATATTTTTATTTCTTTGGAACTGTTATGTTCCATATTATATAGCCATACAGTAGCCCTGGTGAGAATATTGGTATTAAAAGGATAGACCTTTGTTTCTAGAAGAAACGAGTTATTAAAGAACTTTTGCAGTTTCTTGAAGGCACACATCAAACCTTTATTAAGTATATTTAACATATATATTTTCCCTCTTAATTCACTTGCCTTCTTATTCTACTTATATTAATTTTATCCTCAAAAAAACTTTTTCAATTTTATGTAATCAAAATGATCTCTTATATTTATCAAGCCACTGGCTTATTTGGCTATAAATTCATCCCTTAGTCATAGCTATACAGGTACCTGATAAGTTTTCTATATTTTTATTTTAAAACCCTTGCTTATTGTCTTAGAATTGATACTGTGTATTTTCCAAGGCAGAAGAACAGTAAAAGCTAGGCAATGGGGGTGGGTTAAGTGACTTGCCCAGGGTCACACAGCTAGGAAGTGCTTATGGCCAGATTTGAACCTACAACCTCCCTTCCCTAGGCCTGGCTCTCAATCCCTTGAGCCACCTAGCTGCCTCTTTTATTTATTTATTTTTTATGGTATTACTTTGGACCATGTAACACTTTTGAGGTTATTGTGACATATGGTGTAAGATGTTTGTAATTATTCTGTGTAGATGAAGGAAATCTTTTTATTTGTTGTAGGCAGAACCAATAGAGAAAGGTATAGTTAGATCCCTGAAGAGTTTTACCCTTCAACCATTTAAGGAAATTGCTTAAAACCCATGAAGTTCTCATTTGGAATTTGTTTTATTTGATGCATGCGTGCACATGCACACATGATTTGAAGCTCCAACACTATTCAGTGTATTATTGAAACATAATTATTGTAAGTGTAAAAATAAAAGGCAAACTGTAAAAATAAGAAAGCAGTAGATTGATTATTGATTTATAAACTGATTTAAATACTCTGCTTGCTGTGCTTACAAAGTATCTTCCATTTATATCAGTGAAGTGAAGCTCATAAGTGAACTTCTCTTCAGGGCCAGGCACAAGGATGCTAAAGAGACTCTTGTTATAAAAAAATATATATTTATTGAAAATATAAGAATGGGGGCAGCTGTGTAGCTCAGTGGATTGAGAGCCAGGCCTAGAGACGGGAGGTTCTAGATTCAAATCTGGTCTTAGACACTTCCCATCTGTGTGACCCTGGGCAAGTCACTTGACCCCCTTTGCCTAGCCCTTGCCACCCTTCTGCCTTGGAACCAATACACAGTATTGATTCCAAGACAGAAGGTAAGGATTTGAAAAGAAAAGAAAAGAAAAGAAAAGAAAAGAAAAGAAAAGAAAAGAAAAGAAAAGAAAAGAAAAGAAAAGAAAAGAAAAGGATAACTATACGGGATTCTAACTCCATCCAAATAAAACTCCCTGGTTCCACAAGGAACCTCTTCTCCTGTTTTCACACGCTACACTAATCTTTCCTGATCTGACTAACCCAAATTTTTACTATTCTAAATAAACTAATATTATTTTCCTTATAATTCTTAACTTTGCCTCCAAGTTGTAAAAATAACAAAGGCTAGCTGGTTGAGTCTCAACAAGAATCAAGTTAGGACTCTGAGCCTTAGGAGACTCAGAGTCCATTCCAAAGACCAGATTTTTCTTTGGTCTTCTCAGATATAAACCAATTTATAAAGACAGCAATAGATAATCACTAGTGTTTCCCAAGTTGGAAAAGGAAAACACTTGGCTCCTTCTGGTCTTTACTTCAGACAGTGAAAGAGAGAGGGGGGCAAAGATGTTACCTTCTCCAAGCCCTCAAAGAGAGATTCTCTGTGAGTGACTCTCCCAACTGCCACACAGAAAAACCATTAGTCTTGAAACTAACACTGTCTCAGCTCTGTTTAAAAGTACAATTCTTTCTCAAGCCAGCTTCTCTACTTCTTATCTCTAAACTAATGTAAGAAGACCTAATTTCTAATATTGTTATATAAGGTAAAAATTAAATTCGTTGCTTTCCTATATCATGTATCTATAGCATGTAGTAGGATTCACTGATGGATAATGCTTACATATTTCTGTTGTGAGTAATTAGAATTAGGATGATAGCCCAAGAAAGTTACATTAGCATTCAAAGAACAGTAAACTCAGAAAGCTTTTATATCCTAATTTTAATTTCATTTATATGAGTGTGCATTAATATTTCACTGTCTTTCAGCTTTCATGACTCTAGTTATGGTTTTACTGCATGTCTTCTGGGGAGTTGTGTTTTTTGATGCATGTGAGACAAAAAACTGGTGGGCCCTAATCGTGGTCATCCTGAGTCACTTGCTGGTGTCAGGTCTGGTGAGTCTAATTTATTTGTTTATAAGCTATCCACTCTATTAGACACTTATTCAAATGCTAAAGAAGGAAATGATATCTAGGAGTGTGACTTTTTAAAAAAGCATGAGAACATACTTTTTCTCTCTGCCTTTTTATAATTTTTAAACTGGTAAAATAATTATTTCTTATGCTATTCCTTTAGAATCTTTGGTTTCTCTTAAATCCCACTCATCTATACCTTGATTGGTTTCTCTTAGGAATAAAGTATTTGAGAACAGCTGGGTAGCTCAGTGATTGAGAGCCAGGCCTAGAGAAGGGAGGTCCTAGGTTCAAATCTGACCTCAGACACTTCCCAGCTGTGTGACCCTGGGCAAGTCACTTAACCCTCATTGCCTAGCCCTTACCACTCTTCTGCCTTGGAATCAATACATAGTATTGATATTTATTCCAAGACAGAAGATAAGAGTTTTTTATTTGTTTGTTTTTTAATTATTTATTTTTTTTAGTCAATTTAGAACATTATTCCTTGGTTACAAGAATCATATTCTTTCCCTCCCTTCCCTCCCCCCACCCTTCCCCTAGCTGATGTGCAATTCCACTGGGTATTACATATGTCCTTGATCAGAACCTATTTCCATGTCATTGATGTTTGCACTAGGATGTTCATTTAGAGTCTACATCCCCAATCATATCCCCTCAACCCATGTAGTCAAGCAGTTGTTTTTCTTCTGTGTTTATACTCCCACAGTTTTTCCTCTGAATGTGGATAGCATTCTTTCTTGTAGATCCCTCTGGGTTGTTCAGGATCACTTCACTGCCACTAATGGAGAAGTCCATTACATTCGATTGTACCACAGTGTATCAGTCTCTGTGTAAAATGTTCTCCCGTTTCTGCTCCTCTCACTCTGCATCAATTCCTGGAGGTTGTTCCAGTTCCCATGGAATTCCTTCAGTTCATCATTCCTTTTAGCACAATAGTATTCCATCACCAACAGATACCACAATTTGTTCAGCCATTCCCCAATTGAAGGGCATCTCCTCATTTTCCAATTTTTTGCCACCACAAAGAACGCAGCTATGAATATTCTTGTACAAGTCTTTTTCCTTATTATCTTTTTGGTGTACAAACCCAGCAGTGCTATGGCTGGATCAAAGGGCAGACAGTCTTTTATCGCCCTTTGGGCATAGTTCCAAATTGCCCTCCAGAAAGGTTGGATCAGTTCACACCTCCATCAGCAATGCATTAATGTCTCAACTTTGCCACATCCCCTCCAGCATTCATTACTTTCTATTGCTGTCATGTTAGCCAATCTGCTAGGTGTGAGGTGATACCTCAGAGTTGTTTTGATTTGCATCTCTCTGATTATAAGAGATTTAGAACACTTTTTCATGTGCTTATTAATAGTCTTGATTTCTTTAACTGAAAATTGCTTATTCATGTCCCTTGCCCATTTATCAATTGGAGAATAGCTTGATTTTTTGACAGTTGATTAAGCTCTTTATAAATTTGAATAATTAGGCCTTTGTCAGAGGTTTTTGTTATAAAGATTGTTTCCCAATTTGTTGCTTCCCTTCTAATTTTGGTTGCATTGGTTTTGTTTGTACAAAATCTTTTTAATGTGATGTAATGAAAATTATTTATTTTACATTTTGTAATTTTTTTCTAGCTCTTGCTTGGTTTAAAAATATTTCCTTTCTCAAAGATCTGGCATGTATGCTTTTCTGTATTCACCTAATTTACTTATAGTTTCCTTCTTTATATTCAAGTCATTCACCAATTCTGAGTTTATCTTGGTGTAGGGTGTGAGATGTTGATCCAAACCTAATCTCTCCCATACTGTCTTCCAATTTCCCAGCAGTTTTTATCAAATAGTGAATTTTGGTCCCAAAAGCTGGGATCTTGGGGCTCATCATCATAGACTGTCTTGCTGAGGTCATTTACCCCAAGTTTATTCCACTGATCCTCCTTTCTGTCTCTTAGCCAGTACCAAATTGTTTTGATGACCACTGCTTTATAGTATAGTTTGAGATCTGGAACTGCAAGGCCACCTTCTTTTTTTTTTTCATGAGTTCCCTTGACATTCCTGATCTTTTGTTCTTCCAAATAAACTTTGTTATGGTTTTTTCTAATTCAGTAAAAAAGTTTTTTGGTAGTTCAATGGGTATGGCACTAAATAAGTAAATTTTGGGTAGGATTGTCATTTTTATTATGTTAACTTGTCCTACTCATGAGCTACACAGTATTGATTCCAAGACAGAAGGTAAGGGTTTAAAAAAGAAAAAAGAAAAGAAATAAAGTATTCATTTGGATGCACTTTTTTTTCTAAAAATTTACCTCTTAAGAACACATTCACTTTTTGTGAATACTATTCTAACTTTAAACGTGAATTGTCATTCATTTATTCCTATTTAAAGAACAAACAAAAATTACATTGAACTTTGAAGTAATTTTATTCCATTTATTATTATTACTAACAACTATTACTAATAGTAATAACAAAAGACTTTCGAGAAGATAATGGAATACAGCATAAATTATTCCATCTTTGCTAACCTCCCTTCCTTATAGAAATATTTGACATAATCGAGAAACAGTAACAACAGAAAATAAAAAAAAATAAGATAAACTTAAAAAAACAATCAGAAAATCTTTAAGATAAAAAAAAACAAACTCAAGACTAACCTCTGTTTTTAACATCAAGGGGGAAAGGCAAGTGAGTTATGGGCAAGAAACATGTACCTTCTAACTTCTGCTATACTTGCCTCATACCTGATCTCTAGCCTTCTCTGGGAAAAGGAGTTGCACTTCTCAGACTTATACCTAATCATACCCCCATTTTCCATTTTCCTCCTCTCCTTACCCCCAAATCCTGACCTACAATGTCCACTCTTTCAACTGAATAGACTGGAATGCCTGATCCATAGGCAACAAACTTCACTTCAACCTAAATCTTTTCCTTTCCTACTACTTCCATCTTCTAGTAATTACTGACACCTGACTCTCCCATGATGACAGAGCCTCCACAGCCACTGGGGTACACTTTTCATTCATTTCCCGTGGCTTCCTGGTTGAGGCAAGAGAGTTAGAATACTCTGTGCTCCCTATTTCCACTTCTGTTTCTCTCTATCCCCATCACTCAGTAACCTTTCTTCCTTTGTAGTTCATGCAGTCCATATATACCATCCTATCAAAACCCTGTTAGCTATTATTTATAGACCTCTAGGTTACTCTTTTTCCTTCCTCAATGAGTTCAGTACATGGCTTACAATTTTTCTGTCCTGCCCAACTCCTGCCTTCATAATAGGAACAAACACAGGAACCCTCAGTTCCTCAACCTATTCACTTCCCATGAACTTCTCATATACTCCCTTTAAATCTATCAGGATACAGTAGATATAGCTCACTCTATTTGTTAAACCAATTTCTTGCCTTTTTAGTTCTTCTTTCTCTTTTTTAAAGTTTTGTTTCATTGGTTATGGGCTTATTGTACTGCACATAAATTAAACGAAATAAGCCTGAGCTATTGAATATATTGTTTACCTTCATTTGTCTTTGATCTTTTCAACTATCTATTATAGAATCTTATATCACCCCAGCTAATTTACTTTTCTTTCCCTGCAGACCTTCCTGAATCCCTATTATAAAGCAAGTTTAGCAGCATCATATGTTATCATGCTGCTTATGGGTATCTGGGCATTCTTCGCTGCCGGCGGCTCTTGTAGAAATTTGAAACGATGCCTATTGTGCCGAGACAAGGACTTCCTTCTTTCCAACCAGCGTGCCAGATAACATCTGAGAATTGGGACCTCCCTGAACAGCTTTCTGTGTTTTTAGAGGAAGCACAACTGTGCCTTTTTCTAAAATTCTTTTTCTGGTTGAATTTAGAAGGAAAAAATGCCAACTAGATACGTGATTCTCATCTAATAAGGCTTCTATCCAGCAGCTGTCTCAAATGCATACATGAATGATAACTCCCTGGGGCAAATCCAAGAACATATGAAAGGAATATGTAGTTGTGTCTTTATACTTTCAGTATGGTTATATTAATACATCAAGAATTACTACTTGCTGAACCTACATCTTTTAAGTTATGGAGCCACAAAAAGTTAAAGGGGTATAATTTCTGTGGTCCTTCTTGTGTGTTGTTATTGAAGCACATCCCTTTTAGGGTTAGATTAATTAAGGTAATTAGTGGCTTATGAGACAATAGGTTCTGCTTCTAAATTATTTTTACTCAAAATAAGATGTTTATTAGTGGCTATATTTTTTAAGGTTTTTCCCATCTAGAACTCTTTGGGGATCTAAAAATTATTTTTGAAGTATAGGGAAGTAACCTGTATTTGTAATAAGAACAATCCTTAAGGAAGGTATCAACTTTACCATGGATCATAAAAATATGTTCAACATAGCCCAGATGAGTTTAAAAATTAACACAGATGACATTCTCTGTAACCAGAGGCTATCCTAATGGTTATAGATTTCTTAAGAAGGTATTTGAAATTGGGGGGGGGGGTGTTTTATCAGTAACTTGCAGGCCTTTTTTCATTTTGAGGGTATTCCTTTCTTGTGACTTTCAGCTTAAATTGTTCAACTTTGTGCCCAGTTTATATGGCAGCCCTGTATTTTATTCCTGAATATCCCTTATAAGAAACCATATGGTATATATTTCAATAAAATTCAACAAAATAGGTAAAAGGTTAAAAGAAAACATGAGAAAAGTAAGCTGGTGAAGAAGATTGTTTTATTTTGTTCATATGCTGTTAAATGGTGAATGGCATTTTATTTTCTTCCCCAAAGTGGCATAATCTCTTTAGCCATGGAGTTATATAAAATTGAAATATATCTGAAATTAACAAACATAATTTATGTACTATTCATATTTTCCAAAACTTGTAACTTTTTGGCTTTGAGCACCAGATGCAATATTCCCAGTGTTAATTCAGTTTTTAAACTTCCTTTTGCTTTCATTTTTTCTTAGAAAACTCCCAATAAATCATGCTGGTAATAACTAGCATTTGTTTTCAGAAAAGATGGTAGTATGGAATAGAATTAATATGTACAGTAAGGTGATAAATCAGTAAATTATTTAGGTGCACTAGATCTTCTAGCCAAAAGAGAGGAGAGAAATACTGAGAATTACTGAGTGCTAGGATGAGAGACTAATAAGTCTGGAGAAACTTTAGAGAAGTAGTATGTTGATGAAGATTTTTAAAAGAATTGTATCCAGTCCTGAACTAGTTATACATGATATCCCAGAGTTAAACCTTGTATACAAACTGTTTTATAAATTTTTTTTGAGGAATTTTATAAATTTTGACCATGATGTCTAAATTGCACATTTCACTTTGGGCTGAATGAAGAGAAGTTTGAATTACATGTCCATAAGGACCTGTAGCTATTTTCCTTTAAATTTATCTATTTTCTTCACTTTAGTTCTACACTGGTTTTCATTTTGTCAAAGAACAGTATAGCTTAAGCTTCTCATTTTCTTGTCTTTAAAAATTCTCATTAGACTAGGAGAGTTATGGACAGAATTTGCATCTATGAAAATGAAATCTGTACATAGACTAGGAGTATAAGAAATATCCATTGCAATGAAATTTATTTTGATAAGGATGGTTAATTCCTCTCACCTGTTTCTCAGTTGTGAACAAGAAGAGACCATTATTAGTATTAACTTTTTAAACGGTTATCAACAGTCAAAGGAAATATTTGTTGATTAGCAATTATAAAAAAGGTCCTACAGCATAGTTCTTATAAGTTACCTGACTGATATGTAAAGAAGGCTGGGATATTAAGAAATCCCATTGCAAAAACTCCAACCAAAAACCATACCATGACTAAGAAGAAAAACTATCCTTTACTTTGAGACTATTGATTTAGTTTAGAAAATTTTCTTTATGTGATGATTCTAAAATTGTTGTTAGTAAAAGGCCCTTTCAAGTTCTTTTTCCCTCTCAGTTTTGCCATGATACACAAAAGAGTTGGGATCTGTTATTTGATGTTTTAAATAATGTTGCTTAGCCTGATTGCAAGAAAGACACAAAAGGAAGATTATATTCTTCATTTATTCTATGTATATATTAAGATGCTTTTTGCCTTTGTTATTTAAAACAAGCCTTAAAGGAGATGGTGCTTATGGGGATTTTGTCCTCCAAGCAGGATCTTTACAACATGTAAAAAAATGCAGTTAACATGACCTTGAAATTGTGAGCACTGTATTGTAGTGCTTGGATATACTGGCATGTAAATGATAGAAATTAGACCATCTGTTAAAAGTGCTATATTTATCTTTAATGCCTTTGAAATCATAGCATGTTTTATTTAAATGGGGAGATTGTGATGACCATTCCTGTTCCTGGTGATGGAGACAAAGTGGATGTCTCTTCAGGTAACTGAAAATTATAAATTTGCCAAAAGAAATAAATTATGAAGTCTGTGAATTGTATAGAAAATGGCTTTTTGTATTTTTTAAAGTAAATGTTAAGTCCTTGCTGAGTGGTAAACTCATATTCTAAAATCCTTTTTAGGTCCTTTTAATATCAAGTAAGTGATACGCTTAAGCAAGCAGTAGCAGAATAAGCGTCTCTCTTTCCACTGTCTATTCACCATGCCTAAGCCTTTACTGGGAGGCCCTAAGTCAAAGACTAAGAAATTATTTGATTCCCCAAATTCATTAACCTCATGGAGTCTGCCAATATGAGTGCCAATTTTTAGGATGCAATAGTAGTTGCTACCCTCTGAGGAGAACTACCCTATACTATAGTCTTTAGTTAGGTAAATATCCAGGAGATAATTTTTTCTTTCACTGTTGCCTCCATAGCTTTTTGTTTACTCTTCCCATTCCTAACCTGAGGTAGAATATGTGTCACAATTGCTTCTCTTAGCAGTTTTGTTGCTATGTTTTCCTCATTACTGCTGCTTCTATATTTCCTTTTTAATGAGATGCTCTCCTCCATTTTTTTCATGATTAAATGACAGGAATTATCTCTTTAAAATTTTAGACTTTTAGAGAAAATAATGCTGTCTTGGTGTAAGAAATAGAAATTTCTATTAAATTATACTATTATTTTAATATTTAATTACATTAGACCTTGCTTTCAGTATGTAAATGTAACCTCGTCTTTCAAGCACCAGTATATTTATCAGTGAACAATAAGAAAGAGATTGAGTTTGATGCTGTCTTAATTCTTATTAGCATCTTCTGTCTCTGGAAGTGTTTCTTCCTGCATGTGGGTTTTAAAAATTATTATAAACTTTGACTTTATATCCAGTATGATCTCTTTGACATCACCTAAGTCCAATTTCTTATTTTTGAAATGTTCAGATTTTGGTACAAATGGACAATGGATTGGATTACAGACAATTGTCAGGCACATGAGAAAAAGGGGTACAGGCTGAAGCACACCAAACTATGAAGTATGTATGAAGAAAAGCAGAGGAAAGGGTATCACAAAAGAAATAGATTGAAAAAGATGGTGGAGGTTGGGTGGCTCAGTGGATTGAGAGCCAGGCCTATAGGTGAGAGCCTCCTCCATTCAAATCTGACCTCAGATACTTCCCAGCTGTGTGACCCTGGGCAAGTCATTGTCTAGCCCTTACCACCTTTCTGCCTTGGAACCAATACACCTGATTCTAAGATGGTAGGTAGGGGTTTGGGAAAAAAAATGGTGGGTTGACTACATAGCAAGATAGGAGGATAACCAATTCATGGACATTTCATGTCCTCCTTTAGAATCCTTGCTATGTCAGTAGAAAATAGATCCCTTTGAAGACATGGACAAGAATGTAATCTGCATTACTGGAAGGACCATCTATATCAGTGAGATTCATTGTAGTATAATGAGTAATAAATAAGATAAAGTCTTCAAAACAGGTTCCTGGGGGCAACCTGAATAAGTTATCTACAAAGTCACTGTGGAACATACTTAAGCAACAAAATTGTGAATTAAAGGAGGTTTAGAGGTATGGGAAGATAACAGTGTTTCATCTGTTAATGAAGGGCGAAAAAAAGATCCTACCAGCAGCTGGATGGTGCAATGATTAGGGTGCTCAGCCTAGAGTCAGGAAAACTCTGAGTTCAAATGTGACTTTAAACAGTTGTGTGACCCTGGGCAATTCATATACCCCTGTTTACCTCAGTTTCCTCATCTGTGAAATGGGCTGGAGAGGGAAATGGCAAGCTAGTATCTTCATCAAGAAGACCCCAAACACAAAGTCAGGCACAATTGAACAACAAATAATTTTTTTTTATGTCATACTTTTCTATGACATATTTTGAAGCCTGATATGAAGGTGGTGGCTCTAGTGAGGGTCTACACTGCCAAAAGAATTATCTAGTGGATTTTAATAGTATGTTTCTTAGAGGGGATTGTTGAATTTTGCCTTTTTTATGTCCAGAACCTCTATGGTGCCAGGCCCATAGTAGGAAGCACTTAAAGATTGAATCTGCATGCCCCATTCCAAAGTAGTGGGATTTTTGTAAACATCCTGATAATGTTAAAAAGTCTAAAGCTTTTCAAGGTTTACAAAGCTCTTTACTCATGGTATCCCATGACATAACCAGTGCAATTATTACCTAAGGCTGTCAGTGAGTTTACAGATGAGTGTCAGAGCTAGGATTTGAGCTGGGATCTCCTGAATCTGGGTTCAGTGTTCTTCCTGCTATAACATTTTGCTTTTAACAAAGCCAAACACATTTGTAGTTAAGAGTTTGACTGAAGTGTTAACTTATTGCAGATATACTGCTTATTCTACTTTGTCCTATCTGGTCATATTTTGATAATTATTTTGCTTTATAAAATCAAAATGTTAGCTGGAAAGGCCCCTAAACATAGTCTAGTCTAATTCTCTCATTTTATACCTGAGAAAACTGAAGCCCAGAGTGTGAATGACTTGTCCAAGTTCCCACAATTAGGTTAATCTTGGGAAAGTCAAACAAAAAAAAATTGAGAAACTTCTTGGCATAATATTTTTTAATTATCAAAGTTTTAAAAATGTATGTCTTCCCTTAGCATATGGCATATTTACTTAATATATAATTATTACATATTATATATGTATATATATTTATTTAATACATAGATATACTTAATCAAATATCCTTTAGAGTCAGGAACTGCTCAGATGTTACCAACATAGTAAAGAAGCCAGTCCTTTGATAGTAGCTCCAGTGTACATATTTTTGCTGAATCTGTTTTAATTTAATCTGTTTTAAATTAGACTATTTTTATTAATCTGTTAGATTGCTTATATGTTATATATATATATATTGTATGTATTATATATAAAACTTTTATTAATCTTTTAAATTAAACCTTTTGACTTGATTTAGATTTTTGGGGAGGCCTCTGCCAGTGACCAACCCCAAACATTGGAGAAATTTGTGTTATTTTTTCATCCTATAAAACAAGGCCGTTAGGGAATCTGTAATGTTGGGACTTACTCATTTCCCTTTCCCAGCTTCAGTGGGGCAGCAGTGAGGCATCACCAGGTGAACAGAGTATGAAGTGATTTTTTTCACCAGCATGTAAAAACCACTTACAAGGGAAAGCCCCCTTTTCTCATGTCTGTCAAGTCTAGGGGCACCCAGATGGCACAGTAGAAAGAGCACCAGGCCTGGAGTTGGGAGAACCTGGGTTCAAATGGGGCCTCAGACACTTCCTAGCTTTGTGACCCTGGGCAAGTCACCTAACTCCAATTGCCTAGCCTTTGCTTTTCTGCTTTAGAGTTGTTACTATGACAGAAGAGTTCCAAAGGGAAAAAAAGACTTTAGTGTCTGAAAAAAATGAAGTAAATCTAATTTATCAAGCATAAAGCTCGATTCCCATTATTCCAAATGATGCCCTAGAAAGTAGTTACATCATTTGAATTTTCACTGTGCATTTCTACTGGCTAGAACCAACTAGTATATTTTACATAATTGTAATTTCTAATATAAAAGTGCACAGCCAGATACATGTGACCACTTCCAGGGAGTCATTATTCAAAGTAATTGGGACTTAGGTGTATGCAATCCTGAAGGCATTGTTGAAAGAAACCTAGGAGACAATTCAGTAGGAGATATAAGGACTCCATACCCTCAGGAAAACCACAACTGGAAAGATAAAGACACACAACAGTTAAGCACTACAAGACTTTCAAAATAATATAGTAGAGATGAAAAGCATGAAAACATTTACTTCTCCCTCACAACTCCTTCCCTCAACACCTCAATCTGCTCCTCCAAATACATACCATCCCTCCAAAAAAAACCCAACCTAATCCTTTGTAAAGAATTTGCTTAGTTAAGTGAAATAAATTCCCTTGGTCCTGTCTGAGAATTTAGGTCTTATTCTGCAACTTGAATCCATCCCCTCTCTCTCTGGAGCTTGCTCCGTCTGTCCTTTGGACTCATGATTAGCTCATTGCATTGACCAGGGTTATCTGGTCTTTGATAGTTGTTTGTCTTTACAGCGTTGTTATAGAAATTTCCGATATAGGCATGATTGAGAGAGAGTGAGGTTAACTAGGGAAGATTCCCCAAAGGAAAGTGAGTTTTGATCTGGATTTGAATAATGATGTGTGGCCTGGAATAATAAAGAGTATCAAATAATGTTTTAAAGTTGGCAAAGCACTTTCCTCACAGCAATCTTGTAAGATAGAAGAGTACAAGCTTGAAGGATGAAGATGAGATTTTTTTTTGAATGGTTAAGTATCTTTATTTTCATGGAGTTAATTCTTCATTATCTTACTGTTCTCCAGTCATCCAAAAATTATGTTCAAACAAATGTCTGTGGAATAACACAAAATGTGACTTCTGACCCACACTAAAAAGTACCAGTATAACCACTGGATAGCAGCTTTTGGGGAATTGTTCTGTATTTGCAAAATTACTCCTGAATATTATTGGGATTCTAGAAGCAAGTGTCCAGAGGCTGCCAACGACAATTCATTAGGGAGTCATAAAGCTCTTCACTTCCCACCATAAACTCCTTGTTCAGGTTCTCCAAGTGAATCTGTGGATCTTCAGTTTGCTCTTCATCATTATTTGTGGTCCAAGCCTCCGACATGACTAGAATTTCAGCTAGATCTTTGGTGTTCTCCTTTGCAGAGGAGACATCCTGAACATTCCCATAAAATATACAGTTATAATTATATTCAAAATAAGATTCAAAATCTGACAGTAACATTTGGGAATGGGGGATAGCAGGTGGATAGTTTGTTGACTGAAGTTGAGGAGTGGTTTGTTTAGTAGCACGATGAGCTTTGTCAGCTGATAAGAAGTCTTGAAGAGAGAAGACTTGATCCAGAAGGTTAATAAAATGTTGGGTTTTTTTTTTTTTTAAGTCAGAACTTCAGAGAGAAAAAGAACCTCAGAGTCTGTCTAAGCCAACCCATACCAAAAAGTAAGACCCATTCTAACATACCTAACCACAACCAGGTCATATCTTCTGATTGTTAACTTTGGGGAAAACCTGTGCCAGTTTGGACTAGAAGAGATCTCCTTGTGCTAGACTAAAAGATGGAGGGGTTGGCCCCCAAAGAATAGAATGCAAGTTTATATTAATACGGCATAATAATTTCTATCACTACTACCTCTGAAGGTAGCCCATTCCATTTTGGGGAATCTCTAAATGTTAGGGAGTTTTTCCTTGACATCAAGCACAAATTCATCTTTTTACACTTTCTACTTTTGCCCCCTAACAGTATGATTTTCATCTTTCCAAATGTTGAAAGACAGCTATCATGCTTTTTCTTTGTTAGAATAAAAACCTTCATTTCTTTCAACTATCCTCATATGACATGGATTCATGGGTCTTTTCCATCCTGGCTCCTTTTCTGAATGCTCTCTTCTCATCAATGCCCCTCTTAAACTGTGGGACACAGAATTGAACAGAATGTACTGAGGCAAGTACAGAAGTACTTCTTGTTATTTCAAGTCATGTCCAACTATGACCTCATTTGGGGTTTTCTTGGCAAAGATACTGGAATGGTTTGCTATTTCCTTCTCCAGCTCATTTTATATATAGTTATAGTTGAGGAAACTGAGGCAAGCAGGGTCAAGTGACTTGCCCAGGGTCATAGAGATAGTAAGTGTCTGAGACTGGATTTGAACTTAGAAAGATGAGTCTTCCTGACCCCAGGACCAGCACCCTATCCTCTCACTGTGCCACCTAGCTGCCTGTAGAGGGACTGTTACCTCTTTATTCATGGAAACTATACTCACTGCAACTCCCAGATCTCATAAGCTTTTTGAAGTTGACCCCACCACTAATTGCTATTGAGATCTTTTCCTCATAAATTGATAACTCACCATGGTTCCTCCCCATCCCATACTAACAAAACTTGACTTTCCCAAACCCAATTTAGCCCTGTTGGATATCATCTTATTCTGTCTGGGTCCATGCTTTACCTTCCAGAAGATCACTATAGAGACTTAAATACAGGTCAGAGTTGGGATGAAGAACTTGAAATAGTTGACTTAGGAAGCTAATTTCAGCAGATGAGCTCATTATTGTTTATGTTAGCCCCTTTATCAAAAAGGCTCAAAACACATACTGGTTGACTGAACATTGTCTTGATATTGTTGTGCTTCTCTAGAGGTCTTTGTCCTTGGGATCAGTAAGAACCCTGGTTTTTGCTTTCACTGCGATAAGTATAGTTAATGTTTGAAATGAATGAACAACAGTGTAAGTAATGACTTTGACTTACAAATGTTGAGAGGTCATTTCTCTGGCATGTGAATGGAGATCACACTGTGCTTCCATGTTTAGGGTACACAGGTGAGAAATGTCATGCATATCCCCAAATGTGAATCAAAACCAGTCGTCCAAATGGGCTGCCCCAGAGATATGCTCCAAGTGACCTTGTTAAGATGCAGAACTAGTCAAAGCATGCACTATGACCAATGACAACAGTTGAACGGGGCACATTTAAAAGTCTGCAAAGAGCTTTTTCTATATTACCTCACAGTGGTTCTGTGAACTGAACAACTACTGTTGTTCCATGAGGCAAAGAAAGGGAGGCAATGTGCTATGGTGGAAAGAGAAATCAATTTGAATTCAGGTGATTTGGGTTCAAATATGTTCCCTGACATATAACCTGTGAAGTTTTGGGTAAATCCTCTGTGAGAGGAACAACCTCCTACTCAAAAGAATCTTGAACTCAGCATCATTGTATCAAAGGCTCTTTTTTTTTTTTTCCATTCTGGTGAGAATGGGTACCCACAAGCCAGTGTTACAAATGTTACAACCAGCAAGCAAGCGTTCCAAAAAATGGAGGCTCACAGACTCCCTTTAACCTGATTCCCTGATGCAAAGTTGGTCCCTCCCCTCATAAACCAATCAAAACAAAGATTGGGGTTTAACTAATCAATCAAACAGGAATTGGGATTTAACCAGTCAGAAGAGGAGGAGGTTATATAGTGCTCTTAAATTTCATTTCTTGTCTGTCACTTCTTATCTTGTCAGCCAGATGTACTTCCCTTAGAGGAGTCCATGCTATCTCTGTTCCCCACATCTGGATCTGTTTTCTCACTTGTGAAATGAGGAGTTAGGTCAGATGGCCTCTAAAATCTATGATCCTGAGTGACTTGGCCAAGATCCTAGTCAGTGTCAAAGCCAGAATTCAAATCAGGGCTTCTGT
This sequence comes from Monodelphis domestica, assembly GCF_027887165.1. NCBI lineage: Eukaryota > Metazoa > Chordata > Mammalia > Didelphimorphia > Didelphidae > Monodelphis > Monodelphis domestica. The sequence continues at coordinate 153,173,190 of NC_077227.1, forward strand.
TCCAAATTCTCACTTGAGCTCCTATTCTGATTCTTCCTAGGGAGGGGCCAGGAGTAAGTAGAGGCAAAGAGTGAATACAAAATTTCCCTGTTTCTTGTAATGGTTCAGTCTAATCCCTGCTAGTTTCCAAATCGCTGCCAGAGGATGATATGCACTGGCAGTCAAAGCCTTGGAGCATATAAAGTCCCAGCAGCTCTGCCTGAGCAAATCTGGCTGGTAGGTCTAACTGAGTATTGTGGGTTCCAGACTTCCCTGTAGATGGCTCCAGCTATCCACATTCTCTGACTTTTAAGCATGACTCATGGCTTTTGGTGGCCATGCATTAAAGAAAGAATGCTAAATGGTATCATTTAAACATGTGCAGGTCCTTGCATAATTGAAGGCAGTGGGAGTGAGAGAAAAGGCTCAGGTTTTAGAGACTTTACAGAATATCTTCTGTGTACCTTTCTGGGCTCAGCAAGTGTGGGAAGAATTAATGCACTTCATGTAGAAAATGTAAAGGGATGTCGGATGAGTTAGTAAGGATGATGTCAATTCCTTTGTACCTTCAAAGCAGTGAGCAGCAGCCTGCAATAGCCATCCAAGTTTGGATGACGCCTTTTGTGGTGTCATCTCCTAATTAATAATAAAAGGACTTTTTAATGAAAATTGACCTTCTTACATGATCCAAAGTCATGATTCCATTTTTATTTTCTTATTATGGAAACTGAACTGCCTTTAAGTACATTTAAATCAGGGAGAAAGAGGACTTGCTGTATATATCCTAGTGTAGAGGAATCCTTGAAAGTCCATAAAAAATGATGGAGAGGAAAATTTAAGAGTGAACCAAAAAAAAACTTCACCTCAGAAAAATCTGATATGCACTGGCTTTTGAGGGAATTATGGGAATTGAGTGAACCACACTGACTCCATCTCCTGACTTAATTCTGATCCCCTCCCCCCACCGCACTGTTAGACCTATATCTCACTTTTTCCCTCTCTTTTCTTCTTCCCCCTCAAAAATAAAAACATACCCCAAACAAAAACAAAACCAACCCTATCATTCATGGAAGCTATTCTCATCTAGTTTGTAATGGTATGAATTCCCCTAACTTAACCTTCACAGAATCACAGTTCTTGAGAACCAGAGGGGACCTCAGTGGCTTTCTAATTCAACTCCTATATGAAAGAAATCTCTACTAATAACATACTATTTAAGGGGCTATCTAGCCTCTCCAAGAAATAACTCACTACTTCTCAAGGCAGCTGAACCTACTTTTTTAACCCCTACCTTCCATCTTAGAAGCAATACTGTGAATTGGTGGTAAGGCAGAAGAACAGTATGGGCTAGGCAATGGGGGTTAAGTGACTTGCCCAGGGTCACACATCTAGGAAGTATCTGAGGCCAACTTTGAACTCAGGACCTCCCAACTAGGCCTTGGTTTTCCATCCACTGAGTTACCTAGCTGCCCCCTCAAACCACTTTTCAACAGTTCTAATTGTTAGAATTTTTTTCCTGACATCATACCTAAACTGGCCCCTATTAAACCTCTCCTCTTTGGAGCCAAACAGAACAAGTCCAGTCCCTCTTCTGTGTGACAACCCTTTGAATGCTCATGTCCTCTCCATATTAAATGTGTTTAGGTCCTTCAACTAATTCTCAGATGACATGAACTCAAAGTTCTTCCCCATCCTCTGGACACTCTCTAGCTTATCCAACGTCTTCTTAAACATCATTCCCAGAACTGAAGACCTCTTCTCCAGATGAGGTCTGACAAGGGCAGAATACCCATAGGACATTCTAACAAAAAAGAGTTTCTTAACCCAAATGAAGTTCTAATTAGTATCATATCCAAAGGACTAGAATGGTTTTTAAATGTTTTCATAGCTATACTTCACTACTTCAGGGGATGGGTACACATTCCAGCCTCTCTGCTACTAAGCTCTTTGAGAGTTAATGTGACTGAATAATCAGTCCATCAGCTATGCCCAAAGGGCTTTAAAAGACTGTCTGCCCTTTGATCCAGCCATAGCACTGCTGGTTTGTACCCCAAAGAGATAATAAGGAAAAAGACTCGTACAAAAATATTCATAGCTGCACTCTTTGTGGTGGCCAAAAATTGGAAAATGAGGGGATGCCCTTCAATTGGGGAATGGCTGAACAAATTGTGGTATATGTTGGTGATGGAATACTATTGTGCTAAAAGGAATAATAAAGTGGAGAAGTTCCATGGAGACTGGAACAACCTCCAGGAAGTGATGCAGAGCGAGAGGAGCAGAACCAGGAGAACATTGTACACAGAGACTGATACACTGTGGTACAATCAAATGTAATGGACTTCTCTGCTAGCAATAATGCAATGATTCAGGACAATCCAGAGGAATTTATGAGAAAGAACGCTATCCACATCCAGAGGAAGAACTGTGGGAGTAGAAGCACAGAAGAAAAACAACTGCTTGATCACATGGGTCAAGGGGGAAACGATTGGGGAGATAGACTCTAAAGGATCACCCTGGTGCAAACATCAATAATATGGAAATAGGTCCTGATCAATGACACATGTAAAACCTAATGGAATTGCATGTCAGCTATGGGAGGAGGGAAGGAAAAGAACATGAATCATGCAACCATGAAAAAATATCATTAATTAGTTAAATAAATTAACTAAAAATATACTTCACAGAAGATAAATAAAATGGAAACTTTTGCTATTATCCTAAAAAAATAAAAATCAATCCATCAGCCTCTGCATCTAGGTCACCCAGGCATACAGTCCATCACTGGGCATATACTAGATGCATTTTCCATTTGAAAGCCATTCTCAAAACTTGTTGGTGCTACTCTTCTCACAATTCCTTTCTCCTTGGAGATTTTTGTATCGATCTTAGGATATTAAAACTGGAGAGAAGCTTACATCTTATGATCCAATCCTGTCATCCATTCAGCAAACATTTACTAAATACCTAGGTTGGGAAAGGCTCCAGATACTGAATTAGGGAGACAATTGAACCATTATATCTTATTGTAATGTAAAAGGAGACCTACCAGAGAAGATCCCAGCCCCTGTAGCCTTGGGAAGCCTACCTTCAGAAATCTGCAATGATGTGGATGGCAAGGGCTGGGCTCTTCCAGCTGTCAGTGACTGTTTCCAGTTAGCATACTATGTAATAAATGAAAGGCAAAAAAGGACCTGAGCTAGAATTGGGCTTGCATGCAAAAGTTCCCAACTCTGTTGAAATTTGTTCTTTCTTTCCTCCTTGTTGGCCCCAAGGTTTAGGGACAACTCCCTTACCTCCAGAGGACCAGGCGGGATGGGAGCTGGGACTTATCCTCAGCGGCCTCCCCAGTATGTTTGTACTGGGAATGGGGCCACCTCTTGTTTATGTCTTCTTTTCTTTGTTGTAGGGAATTGTGAGCTTTGAAAGGCTGGAGACATAAAGGTCCAGAGATAGGCCATACCAGAGCTGGTGGGCAGCTGGGCCTAGAGCACCAGGACTGCCTGGAAGAGTGATTTGTTTGACCCAGACCATCACTGAAACTGTGCCCTGCAGCAAGGGAGCACCTGAAAGTGTCTATTTTCAGAAGTTAACCTGATAGTGTGATGTTTTGAGGTAGTTATGTTAAATTCAAACTTAAGGAGAGAGCAATGTGCTTAGAGTAAGGAAGAGCAGAGTTCAAATATGGCCTCAGACACTAAGTTATGTGACCCTGGGCAAATCACTCAGCTCTGTTTGCCTCAGTTTCCTCATCTGTCAAATGAGCTGGAGAAGGAAATGGCAAACCACGCTAGTATCTTTACCAAGGAAACCCCAAAAGGGGTCCCAAAGAGGCAGATATGATGGAAAATGACTAAACAACATCATTGTATTTTTACTTATTTTGTTCACTATTTCCCAATTAAGGGCAGATAAGTGGCATGATGGATAGAATACCCGGCCTGGAGTTGGGAGGATCTGGTTAAATGTGACCTCAACCACTTTCTAACTGTATGACCCCATTTGCCTAGTTCTTTCCCTTTCTGACTTAGAATTATTACTGAAAGAAAGGTTAAAAAAAAATCCCAATTACAATTTAATCAAATTCCTGCTAGGAATGTTGCAGGCCAGTGTCTGACACCTTTGTGGTGGAACAGGGGGTCATGCCATGCAAACCTTAGACTTCTATGCAAAAGTTAGTTACTGTTCTTTCCAACTTGGTGATTCCGTGATTCTTTAAAGCAGTCAATTTACCAGTAATTAGATGTTGTTGGGTTAGGTAAAATGACAGCACGGAGCACAGGGGAGGTCTCCAAAAATATGAGCTTTTTGATTGGACCAAGGAAAGTACATCTGTAATTATTTCTTTTGAGCCAACACACAGGGCCTTAGTGTTGATAACAATGGACAGCAAGATGAACCTGAAAGTCCATATAATCACCCTGAATATTCAACTGTTTAATAGCTCCCCTTTGAAACCTTACTTAATCTCACTCCTAATCCCCAGCAGTTAATGTTTTCTCTCTTCTCAAATTATGTGGCATATACATAAGGTTAGATGTATTTGGCTGTGTATATATTGAATCCTGACCCTCCCCCTTTAAGAGTCTCCCCAGTAGAATGTCCTCCCGGGTAGGGATGATTCTGTTTTGGTTTTATATCACCAGAACCTACTCAAACATGGATGGTAGGCATTGAACTAATGCTTGTTTTCAGACTCCAAAGACTGAAATGGAAAATATTTTATTTGTAATCTTTTGCATGTACAATGCACAGTTTCATCAAAGTTATTAATAATACAAAGGCAATAAGTATCTGACAATGGAAACAAAAGGGTTTTTCATCATTTCTATCAGGTAGCATTGGGGAAACTGGGCAGAGAGACCTAGATCCTTATTTATAATCAGTAGAAAGCATAAGAGGGATGTAATCTTGAGGAGCTGCTTTGAACACACTGAACCCCACTGATATTTTCAGGGTAAAAGTAAAATACAGTATCTTCATTCATCATCATATTCATTACTTGGAGCCAAAGGAACTGGTATTTTAAGGGGGAGGGAAATGTCCTAAGTTTGGTGCCTACTTGCAGGAGGGATTTAATGAATAGGAAGGGAAATTTTGACTTTTTGTGACCTGATTCCCATCTCCTTATGTTTATTACTGCTGCGGGTTTGCTCTCTTTTGGAACCATGCGTTTTGTGTTTGTAGGAAGAAAAAGATGGGGGAAGAGGGGAAGGGAATGCCACTCTATCCCTACCAAACAGTAAATTTTCTGTTTTATGAATCGCCTTTGGGCCAGGTATGAAGATTGATTATCTGGTTCCAAGTATAAAAGCCATCCATAACGTGTATAAAGAATATTTGAAAGGCACTCATTCTGTTAGGGAATAATTAAACTCACTTCTGATCAGCTGCCTTGGGGCAAAACAAGCAGATCTCATCAGTTTATACTGCTCATTTGAAAAGACTGATAATTGCTCTTCCTCCAGAACAGAGTAAAGGTTCAGATTGTTAGATTGAAAGAGGCCACTGAACTGCTAAGTATCCATCCTTGGAGCCATACATCTTTCTTAGTTGCTAGGTTGCTAGCTGCTTCTTACACAACAGAACTTATTAAGAATGTGGCCATATAGGGGGCAGCTGGGTGGTTCAGTGGATTGAGAGGGAGGTCTAGAGACAGGAGGTCCTGGGTTTGAGCTGTGTGGCCCTGGGCAAGTCACTTCACTCCCATTGCCTAGCCCTTACTGCTCTTCTGCTGTAGAAACAATACACAGTACTGATTCTAAGACAGAAGGGGAGGGTTATTAAAAAAAAAAAGAATGTGGCAGTGTCCAATGTGGCTAGGAGTCCAAGCCCTACAGAAAGTGACAAGTTATTATTAGGTCTTCCTTGCAAGACTGAACTACCACGTCCAGAGTCCCACTGGTCAGCAAGAACTCTTTCAGTTTGTTTAGGCAGCCAATTAAGGAAAGGAGAGAAAAGGAATCTCAGAGATCACTTATGTTGAGGGCCCTTGAAGGGATGGAAAGTTAAATCTAAATATGGGTTTCTAGATAAATATGGGAACTGAATCCCTGTCACACACTGTCACAACTCTGGAGGAAAAGTAAGGGGACAACCCTTTCAGAAAGAATCTTATGGGGGAGGGGGGCAGTTGGGTGGCTCAGTGGATTGAGAGCCAGGCCTAGAGATGGGAGGTCCTAGGAAGGAAGAAAAAAGACAGACAGACAGACAGACAGACAGAAAGAAAGAAAGAAAGAAAGAAAGAAAGAAAGAAAGAAAGAAAGAAAGAAAGAAAGAAAGAAAGAAAGAAAGAAAGAAAGAAAGAAAGAAAGAAAGAAAGAAAGAAAGAAAGAAAGAAAGAAAGAAAGAACCTTATGAACTGGACAAGTAGACTGGCTATATTTGGTTGGTCCACTCGAGAAAATAATCACAGATATATTCACTGATTAGAGTCTGACACAAATAAAGGAGATTTATATTTCTTAGGGTTGTGTTTGTTGCAAATGCATTCATCCCCCAGTCAAGCAGAATGACAGATGAAATCTGGCTCTGGCCAAAAAAAAAATCTGCTAACTCTTTGCTTTTGTCGTTTTCCTCAAGATCCAAAGGTGATTTGAGTTCCTCTGATCTCATTTCTGTTCTGGTATGGAAAGCAACAGTGGTAAATCACATCCCCACTTCTGACATTAGAGCAAATATTTTCATTTGCTTTTTGTTTTCATCAGTGAAAGGAAACCCTTTCCCAGAGCAGATAGCAAATACTGTAAAGTCTTAGAGAATTGTTTGAGGAGACTTACCAGCCCCCAGGCTCAAAGAACCCATATGTATCAAATGTAGAACTTGACCTCTGGACATCTTGCCTGATACCAGTCCTCTACCATCTCAACCTATCTATCTACAGTCCAAAGTGTATGTGTATATATGTGTATATATACACACACACATGTATAAAAATATAAACATGTTTAAGTCTAAGAAACACAATACATCACTGTCTTAATGGAAATATACTGGATAGGGCTGTACCTAGCTAATCTTTAGTACTCAAAGGCTTGGGAACTACCTTTGAACAACAGAAGTCCTTAGATGAACTTAGATGAAAATGTACACACAACCTAGAATTTCTAGGCGAGTACCACTATCCATCCTAGGTTTATCTATCCCCTCATACATATGAAAAACACTTAAATCTTGGCCACATCCTTGCCCAAACCCAGGATCAGGGTCCCTAAACTCAGTGTTTGTTCTCTGAAAAGTCAAGATTTTACAGTTAATTAGTACGTAGGCATTAACAACTGTGGTCAGCCCTCATTTGCGTTTTTGCACAGGAAAGCATAACTTTTCCTGCCCCACATCTTCTCTATGCTATGCTATGTGTGAATAGTCTGCCATGGTACAAAAGGAATAGAATGGAGGACAACTCTTTCTGCCCAGAGAGGAAATGATTCCCGCAAATCAAACCGTGAAAAACGACTGTTCATTGTAACCTAACAGGAACACAGAGGAAAGGGAACTGGCTCTGATGTCAGAAGATCGGGATTCAAATCTTGCCATGGATATTGACTATCCAGGTAACTTTGAACAAGTCACTAATCTCCCTGGGCCTAAGTTTCCTCACCTGTAAAATTAGGAGGTGGCATTAGATGGCCTTTGTAGTACTTTCTATTCTAGATCTAATCTATAATAACAAGAGATTCACAGACCTTTCAAGTGAGGTTTAAGGAACAAATGCATTCCCCAACAAATACATTCTTTGTCGTGAGATTTAGAAGGTTATGAAAATAAGAGCAGTTACTGAAAATGTCAAGTCTGGGACTAAGGTTAGAGGTCTGTTCCCTGCTTCATTTTAATACTCTGTAGTGCTATGCGGGTCATCAAAGGGAAAGGTAAAAAAACAGATGCTCTACCTACACTCTATTTTTTAAAATAACTGGCAAGGGCATAGCAGGATACGCAAGTCCCTGATACAATCTAGTGACCCTGTAACGTTATCTTGAAGGTACTGTAGAGACTCCTTAGCAGAATGTGGTTGGGCTAATCTATCCTGAATAGTGTACTATTCTTCTCTTGAACCCCAGTAGGTGCCTGGGCACTGCAGTGGCTCCAGAACCCAGATCATTTCAGTATCTTGCCTAAATTTGTCAAACAGCTCAGTGTTCATGCTTACTGATATGAAAACTCTCCTTGTTGATGCTACAAAGAGTAAAAACTTAAAGAGTGACTTTTTACAGCTGGCTCAGTACTCGAGTCACATCAAAATAATAAGACCAATGTTGGTTGGTTGGTTGATCTGCTCTGGAGAATGCCTAGTGGCCCCCAACAGTCCAAGGTGAGGGTCTTCCCCTGGATGAAGGGCCTGGAAGAAGATCTAGTGTTCTCAGGGATTGATGTCAGCCTCCTTCTTGAGGGCAGGTTTGTAAATAACTCCTTTGTTGTCTTCTTTCTTGCTGCTAGAAAAAGGAAAACACATCAATCAACTCAGCCAAGAGAAGGAGAGCCAAAGGCATCAGGACAGATGTAAGAATGGGCTAGCAATTCTCTCTTTTAAAAAGGAAATAGGAGACAGCTGGGTAGCTCAGTGGATTGAGAGCCAGGCTTAGAGAAGGGAAGTCCTAGGTTCAAATCTGGCCTCAGACACTTCCCAGCTGTGAGTCCCTGGGCAAGTCACTTAATCCCCATTGCCTAGCCCTTACCACTCTTCTGCCTTGGAGCCAATACACAGTAATATTCTAAGGCAGAAGGTAAGGTTTTTAAAAAATAAAAAAGGAAATAAATACACCCTTACTTTCAGTCTTAGGATCAATTCTGTGTATTGGCTCCAAGGTGGAAGAACAGTAAGGGCTAGGCAATAGGGGTTAAGTGACTTGCCCAGGGTCACACAGCTGGGAAGTATCTGAGGTCAAATTTGAACCCAGGACCTCCCTTATCTAGGCTTGACTCCACTAAGCCACCTAGCTGACCCTGAGGCAATTCCATCTTGTAGGCTTTCTCCAACTTATGACTGGAATGTCTAAGCTTGGGAGAAGATACCCTAAAATAACATTGGCCATGCCATTGATTATTTTCTATAGGCATGATCATTCTTTCCTATTAGCAAGGCAGCGTAGAACAATATAAAGTATGTTTGTTTTGTAGTCAGAGGATTTAGGTCATTTTCATCTACTAGGAACATAGTGGAAGGAGGATCTAGAGTCAGAGGATGTGGGTTTAAATCCTGTCTTTGCCACTTACTATCTCTGTGACATCTTTGGATCTTAGGACTTCATCTATAGAATGAGGCATCTATAGAATGGGTGGCTCTGAGGTTCTTCCCAGACCTAAATCTATAATATTATAAGAATCTCATTTGTTTATGAAGAAGTCTCCTTGATCCCATCCCCTACCTAACCTTCCCTGGACTCCACGGGATTTCTGATATATTCTGGTGCCAAGATGAGCTAGGACCTTCTGGGGCAAGCCAGAATCTGTGTTAGCTTTTCCATAGCATCTGAGCGTAATGATACCAAACTAGCTCACCTCTTCTTCTTTCGGAGAAGCCAAATTGATAGCGCAAGGATGACAGCGACTCCTAGAACGCCAGCTATTGCCACCGAGAGGATGACTCCTGGTGATGAGAGAATCAACACAAAGTATTTCAACCTTGTTCTTCCCCTTCCCTCTGCTTAATCCTACTGTAAACAGATGTGAAGATGAACCACAATGGAAAATTACTCACACTAAGAGAAATAAATTGGAAAAATAGCATCTGATTCCTGTGCCTTTTCTTACTTAGCAAGACACAATTAGATATCCTCTAGTGAGGCATTTTAAAGAATGCAATTTCAAACTTAATGATGCTATGGGATAGTGTATCATATCTTATCTTTTCTTAGGCGTATTTGTCAGATTCAATAATATTCTGCAATTTCCATGTCTTATTATTCATAAAAATTACAAAGCAGAATTTCAAGCAAACAGAGAACAATGTGCAGCCCACTCCCAAGGTTATACACCCAATCAACAGTTTATCTTTGGCTTAGTCCATCTCTTTAGGAGATGGCTCCATATCCTGGCCAATAGTAGGCCTGGAAGAGACTCTTTGGAAATATACTACTGATTAAATCTATCATTCAGCAAATGTCTGATTGGTAAATCCATTTCAATTTAAAAATAAGACAGAATGACTCCACCTGTAAAACCCGTTAGGACATGGAAAGTATCCATAGCGACAGTACAGAAAAGCAGAGAGAAAAGATCCAAGTTGCCACAGGCAATCACAAACAGAATCACAAAGATCACTCTGCAGGAACATGCATAGTTGGCCAACCAGCCACATACCCATACTCAGTCCTGCGTAGGAAAAGTCTTGCTCTTAAAAAGGAGGGAAAAAAAAGTCAAAATTAACCCAGAGCCAAATTTTTCTGTTTGGGCTCTATGTGTTGAATGAGACTCCATCCCACCTTACTTGTAGGGAGGACTTGAGGTCATGCAGGTCTCCTTGGAATGTTTCATGGTTAGTTTTACCACTGGTGGGAGGGAATACTCTTCCAGGAAGGGAAGAGAGATTGGCATTCTTTCCTAGACACCCCTATAAATATTCCTTTTTTTTCCATTGAGAAATTGCTATATTATTGTGTTAGAAAAGATCTTCACAGGAAGTTCCCTGCTATTGTCATAAACAGTATGGTCAAAGAAGGAAAGAGATGCTCACCTGAGATCCAAGAAGGGCTAAGTTAGAAAGCAGGCTCATTTAGGAAAGTCAGTTGTCTACTTCTCTAGGCTGAGCCCCAGAGCATTTATTCTCTGCTCTCAACCAATCTTTCTCACTGTCTCTCTGTCTGACTGTCTGTCTGTCTCTCTGTGTGTCGTCAATTTCATCCACTCCTAAAGCTTAAAAAAAAGAAGGAAATCTGGCTTTCATGGTCACTTTTAGGAAGAAGATGATAACATCTGCAACCCTTCTCCTTTCCCTTGGTTTCTATCCTGGATTAGGAAGCTAAGTGAATAGAGTCAGAAAGGTCAGAAAGACCTTTGCCCAAATCCCCCTAAGATACTTAAACTCTGTGACCCTAAGCAAATCACTTAACCTCTGGGGACCTGTCTACTTGTCTATAAAATGAGGCAGTCTAGCTCAAAGATCCCCAAGATTCCTTCCAGTTCTAAATAAATAATTGATCCTATGATCAAAGAAAATCCATAGGCATTTGTATCTAGATATCCTCTTATTAGCACCTCAAACTCAAAATGTCCCCAAACTGAACTCATCTCTTTTCCCAAATCGAGGGAGGACCTGTGTTCAAATCCTACTTCAGATGCTTACTTTTTGTGTGACCTTGGGCAAATCATTTAGCTTCCCAAGACCTCTGTTTCCTCAACTCTAAAACGGCAGGCTTGGTTTAAGTGGCCCCTGGGGTCCCTTCTAGCTTGACATCGATGATCCTATCACCCTTTCTTCTTTACCTGAATGTTTCTTTCAGTAGCACTATCATTCTTCAAATCAATTTGAAATTTTGGCTCTTCCTAAGCTCTTCTCTCTCCCTTACGCTCACTTCTAATCAACTGATGATCATTTCTGCTGATTCTGTCTCCAGAAGCCTCTCCACTTCCATGGTCATTACCCTAGGTTGGGTTCCTATCACCTTTCACCTACTGTGATCACCTTCCTGTCTCCCCACCTCCAGTTTCTCCAAAATTTCAATCCACTCTTCACGAGATTGACAAACTACATGACTGTAAGATCCTTGATTTCATAGACTATATCATTTTCTATGTCTGTATCCCCAGTACTAACCGTGCATAGTGTTTTCATGCAAGTCATTGTTAGTAATATACCGCAGCCTAGTTATGCCCACCATATACCTCCTGACTCGTGAAGGAAAGAAAAAAGGAATAAGCATTTCTTTGGTACCTACTATGTTCTAAGCATGATGCTAAGTAGTTTACAAATATTATCTCATTCGATCCCCACAACAATGGGAGGAAGTAGATGCTATTATTCTCTCCTTCTTACAGCTGAGAAAACTGGCAGAAAGTGGTCATTGGACTGGTTTGCCCTTTCCTTCTCCAGCTCATTTTACAGATGAGGAACTGAGGCAAATGGGGTTAGGTGACTTGCCCCAGAGTCACACAGCAAGTGTCTGAAGTGAAATTTGAACTCAGCTCTTTTTGACTCAAGGGCCAGCATTCTTGTGCCATCTGGCCTCTCTATGAAATAACATTCATTCTTAGGTAAGCTGGAGATGCTCTTTTCAACTTCTAGATAACCCTAAGAGGCGTTCATTGGCTTTGGATTCAATAACATACTCAATTATCATACTCTTTTGCTTGGCCTAACCTAATCTCTTAAGATTATGACTTTTCCCTGAGAATTCCTTGCTATGGGGCTGAAAAATCCCCAGGGGCACATTCTTCTTCCCTCAGAAGGCAAGTTGTTGAGATGACACTTAAATAGCCTGGCTCCCTTTAGTGAGGAGCCCGCTGGGCAGCAATTCTATCTACTGGAAGGGTCCTAGTCATAAAATCCACTTAGGGCCACCCTAATTCCTCCCAACATAAACAAACTCTATACAATGTCACGTCTACTTAATAAATATGGAGGCTTTCATTCATGTCAACAAACATTTCTAAAACACACACTCTGGGTGAGGCCCTGAACAGGGGCTTCCCCTTTCTCATCTCAAAGCTGGAATCTGACTGTCCTGTCTTTACTACTGCTTTATTTTACTCTTAGTTTTATCTCCTTTAACCCGCATACGCTCCCGACCAGTCCGTGTTCCCCATGCCTAGCATTCGGGGTTTTTTCATCAGGAAAAGCAGAGATGCTAGAGAGAGATGGCCTGGAAGAGTGTCACCCACCAATCCAAGGGGGCAGCCTGCCTTGTTTGCCATTTATCCCCCTTCTGCCACCTGAATACTCCTGGGTGAGAGGCGAGAGAGAATGGGCTTCCTTGCCCAGGTCCGCTGCCCTCCTCTGGAGCTCACTGGTTTAAGGAGATGCTGTTCCTCATGGCAGGTTTTACGCTATTTCTATCACCTGTGCACTGATCTTTTGTAGCTTGTGGATCTGGCACAGTATAATTTGGGTTTTAGATTTGCTTTGAGGTTTCTAGTCATAAGGCATGGAAGGAAAAACTTATTTATGGTTTAAATTTCCCATGTCTCTGATAAAATAGCCCTTGTTTTTTGTTCTTGCATCGCAGGATCCCTATGAATGCTGAACCTTTTCTCTCCACATAAGACTATTATTGGCAAGTCTGACTGCTTGGCCAAGATCCCAAATTGGAGAATTTCTAAAGCTGTCACTCTAACAGACCCCACACCTCAATACCACAAAAAGTAGAGCGAACAGCTGAGAAATCTCAATCTTGGCTGAACAACCCAGTGCTTTCCATCCTGCCACCATATGGGTATTTAATAATCCCTTTTCAATAGCAATCAAGCTTTTTTTTTTTTTGCATATGAAGAAACTGAGGCTCTGGGAGATAAACATATTTTCCTTAAGAACACACAGTCAGACTCCATGGCTTCTCAGGAAGAAGAAACTAGCTTTATTGATCTTCCATATGAGGATCTTTATCAAGTGGTACAGTGAACAGACTGCTGGGCATGGGGTCAAGAAAATCTGAGTTCAAATCCTGCCTCAACTACTTATTAGCTGTATAATTCTGGTTGAATTAGGTAACCTCTCTATGACTCAGTTTTCCTCTTTGTAAAATAGGGATAGTAATAGTACCTATTTCCTAAGATTGTTTTGAGAATAAAATGAGATAATACTTATAAAGTACTTTGAAAACTTAGATCACTATATAAATGCAAACTATTATTAATAGTCATGTTATTATCATTATTACTACAATGCTAATACTATGCAGCATCTGTATGAATGTCTGACAAAGCTGCCCAGCTTTAGCCTACAGAAATGATTTAGAATATAAGTCCCAGAGAAATTATAATGAATACCAACAGAGACACAAAGCTAAAGAACATATATTATCAAGTTATAGCAATATTTCCTCTCCAGCCTCAAAGCTAAGCAACATAAGCAGGAATTCGGGTTCAGGAATGATGCCATATCATTTCCTGTCAAAAACCTTGAGATGAAAGACCAATATGCCATTCCCAAGCTTTGGGTCCCTTTAAGAGTCCAAGAAACAAAGGAGAGAAGACAAGCAGTTATTTTTGAGAGAAATTGAATCGTTAGGAGGAAAAAGGAGCTGGTTCACTTATATGACCTATGAAATCAGGAAGTTGGGAAAGGTAAAAATGCTCTCAACTCAGCAGAAGGGCATGATGGAGTTGGTTGGTCAAAGCATCAACATCTTGCTGATGCAGTAAGATGAGGGAGTTGAGGCTGAGCAGCCTTAATGTGTATAGGACACAACAGAGACTGGACCACACAAAAAAGGAAAGCTGTACATTGAAAAATATGTGACTAACTTCAGGAAAGGTACAAACTCAAGCAAGCTGCAGAACACTTTTAGAAGGTTGGCTGAGCCTACCACTTGCCACGAGGGCACACTGCTCACTGTTCTGTAAAACTGACTCCATGGTTACAAGAGCTGAGTTCTTCCACTGGCATCTTGCTAGGCCAAAAGAAATTGGTTAATTGGTTTATAAGGATCTTCTACAACTCCCAAGTGCAATCACAGAAAAATCCAAAAGTGGGACACGCACCTCATGACACAGCTTGTGGTTCCTGGAACAATCTGGCATTCTCTAAGAAGATCTGGTATTTGATTAAAAGGCAAAACATGGTCCTTTTCCTTTCAGAGAAATGATATTAGACCTTTCTGCAGATAATGTGGGGCATAATGATGAGGGGATATAATGAAAACAACAGGATAATTCTCAGTGACTTCCAAACGTATCACAGAATTGAATAAACTGAAGTTTGAGATTTCCAATATATCTTTTTCCAACTTAAGTCTGTAAAACCTTTGGAGAAATACACCAAATATAAGCCATAACTATCAAATGAAATACTAGTTCTCTCTCTGGATAAGTTTTTGCTAAAGAACTAAATCCAGCTCAAGAAAAACGAAACTGGGCAAATATAGAACACAGAACAGAGCTGACTTCAGAGTTTATATTGGGTCAAGTCTTCCTCAGTCACACTTCTTTAGTCCTTCACCATAATTCTACTTGTGATGCCCTATTTCTTGAAGGCTGTTCTCTTGAAGGCTACGTGAACAGAATTCAAGTTCGATAAGGTTTTTACCAAATTGGCAAAGCTTTGAAATGAGGATCAATAATGGATTGTATAACTGCCACTATAGAACCAGCCTTGCTGAGTTTGGAGGCTCATCACCATGACTGGCCACTTGTTGAATTTTTTTCAGCTTCAGGAATTTATGAAGAATGAAGCATATATCTAAGTTGTGACTCCACATTCAGTGGAGCAATACTGATGAAAAACATGGTTCCTTGAAGTGGTGACACACAAAATATTTTGTTACTTTTCAGGCAAACTATTCTATAGCATGTCTAGTCAAGAGGTTCTGCAACAGTCTCAGACTAACTCATTTACACCCAGATTTTAGGAAGATAGGCTCAGAATGGGACTGAAGCTTCTATAAAATTCTTATTGGAAATTTGTTATTTTTAAAGATAGTGAATGTCAGGATATTCTGTGGGACTTAGTTCAAGTTAGAAGCCCTTCAAAATTCCTAACAAGGGGGCAGCTGGATGGCTCAGTGGATTAAGAGCCATACCTAGAGACAGGAGGTCCCAGATTCAAATCTGGCCTCCGACACATCCCAGCTCTGTGACCCTGGACAAGTCACTTGAACCCCATTGCTTAGCCCTTACCACTCTTCTGCCTTGGAACCAATATACAGCATTGATTCTACGATGGAAGGTAAGGGTTTAAAAAAAAGTTCCTAACAAGTTCAGGTTAGTAGTCAACCATCTCTATAGAGACAAAGGGCATTTGTGGTGACAAGACTGATGGAAGGTAGTATAAGAGTCCAGTTTTTTTCCCTCTTTCCAAGTCAAAGCATCAGAAAAACATTTCAAGGTCAGTAGGAAAATTATCTGAAATCTGTAAATGTAATAAAAGAGAATTAGGTAAATTTAAGAGCCTTATGGAGTTTCCAAGTAATTTCTAAATGACAGGGTCGTTTTAACACCATTAACAAAGGGATACTCTTTAAAACAACACTTCAATCAAGACTAAAGTTTGAATATTGGAAAAAATTTGTATTTAAGATCAACTTTCCTCATGGATACATATTAAGGAGTGAGGTGGCTCCTAAAATTTACTCTCTCCTGCAGTGCTTACCCACTTAACTTTGCGCCCCCTTTCAAGAATCCAGAGCAAGATGGCCAACAACCGAGGGGCCTTCTCAGGGCATCTTTTCCACTCAGTGAGCTGTATTTCCTTGGCAATTCTAGTATGCGTAGTTGGGGCTCAGGAAATAAATGTAGCAATCATTTAAATTAAATTCTTCCTTTGCCTCTGGGAGTATTTATCCATTGTTCCCTTACTTTTTGACTTCTATTTCCTGGTTTAAGTATCTGTCATGTGATGATTTGAACTCTATGGATAATATCAAGGACTTTTAGGCACATCCCAACCTCTGTATGATTTATAATCTTAGAGAGTTGCCTGAGGCTTATGTGACTTGTGCAATGGACACATAGCTTATAAATATCAAAGGTGGAATTTGAGCCCAGATCTTTTTTATTCCAAGTAAAATTAAGAAGTTTGTATTGTTTTTAATCTACCGTGTTACAGTCTCTCTAATTTGAATCAAATTCAGAAAAAAAATTGTGATGCACTAATTACCACCAAATGTTCTTTATTTACAAATCATGAAGTCCCACGACACACAACTTCAAAAAATGTATAACTTCACAAACAAAATATGATAACATCAATTAAAGTGGTTAAATTCCCTGACAATTCCAAAATTAGCCATCTTAGCGGTTTTTTATGTTCTCTGGGGAGTGTTTTGCTGTTAGATTTTTAAGGAATTGCAGGATTGTTAAGGGCTAAGCAAGACTGAATTTCACTAACTTTTACTAAGCCAAGCTGCAAACTCAGTTCACTCTGAAACCATCTCTCACCTTATTCGTATTCTCAGTAAAGCTGTATTAAGAATAAATTTCTCTTTTGGCAAGATTTTACAGCTTCTCTCATAAACCTACTAACACTGAATATAAAATGGTTGACCGAAGTCCATCTGGAAATATGGGCATTAGCATTTTAACTATTGTTTCACAGATTTAGTTTGGGGAAGAAATGGATTCATGTACTCTGTATCTCATTTAGCCAGGCTCTTGCCTCTGCCATAAATTACATTTAACAGCAGCACCCAGCAGCAAGCAAGCTGAAGAACATGGTTATAGAAACTATTGGGCCCTCTCAGTCATGTTAACTTATGTACTTAACATTTTGACTGCTCCTAACATATGAAAACAAAGCACATTACCATCTTTTAAGCTGATAGTTACTTTGCTTTGTTTGCCTTCCCTCTTAGACCCAATGCTGTGGTCCTTGGGCCAAAGAGTCTCCAATAGAACTTGACCAAAGCCCTGGGCCCCCAGTTTAACTCCATTTGCTTCAGTTCCTCATGTATAAAATGAGCTGAAGAAAGGAATGGCAAATCATTCCAGTATCTTTACTAAGAAAACTCTAAATAAGGTCATGAAGAGTCGGACATGACTGAAAAATGACTCAACATCAAAAACACCGATGGAGACAAATATTATATCTTTTTTCCAGCCTTACATCCTACTGATGCCTAAGGAAGGGAGCAAAGAAAACATCTAGCATGATTCTTACCTAAAGTTATTATTTACAAACAAGTAAGGATTTGGTAGAAAAGATATAAGGAATAAGAATGGGAAGGGAAAATTGGTGAAAATAATAGAAGATTTAAAATCCTCTGAAATTAGGCTCTGGGCTCTTAGAATTATTATTAGTAGTCCAGACCAGAGAATTCCTTATTATGAAGGGCACTCAAAGTAGAAACTCTCTCCACTGATATAGATAAGCAATTAGTCTGTACTTTATAGCCTTAAAGGAGTTATAATTGGCTTATGATCATAGAACCACTATGGATCAGAGGCAGAAATTGAACCCGTCTTCCTAATTCCAAGGCCAGCCCTCTATCTTGGACATCATGTGATTTCTCTATTAACCATTTGTCTTAAGGTTTTGTGAACTAGATCTTTTCTCACTATTTCTTTTATCCTCACCGTCTTCTCCAATTATACTTTTAAAAATTGCTTCAATCTTTCTATTCCTTTTCAACATTTACCACGTTATTTTGAACATAGTGAGCACTTAAGAAATGCTTGCTGATTGTTTAAATGCTAAATGTCAACAAATTCTTCATTTTGTTCCACAGAAACAGAAGTGTTTATGCGTATCATGGTAGGCTGTAGATTTTTTTTTTGTGCTGTATTCTGTTGGCTCCTTAGAGCTGAAAATGTTTTTTAATGTTTCTGAGAAGCCAATTTATGAATAACCACCCGAATAAAACTATAGATTCTATACTACAGGTTCAAACTATAGATTATAAGCTTCAAACCATAGATTATAATCTTCTGGAGGGCAAGCTTATCATGCCTTCGACTTCTGTATACTTAACAAGTATAGTACAGGGGGCCCTGGGAACCCTTGTTGATAAATTAATTTTTACACTAGCATCTCAAGCTTTCTAAAAACTATGAATTAAGAAAAAAAATTCTCTCCCTCTTCTAAGGACTGCCCTCCATGACTAATTGCTCTCACTCTAGCTGTTTTTAGGTCCATAGCTTTTATTAACTTCTCAGGCAAAAAGACATAGATTTAAATGTATCTGATTACAACTGTGAAATATTTCTCCATTTAATGGTCCAGGCTGCTGCTGATCACTACTAGTTTGTGATACTTTTCTATAAGTAGACTTGCACTATAAAACAAAAACTGCCCAGGGGCTTGTGATGCTGGATTTTACTGCTTTAGGTGGTAGGGAGTCTCCTGAAAAGAAGTAGCAGCTTCCAACAGGTTTTAGGTTTCATACTTCTGATACTGCCTCCTAATAAATACTGGAAGGAGCAGCCCTCCTAATAAGTCTGTCTTTAAAAAATAGAATACTGGAAGAATGAAGTTTCTGGCCAAGTTTCTATAATCCATCTTCCACTGTACAGGATGGTCTGTTTCCATCCTAAGAGTGTTTAGAGCCAGCCTGGGTTTTCTAGCATTTACAGTGGAGCTACGCATTAGCGAAAGTGGCAAAGCTGTATCGGGGTCTTCATTTTGCTTTGTTATCAAAAGCAGATCTGCCTCCTTGCACCTGGTGCCCCAAGGGCTTCCACCTCTGCCATAGGGTCACCCAGCAGACTCCCAATGGGATACGAAAGCACTTTCTATCAAGCTTCACTAATGTGCCTGCATTTGACGCAGTGACCTTAGACCTGGGGCAGGTCTAAGAAGATGGCTAATTTTCTCCAATATCAATTCAGCATTATGGAGCAATGGTTACTTTTAGATGTCAAACCCAAAGTCCTGCAAGATTTCTTCTGATCCTCTGTATTTGCCCCCATAGGGTGTCCCTGCAATGTAAAATTAAGTTTGGATTCATAAATATTCACTTTGCCTACCCACATGCAGTTCAACATGGAAGACATCTCAGGGAGGGAAATTTCCTAATGAGGACAAGGAAGATAAAGTAGTTTATGTTGGTTTAAGTATCTACTGTTCATAGAATAATTTACCAGGATCCGATTTTATCTAGCTTGACATATTTTCCTATCTCAAGGGGAAATTTTGAGTTTTTACTTAATTAAAAAGCAAATAATCTTTGAAGTTTTAACACTCAGAGATACTTAATGAAGAGTTCATTTAGGGGGGAAAAAAACAGACTCGAAAAAAGTAATATCCTGGCAGGAGCTAATGCCAGGCAAATCACTTTCAATTTCCTGAGGTATCCCAAACTCAGTTATTATAATGCAGAATTACTTTCTTAAGAATCATTGAAGTTAGTAGATGGAATTTTCCAGTGGAGGAAAAAAGAGGGGATATTATTGCCTGAGGTTACAGAGATGAGAATTTAGGAGACTGGCACTCTGCCTGCCTCTTAAGAAACAAAAATAGGTTTTTCTCAATATACCTTAAACAGAACAAAATATAATTGACTAATTAGAACCTACTTAGCCAGATCCCAAAGCTCCTACTTTAGAACATTTTCCAGAAGGTGCTTTTGAAAAACCCATCATCTGTTCAGTTAAACCCAGTAGGTAAATGTTATCATCTCAGCATCAAAGAAAAGAGTGCTGCCAAGTGAGAAATACATTAAGATCTGAAAAGAGGGGTCTGGTTTTCTAACAAAGAATCAATAGTGTCTTCTTTGTATATTCATGAAAGCTTCACTATTCCACAAGAGGCTTACAGGTACGCTGGACAGAAAAATTAGAATTATCCATGAAAATTGTCCTGCCAGTGATTTCCAAAGTGGGGAGATTAGCTATAAATATCTTCAGTTAGAGAGGAAGATGGCAAAAGGAAGTATGAGCCCCAGCAAGACCCTCCTCCTGTAGTTTTACATCCTGGGCGAGGCAGGGATTGATATAGATGGTAAATTCCATTTTAAAAAGACAATGTGCAGTCCTATATTATTGTCACTTTAAATGAGACAGATCCAGTCAGAGTGACACTTAGGAGCAGGCATATGGGGCCCTTGTCTGTAACAGACAAATGAAAAATAGACTGACAGAAATTACTTTTAAAATCTGAGGTATCATAAATAACATCCTTCAAAAATATATTTCTCTGCTGGAGAACACCAAAGGCAGATTACATCAATGATCTCTCAGAAGCTGCAGGATATGAGTCAGGGAGGGTAGGTGTTGGTAGGGCAGGGATTTTTAACCTGGAATCTACGAATTTGCATTTTTCTTAATGTTTTGTCCACTGTATTTCAATAGAATTGGTTTCCTTTATAATTTTGTGGATTCATATTTTATACATTAAAAAAATTGAGAAGGGTTCCATAGGTTTTACCAGACTGCCAAAGTGGTCTAAGACAACAACAACAACAACAACAACAACAACAACAACAACAACAACAACAACAACAACAAAAAGGCCCAGGAGTCTCGGTTTTAGACTTCCATTAAGCTTGGACATTATGGTTGGATGCTTAAAAAAACCGAACTCAGTTCTTCTTCATTATAGCATGAGAAGTAAAAACAATTAAGTTCCCTTAAGTTGAGATATATGTCTTTAAGCATGCATATGCTTGTGAAGGAGCTCTAAGGAAATTTGGCAAGAAGGCAGCGGATGATGAGCTTTGTTGATTTGAAGGACCCTGATAAATATTATTAACATCTTTACTATGGGTTATGTTCAACCTGCTAGCACCATGTACACCGTGAGCACTCAAACACGAATTGTGGAAGAGATGGTAGTGAATCTCAGCTGATGGTGATGGCAGCCCCAGAAGGGAATATGGGGCAGAAAGCAAGAATCTCAAATCAAAAGTCAGCCTTCATTTTGTTAATATCTCATGAATTAAAAGAATTCCTTAGATTTCCATGGCAGAACAATGGCTTCAAGGGTCAGTCCTTGAGACTAGGGGCAACCCAAGAAAGGCTCCCTTCTGAACTACCTAAGAAAGTCTTGGGTTATTTATTTGGAATTCCTGATTGATGCTCTATTAACACAACTGGAAGGTGAGCAATTGAGAGAAAAGAAGGGGAAATTTCAAGTTTGCTAGGGCTTCACAAAATTGTTTCTCAGGGTTCAGAAAAGTCTACTAAGCCAATCCTACTTTTCTTAGTTCATCTTCTAATGAAGTCAGACAGCTGTGGAAACAACAGGTTCTTTGCCTCCCTGAGAAGAGAGGTCTCTCCATCATTCTCCCTTCCTCTCCTCCCCCACTGAAAAAAGCTACATCACATTACCTTGGTGGAAGGAGACACGTACAAGCCTTTCATCAAACTTTTGGACTCTTCGGAAATTGTTGACCATTTCCAGAGGTGAGGGGTCATCTATATGGGTGCAATATAGAGCTGTCTCCAGAGCCAGCAGCTGCAAGGGGGAAGAGACACACATTCTCAACTTCTACTGCTACTGTGAGGAACAAGGAGCAAAGAAACACAGGCTTTCCTTCTTCAGATCTCTTGGGCACTTGTTTGAACATGGATGTCCTCTTTCAAAGCTAGAACTAGAAATAAGAAGGAGGATATCTACTCTTCTAACTCTTACCAACTCTGCCCTTCAAGCTAATATTGAGTACTGAGGATCTTCCAGTGAGGAAGCCCTGAGAGGCTCAGGAAAACAACTTGCTCTCCAGAGTAGTGTATTGTGGAAGATTGATTCAAAAGCAAGTATTTTCAATTTAGAAAAGCAAAGGTCTATTTTCTGCCCCTCTAACACTTGGCTGTTCCTCTGTCTCACCAAAAATCATTATTGATTTGACCCTCTACTTGTTTTCTCATCTCTACTATACTTTCCAAGAAGAATTGATTTTTCAATAGTTTAGAATATTTGTTTATTTTATATATCATATATAAATATATCTTATAATAGTTTTATATAAATATTCTATTTTATAATCATTTTCTATTTTATGACTTCTTATAGTTTAAATGAGATCTGAATATGTATGGTTTTAGGTGATATGGAGGAATATACTCTGGTTATAAAATTATAAGATAATGGATTTAGATCTACCAGGGACATTAACAGTCAGTCAACAAGTCTAACCCTTTCATTTTACAGATAAGGAAACTGAGGACCAAAACTAATTGATTTTCTAAAAGTCACATAGCTGGTGAATGTCTAAGGCAGGATTCAAACTTGACTCTTCTGCATTACCTATATTTAAAGGACAGAAAATCCAGAATTGTAACAAATAAGGCATCCCCTTGTTTTCCAATCTTTTGTCACCACAAAGAGAGCAGCTATAAATATTTTTTTACTTTAACATTTTTGTCATTTAATGGTTTCATTCATGTCCATTTTTTGTGTCCCCATTTGGGGTTTTTTTTGGGCAAAGAATTTGTTACCACTGGACACAAGAATTCTGCTTGTCAATTATATAAGATTTCACGAACCTATGAAAATTGTGCAACCTCTTTCAAGGAATTTTTTAAGTTGTGAAATTATTGTTTCTCTATAGGATCCACTTAATAACATTTTCCTTTTCTTTATTCCTTCTTAAGAATTGTTACTGAGAGAATTGAGAGTTACTGAGAGGGGAAAAAAAAAGACATACTCTGATAAGCATTTGTGATTCTCGTTTTTGTTTTTTCTGCTCCTAATACCACTTTTGTGTATAGGAAAAAAGAGAGACACAAGTGTGTTGTTCTGATTTTACTATGATTTTCATTAACTTATGCAAATGATGAAATATCTTAGTCTGCTAAAAACTAAAGCGTGGCATACGCCCTAGAGGGGCACCTAAGTTACCTGCTCCTTGGAGATTTGGACAGGGTTTCGGAAAACAGTCCAGAGCACAGTGGGGGAACAAGGCGGAGTGGTCAGAGAACCTTGATAGCGGTAGTATTCATGTACGTTCTCAGGAAGAAGGTCTTGGATATTAAAACCTGGAACTTGAACTTTCTGATCTGAAGAAAACACAGTGAGGGAGGGGGAGTTTGGTATCAGCATCTCCACAATTTATAGAAATGTTCTTCTGATAATACCCTGGACATATTTCAGTCTCCATTACCTGCTCTATCGCTGCTGACTGCCCCCAAAATTTACCACTAACTTCCTAATGATAGCTGGCATTTATACAGCTCTTTACAATTTGCAAATGCAAACTAGATCACAAATTATATCATGTCATCCTTATAACAACCCTGTATAATAGGTCCTATTATTATTTCCATTTTACAAATGTAGAAACTGAGTTTCATAGAGGTTAGATGACTTGCCCAAGTCACATAACTAATAATTATCTGAGGCAGGATTTAAACCTGGGTATCTGACTCTGAATCTAATACACTTATACAGCAGAAATGTCAAAAACCAGAGCCAGAAGGCCATAAGCGCCCTCAACATTCCCAAGTTTCACCCCAGCCAAAATAAAATGTAATTGGGAAATATTTAAATAAAATAAATAGATAAAATATAATAAATAAATCAATAAAATATATAAATCAATAAATAACCAAATAAATAAAAATATAATAAAAACAGATAATGTCACTACATGGCCAGCAGGGATGATGATGTAGGGTTTAATGGTCCTTGTTTCTGTCTGAGTTTGACACTGCTGCTATTTGCTGTGCTTTGCATCTGCCTCTCCACAATCTCACAAACTCACCATTGCCTCACTGCCCACCCTTCAGACTTCTCCTGCTCACCACAACATTGGATTCTGTCCCAGTACTCAAGTTCTGACAGATGAGCTTTTCCTTGATCTTATAAGGAACCAGACCTCTATGTCCCTCCCTGTCACCTCCTCATCAAACTGCGTCTCTCTCCTTTCTCCATTTCCAGCTCCCCATCACGTATTGTCTTCTCTCCTTCTTCTCTCCTTAGAATGTAAGCCCTTTGAGTGTAGACAGGGTCTACCAGCTTTGTCTGTTTCTCTGCCTCTGAAATTATCTGCCCCTGCCTGTTGTCTGCAAGCTTCTGAACCAGGATGGAGCCACCTGAATTTTTCTTAATGTCATACAGAGGTGGTTACATTCTGCCCCCAGAAAAAACTGAAGGATCAAACAGATGATCCTTGGTCCACTTACCTTTGTATTTAACATTTTGAAGGTGGCTGAAGATGTTGTCATAAGAGGGACTGAAGGAACCAATCTGCAATACATAGGACATGGTTGAGCTACTTGGATGGATGGAAGGAAGATTCCGGCTGGAGGAGTGTAAATTATCAGGTCAGAGCAGGGTTTCTTACCCTTTTTTGTATCAGGGACCCCTTGGGCAGTCTGGTGAAGTCTATGGACCCCAGGATGTTTTTTAAATACATATTCAATAAAATACACAAGTTCACATATAAAACCAGCAGCATTGAAATACAATTATCAAAATATATTTATGGACTTCAGGTTAACTACTGGATTAGAGGAAATTCCCAGTCATTAGTCATTTAAGCTTTTTCTTAGCAGCTTTGATCTCCCGAAAGATCCACTTTGATAGAACAATTAGGGGGGTCATTATATGAGATATTTTGATTACTAAAGCACTGCCACCGAGTTCCTGCCATTCTGCTTCCCTTCACAAGTCACTATCCTTGGTGTTTCTAAAGCACTCTACTCAGTGCTAAATCACACTGCTTTACTTTACTATAATGCTGTAAAAATGGCAACCAAGAGGAAAATCTAACTCAGAACTTGAAGGTTTGGGCTTCTTCTAAATGTCCCAGAACTAAAATTCATCTAATAACTTCCTATTTAAGAGGTCTCAGTAAAGTTCCATTTAATCTTCTCCCTGCTTCCCTTACTCTACCTCGCCAGTATAAAAGGATAAAATTGTTACTGCTAGAGCTCCCCCACAAAAGAAAATGTTAGTACTTTCAGACTGAGAGAATCTTCTCAAAAGAGAGTATCTTCTACGTCACATAGGCCTTTTGTATCTGAAGAACATACAACACAGCCAACTGAACCTCTGAGGTAGGAGTTCAGAGGCAAAATTGACAAATTTCAGCTCTTATTTGTACTTGATACCACATTTGAAAACTCTTTAAACTAAAAGATGGCAGGGGAGGGCTCCAGTGACGCTTCTTACCTCAATAAGAACAGCCAGAACAGCTAGTCCTTCTGGCTCGTCCCTAGCTGTGACCACATCAGGGTATTTGTCCGAGTTATAATGGACAATATGTAACTATAATGGAGAGAAAAAGCCAAAATGTCAGTGTTAGAGAACATACAACTTTTGTTCCTGTAAGAAGTCTTGTAAAAGCTAAACCGTTTTGGAGAAATTCCTTTCTTCAGGCTATGATTAGGTATTTTTGATCCCATGGCACGACTCTGTTTATTATGTAGTCCCTTCAAGTTCAGTCACTCCGGAATACCACTTAATCCAGAAATGCTCAAGGACTGAGATAAGAACCCTCCAACCATCAGTTTGTTTTCACTCAGCTTACAAAGCCAGTATTTTGCTTGTAAGCTATGAAAACACAGTTTTAAAAGAGTTTAAGTCTTTATCAACAATATTCTAAGATGCCACAGAAATAGGATATTACTCTATGAAAAATATTTTCTTCATAAAATGAACTATAACATTTTGTAATTTCCAGTGGGAAAAATATTTTCCCTATTAAAATGAACAAAACACATTTTTATGTCTATTCTGAGAATTTTACCTTCTTTGTGGCTGCATTTTATTCACAATTATCATCAAGATTATTTTCCACAAAAATTGATATTAGTAAATTATTTGGATTTTTGCCTCTTAAGGCTTTGGCAAACATTGAAATTGTGTCTCTGAGTATTTTCCCATCTTTTTCCTCCTCTCTGCATCTCACTCTAATTGGCTCTAATGCAGAAATTTTATGTGAGTATAGAGGTTATATTCAGCAAATATAATGTTTCTTGATTTCAATTTTAAAACTGGATAAGTAGAATGTAGAAAAAGTGAGGTGGTAGGGAGAATATTGTCCTTGGAGTCAGGAAGTCCTGTGTTTGAATCCCAACTCACACTTTCTGAGCTGTGTGAGCCTGAGCAAGTTATTTATTTATTGCCTCTCCCCACACACATGCCTCCTTAACAATTCCCCTTAACATACATTGTGCCTTTTCTCTGATGATTATCTCCAGTTTATCCTTTATGTATCTTGTTTATACAAAGCTGTTTGATGTTTGTCTCTTCCACTCCAGAAGGGCAGCCAGCATCTGCCTTTCTTTGAGTCCTAAGTACTTAGCACAGTGCCTATCTAGAGTAGGTAAAAAGCTTAAAAGCTGCTTGGTGAATGACTGACCTCAGCATTCTCATGGGTTAAATGGCTATAATAACCGCAGCTCCCTCCCTTGCAGGGCTGTGGTGAAGACCTACTGAGATAACATGGAAAGTGCTTTGCAAACCTTAAGGTGCTATACAAGTGCTAATTACTTTTATCATAATAGCATTGGATTAAAGGGCCCCTAAGATACCTCCTAGCTCTAATAGTTTGAGTCTTTGAGAACATTTGACCTCATCTTCCCTAAATTAAAAAAAAATAAATGAAACTTAATTTTTTTGGCTTTAAAATTTTTTAAATTTATTTTAAAAATGTTTTTCCATATTTCCATGATTCATTTTCTTTCCCTCCCCTCTTCTTCCCCCCTCCAGAGCTGACAAGCAGTTCCACTGTTATCACTTGATATCTATTTCCATATTATTCTAAATGAAACTTTAAAAAACGTTTTTGTTGTTCAATTGTGTCCAGCTCTTCATGACTCCATTTTGAGGTTTTCTTGGCAAAGATCCTAGAGTGGTTTGGAATTTCCTTCCCTGGTTTATTGTACAGATGAGGAAATTGAGACCAAAAGAGTTAAGTGACTTGCCCAGAGTCACACAGTTATTAAGTGTCTAAGGCCAGATTTGAACTCAGGAAGATGGGTCTTCTGGACTCTAGATCTGGCACTCTATCCACTGTACCACCTAAATGCCCCAAATTACCTCTTTCCTATGGGTCAACTTACACAGGAGAGAAGCGGTTTTCTCCTTGGTCTGGTTACCTCAAATACCTTCCCTGTGCAGGACTTAGCCTGTGGCAAAGCCCTAGATCAGCTCAGCTCTGTTTCTTCTTGATTTGGCAAAAGTGTCCTAACTGCTTTGGTTCACTGGGCTAAGGGAACAGAAACTTCTGACTACAGCAATTACACTCTGGGTTAATACCATTAAAGGATTTCATTTAAAAAGAAAAACCACCACACATGAAAAAATAACAATACTCAATTTCTTTTGGGCTTGATTCCTTCATTAGGCTTACTTCTTGATTCCCCCCCCACATTATTTTATTTATTAATTTTTGGAATATTTTCCCATGGTTCCATGATTCATGTTCTCTCCCTTCCCTCTTCTGTGCCCCCCTCCCAGAGCTGACAAGCAATTCTACTGGTTTATATATGTCTTATTACCCAAAACCTATTTCCATATTATTCATATTTGTAATAGAGGAATCTTTTAAAAACCACAAGATTTATTTTATTTTATTTTTTAAACTCTTACCTTCTGTCTTAGAATCAATACTGTGTACTGGTTCTAAGGCAGAAGAGAGTAAGGGCTGGACAGTGGGGGTTAAGTGACTTGCCCAGGGTCACCCAGTTAAGAAGTGCCTGAAGCCACTGCTTTTTTTAAAATTGGGATTTCTCTGGTTAGTTTTGGGTCCTGCATCCTTTCCTGGGTGGCTCAATAAACCTCCCACTCTGTGAATATTATACTACTTAATATTAATAGTATTTAGATAAGATCTGGGGCTCAGATGAGAATCTGCTAATAGGCATCAGGAATTTTTAATTTTGGAAATAATCTTTGCTTGAATTTATTGATGAAGATTAGGTTTCCCTTAAGGAGGAATTGCCATTAAGAGTAATATTTATATAGTTCTTTAAGGTCAGTCCATCAGGCTTTTATTTTTATCACTACAACAGGGAGTGTGTGAGGTGTTAGAAAAAAAGACAAAAACAGTGCCTGCCCTCCAGGAGCTCATAATCAAATGGGGGGAAGACAGTGTGCAAATAAGTATGGATGTCTGAGATAAATGAAGGTAATCTTAAAGGAAAGGCATTGGAGCAAGAAGCTTGTCTGACACGTTCCAGGCAGATTGTATCTAATAGTTTAGAGAGCTACTTTCAGGAAATAGTCCATGTGATATATATCATTTACTCCATTTGACCACCTCCCAGTGTTCCAGGGGCAATGTTCCCATCGTATCTTTCCAGATGCCCAATTTTCTTAATCTAATCCTGTGCAGCCAGTAAAAAGAACAAAACCAAAGCTAAAAAAGTTTTTTTTTTAAATTCTTACCTTCTTGTCTTAATTCTAAGAAAAGCAGCAAGAGCCAGGAAACTGAGGTTAAGGGACTTGCTCAGGGTCACACAGTTAGGAAATGCCCGAAGTCACATTTGAATCCAGGACCCCTGACACCAAGCCTGGTGGTCTATCCACTAGCTACCTAGCTGCCCCAAACAAAAAAAAGTTTGTAATTGAGCTAGCTAAACAGATCAGCCTTTTGGTCTGAAGGTTCTTTTCTGGATATAAATCTGCTTTTCAGGTTAACATATAACAAAAGTTTGCAATCCTTAATTAGTGACTTATGTGTCCTTTTTTGGTCACCCAAACAGCAATCAAATTTCTGGACCAAGTAGTTCTCCTAAATAAAGTCAGGGATAAAATATACTCTTTAACTCCATATCATCGATATGACCTTTTCTAAAACAACTCTTGAGGGGCAAAGGGATGAGATAGAGAATAATTTAACCCCTTCTGTGCCTTAGGATATTTGAATTGTTTGTTGTTCAGTTGTTTCACTTTCTCCGATTCTGAACCCATTTGGGTTTTCTTAGTGTTCATGTCTAACTCTTCATGACCCCATTTGGGATTTTCTTGGCAAAGATACTAGAGTGGTTTACCATTTCCTTCTCCAGCTCATTTTACAGATGAAGAACCTGAGGCAAACAGGATTAAATGACTTGCCCAGGGTCACACAACTAGTAAATATTTGAGGCCAGATTTTAACTTGGGTTTTCCTGACTCTGAACCACCTAGCTGCCCTGTGTCTGAATTGCAAGGACACTTAAGGTCCTGTTGCTATATTTCATCATTTTTTGAGCCCGTTTAAAAGTACTTTTAAAAAGATAAGCTTGATTGGTATAACTTGTATCACACTATTCACTGTGTTGGGAGAAGGGGATAGGGAAGGGAGGAAGAGAGGAAATCTGAATCCTAAAATGTCAGAAAACAATTGGCAAAAACTTTCTTCATGTAACTGAAAAAAAATAAAAAGAAAAATACTTTGGGAGAAAAAAACCTTAAGTTTAAATAATATGATAATATTTGCATATGATTATACATGACATTACCATATATAATAATTTGATAAAAATTAAAATTTTTGAGAAAAAAGATAAACTTGATCATAAAAGACATTTTGACATGTAACTAACAGTTAAAATTAAATGTTTCTGAGACTTGTTTGCCACTCAGAATGCTAATTAAGAAAGAAATTTCCTTAGTATTAGGTATATATTTGTTATCTTTAGCTGTCACAGTGTCTTGGCTCTAACCCCAATTAAATTTTCTATGTGCAAAAAATTTAAAGTATTTTGTCCTACTGTAACTACTGTAAGGGAAAATAGCATAAAATTGATCTTCTTCCTTTTATTTATAAGGAAATTGGAATGTAGAGAAGCAAAATAACTTGCCCACAGTCACTTGGCTAGTAAGTGTCCCATCTAGGATTTAAACTCAGCTCTCCTGATTCCAAATCCAGTAATGTTCCCACTACACCACAGTGCTTCCCTTTATCAAACTTCTTCATATAAATACATATTTTATATGTAATTTTGATTTGCCTGTATGGGTGTATATATGTATATACACACAGGTGTCTATGTATGTATATGTATTTGCAGATCTATATATTTATTTATTTTATTAATTTATATTTTATTATTATGTTATATATTAACATTTATATTTATATAGTCAACCTAAAAATGACTTCTCCATTTTGAGAATTTGTGGCTGCCTTTATCCATCTTTTGGAACATGAGCCTTCATGACAGAAAGAAAAGCCACTGGAATGATCTACAACTTGCCTCTACACTAATTCCTACCTGTACCCCAGCCTCCTTCCATTCCCCTGGGGAAGGGAAGTCTCCACTCGACAATTGACAATTAGCTGGAAATAATTGCAGTGTATGAGATTCAGAAAGGGGCAGGAAAATGTGCGAGCTTCTAATAGTCTCATCCTATCAGGTCCAGAATGATCCCCACCTTCCTTGGAAGGAGACCTATAATTAGCCTGAGACATGAAACCATTTAGCGGTTATGAACAGCGCAGAATCGACATGTAATTATTCACCGTGGAATCCACTGCCCCATCTGGGGTATTTATCGCCTTGTAGCGCACCAGAAACATTCAGAACTGCTCCCCTGGGTTCCGGCCCAGGGAAACGAAAAAGGGGAGTAGAAAGCCAACAATTACACAGTTGTCACTAAAGGAATAATGCTCTGCCCCTCCTCCCATTCTCTGTGGATTTATACATCAGGGTTACCCACACAGTAGAACTGAGTGAACTCCAAGCAGAGAACATGAATTCCTCTACCAGAGTTTAAAGGGGTTTTGTGTGTTTTTCCCTTTGATATTCTGGTTCGTTCGTTCATTATTTTTCTCTAAAGAACATCCACCTCCAGAGAAAGAACTGAGAAATAGAAATAAGTAAGATATGTGCATAGCTTTTGTCAAAAGATGTCTGCTCGAATGGGGAAGAGAGAGGAAGTTACGTGGGGATTTTAATATAACAAACAAACAAAGAATTGAAATTAAAAAAAAACAATGAAACTCAGTTGTGATATAGTAGAGAGTAGAGAGAAAAAACAGAGGTGGAGCTCATCCCCCGCCATGCCCCCATTGCTAAGCTCTACATTACCAATGCTCCAATAAATAAACAGGTTGATAGCACACTCCTGAACAGCCTGGCATGGTAATGGGCTATTCTGGGCTGGAGATGCTAATTTTTATGATGCTGGGTGATAGAATTATAGAATGCAGAGGTAATGGGGACCATTTGTGTCTAATGTGATACTAGGAGTTCATCACCATTTTCAATGAATCATTATAGACTCTGAGCTGGAAGGAATCTTAAAGGCCCTTATTTTACATACAGATACAGAAGCTCAGAGAAAGGAAGATACCTATTCAAGACCACATGAGTCGTAAGTGGCAGAGGTGGGATTTGAACCCGCCACTTCTGGGGTAGGAGGGACAGCAGGAGGTGGTGGAAAGAGCACCTTGTTAGAATGTTAAGCTCCTTGGCAGCAGGGACTGCTTTTTGTCCATCTTTGTTTTTGTTTTTCAAACTCTTACCTTTTGTCTTAGAACCAATACCATGTATTGATTCCAAGGCAGAAAGAAGAGCACTAAGGGCTAGGCAATGGGAATTAAGTGACTTTGCCCAGGAATTAAGTGACTCAGTTAGGAAGTATCTGAGGCCATATTTGAACTGAGGACCTCCTGCCTCTAGGCCTGGCTCTCTATCCACTGAGCCAGACAACTGCCCCCTTTTGTCTCCCTTTGTATCCCCAATGCTCAGCACAGTGCTTGATGCATAGTAGGCGTTTAATAAATGCGGGCTGGCTGACTTTTCTTGGGTATGCTTGGCCAAGTTTCTTAATCTTTCTCTGCCTCTGTATGCTCATCTTTGAGATGGGGATAATAAAACACAGAGTCCCTGCCTCCACATTCTCCAAAGGAGTCCAAACCGATCTGGGCACCTTGAAAGATTGTAACACGTCTCCATTGCCCTGCTGGGAAATGGGCACATCACAAACCTCCACAAAGCAATCACTGGGAGAAATTTATTTAACTAGTAGATAGAGTTCAAAGTAATTAAAATGAAGAAAAACTGATGCTTGCTCGGTCTGGTTGATGGTGTCTCCTCCTTTTATCCAAACCTGATTTTTAATTAGTCATATGAAGTCATCAGGGCAAGCTCCCAGCACATCCACTAGAGATTTCAGCTTAATTGGGGGATAAGGGTAGGGAGGAAGGAATAGAGTAGATTTTCATATACCTCCAACTGGAGCTAGATTGTTGCTCAAGACCTTCTACTTGTTATTCGATAACCAATCAGTTATTGGGGAGGGGGAAATAATATTAAGATAATATAATTAATAAATTAAATCAATACTAATAATAAATAATAAAATAATGACTACCATAAGCACAACCCATCACCACCTAAGCATACACCCCAGCAGAGGCCAGACACAGATCAGCAGGAATCTTCTTAGTCTCTGTCTTCCCTCCCCATTAACTTACCTCAGCTGCAAAATGCTTCCCATCCACTGTGTGCTCAGAGCCATGGGGGTTATTCCGATTGCCCCAGTGCAGGTGAAGTTGCGTTGCAGTGTAGCGGGAACCCAGTCCTTGAATGTTCATGTTTGGAGGCAGATTTAATTTCACTGAGAAAAAAGCAATAGAGTTCTTAGTGCCAATTCAGAGAATGAGGGTTTAAGAAGGAGATAAGAAAACACGGAGATCTAGGTAAGTAGAGATAAAGAGACTTGGGGAATCAGAGTCCTTGGCTTCTTAGCCTGGTAGATTGGCCCAATTCTGAAACCCCTCAGGGCCAGAATTTTTCCATTTGTAAAATTCAGATGATTGTGGTGAACTTATTTCATGGGACAGTTTAGGAGGGCTTACTGATCTACGTGTCTAGCACCTCAGTAATATAATACACTCTTAATTAAGCGTCTGGCTAATTAAGCTTTACTCTCATTAGGCAGCTCAGATTGGAAGAAGGAGCCAGGACCTGGTATCAGGAAGTCATCCAAACTGGGTGACTGAGAAACAGTACCCCTTCTCTTGTTACTGCCGCTGCTGTTACCAGTATAATCAGAGGATAGAAATGTTCCACACTAGGCATTGTCTTCCCTGAGAGATTCTGCAATTTCTAGTACGGTATAATTCTTTTTTTTTTTTTTAAACCCTTACCTTCCGTCTTGGAGTCAATACTGTGTATTGGCTCCAAGGCAGAAGAGTGGTAAGGGCTAGGCAATGGGGGTTAAGTGACTTGCCCAAGGTCACACAGCTAGGAAGTGGCTGAGGCCAGATTTGAACCTAGGACCTCCCGTCTCTAGGACTGGCTCTTAATCCACTGAGCTACCCAGCTGCCCCCTACGGTATAATTCTTGATGAAATTCTAACTGTAAGCAGTAGGAGACCCACATCCATCTTTTAGAAACCATTTGTTCATGGCCACAAAGCTGGTAGAGATGTGGAGCAGGTATACTTCTGTGAAACAGAGCCAAAGCCTTGCAGATGCCAAGAACGTAGACATCAGGGAAGAACACTGGAGGGGAAATGGAGAATGGTGGTGCTAATTACATTAATTCCAGTAATACAATGCTGTTGGTGATTGGACTGACCAGTGAGGTTCTAAGAAGGTGTGAATACCGAGCATATCATTTGAGCTTTTCATGCTAAAAAAGAAGAAGAAATAGGAAGCATTTCTGGCCTTAGAATGATTACATAGCTCACCATGGAGTCATGATCACTGCATCCTTATTGTACTAGAGGAGTCTTTTGGATCCCTGGGGTTTCATAGGACCATAGATACAGTATCAGAAGGGACACTAAGAGACCATATAGTCCAACTCCTTCATTTCATCTTATTTTTTTGAGTGATTGATGATGAATACATCCTCCTAGATAAGAGCCTGGGGCATAGCAGTGAAGGATGGAGGACAGAGTGATTCTTCAACTCTACAAATAAAATCAGGATAAAAAGTTTGATCCTTGGAAGGAAAACTATGACAAATCTGGAAAGCATTCTAAAAAGCAGAGACATCAGCTTGCCAGCAAAGGTTCATATAGTCAAAGCAGTACTTTTTCCAGTAGCAATGTGTAGCTGCAAGGATTAGACCATAAGGATAAGTCACTTAAACCTCATTGCCTAGTCCTGACTGCTCTTTTGCCTTGGAACCAATACACAGTATTGATTCTGAGATGGAAGGTAAGAATATAAAAAAGGGGGAAAAAAACAGAATTAGACCATAAGGAAAGCAAAGCACCACAGAATGAACGCTTTCAAATAATGCTGATGGAGAAGACTTTTGAGAGTTTTGGATTGCAAGATCAAATCAGTCAATTCTTGAATTAATTCATATTATTCACTAGAAGGTCAAATTCTGAAGCTGACACTTAATACTTTGACCACATGATGAGAAGACAGGACTTAGTGGAAAAGAGCCTGATGCTGGGAAAGACTAAAGGCAAAAGGAGAAAGGGACAGCAGGGAATGAGATGAATGGATAGTGGCATGGAAACAATGAATGTTTACTTTCACAAATTTTGAGGGAGAGTGGAGGATAGAAGGACCTGGCACACTATGATCCATGAAGTCATGAAGATTCAGTCATGATGGAACAAATGAACAACAATAACAAAGGGCTGAATACATCTGTAACTCCCAACCTATAACTTCTAACTACTGCTTCCATGAGAAACATTCAACTACTCTACTCACCACTCAATGATACACTGACAGATGATTTGTTAGAAGAAGAAGCAGAAGCAGAAGCAGAAGCAGAAGCAGAAGAAGCAGAAGCAGAAGCAGAAGAAGCAGAAGCAGAAGAAGCAGAAGAAGAAGAAGAAGAAGAAGAAGAAGAAGAAGAAGAAGAAGAAGAAGAAGAAGAAGAAGAAGAAGAAAGAAGAAAGAAGAAGAAGAAAGAAGAAAGAAGAAAGAAGAAAGAAGAAAGAAGAAAGAAGAAAGAAGGAAGAAGAATCATCTCATGGCCAAGAAGAAGCCATGTTACTTTGCTGACAATATTACGAGATTAGATTCTGAAGCTGTGGTCCGTTTTTGGAATAACTTTGCCATAAGCCTCAGTTTTCAAGACATTGAATGTTCTGGATATACAATGAGTCACAAAGTGTA
The DNA here is from genome assembly GCF_027887165.1 of Monodelphis domestica. Taxonomy (NCBI): domain Eukaryota; kingdom Metazoa; phylum Chordata; class Mammalia; order Didelphimorphia; family Didelphidae; genus Monodelphis; species Monodelphis domestica. The sequence goes on from NC_077227.1 coordinate 153,208,662, forward strand.
TACTATTAAGTTTTTTTTACTCTTAAAGTCTTTCAATCTGACTGGCTCTTTGTTCACCCAGTCTTAGGTTGCATGACTACATGGTGGAATTGTTTCTGAAGAGTTCCACTAGTCTGGATGTTGAGGGGGATAGAAGGTGAGTAAAGAGTCCAGCATTGTCCTTGGGGAAGTGCCCATAATAAGAAGTCATTCTCCATTAGAGAGCCCACACAGGCGGGATAAAATCTTTTTTACATTACATTTACATCCAATAAGAGGTCACTACATTATTAAGTGAAGGGGGTAACAATAGCCAACTTACCTGAATGCCCATTATTAGTCAGAATAAACTGCTCTTTGAAAGACATGTTGTAACCTTCAAATACTAATGGTAAAAGGGTAGAATCATACTGAAGGATGTCATTGTGAAAATCTATAGGAGACTGAAACATCCCTCCACAAGAAGGGAAGGACTTTGACCAGGCTTTTTCTCCATCTTCACCTAGAAAGAAGAAACAAAGCAGACATACTTTGATCATTGTCTTCCAGTTTTTCTTTCAGAATGATTTCTCCTTTTTTGTGTATAAGAAACCAATGAGCAAATTCTTCAAAGACAACTGCTTTCAACTGATTAATTTCCTGTTAGCCAACTCTCACTGACTCTGAATTTAGCAAGATGGACACAAGAGGAAACCAGAAACACCTACAGAAATTTGGTTACACAGATTACAATACCTGCTCATTAAAAGACCAGAGCCAAGGCAACCAGATAAGCACAGTGCTCCCTAGAGCACCAGGCCTAGAGTCAAGAGGACTTGGGTTCGAATTTGGCCTCAGATATTTCCTAGCTCTGTGACTCTGGGCAAGTCATTTAAGCCTGATTGCCTAGTCCCGTTTGGCAAACCTATGGTATATATGCCAGAGGGGGCTACTCCCTTCCTCTTCTCCATGTGCCTGAGGATATTTCTCCCATTACCCACCCCTCTGCCCAGCAGCCCAATGGGAGTGCTTTCTCCCTCCCCTGTATTGGGTAAGGTGGGGAATTCACATGTGGCATGAGGGTTGCTACTCTTCTGTCTTAGAATTGATACTATGACAAAGGGTAAGGTTTTGGGGAGGGGGAAAACCTAGAGCTGCTGATTTTTTATATTGTAGCTTTTTTACAGATTATTTATTTAAGGACAGAATATATAAAAATCTACCCAATCACTATTGATAGTTGACATTTACATGTGCTTCATGATTACAATGCACTTCACATACATTATTTCATTTGGTCTTCACTATAACTCTGTATATTAATCCCATTATAGATGAGGAAACCAAAGTTCCTAAAATTTAACTGAATATCCCAACATCACACAGCCAATAAATGACAGTCAAGAACTGAATCCAGATCATCTGATGTTAGTATTCTTAATAATCAACCTACTATAATAATCTGTCTACTTGAGACAACTTGGTGGCATAGTGAATAGAGCACCAGGTTTGGAGTCAGGAAGACCTGAGTTCAAATATAGCTTCCAATACTAATTTTATAACCCTAGGCAAGTCACTTGTCTCTCTTAATTTTCCTTTCTATAAAATGGAGATAATAACACCTACCTTAACAGTATGTTGTAAGGATCAAATAAGATAATATTTGTAAAGTGCTTGCCACAATGCTTGACACAATGATGCTATATAATGATAGCAATGATAATAGCTTTTATATAGCACTTATGTGCCAGACTTTATGCTAAGTCCTTTACAATTATTTCTTTTGATCCTTACAACAACCCTTCAAGGTAGGTGCTATTAAAAAGGAAGGAAGGAAAGAAGGAAGGAAGGAAGGAAGGAAAGAAGGAAGGAAGGAAGGAAGGAATTGATCTATTTCTATCCCTTTCCCTTAGTATGTACCAGATACTGTGCTCCTTGCTGGAGATACCAAGACAAAAGTGAAATGAGCCTGAAAGAACTCCTATTAGCTGTGAGCTTTGGTCACCATTATCCTTCTGGCCCCACATATTCATAAACTAAGAATAATCCTTGAATCCTTATTCAGCATATGTATCTAATCAGTTACCAATGTATCTTTCCTCTGCTCTCTACTCACACTTACAACCATTCTAGTTCAAACACTGGTCAACTGTCTTCTGGACTGCTGTCAGTGTCCTCTTGCCTCAAGTCTCTCCCATCTCCCAACCACCCTTCACATAGCTGCCAACATTATTATTCTAAGGCACAAGTCTGATCATACCATTCCCCTCTTCAAGCAGCACCAGTTAACTCTGGGATCCAATGTAAACACCTGGGTTTGGCACAATCAGCCTTTTACATCTTGGCTTCAAACTTCCTTTTTGACCTTTTAGTACATTTCTTCCCTTTGTGCACTCTACGTTCCAGCCAAACTGGACACCTTGCAGCTTCTCATTCCACCTCTCATTTTTGATTCTTTGCCGATACGTTCCAGCCAAACTGGACACCTTGCAGCTTCTCATTCCACCTCTCATTTTTGATTCTTTGCACAATCGGCTCCCCCATGCTTAGAAATCACTTTCTCTTCCCCTCTGCCTCCAAAAGCGACTCTTTCAAAGCTCAGTTCCATACACCACTTTCTAAAAGCCTTTCCTGACACCTTTCATCAGCTACTTCCTCTTCCAAATTACCTTGAATTTATTTTGTATGGATAGGAGATCTTTAAAGTCTTAGTGTAGTCTTAGACTTGGTGATATCCTACATTTTGTGTATACTTCTATGTCCACCTTGATTAAATAGAAACTCCTTGAGGGCAGAGTCTGTGTCACTTTCATTTTTGTATCCTCAATACCTAGCACAAAGCCTAAGACAATGATGGTGAACCTATGGCATGAGTGCCAGAGATGGCACACAGAGCACTCTCTATGAGGATGTAGCTATGCCCCTCCTGCCCCAAGGTCATTACTAGAAAGGCTGAGGGACTCTGATGGAGCTGCTCCCCTCCCCCTCTCCACCATGCCTGATGGCATTTTTTCACATCATCTGCCCCTCTGCCCAGCCCAATGGGAGAGCTTCCTCCCTCCCCTGTGTGGGATAAGGAGGGAGGAGGGCCACACCTGGCACTTGGTCTCTAAAAGGTTCACTATCACTAGCCTAGTACATTACTGGTACTTAAATACTTCCTAATAGATTGATTTGCTGGGTTGAGTGAGGCTGCCTTTCTTGTGAATTCTAATGTCTAGATAACTTCTACTCTGACCTTAAAGTCTTTGTAGACTGGTATGTGTATATCCTATATATTATAATATATTCTACATTCCATATATGTATATTCTAAGAAGGAAAGTAAGGGTATAAATATACATTTGATACATATTTCTATTTATATATAAATACATATATATTAATTATATTAATACTAATTAATATATATTAATATTATATATATATATATTTTTTTTTAAGCCTTTATCTTCCATCTTAGAATCAATGCTAAATATCTCTTCCAAGGAAGAATAGTGGTAAGGGTTAGGCAATGGGAGTTAAGTTGACTTGCCCAGGATCACACAGTCAAGAAGTGTCTGAGGCCATATTCCAACTCAGGACCTCTTATCTCCAGGTCTGGCTTTCTATCCACTGGACTACTTAGCTGCCCCACTCCATAGATATATTTTTATGCTATTTGTGTCTTCTAATCTCATTAAAGAGAAGCCCTTAGATATGCTATTTGGAACAAGTACAATGTCCTTCACCATGTGGATGCTTGAAGAATATAACATAATTATAATGATAACATTTCAAGATTAAGGGCCTTGTTTGAGCCACAATGAGAAAGAAGAATACTAAAAACTCATTGAAACAATATGCTTGTCACTGATAAGTGGCAAGTAATAACTGGGAATGAACAAACTTTTTTTAAAAAATCCTTTATACTACTATAAAGGTAACGTTCTCTTCTCTGGAAATGAAAATAAACAGTCACCAAGTTCATATAAATTTTCCTATTCCCGCAGGGGAAAGTCTTTAAAGAATTTAAAGCCTCTATTTAAAAGATTATCTTCCATGACAATTAAATTGCAGTTGATTTTTGGTTTGAAGCATTTCCAGTGTATCAAGTAAGTGGCAAGTTGTAGCTTGTTGCATTACAGACAAGGATGCACGGTAGGCGTTATTAGAGCTGGGAACAAGCCTTTATGATCTGAAGCCTGCTTAGTATTACAGAAAAAGGGATGATGTGAATAGACCATAGACAACATATTTATTGGAAGGGATGTCAGGGTTGTTTATTGAAATTCACATTCTCTAAATGAGTGATCAAGTACTTATTCATAGGATTCTGGAACAGGAAAGGACTTTGATGTTCATCTAGATCAGTCTTCTCACTCTATAAGTAAGGAAAGAAGTCAGGAAATATAAAGAGAAAAACCCAAGGTTATGTCTCTGGTTAGTGGGGGCTAGGGGTCTGGTTTAGTCCAAGACTTCTTCCATTATACCCACACAGTCTCTCTTTCCAAAGGCTCCAAATCCTAGGCTTACTGCAACTCCATTGTATCAGGCCTTTCAGGCATGGAGAGTGGGTGGCCTTAAAGACATTCTCAAATTCTTGTGGCCTGAAACAATGCAATCATGGAGGAGGGTGTGGAGTGTGTTTGTTTGCAGGGGAACATTATTTCAGGGACTGATTTACAACTGGGAATCAGAGGAGTTAAAAAAAACAACAACAAATAAACATCATGTAGACCAGGAGGCCAGAGGCATCTCAAAAAAGGTACATCTTACAGGCTAAGTGAGATCTTTATCAGAAGAAAGAAGACAACTATTCATAAAGGATAAAATGGGCACACAGCCATGGTGACAGAGACTGCTGTTCAAGCATGAATGAAAAGCTCACTTAATAAACAGTAGCAAATTATTCATTGCTAACATGTAGTAAAGGATTTGTTGTTATTGTTGTTCAGTTTTGTCTGACTCTGTAATCCCAGTTGAGATTTTTTTGGCAAAGATTCTGGAATGGTTTGCCATTTCCTTCTCCAGATCTTTGACAGATGAGGAAACTGAGGTAAACAGGGTTAAATGACTTGCTTAGGGTCACACAGCTAGGAAGTGTCTGGGGCTTGATTTGAATTCAGGTCCTCCTGACACCAGGTCCAGCTCTCCACTGTGCCACCTAGCTGCCCTTTTAGTAAAGGGTACAAAGGAGGTTAAAAATATTTCATTTACTGAATTATATCTAATTCTCATCCCCTGCCTTCCTCCAATAATGTTCTAAAAGGCTATACCTAAAGATCATCTTAGTGACTCAAATGGAGAAATGATTTGAAGGGGACACAAATATTGTAACAAAAAGGGAGATAGTTTATGGTATGCATTTACTACTTGCATGGCCTCCATTTAATCTTCCAAAATGTCAAATTTTCTCACATATTTGATGAAGGAATTGAATAGATATCCTCTAAAATTCCTTTCTCCTCCATATCTGTGATCAATGCTCTAAGAAAATATGATTTGGTCTTTCTTTGCTCAATGACTGGAATGCTCAACTTCCTCATGCTGCAGTCCTGGCTTCTGGACCTTCTTTGAGACAGAACTCATACTCTTGCTTTTTTTGCTCCAGGCCCTTCCTCTGAGATTACCTCCTTAATTTATACTATGTGTGCATAATATGCCAAAATCAGCCTTAAGCAGGTGAAAGCACCTAGCCTTTACTAAATGCATAGTCTCTCCTGCCTTGAGAGAAAAAAAGGTGGAAGAGCCCCGGGCATATATATATATGCTTTATACTAAACTGGTAGGTATTTATCCTACTTTATCTTAGTTAACAGCTAAGTGCCTAATCTTTCGGCCTCAATTTAATGGTAAAAAGAGTTTACTATTCTCTGTCTTTGAATTTACAGTTCAATGCTTGACTCAGTCATTTTACCTATGTTCATTAATCATTGACTTTTTTTAACTAATCATAAAGATATTGGTACTTTATATCTACTATTTGGTGCTTGAGCAGGAATAGTAGGGACTGCATTAAGCCTCCTCATCTGAGCCAACCAGGAACTCTTATTGGTGATGATCAAATTTATAATGTAATTGTTACTGCTCATGCTTTTGTTATAATTTTCTTTATAGTAATGCCTATTATAATTCGGGGTTTTGGTAATTGATTAGTACCACTAATAATTGGAGCCCCAGATATAGCATTCCCATGAATAAATAACACGTTTTTGATTACTACCACCCTCATTCCTTCTCTTATTAGCATCATCTACTATTGAAGCAGGGGCTGGAACAGGTTGAACAGTATATCCGCCACTAGCTGGTAACCTAGCCCATGCAGGAGCTTCAGTAGACCTAGCAATACACAGCTATTCACATGCTGTTTCCCCCATTAGAATGTGAGCTCTTCAGATCACAAGGCAATAAAAATATTGATCGGCAAGGGTACATGGAGAGCCAAATCAAAAATGAATTGGAAATTAAATAACATGATACTCCAAAATCAGATAGTTAGAGAAGAAATCATAGAAACAATTAATAATTTCGTTGAAGAAAATGACAATGGTGAAACATCCTTTCAAAACTTATGGGATGCAGCCAAGGCAGTACTTAGAGGAAAATTCATATCCCTGAGTGCATATATTAACAAATTAGGGAGGACAGAGATCAAGGAATTGGAAATGCAAATCAAAAAACTTGAGAACGAACAAATTAAAAACCCCCAGAAGAAAACCATATTAGAGATCCTAAAAATTAAGGGAGAAATTAATAAAATTGAAAGTGACAGAACTATTGAGCTAATAAACAAGACTAGAAGCTGGTACTTTGAAAAAACAGACAAAATAGACAAAGTACTGGTTAATCTAATTAAAAAAAGGAAAGAAGAAAGGCAAATTAGCAGCATCAAGGATGAAAAGGGGGATCTCACCTCCAATAGAGAAGGAAATTAAGGCAATCATTAAAAACTTCTTTGCCCAACTATATGGCAATAAATATACCAACCTAGGTGATATGGATGAATATTTACAAAAATATAAATTGCCTAGACTAACAGAAGAAGAAATAGTTTTCTTAAATAATCCCATATCAGAAAAAGAAATCCAACAGGCCATCAAAGAACTTCCTAAGAAAAAATCCCCAGGGCCTGACGGATTCACCAGTGAATTCTATCAAACATTCAGAGAACAGTTAATCCCAATACTATGCAAACTATTTGACATAATAAGCAAAGAGGGAGTTCTACCAAACTCCTTTTATGACACAAACATGGTACTAATTCCAAAGCCAGGCAGGCCAAAAACAGAGAAAGAAAATTATAGACCAATCACTCCCTAATGAATATAGATGCAAAAATCTTAAATAGGATACTAGCAGAAAGACTCCAGCAAGTGATCAGAAGTCTCATCCACCATGATCAAGTAGGATTTATACCAGGAATGCAGGGCTGGTTCAACATTAGGAAAACTATCCACATAATTGACCACATTAACAAGCAAACCAACAAGAACCACATGATTATCTCAATAGATGCAGAAAAAGCCTTTGATAAAATACAACACCCATTCCTACTAAAAACACTAGAAAGCATAGGAATAGAAGGGTCATTCCTAAAAATAATAAACAGTATATATCTAAAACCAACAGCTAATATCATCTGCAATGGGGATAAACTAGATGCATTCCCAATAAGATCAGGAGTGAAACAAGGATGCCCATTATCACCTCTATTATTTGACATTGTATTAGAAACACTAGCAGTAGCAATTAGAGAAGAAAAAGAAATTGAAGGCATCAAAATAGGCAAGGAGGAGACCAAATTATCGCTCTTTGCAGATGACATGATGGTCTACTTAAAGAATCCTAGAGATTCAACCAAAAAGCTAATCGAAATAATCAACAACTTTAGCAAAGTTGCAGGATACAAAATAAACCCACATAAGTCATCAGCATTTCTATATAATTCCAACACAGCTCAGCAGCAAGAATTAGAAAGAGAAATCCCATTCAAAATTACCTTAGACAAAATAAAATACTTAGGAATCTATCTCCCGAGACAGACACAGGATCTATATGAACACAACTACAAAACACTTTCCACACAACTAAAACTAGACTTGAACAATTGGAAGAACATTAACTGCTCATCGGTAGGACGAGCCAATATAATAAAAATGACCATTCTACCCAAACTCATCTATCTATTTAGTGCCATACACATGGAACTTCCAAAAATTTTTTTTACTTATTTAGAAAAAACCATAACAAAGTTCATTTGGAAGAACAAAAGATCAAGGATATCCAGGGCAATAATGAAAAAAAAAATAAAAAGGAAGGGGGCCTCGCAGTCCCAGACCTCAAACTATATTACAAAGCAGCAGTCATCAAAACAATTTGGTACTGGCTAAGAGACAGAAAGGAGGATCAGTGGAATAGACTGGGGGCAAGCAACCTCAGCAAGACAGTATATGACAAACCCAAAGATCCCAGCTTTTGGGACAAAAATCCACTATTTCATAAAAACTGCTGGGAAAATTGGAGGACAGTGTGGGAAAGATTAGGTTTAGATCAACACCTCACACCCTACACCAAGATAAATTCAAAATGGGTGAATGACTTGAACATAAAGAAGGAAACTATAAGAAAATTAGGCAAACACAGAATAGTATACATGTCAGACCTTTGGGAAGGGAAAGACTTCAAAACCAAGCAAGAATTAGAAAGAGTTACAAAATGCAAAATAAGTAATATGGATTACATCAAATTAAAAAGTTTTTGTACAAACAAAACCAATGTAACCAAAATCAGAAGAGTAGCAACAAATTGGGAAACAATCTTCATAAAAACCTCTGACAAAGGTTTAATTACTCAAATTTATGAAGAACTAAATCAATTGTACAAAAAATCAAGCCATTCTCCAATTGACAAATGGGCAAGGGACATGAACAGGCAGTTCACAGCCAAAGAAATCAAAACTATTAATAAGCACATGAAAAAGTGCTCTACATCTCTTATAATCAGAGAGATGCAAATCAAAACAACTCTGAGGTATCACCTCACACCTAGCAGATTGGCTAACATGACAGCTATGGAAAGTAATGAATGCTGGAGGGGATGTGGCAAAATGGGGACATTAATTCATTGCTGGTGTTGTGAATTGATCCAACCATTCTGGAGGGCAATTTGGAACTATGCCCAAAGGGTGATAAAAGACTGTCTGCCCTTTGATCCAGCTATAGCACTGCTGGGTTTGTACCCCAAAGAGATAATAAGGAAAAAGACTTGTACAAGAATATTCATAGCTGCACTCTTTGTGGTGGCCAAAAATTGGAAAACGAGGGGATGCCTGTCAATTGGGGAATGGCTGAACAAATTGTGGTATATGTTGGTGATGGAATACTATTGTGCTCAAAGGAATAATAAAGTAGAGGAATTCCATGGAGACTGGAACAACCTCCAGGAAGTGATGCAGAGCGAAAGGAGCAGAACCAAAAAAACATTGTACACAGAGACTGATACATTGTGGTACAATCGAAGGTAATGGACTTCTCCATTAGTATCAATGCAATGTCCCTGAACAATCTGCAGGGATCTAAAAAACACTACCCACAAGCAGAGGATAAACTGTGGGAGTAAAAACACTGATGAAAAGCAACTGCTTGACTACAGGGTTGGAGGGAATAAGACTGAGGAGAGACTCTAAATGAACACTATAATGCAAATTCCAACAACAGGGAAATGGGTTTGAGTCAAGAACACATGTGATAACCAGTGGAATCGTGCGTCGGCTATGGGAGAGGGAAAGGTGGGGGGGGGGGGGAAGAAAAGAAAATGATCTTTGTTTCCAATGAATAATGTATGGAAACGACCAAATAAAATAATGTTTAAAAATTTAAAAAAAAAAAGAATGTGAGCTCTTTGAAGGCAGCGACTGATTTTTTTTTTTCCTGTGCATATCTGTTGCTTAGCAGAGAGCCTGGAACACACTAATTACTCATAAAGGCTTGTTGATTAATTGATTGCATCAATAGTGGAGGGTCATATAAAGTATTTTGGAGTTACAAAAGGGGTTAAGAATATAATAGACAGCAGAATTGTACAGAAAAAAAAAACTCCCCAGAAAAACAGTTCAAATTGTGTTTTATTGCACATATCCCTCTAGGAAGTAGAGAGGTGGTGGACTCTGGGAGTATAATGTTACATATGCTTTCAGACACAGTCATTTTATCACTTGATTTTGCTTATCTGTTTTTCATTGTTATAAGGAAAGGTTCAGCTAGGGAGGGCTGGGGACAGAATTATATCAGGAAATAGTGTCAAAAACAAAAGGTATCAATAAATGTTTTTCTCTTAAAAGATGGCTAAGAAATTAATGAGATCAGACAGCTATATGGATCAGTGAATACAGTACTAGGTTTGTAGTCAGGAGGACTTGAGTTCAAATGTGCCCTTGGACACTTCTTTGCTGTAGGATCCTAGGCAAGACATATAAACTCCAACTGCCTTGGAGATGGTACTAAGATAGAAAGTAAGAGTTAAAGGAGGAAGAAAGAGAGAGGTGAGGGGTGGGGAGAGAGAGGGAGAGAGAGAGAGCTGGATAGATGAAGGAAGGAAGGAAGGAAGGAAGGAATTACTGGGGATTGAAACCCTACTATTTTTGAAGGCTTACAAACAAAAGCAAGACACTTCCTGAGCATTTACTAAAGTCCCAGGACAAGGACAAAACTTTAGAAAAGTTCACGTCTCCCCACCCCGCACCCATCATGTTCATGGGACTACCTGAGGTGTGCCAAAGCTACCAGAGCACTCAAGTTACAAGTGTTTCCTACCCAAGGGCAGGAAACTGAGACAGCGCCAAAGTCGCTGGAGTTTTGTCACAAAGAGAACAAATAACCCAAGTCAGCTCTGAAATGTTCTTTGTTGGATATCCAGGGGTGAGGCAACAAATACAACTTGGTCAATATTGTGCTGTAGTCAGAGAGTAGCCAATTTCTAGTTGTGTGATTTTATTGTTTATTGAGCCTGTTGTAACTCACACAATGAAGGGAGGACACACAAAGGCGGGAGCAAAGGGAGGAAATGCAGAGACTATGAGAGAGAACCCCAGACTAGGGATGCATCTGCCCTCTAAGCCAGGATATCAGCTGGCATCTCCAAAGCAGGCCAGGAAAGGGTAAAAACGAGGCTGTTGACAAGAACTGTGGTACATGATCATGGTAGCAGAAAGAAGGAAGGCTGTAAGAGGGCTTGTTTCGCAAACGCTCACTAGTCCCAGAGGCTCCCTAGGGTGATGACTCCGGTCATTTCATGAATCCAAATAGGCCAGTAGAAGGCAAGGGCTTACCAAAGAGGGGCAGCCCTTGATCAGCCCCTAGTGATTTCCTTCTTCTGCTATCCCAGGCAGAGATGCATTAGGAACCATTAGTCAGTCCACAAGCAGTTAAGTGTCGATTATCCCACAAAGCCTCCATTACACTGAGATATGGAAGATTCCAGCACAGGGGAGAAGGAGACCAGAAAAAGGGCAGCCCCAGAAGGAGGAGGGTATCTAGAACAAAGGCACACTTGGTCTCCCCCAGCCCCCCCCAAAAAAAACCCAACAGTTTTGTTTTGTTTTCTTTTCTTTTTACTACCACATTATGTCTCACTCTCAATGTGATGTTCATTCCTCTCAAAGGAGTTTTCCCCAAAGCTGGTTTTACAGTCCAAGTGGTTCAAAGTGGTCCAGACCTGGCTTTAAATCTTAGCTTTAACTAATTAGTTATGTGATCATGGGCAAGTCAAGTCATACCCCTGAGACTCAGTCTCTTTATCTGTACAGTGTAGGTTGCAAAACCCATAGAATTCACCTCAAATAACTGTTTTGAGAAAGAAATAATGTCAATTACTACCTCATTTGATTCTTAAAACAACCCTTGCAAAGTAGGTGTTGTTAAATATCCTCATTTTCCACTAGTCCAGGAACACAGTAGCTGAAAGAGGAAAGTCCTGGAAGAGGCATTTGTATTTAACAGGTGAGGAAACATATGCAGACAGAGTGACTTGCCCACAGTCATACAGCTTTGTCAACCTTAAAATTATGTCATGAAGATGATGATAATCCCTCGTGTGGAAAGAAGATAAATTACTTAGGCTAAAATTAATTCTCTCTAACTTTTTCTGTCTGCTATAATTTAGAGTAAAGGGTAAGACTGTTCTGACCAACAACTTTTGTCCATGGATTTGAAGTTGATGATGGGTCTTTTTTTTTTTTAACTTTTTCAATGGTATAGAGAGATAAAACGTGGCCCACTTTCCTGTAAAGGAAAAATCCTGGCAAGGAAATTTTCCAGCTGCCTCTTTTTGAGGGTTGCTTAAAGAGGAGAAGTGCACTTGGATGTTTAAGAAGAGGAATGGTAGTAATGAAATATTGGGGAACCAAAGTACCCAAAGCCATGCCAGCCATGTTGAGAAGTAGAAGAGGAGAGCAAAGATTCCAGTTAATGTAAAATGATCAGGGTGCCACATAGCATGGAACCAGGAGTCTTCATGGTGCTGATCTAAAGATTTGCTAGCTCTTTAATGAAACATTAAAAAACTCCACAGCAGAACCAGGAGAACATTGTACACAGAGACTGATAACACTGTGGCACAATCGAATGTAATGAACTTCCCTACTAGCAGCAATGCAATGATCCAGGACAATTCTGAGGGACTGATGAGAAAGAACACTATCCACATCCAGAGAAAGAACTGTGGGAGCAGAAACACAGAAGAAAAACAACTGCTTGATCACATGGGTTGATGGGGATATAATTGGGGATGTAGACTCTAAAGGATCACCCTAGTGCAAATATCAATAATATGGAAGTAGGTCTTGATTAATGACACATGTAAAACACAATGGAATTACACATTGGCTTTGGGAGGAAGGGAGGGAAAGAAGACGAATCATGTAACCATGGGAAAATATTCTTAATTAATTAATTAAATGAAATTTTCCAAATTAAAAAAAAACTACAGCAGGGAACAGAAGGAAGTTCAGAAGGGATTGCAGAAAGTAATGCAGTATTAGAATTAGCATGTCAAATATACCCAGTGACTTAATTTCTTCATCTGAAAAAAATGAAGGAATTGAATTTACTAAGCTCTAAGGTCCTTTCTAGGTATAACTCTGATCCTAAGATTATATGTATAAGAGAGAAAACCCAATCTCTACATAATGATCCCATAATAGATATTATAATTGCAATCAATTATAATAAAATTCTTTTTTTTTTTTGAGAAAAAAATGTGTGATAATCGTAGAAGGATTTGGGGAGGAGTGGTAGGAAAGGCACAGTATACTTCTCTAGATAGACCTTTTTTTTTTTTAATCCTTACCTTCCATCTTAGAATCAATACTATGTATTGGTTCCAAGACAGAAGAGCAGTAAGGGCTAGACAATGGGGGTTAAGTGACTTGCCCAAGATCACACAACTAGTTAGTATCTGAGGCCACATTTGAACCCAAGACCTCTCATCTCTGGATGTGGCTCTTAATCCACTGAACCACTCAGCTGTCCCCATCCCTCCATAGATTTTTAAAAGATAGTTGGTTGCATCTTTCTATCACTTCTTCTGCCTAAAAATATATCAGCCAGTGAATGGAAATTAACACTAATCCTTTTGCTATGAATTTCTCAAGTTCTCATCCAGAACCTCTAAATCCTACCCACCATAGCCAGAAAACCTATGTTGGCACTGGCCTATGAAGTAGACCGACAGTTTCCAGTTATTATTTAAAATAATTTCCCCCCTAGGCTTGGATCCACCCTACAGATCAATACCTCCTTAGCATTGAAGAAATCACAGTTCTCTTTTCCAGATAAAATCAAAAGTCCAAGTTTTTTATATTTTTCAAAGCCAAAGGAGCTCATATTATTATATAAATAAGTAAATATATTTTATATAATTATGTACATATATAATCATGTAATTGATTATATAAATAAATCAATAAAATTATTATATAAATTAATATAAATAATTCCTCAGTGCAAGGCAACTAGGTGTTGCAGAAAATAAAGACTAGGTCTTGATTCAGAAAGACCCAAGTTTATTTTATTTATTTTTAAATTGAAAATTTTTATTTAGTTAATTAATTTAGAATATTTTTCCATGGTTGCATGATTCGTGTTCTTTCCCTCCCTTCCCCCCCATAGCCAACGAGCAAACTCCACTAGATTTTACATGCAAGACCCAAGTTTAAATCCAACCTCAAACATGGCCTTGCTGTGTGACTTTAGATATGTCACTTAACATGTCTGCATTATTTTCCTCACCTGTAAAATGGGGATAATGACAGCATCTATCTGGCAAGGTTTTTGTGAGGATCACATGAGGTAATACAAAATTTGTAAAAAAGTATATAATACAATGCCTGGAACATAAGTGCATTTAATAAATGTTTCTTCCTTTTTTAAATATTCTCTTCATAAATATTGTGGGGTTCAGGGGCCAGGGTGATCTATGTGTTTAACTTGAATTTGGTAATACATCACTTCCTCAATAAAAAGAACTCCTGGTTCTACCATTCTCCTACTAGCCAAACCTTGGATCCATTTTTGTGTCCTCACTCTCCTTTTGGGACCCAGCACTATTGTTTCCATCTTTGAGATATCTTTCCTATCTGTCTATTCCTGTTCATTGCCACTGCCCCATCCCTAGTTCGAGCATTTATCACTTCAGCATGAGAGCAAAGCAATGTCCTTTCAGTTGGTCCCCTCCCAACTCTAATTTCTCCCATTCTACCTGTTATCATCAGAATGATCTTTATATGGCACCACCTTTGTCATGAGACGCTAGGCGGCACAATGGGTAGAGTGATGACTTGATAAAGCATTGGTCTTGTAGTTAAGAAGAGATGGATTTTGATCCTGTCTTGGACAATTATTAACTGTGTGATCCTGAGGAAGTCATAACTTTGTTGAACCTCAGTTTATTCACCTCTACAATGGGAACAATAATAGAACAATCTCATAGGGTGGTTGTTGGTATCAAATGTGATTATGCCATTCAAATTAAAGCATCATCGGGTTATTATTGCTAGAAGAGACATAACATAGAGAAGCATTATCATTTTTTTAAAAAAGCCCTACTTCTTATCTTGGAATCGATAGTATGTATTGGTTCCAAGGCAGAAGAGTGGTAAGGGCCAGGCAATGGGGGTTAAGTTAAGCCCAGGATCACACACTGAGGAAGTGTCTAAGGTCAAATTTGAACCCAGGACCTCCTGGCTCTCAATTCTCTGAGCCACTTAGCAATATCATTCTAAAAAAAATTTTTATTAGGGTTCTTGCCATCTGTTTTAGGAGATGAATAAAAAGTATGCCATTTCTCATAAAATCCAAAAAGTTTAGCCAGTTATCAGCACCAAGTTTCCATAGTATACATATTAACCAAGCCCTGACCTATCCAGGAGATGCCAGCTAAGCTGCCCTCTGGGTAGTCCTTTTTCTGGCATTAAGCCACAAAGCTATAACCATAAAGGCCAGGATCCTGCCCAGGAGAAATAGTAGTCACTGGAATGTGGGTTAAGCATTTGTGTATGAGATTTTACTGTTTGCAAAGTGAAGGCAAGAAAGAAAACTGGTATTAGAAATAAAGTCATGCTGTCCTTTCCCCTCATGAGCACCTGGAAAAGGGGTCAATCAATAGCCTTCTTATTTTCTGTATGTATTTTAACTCTGGAAAGTGCAGTGTTTAGTGCATCTCTCCCTCTCTGTCTCTCTCCCTCTCTGTCTCTCTGTCTCTGTCTCTGTCTCTGTCTCTCTCTCTGTCTCTGTCTCTCTCTCTGTCTCTGTCTCTCTCTCTCTCTCTTTCTCTCTCTCTCCCTCCCTCTCTCTCCCTCTCCCTCTCTGTCTCTCCCTCTCTGTCTTTCTCTCTCTCCCTCTCTGTCTCTCTCTGTCCCTCTCTCTCCCTCCCTCCCTCCCTCTCTCTCTCTCTTTTTCTCTCTCTCTCTCTCTCTCTCCCTCTCTCTCTGTCTCTCTCTCTCTCCCTCTCTCGCTCTCTCTCCCTCTCCTTCTCTCTCTCTCCTCTTTCTCTTCCTCTCTCCCTCTCCCTCTGTCTCTCTGTCTCTCTCTGTCTCTGTCTCTCTCTCCCTTCCTCTCTCTCCCCCTCTCTCTCCCTCTCTCTCTCCCTCCCTTTCTCCCTCTCCCTCTCTCTCTCTCTCTGTCTCTCTCCCTCTCTGTCTTTCTCTCTCTCCCTCCCTCTCTGTCTCTCTCTCCCTTCCTCTCTCTCCCTCCCTCTCTCTCCCTCTCCCTCTCTCTCTCTCCCTTTCCCTCTCTCTCTGTCTCTCTGTCTTTTTCTCTCTCCCTCTCTGTCTGTCTCTCTCTCTCCCTCCCTCCCTCTCTCTGTCTCTCTCTCCCTCTCCTTCTCTTTCTCTTCCTCTCTCCCTCTCTCTCTCTGTCTCTCTCTCCCTCCCTCTCTCTCTCTCTTTTTTTCTCTCTCTCTCTCTCTCTCCCTCTCTCTCTGTCTCTCTCTCTCTCCCTCTCTCGCTCTCTCTCCCTCTCCTTCTCTCTCTCTCCTCTTTCTCTTCCTCTCTCCCTCTCCCTCTGTCTCTCTGTCTCTCTCTGTCTCTGTCTCTCTCTCCCTTCCTCTCTCTCCCCCTCTCTCTCCCTCTCTCTCTCCCTCCCTTTCTCCCTCTCCCTCTCTCTCTCTCTCTCTCTCTCTCTCTCTCTCTCTCTCTCTCTCTCTCTCTTTCTCTGTCTTTCTCTCTCTCCCTTTCTGTCTCTCTCTCCCTCCCTCCCTCCCTCTCTCTCTCCCTCCCTCTCTCTCTCTGTCTCTCTCTGTCTTTCTCTCTGTCTCTCTCCCTCCCTCCCTCTCTCTCTCTCTCTCTCCCTCTCTGTCTCTCTTTCTCCCTTCTTCCCTCTCTCTCTGTCTCTCTCCCTCCCTCCCTCTCTCTCTGTCTCTCTGTCTCTCTCCCTCCCTCCCTCCCCCCCTCTCTCCCTCCCTCCCTCTCTCTCCTTCTCCCTCTCTTTCTCTCTCCCCCCCTCCCCTCTTCCCTCACGCCCCTTCTCTGCCCCCACCTTTGTATTTACTTATATTCCCATTGCCTCCTTTGATAGAATGTGAGCTTCTTGAGGACAAGGGCTAATTCATTTTTTACATTAGAACCCCAGAGCTTTAACACAGTGTCTTTTACATAATAGGTACCTAATATACTTGTTAAACTTAGGAATCATTAGAAAGGGTCTCAACAGCCATCTATCTAGTCCAACCCATAATCAAAAGGAATTTCTGCTCTTACACTGAACTAACCCAAGTTGATTCTCTGTTATCATCCTCTCTCTCAGCCCCGCTTTCTTATCATCTATTCCTTTTTAAAGGCAAAGTCTAAAGATGTGGCTCAGTTAAGCTTCGATCCAGTCAATCTGTCACTCAAATGCATATTCAACCATTCTCAAATGCCATGACTGAATAATGCTTTATGGGCCAAGACTACCTAAGGGAAAGGGTACTCTTTACATCCTATCAAGAAATAAAACAGGGGGCAGCTGGGTAGCTCAGTGGATTGAGAGCCAGGCCCAGAGACAGGAGATCCTGGGTTCAAATGTGGCCTCAGACGCTTCCCAGCTGTGTGATTCTGGACAAGTCACTAATCCCTCATTGCCTAGCCCTGACCACTCTTCTGCTTAGAACTAACACACAGTATTAATTCTAAGACAGAAGGTGAAGGTTTAAAAAAAAGAAGTAAAACAAAGTCCCAAACTGACACCAGTTAATGACACCACTTCTTTCAGGGGAGATCTCTTTTAAGCCTCATCCTTGAACCTTATTGACAAAGGGGATTTTCCTAAGCTATTCCTAAATGATTTTCCTAAAGCCCTGGTCTGACTATGTCACTCCCCTACTCAGGGAACTTCAGTAGCTCCCTGTCACCTCTAGGATCAAATACAAAATCCCCTGATGTTCAAAGACCTTCATAAACTATCCCCTTACCACCTTTCCAGGCTTCCTCTACCTTACTCCCCACCATGTTCTCTTCAATCTAGCTCTGGGCATTTTCTCTAGTTGTCCCCATACCTGAAATGTTCTTCCTCCTCATCTCCCACTTACTGGCTTTCTTTAAATGCCCATTAAAATCTCATCTTCTACAAGAAGTCCTTCTCACACCCTCAATGCTAGTGCCTTCTCTCTTTTAATTATTTCCTACTTGCCCTGTCTCTATATAGCTTGTTTCTACATCATTGCTTGCTTATTGTCTCTCTCCTCCGTGGGAATGGGAGCTCCTAGAGGGCAGGAGCTGTCTTTCCCTTCTTTTTGGATCATCAGCACTTAATGCATAGTAAGCCCTTAGTAAATGTTTATTGACTGACTGACTAGGGTGCTCCTATTTACTCTCCTACATAATCAACAAGCATTTATTAAGCATAATATTTTCCAGATGCTGGGTATATAAAGACAAAAATAAAGAGTCCTAGGCCTCAGGAGTTTTCTATGATGGTGGGGAGAGGGCAAGAAGAGGTTCTAATAGCTGGAGGGGCAAGGGGAAGGAAAGGCTTCATGTAGAGCTTGAGCTGAACCTTTGGAGGAGACAAGAGGCTTTAAGAGACAAAGGTGAGAAGGAAGAGCATTCCAGGCTTGAGGGTAAAAGGCAGGGAATGGGGAAATGGAATGTGGTATGGGAGGAACTTCTAGTTAAACCAATGAATATAACCCACCATAAATCTAGATACTGCTTATATTTCTGAATGCCCATAAAACAAAGGTCAAGAAGGACTTGTCAAAGTCCATGCTTTATTTAGTTCAGTGGACATTCTTAGAATGCCAAAAGAATTCAGCACCAAATTGAAGGCCTTTGATATTCACTTCATTTGAATATAAGTAAAACGCGGATTTTTTTCCTATTTGGAAATTAGGGAATATATTGTAAATTTTTTTTATAAGAAAGAATAAAAAAATCACAGTCCAATTTCCTGGAAAATAGGAACTGGGGGAATATGTGAAAGAAACTGTTATTTGCACTTCGTCCCTAAATGAAAAGAGAAACCTTCAAATAATCAAAATAAAAACATCTTCCCAGTGAGATGATGTGTTATCTGCAACTCAAAGTACATTTACATGAAAACAAATATGACATCCAGAAGCAAACTTTTTAGGACTACCTTCTTTTATTCTAAAGAGAAGTTAAAGTGATTTAAGTTATTGGAACAATCTGGGAATAGCACATATGTATCTCTTCTGACAAGTAGTTGCTTGCTTTTTCCATTCTACCTGTCCACCCCCAGCACCTTGACTTGAGGGATGAGAAATTCTAGCTGAGTCACTACAAAATTTATTTAACCCTTAACTTCTGTCTTAGAATCAATACTAGGTGTTGGTTCCAAGGCAGAAGAGTTGTAAGGACTAGGCAATGGGAGTTCAGTGACCTGCCCAACATCACCCAGCTAGGAAGTCTGAGGCTAAATTTGAACACAGGACCTCCTGTCTTCAGGCCTGGTTCTCAATCTACTGACCCACCCAGCTATCCCCATCATTACAATTTAATTTAGCCATGAGAATAGGTCACCAGGGAAGACCTTTTATTTCTTTAAGGCTGTACTATATTCAATTTAGATAGCTAGTTTGGTTTCATTTTTCTTCACCTCTGAAAGAATTTATGATTTTGTCAGTGGGGGCATCTCCCTCCAACCCCTTTATAACTAAATAGAGAGTCTGTTGAGAAGGGTTGAGAAGATACAGTGTACTCTGGCCAAGCTGGTCATGAACCTCTCCAACTTAGATAGGAAGGTTCTTGTCCAACAGTTTGTCTCCAGCGCTATTCAAGAAGCCTTCCAGCTTGGCAGTACCTGCCAGGGCTTGTGTTCCCCTGGCTTACAGTCTTTGAGGGCCACCTACACACCCAGGTGAGGCATCAGAATAAAACTGTAGCAGAACATCTTTATTTTTAAGTTTTACATAATCAGAAACGTGTGAATGCTGAGTTACTGTGAGTTATTGCAAGCACGAAATAAGTTCAACCTCTCTATTATTAATAACCCCAATAGTCAGGAAGTTCTTTCTGATGTCTACTCAGGGCTCACTTTCCTTCCTTTAAGCCTATTTTCTCAGTCTTTCCTGCTATGGGAAAACAGCCAATAATTATTCTATCCTTAATAACCCTGGTGCCTGAACACTATTATTAAATGTATCTTTCACTAATTTACTTTTCTACTTAATATCAGTTCCTTCAAGTATTCTCTCAGAGGTACCTATTTCCCAGTCTTTTGGCCAAATCTTCCTTTTTTATTTCCTTAGAAAATGAGTTCTAGTTTTCCTTATGTGTCTTTTTTGCTTCTAATGAGGGTGTGATATTGCCTTTTAACTTCAGACTGATTTTATTTATCAAGATCCTATTTGTATTTAAGACCTAGTTCGAATGCCCCTTCTTCCTGGTCACCTTTCCTAGTCCCATCTAAAAGTTAAAGATCTCTGCACTCAGTGCACATTAAAAAAAAAAAAAGTCCTTACCTTTTGCCTTACAATAATACTTAGTATAAGTTCCAAGACAGAAGAGCAGTAAGGACTATGCAGTGGGGGTTAAGTGACTTGCCTAGGGTGACATACCTTGGTCATATGGCTAGGAAGTGTTTCAGGTCACATTTGAACCCAAGACCTCTGGTCTTGAGGCCTGGCCCTCTATGCACTGAACCACCTAACTGCCCCAAATAATAGTTACTCAATTCAACTACTCAATTTCTCCCTTGACCCTTTCTCTCAAGGATTGAAGGAGCCTCCTCCCTGAAATCAATATTGTAATACTTTCTGAATAACAGAAGAGGGCACTTCCCTGAGAGTGAAAATGATGATATTTCCCTTAGGTGGGTCAGAGCCCAACCTCTTTTGGAGATGGGAAAATGGCCAGAGGTATTCTTTGTTCAAGGTTTAGTTTCCACCCTTAATCCATTTCTCTAAGAAAGACCTTTTGTTCTATCCACTTTCCTAAAGGGAAAGACTGGAAAATGTTTTTAAGCTAGAGAAATATTTATTTCTTAATATTAATATAGAGAAAACAAAAAGTTGTCAGGGTTTTTTAAAAACATGTTTCCACTGAATAAAAGCCCAAAATGAAAAAGAGGTCCTCTCTCAGGGATTTTACATCCTATGATTATTATTTAGACTGTTAGGTAGTATGCAAAAAGTCATTAAATTGTCCCACAATTTCACATTGCACCATGGCTCTTGAGCTGGAAGAGATCCCAAAGTCATTCTAGTTTAACCCATCCCTGGAAAGATTACCCACTGTAACATAGCTAACAAGTGGTTGCCCAGCCTTTGCTGGAAGACCTCCAATAATAACCTCCAATAAGGGGAAGCCTGCTAGTCCTTGGGAAGTCCATTTGGGGAACTTTTCCTGCCATCACATCTCAATTTATCTCTTTGGTACTTCCCCCTTTGCCCCTAGTTCTGTCCTCAGGAGCCAGAGAACAAATCCAATCTTTTCCATATACCAACCTTTTTGGATATTTGAACCACAGCTATTGATCTCCTTAGACTTCTCTAGATTAAATATCTTCACTTCCTTCAACTGATCCTTATATGGTACAGACTCCAGATCCCTCAGCATCCTCACTATTCTTCTCTATGCTCAAACCAATTTATTGATGTTGTTCTTAAACAATGGCACCCTGGACAGAGCATGAAACTTTAAATGGTGTCTGATGAGGCTGAGTCCAATGGAACTATCTGTCTCCTCTCTACTCCTAGAAGCTGCAAGTCTTACCAATTCAGTTTTCAAATGAGGAAACTGAGGCTCAGAGAAGTTAAGGGACTTGTGCAAGGTCACACAAGTAGTAAGTTGTTTGGTTTTTTTAAAAGATAACCCTCATTTTCCATCTTAGAATCAGTATTATATATTGGTTCCAAAGCAGAAGAGTCATAAGGGCTAGGCAATGGGGATTAGGTGATTTGCCAGAGTCACACAACTAAGAAGTGTCTGAGGCCATATTTGAACCCAGAACCGCCTGGCTCTCAACCCATTGAGTCACCTGGCTACTTCCCAGGTAATAAGTTGTTGTTTAAGTTTTTTCAGTCTTGTTTGACTCTTTGTGACCCCATTAGGGATTTTCTTGGCAAAGATACTGGTATGGTTCTCTAGCTCATTTTACAGAAGAGAAAACCAAGGCAAATAAGGTTGCCTAGGGTCACAGAGAAAGTGTCTGAGGCCAGATTTGAACTCAGGAAGCTGTCTTCCAGACTTCAGGTCTGGCACTCTACTGATGATGCTGCCTACCACCTAGCTGCCCTCAGGTAGTAAGTATCAAAGGTACAAATGGAATGCAAATTCTTTGACTACAGAGCCAGTGTCCTTTGCACCACATCACAATGCCTTCAAGGTCCCCCCCCCCCCAATTCCACATTCATGTACTAGAAAAGCACTGTGCTAAGATGCAAGATTTTCCAACTAGATATTCCCTCATAAATACCTCACTCAGCAGAGATTCTTAGCCCTTTTGTGTGTGTGCATGTGTGTGTATTTGTCCTGGGACCCTTTGGCAGACTGCTGAAGCCTGCAAATTCCTTAGAATAATGTTTTTAAATGAATAAAAGAAAATACACAGGATTAGAAGAGAGACCAGTACTATTGGTATATAGTTATTAACAGGTTCACAGAGCCCAGGTTAAGTAAGAACTGCTCTGCAGTCTTAGTAGCAATGGTTTTAAGATCCATGCGCCTTCTTTGTAAATGGACGTTACAAGAAAGCTGCCTTTTCCTTTAAGAGTCTGACATGATAATAGCTGCCATTTATATACTACTTTAATGTTTGCAAATATGCTTTACAACAGTGCTTTTAAATCTTATGTCACAATAACCTTTAAACTCACAATAACATTATCTCATTTTATTCTCACAACATAACAATATTCTCACAATAACATTTTATTCTCACAATAACCTCACAATAAGAACAATAGTGAGTACCATTTCTGTTTCCATTTTACAATTGGGGGAACTGAGGCAAAGGGCAGTTAAGTGACTTAAGTCACACATCTAGTAAGTATAAGAGGCAGGATTCAAACCTGGGTTTTCTTGTCTCTAAGCCCAGTCCTGCCTCCACTTCATCTCATTGTTTCTGTGTAATGGAAGCTTTGGATCCAACTGGAGATTTACAAAACAACAGTATTCTCTCCCATCCTCTAGGGATCTAAAGCCCAAAGCAGGCACTGCTCATCACAAGCCCCTTCTGCTGGGCTGCTTTTTAAGCCTTGGGGGCAACAGGATGCCTGAGGAGCTGTCATTCTGGGCCAGCCAAAGCAGAGGAAGAACAAGAGGGAGGGGAGAATTGCTTTAAGAATTCACAGAAACCAGCCTCAAACCAATGAGGCCAGAACTCAGAAGACTGAAAACTCACTGACAGACTGGACTGTGCAGGATCAGAAAAAACCTCTGAGCAAAGCCCTTGTGCAATGGACTACTGTGGAGAGCAGGTCAGGACTCTTTAGGGAGAACCTTGAAGTGCAAAGAGTGTGGAAGGGAAACTGGTTCAATATTTTTCTTTTTTGGATTTACCTCCATCTTAAGTGCGGACAGTGAGAAAATATTGCAATTTCTTCAGTGTAAGAAGCTCCAGTGAGGAATTTTCTGTCTAGATACAGATCAGCCCCTTCTCCAAAATTTAGTCTTAATGGATGTCCCAGAGTATTAGGTGACTTAGCCAGTCACACTGTCAATGTGAGCCAGAACTTGAACCAAAATCTCCTGACTCTGTGCAAAGCTATCTCTTTCCTCTTTGAAAATGAAAGAAGAGGGGAGGCAGCTGGGTGGCTCAGTGGATTGAGAACCAGACCCAGAGATGGGAGGTCCTGGGTTCAAATCTGATCTCAGATACTTTCTAGCTTTGGGACTCTGGGCAAATCACTTAACCCCTACTGCCTAACCCTTGACACTCTTCTGCCTTAGAACCAATTCACAGTATTGATTCTAAGACAGAAGGTAAGGGTTTTATAAAAATAAATTCATTAATTTTAAAAAAAGGAAATGAAAGATGCATCCCTGTCCAATCCAGATATAATTATTATTAAGTCCCTACCCTGTGTAAGGCCATGGGCTAGAGACAAAATGAAAAATGGTCCTAATCTGGAGGAACTTACATTTTACTGGACTATGTGTATAAACATTACTTCATTGTTATTTTAAAAACCCTTACTTTCTGTCCCAGTGACAATTCTAAAACAGAAAGGCAAGAACTAAGCAATCCCAATTAAGTGATTTGCCCAGGGTCATAGAGCTAGGAAGTGTTGGTGGGCAGATTTGAACTCAGGTCCTCTGGACTCCAGACCTGGTTCTATATCCAAAGTGCTATACTAGCTGCCCCTAAACATTACTTTAATGTCAGATTTTAGAGCCTGGATAAGTCAAAAGAGAAATCAAAACATATAGTTTCTGAATTGTAATTTTTCTCTTTAAATCTAGCATTAATCCACTCCAGACAGGAACCTATGTAAACCTCAAATTTCCTTAGACTTATAATTGTTGAAAATTTCACCATTGGGATATTTCATACTTGGAAAATTTCTTACTGATAGTCTATTGGAATGGGAACTCCATTGGCATGGGAGGTTCCTTCTCTTCCCTTCTTAAGATTACTTTAGGACAGAAACCCTTTGCTGAACAATGGAAAGGACTTTGACCTATGCTTAAGCATAGAACAGGAATTTCTTTGAGTCTTGATTGATTTTAGAATTGATACAATGGAGATACTTGGAATAAATCTCCACCCTATTCAGTCCTAATAGGATTGAGTAAGGGCTGCAGCCTAGATCAAAATTTAATTATTCCAATCTCTACCATACTCAAGTTAACAGGATTTAGAAAGGGCTGTAGCAAAGGAGTAAAGATTTAATCATTTGAAAAATATGACCTTCAACAGACATGTGCAAAAGCCAGAAACCTCTGGGCGGTCCTGGGTTAAGCGAGAGCCTCCATTGACAGGGAAATTGATGAAGAGTGATTGGTAGATGTGAGGACTGAGGGGAGGCAACTTGGATGGTGTCCTTAAAGATAGGAGGGTCTGGAGACTCGGGAGGGAGGGTGGAGTTTTTGGTCGGTGTGGTTCCTGGGCTCTGAGGAAGCTTGCTCTGAAGGAAGCTGAAGGTGGGGGCCTCTGAGACTGTTTCTCCATTTTGGACACGTGAGTGAAAGGGACTGATCTCTTTTCTTTGCCCCAGCTATCTAAGGGCTTGGGCCTTTTGGCCCAGCCTAAACAGAAGGGGTATTTAAGCCCTATTCCCTTCTCTCCCCTTTCTCTCTCTATATATATCTCTAATTCCTTTCTTGCTCCTATTGTAATTAAACTCCAAAAAAGGCTGACGGCTGACTTGAGTTTTTCATTTAGGAATTACACAGCTGATTCCTTGGCGACCTTAAATTAATATATATCAGTCTTTTAAAGTGATTCCCTTGTAACATTGTGGCTGACCACACGGGAGTCTAAAGAATCCTCTCAATAAAACTTTTTCCTTGCCTTTTTACTATACTGTTTCACCACTTAGTCCTTTTTTTTTTTAAAAAAAAAAAACTTGGCTTAAAGACACAGCTGCTAGAACACGTGAGTATAAAAAACTTTTTCTCTTTTCTCCTTAAGTTAAATTGGAATCAGCAGTTTTTTCTTTTTCTTCCCTTTAATCTTAAGGGACAGCTGGGTAGCTCAGCGGATTGAGAGCCAGCCCTAGAGGCAGAAGGTCCTGGGTTCAAATCGGACCTCAGATACTTCCCAGCTGTGTGACTCTGATAGACAGAAAACAGCTGTTTTTAAATCTCAGCAACAGGACTCTAAAGTCCTGGCTGGAAGAACTGTTTCTAAATATCCTTTCCCTTAAGGAACAACTTCCTGGATTAAAAAAAAAAAAACCCTGTGAAAAGTTTGTTGCTTTGCCCTGCTCCCCACGTGTTTTGTGAAATTACAAAATATACATATAAAAATGAGTACTACATTCTTTGACAATTATATGGCAGCTGAAGAAGTAGGGGCATTGAGGAATGAAGGATACCTCCAAATTTTTATATTAATAGGTACTGTCATTTTTGTACTCCTCAATACTATATTTAGAGATGAAAAAATAAAAAATATTGAGGATAAAATAAAACAAAATGAGGATAAAATAAAACAAAATGAGGATAAAATAAAACAAAATGAGGATAAAATAAAACAAAATGAGGATAAAATAGAAAATATTGAGGATAAAATAGAAAATGTTGAGGATAAAATAGAAAAAAATGAGGATAAAATAGAAAATATTGAGGATAAAATAGAAAATATTGAGGATAAAATAGAAAAAATTGAGGATACAATAGAAAAAATTGAGGATACAATAGAAAAAATTGAGGATAAAATAGGAAATATTGAGAATAAAATAGAAAAACTTGAGGATAAAATAGGAAATATTGAGAATAAAATAGGAAATATTGAGGATAAAATGGGAGATATGGAAGATAAAATAGGAAAAATTGAGGAAAAAATGCAAGCCCAATTAGAAGATCTAAAATGTTTCTTACAGGATCAATGGGCAAACACCCACTCTACCAGAAACAGACCTGTTTCTGAACCTTTGAATGAGGAAATTTCCTTCCCTGAAATAGAGATGGAAAACACCTTCCCTATAGCCCAGTTAACAGATTGCTTCTCTCGTGCAGTGCAAATCTTGTCTGAATTTAATCCCCAAAACCCTTCCCCTGCAATCCCAGCTTCTCATGTTCCTTCTCCTACAGAAAACCAAATTCCAATGCAAGGGAGATCTTGTCCTCCTAGAGAAACCTGTCCTTGTCAAACTGACCCACAGGTGCAAAATTCAACTAGAGGCCTGTTTCCTCTAAGAGAAGTACCTGAAATAGGACGAAATGGGGATGTGGTGACTTTAAGACATAGGATACCGTTTACTCCCCAAGAAATAAATGAATTTACACGAAATATCCCCACATATGAACAAGATCCTTTTCTAGTAACAAAAAAGATGGGAGACATATTTTTTCAATATAATCCGTCTTACAAGGACGCTGAGAGCTTACTACAGGCCTTTTTAAGTGAACGTGAAAAAAATAAAATAATTGCTCATGTCAACAAAACCCGGGGGCGTAATGCAGCACATTGGCCATCTCAGGATCCCGAATGGGACTATAATAATCCTGAGGACTATCTACAACTATACCGTTGTAGAGAGGCCATCCTCACGGCCATGAAGGAATGTGCGGACAGTACAGATAAGTGGATGGAACTGGAAAAAATTAAGCAAAAGGAAAACGAAACACCCTCCAGATTTATGGACAGAATTATCGAGTTTGGGGACAGATACTTAGATTGGGACTTAAATAAAGAGAATAGTTTAAGACAAGTTAGAAGAATCTTTGTAAACAATTCTTGCAAAGTAATTAAAAATTATTTTAAAACACAATGCCCAAGATGGTCAGATATGGACCTTGAAGAATTGCGAAAAACAGCTATATATGTTTTTAAGGGAAACGAAGAAAAGGAGAAAGAGAATAATGATGACATGGAGGAAATGAAGAAAAAAATGAGATGTGTAATAGATAGGATAACTAAATTAGAAAGTGGGCATGATAATGAACCAATGACAATTGCCCCTCTCCAGAAATCCAATTATCAATCCATTACTTGCCACTTCTGTGAGAAGAAGGGCCACAAAATGATGGAATGTAGAACCTTTCTTAAGATGTTTGGAAGGAATACACAGTTTAATAATGGTTTTAGAAATAATAACTATAGAAATTATGATAATGGTTATAGAAACCAGAATTCTAGAAATTATAATAATGACTATGGAAATAACTATAATGAATATAGAAATAAGAACTTTAGAAACCAGAATTATAGAAATAGGAATTGGGAATTTAATGACAATGCTCAAATTGAAGAAAATTTTAATGATAATACTCAACAATATATGAGAAATGGCGCTCGTCCAAAAATTACTCGAGGTGCTAATGATCCTCAGAGAGATGCCCTTCAGGAGGGTGCCCAGGGAACTTCCCAGTATAATAAAGATGATTCTTCTTAGATTGTATTGATTTTGTTGATATTAATTAACCTTTTTCAGTTTTTTTTTCTCTCCTCTCCAAATAGTAGGAAGGATGAATAAAGAACTTAAGACTATGATTGGCAAATTATGCACTGAGACCCATTTAAAATGGCCTGAAATTCTCCCTCTGGCCCTATTTTATCTTAGAAGCAGGCCTAGAGGAGACTTACATATTTCACCATTTGAGATGCTTTTTGGACATCCGCCTATACAGGCTAAGCCTTTCTCCCCGGCTTATACATCGCTATTAGGGGGAGATATTACTATTGCTTCCTATATACAGGAGTTACAGCACAAACTACGTGAACTTCATGAATCCGGAGCTGCAGTACAAGCTGGACCATTAGACTTTTCTCTGCATGACCTGAACCCAGGAGATAAAGTTTATATCAAGAATTTCAAGCGAACTGGAGCAACTCAACCTTCATGGGAAGGACCATTCCAAATATTATTAACTACTCCAACATCTATAAAGATTGGAGAAAGAGACTCTTGGATTCACTGCTCACATGTGAAGAAAGCATCTTCTGCTGAGACTGATTGACTCTATCCTATCATATGAATTGTGACTCTATCTTATCATATGAATTGGAGATAATAATCCATAGACAAATGGATGTTTTTTTTTTCAAGAATATATTGAATTACTGATTTTTTTTCCTTATTTTTTCTTATTTCTTTTTATTTTTTGATCAGAATATTTGATTTTTTTCTCATTTTTTTGTACTGAAGGTACACATAATTAATATTAATATTATTTTTTTCCCTGCAGTAATACAAGTTAATATATATACTCTTGCTATAATATCAATATATGCCTAAAAGCTTTAAACTATGGGAACCTGCCATTTATTGATAAAATATTATAGGACTGTGATTAATGTTTGTGTCTGATTCCAGGAAAAGGGATAAAAACAAGGAGCACAGACTAAACCTGAATAGTGCCAATAGAGCACACATGAAATATTAAAGTGAGACTCAAGGTTGCGACGCTTAACTTATGTTTAAGTCGTAGGACTTCCTTGTATCTACACTCCTTTCGAAGTACTCAAACAAGTACAAAGCTTGACTATCATGCTGGCTCCCTATATCTCTGAAGGAAAAAAAAATCAGACAAGGGAATGACATTTCCCCATCAAAATAGAATTCTAATTCTTTTCTTCTTATATTATGGCAACTTCCTGTAGTCTTGGCTACAAATGGCTAAGTGAAATATTACTGCATTCTGTCCTACATACTTGTGGGATAGAAATTACTTTAAACTGGACCTATACAAGGTCTATTTTGAAATTTTCTTATGTTTTTGATTATTTTTCTATTTTTTTGATAATTGACACATACAACCCCATACCTGAACATTGCATTCTGAGCTTAACTTGATATTTTTTTTTTAATACTTACTTCAGGGGGGATTGTATTTTAATTTAAAATCTAAGAATTTTTGAATTTTTTTTGTTTGAGATTTTATTTTTATAAAAATCCAAGACTTTTGTTTAAGATTTTACTTTTATAAAAATTTCAAAGATTTTGATTTTGTTCAAGAAAAGATCTTCAAGAAAGAAGCTTGAAACTTTTATATCCAGAGAATGAACTGTTGCAGAAAGATGCCAAAAACCTACACTTCATCAAGAAGATCAAGAATGAACTTTGGATGTGATTGATTGGACTGAACTTTTGATTGAACATTTATTGTAACATTTATGCCAAAAGGGACTGCCCCTAATTTGGCTTTCTGTCAGTGCGCCTAGCAAACATTGGTTTTGCTTTCTTTTCTTTTCTATTTCCTCTCTCACTATTCTAATTTCTCTTAGAAAATTGAATATTGTGTATATCTTTAGTTAGAAGTGAATTTAGAACTACAAAATGATTATGTTAAATGATCAATGGGGAGACTAGTCTCCCAATGATCATCAGGGGGGATTGTAAACCTCAAATTTCCTTAGACTTATAATTGTTGAAAATTTCACCATTGGGATATTTCATACTTGGAAAATTTCTTACTGATAGTCTATTGGAATGGGAACTCCATTGGCATGGGAGGTTCCTTCTCTTCCCTTCTTAAGATTACTTTAGGACAGAAACCCTTTGCTGAACAATGGAAAGGACTTTGACCTATGCTTAAGCATAGAACAGGAATTTCTTTGAGTCTTGATTGATTTTAGAATTGATACAATGGAGATACTCCACCCTATTCAGTCCTAATAGGATTGAGTAAGGGCTGCAGCCTAGATCAAAATTTAATTATTCCAATCTCTACCATACTCAAGTTAACAGGATTTAGAAAGGGCTGGAACAAAGGAGTAAAGATTTAATCATTTGAAAAATATGACCTTCAACAGACATGTGCAAAAGCCAGAAACCTCTGGGCGGTCCTGGGTTAAGCGAGAGCCTCCATTGACAGGGAAATTGATGAAGAGTGATTGGTAGATGTGAGGACTGAGGGGAGGCAACTTGGATGGTGTCCTTAAAGATAGGAGGGTCTGGAGACTTGGGAGGGAGGGTGGAGTTTTTGGTCGGTGTGGTTCCTGGGCTCTGAGGAAGCTTGCTCTGAAGGAAGCTGAAGGTGGGGGCCTCTGAGACTGTTTCTCCATTTTGGACACGTGAGTGAAAGGGACTGATCTCTTTTCTTTGCCCCAGCTATCTAAGGGCTTGGGCCTTTTGGCCCAGCCTAAACAGAAGGGGTATTTAAGCCCTATTCCCTTCTCTCCCCTTTCTCTCTCTATATATATCTCTAATTCCTTTCTTGCTCCTATTGTAATTAAACTCCAAAAAAGGCTGACGGCTGACTTGAGTTTTTCATTTAGGAATTACATAGCTGATTCCTTGGCGACCTTAAATTAATATATATCAGTCTTTTAAAGTGATTCCCTTGTAACACCTACCATGTCTCTGCATCCATACCCTTCCCTACCCCCAGATCCCTACATTTCTACTTACTCTAGGAACAGTCATCAATGATTCCTGTCTTTATTTCCTCTAACTTTGCTGACCAAAACATCCCCTCTTGTCCACTACACCTCTATGTATTGTGTTCTGCTAGTATGAAAGGCCATTGGAGGCAAGGGATTAGCTTTCTCTCTCTCTCTCTCTCTCTCTCTCTCTCTCTCTCTGTCTCTGTGTGTGTGTGTGTGTGTGTGTGTGTGTGTGTTTGTCTCTCTCTTTTGATATTTGTAGCCCCAATGCTAAGCACAGTGCCTGCCTGCCTCCTAGCACATGTTTAATAAATACTCATTCATTCATTCACCCTCCATGTAGCTATACAACTAATGACTAACTTTCTATTCCTCATTTAAGACCTTATCCCTTTAGCCCTTAATTCATTAGGCAGTTCTCTCATGGTACTCTCCATTCCAAGTCTATTGCTCCTAATTCTGATTGGCTGAGCAGTGTAGACATTTAATAAATATTACTGGGTGGAATCAGATTATTAGATTAGTCAATTACCCACGGCAGCCTCTCAGTGGACTTCTATCTAGAGCAGTACTGACCCAGCATTATCCCAGTAGGAACCTCCTTGATACCTCCTCCTGACTGTGGGCTGATATCAATAATATGGAGTGATTTAAT
Organism: Monodelphis domestica; assembly: GCF_027887165.1. NCBI lineage: Eukaryota > Metazoa > Chordata > Mammalia > Didelphimorphia > Didelphidae > Monodelphis > Monodelphis domestica. The sequence goes on from NC_077227.1 coordinate 153,240,186, forward strand.
TGACTTTTTCAGCAGCCATATAACTTTTTTGGTCCTCATTTCCCCAGGAGCATGTCACAACAAACTCTAGCAAATGCTTTATTTATGTCAACAGACACTAAGTCTATTGTGTTTTCTTTATCCCTTAAGCTCTTTATCTTAAATTTGAAAAATCAAGCTAACTTGGCATGATTTGGGAGGTTTTTTTTTGTTTGTTGGATTTATTTTGAAACTAGATCAGTGGCAGGGTGCTTAGTGAGGAGCTCCCTCTACCACCAGGGGTTGGCACTTTTTCTGTAGGGTCTAATTTCAGAGAAGTGCATGGGGCAAGAGATATTAAGTGATTTGCCCTGTATCCCATAGCGGGCATGCATCTTGAACTTGAACTCCTGGTCTTATTGCTTCTCTATACACTATACTACACTGCCTATACATTATACCATCAGATCTGTTTATTGAGGCTACAAAGACAAAAATGAATCAATCTCTGTCCTCGAGGGGCTTACATATTATTGCAATAATTCTTGAATTTTTAAAAATCTTGATGCAATATTCCTTTTCTTTTTTTGAAGCACAGGGTTAAGTGACTTGCCCAAAGTCATAGCTAAAGAGTGTCTTGAGAATTTGAATTTAGTTCCTCCTTATTCCAGATCCAGTACTCTATCCATTATACCACCTTGCTGTCCTTACCAGATTTATAGTAGAGGTCTAAATAATTTATTTATAATTTACAAAGTTTTACACAGGCATGTGAAGTGTAAGATTTTGTGGCATACCATTTGAGAGCTGATGTTCTACTGAGTCACACCATCTCTCTGGGCCTTAGTTTTCTCCTCTATAAAGTGAAGATTTTGGCCTATGTGACCTTTAAGCCCTTAGCTCAGAGCCTGGAACCTACAAAGCATTTACAAAATGCTCATAGACTTGTCCTTCTTAATAATTAGATGACTCTCAGATCCTGACACCTTAAATTCCCATCACTTCACTTGTGATAATCTGCTTTCTCACTTGCTTCCTTTGTCTTTCCTGCACATTTAAGTTTGCTTAAAAGTTCAATGATCACAAAAAACCCCAACAGCCTAAGAATGACCCACACAATATCCATATTCAAGAGCTCTCACAAAACCAACTCTAGCTCTCCAGCTTCTTGGGATATTCTCTGAGGAGCTAACAGCCAAGAGCTAGAAGGAGGTGGCATCCTACCCAGACAACAATTATTCTTTGCCAACTTCATTGTGACCTTTTACAGCAAGTAAAATCAAACCCCACATTTGTCAAAAACAAAGGAGCTTCCTGAGTCACTGGAGAGAGCCTCACAAGCTGCTTGCCATAATCCTATTAGTATTGTGCTCTGGGTTTTCTGTTTCTGCTTCTGCTCTGTATCCTGAAAAAGGCACAAGGCTCAGGTGAAAACAAAAACAAAAACAAACCAAAAAACAAAAAACAAAAAACAGGATATGTTAAGTCAGTTTTATTAACTCTGGATTCGTACTGGGCTAACCTTCCCAGTATGCCAGAAGTGAAGTTGCAAGCAATTAATGTTGATGCACCTGCATGTCATTTTATACAACAAAATAGATTCTGAAAAATTGTGCATAAATCAGATTTGTAGATGTTGGATATTTTAAAGGAAACGTGAGCATGCAATTTAAAGGAATCAGAGCAGGGGGTTTACATATGAAATTTTTAAAAAAACTCTTCATCTTTTTTTTTTTTTTAATTCAGCTTTTATTTTAATTTTCTCCTCTCAAAGAACACGACTTCAATTCCCCTAGGAAGGAGATTCAGTCCTGCTCCCCATGTTATTTCTTGCTTGTATTTACCTCTAACACATATTCCTGCCAAACTATTTTGAAAGTAAAAAATCCCTACCCCTACCTAAACAACACATCCCTTTTGTAAAACTCTTTTTTTAACTCCCTAATTTATCTTTCAAAACAACAATAAATATTTGTTCTCTGCTCTTCCTATCACTACAACAATAATAACAACAAACACTTATATAGCACTTTTGAGGTTTGATCTTCACAACAACCCTGGGGAAGCATTACTTTTCAGATAAGTAAAATGAGGCTGAGAGACATTAAGTGACTTGCTCAGAATCACAAAACTAATAACTATCTGATGCAGGATTTGAATTCATGTCCTCTCGACTCCCAAGTCAAATACCCTTTCCCTTGTATCACCAAGCTATTTTAATGTAGAACTAAACAAAAACCAAATGCAAACTACATATAGAGGATACCCCCTCCTCCCCCAAAAATGGAAAAAAAACACTTGTTTGCTTTTTTTCATAACTACTAGTCAAGATATATATATTTTTAAACCCTTACCTTCTATCTTAGAATCAGTACTGGGTATTGGTTCCAAGGCAGAAGAGTGGTAAGACCACTTGAGGGTTAAGGGACTTGCCCAAGGTCACACAGCTAGGAAGTATCTGAGGCCAGATTTGAACCTAAGACCTCTCATCTCTAGACCTGGCTCTTAATCTACTGAGCCACTCAGCTGCCCCCTGGTCAAGATTTTTTACAGATCATTTCTATTCACCATTGCTGGAAGGTGTGGGATAAAGAGGTTTGCCTTGTACTCAACAATTTCAGCGCCTGTGTTTATCACTAAGGCACTGTTGTGGATTAATTGCTCCATATTTACAGCTTTCTTTGTCTCATGGCATCAATTGTGGAGGTGTGTAAATTTTGGCTTATGTAATTATGATAATGGTACCCCTACTCTTCCCTCTCATATTCTAAGCATCTATCACTGTATCAGGAAGCTCAAATTTGTTGTCCAGAGGAAAGACACTGAATATGTGTATTTGCGATTAAACTGGGAATTCAAAGCCATAAATATCACCCAAGTCATTCCAAAGGGCTCCCTTTAAAACAAATCTAAAATCTATTTCTTTCCTGGTGTTACACTAGTCTTTCCAGTCCCTCCAAAAGCTGGCCTTCCTGGCACATCTGTTTTTATTTCAATATATTCACTTCCCCACTTCTTTTTAAAGATTCTTCATCAGAAAGTCTTAGGACCCTACTCTAACCTTTGACCGCTTGTGCTAGGCTGGTGTCTAGGGCCTGACATCTCATTCCTGTGTTCTACTGAAAGGGCAGCGCCTTGCCTTTGCCCCTAAATCTGGCCCTTTACAATTTCCTGCAATGCCTGGAAGCAAAAAGAAAAAAAAACCAAATAAATACTGACTTGCACAGGCAGGTGACTGACATGGCAATATTATCTCTTATTACTTTCCAGCCTATCCTAAGCTGATTATCTTCTTTGCCAAAAAAATGGTTGGGTGTCAGAGGGCATGACAAGGGATTGGAGAAATGGAGCCCTGAGCCCCGTGAGATGAGTCTCAGCTATACCAGTGGGTTATGTGAGTGCTCTGGAGCTTCATCTCTGAAACTGGAAATGATAGTCCAGAGCATCCAAAGAGAGTACAAGCAAATGTGCTATCTATGAGAGAAAAGAAAGAACCATAGAATCTGCTACTTGAAAGTTAATGTCAAAGGTAAGATTAATTGTCTTGGTAAGGAAACTAGATTCCATATTCATCCTTATTTAAAGAGAAAGACTAAAAGAACAACTTCTGTCTTTGGGATCTGTTTTTTGAAGCTGTAAATCTCTCTGGTTCTCTTTTTTAGATCCTTTTTTATTACCAATCCTCCCCATATCCCTACCCTACTTTCAACCCTACACTTGTCCCATGTCATATAGCCTTTTCTTTCAAATAGCTAATTCTCAATTTTATTTTTAAAAAACCTTACCTTTTCTCTTAGAAACCTATACTAAGAATCGCTTCCAAGGCAAAAGAACAAGAAGGGCTAGGCAATTAGGGTTAAATGACTTGCCCAGGGGCACCTAGTTAGAAAGTGTCTGAGGCCACATTTGAACTCAGGACCCTTGTCTCTAGGCCTGATGCTCTATCCACTGGACTACCTAGTTGACCCAAAGGCAAAGTTCAGGTTGTTGTTCCATTTTTAAAAGATACCCCTTAATCAATTCTAAGATAGAAGATCAGCAAGGGCTAAGCAAAGGAGGTTAAGTGACTGCCCAGAATGGCACAGCTAGGAAGTGTCTGAGATTTGGATCTAGGTCCTCCTGACTATAGGCCTGGCGCTCTAGCTACTGTGCTCCCTAGCTGCCCCTGCCCAACTCCCTCTTTTAAAGATAATAAGCCCGAATAGCTCAGTTGGTAGAGCATCAGATTTTTCATCTGAAGTTCCAGCGTTCCTGTTCCTGCTCATATGAACACAACTTCCTTTTGGACAGTAAGGAGTGGCATGGGTAGAGTGCCAGTCCTGGAGTCAGAAAGACTCATCTTTCTGAGTTCAAATCTGGCCTCAGACACTAACTGTGTGACCCTATCTGTCTCAGTTTCCTCCTTTATAAAATGGGAAGGAGAAGGAAACAGTAAACCACTCCAGTTATCTTTGCCCAGAAAACCCCAAATGAGGCTGAAAAAAAAATTGAACAACAACAAAAAAAAGGACAGTCGTGGTCACCTCTTAGTGACTAGCATGCCCAGGATCAGAGCAAGCTCTATGCAAGTGATGATACATGCAGGAATGAGTGATTTGAGGAAAATTGGATTAGAGAAGGATAGAATGGTGGTCCAGACTGAGCAACCTAACTTGTCCTCCAGGTTTTTGCCTTTGCCAAGTCTTTAGTAATTGGGCGGTATTTTTTCCTTTTTACTAATCTAAATAAATTTGTTCCTATGCTAAAGGGAGAGAAATATATGTGCATCTATATGGAACTCCCTTCCTCCATAACTCTCTGTCTCTCTCTGTCTCTGTCTCTGTCTCTGTCTCTGTCTCTGTCTCTGTCTCTGTCTCTCTCTCTCTCTCTCTCACACACACACACACACACACACACACACACTCTGAAGGACTAAAGTTAGAACCTAGTTTGGCTTAACACAGGAAGCTCTGCCAATGGATGATGATTACTTGCCCTGAGTCTTGACTGAGAGAAGCAGGGAGTTAGGCCAATACCCACAATGCCTCACTTGCTGCAAAGATAACACCCTCAGTTCCAAGCTCAAATAGAGATTTTTTTGTCAGTATAGATGAGACTCAGCAGGAATTCCATGGTAATAAGTGAAGATCTCTCAAGAAGATGCCACAAATCCAAGGGCTACAATTCAGGAAAGTTAAGAAATAATTACGATTGGGCATTCTTTACAGTATTCACACAGGACTGGTATGACAGAACCCAGAATAATTGGCCAGAACTTCAATTAGAGGGTAACTAAAATTATAGGGCAGATTCAATTAATGATAATGGATCAGATTACTGTCCTTAAGGGAAATCCTTAGCACATAAGAATAGGAGTTTGTTTACATGAAGGAAAGCATGCCTTGAGTAATTCTAGTCCCTCTTTCCTAAAAAACCTTTACTGACCTCTCTCAGTAATTATCAAACTGCCCTGCTCCCCTGGGACACAGGCAGGGCCAAAGTATAAAGGCTGCTGTGTTCTTCTTTAGCTAAGTTATACCTGTGTACCTTTGTGAAGATAAGAGTTATCCTTAATTAAATCAGCTCTATGTAATTTCCCTAGCTCCCTAATTGATGTGGAACTGGGATTTGGGGTAACTGCCATTTTAAACTCATTTTAACTCCTAACAAAATCCTCCCTTTAATATTGTGGTTTCTGTTTGAGGATAGGAGAAAAGGTAGTAAATGGAGGAGGGATGACAAAAGTGGGTTTTTCCTCCCCAGTTTTCTCACTTTTTTTTTCTCACATTTTTCAATCATGGTACCTTGTAAGGGCCTTTTGGGAGGTGGGGGTGGAAGAACTATGAACATTCTAGTTTAATATCTAGCAGATGAAAGACAATTGTGTGCATGTGTGTGAGGGGGAAGGGCCAAGGTAGAGAGAATGGGAAATGGAGAATGTTGGTTTGACTCTTGGTGAATTGGGATTCCCATAGGAAATTCTTCAAACAATAACTCTATTTTCCAGTAATGACAGACACATTTATAATTTATATATAAGGGAAGGAAAGGGGAGGGGGAAGGGGTAGGGGAAAGGGAAGGGGAAGGGGAAGGGGAAGGAGAAGGGGAAGGAGAAGGGGAAGGGGAAGGGGAAAGAGAAGGGGAAGGAGAAGGGGAAGGAGAAGGGAAAGGGAAAGGGAAAGGGAAAGGGGAAGGGAAAGAGAAAGGGGAAGGGAAAGGGAAAGGGAAAGAGGAAGGGGAAAGGAAGGGAAGGGAAGGGAAGGGAAAGGAAGGGAAGGGAAGGGAAGGGAAGGGAAGGGAAGGGAAGGGAAGGGAAGGGAAGGGAAGGGAAGGGAAGGGAAGGGAAGGGAAGGGAAGGGAAGGGAAGGGAAGGGAAGGGAAGGGAAGGGAAGGGAAGGGAAGGGAAGGGACTGCATGTCTCTAGCAAGCTCTAATCTCCCCTTTCTAAATATCATTTCAGCACCAATATGGATGGGGCATAGTGGAAAGATTATCTGGTAAGCATACTTGGAGCCAGAAAGATTTGGGTTCAAATTCTTCCTCAAGATACTTAATAGCTATATAGCTCTGGGCAAGTAGCCTAACTTCTCTGGACCTTAGTTTCCTTAGCTACAAAATGTGGAGATTAGATTCTGGTATCTAAAGTCCCTTCAGGTAACAATAATGATGATGATGATGATGATGATGATAGCTCTTTAAGGCCTATACAGGATTATAGTTTGACAGAGATGTGCATGTTTTATCCTTCCTCATCCCTTCTCTCTCTCCAGCCTCCACCTATCAACATATCTGTCCCTGCTGGTCTCTATTTGAAGACTTTCCTTTTGGAATCCTAATGTACCATTAGACCATAACTCATTTGACCCTCACAGCCACTCTCTGAGGCAGAAGCCACAATCATCTCCCTTTTACAGATAAGAAAACAGGCACAAAGATGTTAATCAACTTGCCTGGGGTCTCACACTGCTATGGAGTGTATAAAGCAGGATTTGAATTCAGATTTTCCTGATTCTGAGTCTTACAGTCTATATCTAACTGCCTTTTTCAATCAATAAACCTACGGAAGAGAAAATTCCAACTGGATTGCTTGTTTCAAAGTTCCTAAGAAAGGGACCATTTTACTTGCCTGTGACCCTAGACAAGTCTTCATAAAACCTGCTCTTCATAGCACTGAAATATACTATATTATTCAATCCTCACTACAGGCTATGAAGTAAGTATCATTATTCATAGATTATAGATGAGGAAAGAGGCTCAAAAAGGCAAGTGATTTGCCCAAGGTCAGACAGCTAGTGTCTGAACAAAATTTGAATTCAGATCTTTCTGACTCCCAATTCTATCACTGTACCTAGAATCAGATTTGTGTTTGATGTAATTAGCAGAGAACCATCATGTCCATTACTCATCTAGTTAATGTGATTTTAGGGTGTTTTTTGACTGGGAGAATTCTTGGCTTAAGATCATTCTCCCTGCAGGCTGGATTATCTACTCATACTTAGTTCTTGAAATGGTCAAAATCTTTTCTAGTGTGACAAGGAAATCACTTTAAAAGACTGATATATATTAATTTAAGGTCATCAAGGAATTCAGCTATGTAATTCCTTAATGAAAACTCAAGTCAGCAGTCAACCTTTTATAGAGTTTAATTACAAACAGGAGGAAGAAAGGAATTAGAGATAGAGAGAGAGAGGGAGAGAGAAAGGGGAGAGAAGGGAATAGGGCTTAAATACCCCTTCTGTTTAGGCTGGGACAAAAGGCCCAAGCCCTTAGATAGCTGGGGCAAAGAAAGAAGATCAGTCCCTATTACTCACGTGACCAAAATGGAGAAACAGTCTCAGGGGCCTCCACCTCCAGCTTCCTTCAGAGCCAACTCTCAAAGCACCACCTCTCAGACCAAAAACCTCTCCAACCAACCCTCCTCTCAGTTCTCACATCTACCAATCACTGTCCATGTCTTCCCTGTGCCAATGGTGGCTCTAGCTTAACCCAGGACTGCCCAGAGGTCTGTGGCTTTGCACATGTCTGTTGGAGGTCATATTCTCAAATAATTAAATCTTGATCCTTTGCTGCAGCCCTTCCTAAATCCTGTTAGGACTGAGTGGGGTGGAAATTGTATTTTCCAAGACCTGGTTCTGTCATTCCAAGTATCTCTATTGTATCAATTCTAAAATCAATCATGACTCAAAGAAATTCCTGTTCTATGCTTAAGCATAAGTCAAAGCCCTTTCCATTGTTCAGCAAAAGGTTTCTGTCCTAAAGTAATCTTAAGAAGAGAGGAGGAGGAACCTCCCATGCCAATGGGGTTCACATTCCAATAGAGTTCCCACTATCAATAGGAAATTTTTCAAGTATGAAATTTCCCAATGGTGAAATTTCCAACATTTATAAGTCTAAGAAATTTTAAGGTTTACACTAAAATCCTTATCTATACGTATTTTTCACATACAGTCATACATACATGATTAGAACTGAATAGATCTTTGGAGGTCCATCTTCCTCATTTTGCAGATTAACTGAATTACTAAAGTTCGTAAATGGACCAAGACTAGAACCCTGATGGTCTCTTGTCTACTAGCCCCACATCACACCATTAACACTGCCATAGTCAAGTGGCTGCAGCAAAATTCGTGTTTGTCTTTTTTTTTCAAGTGGGGATGGCTTCTGTAACACCATCTACATTCTCTCATTCTGCAACAGTAATTAAAGAACACAAGTCTGGTTGTCTTCATGAATAGGGAGCCAGCCACGGACAGGGAGAGTTCTGGCTGCCTTGAAGCTGTGGTCTGGAGAGTAGAGCCATCCAAATCTGTGTCCTGGGGAGACACCCCCTGAGGTCGGTCTGATGAGTTACTCTCCAGTAATAGATCTCTTCACATACCTCTAGAAGGACATTATTATATGCCCTGGGTTATAGGAGCCTCCCAGAGCAGGAAGATGACTCAGTAGTGTCTACGTGGAATTCTACAGGCACCATGTCTCAATTATTTTTGCATTTACCCTGGCACCTACCTAGCACAGTACAATGCAAGCGTCAATACCATATAACAATTGCCTTGAATGAATGAATAAATACTGAGAAAGATGCCGTAAGGTATTGCATGAAAAATGACCCATTGACTAGAAGCCCTACGGGCTCAGAAACAAACTGTTCCCAGCCTAGCTACTGCCTCCTGACAACTCCAAGCAATTCTGGGCACCACTTACAAGGCTGCCAGTCAAGACTTGCTGATTGCCTTTTGTGAAACCCATATATTTTTCTCCACCCCACTCTGCTAAAGAGTGGCTCTTCACCCAATTTACTTAAAAAAAAAACCCAAAAAACAACCCTTACTTTCTGTCTTAGTAACAACTCCAAGACAGAAAGGCAAGGGGTCTTTGTAACAGCTTCAAGAAGAGCAAGGACTAGGCAAACAGGATTAAGTAACACCCAGTTTCCCACAGCTAGGAAGAGTCTGAGGACAGATTTGAATTCCGATCCTCCTGACTCCAAGCCTAGTGCTCTAACCATCTTGCTACCTAACTGCCCTACCTAATTTACTTTGAGATTCACTACATGAGATCCTTGCGGCATCCAGAGGTGCCCCACGATTTCTCAACAAGGGCCTGCTCTAGTTACGAAGTCTTGGTTTTCACAGTGGAAGGATGATATTAGAGAGGGGAAATGGGTTTTTCACATTTGGGGGCTTGGAAGAAATGTTCCTGGAAGCCATTCCTTATGACCAGACTGCTCGCTTTCCTTACCCCTTCTTCTTGGAGTCATAGTTACATAGATTTAGAAGTGGAATAAATCTCAGAGATCACTAGTCCAAATGCCTCATCTTTGAATGAGGAAACTGAGGCCAAGGAGGTTCAGCAGCTCACCTGAGGTTCTACAGGAAGTAAGAGTCCATTAAGACTTGAACTCAGGTCTCTGACTACTATAACACATCCTACTTAGTTTTAGAGACATCTAGGTGGTGCAGTGAATAGAGGACTGGACCTAGAGTCAGGAAGAACTATGTTCACATCTAGCCTCAGGCCCTGGGCAAGTCACTTCACTTCTGTTTGCTTTAGTTTCCTCATCTGTAAAATGGGGATAATAATAATAGCTCCTACATCCCAGGGTTGTTGGGAGGATCCAATGAGATAATAACTGTAAAAGCATTTTGTAAACCTTAAAGTGCTATATAAATAATAGCAATTATTATTTATATAGCCCCATTCAATGTTCACCCCCAAAACCACTCCTATACCTTCCATTGTTAAAGCACTCTACCCCCCCCCCCAATAACTTTGTATTTACTTTTCTGAGTAGATATTGTCTCCCACTCAAAGGAGGATATCAAGTTCTTTGAAGTCAGGGACTACTTTGTCTTTATATTTCCAGTGTCTAAAACAAGCCCTTGGAATCAGACAAAAATCACTTATTAAATACTTGCTATGCGCCAAGACCTCTAAGTGCTTGGCATGTAGTAAATGCCCACTAAATGGTTGTTAAATTGAATTGAATCATAAGTGTGATCTGAAGGAGGTCCTCTGCTTCAAGGAGTACCATGACAAGTCTTCAAGCAGCAATAAGATCCCCCCCTACATGTACCCCATTCCACACATGTATTTCCTTCCTACAGAGAATGCTTAGCATGTTGGTTACTCCATTCTCTATGTCATAATATGAACCAGTACAGAATATCTTTATCTTTTCCCCACAGCCTTCAAATATTTATTTTATGTCTTAGTATCAATTCTAAGACAAAGAGCAGCAAGGGCTAGGCAATGGGGTTAAGATTTGTCCGGGATCACATAGCCAGGAAGTATCTCAGATCAGATTTGAACCCCAATCCTCCTGACTCCAGCCTGGTGCTGTATCCATTGTGCTACCTTGATGCCCCCAAATAGCTTTATTCTTAAGTAAAATACTTTATTAATCATTATAATATATCTTAGAAACAAGTTGAGGAAAGAAGCAAATATTCACATCCTTGTTGCTAACAACAACAAATGCCCTGCAACATAGAGAGATAAATGGACTTTCTATAAGGATATAACCATCATTAAAACAACAATATTGGGGGCAGCTGGGTAGCTCAGTGGATTGAGAGCTAGCCCTAGAGATGGGAGGTCCTAGGTTCAAATCTGGCCTCAGACACTTCCCAGCTGTGTGACCCTGGGCAAGTCACTTGACCCCCATTGCCTAGCCCTTACCACTCTTCTGCCTTGGAGCCAATACACAGTATTGACTCCAAGACAAAAGGTAAGGGTTTAAAAAAACAAACCAAAAAAACCCCCAACAATTTAAACCCCCCAAATAATGACCTCTAACAGTTGTTATTCACCTCCAATTGAGCCTTCCTACTCACCTCTACCTTTCAGAATCCCTGGCTTCAAGACAGTTTGTATTCCACTTGCTGCAAGAAGCCTTTCTTTATCAATCCCCCCACTTCTAGATCAGTGCTGGTGAACCTTTTAGATTCTGAGTGCTCAATCTGCAACCCTCACACTGCATGTGAACCCCCAGTCTTACCCCAGAGAGGGGAAGGATGAAGCACTTCCATTGAGCTGCTGGGCAGAGGGGTGGGTTATGTGAGAAATGTCCTCAGGAACAGAGAGGGGGGAGGGAGTAGCCCCCTCTGGCATGCTAAAGCCTGTGTGCCATAGTTTCACCAATATGGTTCTAGAACCTTCCTCTCCAAAGCTACCCTCCATCTATTCTATATGTATTTTATGTGTACCCATTTCTTTATATGGTATCTCTTCCTTAGGATATAAGCTCCTTGAAGGCAGGGGCTGCTTTGTTCTTTCTTTGTATCTCCAGCAGCTTAGTACCTTGCCTTCATGACACAAGTGCATCCTTAACAAATGCTTGTTAATTAGATGATAGCTATAACACTGAAATTTTCTCTGAGGGTTTCCCTTGAATTACCTCCTAGGCTAGAATTTGGGGATGTATAAGACCCTCTCATCTAAGAAAAACAAATAAAGACACTAAAATGCAATTTAACTTAAGTAATTACCAGAGAAGGGACTCTAAATACATTAGGTCAATGGTTTGGTGTTCCCTAGAATCATTCATCTAAGACAAGGGTTCTTAACTTAGAATCTGTGAATTAAGAAAAAAAATAGACAATAAATAAAATAGATTTCATTTTTAATACTATATATTTAATTTATTTGTAAAATTATTCTGAGAAGTCCATAGACTTCATCAAACTGCTAGAGGGGTTCATGACATTTTAAAAAAAGGTTAAGAACTCTTGATCCAAGAAAGGAAAGAGTAATTCCTTTGGATAGCAGCTGACTAGGATAATGCCAAATGGTCTGTTCAAGGTTACCTCAATTGGTCTAACCGTGGTTAAAGACCGACTTCAGAAACATGAGCTAATTTCTCTGGGTCTCACCAAGGTGTTGTTTTGGTCATAGAAATGCTGGTGCTTGCAGTAATCTACACTTATCCAGGCCAAGGAAATTGATAGGATCGTTAGAGGCAGGTAATAATTTTCCACTTAAGTGACCCAATAAAAGACATTTAGAAATCCCTTTTAGGTCTGTGGTTACATAAGATTTAGTTATGCTTTGTGACTAATGGACCTGATGCAAAATGAGAACTGAATAGAAAATTTTCAAGCTAAGTTAAAATGTAATCTCCTATTGGACTATTGTTAGTCAAGAAATTGTCCCAATGAATCTGGTGAGAAGGAATAGAATATGGATTTCATTTAACCATGATGACAAAGCCTTAGATACATGCTAGATGTGTGACCCTGGACAAGTCACCTAACCCTGTTTGCCTCAGTTTCCCCACCTGTAAATGAGTTGGAGAAGGAAATGGCAAACCATTCCAATATCTTTGCCAAGAAAACCCCAAATGGGATCACAAAGAGTCTAAAATGACTGAGCAACAGCAACAAAAATCAATGATGCTTCAGACCACCACCACAACTGTGACAACTGGCAGATGATAGGAGATGAGGAGATGGATCATGGTGGCACACACAGCTCCTCTATTTAATCATCCTTGTCTGAATGAGTAAGTGTACAGAGCAGGAGAGTGTAACAGAAGCACAAGCCTCTATCAACATAAGATCGTTGAATTTAGATTGGGAAGGGGCCTTCGTAGTCACCCCATCTGACTTTCTCACTGTATAAATGAGGAAACTAAAATCCAGTGTGAAAGGGAATTTTTAACTCCCTTTGTTTATTTTAACTTCATCTATCAAGAACTTGGAGTGCCCCTCCTTTCACACTTAGTAAGTCAGGCACTTGAAGAACCTTAACTAGAAAAGAAAGTTTACACCCTCAAAGATGGAAGTGGATCCCATAAGCACTGACTCCCTACCTGGGTAGTGCTAAATAAATTAAGGAACTATGATTGGTTACTGAGATGTGATGTGGGAGAACTGTTGCATGGAGAATTCTTATAAGGTGAGACCCAACAGGCAATCAGAGACTATGATTTCAGACTCTGATTCTGGATTCTCATTTCAGATGTAGCTTCTAATTTTGACTTCCTGATTCAGACTTTGGATTCTGATGGACATTTGGATTACTGCATTGGTGACTCAGGCTGAAGAGGGATGCATACTCTGGTGAGACTTGCCTCCTTGGTGTTAAAGACTGCCTTTTGTGGGTCAGCCTCTTTGGCACCAGTAATTTGGTTGGTGATACACTTGGCTGGAGACACTCTCATGGGCTAGTGAGATTTGCATTCAGATTCGCACTCTCGGGCTAGAGGCACTTGGATCCAGACTTAGGGTATTTAGCTAGGCAATATTTTCTACCTACTTCCTAAATTTCCCTCTCTTTACTATCTCTACTTTGCTGCAATAAAACTACAAAAGCTACTAACATATTCATGGTTTAATTTTTAATTATTATAAATGGCAACTTTTTATAAAAATGTTCTTATAAAAAACAACTTTTTATAACTCTTAATTGACCAAAACCAATTTTAACTCTTACACCAGAAAAATGAAGTGACTTTCCCAAGTTTTTCCAGGTCCCCTGATTACACAGTCTGTATCATGGCACTATCCCACACAGATCTCTGACTTTTGCCATTGTTTTATAGCAAACTAAGGCTAAATTACATTTACTCAAAATGTGTTCCAGAATATAGAGTGTTACCATGTAGATGAAAGGGCAGCTGGGTAGAAAGCGCTCTGGATCTAGAATCAGAAAGACCTGAAGTCAGATCTAGCCTCATAGGGTTACTAGCTTTGTGACCCTGTTCTAGTCACTTGACCTCTATTTGCATCAGATTCTCATCTCTAAAATGAGGATATTAATAACACCTACCTCCCAGGGTTGGCATGAGGATAAAATATTTGTAAAGTTAATTGTACCTTAAAGTGCCATGTAATATGAAGTGCTATTGTATGTAATATGTAATAGAGAGAATATCATTCTAGTTATTATTTTTGAGACAGCTAGATAGCACAGTGAATTGAGCACTAGACCTGGAATAAAGAAAACTTGAGTTCCAATCCGGGCTCAGATACTTAATGGCTGTGTAACCCCTGGGCAAGTCATTTCACTGTCTATTTCAGTTTCTTTATCATAAAGTAGAGATAATAATGACACCTACCTCCCAGGGTAGATAAGAGGATAAAATCAGATATTTGTAAAGTTCATTGTAATTTAAAGTGCTATAAGATATAAAGTACCATTACATATATATGTGTATATATAAATATAAAATATTTCAGCTATTATTATTATTATTATTATTGAGTCAGCCAGGCAGTCTAGTGAATAGAACACTAAGCCTAGAGTAAAGAAGATCTGAGTTAAAATCCAGGCTCAGACATGTAATAACTGTGTGACCTTGGGCAATTCATTTCACTTCTGTCTGCCTCAGTTTTTCATCAAGGAGGGATAATAATGATACCTACTTTGTAGGGTTGTTGTAAAATGAATTAATATTTATAAAGTGCTTCACAAACCTTAAAGAGCTACATACATTCCTAGCTATTATTTTCATAATCATTATTATTATTATAAGAAGTCAAGAGAAGGAGATCCTTAAATAGGATCTTAAATAAAATAAATAAATAAAATCTTAAATTGGAGAGAATGGGTTGAGGAAATGCTAACACCATAAGGCATACAAAAGAAAACGCGCATGTTAACTTAAATAGTATTCACAGTTTAGGCTCATGTTCTCTTTTTCAAACAACTATCAACCTCTCATGAATGAGAGTCTCCTCAGAGGAAAACATCCAGCATATTGGGCATTTTAGTTTACGCCAAGAGCAACTAACCTTGATGAAGATAAGCAAAGTGTCAGAAAGAGCCTGTTTTTTGCCCATCTGAAATTAACAAAGATTTCCTTTAATTCCTGGAGCCCTTCAGTCCTGTCCATTGTACTCTGTGTCTAAGCATGATCAAAGGTGGACATTTTGTTGGTTCAGCAGCAACTTGGTCTGATGCCCTTTCATCCCAGGCAAACATTAGAACAACCCAGAGGGTTAAGAGACACAGAGAAGCATACTAATGGAGGTTGTTATGCTTCATAATCCCCAAAGGCAGGATAGCAGAGGTGTGATTGGCTTTGTGGTGTTGACCTGGGAGTCAGGGAGACCTGACTAATACTTGTTAGCTATGGATCACAGGCAAGTGACTTACCCTCACTGACTTTCACTCAGTCTCCTGTTTTGTAAGATCAGGATAAAGACTAGGCTGATTTCACTGGCATATGAAACTCTCAGCTGAGAAAAATACCTCCATCCATGCAAGCCCCCCTTTCTGTGATTCATAGCCAAGTGACCTAGAACAGGGGGATCAAACTCAAATAGAATTAGAGCCATTTAATCATACAGAATGATCCCTGTGGGCTGCATTTTGACTTAGAAAATCCCAGGTTAACATTATCATTTTCTCCTAAATTTTTCTTTGTTTTGTTAATGTTTCCCAAGTCCATTTTAATCTAGTTCAGACTGCATTCAGAAATGTGTTGCGATGTGGTCTGCTGGTCACATGTTTGACCCTTTGGTCTATATGACTGAAAGTTTGATAACATGACCAAAGTCACGAGGTCAGTAATATGTCAAAAACAGAACTTAAACCCAGATCTTCTTTGTTCCAAGGCCTGCTCTCTATCTATTATTCCATCTTGTTCTTCATCTGTAAAATGGGAATAATAATACCAGTCAAAATGAATTGCTGGTGGAGTTGTGAATTGATCCAACCATTCTGGCAGGCAATTTGGAATTATGCCCAAAGGGCTTTAAAAGAATGCATGCCCTTTGATCCAAACATACCACTATTGGGTTTGTACTCCAAAGAGATTAAAAAAAAATGTTTGTAGGGGACAGCTGGGTAGCTCAGTGGATTGAGAGTCAGGCCTAGAAACAGGAGGTCCTAGGTTCAAATCTGGCCTCAGATACTTCCAAGCTGTGTGACCCTGGGCAAGTCACTTAACCCCCATTGTCTAGCCCTTACCGCTCTTTTGCCTTGGAACCAATATACAGTATTGACTCCAAGACAGAAGGTAAGGGTTTATAAACAAACAAAAAAAGGTTTGTATAAAAATATTTATAGCCAGCACTCTTTGTGGTGGCAAAAAATTAAAAAATGAGGGGGTGATCCTAAATGAAGAATGACTGAACAAATTGTGCTATATGATGATGATAGAATGCCATTGTGCTACAAGGAATGATGAAGTGGTTGATTTTTATATGAACTGGAAAGACCTCCATGAACTGATGTGGAATGAAATGAACAGAACCAGGAGAACATTATACCAGTAACTGAAACATTGTGGAACAATCAAATGTAATCAACTTTGCTACTAATAGCAATGTAATGATCTAAGAAAATCCCGAGGGACTTATGAGAAAGATTCTGTACACATTGAGAGAAAGAACTGTGGGAATAGAAATGCAGAAGAAAAACATATGATTTATCACTTGGTTATATGGGTATATGATTCAGGGTTTGGGTTTTAAAAGATTGCTCTATTACAAAAACAAATAATATGGAAATAGATATTCAGTGGAATTGCTTGTCAGCTCTGGGAGGGGGGAGGAATGAGGGGAGGGAGAGAACATGAATCATGTAACCATGGGAAAATACTTAAAAATAAAATAACTCTAGACAATTAAACAATAATACCAGTCAAATCTACTTCAATGGATTTTTTTGAGGTGCAAATGAGATTGTATATATACAAGATATCCCCAAAGCTGTTAATAGCATTATACTGCACTAAGAGTTTTGCAACATTGTGTGCGTATTCATATATAGTGCTATATGAACGTCAGAGGACACATTGCTAGAGCTGGAAAGGATCTCAGAGGCTATTTAGTCCAGCCCTTTTATTTTACAAATAAGGCAATTTAGACTCAAAGAGTGACTTGTCCAAAGTCATATGATGGGTGGGATTTGAACCAGTCTCACGCTAGTACCAGTGAACCTTCTACTATATTCAAATAGATGAAGAAATGCTAAACGTGATTCTTCTCATTTGCAGTCTGACATAATAGCCTTTGCTGAGGTTTTGCTTTGGAAATCCACACCAAATATTTCTCTCTCTAGACTCTTCTTCCACTACAATAGTTAGCTTCCCTGTTAGAACATTATCACAAGATTATGTCAATCCATATCTTTAACTTTTGCCCCATCAAAGGAATTATATCTTTTTCATGAATTATTCTGTCTTCAGTATTAGTAGATTTGTTGTTCTCTGAAACACTATCCCCAACTCTGCCCTCCTGCTCTTTTTTTTTAACCCTTACCTTTAGTTTTAGTATTAGTTTCAAGGTTGAAGAGTAGTAAGGCTAGGCAATTGGGGTTAAATGACTTGCCCAGGATCACATTAAGTAGGAAGTACCTGGAGTGAGATTTGAATCCAGGTCCTCCCAATTCCAGACCTGGAATTCTGTCCACTAAGTCACCTACCTGCCCCAATCTCCTGCCCTTTATAACAGTGTAACCTGCATCTACCTCTTCTTCTCTCACTCTTTTCAAGGAGGTATAATTAATAATCCTTGTTCTAGAGATAAAACCATGGTGATTGGCCAGGTTTGAACCTAAGACCTCCCATCTCTAGGTCTGGATCTCAGTCCACTGAGCCAGCTAGCTGCCCCTGATCTTGGTCTTTCTTACTAAAATGGAAGCAAGGGAAAAAAACACTTTTGGTACTCAACAACAATCATTGCATAGAAGTTAGATATTGCAGCAAAGGGGCAGGACAATCAACTGACCCCTCTAAATATAATCACCAAAATTTTGTTCTCAGCCTTGGGTAGGCAGGTGCCTGAGGGCTAAGAACTTCCAGCTCCTTTCCCACACCATATAGCAACAAAATCATCAGAACTTTATCTTTGGTCCTCTTCAGGCAAATTAAAAAAAAAAAAGATCCCTTGATTCATTATTAAACACAAAGTAAACCTATCCCCCGTGAAAGAGGCTACACTCTTGTACATTCCCCTCTCATGCCCGCTTGCCCAGTATCTGCTACTCTGAACTCTCACTTCACATAGAAATCCTTGTGGGATTCTGGAAGCTATCACATGTGATGCAGAGCACTGGGCAGCTTGATAAGTGATGCTGCTCAATCCTCTGGAGAACAGTATGTAACCCACACCTCCTGAGGGATAGGAACCTCACGAGGAACCAGTCTTTCATAGGGGCCTTTGTATTTTCATTTAATAATGAAAGCACCTTCTAGTTCTCAAAAGACCAGCTCCAGAATTGTTTCATTCCTTTTGCCAATTGTAATGAGATGCGCCACCCCCACCCCCACTCTATCTTTCTCCTTGCTTCAGAATCTCAGAATTGCTCTTCATTTTTGGCATCCTCTGTAAGTTCAACTGTCTCCCCATGAAAGGAATTAAAAGTCACTACTTACCATCATAGGTCCACTTTGATCCTGAAAAGCAAAATTAAAACAAGTAAGTACAAGTTAAAAAATTGGGAATTTTTCATCTTGAGAAAAGATGACTTGAGGGGAGGTGACATTATAGTGGTTTTCAAGTATCTGAAGGGCTCTCATTTGGAAGAAGGATTAGATTTGTTCTACTTGGGGGCCCCAGAACTAAAAGCAATGGGTGGACAACTTCTCATGAATGACAGAAAAACTTACAGTGATACAAAAGTAAAATGTGTTATCTCTCTAGGAAGAAATACTACTGATAATGACAACTTAAATTTATATAGCATTTTAGGGTTTGCAGAACAGTTAACAATTATTATCTCATTCCATCATCACAATAACCCTGGGACTTAGGTACTTTTATTATCCTGCATTTACCTGTGAGGAAACTGAGGCAGACAGAGGCTAAAGTGACTTGTCTAGAATCATATCACTGGTAAATGTTTGAAGTCATATTTGAACTTAATTCTAAGTTTAATGCTCCATCCACCATGCCATCTAGCTGTTTCTTCGCTGGAGGTCTTGAAACAAAGGCTAAATGACCACTTATTAGAGAAAGGGAGGAGGACTAGATGTCTTTTAAAGTCCCTCATAACCATGAGATTCTTTGAATTTGTGAAGTTCTCAGATCAAAAGAATTCAATTCAACAAACAAATTAAGAGTCTACTTGGTTCAAAGTTTTTGTTCTGTACTTGGGATGTCATACATTGTGACACAAATACCTACAAAGAAACTCTTTCCATTAAGGTAGAGCAGCCAGTGGTCTTCTCAGTGTCTGGAAGTAATGAGAAAGTGACTTGCCCATGGTCTCATAGAATGTGTCAGGAGCAAGACTTGAACTCAGGTTTTCCTAAGTACAAAACTGGCTCTGTCTATTCTACCATACTGCCTCTCAGGCTCTATGAATATAAAAGACAAATGAAACAGTTTCTATCCTCAAGCACCTTATATGTTAATTGAGGGACAGCAGTGGGAGAAAGTAACACAACATAGATACAACTATATATACAAAATAATTTAAAATAATTTTGAGAGGTAGAACATATTGGTACCTCGGGGAAGGAGGAGGAATCAGGAAAGAATTTACTGAGGAGGCAACACCTCAGCTATGTTTTGAAGGAAGCCTGTGATTTTATGACATGGTAAAGAAAGAGTGTATTCCATACATGGAAGACCATTTCTGAAAAAAATATGGAACACAGTATGTGAAAAATACCCAAAATGATAAAAGGGCAAAATGACAAATGTTGGAGGGGATTGGAAAAATGGGGGCACTAATACGTTGTTGGCAGAACTGCGAATGAATCTAATCATTTTGGAGTACAATCTGGAATTATGCCCAAAGAGTTACAAAACTGTGTATACCCTTTGAACCAGAAATACCACTATTAGGTTTATTTCCTAAGATGATGGGGAAAAAAGGAAAGAACCTCTCTGTTCTAAAATATTTATAGCAGCTCTTTGTGGTGGCAAAGAACTGGAAATTGAGGGGCTGTGTTCTTCACAGATGTCTATCAATTGGGGAATGGATGAACAAGTTGTGGCATATAATTTTCATGGAATATGACTGAACTGGAAGAAATTATGAGCAGCTTAACTTTTTTTTAAAAACTTGGAAAAAATCTACATGAAATTATGAAGAGTGAAATGAGTAGACCCAAAAAATTGGTACAGAATTAATGTTTGAAGAATAACATGTAAATGTCTACCTACACAGAAGAAGTTGATAAACAGAAACACTAAAGATATAATTTACATATACTTTTTCTGGGTTAAATGATGCCTTTTCTAGTGTGGGAAGTGTGAGAGAAATAAAGAGACAATGTGGGAATTTTAATGTAACCAATAAACAAATAAATTAAGGGAAAAAAATAAGACTGAAACTGATTAGAAGTAAAGATTAAAGGAGAAAGAAGACTCAAGGATATCTCCAAGACTATAAAACTGGGTGACTAGAAATATGGTAGTGCCATCAGTATAAATGAGGATAGATGTGTGACCTTGGGCAAGTTACTTAACCCCAATTACCTAGCCCTTACCACCCATCCTTCTGCCTTGGAACTAATACTTAATATTGATTCTAAGAGAGAAGGTAAGGAATTAAAAATAAATAAGTAAATACTTTTAGACTGAAGATAGAGATTAGGGTTGGATATATAGATTTGGGAGTCATCTGCAGAGGGATGATAATTAAACCCATGAGAACTGATTAGATAATTAAGAGAAGAGTGAGCAGGACCAACTCACTTTTTAAGTGAATTAAGTTAAGATGATGAAGGTTGATGCTCAGATGTAGCATCATTTGTGTGCTTCTTTGTCAGATCAGCTTTTATGAGTATAACTTTCCCTTCACCTGGGCTCCCAATTAGGAACCCTGCATCTGTTTGACTAATTTCTGTTTTGACTTGTGAAAGTCTATAGCTGCTTGAGATTTTTTGAGTGGCAACCTGAGAGATGTTTCAAAGAATATTTTAAGAGACAACTTTTTACTTTCTGATTATCAGTTCCTCCCTTCAAGGGTTTTCCAAAGATAATGGGTGCTTAGTTCCACCACATATTCTGTCTGACCTCAAAAAAGTCAATTTATTTCTATAGGCTTCAGTTTCCTCATATATAAAACATAAGAGAAGACCAGTAGTGTCAAACTCAAATAGAAAAGGGAGCCAATAATCCATACACATGGAGTCCTGTGAGCCACATATTTGACATAGTTTTAAAATATAATGTTTCCTGTGTTTTCATTGTATTTTTATTTATTTTGTTAGATATTTCCCAACTGCATTTTAATCTGGTTCCAGCTGCACTCAGGAGTGTTTTAGGGTCTCATGTTTGAAACTTCTGGTCTAGACAACATCAAGGTCCTTTCAGTTATATTAAAGTCTCTTTCAGTTATATCTAAATGTATTTCTCCTCCCCAAACAGAATTTCTTGACTACAAAAGTTCTCCCCTCTACTATTCCTTCCATGAAGATGGCCTTTTACCACCTTCACTATACCAGCCTTTGGCCCTTCCTTCCTTTTTTCCTCATTCTTCTGGTGTCCTTCCTATTGATCAAATTATATGTAGAAGAAGAAAACTTTGTCTCTTCCACATTTAAAATTTTTCCTATCTTCAGCCATTCTTTCTTCTTCCTCTTCTGTCTCAAATGAAGAAGTCATGCTCCTTCTCCATGCACTGAAATCAACCCATACACCCTTGCCCTTGATCACATTCCCTAAAGCCTCTTCTCTCTCCTTCATTTATTGCTACCTTTGTTTTCAAACTTCATTATTTGGGCATTTAAGCAACATCCCAGCTCATCTCTCTGCCCTAATTTCTCCCTCCTACAAATCATCCTACATGATTAGGATGTTACTTAATTACTAGGTTACTCTTCCTTAAAGACATATCTATAGGATCCTATCACTTCCTTGCTCAAACACCTTCCCTGACTCTCCACTGTTGACTGACTAAAGACTCTATTTTTTAGCATGGCATTCAAGATCCTCCATAGTCTAGTTCAAACTTAACTCTTCCAACCCTATTTCCCTATTGCCCCATAACATTCTGCTTTCCAGAAAAATTATATTCATTAACATTCCCCCAAGCACATCATATACCTTCTTAACATCATATGTTTACTCACACCTTTCCTAATGCCTAGACTAGTCTTATCTCTTCCTACCCCTTGAAGTCCTGGTCATGCTTAAAGATGTAGTTCAAATGTTATCCTCTTCAGGAAGTCTTCCTTGCCCTCCCTCAATTGAAAAGGTAGTAAGATGGCAGTTAGATGAAGTGGTTGTGGAAGAAAGGGAGACAGTGCTGAAGGGAGAAGAATAAAGTGAAGCATTGCCTGGGATTTCCCTAAATAATTTTCCTGGATTGGTAATCACCAACCAGGACTACAAGGCTTCTTTCTCTTCCTCCTTGGGGCAGATACTGTAGTGGCCAGGGACTACCATGAATTAAGATGGAAGGCATTAGATTCTGAGATTTCTTTTTAGACTGGGAGTCAAATTGAGGTTCCCCTTTATAAAGACAGTTCTGCAAATCTCAAAGATGGAATGGGACTGTGAGTTCATCAGTGTATAAAGATCCCTAGTGAGGAACTTCTTTGCCAGGAGATATGCACCTTCCCTACAACTTGCTATAGAGTTTTTTGGGAGCACTGAGATGATAAAAAACCTTGCCTAGGATCACACAGGCAGTACATGTCATGTCAGAGGCAGACCTTGAACCTAGTTCTTTCTGTAGCCACACTGTATCCACTACACTAAACTCCCTCCTATTGCCTTAGTCAGACAAGCTTAACTATTTTAGCTTTGCACACTTGTTTGAAAGAAGTCAATTGTAATTCTGTGGAAACAAAAATTTCGCAAGTGTGCTCTTATGGTTTACTGACCACAAGCTCTCTCATAGTAGAAATGTGGATAAAGAGGGCAGCTAGGTGGCTCAATGGATTGAGAGCCAGGTCCAAAGAGGGGGAGATTCTGTGTTTAAATCTGGCCTCTGCCACTTCCTACCTGTGTGATCTTGAGCAAGCCACTTAACCCCCATTGCCTAAGCTGAGAGACCTTTTTGGCTTCTGACAGAGTGGTGGAGAAGAAGCTGGGGTTTCTGGCTGGTGAACTAAATTTTAGCTGCTTGTGGCTGATGGTGAAGACCCTGAAGCTTTTGCTGACTGATTGATATTTATCTGGCTGGTTAAAAGAAGAAAGAAGACAAAAAATTGTCCTCCAAACTCTCTGACTGTCCCTGCTAGTGACTGATTGCCATTTCCCCAATATCCTCCTAACCCTCATTTTAGAGAATAGGGAAACCTATCCCTCTTACCTTATCCTCTACCCTTGTCCTGTCTTCCCCAAATAAACCCTTATTTGAGAAATCAAGAGAAAAGAGTATCTTCTCTAAATCTCATAATCCACACTGAGTGAATTGAAGAAGAAGGGGGAGGGGAAGCTAAAGGCTTCAGAGAGGGGAGGAAACCGGAGGCATTGAGGGAGGGGGATAGGTAAAATCTTGATCCATTAGTCATCCAGTATTGATCAATAGACACCCTCAGAAGTATCTCTCTATTACAATATTAATCTTTCTTTTGCCTTATAACCAATACATAGTATTGATTCTAAGATAAAGGTACGGGTTAAAAAAAAGTGGACAAAGGATAAAGGAAATATGCAAAGGGCTAAATAAGTGGAAACTCCCTCTTATTGTCCTACCTTATTCTCTGAGCATTTGTTTATCTGTCGTACTAAGTGTGAAGGTCTTTTGTAGAAACATATGGCAATTACACTCACAAAGGAAATCATGCAAAATCCTATCATGTGAAGCTTCTAGCCTAAATTTCCATGAATGGCAAAGTATTTCTACTCCACTTCTCTGGAGAAGCAGGGTAAGTGCCCGTTTCCTGGCCTTTGAACACCAAGTAAATAGCCAATTTTCCCCTGAACTGTCTTTTGTTAGCTTGAGTGTTTAAGTTGCCCCTGCTACAAACTAAATAGATGCCGGCAAGGAGATTGTCACTTAACATCTTTGCCACTAGGCCCAGAAGTTTCCGAGGTAGGGCTTTTTCTTTTATTGTGTCTCATGCTAAGAAGAAGCAACTGCCTAAAAACACTTCAGTGGCAGCTCTTAACTCATCCAGTGTTAGGAATAGTGAGGACTCAACCTGTTGACTGACACAAGGCTGGGGAATAGCTACTGCAAGTGGCATAATAAGTCAGCCTCTTGAGCTGTCTTCTCTCTGAGGCTTGAGAATTGGGCTCTTGGTATGTTTGGGGGGTGGGGGTGGAGGGAAAGGGAATAATAAAAGTCAGTGCCTGGATGGATTTGGGAGTGGAAAGGGTGGAGAAAAAGTTTCAGTCAGCCTAAAGAAAAATTGAGTTAATAAGGACTGAGTCAGAAGGGTTTAGGTTTGCCTACTTTTATAGATACATATCAATGCCAAATCCAGCCTGCTGGCTTTCTGAAATGATATACTAGCCCCAGAACTGACACACACCTATATTATTGAAACAGACTGTTAAGTTTTTCTTCCTTCCTTCCTTCTCTCTTCCTTTCTCTCTCTCTCTCTCTCTCTCTCTCTCTCTCTCTCTCTCTCTCTCTCTCTCACCCCCCTGCCTCTCCCTCTCCCCTCTCCCTTTTCCTCTTCTTCTCCCTCTCCCTTACCTTCTGGCTTAGAATCAATCCTGTATATTGGCTCTAAGATGAAAAAGTGGAAAAGGATAGTCAATGGAGGTTAAGTGACAGCTAAGAAATGTCTGAGGTCATATTTGAACCCAAGACCTCTGGTTTCTAGGCCTGGCTCTTAATCTACCATCCCACCTAGTTGTCCCCACCACTGTTAAAGTTCTTAATAAAAGAAGCTTTTCCTCAAGTGGCAGCGCCTCATCTCTGGATAGAAGATGTTGGAGAATAGACCTATACTATAGAGGAAACTCATGACTTCACTATGGATAAGACTGAACCTCCAGAAAGCAAGTAAGGCAAATTTCTCATCCTGGCACCAGGCCTAGCTTCTTGTGACTAGTAGGGCCTTCTGTGAGGGAGATGTTTTCCATCCTAAAGAAGGTCATCTGAGTGACTTAGAAAGGCTTGAGTAACTCAACCTTAAATGCCTGTTTGAACCTGCAAACTCACTACCGACTGGGCAGGGAAAATGTCCTGGGTGTGTTCTGAAAAAAAAAATGATCCGTGAAGATCCAGGTCACAGGGTTCATAGAATCTGGAGTTCCCTGTACCCACTGTCATAACTTTCTGGATGTAACCCTATGCTGAGGCAGAGCAGCCCAGCTGCAAACTCAATTCCTCACAGTAAAACACAGCACAAACTGGTTTAGGCTAGAAAAGATTTTGCTCTGCAGAATTCATTAAAAACCTGCCCTAAACAGCCTCATAAAGCCATAATACAAGGCTTTCTCTGCCCAGGACTTCACATTTCACCTCTTATTCATTTCTCCCTCAGTCAGACCATCCCCCATGCATTTTTCTTTAACACTCACCAATTCTGGCAGCTGGAGGAATTAAAACTTGTGAAGTCTAGTCCCCTTTTCGACCTACCATCCCCCACCCCAGCACATGGTCTGGTCCTACCACACAAGAACTATTTTTTTAGGGAGAGGGGTTTAAAGGTTGGGGGGGGTGAAGGTGGTTTGGACCTTGTACCCAAAGGCTTTAAAAAAGCTGAGAAATCTGGGGCGGGAGGAAGGCACAATATAAAAAATGTGTTTCATGAACAGGAATTAGTAGAGTCAGATAACAACAGTGTGAGATGAAGAGTTCCTTTCCCTGGTCTATAACCCACCTCCCCATGCCCCCAACTCATTCAAATCTTGGGAAAATCTCTTTGTTTCGGAGTGGGATAGTGGGAGGCAGCTGCCCCTCCAAGGGTAAAGGTCCTTCATTCAAGAGGGTTGGGAGAATGAAAAGGACTGATGAATAGCTTAGTTGTCTCTATTGTCCTGGGTTGGTTAGAGAGCAGCAGAAAAAAAAGAGGTTTTCTAAGCTGAATATAGATCTAGTTTATTACTGTTTTCTTGAAGCAAGGGGGAAAGGGTTAATGAGCTTCCAACATTCACAAAACAGTTACAATCCTGCCATTTTTCATTTATACTTCTAAATCACTCCTTTCTCTTCACTCTTTGTCATTTCTTCCTTACCAGAAGATAACATCAAGCATGTAATGGCTTCATATAGTTAAGGGCAATCTCAAAGTTACAAATAATAGGTTCTTGCACTCAGGAATGCTTGCTGACCTCCAGGAGATAAAGGAGGCACATAAGTTTTCTGGTGAGGGACTGAAGTGATTTTTCAGCTTCCCAGCCAAGCCAGCTAAACATCCCACAAAACCTTTGGATTTGTAGCTTACACAAATGACCTGGGCTATGGCCTCAGAGTATACCCCACACAGGACATGAACCATCATGAATTATCCATGAAATGCCTATGAATTATCCATGAGCTATCCATAAGTGTCAGTCTTCTCCCCCTGGAAAAGCACTAACCCTAGGCGGTAGAAAAATCCTTGTTCCACCGCCCCACATGCCCCACATCCCCCACCCCCCACTCCAGCAGGCAAAGTTTGGCATTTTTCTCTTCCAAAAATAACTTGAAACCTATTCCCCCTCCCCCCCTCCACCTCCACCTCCAACAATGTGGCAGTTCAGCAAAATGCACTGACCCATACCTGGAGCTCACAACTTAAGCTTCAGGTCCCTGATCTTGCTTTTAAATGTCATAGAACTGATTAAACCCGGGGGGGGGGGGGGGGGGGGGGCGGATCAAGATGAGGCTGAAAGGGAGGGGGGGGCTTTCAGAGAAGATAATTAAAAGTAGTATGCACGGTCCCTCCAACTTTAAATGAAGTTTGTGGCATGAAAATCTACCCCCTAAGGGAATGAATCTCATCCCTGAGATTTCTCAAACCAATATGCAATTTTCCTGCCTCTAGTCCTCAGAACATCCTAAAACACTAGTCAATTCTTTCTTGTCTGCAGGTGGATTATGAATAGCCCATTTTAAGGCTCATAGCAATTTCTCCCCTCTGGTCAGCACATTCCCAAACTACCTTTTGTTCAGTGTACATCCAGAGAATGAATATTAATTCTAACTTTATTGAGGTAGAAAACAGACTTAGTAAATTTGCCTTCTGCCTTAACGTCCTCTTTCCTTCACCCCAAATAATGCATTCTAAGTAAAACTAAAAATAACTTAATTATTTGCTATTCCACACTATATATAATTCCTATTCTCCACCCCCACCACCACCACCCCCCCCAGGTGAGGATAAGAGCTCACTGTATCAGTTAATATGACACCAAGGAATCCTAGGCACAAAATCTAAGAGTTCAGGAAAGATAACAAAGGGAAAAAAAGCAAAAAACTTTACCATTAAGTGGTGCTGGTACCGAGGTTTGTACCTTTAAGAAAAGGATAAGCACGGTGGCACCAGCTGCACTAAAGCCAAAGCCCTGGGCTGGCATGTTCAGGAAAGCGCTCTGTCTCCCTCCCGGTAGGTAGTTCACAGAATTTCTTTTCTCTCACTCTGGAAAAGCGTCTCCTAGAAGCAGCCTGAATGCTAGCTACCACGTGCTCGTGCTCGTGCTCGCAGCTGGAGCACTGTGGCTAGCAGGACTGCTCCTCAGGCTCCCAACTCTCTTAGGGCTCTTTTTATATAGCGCTCCTCAAAGGCTCAGCCCCAAACAAATGATGTCATTATGCAGGGGGAAAGCCCTGCCTCCCAGAGCCCAGTCTTTAGGAAAGTCCTAATCCTTATCACCCTCCTGTATTGCCCGAGTGATCCACGGGGGCTCAGGGAAGGAGAGAATGCAGCCGAGCATGGGAATGGCCATTGTCTCACACAGCCTCACCTCCTGACTTTCTCCTGCCTCTGACTGAGCCTGAGTTATGTCTTTATAGGTAGACTGATTACTAAGGACCACGTTTGCCCCCAAGGCACTGTCAAAAAAAATACTCCTAGATGGGTGAAGTTGCTATGTCCTGGTGGTGGTATCTCTCCCTCTTAGCAATGGGGGGAAAACATTGTTTGACCCTCCATGTTGGTTTTTGTTGGTCAGTCATGTCCCATTCTGTGCGTCCCATTGAGCCATAGCATGTCAATACTGTCCAAGGAGTTTTCTTGGCAAGGATCCTAGAATGGTTTGCCATTTCCTTCTCCAGGTGATTAAGGCAGAGCTTAAGTGACTTGCCCAGAGTCATACAGCTAGTAAAGTTCTAAGGCCAAATTTGAACTCAGGTCTTCCTGACTCCAGACCCATCACTCTTATCCACGAACCACCAGCTGCCTTTTTATATTATGATATACACATGTATTCCTGGGTTTTATTTTTCATTTCATTCATGACAGATAGATGGCATAGTGGATGCTTGTTGGATTTGGAGTCAAGTCAATTCAACAAGAATTTACTAAGCATTTATTTACTCTGTGCCAGACACTATGCTCAAAGTCAGGAATACATGAGTTCATATCTTGCCCCAGATGACTTGTGTGAATTCTGGGCAAGTCACTTAACTTCTGTTTGCCTCAGTTTCCACATCTCTAAAATGGGGTTTGTAATAGAAACTTCTTTCCAAGGTCATAAATGAGCTAATAATTATAAAGTGCTTATAGTGCCTAGCATGTAGTAAGCATTATTTAAATATTAGCTATTATAAGTTTTAGCTGGGTGAACTCTGGGCAACTCACTTAAACTCTGTCAGCCTCAGTTCCTTCATCCACAAAATAGGGTTAATAATAAAACCCCAGTGACACTAGTTACTTGTTATTCCTCACATAAAACATCCTATGTCCTGACTCAGTGCATTTGCCTTTAAAAAAAAAAAAACCCTTAGCTTCTGTCTTAGAATCAATACTAAGTATTGGCCCCAAAGTAGAAGAGTGGTAAGGGCTAGGCAATGGGGGTTAAGTGACTTGCCCAGGGTCACACAGCTGGGAAGTATCTGAGGTCACATTTAAACCCAGGACCTCCTGACTCTAGACCTGGCTCTCTATCCACTGAGCAATATGGCAACCCCTGTAAGCTCTTTACAAATGCTTGTTAACTAACTGATTCCTTCCCAGGGTTTTTGTGAGGATAAAGTGAGATGATTTCTAAAGTGTTTTGCAAACCTATCTAAATATGTTTATATAAATGCTAGCTACATTCACTTATGAAAGATTCATTGAGAACATGGCATGTGGGCAGCTAGGTGGCCAGGAGATAGAAGGTCCTGGGTTTGAATATGACTTCAGATTCACCCTCACTGGACCTTGGACATTGACTTGGGCAATTCACTTGACCCCAATTGACTAGCCTTTACTGTTTTTCTGCCTTGAACCCGATACTTGTATCAATTCTAAGACAGGAGGTAAGGTTTTTTGTTGTTGTTGTTTTTTAAAGAGCATATGTGTAATAAAGAAAAAAATGACCTTGAACCACATTTGAGAGCAGAAAATTTGAAGAGGAGAAAAGAGCTATGTGTAACAATGTATTTCCTTCTCTGTGAACATGTTGTATCCTGCTAGCAATAGATTACACCTGCTTCCTGAAGGCAGGGATGGTCTAATTCTTGTATTTTATTGTAATTTCTCGTTTTATATTTATATTTCTGGAGCCTAGCATATAGAAGGGACCTAACAAATTGGTTGGTGAGCTGATTGGTTGATGAGTTGAACCCCCCCCCCCGCCCCCATTTTGTCCTGTTTTGGCCATTGGAGCATCCAGGTAGTAAGTATCTACTTGGGCACCAGTGCCAATGAGAGCCTTGCAACCATCCTATCATATTACTTTGTTACAATGACTGTTAGGTCAGTAAACGCTTCCTGTAAACTTAATAGTTGCTAAAGCTAATTAAATAATTTGAGACCTTTATAAGAAAACTGTTACAAAAGGACAATCCTATTGCAATCGCTTCCAGATCAGAGCAGAAAATGAACTTGTTGGATGATGACTTTTTATATCTAGACATAATAAAAGAGTAGTGAGTATTTAAGCCTCTGTTTCTTAGAAGTACTTAACACTAATATTTATAAAATTGCTTTCGTCAATACCTGAATGGATGGAAAGGCACCAGATAGAGGGCTGGATTTGGAATTAGGAATATCTAAATTCAAATATCTAACCCCAGACACTCTGGACAGATCACTTAGCCCCCTCAGTTTCCTCATTTGTAAAATGAGAAGGTTAGAATAGATGACCTGTGAAGGTCCCTTCCAAAAGATCTAAATCTATCATCCTATTCATTCATCAATGTGAAGAATCACCAGTTGAGAATCATCCTCCGTTGTTGCAGATCAAGTCATCTACAAGCATTCATTATTATATTACAAGATTTTCAGATTTAAACAGAAAACAACAACATACAGGCAACCGATAGCCTTAGAGAGTTGCATTGACTAGTGGTGTCAAACTCAAATAGAAACAGATCCCTATGGTACCATATTAACTTAGAAAACAACAAATTACCATTATCTGTGTTGTGTTACATTTTTATTTATTCTGATAAACATTTTTCAATGACACTTTTTAAACTCTTAGTATCTGTCTTAATAACAACTTTAAAACAGAAGAGCAAGGGCTAAGCAACTGGAGTTAAAAGACTTGCCAAGAGCTAGGAAATGTCTGAGGTCAGATTTGAACCTAATTCCTCCTATCTCCAGGCCTTGCATTCTATTCACTGTGCTACCTAGCTGTCCCATCCATCTAATTTGATTTTAATCTGGTACTGGTTGCTTGGGTCTTTTGCCCATTGGTGCTTTTGACTAGAGCATTGAGAGCCTAAATAATTTACCCATCATGATTTATGAGAGGTGGGACTTAAACAGAGGTCATCTTGGCTCTAGGGTACGTCCACTACTTCAGGTTACTTCTCACTGCATACCTTTTCAATAAGGAAGTAGTTGCTGGTGCATTGAGTTTAAATCCAATCTCAGACACTTAAAACTTGTGTGACCCTGGTTAAGTCACTGTCTGCCTCAATCTCCTTAGCTGTAAGATGAGGATAATAATAACATCTACTTCACAGGATTGTTGTGAGTCTTAAAATGGGATAATGCTTGTAAAGTGCTTAGCACAGTGCCTGGCATATAGTAGGTACCTAGTAAATGCTTATTTTTTCTCTTCTTTCCCTAATAATAAGCAACCTATATTTCAAAACAGAAATGATTTGCAGAAATATTTGAGTTTTAATACCTATATCATTTTATACTTTTGAATATAAACATGTGTAAGTATAAAATTTAAAAAATTTAGAGTGGGAAAAATTATAATTTAATTTAATCTCATTATTTTATAGCCATAGAAACTAAAAGTCAACAAGGCAGCTAAGTGATATAGTGGATAGAGTGCTATATTTAGTATTAGAAAGACCTGAGTTCCAGTTCTGCCCAGACACTTAGCTATGTGACTGAGCAAGTTGACCTCTCTCAACCTCAGTTTCTCCATCTATAAAAAGGAAATAACAGTAACCACAAGGTTGTCACAAGAATCAAATGAAATAATACCTATAAACCATAAAGTATTATATAAATGTGAATTATATTAATAATAATAACTACTATGATGATGTGATTTGCCCAGAGTCATACAATTAGAGGCAAGACTAATAGAACTAGGACCCAACTCTTCTGGTTGCTGTTCCAGAACTCTTTTTACCAGATTAGGTTAAATACTAAATTTAACTAGTTCTGCAAGAAACAATTCCAAGAAGTACTAGGAGAGAAAGGAAGTGGTTTTTATTGATGGTAATTTAGTATATTTACATTAAATTGTGACTATTGTCACAAAGAAAGTGCTAGAATCAGGGGAATCTGCCTGTTCATACTGTATCTTTCAAAAATAATTCATAGCAATAAAAAAAGGATTGAGAATGTAAACTGAACCCAATTGCTGTTAATATTTTGAGGACATTTTCTTCATTCTTAGTAAATCAGAAAAACTAAAGAGATCAGAGATGGATGAAATGATTAAACTTCAAAAGAATATTTTTCAAATTGAATTTTGGAGGCCTAAGAAAAATATAACATAAAGCTAAACAGCTTAAGATCCAAATTGAATAACAGAAAAGACATTGAAAGAGCCTTTTGCTACAGAGCTTTTACAATACAAAGTATTGAAGAATACTTGGCATTGGTTTAAAAGGAATTGTCCTTCCTTCCTTCCTTCCTTCCTCTGTGTGTGTCTCTTTCTTTCTTTCTTTCTTTCTTTCTTTCTTTCTTTCTTTCTTTCTTTCTTTCTTTCTTTCTTTCTTTCTTTCTTTCTTTTTCTTTCTTTCTTTCTTTCTTTCTTTCTTTCTTTCTTTCTTTCTTTCTTTCTTTCTTTCTTTCTTTCTTTCTTTCTTTCTTTCTTTCTTTCTTTCTTTCTTTCTTTCTTTCTTTCTTTCTTTCTTTCTTTCTTTCTTTCTTTCTTTCTTTCTTTCTTTCTTTCTTTCTTTTTTTCTTCCTTGTTTAAAACCCCTCCCTTCTGTCTTAGAATCAATATCGTGTATTGGTTCCAAGGCAGAAGAGTGGTGAGGGCTAGG
Source organism: Monodelphis domestica (assembly GCF_027887165.1). NCBI lineage: Eukaryota > Metazoa > Chordata > Mammalia > Didelphimorphia > Didelphidae > Monodelphis > Monodelphis domestica. The sequence goes on from NC_077227.1 coordinate 153,272,970, forward strand.
CAATGGGGGTTAAGTGACTTGCCCAGGGTCACACATCTAGGAAGTGTCTGAGGCCAAATTTAGGAATTGTGCTTTCTATCATCTTGTGGGAACCATTGTAACCAATAAACCCATTTTCCTCTTGGGTTAAGTTGGTAAATGGGCCTACTGCAAACACAGAACTTAACTTTACAATCTGCTAGCCAGTCAATACACATTTATTAAGCACTGTGCCAGGCACACAAAATAGCAAAAGACAGCCCAGCCCTCCAGGAGCTAACAATCGGATGGGGGAGAGAATATGTGGACAACTACATTCAAACAAGGTATGTACAAAATAAAATGGGATGATGGTAAGATTTTACAGTCAATGGCAAATTAAGGAAATTAGGAATCATTTAGTACAAATCCTTTATTTCACAAATGAGGAAAATAAAGCCTTGAAAAGTATAGAATAAATAACAAGTAACAGACCAGGATTTGCATTTCATTCTTCTTTCTCCAAATTCCATTCAAACTGTGTTGCCAACAGACCCCCAAATGGCATACCCAGACAAGAGAAACTGCCAAGACCCCTCTAAAATCAAACTGCCAGGGTTAGAGACTCAGATGAGGATCATGTGTTGAAGCAAGTAGCACCTGCAAAAACCCGCTTATCTTTCAGTTTTTCATGGCGTCAGAACAACCTTTGGGACTGGACAATTTACACTAACACTTAATATCCTGTCCTAGTTCTGGCCTCTCAAATAAATTAATCCCTAACATTTCAAGTGCAAGCCTTGGAGTGGGTTTTGCCCCCCTTAAAGATAAGAAATATCCCTCTGGACAATGCCATTCTACTTCAAATAGAACCAATTCCAAGGTCAATAATTGATTCAAGTGGACATTTTCTGGTCATTCCTCTTTGGGTGGGAGAACTGTTGTTTTCTAGCTGCTCTGATCATTTGACTATATAAGCAAACTAAAGATATCCTGTACAAATCCCAACAATGATGGAATTCTCTGTAAGAAAGCTGCCCTATATCTTTCTCTCGCCAAGCCAAGCTAGGCTACAAAGGGATATTTAAGCCTATTCAATAAATAGCACACCTGCCAAAAGGGTACACAGTAAACTACAAAAACCTCAGGCACTTTAAATACAGTCTTCAAGGAACCAAATGAGAAAACAACCAGAGTTCCTTATTTCAACAGACTTCCATTTGGTCAAAAAGGAAAATCAGGTAGAAAATGCCCAACATTATTGGAAAGGAGTAATGGAAGATGGAGGCTCACTATATATATTACATATATAATTAATATATAAATAATATATAAGTATATTAATGATATTGATAATGATAATATTAATATCCTCATTAATCAATTCCTGTCTTCTTCCAGTCTTGGTAACAGTTACTTTTGTTTGTTATTGATGTTAGCTTGATGTTCAACACTTGTATCTTTGAATTATAAACTGAGCAAATAAGTTGCCTTTTGAAACTGCTACATTGCATAGTATGTCACTGAAAGGCATTGGCATTTTAAAAATTCAGATGGTGGTCCTGGCTTTGCTCTTAACCTAATGTGTGAGAGGCAAGTCACTTAGCCTTCCAGAACCTTCACTTATTCATATTTTAATGAGGTATAATCAATATATGTCTTAAATGCCCCACTGGGTTATTGTAGGCTTCGATTTATTTTATTTATTTATCTATTAAATCCCTATTCTGTATTGACAACTTCAGTGTCATCTTCAACTATTCTCATTTGTTCCATATGGCCATTTAGTTGCTAGATCTCATCATTTCTACCTTTACAACATCTTACCCACGTGTCCCTTTCTCTCCTCTGTCATTGTCCCCCAGCTTTTTACCATCCCATCATCACCTCTAACCTGTACTATTGTACTGTATCTGGTTGGCTTCACTGCTTCAAGTATCTTCCTATTCAATCCATCCTCCACTCATCTGTCAAATTTATCTTCCTAACTTGTAAGATCTGACCATGTCATCCTTATACTCAGTACACACCAGCAGCTTCCTTGACTTTGAAGATGATATATTAAATTCTGTCATTTAAGGGATTTCACAGCCTGACCATTCTTAAGTTTCTGGTGTTCTTGCATTTTACACTCCTCCACACCCTCTATGATTCAGCTATATTGGTCTATTTGCCATTCCTCATAGCGGGCACTCAATTTCTCCAGACTGTCCCCAAACATAAAATGCTCTCCTCCCTTACCTCAGCCTCTTGGCCTTTACTGATTTCCTTCAAGATTAACCTCAAATGGCAGTAAAGAAATACTACATTTTATAGGAAGCTCTCCACTCCCTTAATCTCTTCTTTTCCATTAAAGTCAAAGTCCTTCACAATCTGGATCTTTCTTATTTTCCCAGCCATCTTACATCTCACCCCACTTCAGCCTTATTGCTAAGTCTCACATAGGACACTCTAACTCCCAGTTCTTTGCTTTTCTGCTGATTGTGCTTCCTGCCTGGAATGTTCTCCCTCTAAAGCCTACTGACTTCCCTGAATTCCTTTAAAACCCAATTCAACACCCATCTTCTGACTCCCAGGGCTGGAGACATGATAGTAGAATGCAGAAAGCACTTGACCAAACTCTCCCAACATTCCCCTTCAAACAACTTTAAAATAACACCTTAAGTTGAATTTTGGACTGACAGAGCCATTAAAAGGTCAGAGTGAGACCTTTTTCCCACCAAAGAAAATGTAGGAGGTCAGAAAGAGAGATCTGTAGCAGCAGGGAAGAGGCTGTATGAATGAAACACCAACAGTAGGACTAGTTGGTGGTGAAAGAAGCAACAGTAACTTCAGGAGCTCTCAAGCCAGAGGCAGTAAGGGGCCCTGGCAACTGGTCAGAAAGAGATTAAATGAAACCTGTATGCTAGCACTAGACATGGGACCAGACATTGTTTGGCAACTTCTTTGTTCACAACCACTTCTGGGTCATATTTAAAGAGAAAAGCTCTTTTGGTCAAGAAGGAGTGGAAGTCCTGAAGAACAATATTAATTTTGGTCAAAAGAGAATCAGAGACCCTGAGGAGCATTATCACTTTGGCTCCTAAGGAAATCAGGAGCCATGCCTGGGTAAAGACCAGAGTGAAGACCAAAAATCAGTGAACACACCTTTCCCTAGATCATATCCACTTTGAAAGCATTGAAAATTTCTAAACACCCAGAACAAGCTCTGAAAATAGTAGTGCAAAAAAAAAAAAGCATGAGGCTTAAGACAATGTCCCTACACCTATGCCAGGAACAGAAGCTTCCTTTAACATAAAGTTTAAAATTAAGAAATAGACTAAAAAAAATAAGCAAACAAAAAAATCTATTATGGTGACAGAAAAGATTAAAACACAAACTCAGAAAATGACAATGAAGGCAAAACAACTATAAGCAAAGCCTCAAAGAAAAGATGTAAAATGGGCACAAGCCCAACAAGAATTTCTGGAAGGACTAGTCAAATAAAATTTGACAAAATAAAATAAAAACTATGGGGAAAAAATTTGGTAAGAAACAAAACCAAAGGAAGAAAATGATGAAAAGTCAATGAGCAGTTTGGCAATAGAGGCACAAAAAAATACTAAGATAATAATGCTTTGAAAAACAAAATTGGCCAAATGAAAAAAGGTATAAAAATTCACCGAAGAAAATGGTTTTCTAAAAATTAGAATTTGGGCAAGTAGAAGCTAATAACTCCACAAGGCATCAAGAAACAGTCAAAGTCAAAAGACTGACAAAACAGAAGACAACGTGAAATACCTCATAAGAAAAACAATTGATTTAGAAAATAGATCAGAGAATTAATTTAAGAATTATTGAACTACATGAAAGGTATGATCAAAGAAAGATCCTAGACATCATCTTTCAAGAAATTACCAAAGAAAACTCTCCCAATATCTTAGAACTAGATAATTAAATAGTCATTGAAAGAATCTGCTAATCACCACATGAAAGAGATCCCAAAATAAAAACTCCCAGTAACATTATAGTCAAATTCTCAAACTCCTAGGTCAAAGAGAGAGTACTTCAAGCAGCCAGAAAGAAACCATTCAAATACTATGAAGCCATAATCAGCGTCATATAAGATTTAGCAACTACCATGTTAAAAGAGCAAAGGTCTTGGTGTGTGATATTCCAGAAGGCAAAGGAGCTAGTATTAAAAACAATAATAACTACCCACTAAGCTGAATATAATTCTTCAAGGGAAAAAAGTGGATATTTAATGAAAGAGTACTTTCAAGACTTCCTAATGGAAAGACTGGAGGGGCATAAAAAATTTTAAATTTAAATATAAGTCTCAAGAGAAGCATTAAAAGCATAATCACAAAAGAGAAATCATAAGAAACTCAATAGGGTTAAAATGTTTATCTTTCTATTTGGGAAGATAATGCATGTAACTTCTAAGAACTTTGTAGTTCTTAGAGCAGTTGGGATTCTACATAAAAAGAGGACACAGGAACAATTCAGCTATGTTCAGATGATGTAAAAAAAGTTATAGGAGAAAAAGAGAAATTCCTTGGGAAAAAGGGGTAGGGAGATGAAGAGAGGGAGGAAACTTACATAAAAAAGGCACACAAAGAAGATTTTTTGCAGTGGAGGGGGAAATGATGGGGGCAGGGAGGCAACACTTGTACTTCACTCACATCTAAATTGGTTCAAAGAAGAAGTGTGTATGTATTCAAACACATTCAATTGGTAACAGAAATCAATCTTACCTAACAGAAGTAGGAGGGGAAGGAGATAAGGAAAAAGGCATGGGTGATCTAAGGCAAAGTAGACAAAGGAAGGCAGTTGTCAAATGCAAAACAGACTTATAGGAGGGACAAGATAAAAATAGAGAAGATAAACTGAAGAAAATATGGTAGAGGGAGGTGCACAGATAGTAATCATTAATGTCAATGTGAATGAGATGAACTTATCCATAAAACAGAAGTGGATGGCAGAATGGATTAGAAACCAGAACCTGAAAATATGTTATATAAAAGAAACACACTTGAAAAGGGGAGAGAGAGATGGTGTTAAAATGTTCTAACTGAAGTAAAAAAAAAAAGACAGAGGTAGTAATTATGATCTCAGGAAAAACAAAGGAAAAAATAGATCTAATTAAAAGAGATAAGCAAGGAAACTGTCTTACTAAAAGAAATTACAAACAACAAAGTAACATCAATATTAAACATATATGAACCAAATGACATAGCATCCAAATTCTTAAAGGAAATATTTAATTATATTAGAAAATAGTAAAACTATACTAGTGTAGGAACCTCAACTTTTTGCTCTCAGAGTTAGATAAATCTAATTATATAATAAATAAGCAAGAAATCAAGAAGATTAATAGAATCTTAGAAAATGTTAGATAAAATAGACCTCTAGAGAAAATTGAATGGGAATAGAAAGGATACATTTTTATTAGCTGCACATGGTACCTTCACAAAAATTGTCCATATATTAAGGTATAAAATCCTCACAACCAAATACAGAAAAGTAGAAATATTAAATGTACTCTTTTAAGACCATATTGCAATAAAAATTACATTTAATAAAAGGCAATGGAAGCACAGATTAAAAATTAATTAGAAACTAAATAAACTAATCTGAAAGATTGAGTGGATCAAAAAATGAATAGAAAGAATCAATAATTTCATTAAGGAGAATGGACAACAATGAGACTACATACCAAAATTTGTGGAATGCAGTCAAAGCAATACTTAAGGGAACAATTTCTATCTCTAAATAGAATGCATCAATAGAAGAGAGAAAGAGTATATCAATGAATTGGGCAAAACACAAGGAAAATACATTTTAAATCCTCAATTAAATACTAAAATAAAAATACTGAAAATCAAAGAAGAGATTAATACAACTGAAATTTTAAAACAATTAAACTAATAAATAAAAATAGAATGTGATTTAATGAAGAAAATCAATAAAATAGATAAATAATTGGCTAATAAAAAAGAAAGAAGAAAATGAAATTACTAGTATCAAAAATGAAAAAGGCAAATGTACCACTAATAAATATGAAATTAAAGCAATTATAAGAACTTATTTTGCCCAATTATATGGCAATAAAACTGATAATCCAAGTGAAATGGATAAATATTGATAAAAAAATATACTGCCCAGATTAACAGAAGAATAAAATGTTTAAATAGCATCATCTTAAAAAAGGAAATCTGATAAGCCATAAATGAGCTCCTTAAGCAAAAATCCTCAGAATTAGATAGATTTACAAGTGAATTTAAATAGATAATTAATCCCAGTACTATATAAACAATTTGTAAAAATAGGGAAAGGAGCCCTGCCAAAGTCCTTTTATGATACAAATATGGTTTTGATACCTAAATCAGGGAGAGCAAAAACAGAAAAAGTAAACTATAGGCCAATTTCCTTAATGAATACTAGTTAAGAAAAAAACTTAAATACTAGCAAGGATATTATAGCAATATTTCACAAAGATCATATATTATGATCAAGTAGGACTTATACCAAACATTCAGGGCTGGTTTAATATTAGGAAAACTATAAGCACAATTGACCATATCAATAACCAAAACCAATAAAAAATCAAATGATTTTTATTAATAGATACAGAAAAAGACTTTGATAAATACTCGTTCTTATTAAAAACACTAGGAAGCACAGGAGTCAGTTAAACCTTTCTTAAAATAAGTAAAATTTATCTAAAATCAAGAACAAGCATTATCTATAACAGGGACAAGCTTGAAAGTTTCCCAGTAGAATCAGAAGTGAAGCAAGAACATCCATTATCACTTCTGTTTTTCAATATTGTACTAGGAATGCTAGCTATAGAAATAAGAAAATAAAAAATCTTAGGAATAAAAATAAGCAATGAGGAACTAAAACTATAACTCTTTGTAGACGATGTGATGGTATACTTGAAGAAACATAGAGAAGCAACTAAAAAACTAGTTGAGACAATTAACAACTTCAGCAAAGTTGCAGGTTAAAAAATGAACCCACATAAATCATCAGCATTTCAATATAAATTAACAAAACCCAGGAGCAAGAGATAAGAGAAATTCCATTTAAAAATAATTGTAATCAATATCAAATACTTGGTAGTATATCTTCTAAGGTAAACCCAGGGATTATAGGAACACAATTACAAAATATTTTTCACACAAATAAAGATAGATATAAACAATTAAAGAAATATTTAATTGCTCATGAGTAGGTCAAGCCAATATAATAAAAATGACTTTACTTAAATGAATTTAATTATTCAGGTCCATAGCAATCAAATTAGCAAAAATCATCTTATGGAGTTGGAAAAAAACAATAATAAATCTAGAAACACAGAGTCAAGGATAACAGGGGGATCAATAGAAAAAATATGTGAAGGAAGATAAACTAGCAGTTTCAAATTTCAAACTATATTACAAAGCAGTAATCATCAAAACCATCTGGTACTGGCTAAGAAATAGAGTGGAATAGACTAAGTACATAATACAATATAGTAATTACTATAGTAATTTAGGGTTTGATAACCCCAAAGATCCAAGATTTGGGGGTAAGAATTCAACTTTTGACAAAAATTGCTGAAAAAAAACTGGAAAGTAGTTTGGCAGAAACTAGGCATACACTTACACCTCCCATTATATAGCAAGATAAGATCAAAATGGAGAAATTATTTAGACATAGGATGATATCATAAGTAAATTAGGGGAACATAAAAATATGTCCGATTTATAGATAAGGGAAGGATTTATGATGAAACAAGAGAAAGAGAGAATCATGGGAAATAAAATAGATAATTTAATCATATAAAATTAAAAAGCTTTTGCACAAACAAAATTAATAAAGACAAAATTAGAAAGAAAACCAGGAACTAGGATGGAAATCTTACAGCAAATTCTGTAATAAAAGTCTCATTTCTCAAACACATAGGGAACTAAGGCAAATTTAAATGAATAAAAGCAATTCCATAGTTGATAAATGTTTAAAGGGTATGAACAGTCAGTTTTCAGATGAAGAATCAAAGCTATCAGTAGTCATATGAAAAAAGTTCTAAATCACTACCAATTAGAGAAATAAAAATTAAAATAATTCTGAAATGCCACCCCACACCTATCTGATCAGCTAATATGACAGAAAAGAAAAATGACAACTGCTGGAAGGGATATGGAAAAATTGGGACACAAATGAAACCTGGGAGGATTTAAAACATGAATTCATGCAAATTGAAGCAAGCAGAACCATGTGTGATGATTAAAATAGTGGGAGTCATAAACTGTTACAGATAAAAGAGTGGTTGGATTAAATTGTGACCGCAGAAAATATGGTTTCAAGACAGTGTCTTGTTTTAAATCAAATATAAGGTGGTCGCCAGGGAAAAATTCCCAAATATTAAATATACCCAAGTCAGCTGGGTTTTGTAGAGATTTTAATTAATACAAATGAGGAATTAATGAAAGAGAGAGAGAGAGAGAGAGAGAGAGAGAGAGAGAGAGAGAGAGAGAGAGAGGAAATAATGAGAAAAAAGGACTAGACCAACCTAGGCCAGCATGAGCCAGCCTAGGCTGAAAACCCTAAGAGAGAGTTCAGTCAGTCTTTTATCCACTCACCACAAAATTTGTCCAAGCAAGATTCTAGTGTTCAGAGAGACACCAGCTGCCTCCTTCAATTCAGCTTTTCCCAGCTGAATCTCGAGACCTCCTTTTAAAGGGAATTTTCTCCTATGTCACCTCCCCTAAGTTCTCACATCTACCAATCACAGTAGACGTTTTTCCAAAGGACAGACCATTCTTAATTCACAACTGAGTAGACTTAAACTTTTGATTAAGTTCACACCTGAAAAAACCTCTGAGTAAGTTCTCACCTCTTTGCTCCTTGTAAATTCACAAGTTGCCTGACCTTTATAGGTACTTAGCACCCTTTTGTATTAGATCTAAAAGTAGGCTCAGCTTAAGAACTTTTGCCTTACTATAAGTATGGGTTTTAAGTATTTTTCATTGTTCAGCAAGGATTTTCTTCCCCTAAAGCATGCTTAAGTAGGGGTGGAGTAGAGGTCTCACATTCCTGATCTAAGTTCCTTCATTGTTTAAAATGGGGAATGGTCTTAACCAAATCTTATGAAGTAGGGTCTGAGAATTTTTAAGATTCACACATGAGAACATTGTACAAAGCATTACTGTAAGGATGATCAATTACTCAAGACTTGACTACTTTGAAAAATGTTTTGTACTTCCAGAAAGAGAACTGATGAACTCTGAATGCAGATTGAAGAATACTTTCTTAAACTTTCTTTTTCTTTTTTATATATATATTTTTTTGCAACATGGTAATACATTCTGTTTGTCTTCATATGTATAATCGATATCAAATTGTTTGCTCTCTCAAGAGAGGCAAGCAGGAAGGGAGGGAGAGAATTTGGGACTCAAAAAAATTTTTAGTGATTATTTAAAACTCTTTTTAAAAACTTTTATTTAATTAGTTAATTTAGAATATTTTTTCATGGTTACAAGATTCATGTTCTTTCCCTCCCCTCCCACAGCTGACGTACAATTCCATTGTGTTTTACATGTGTCACTGATCAAGACTTATTTCCATATTATTGATATTTGAACTAAGGTGATCATTTAGAGTCTATATCCTCAATTACATCCCCATCGACCCATTGAAATAAAGAGTAAAGAATTAAACTGACTAAAACTTTTACTACTTGAAATGGAGAAGTAAACTGAGGGAAAACTGTTGTTCTCTGTCTGGCTGTGACTAGAGAGTCTGCTACAGGGACCTGAGGCTGCTTATTGGTAATGGAGGTAGAACAGAAATGCTGCTGGGGGGATGCCACTACACAGGGATGCTGGTACACAGGGGACTCTGCTTATAAGGGACTGCTCTGGGATTTGCTCTGGGTTTCTGCCTATTGATCCCTACTGATTGCTAATTGATCAATCTATTTCCTAACTTCCTTCCTCCCTCACTCCCTCCCTTGCCTCCCTCACCTCCCCAATCTTCTTGAAGCCTTTGGCTCCTTCCCTCCCTCCTGAGTGAACTATAAAGATACTCTAGTTGCTTTCTCAGTCAAGGGGTTTATTGGGATAACAGGATGGGAAACTGAGGTAAGAGGGATGAGGAATTTCCCTAATCTAAATGAGATAAAATTGAGGGTTTGGGGAGTCACAAGTGTGACTCGTAGACAGTTAGGATGATGGAGAACAGCAGTCCTTTCAAAATCTTTCTTCTTCACAAATTCAATCTGACCGGTCTCCCAAAAACCAAATCGACCTCACAAAAGTCTTTCAGTCAGCCTCAAAACCTCCAAGGAGAGAGAATGTCCCAATCAGAGACAAAGTCCAAAAGCCAAATTTCTCCTCTCTGAGTGTGGCCAGCAAACCACCAACTGCCTCTCCTGGGGACATTCCATTGGAATCTTGTCTTGATAGACATCTAGAGCTAGTTCTCCAGCCCTGAATCTTGGTCCACAAGTCCTGAAAAAACTTCTCTCTTCATGTCTCTATCACACCATGTGATCAAGCAGTTGTTTTTCTTCTATGTTTCTACTCCCACAGTTCTTCCTCTGAGTGTGAACAACATTCTTTCTCATAAATCCCTCTGAATTGTTCTGGATCATTACATTGCTACTAGTAGAAAAGTCATTACATTTTATTGTGCCACAGTATAGCAATCTCTGTGCATAATGTTCTACTGGTTCTGCTCCTTTCACTCTGCATCAATTCCTCCAGGTCGTTCCAGTTCACATGAAATTCCTCCAGCTCATTATTTCTTTGAGCACAATAGTATTCCATCACCAACATATACCACAATTTGTTCAGCCATTCCCCAATTGGAGGGCATCCCCTCATTTTCCAATTTTTTGCTACCACAAAGAGCATGGCTATGAATATTCTTGTACAGGTTTTTTTCCTTATTATCTCTTTGGGGTACAAACCCAGCAGCGCTATGACTGGATCAAAGGGAAAACAGTCTTTTAGAGCCATTTGGGTATAGTTCGAAATTGCCCTCCAGAATGGTTGGATCAGTTCCCAACTCCACCAGCAATGCATTAATGTCCCAATTTTACTACATCCCCTTCAACATTTATTACTTTCCTTTGCTACCATCTTAGACAATCTGCTACGTGTGAGATGATACCCCAGAGTTGTTTTGATTTGTATTTCTCTGATTATAAGAGATTTAGAAAACTTTTTCATGTGTTTATTAATAGTTTTTATTTCTTTATCTGAAAATTGCCTATTCATTTCCCTTGCCCATTTGTCAATTGGGGAATAGCTTGATTTTTTGTACAATTGATTTAGCTCCTTATAAATTTGAAAGATTAGACCTTTGTCAGAGGTTTTTGTTATAAAGATTTTTCCCCAAATTTGTTGCTTTCCTTCTAATTTTGGTTGCATTGGTTTTGTTTGTACAAAAACTGTAAAACTCTATTTTTAATGTAATTGGGAAACACTTAATGAAATAAAAATTCTAAATATATTTTGAAAATCTTTAAAATATATTTTTAAAAACCTATATTAGAATCTATACTAAATATCAGTTCTAAGGCAAAAAAGCATGTAGTTGCTCCTTTAAAATATTCTTGGAAAAAATCTTCAGGAGGCATTTCTCAGACTCCTGCCCCCAACTCCCCTACTTCTTTCTACTTGGTTCTTTTCTTCTGAATAATATATATATATATATATATATGTTTATGTATAAAAATACACATGTGTATATGTACACATACATATGTGGATATATACAGTACTGGATAAGAAACAGAGTAGTGAATTAGTGGATGAGACTAAGTACTAGATAGATAGATAGATAGATAGATAGATAGATAGATAGATAGATAGATAGATAGATAGATAGATGGATGGATGGCATATGAGATATCCTGGGAAGATTAGTATCTCTGGTGTTAGGGCTCTTGCCAATCCTTTTTAAGGACTCTTTGGTGTCCCACCTGCCACCCAGCTCTCACCTGTGTCTCCAAGAAACTGTATTATGTATAGCTGTCACACTCCTGTAAATCATCTCAGCAGGCAGGCTAAATCAGATTCAAGGTAACCAACAGGCACCAAATCCTTTGGTGAATTTGATTTTCCAGGGCTTACCATAGTGCCTAGTATACAGCAGGCATTTAATAGAAGTTCTGGCCATTGTTGCCAGGCACTAGCAATACAAATATTAAAATAATAATCTCTTCTTTCAAGGAGTTTACATTTTTCTGATAATTATCATATATGTGAAGAGCTTTAATACTAGTTGTTCCAGTTATAGCAGTTATATTTTTATGGACTATAAGTTCCTTGAGGACACAGGTTGTTTCTTGTTTGTTGTTTAAATTCTTTTTATTATATGTGTGTGTATATAAGTACATACATACACATACACACATTGGATATTCTTATATACATTTGTTTCTCCTCCATAGAAAGTTAGCTTCTTTAAGAAGAAAGAACTGTTTAATTTTTTGAAATGGTATTATGCCGAGCTCTTCATAGGCATTTAGTATGTTTCTTGATGTTGTTACTAGAGAATTTTGAAAGGCAGAGGAATGGACCAGTTAAGAGTTGCCTTTATTGAGTGTGCAGCAATTTCTTTTGCTAACAAGTTTCCCAACAGACCGATCATGACATTTTTAATTGGCCAAAGGCCAATACTGGCCAAAATCCAACTTCCTCCTAAACCCTGAGAAACGTCTGTGATAAATCTAGTGTCCTACAGATCAAGTATAACAGCTATGCTTTGTGTTAATCTTGGCAAAGGCCAACAAATTTAAAGGAACCTCATTAGAAACAGTTGTGTTTTATGTCCTGATTGGACATCATGTGAAATATTAAAGAAATCCTACCTATATGATAAACTTATAAATAGTGCTTTTAAAAGAGTATATACTAGGGCCAAAAGAAATGTTTTGGTCTTACTTTATAGTGGTATGTTTTAATTCTGAGGACATCCAAAGCTTTTTGTGTAGATAAAGAAGGACCCAGGTTTGGTATTCCAAAATTGTGGTTTTGCTACTTTAGAGGGTAATCTTTACATGATAGAAATAATGAGGAGATGGCATTAAAGTCTTTAAAGAAGAATTATGGTCTAATCGGCAGAAAACCATAATTTCATAAACTTAGGATGAGATTTTTAAGCCTCTGATATGAAATTAGACTTCCTTCACTTAAATAAATCCCATCCCACTTGTTTGTTTGTTTTTTAATCTTCACAATAATCACAAAACCACTTAATGCTAACACTTTTAAAATACTTAAATTCTTTAGGGAAGGCAGAGGATTTTAAAAGCAGAAAAGGTAGGAACTAGGAGATATAAAAACTCTGCATTCTTCTCACTTTAAGGAAAAAACATAAACCCCTTTGCAATTCCCTAACCAATCTCTAACCTGCCTTTCTTGCCTTTATTGTGCCCCTTCATTAAGTCAGTAAATACAAATCTACAAGTCTATGTTGTATAGTTATTTCAGTCATGTCTGTCTCTCCATTTAGGATTTTCTTGACAAGGATACTGGATTGGTTTGACATTTCCTTCTCCAGCTAATTTTACAGATGAGGAACTGAAGCAAACAGGGCTAAGTGACTTGTTCAGGGTCATACAACTAATATGTGTCTAAGGCCGCATTTCAATCTATGAAGAAGTCTTCCTGATTCCAAGCCTAGGATTTTAACTCAAGAAGATGAATCTTTCAGACTCCTGGCTGGATACACTGTACCACCTAGCTCCCCTGCCTGGCACATAGTAAATGTTTAATAAATGCTTGGTTTTCTTTTTAAACCCTTGCCTTCCACCTTGGAATCATCACAAAGTATTGGTTCCAAGGCAGAAGAGTGGAAAAGTCTAGGCAATTGGAATTAAGAAACTTGTCCAGGATCACACAGAGAGGAAGTGTCTGAGATCAGATTTGAACCCAGGACCTCCTGGCTAGGCCTGATTCTCAATCCTCTGAGTCATCTAGCTGCCCCAATAAATGCTTATAAACTGACAGTAAGGAGAAAGTATGAAACATTGATAGTATTTGAAAGATCTGTGATTTCATTAGTAGAAATATTTTCTCTATAGATACAGATCACAGGCCCTCTCCTAGTATGATCTCCGTGAGTTCCTATAGCCTCAAAAGCAATTCACATGGTTGTCAGCTTTCTGGTTTTTAATGTCTACAAACTTAACCAAGCTTTTTCTTGAGCAATACATGTGAAGTCCATAACCAGTACCCTACTCAAAGTGTTTCCATTTTTGTGGGACCTACTAGAGTTTGCCTCTGCTGGAGTAGACTTTAGGAACCTGAACAATCAATCAACAAACATTTATCAAGGACCTACTATGCATCAGGAACCATACTAGGGAGTAAGGAATCCAAAAATGGAAATGAAACAGTTTTTGCCCTCAAGTTTTATCCAAAGGGGGAGATAACCTTATTGCATTCCAGTAAGTACATACAAAATACTAATCACATAGAAAACAAATACAAGGTTTTTTGGGGGAGGAGGTAGTATAGAGAGCACCAACATTTAGGGAGATGAGGAAGAACTTCACGTGCGAAGTAACTGGGCTGAATCTTGAAGGACACCAGAGATTCCAAGAAGCAAAGATATGAGGAAGAAGGCATTGTAGGATGGGAGTCAGCCAATATACAGGCTTAAGAATGGTAGTGGGATGTGGGAAGAACATGTAGAAATGTGTGAAGAACAGAGAAAGACCAATTTGACTGGAGGGTATAGTATATATTAAAGGGACTAATGTATAATAAGTTTGCATCCTTTAATATAGTATTGTCAGACTTCAAAGGAGGATAGTTTGAAAAGTCTAGGGAAGTATAGCAATAAAAAGATTGTAAATAATGGCTAGAATATTTAATGGTTTAACTGATACAACAGGAACAACTTTCCCCCCCAGAAATTAAAGCATTTATTACTTGAATGGGGAGGGGGGTGAGGAGAAGGGTCAACTAACTCAACCTCCCAAAGGAAGTGGCATCCACACCTGGCAGCCAAGTTGTACATAAAAATAACTGAAGGTGAAAGTGTTGTTGTTCAGATCAAGCCAAGTCAAACAAAATAACTGAGTATTCATACAGTACTTTACAGATCCTTAAATGGTTCCTGAGCCTTAGAACTCTTGACAGAGTGTTCATGATGACTGAAGAACCTTAAACTATAGATAGTTTCTTTACTGACGGAAAAAGATAAAGGTATGTCAAGCCAGCTATCAATAGCATGAGAGGGACAAATAGTTCTTCAGTTATGACTTAATTCATAGGGTATCTCACAGAGCTCTGTACTTGGCCCTCTTTTTTATCTCCCTCTATACTATTTCATTGGTAAGGCTCCCATGGATTTAATTAGCTCCCAAGGCTACTTCATCTTGTAGATTCTCATGGATTTAATTATTGTCACTACGCTGATGATTCTCAAATCTACTTATTCTGCCTAACCTCTTTGCTGACCTCAGTTCTCACTTATCCAACTGACTTTTCTTAACCCTTACCTTCAGTCTTAGAATCAATATTGTGTATTTGTTCTAAGGCAAAAGAGCATTAAGGGCTAGGCAATGGGGGGGGGGGTAAAATGACTTGCCCAAGGTCACATAGCTAGAAAGTGTCTGAGGCCAGATTTGAACCATGGACCCCCCATCTCTAGACCTGGTTCTCAATCTACTGAGCCACCAAACTGCCTCCTATCCAGTTGACTTTTGATCATCTTGAATTGGATGTCCAGTAAACATCTTAAATTCAACATATCCAAACTAATTATCATTTCCTTAAAGCTTCCCCTCCCTCCTAATTTTCCTATTGCCACTATCCTTCCAGTTCTACAGGTTTACCATACCACCATCTTCCAAGTTCCCCAGGTTCACAACCTAGGTGTTATCATTGGCTCCTTACTCTCACTCCTCACATCCATATCCAATCCATTGCCAAGGTTTATCAAATTTTTCTTTCTAACATTTCTCAAATGCATTCTCTTCTTTCCTCTCATACTACTATCATCCTGGTGCAGAGCTTCATTTCTTCATGCTTGGAAGATTACAATAATCTGTTGATTGGTCTGCCTATCAAAGTCTCCCCCTCCCCAAGTCATCCTCTACTTAGCTGTCAGTGATCTTCCTAAAGCCTATGTCACTCCTCTCACTCAATAAATTCTAGTGACACCCTATTGCCTCTAGGATCAAACAACAAATTCTGTTTGATATTCAAAATCTTTATAAACTTAGTCCCCTCTTCCCTTTCCCATATTCATATACCTTCATCCTACTATAACAATTTGATTCATTGCTATTAGCCTCCTTGCTGTTTCAAGAACAAGATTCTCTATCTGTCCATTTTAACTGGCTATTCCTCATGCGTGGAAAGCTCTCCTTCTTCATCTCTGCCTTCTGGCTTCACTGGCTTTCTTCAAGTCCCAGCTAAAATCCCACCTTCTAAAAGAAGCCTTTCCCAATTGTTTTTCATTCTAGCACCTTCCCTCTATTGAATATTTCCTACTTATCCTATATATAGCTTATTTGTGCATAGTTGGTTTGCTTGTTGTCTCTTTCACTGGATTGTGAGCTCCTTGAGGACAGGAGTTGTCTTTTGCTTTTGGCTGTATCTCTAGCACTTAGCACAGTACCTAGCACAAAATAGGTGCTTAGTAAATGTTTATTGACTGGTTGACTTCCTATTTTACACTACTGTAGTAGTAGTTGAAGTTAAAATGTTAGAAAATAATCACAGTACTTCAGACCTAGAAGGAACCTTGGAGACCATCAGGTATAAATAAGCATTCCCTTCATGGCTAATGGTTATCCATCTTCTGCTCAAAGATCTCTGGGAAGGAGAATGTACTAGTCAGTACTGCCTATTCAGCTTTTAGAATTGTTTTCCCTTACCCAAATTTACAAATTTATCCATTGCTATTATAACTATCCTCTGGAGTCAAACAGGACAAATACTACCTCTTTTAGCCTTTTGGATGTTTGAAGACAACTATCAGATCCTTCCTAAGTCTTCTTTTCATGTGAAACCTCTTCCATTCCTTCAACTGATTCTCAGATGATACAGATTCAAGGTGCTTCACCATCCCAGTGAGCTACTGACTACTTTCCAAATTATATAAAAATTCTTTTTAAAATGTGGTACACAAATTGAATACAATATCATCTTGATATTGTCTGATTAGGACAAAGAACAGAAAAATTATCATCTTCCAAGTCTTAGGCAGTATGCCAGAATCAAGAGAACAATTTATACGTCATAGGTTCTGCTCACTTGACTTCTCATCAATTCATACAAGTCTTCTTGAATTTCTCTGAAACCACCCTTTTCATCATTCTTACAACACAGTACTAAACAATCACATTCATATACCAGAACTTATTCAGCTATTCTTCAATTTATGGGTATACTCTCAGTTTCTAATTCCTTGCCACCACAAAAAAAGTTGCTATAAATATTTTTATACATAGAGATCCTTTTTCTTCGATTAAGAAGGTAAATTCTAGAAAGAAAAAAATGGGTGGTAAATTCTATCATTTGAGTGGAATGAAATGCATAAGTGTATCTGATGAGCTAAGTTGCTTTGGGGGATAGGAGTGGCTAAAGGGAGTTCCTTGTTTTTAAGGGAGTAGGTTAAATGAAATAAATAGTTTGAATGATAGATGAATGTCTGGATGAACTGGAATGAATTGTCTAATAGAAAAATCAGTAAGGATGAGGCTTACCTAACTTTCTTTTGGGTGGGGTCACAAGTAAACAGTGGGTCAGGAAGACTTTAGTAGAGTACAACATAGCGAGGAGAGGAGAGCCCAGAAATTAAGAATTAAAAAGAATTATTATTATCTGATAGATCACTGGAAAAAGTATTATATTGAGAGCAGCAAAATGGCTCAGTGAATTGAGAATGGGCCCTATAGATGTGAGTTCGTGAGTTCAAATCTCACCTCACACTTTCTAGCAGTGTGACCCTGGGCAAGTCATTTAACTCCCCTTATCTAGATTTTAATGCTCTTCTGCCTTGGAAATAATACATAGTATTGATTCTAAGACTGAAAGTAAGGATTTCCTAAACAAAAAGTATTAAATAAATGCCAACCCATGATGATCCATTGATAATACTTTTTTAAACCTGGGTTTTATAGAGATTTTAATTAATACAAATGAGGAATTAAAGAAAAAGAGAGAAAGAAAGAAAAAGGGGAATAATGAGAAAAGGATAAGTGGGCCCTGGCCAGTCCTGGCCAACCCAGGCCTAAGCCCTAAGAGAAAAGATCAGTCAGTCCTTAATCACTCACCACAAGATCTGTCCAAGCAAGGATTCTAGTGACACCAGGCCAGCTCCATCTCAGCTGACTTCACCAGCTCAATCCTGAATCTGAAATGTCCCCAAGAGAGTCTCGAGAGAGACCCTTCAAGGCAGCCTTTCCCAGCTGACTGTTTCTAGAGAGAGCTTTTCGTCTCCTTTTAAAGGGCATTTTCTCCTTTGTCACCTCTCTCGGCGTTGGAAGCCTGGGTCCAGTGGCACAAAAAGTCGTTACATCTGGAGACTTCCTCAGCTGCATTGGATGGCCGTGTTGTCTTTTGTGCTCCAACACGCCCTAAGCACTCCACAGTGCCTTTCTGTGTCGCCCTCTCAGCCGTTAAACCTTCTTATTGGTTTCTTCAGCCTGTTCGGCCGAAGCAGTCTTCACATGCTGGGTGAGCAAAGCCCTAGTTCACCAGGGGTCGATGACCCAATGGCTACCCTCACAAGGTTTAACCAGCCTGTTGAAGCCTTTGCCCGGGGTGTGGCCGCTGCCACATGCTAGCAGCTACTGGGAGCCACAAGTGAGAGCTGGGTGTCAGGTGAGGGTCAGAGGCTGGAGAGCTGCCCTAAGAGGGCACGACAAGCCCTCCATACCAGGGGTACTACCCCTCCCTGAACACCCCATACACCCCGGGATACCCTATATTATAATGAAATATTAAAAAGCATCCTCCTGGGAAAAAATGAAATAATTTCTCATCTATTATTGCTCTCATTCCTTTAACAACCCTGTAAGGTGAGTGGAAACAGCTACTATTATTCCATTAGTGAAAATTTGAAATAGGAAGTTAAATGAACTACTCAAAGTCATATAGTCTTGTTAAGGACAAAGTTTAG
Source organism: Monodelphis domestica (assembly GCF_027887165.1). Lineage (NCBI taxonomy): Eukaryota > Metazoa > Chordata > Mammalia > Didelphimorphia > Didelphidae > Monodelphis > Monodelphis domestica. Next base: position 153,292,047 of record NC_077227.1, read on the forward strand.
AAACAGGGTCTCCTGGAGTCTAGTTGTATAGTCAGCCTGCCAAGGAGTGTTTTCTTTCAAATGTAAAAATATATTGATTAGTGGATTTTTCCTGAGCATTATGTTCAGATATAAAAAACTATCACTCAAGTTTTAGATTTTTAGATGAAAAAGTTAATTCTTTCACTAATCAAATTCAGAATGGCTTAGAAATGTAAGTGTAGCAAAAATGTTGATAATTTTAAGTCGAGGTCTTATTCTATTTCACAAAAATTAGAGATTTTTTTATGCATTTGAGGAACAAATGCTTTTGGTAGATTTGAAAAAAAATATATTTAGGAGACATTTGAGCAAGGACATTTATCTATACTTCAAATGAATTTGTGATTTCATTGAGACAGATACTCCTTCCAAAGATAAAATCTGCAACTTAAACATGCCTATCTTTTCTGTTCACATCCTCCCATAAACCCTAGAGTTCCTAAAGTGCTGGTGTTTTCCCTCTCATTCTCTTATTATTGTAATGATATCAATGAATCACAGAGACTATCTATTGGTTAGCCTTGTTCTTGCCAATGATGACAAATCCTGTTTCTGTTTGTATAGTTCTCTGACATCAGTCATGCCTCTTCTGCCTAATTCTTGATTGGCAATGTGTCATATCCTACATTCATGCCCATTCTATACCTTTATGATGCTGTTTGAGTGACCATCAACTTAATTTCTCAGATGCTGTAGTATTCCACAAATCACAGGCAGAGTGATGTTGGGATAATATTGTTGAAAAGATAGGGCTTTTTTCCCCCTGAAAAAAGCTTGGTCTTATTGAAAAGACTAATATAATTTCCCAAAGATAGTCTAGCCCATTCTTTTCCTCCTGTTCATTTCTGAGCCCAGCTTGTTGTCTATTTGCTATATCTGTCTACCTTTATGGGTTATCCATCAAACCATTATGGTACATAGTCAGACCTGGTCAGACCACATATGGGTTGGTGATTTCAGTTCTTGCTGTCATATATTAAGAAAGATATAGATATAAATGTGAGAATGTCAAGAAGACAATTCACCAGGATGGTGAAGGGGACTGAAGATCCTCCCATAGGAAGACTGCATGAAGGATCTGGAAACTGAAGGTCCATCATGTATAAAGGGACTATCATGTGGACTTTTCCTTCTTAGTTCCAGAAGATAGAACTAGGAAAAATGAGAAGTTGAAAAGAGGAAGATACCTATATTTATATTATGTTTCTATAGATCTATAGATCACTTTAGATATAGATATGGAAATGTGTCTCAATGAATTAGAGCTTTCTTTTTAAAAACATTTTATTGATATTTATAGATATTTTAAATCAAACACAATTAAATAGAATATGGTTTAGGTATATGAATACTTGGGCATCAGAGGAGTAATAGTGGTGGTATTAAGTACCAAAAACCTATACATAACCTTTCTGTTTCCTCTTGTTGATAATATACAGTGTACCTCCAGTTCTATCCTCTGCAATGGAATGACATTCTGTATTCATTCAAAGACTCTCAAGAAAAAAAGATGATTGATAATTTTTATAAAATGACTTTTGTCCCCAGTCCTTTTGAAAAAAAATTATAAGGGAGGAGGACCCTTCCCCGCTGTAGAAAGGAGTTTGCAAAATGCAAGACGAAGATGCAAGACCAAAATTCTATTTGGAATTCCAAAGGCCTGGGACTGGACAGGAAGAGACAGTAACTGAAAAAGCAGTTAACAGTTGGTGCTGGACTCCTTAGGAGACAGAAGCTGTGTCTTGCTTTTTGCTCTCAAGATACTGAGAGAGTATCTGTTTTTGGTATTCCTTGGGTGGACCAAGGAAAAGCCTTTTAGTTCCCTCTCTGTGGCTGTCTTGAGGTACCTGCCTGCTTCCTGCTGTTCACACTACAAAGAGAAACTGGATTTATTCTGGAGGTGCTGACATCTTTCTCTGGATCAAAGGAGGACTCTTGTCTGTGAGAATCCCTTAAGGTACTGGTTATCTTTCCTTTACCAAATCCCTCTCCAATTTAATTAATTTGTAGTCAGACCAAGTTAGATTAAAATTTTTAGTGAGTTAATATTTGGGTGGGTAATAGTAAGTTGGTTCCTCATCCCATCATTTCCCTTGCCCTTTTTGTTAATAAACCTGTTTTATACAATTGTGTGATCCCTTCCTTAAAACCTTCCCTTCTCCAAAATCTCCCTATTTCACCACCCCTTTAAAACAGATTAAAATAGGTAAGATAGGATTCTACACTCAAATAAGTATGTTTATTATTCTCTCTTTGAGTCAATTCCAATGAGAATAAGGTTTAAGGATTGCTTATCACCACCTTAACCCTCCCTTCCACTGTACATAGGGTTTTTTGTCCTTCTTTAGGTGATATAATTTATCTCTCTTTTCCCTTTTCTCTTAATGCAATCTTCTTTTTCTCCCCTTGATTTTTTGCATGTCATCCTAAACAGCTTACGCCCACACCCTTTGTTATGTATTCTCCTTTCAACTGTTCTGATAATGATAAAAATTTCAAGTTACCCCATGCAGGAATATAAACAGTTTGACCTTATTGAATTCCTTAAATTTTCTCTTTCTTACTTACCTTTTTACACTTCTCTTGAGTCTCATATTTGGTCATCAAAATTTCTGTTTATGTTTTGTCTTTTCATAAGGAATGTTTGAAAATCTCCTATTTTACTAAATGATTATTTTTTTTCTCCTGAAAGAATATGCTCAGTTTTGCTGGGTAACTGATTCTTGGCTATAAACTTAGTTCCTTTGCTTTCTGTAATATCATATATCAAGACTTCCAGTCCTTTAATGTAAAAGCTGTTAAGTCCTATGCAATCCTGATTGTACCTCCACGATATTTTATTTGTTTCTTTCTGGCTGCTTGCAGTATTTTCTCCTTGGCCTGGAAGCTCTTGAACTTGGCTACAATATTCCTGGGAGTTGTTATTTGGGGATTTATTTCAGGAGGAGATTTATAGATTCTTTCATTTTTCATTTTATCCTCTTGTTCAAAAATATCAGGGCAGTTTTCTTTGATAATTTCATGTAATATGATGTCTAGGATTATTTTTATCCTGACTTTCAAGTAGTCCAATAATTCTTAGATTATCTTTTGATAGATTTGATCTTTTTTCCAGGTAAGTTGTTTTTTTTTCATTGAGACATTTCATATTATTTCCTTTTTTTCCCATTTTTAATTTCATTTTATTGTTTCTTGATATCCCATGAAGTCATTAGCTTCTATTTACCTAACTCTAATTTTTAAGGAATTATTTTCTTCCATGAACTATCTCAAGAAGTAACCCCATCATTAGAAATTTTCATTTCAATGCCAGATGACCACTTGTTTGGAATATTGTAAAAGGGATTCCTTTATAGAGGCAGCTAGGTGGCAGACTAGATATAGCACCAACATCAGGAAGATCTGAATTTAAATCCAACCTCAGACACTTATTAGTTAGATGATCTTGGGCAAGTCATTTAACCACTATCTACCTCAGTTTCCTCAATGGCAAAATATGGATAATGATAACACCAAAGTTATGTGAGAATCAAATGAGATTATATTATAAAATGCTTAGCACAATGTTTGATGTATAGCAAGCACTTCATAAATGCTTGTTTCCTTCCTAGGTCTTTGAATCATTTACATAGAGATATTAAGTCCTTGGGAGCTAATGATGTCACCAAGAAAAAGAGCATAGAGATAAAAGGGAAGAGGACCCAGGACAGAGACTGGAAGAATATAGAAATTTAGGAGGCATGGTATGAATGATGATTTAGCAAGGGAATCTAGGGAGCAATAAGACAGGGAAAAGGAGAACCACGAAACTACTGTAATAAAAAAAAACAGAGAGAAAAACAGAAGTTGGTCACCAATATAGAACAAAGGATGAAGACTGATAGAAGATCATTAAAGAAGAGAGGATGAATTAAGAATTATAAAGGCTGAGGGGATCTGTTAAGAGGTTATTTCAATAATCCAGGAGAAAGATAATGAGAATTCAAAGAGTCATAGTAAATAGAAAGAGCCAAGAGCTTTTCTAGAGATAAAAGCAGTTGGACTTAGCATCTTACTAGATGTGGATGATGGAGAGAGAGAAGGAATAGTCAAGGATGACTACAAGTTTACAAACATATAACTAGGAGATTGGAAATAGAATGGACTAAGGTAGCAAACTTAGGAAAAAGGAAGAGATATAAAAGGGAGAGGTGAGTTCTGAATGACTAGAGGGACAGGGCTTTTCTCAAATCAGCACTAGCCTCCTTGGTCATTCCTCACCTTAAACAACTCAATAATAGGAACTCTATTTCTTTTTGCATCATTTGCACACTTATCAGATCTCTTAGTTCAGTTTTCTATAGTTCCCTTAAATTCAACAAAGCAGTGCCAGACACAGTACTAGGCTCTAGGAATATAAAACCAAAAGAGCCAAAAAAAAATTATTTCTGTACTCTAGGAGTTGACCGTGGGGGTTTGGGAAAGTACACATGGATTAGTAGAATTCAAGTAGAATACAAGAATACAGGAGAGGGGATGAAGGAAGTAAAGGAAAGATGAGATAAAGTACTCTAGGAATATTGGAGAGAGGGAGAGAGAGATAATAAGTGGGTTGATCAGGAACTGTTTCCCAGAGGAAATACTACCTGAGATAATCTCTGAAGGAAGAGATAGTATCTGGAAGGTAATATTAGGGGAAAATTTATTCCAAACAAGGGAGACAGCTTGTGCAAATATACAGAGATGAGACAGATGGTCTATTGAGTTTGGGAATCACTAGTGGGTTTGTCTGGAACATAAAATATGTAAAAAGCAAGAAATAAGACTGGAAAGGTAGATGATGTCAAACTTCAGAACACCCTAAATGACAGACTAAAGTGTTTGTATTTTAACCTAGAGTCAATAATGACCCAGTGGAAGTTTTTGAACAAGGAAATGACATTGTTGGATATGTGCCTTAGAAAGGGTATTTTTACAACTGTGTGAGGGAGGCACGGAGTCCTACTAGAAGGCTATCACAATAATCCAGAAGCGACCTGATAACTAAATGAACTAAGGTAGTGACCAACTGAGTGAAGAAAAGGGATCTAAGATGCTCTGGAGATCAAATCGACAAGATGTTTAAAATGACTGACTGGGGAATATGGCATCAAGGATATCTTTCTGAAGTAACAAACTTAGGTAACTAGAAAGATCGTGGTGTCTTTAATAAAAATGAAGAAGTTTGAAGTAGGAGCAAATTTAGGTGAAAAGTTGATAAATTGGGGGTATGTTGCATTTGAGTTGCTGATAGTATATCCTAATGGAAATGTCCAACAGGTAGTAAGAGATGCAGGAGAGTTCTGGTTCTAGTTTAGGAGAGATTTTAGGACTATTTTTACATAGATCTGGGAGTCCTCCTGAAAACCAGTGAGAACTGAACTCAAAGGATCTGATGATATCACTAAAGGAAAGAAAGGGTAGGGAGAGAAAGAAAAGGGCCCAGGACAGAGATCTGGAAAATATATATAGTTGCTTAGAAGGCAAGTGATAGATAATGGTCTAATAAAGGAAAATAGGAGCAATCTCATAGCTAGGAGGAGAATCAGAAAATCAACAAGCCAAAGGAAGAGAGTATGGAAAAGTAAGGGGGTAGGTATAGAGGTGTTGGGCAATAGTTTCAAAAGCTACATTCAGGAAATTCAAGAAACATTAAGATCTGAGAAAAGGCCATGCAATTAGCAAAAAAGAGAGTGCTGATATCTTGAGAGAGCAGTAATGAGAGAGTACTGATAACTTGGAAATGGTAGGCTAGGAAGATAGCTTTCAAAGGACAGTAAATACGTAAGTGTTGAGGAAATATAAATAGCACATGGAAACTTTCTGAGTCATCATCTAGTGGAATTCCTTCATTTTTCAGATAATAATTATATTACACAATAAAAAAAATTTTTTTTAAACCCTTACCTTCCGTCTTGGAGTCAATACTGTGTATTGGCTCCAAGACAGAAGAGTGGTAAGGGCTAGGCAATGGGGGTTAAGTGACTTGCCCAGGGTCACACAGCTGGGAAGTGTCTGATGCCAGATTTGAACCCAGGACCTCCCATCTCTAGGCCTGGCTCTCAATCCAATGAGCCACCCAGCTGCCCCCTACACAATAAAAATTTGATGATTCTGCCTTAACAGAAAATGTGGTGCTTTTTATTTCCATCTTCAGGACTCGGTGAGGATTGACATTCGGATGCAAAGTCATTCCAGTTAGTATCTCTGATATTAAGAAGGAATTCCCATTTTTCCGGGACAGAGCTTTTGGGCTTGGTTAATTACGTATTATTTGCTCTATTAGATTGTGAAATCCTCAAGGGCAAGAATTGTTTTAGTTTTTCTATCACCAGTGGTCCGCACAGTGCCTGATACATTGTAGGCATTTAATAACTTTTTAAACTGACCGACAAACGGTGCTTTCTCATCTCCTCAGAGGCAATCGGAGCCTTTATTCCCTAGCAGACCCACACAACCACAATCTGTCACTCATGATTCATATCTATTGTGTTTTGGAGGGTGCTGTGGTTAGAACATAAGTAGGTTTCACGGTGGAGAGAAAAATCAAACTAAGATGAAATAAAAACCTTTGTGGTAATCTAAATCTGAATGTCCTGACTAAAAGGAATTTCAGGACAAAGATTATTTTTCCTGGTGATATAAATAAACCAACAAATTTATGGTATTCTGTGTACTGTCACGAGAAGAAATCAACCCCAAAGGGAATAATTAGATCATTCCTCAACTTCCAAAACCCCCCACAAAAAAACCCTCATTTTGGTTTATGGTGACACCTAGTGGACTATTAAAACTTGGGGTTTGAATTAGAATTTTACAGCTATGGGGATCTGTGTTGTTCTTTTATTGCAGTCACATCAGTCTCTTTGTTACTCCATTTGGGGATTTCTTGGAAAATTAGTATATTGGAGTTTGCTATTTCCTTCTCCAGCTCCTTTTATAGATGAAGAGACTGAGGCAAATAATGACGAAGTGATTTGTTTGAGGTCACACAGCCAATAAATGTCTGAGGCCAGATTTGAACTGGGCAAGATGAGTCTTTCTGATTTCTGGCCAGTACTTTATCCATTGTGCCTCTTAGCTGCCCAGGAAGCTTAGAGATCATCTAATCCAACCATTTCATTTTCCAGATAATAATAATAAAGGATCCTATGTAGTGCCTTAAAGTTTATAAAACTTTTTACATGCATACCTTATTTCATCTTCTTGACAATCCTTTGCGATAGAAGTATCATCCCCATTTTACAGATGAAGAAACTAAGAATCAGAGTGTGATGCTGAGCTCTTTGATAACCTTGATCTTGAAGTTATCCCCTTTGTTCCTCTCATTGAATAATGGTCTAGAATAGGAGGTACTTAGTCTGATTGTCAGTTTTTGGTTATTTGAACTACTTTCCACTTTTGTTGACTTGTCATATAGGCTTTTAATAAATTTTAGTTGAAAGGCAGCTAGGTGTCTCAGTGGACAGATTGTTGGACTTGGAGTCAGAAAGACCTGAGTTCAAATGCAGCCTCAGTCACATACCAGCTTTGTGATCCTAGGCAAGTCACTTAACTCTGTTTGCCTAAAAAAACAAACAAAAAAAAAAACAATCTAGCCCAATGTTAGTTGATTACTTGTTGCCTTTAGTGGGCATGGTCCTTAGGAATCTTCCTCCAATTTTTGCCTTCATCCAGTCTGACACCAGTTTATTATGTATTTTTGATTTGGGTATATTGTCATGTAAACCTATTAAACTGACCTAATCAAGCTGAACAAAGAAATACACACATATGTAATCATGTTGGCCACTTGTCTGGTTTATTATGTCCTTATGATACACAAATCATATTTACAGTATATTAGATAACATTCAAATAGGAAGAACACTAAACTAGAAGGTGAGATGTCTAGGACCAGTCCTACACTTGGAAAAGAAGAAGAAATTATCTTTCTTCTCTTCCTCCTCCTCCTCCCCACTTCCTTCTCATCTTTCCTATAATGAAGTCAATTCCTCTTCTTCTTAGAATCCAGAAAATTGGTTAGTACTAAAATTTAGCTATGATTATGGGGGGTTTGTTCTGGGTGTTTTTATTTTGTTTTGGTTGTTTTGTAGGCTATCCTCATAACCTAAACATTATTTAAAAGAGTATTTCTAAAGGAAAATCATTATCTAATTTCAAGTATCTCCTTTATAAATGGATTTTTGGAACATAACCAATTTATTTTAAATTGTATTCTAAATTTATGACAACCACATTAAACTGCTCATATTTCTTTATAACAGGCTTTTTACATAGTATTTCCATAGTATTAGTAGAAGCAGAATTTTTAAAGGAAAATCAGCACCAAATATGTTGCCAGTTTTAGAAATGGGTGTCTTGAGGCATAGAATACTTAAGCAGCCTGTCTCAATTGTTTAGTAAATTTAGTTGGAGCTAGGTTTAGAAGATGGAGCTCCTGACTTCTCGTAAGGCCACCTAACATCAAAACCATATAATCAAGGGCCTTGGTGAACTGAGCATCTATGTGTGTACCCATCTAAATAAAACCTAGCCTGGACCTTGCATCCCATATGAGTTGGTTTGTGGTTCATTCTAACCGTGAATTCTCGTGTCGGTCTGGTCTTGGATGGGTTCTCCTAAAAGAGCAGTTGTGTTCCTTTTCAGCTTCTCTAGAAATTCAGATATTAGTTGCTAATGAAAGTAGAGTACCTTTGTGATGGGAGTGATCAGGGGAGCCCTTAAGAATGAACCTGATGAAATTGCCAGTAGTGGATCTTTGTCTCAAGTCCACCACCAGGGGAGGTAAGGTGTGTCCTCTAGATCATTTCCGAGATAATGCAGTGATCTCTGATTAGTCTCCAGTGATTTGGGCTCTTTCAAAAAATTGCTCTACCAAGTCCTACTAGATGGAAAAGATTTCAAGTGCAACCCTAGCCGCAAATTTGGTCTGCTTTCTGAAGACCAGCCTAAAAAAGTACCGAGAATTCCTCTTCAACAAAGTGGGCACTCTTTCTTTGGTCATAACAACTCATGAAACAAACGACAAGTGTAATATTGCCTTTGGTCTTGTCTGATTGCCTTCCACTACTGCACTGACAGTAGCCAAGTGATGGGAAAAGAAGGCAGAGGTTGAAGAATCAGTTTTATGGTCATTATAAATCTATATGTGAAATCCTTGTCTAGTAACCAGCAGGGAAACATGCTGTTGGAAGAACTGAATCATTTAAATCTTCACATTCTTAGTACACGTGAAACCAGAAGGCAAAAGAAAGCTGTAGGGAAGTGGACAAAAGGCTCACAGGTTCTCCTTGGAGAGGCAAATAAAGGAACTGTAGCACTGGTTTTATTTTGCAGTCAAAGGCAACAAGGATCTTTGTTTCATAGAATATTTGTCATCTCATATTTCAGTACTTATAATAAGCATTTTCAAAAATGCCACCACAAATATAACTGTACCTTATTGCCAATATCTTTTGCAGAAGATGAAAAGGAAGAGAGACCTCAATATGACCTCTAATTTCATATTAACATGTACCCCAATACCAGATGACTTTAACTTGAATTTTGAGATGGAGGGTAATGGTGAAAAATAAGTTGAGAATATGACTCAGGATGAAGAAAAAGCAGAATCTTATACACAAATACAAGTTTTATACTTGTGTATAATGAATATTTTTATGTGAAGGGAGTCAGGAGGCATCGCACAAAACAAGGGCTAATAACATAAAAATGATGAAATTGATTATACTTTAGCTGATAGAAAATGACTGGTTTACTGAAGTAGGAGTCATTTACAAATCAGCCACTTGTATACAATCAGATCCCTGCCTTATTGCAGCAAGAATCAAAATTAGTACCAATTTAGGAGCATTAAAAATGAGTAGAATATATGGTAATGAATTGAAGCCACTCCAACCTGCTTAAACAAGGTCCCAACAATGAAAATTGGAGATGGCTGAAAGAAAAAAACTATTGCCATTCCCTAAAGAATTTCAACTGGTATAATTTTCACATGGAGACCAAAGGAAACTAGAAACTACTTCAGCCACCAAACATTCTCTTTCCAAGGGTCAAGATATGATATGATGCACATGTGCAATATTAATAACCGGCTCAAGTGTCTGCTTTTCTTTCTATGCAGTTTGGAATATAAACATGTTTGTAAAATCTTACAGAGGAAGATGGTGGAAGATTATGATCAGTATTGTCTCATTATGAAATTTAAGGCATTTGGACTCTAATGTCACAGTCCCCTCTGTGAGGGAATAGAAATGATATCAGAAACAAAACAAAACAAAGGTAGGAAGAGCAACCCGCCTGAAATGAGTATACCGAGAGGACAGCAAAGCTAGAAGTGACACAATTGTGAGATAATTAAGAGATCAGTTATCAAGATTTCTGAAAGAAGAGAGGATGATAAAGAATTAGAAAAACACCCAGATGTCATTACTGCTCTCTCTTCAAAAAGGGTAAACCAAGAAAATACCAATATACTCACCTATATGCTTACTTTTCCTAATATACAAAATTTTTATAAGAATAAAGCATATATGGAAGGCAACCTTGATGAAGACATGAGAAAAGGAGAGACAGCTTTTTGCAAACAATCTTTTATAGTAGACCACATCTTGACAATTATACAAATTTCTAGAAGGCATAGGAACTTAAGGTTCCATTGGCCTTATTTTATTGATTAGAGAGAAAGCAAGTGATTCGATAGAACAAAATGCCACCATAACAAGTTATGTCGCATGCATATGTCAAAATTATACTAATCGTTTAAAATGTAAGAATAGAAATTATTCTTGATGGAAAACTCTGATTATTGTCAAACAAGGCATAAAACAGGGAGGCTTGTGTTTTCTCCCTCAAGGAATGATATTCAGCAGAGTTCAAATATGACATTGTGCTGATTACATGAAGCCCCAGAACACTGCAGAACTTCCTAAATGAAGTCCTTGATATCTAGAAGAGTCTGGCCTAACTATCCATACAAGAAAAACCACATGGGTCAAGAATGTCTGATGCCCTGACCAATAGAAGGACAATCCACAGAGTCGGTCCATTAATGCATATATTGTGGACAGATATTGTGAATGGCTCAGAATTGAGGAGCAGTAGGAGGAGATGGGGTTCAATTGCCTGTAGGAATTTGTGAAGACCCAGATGCGATCAAAACATTACACTAAAATATATTTGTGATATGGGTGTATACATATATGTATGTATATATCTTTTTGTGTACATATTTCTCATATGCATTCAGGATATTCCTTCATTTAGATATGTAAATTCTAAGAAGTATTTATTCTTTGTCTTGTTTATAGACAAAAACCCAGTTCTCTAATAGTTTATATTAAGCAGTTACACAACACATATAAATGCACACAAAGATTTGGTATTTAAATAGTAGGGTTAATTTAATGAAGATATCCTTGTTTATCATTATGTTGTTGTTCCCTTATTTTAGTATAAAGCTTCTACTACTAAAAATGTACCCTAGTGCCTTCAAATTTTGTTCATCTTTTGTTGTCTAATATTTTTGTACTGTCCCTTTTTCTCTTTCCTACTATTCTCTTCCCCCTTCTTAATCTCCCTTTCTTATTCCAGCATCCTGTCTTTGTCTTTCTGTCTCTTTCTTATAGAGAAACAAAGATCTAGCAAGAGAAAAGCAGCATCTGTTATCACTTTAGGATTAACCATTTAAACCCCAAATATTTATTTAGTAGTTAAGCCATTATTTTGTAGTTTGTTTCTTTTTATTGAACCACATATCCTTGTTCCCAGTTTTATGAATAGTGTAGAATTCAGTGGTGCTTGGGGAAAATTAACATAAAAAAGAAAATAACATATAGGCAACCAAAATGGTAGAAAAGATGAAAGAGCAACAGGAAAATGGAGATCTCAGAGGAGAATAACAGATGGTAGGGATTTTTGCATGTTCTTGAATATATATTGGATATTAATTAGATGTCATTATTCATTCAATCAAAATAGTCCCCCAAATGTTTTTTTTAACATACAAAATGTATGAAACAAAAGGAGGAGGGAGAGAGGAATGAAATTATAGTAGAATGTTCAAAGGTTAAAAGTATAATTTTAGGAAAGATGTGTTCAAGGAAGAGGGAAAGTGATTTTATTGTTGGCAAAAAAAAAATCACCTTTCCCTCAATTAATTGTTCTAATTCATGAATCGTGTTGCCAATCTGTAGGAGCTTAGTTAATTAAACAAAAATATACCTTACAAGTAATATCTAGACTTAGGCATTGGGGAAAAAGAGCTGATAAGGGAGAGTGTGTGGTTTTCTTTAAAGGAAAACTACTTGAGGCTTCAAATGCCATGGAATACAACCAGGGGGGCTCAGTGAACCATGTTTAGTACAAGAGAAACAGTGAACAAGGCAAAGATTGTTTGAGTCTCAGGTTGAAAGACAGATATTCGTGTTGTCATGCATTTCTTCTTTCTTTCCATCTCCTTCCCTCTGTAGCAGTAGGAAAAGATTTGACTGGGTGGGGAGAGAAGGCAAAAAAAAAATTTTTTTTTAATTAAAGATGTCAAGGCACTGAGCAAATTGCAGATTTATGATATAATAGTGGGTATCCATTATTGCTGTTCCCCATGGGCAATTCTCAAGGGTCTGGGTTTGCAGAATAAGCTCCAGACTTTTCCTACATGTGACATTTTATCAAATTTCCTTTATCATGCATTGATCAGATCCTCTGACCTTTAAGCTGCTAAAAATGCAAGCTGAGGCTCTAATAACAGATCTTAATTAGAGGCATGAATAGTTAAATCCTGGGCTGGGGTCCAATTCACCCTGAGGAGCATACCTTACCCTGATTTTAAATTGTAAAGATGTTGTTGGCTTAGTAGAGTGAGGTAAATGAGTCCCAGGGGATGCTAACAAATTTCACGGGCTGTTCATATGGCTTCCTTCTTAGATCTTATGTGTAAAAAACCATTTTGGATGAAAATAAAGAAATGAGGCTTTTTTTTTTCTTTGCTAGATGTCTTGCTGGAATGACTGTGTCATTCTAGATAGAAAAGGAACAGATGAATAATCTGTCAATTTCCCTTTTAAACTAATATAAGCCATGCTGGAAATTTTTTGTGTGCTTAATTTACATATTTCCAAGTGTCTAGTGGTAGTGAAAAGAATTGGAATAACCTGCTGCTTCCTGAAGAACTAAGGTATGTGCCTTTGGGGAAAGAAATCCCCACTGTTCTTTTTTTAAGAAGATTATAAGTGCATCAGCACTGGAAAGATGTCACCTTGGCTCTGTATGGGGCCAGTTATCCTGAGCTCCCACAACAAGATAAAGTAGGAAAGATAGAACCACATCCCATCCCTGAAAAGGCTAAAGAAGGCATTAGGGTAAGTAGGAGACAAGACTTTGGAGAAATTGATAGGGAGTCATTGGTCATGCAGTTGTCCCTGGGGAAGTCCCAGAAGGTCTACCTGTGAGGTTCTTAAAGTTTCTGAGGGGAATTCCAGCCAAGAATAATGTTACATGCCCCAAAAGTGACTGAGCTCTCAATATTGTCACAGATGCCTCTGAAACCAGTGTTAACGTGATTCTATGATATCAGAGTATTTTGTCAACACAAATGAATATCTGATTTTGAATAGTTTAGCTTGTATTTCAGGCATCTTTTTTTTTCTTTCTAATTTCCTTTTCCTCATCCACCAGGGGCTCTTGATCCTTCTTTTTCATCCTCTTGATATCTCAGCAATATGGGCATTCTGTACTCAAGTGTCTGAGCACTGCACAAAGAGATCAATACCCACCTTGCAAAAATCTAGCAGACACACTATCAGACACTACCATTCCTGAATTCTGGGGGAAAAAATGTCATTTGAGGATCCAAAGTTCAAAGTGACTCATTTGTGCTGTTGGCAACTTTTATGTACAAATAGATGATGAAATGAAATAAAATCTTGTTATCCACACAAACAACGTATTTATAAACAACATACTTTACTCTCTAATTTTGAAGACAGATAAGAAGGGAGGGTGAAACGGAGATATCCACATATTTACACACATAAATACATACATAAAAAGAGCATATATTAAGCACTTGCAAAGCGCCAGAGATGTGCTAAGGAATAGGGATGCAAATACAAGAAAACAAGATGGTCCTTACTCTAAAGAAGATTTACATTTTCAGTTCCAAATTCTCTGCCCCACCCAATCACTGAGAAAGTAAGAAAAATAGAACCCATTACAAATATATAGGCAAAATATATATACAAGCAAAATAAATTCCTATAATAACAATATCTCCTCTCACCCCTCCAAATATATGATTTAATTTGTACTCTACATCTATCACCTCTATCTAGAGATGGATATCATCTTCAGTCCTCTGGAATTGTGGTTAGTCATTATGCTGATCAGAGTTCATAAGTCTTTCAAGTCTTTTTTTTTTCTCTCACAATGTTGTTGTGGTATAGATTATTCTCCTGGTTTTATTCACTTCACTTTTCTTATAGTATACCCTTCATCATTTCTTATAGTATAAATAGCATTTTGTCACATTTACATACAATAACTTATTCAACTATTCTCCAATTGATAGGCATTTCCTTACTTTCCAACTGTCACCATAAAAAGAACCATAAAAAAAAAACCATAAAAATGTTTGTGTACATTTGGGGGTTTTCCCCCTCCTTTGATCTCTTTGGGGTATAGACCAAGTGGAGGTATCTCCAGATCCAAGAATTTTTGTTTTGTCATTTATAGTTGTATCTGACTCTTCATAACTCCTTTTGGGGCTTTTTGGGGGCAAAGATTCTGGAGTAATTTGCCATTTCCTTCTCCAGCAGTCCAACACCCTGCATAGTTTTGTAGCTTTTTTGGCATGCTTCCAAATTATTTTCCAAAATTTCTAGACCAGTTCACAGAGGAACTAACATTCTAACATGGGAGGACCAGTTGGGGATCCTCAAGAAAGGACAATCCCAGTCTGGGCCTCAGCATCAAGATAGCAGCCCCTAGAATGAAGTCATCCTGAGGTGGAGACAAAGTGGCTGAGGAGATGGAGCCAACCAAAGAGTGATTGAGGTGGGATTAATAGATAGCTAGCATTTATCACATTCTAAGGTTTGCAAAGCACTTAACACATACAGGATATCCCAAAAGTCTTAGTGCAGGTTTTCATGAGGCTCAAATGTAATGATGTGTATAAAGTATTATCTCAAGTCTTGGAACAGAGCAGACATTTAATAAATGCTTGTTCATTTCCTTATTATTGATTCCATTTTACAGATGAAGAAAGTAAGGCTAGGAGAGATTAAGGGATTTGCTCAGGATCACACAACTAATTGGGCATTGCCATTGCTCTAGGTGCCACATGTCCATGGTGTTGGATGTGCCAGCAGTCTCTAGGGACTCTTACATCTCCATTATCTAGATCATGGTCTGAGCCTGGGACTTGGCTGGTCTTTTGTTGCCTTGAAAGTATCCCAGATTCTAGCAGTTAGTGTGTCTTTGAACTCCTTCTGACTAAACAAGTGCTGATGATAGATGGACCATCGTTCACCATGAGCTTTCCTTTAGCTCAACATCCAAAAGATAAATTACATTCCTTTAATGGTCCAGAAGTATAAAGGCTGTGGGGAGTGTTTAAGAGCTTTGAGCCTCTTGGATGTGAGCAGATTCAATGCTCCCTGTTAACATAATTTTGCTATTAAGGTGCTGGCATTTGAAAATGAAATGGGCACAATCTGCTTTTATATGTAGTAGAAGAATCAGGAAGCAGACTGGTTTCTAGCCCTTTGTTTTGTTTTGGAGCAAGATTTGGATTGCACTGTGCTCACATCAAGCTCATGGAGGGAGGGAAAAGGGAAGTATTAGTGCTCCATTAAAGCCAGGAGTGGCACCAGCTCTGGTAGATGTTTCCAAGCAGATTCATGATGGTGCTATGATAATGATGTCAAACAAGCTCAGTGTTTGTCAGGCCACTTTTCTGGTGTATGCTCCTTCTGTGAGCTTTGAGCAACTCCCACTGAGAAGTGTAATTGCCTTTTGTTTGTTAGAAACTGAAATCCTGTTGTGGGAGAATAATCATTAGCCCAGTTCAACTTGGCAGGTAAGGAAAGTCTCAGTAATTTCTTTCACTGAATAGAATTTGAGAGGCAGCCTATTGTAGTGGATAATTACTGGATTTGGGGTCAGGAAGACCTGAGTTCAAATAAATCCTCTGCCATTTATTAGATTTGTGACCTTAAGTAAGTCATTGAAATTATGGCTATGAAGTCCATTAGTGGAGGGAATTTCCTTATCTCAAATCACTAGATTTTTTGCATATATTAATATTTTAAAATGTAGACATTATTGCAACTGAAATACTCATCCACACATTACCCAGCAAACAAATTATGTTTATGTTTACATAGTCTACTGATATTTACTCAAAGGCTAGCTCCAGATAAGCTGATCTCTTCTTTACTTCTTTCCTTGATTCTGAGATTTGAAAATTTAACTGAAATACAAGACTGCCTGATAATTCTTTCAAATCTAGAAGTCTCTACTTTCAGTGCCCCCAAATTCCATTCAATAAAATAGATTATACATAATAATGTAGTTAATTCCAATGACTAAAGAATTAATAATAATGTTACTTGACATATAATATTGCAATATATTCTAATATATCATATATGTTGTATAATATATTATGTAACAATGTATTATGTGATAATAAATTCATCTGAAAATCTCAAAGCTCAGTGCAACTAAATAATGTTTCATGGATAGAGAAAGCAAGAGTTCTAGAGGAGCCCTAATCACTAAATTGATCCCCAAACTACTATCTCAGTCCATTTCTCTGCCCACAAATTCTCATTCATCATTGAAAGTACAATAATAAAGTACTTGGCACAGGATAGGTTTTGGAGAAATCTGCATTTAAAATATTCAGGTTCTGAACTGGTCAGATTTTTGTTTTTAAGAGACAGAGTTCTTTTTTTTTTATCCTTTCTATCTTAATAATGATTCCAAGACCGAAGGACAAGAGCTAGGGAAATGGGGCTAAGTGATTTTGCAGAGGGTCACACAGCTAGGAAGTGTTAGATGCCAAATTTGAACCTTTGTCCTCCTGACACCAGGCCTGGTGTGCTCTATCTGCTGTGCCATCTAGCTGCTCCAAGAGACAAAGTTTTCAAGAAGCAAGTAATGA
The DNA here is from genome assembly GCF_027887165.1 of Monodelphis domestica. NCBI lineage: Eukaryota > Metazoa > Chordata > Mammalia > Didelphimorphia > Didelphidae > Monodelphis > Monodelphis domestica. The sequence goes on from NC_077227.1 coordinate 153,309,256, forward strand.
AGGTTTGGGAGAATAATTATGCTGACAAAAATGAAGGTTAGAGATTTTAAAATGAGCATTACCTACCGGTCTATCCCCGTAGCTAGAAAAAATTGCAATTAAATAAAAGAGTTAAAGTGTAAAGGGAGTAAGTCATTTAGATTCACTACTGACCTTTACACCTATTTTTCCATCAACATAAAACATTTATGGGAATCATCTACACATACATTGAGAGCATACTTGATAAGATAGTTAGTAGGGAGCAGGCAGAATTTTGCTAGGGATATTCTATGGTAGATCACATCTTTGCCATCAAAAAATTAGCTGAAATATATAAACTATAATTTTCCTCTGTGCTTATTGATTAGTGATTTATATATATATTACATACATATATATGCATATATAAAAAACTTAATCTGGTGGAACAAAATACTACCTTAAAGGTTTTATTCTGGCAGTGTCTCCTATCCATACATCAAAATTATTCAATATTCCTTAAAACATATAATACAAATGACCTTGTCCAATGTCTCTCTGATCAAAGACATCAAGCAAAGCCTAAAACAGGGAAGCATATATTTATCAAAGGTGTTTGACACTGTAATAGAGGAGATCCAGTGCAAAATTGAAGTTGATGATGGATTCCCTAGCCTGGAACCTGGCACAGGTCAGCACTTCATAAATGTTTGTCTGATTGAGTCCAATTGTTATTCCAAATCTTATTGATTCCAGTGCTTGGTGACTGAGTATCCAAGTAGTTCTCAACTGAAGAATTGTAAACTAAAAACAGACTAGCGAAAATGCTCCAGATAATTAAAGAAATACAAATCAAAATATCCTAAGGTTTCACCTCATCTCCAGAAAACTGGCAAAGATGACAAGAAATGGGAATAATCAGCAGTAGAGGGGTTCTGGGAAGTTATGTATTGTTGATGGAGTTGTGGATTAGTACTACCATTTTGGAAAGCAACTTGCGAATGCAAAGAAAGTGACTAAAATGTTCATACCCTTGGATGAAGATTCCACTGTGAGAGATATCATTGTCAAAAATAAAGGCTCCAGGTACACCAAAATATAGCAGCATTTTTTTTGTGTGTGATAGCACAGAACTGAAAATGAAGAAGACATTCATTAGTTGGGGAATGGATCGGCAAGCTGTGGTCCATAAATGTAGCATTATTGTGATGTGAGAAATTATAAACATGATGAATATAGAGAAGCATGAAAATACAAAATGAAAAAAGCAGAAATAGGAATTTAATACACACAATGACTATAATAATATAAATAGCACAATAACCATAAACATAATTGTAATTGAATGTTGGGAAATTAAAATGACCAAACTCCACCCCTACTTCCCAAGAAGACACTTTCTCCTAGTCCTTTGCAGAAGTAGAACACTGCATATAATATAAGAATTTTTCATTGAGTTTATTTGTTTTAATAACTTTTTTCTATTATTCCTTTTATTAAAAAGCTCTCTGTTATTAAAGATGGCTCAGAGGCAGGAAAGGGCTAGAAGTAAAAATTAGGTGATAACAAACAAAACTAATAAGAATCCATTTTTTAAACAGATATTTTGATAGATATGTGGTCTTATCAATGTGGGGATTCTTTTCAAAGACAGAGATAAAAATCCAGCTATATCTGCCCATCTTATGTGACTCTTGTCTATATCCTCCTATAAATTTTCCAGAGGGCATCCACTCTAAATGCTGAGTCTTCTTATAGTTTTCTTGAAATTGTATGCATAACAATGAAGCACATGGGTGGTGAGGCTTCCCGAACCTGGGAGAAGCCACAAGGTAGAACGATAGAGGAAGGATAGAATTTTGGATACCGCGAGGGGCATGGCGGAGCCAAGTTAGAGATATGAGATGGCAGAAATAAGTCAGAAACCAGGCCTTATTAATATTAATGGAGCCACAGCAATACTCCGATCAGTGGACTACTCAGAAGGTTTATTCCACCCAAAGATCCAGATTCAGTACCACACAAGTCAGAGACATGATAGAGAAAAGAAAGTGCCTGGCCAAAGGCCAGGTCCCAGGTGAGAGAGATAGAGAAGGAGAGGAATTAAAGATGGAGCTTGGCTCGAGGCCAAGCTCCAGCAAGGACAGGCATCAGTGAGAGCTGAGATCCAAGAGAAGGGCGGAGATAGCTGTGGCTCCTTTTAATGTCTTTGATATGCAAATATACACGATACATAGGGATGATTATCATTGGTTAACGACAAGGTATAGGTGTGGTTTCTCTTAGCCAGGTGAGCACAAAGAAACCTGTTTTCCTGCCTCACCTGGGGGAAGCTGGGGTCAAGGGTCAGAGGCTTTCCTAGCCATGCGCAAGACTGAGCATGCTCTCTTCTAAGCCACTCTATACATACTGTTTCCCTTGCCCATAGCTAGGGGTGGACTGCTACAGGTGGTCCATCAGTTTAACTTCGCTCTTGTCACATGACCACCATGTCTTCTTTACTGCCTTCCACATTGTCTATAATCCAGTGATTTAGGCTTTCTTCCCGTTTCTTCTTTAGAACACTCTATCTTCTGTCTCCTTAAAAGGCCTTTTCATTGGCTTTCCTTTTTGCCTAGAATACTTTCATTATGTCCGTATTCTGGATTCCTTGACTTCCTTGAAATCTCAGCTCAAATTTCACCTTTTGCAAGAAACCTTTTGCCAGTCCCCTTTAATGCTAGTGTCTTCCCCCTGAGATTGCTTCCAACCTGTCCTGTATGTATCTTGTATGTGCTTAGTTGCTTGTGTTTTCTCCCCATTAAAATGTTAGTTTCTTACCTCTCTGTTTTTGATCCTTTAGCAGAGTCAGCACTTAATAAATGCTTCTTCTTTTGATGGTCATGCAATTCCCTAGGGACCAACCTGGGAGGTAATATATCTCTTTCTGCAACTGGCCTCAGACTTCTCTCTGCAGGTCAGAGGCTCAACAGTAAAGAAAAATTCTTGGAGTGAGCCAGGATAAGGACTTTCACATGTCACGGAAAACAGTGAGAATTACACAAGCCTATGTATTCATCAGCCACAAAGAATAAAATAAAAGCCAGACTATTGCATTCTAAAAAGCAAAAAACAAAAACAAAAACAACTGATTCGAAACAAAAAATAAATAGCATTTCATGTGAAGGTGATTGTCATTAAAGATGACTTTTCAGCAGAAGGGAAGAAATGTAATCATTCCTACCTGAAGAAACCAGAGATGAGCAGAGAACTTGATATGCAAACTCATCAAACAAAACAAACTCAAACTCAAGAAAGGGAAAGGAGTCCTTTTTCTGTTGTTTATTTTTGTCTAGTAGTCATATGATGTTATTGGTACCAAAAGTCCTGGTAGGAAAACTTTCTACACTTATGCAGATCAGCAATTCATCTTTATGATTTTTTTTGAAACCCTTGCCTTCTGTCTTAGAATCGATTTGATTTCAAGGCAGAAGAGTGAGAAGGGGTAGGGAAATGGGATTAAGTGACATGCGTGGGGTCACACAGCTAGGAAATATCTAAGGGCACATTTGAACCCAAGTCCTTTCAACTCTAGATCTAGCCACTGAACCACCTGGTTTCCTCTATAATGTATATTCTTAGAGAGTTGCTTGGGGCACTGAGTTGTTAAATGGCTTACCTCTGACTACTTGGCTAGTGTGTGTCAAAGGCAACATCTGAACCTGGCCAGGTCTTCTGAATTCCAATGCTATTTATCTATTCACTATATCTATCTATCTCTATCTTGTCCATATAGTCTAAAGGAAAAAAAAAATAAGCTGATAAAATAATGTTTACATGTGCAAGGACCCAAAGATAATATCTGTTTTGCTTCATCCAAAGACCCCAGAGAAAATAAAGAGAACAGTTATAGGTGGAACAATTAATACAACCATTTGTGACAACCATGTCACAAGAATCCCAGGGAAGGAAAAAGAGAAGAAAGGAGAAATAATTCAATGTATGCTTCTTGAAGTTAGTTGCCTTTGATGAAGGTCATTCAAAAAAAAATGAGAGGGACAGAGAAAGAATTGAAGGGGAAATAGGAAATACAAATAAGGAAGGGGAAGGTTTGAACATTTCTTCAAGTGGGGCATTACAGACAAAGACCATTTAAACAAAGAGATGTAATAATAGAAGAAGATTAGGATGAGGAAATCCTGAATCTCTTATCCAGGCAAGGGAAGCATATATATTAAAAAGAGAATAAAAATAAAAGTAAAACCAAGGAGTCTAGATTTCATTTGTCAGTGGGAGGAGACTAGGACCGGATTATGTAAGGAAAACAAACTGCAGGGACCTAATGTTGAGCTAAAACAAAATTGATATTATAGAATGTGATCAAGGGAAACTCAAGCTTAACAATTATAACCTTAAAAATTAATTAACTTGTAGAACAGCCACACATTATGAGAAAGGACAGATTTTTCTTTTTTAGTTATGACCTAGAAATTCTAGCTATTTATTGTTGCTAACTGGTTGTATCCATCCAGTGACTACCTATGACCTTTGGTTGACTTAGATTAAACTTCTCACTAATGAAGACAACTGAGGGATGCCTGTTTGTGAATGGGATAACCACACTGGCATCTTGCCAAGAATGGTCCACTGTAGCTCAGATTTGTTGTCCACCTTGGACTTCATCTAAGAAGTTGAAATTGAAGAAGGATCTCATTTATAAACTAGTCTTACAGATGTATACAATAGTGTGAACCAGGTAGGGGTGGGGAAAAAAGATGGTGACAAAATAAGGTCCCTATGAACAAAAGGAATTTGTTTTGCAGTGTTAAATTTATTAACTATTTATTTATTTCCATATGGACTGTATCTTTTTCCCTATTGTGGCTGAGTTTATAATTAAAAGCTTGGTACAATACACATTTTATCCTCCTTCCTCAAAAAAAGTTAATGAACTGAAGTACTAGAATGGATTAGAAAACAGAAACCAAAAATTTGCTGTATACAAGAAGCTATTAAACCATAAAAAATACATATCAGACTAAAATGAGGATCTGGAATGAAATTTATTGTGCTTCAGAAGTCAAAGAAATAGAAATTATCATCTTGATTTCCATTAAGGCAACAATTAAAACATATCTCAAAACAAATAGGGAAGTCATATTATACTTTAAAAATCTTAGACAATAAAACATCCTCTAACCCCTGACTTCTATTTTGTTTGAGATTTGAGATTTGAATCCAGTTCAGGCTTGTTTCAGATTTGAATCCAGTCCTGAACTGGATTCAAATCTCAAACAAAATAGAAGTCAGGGGTTAGAGGATGTTTTATTGCTTTTTTTTTTTAAACTCCACTCAAGGTATATTTACTTGATTCTCCTTTATGGGCTCAATGTACATCTCATAATGTGGCCTGCTAATACACAAAGGGTGCATTTAATGTGTTCTAGGCCAATCAAGAGTAGTTCTGATTTCTTACTATTAAACAACTAGATAGTAAATATGACCCCCAATGATAGCACTTAGTAACTGAAGGAGAAATTAACTGAAATGTAAAAATATCTTGATTAATAAGGCAATAGTTGCAGGTGTTTATAGCATTTTCTTTTGGAACTTAATAAAATTAAAAGAAAGAAAAATAATAGATCAGAACAGAATTTGGGATTAACTGGATTTGTTACATTTACTATAATTATTGAAAGGGATTATGTAAGAGTCTACATTTTTAGCATCCCTGTATCTTTGCTAAAATTGATCATGTGCTAACACATAAAAACATAAATAAATGTAGAAAGACAAAAACATTGCATTCATTCCTTACAGACTACTGGGTAAAAAATAATAGTAAACAATGAGGGAAATATGAACCAAAAGTGTGGAACTAGTTGAAGACTAAGTAATAATCTCCAAAATAATGACCAGGTCAAGGAATATATCATAAAATCAATTAATAATTACATAGAAGATGATAACAAGAGTCAGAAAACATACCCAAATATATGTATTTCAACTAATGCTGTCCTTAAAGGAAAATATATTTCTTTGAAATTTTATGTTAACAAATGAGAAAAAAGGGAGAACTAATAATTCAAGCATGTAAATTTTAAAAAATTAACAAGTTAGTAATCCCACATAAAATAAACATAATAGAATTTTGAAAGTCAATGGAGAAATAAATAAAAATGAACACAAAATACTATTCATTATAAAGTAGCAGTATTGAGACTAATAAGATCAATAAACCATTTGCTAATTTAATGAAAACAAAGAGAGGAAAAAACCAAATTTCTAAACTAAAAAGTAAGACAGATGAATTAAAAAAATACAAAGGATAGGATATATGGGTGACTCAGTGGATTGAGAGTCAGGCCTAGAGATGGGAGGTCCTGGGTTCAAATATGACGTCAGACCATTCCTAGCTGTGTGACCCTGGGCGAGTCACTTAACCCCCCATTGCCTAGCCCTTACCACTCTTCTGCCTTGGAACCAATACACATGGTTCCAAGACAGAATGTAAGGGTTTTAAAAAAATACAAAGGATATAAGAGAACATTATCATAAATTGCTCCACATATTTATATGTAATCAAAACTGGATATTCCCAAGTTAATAAGACAGGAAATATATATGCTAAACTACCCAGTTTCAGAAAGAGAAATTGAATGTTATAAATAAACTTACAAAAAAATTTTTATAAGATAAATGTGTCCCTGATTTAAATTAGGAAAGAATGAAACAGGGAAAGAGAAATATACATCAATATCATTAAAAGTTATTCATATGAGGGGGCAGCTGGGTAGCTCAGTGGATTGAGAGCCAGGCCTAGAGATGGGAAGTCCTAGGTTCAAATTTGACCTCAGAAACTTTGCAGCTGTGTGACCCTGGGCATGCTTGACCCCCAATGCCTAGCCCTTACCACTCTTCTGCCTTGGAGCCAATACACAGTATTGACTCCAAGATGGAAGGTAAGGGTTTAAAAAAAAAAAAGTTATTCATATGAGCAATCTGGACTTATTCCACAGGGGCAAGAGTGATTAAACATTAGGAAAACAGCATAATTAATTATGCTGATAATTAAACCACATTTATGTCAATAGATTTTTTAAAGGTTCAAATATATAGAATGCCTCAAAATATTCCATTAAAACATTAGAAAGGAAAAAACATTTCCTTAATATGATAAATGCTTCTATCTAAAACCAAGAATTAACATTATTTGGAAAAACATGGGAAGCCTTCCCAATTAGATTAAATAAGTTTTTCTCTGCCTTTATTATTATTTTATATAATACTAGAAATGCTAACTAAAGTAATAAGACAGAAAAAAGTTAAGAGTAAGCATTTGCGAAAAGGAAAAAGGGAAACAAAATTATCCTCATTTTCAGACTGTGATGGTTTACTTGGCAAATTCTAGAGTATAAACAAGAAAGACTTATAAAAGATGATAGACAATTTTTATTATATAAAATTGAAAAGTATTTGCAAAAACAAAACCAATGTAGCTAAATTTTTTTAATTTCAATTTTAATTTTTTATTTAGTCAATTTAGAACATTATTCCTTGGTTATGTAGCTAAAATTTAAAGAAAAGCAAGAAATGTTTTCTTTAGGGATATAGACCTAATAGTAGAATTGGTAGACCAAAATATTCAAACAGTTTTATAGCCCTAATTTGATCTGTTCATAATTCTACCAACAGTACATTAGTGTCCTGGTTTTTCCACATTCCCTTCAACATTTGTCTTTTTCCCTTTTTATCATATTAGTCAATCTGCTCCATGTGAGGTCATACCTCAGAGTTGTTTTAATCTGCATTTCTCTAATTGATGATTTGAAGCATTTTTGTCAAATCACAATAGTTCGATTACTTCATTTGAAAACTGCCTAGTAATATCTTTTGACCAGCTATCATTTGAAGAATGACTAATATTCCCAGAATTTTGACTCAGCTCTCTATCTATATGAGAAATGAGACTTTTAACAGAGAAACTTGCTATAAATATTTTCCCCCATTTTATGTTTTCCTCTTAATCTTAGCTGAATTGGTTTTGTTTGTGCAAAACCTTTTTAATTTAATGTAATCAAAATTGTCCATTTTATCTCTCATAATGCTCCCTATCTCTTGTTTGGTCATAAATTCTTTCCTAATCCATAGATCTGATGGGTAAAATGTCCCATCCTTCCCTAATTTATTTATGGTATCATCCTTTATGTCTCAATCCTGGACTCATTTTGACCACATCTTGGTATACAGTGTGAGTAAAGCAGTTTTAAAAAATACATTCTGTACTCATTTTGACATGTATAATACAAGTTGCATTATGCAATGAGTGCTGAATTAAATAATATACAAATTGTATTGTGCAATAAAGACAGGACTGAATTATATAAATGCCGTAGAAAGATAAAGCAGTCCAGGCATCGCAGTACACATTCATAATCCCTGGTTCTGCAAAGGCTAAGACTAGCTGGTCACTTGAGCTTGGGTATCTCAGTTGTAGTGGGGCTAAAGCCAATCAAGTCAGGCAATAAGGAATTGAGCCTCCAGAAAGGGGATGGGTGGAAAGTTGCTGTGGAGGGGTGAACAGAAAGGCAGCAGGTCAAAGCTTCTATTGTCTTATATAGACACCTATGAGATATAAATAAAGACAGATATACACACATATGAAAAAAGGCATAGAAAATCTACATCCTTTTTTTTTTTGCATGCATCCCCCCACTCTGGTATTAAATTATCATTGGTTGTCCCCTTTCTCTACAGCACCACTAAGAAGGTAAGGCAAATCTTTTTTTAAAAATATATATTTTATTTGATAATTTCCAAGCATTATTCATTAAGGACATAGATCATTTTCTTTTCTTCCCCCCCACCCCCCATAGCCGACGCGTAAATCCACTGGGCATTACATGTTTTCTTGATTTGAACCCATTGCTATGTTGATAATATTTGCATTAGAGTGTTCATTTAGAGTCTCTCCTCTGTCATGTCCCCTCAACCCCTGTATTCAGGCTTTTCCTTGGTGTTTCCACTCCCATAGTTTATCCTTTGCTTATGAATAGTGTTTTTTTCTCCTAGATCCCTGCAAATTGTTCAGGGACATTACACCACCACTAATGGAGAAGTCCATTACATTCGATTATACCACAGTGTATTAGTCTCTGTGTACAATGTTCTCCTGGTTCTGCTCCTCTCGCTCTGCATCACTTCCTGGAGGTTGTTCCAGTCTCCATGGAACTCCTCCACTTTATTATTCCTTTGAGCACAATAGTATTCCATCACCAACATATACCACAATTTGCTCAGCCATTCCCCAATTGATGGGCATCCCCTCGTTTTCCAGTTTTTGGCCACCATAAAGAGCGCAGCTATGAATATTTTTGTACAAGTCTTTTTGTCCATTATCTCTTTGGGGTACAGACCCAGCAGTGCTATGGCTGGATCAAAGGGTAGATATTCTTTTGTTGCCCTTTGGGCATAGTTCCAAATTGCCCTCCAGAATGGTTGGATCAGTTCACAACTCCACCAGCAATAAATTAATGTCCCTACTTTGCCACATCCCCTCCAGCATTCATTACTTTCCTTTGCTGTTATGTTAGCCAATCTGCTAGGTGTGAGGTGATACCTCAGAGTTGTTTTTATTTGCATCTCTCTGATTATAAGAGATTTAGAACACTTCTTCATGTGCTTATTAATAGTTTTGATTTCTTTATCTGAGAACTGCCTATCCATGTCCCTTGCCCATTTATCAATTGGAGAATGGCTTGGTTTTTTGTACAATTGATTTAGCTCTTTATAAATATGAGTAATTAAACCTTTGTCAGAGATTTCTATGAAGATTTTTTCCCAATTTGTTGTTTCCCTTCTGATTTTAGTTACATTGGTTTTGTTTGTACAAAAGCTTTTTAGTTTGATGTAGTCAAAATTATTTATTTTACATTTTGTGATTCTTTCTATGTCTTGCTTGGTTTTAAAGCCTTTCCCCTCCCAAAGGTCTGACATGTATACTATTCTGTGTTTACCCAATTTACTTATGGTTTCCTTCTTTATGTTTAAGTCACTCACCCATTTTGAATTTATCCTGGTGTAGGGTGTGAGGTGTTGATCTATTCCTAGTCTCTCCCACTCTGTCTTCCAATTTTCCCAGCAGTTTTTATCGAATAGTGGATTTTTGTCCCAAAAGCTGGGATCTTTGGGTTTGTCATATACTGTCTTGCTGAGGTCGCTTGCCCCCAGTCTATTCCACTGATCTTCCTTTCTGTTTCTTAGCCAGTACCAAATTGTTTTGATGACTGCTGCTTTGTAATATAGTTTAAGGTCAGGGACTGCAAGGCCCCCACATATGTGTTTTTTTTTTCATTATTTCCCTGGATATCCTTGATCTTTTGTTGTTCCAAATGAATTTTATTATGTTTTTTTCTAAATCAGTGAAGAAGTATTTTGGTAGTTCAATGGGTATGGCACTAAATAGATAAATAAGTTTGGGTAGGATGGTCATTTTTATTATATTGGCTTGTCCTATCCATGAGCAGTTAATGTTTTTCCAATTGCTCAAGTCTAGTTTTAGTTGTGTGGAGAGTGTTTTGTAGTTGTGTTCATATAGTTCCTGTGTTTGTCTCGGGAGGTAGATTCCTAGGTATTTTATTTTGTCTAAGGTGATTTTGAATGGGATTTCTCTTTCTAGTTCTTGCTGCTGAGCTGTGTTGGAGGTATATAGAAAAGATGATGATTTATGTGGGTTTATTTTGTATCCTGCAACTTTGCTAAAGTTGTTGATTATTTCAATTAGCTTTTTGGTTGAATCTCTAGGATTCTTTAAGTAGACCATCATGTCATCTGCAAAGAGTGATAACTTGGTCTCCTCCTTGCCTATTTTGATGCCTTCAATTTCTTTTTCTTCTCTAATTGCTACTGCTAGTGTTTCTAGTACAATGTCAAATAGTAGAGGTGATAATGGGCATCCTTGTTTCACTCCTGATCTTATTGGGAATGCATCTAGTTTATCCCCATTGCAGATGACATTAGCTGATGGTTTTAGATATATACCGTTTATTATTTTTAGGAATGACCCTTCTATTCCTATGCTTTCTAGTGTTTTTAATAGGAATGGGTGTTGTATTTTATCAAAGGCTTTTTCTGCGTCTATTGAGATAATCATGTGGTTCTTGCTGGTTTGCTTGTTGATGTGGATAGTTTTCCTAATGTTGAACCAGCCCTGCATCCCTGGTATAAATCCTACTTGATCATGGTGAATGATCCTTCTGATCACTTGCTGGAGTCTTTTTGCTAGTATCCTATTTAAGATTTTTGCATCTATATTCATTAGGGAGATTGGTCTATAGTTTTCTTTCTCTGTCTTTGACCTGCCTGGTTTTGGAATCAGTACCATGTTTGTGTCGTAAAAGGAGTTTGGTAGAACTCCCTCTTTGCTTATTATGTCAAATAGTTTGTATACTATTGGGATTAACTGTTCTCTGAATGTTTGATAGAATTCACTGGTGAATCCATCAGGCCCTGGGGATTTTTTCTTAGGAAGTTCTTTGATGGCTTGTTGAAGGTAAGGCAAATCTAACATTCCAGGCATATCCCCTAGGCATGCCTATGTCAGTGCAATAGATTAGATAAGGAAGTTCTAGAAGCAAACTTGTACAATAGGCTACTGTTTGATAAACCCAAGAAAACAAACTGGTGGTTTGCCATTCTTGAACCCTTTATTCTACATGAAATGTTGGGGAAACTGGGAAGAGATCTAATGGGGAATAAGTCTATACTGACATTTTATAACATAGTAGCACAGCAAATTCCCAAATGTATAAGTAATCTAATTACAAAGAAGCAAACCATTAAAAAGAGGAACAGAATAGAAAGTTACATGTCTCCCAGTTGGGGATAAGGGAGTCATTTCTAACTAGACACAAGTGAGCTGTTTTTATGGAAGTGTGTGCCCCACCCCTGTCCTGTTCTGACATGCCAGTCTGGTCATGGGTTAGTTCTGCCATGCCTTCTTTTTACTGAGCTATGTCAGTGAGACTGTGAGCTCAAAAAGAGAATGATTAAGTCTGAGACTTCAAATTACATAAAAAGAAATAGTCTTAACTGAGAATCTGCAAACTTGTTCATATTTTGATGACTATAACTCAATACAATTGGTTTCCTTTGTAATCCTAAATATGCACTTAATAACATTATTCTATAAGGGAAACTTCTTAGAATAGGCTTTACCAGACTACCAAAGGGGTCCATGATACAAAAATGTTAAGCATCTCTGACCTCTATGGGTTGAATATTTGGAGAAAAATTTGAAATTATATCTGTCAATTAGTTGCTCTTCAGACTCAGTTTATCTTTTGAATTAAGTGAATAAGATAAAAAAAAATAGGATTACCAAGGAAACTGACTATATTGAAATAGTTATTTAAGAAAAAAATTTAAGCCAACAACTTTATACACTCCAGGTTAAGATTATTCTATTTTCAGTGGGTCAGTGTAGACACTCACTCTGCCAGTGTAAAAACCAAACCATCTATGCCTTTTTAGCATGTGCAATTCTTAGCCATGTCCTTACATAAATCCTTTCATGAAAGAGCTATCTAAGAGCACAGGAGACTTTCTCCTGGGTCTTTTACTGTTTAGTGGATACTTTTGCAGGATTTGGACCATTTTCCTATATATTATAAAGGGAAAAAATAAGATTAAAAAATAACCCTTACCTTTTGTCTTAGTATCAATTCAAAGACAGAAAAGCGCCAAAGACTAGGTAGTCAGGATTAAGTGACTTGCCTAGGGTCACACAGCTAGGAAGTGTCTAAGACTAGATTTGAACCCAGGTCCTCCCAACTCTAGGCCTGGCACATCTATCCACTGTGCTATCTAACTGCCCCAAGAATTTGTTGCTGAGAGACCTCCACCTTAAAAAGGAAAGTGATTTACTTAGGGTCAGTGCAGGGCCATGGGGTTTGTCATTTTCTATTCATTTAGTAGCATATACATAAATGATGGTAACTATGATGATTTATTTCTTCAGGTACAAGAGAGGGGACTTTAGAAACTTTGTTTTATTTATTAATGATTAGAGCATGTTATAGTATTGCAGACAGAATGGCCAATCCCTGTTTATCTTACTGAAAGTGTAAAGATAGATATAGAGATAGAGATAGAGATAGAGATAGATATATACTCACATGTATATGGGTAGATAGGGAGACAGAGAGAGAGACAGAGACAGACAGAGAGCCAGAGACAAAGACACAGAGAGCCAGAGACAGACAGAGAGATGAGAAAGAGAGAGAGAGAGAGAGAGAGAGAGAGAGAGAGAGAGAGAGAGAGAGAGAGAGAGAGGTTGATTGATTGATTATACTGCAGAGATAAATAATAAAGAACCTCCCTTCCAGATCAAAACCACAGTGGTCAAAGTGAGGAATCTTTAATACACCAAATTATGTCTGAGCCATCTTCATGGTGGCTCTTCTTGGTTCTCTGTCTATTTCCTTTTCATCAGGATGGTTAGAAAGAGAGACATTTTAAAAAGTGAATGAGAGTTATGTCACTGCTTTTTAATTATGGTTCACTGAACTGCCAACTTTTCATATGAGGATCTCTGAAGCCAAATTATTATATTGGGCAGGGCCAGCTGTGGGAGTTTTATATTAGCAAGGCCCTAGAAATAGTTATGGGGTACATAAAATGAAAGGAATTCAGTGGGAGTAAGAGAAAAATGGCAGAACTAATTCCACCTGGAGCTCAGGCATCCCAAGGTAAGTCAGTACCTTAAAATGCCCCAGTGTGGTCACAGCCTACTTCTATACATAAAAATTGAAAGGGAATAAATGAAGTACAAGCTCTCATTCTTTTTCCCTTTCTCCAACCACTGTGCATCTCTGTCCTTTTCTCTTGTGAATAGTTTCTTATTCTAGATACTTCTTTTCCCTTCAACTTAGACAATGATACGATTGTTTTCTTTTTCTCCTCTACCTCCCCAAGCTATAAATGCAAAGACATCCCAGGGATCCTGCTTTAACATGGCTTTGGTTGGAATAATAACCCTTTATGAATCTAGTCAGCTGTAGTTTTGAGTTGAAATTTCCTCCATGATAAATTTTCCCCATACTGCACTTCTCAGTTCTACCATACCCACCCATGTGATGCCAGGCAAGTCTGAACTTCTCTGGACCTCAGTTTTCTCATCTGTTAAATGATAGGAATCAACAAGTTTGGAATTGAAGGTCTTTCTCAGCTCAAAAGCTATGATCCTATGAACCAGTTCTCACTACTCCCCAATAATAGGCAGAGACTTAGGGAACTATAGACAAGTGTACCCAGAATATCCAGTTGTCATTAACCAGATCTGTCCTCCAAGTATGTCATCTCCTTATATTTCATCTTCAAGGATATTTGTCCTGGTGTTTAATAGCTGCTCAGAGGCAACACCTAGGACTTATGTGTTTCCCTGTACCCAAGTCCTCTCCTCCCCAATCCATCCTCTACATAATTAATTGCCAAAATGTTGTTTCTGAAGCACAGGTCTGACTAAGTCACTCTCCTCAAGACCTGTTATTGCCTTTAGAATAAAAAATAAATTTCTCTGTTTGGCATTTAGAGTCCTCCATGATCTAGATCTAGCTTATCTTTCCAGAATGATCACACATTACTCTGAGGCATTCTTTGTTCCAGTCAAGTGGGTCTGCTTATGCTCCCAGGATGTAATATTGCTCTGTCATCAGCTTTGGTTCCCTTTTACAAGCTGTTTCCCATCCATATCTGCAATGCTCTCCTCCTTTATCTCTGCCTCTTGGAATCTCTAATTCCCTTTAAAGTTTGACTCAACTCTTTCAAGAGTCTTGATTTATCAATTGTTTTGCATCCTGATTCCTGTCCAAGAGGTGTGTTGTTGTTGTTGTTTTGACTTAACTGGGTATATGTCAACTGAATACATACCATTTCTCCAATAGAATGTAAGTCTCTTGAGGGCACCAATTGTTCTCCAGGACCATTTTCTTTTTTGTCTTCACACAGTCACAAAATGCTTATTGAATTGGATTGACTATCAGTCAGGTTTCTGTCTGCCATATACAGATTTTTTCAGGATTAAATCTGGTTGTTTTACAAAATCCAAGTGAATCTACTTTAGTATGTCCTTCCTTGATGAAGGGATAAGGAAAGTCCTATAAAGAAAACTTGTAGCTTGTTAATATAAGATGAGAAAGGTCAGTCGGACAAAGGAAGCACTGGAATTTTTCTTTGCTGCTTATGGATGGTAATGGGAGAGTTTGATGTTTAGCAAACACACCCCTGCCAGTATACTAAAGATTTAATCTCAACTCTGTTTTTCACATTTTATTTACTATATGACCTTAGGAGACCCCATCTAGTTAGTCATTCACTAGTTGTTGAGGAGCAGAGGACGTAGCCAAAGATAGACCATTATGTTAAGTAGGTAAAGAATAGAAGTGAGGGTAAAACTCCAAAGGAAAGAAATGATCCCTCTGGTTTTTAGTGCAACAAAGCTTACAGGTTCATTGAATTTAGATGCCTTAGATCACAAACTCTAGACAGATGTTTGATTCTACCTCTGGGTAGAAGAAATCTTTTGTTTCTTGTCTTGAAATCTATGTCCCCTGTGAATGAAATGAAATTTAATAGAAAAGAATTTTGTACCCTTACACAAAGTATTTCACTTCTCTTGATATGAGTTTTCTTTAATGCAGAATGACAGGGTTGTATGAAGTGATCTTATTTTATTTTATTTTTTAGAATCAATACCATGTATTGGTTCCAAGGCAGAAGAGAGACAAGGGCTAGCCAATGGGACTGACTAGACTTGCCCAGGATCATGTAGCTAAGAAATATCTGAGGTTAGATTTGAACCTAGGATCTCCCAGCTCCAGGCCTAGCTCTCTAACCATTGGGTCAGCTAGCTTCCCTCTAGTATGAGGTGATTTTAAAGCTTCCTCCTAAAACCCTACCATCTGCTTTCCTGCTGCATCCCAAGAACCATGATACTTTTCCATTTTACTGGAAGCTGAAACCTGCTTTAAGTGTTTTCTTCATCTTTAGAATATGACTACCTTGAGAACAGACTAGCTCTACTTTGCATGTAGTAAGTGCTGAATATTTTTTTTCATTCATTCATTCTGGCACTGGTGTGTAACACTAACCTGATTCATTCTAAATGGTTGAGTAAGTAGAGGGGATTCTGCATCCCCCCAGCCCATAATTAGAAAAAGCTTCACTAGTTAGTGAATAATTTTTAGTCTTAAGAGCAAGTTTTCTCTCTCTCCTTGCCCCATTAAATTTCATAGAGACAGTTGCCTAGAGGTAATCCATGGAACAAAATATCACATCATACTTGTGCTTGCTCAGAGTTTATTGCCTTCTCTGAGTGTTTCTACATTCACATTATCATCTGGAGACTAGGGTGGAGAGCGGAAATGGTGATAACGGCTGAATTACATGCTGTTTCAGAGTAAGTTGCTGATAAGTGTCCTGGTTTACTAAAGCAGCACCTCAAGAACAATTTATGCTCCAAATAAACATAATAATTCATGGTGAGTAGGGGCTTCTCCTGAACATATTTTGTTGTAGGGATTTTGCTGCTTCGAAGGTCAGAGTGATCAACTGGAGAATTGCATCAGTGATTAGCTCAGAAAATTTGGTCTTGTCTCTTTGGAAGCTGACTGAGACACCTAATTTCTTCCTTATTCTGAGTCCAGTCTTCAAGCATAGTGGCTGATCACAAAAAAAAAAATCCTGCTTATATTGGGAGCACACAGACATTCTGCTTCTAAGGCTTAAACCAAAGGAAATGTTGCTCAAATTTTCTAATTTCTAGAAAAGATTTCAGTAGCCTCTGGTTTCAGTAGAAAAGTCCTATAACTGGGGCACATTTTCAACCTGACTAGGGACTTTTAACATTATCAATAATGGTTATGTACTGATTATCTATCGTGTTCAGGGCTCTATGGCAAGTATCATGGATACATAGAAGCATAGCCTGGCCTAATTCAGGTTAGTTTGATACCTTAGATTCAAGATTAGAGCAAGACATTTGTAGAACATCTGATAGTTAACAAAAGGAGATTTAGTTAGCTGAGATTTCAGAGCATAGAAAGGATATTCACTAAGCACACAGCATTAATTGAACTCAGTATAGCTCCCCTGTGCTGGTGATGGGCCTGTCACTGGTCTGTGGAGTCAAAATCCTGAGGGAGGGATAGCTCATGTCTTGGTTTTTCTATTTAGAAAACCAGGAACTTACATCAATGGACCAAGTCATTAATCCCCTGAGCCAATTAAATCTAGAGAATATTATATATATATATATATATATATATATTTGAAAATAAGTTTTTATTGTTATCTTCTTTGTCTTATAGTATCATAGTTATCCCAAATATACCCTTTACCCCTCCTCCCAGAGAGCCATCCCATATAGCAAATAGTAGTAGTTTTAAGAGAGGAAAAATCATCGCACTTGATCAAAACATTGAAAGAATTTGAAAACTTGTGCCATGTGTTATACCTGTGGACCTTCCACCTCTATGAAGGGGTGGGGTGGGAGTATCCTCTCATATCTCTTCATTTGAGTCCTGCTGGATCTTTATAATTTTGTTACATTAACTTTTGATTCTTTGTTGTGTAGTTGTTCTTTACATTTACAATGTTATAGTTTCTGTGCATTTTGTTTTCTTGGTTCTCATTATTGCTCTGTGTTTCTGTGTACATATTTTCAGGTTTCCCTATAATCTTCACACACTTCATTCCTCACAGGACAATAATATTATATCCATGCAACACAATTTTTTAAGCCATTTTCTAATTGATGAACATCTATTTTGTTTCCAATTCTTAGCTGTCACAGAAAATGTTGATATCAGTATGTTGGAGTATATAGGAACTTTTTTTCTTATTGATGGCTTGCTTGAGGTATATGCCTACTAATGGATTCTCTGTTTCAAAGGGTATGGACATTTTAGTCACTTTATTTTCCAAATTGCTTTCCAAAATGGTTGTATAATTTTACAACTCCACCAATAATGTATTAGAGTGCCTATCATTCCACAATCCTTCCTTCATTGACTATTACAATTTTTGTCATTTTTGCCAGTTTTCAGAGTGTAAGATAAAACTTGAGGGTTATTTTGATTTGCATTTCTCTCATGATTAGTGGTTTGATAATTTTTGCATGGTTCTGAATAGTTTGCAATTCTCTTGTTTGAGAATTGTTTATATCCTTTAACCACTTATCTTTTGAGAAAAGGCTATAAGAGATAAAGAGAGAGAGGGATGATAGATAGGTAGATAGATAGGTAGATAGATAGATAGATAGATAGATAGATAGATAGATAGATAGTTAAAGTAGGTAGGTAAGTAGGTAGATATTAGCATATTGTTTTTATATCTTGAATAACAAATGCTTGATACAAAAATTTTTTCCCAGTCCACAACTTCCCTTCTTGTCCTGAGTGCATTCATTTTGTCTGTGAAGGTTTTTAGTTTCAAGTAATCAAACTTACCTATTTTATCTTTTGTAATTGCTTCTGTCTCTTATTAATAATGTATCTTCTAGCAATCTGGAATAATGCCCAGAGTTATAAAGCTGTTTATACTCTTAGACCCAGCCATACCACTGTTGGTTCTGTTTCTCATGGAGATCAGGGAAAAAGGAAAAGAATCTATATGTTTTAAAATACTTATAGCAGCTCTCTTTGTGGTGGTGAAAACTAGAAATTGAGGGTATATCCATCGATTAGGGAATGGATGAACAATTTGTGGCATATTATTGTAATGGAATACTACTACATCATAAGAAATGAGGAGCAAGTTAATTTAAAAAACACATTAAATGACCTATATGAAATTATGAAATGTGAAATAAGTAGAACCAAAGAGACTTTATATACAGCTATAGAATGTGTTTGAAGAATAACATGTAAATGTCTATCTCCAAAGAAAGAACTGCTAAACAGAAACACAAAAAGCATAATTTATATGTACTTTTTTTTTTTTGTCACGTGAAGTCTTCTCTAGTGTGAGGAAGAAGAGAGGGAGTGAGGTACCTAGGTATTTTCATGTACTCAACAAACAAATAAATTAAGAAAAAAGAAGAAGAAACAAGATTTGGTAACCGATTAAGAATAAAGATTGAAGAAGAGGTAAATCTCAAGAATATCACCAAGATTGTAAAACTGAGTGACTAGAAAGATGATAATGTCATTAATAGAAGTTGGGAAGGATGGAATTGGGAAAAATAAGGAATTATTACCAGGATTCCACTTTGGATTATGGTAAGTTTGAATTGAACAATTTATATCATATTATCTGCCTTCTTAGGGAGGGGAGAGGGGTGAAAAAGGAAGGGGAAAAGAATGAGATAATTGATTTTTGGACATAGCTAATGTGAGAATTTGTTTCTCTTGGATAAGCATATTTATTACATATTTACAACAAATCATCTTATCACATTATTTTTATATTACATATTATACTATATATGCATGTTCTTAAAATGGTAACAACAACAAAAAGAATGTATTGTAGAATATGGTATAAGGTGCTGGTCAAAGCCTAATTTCTGCCAGATTACTTTCCAGTTTTCCCAGCAGCTTTTATCACATAAGGAGTTTTTTTTTTCCTTTATGGCTTGTGTTTTTCTCTTTATCAAAAACGAGTTTATTGAGTTTTATTCTTCCTGAAACTCCCTGTCTAGTCGGTTCCATGACTGATCTATTTTTTAACCAGTATCAGATGGTTTTAATGACAGCTGCCTTAAAATATAGTTTGAGGTCTAGTGGTGCTGTTCCCCCTTCATCTCTACTTTCATCATTTCCCCTAGATCTTTTATTCTTCCAAATGAATTTTGTTATTATTTCACCAAATTATATAAGGCACACTTTGGTAACTTGACTGGTATAACATTAAAAATATAAATTAATTTTGATAGTATTATCAAGTTTATTATATTGATAACAACCTTGCCTTAAGCAGTGAATATTTCCCTAGCTTTAAGTTATTCTTTTTTTCTTAAAGAAACTGTTTGTAGTTAGATCTATAGAAATCTTTTGTATGTTTTGATAGGATGATTCCCTAGTATTTTATGCACTATGCAGTTAATTGGAATGGGGTTTCTCTTCCTGTTATTGCTTCTTTTGTTTTGTTACTATTATATAGAAATGAAATTGATTTTTGAGGATTTATTTTGTAAACTTTAACTTTGCTGAAGCTATTAATAGATTATATATCTTTTAAGGAAAGAGTAGCCCAACCTTCATGTAGCATTAGACATTGACCCTATAACAAGAATTTATCACTTCAGGAACTTTATAATCAGGTTGAAGAGACATATTGTATACCTTTTTTAAACTAAGAAAATTAAACAATGTAGTATTTAATATTTAATATTCATAAAATTGTTATATTGCTATAATATCAATTCTGGGGGGGGGGTGTCAACAGAGAAGTACATTCATCTCCTCCATGTTGGAGGACACATTGTCAGCCCTTTTCTTTGTCAGTCCCTGTGCCAGATAAAGAGTTTGATGATCTTTTAAAATAAATCTTTTCACAGGTATTTATAAGGAAGAAATTGTCTCAGTACCTAGTGAACAACTAATTACAAAACAGCTCCTAAAACAGTCAACAAAGAGAATGAGAAATGAACTGAGAAAAAGAAGGGAATGCTGATCTAATTTCTTTAGTCAGCCTAGTGCTTGGGTTATAATCACACTGTTATTCTGTACCCCACAGCTAGTTTCTCTATGATAGCTGAGGAAGGTCATTAGGTGATAAATGGCTAAAAATGGATAAGATAGAAGGGTGGAATTTGTATAGCTAGCATAGTCATCAAGGTCTTCCTTCTTAAAATGCCATGCCAAGAAGAAAGCATCCCCTGAATCATAAGAACATTCTTCTTCAGAAACAGTAAAACTCTCAGCTCTCAACTCCCTCTTCTCAATTCTGACTTTAATTTCTGTAGTTAGCTCCTGGGGATTTCCTGCTACTCCTTATCTTTCTTGATGTCCTCCTCCATTCGAAGCCAGTTTACTTTGATATAACCAGAATGGTTTCACTACATAGTAGGAAAAATCACTACCCACCTGCTTTTGAGGTTTTTGAGGCTGCCAATGTTCCTACACAATGGAAGATGAAACCTGTACACCAGTGACCCCACCTAGCAACAACTATGTAGCTCCCCTATATGTTTCAGTGGAGGATCTGGGGTCCTGTCCAAACAGTTGGTACCATAACAATTGCTTCTTAGCACATTCAGCCAGGTCCATCCAAAGAGTTAAAAATCTGATCAAACTTTGTTGGGGTTGAAAGACAAGTCTATCAAGTCATCAAGTTTATCTCCTGAAGATAAGATTGTGGGGCTCCCTGTGGAGCATTATGTAATCTTTAAAACACTATATAAATTTTGTCATTGTTGCTATTATTATTATTATCATCTCCCACATGAAGCCTTTCCTGACCATCCCCTCCCCTAATTGCCAAAATAACTTAGCACTTCTTTACTTATATGTGAACGTGTTTGTTTTTTTTCTCCAAAAGCATATAAGCTCCTTGAGGCAGTGGCTGCTTTGGTTTTCTTTTTGTTGTGTCCCCATGGAACAGTGGGTAAACATATAGTAAGCATTTAATAATTACTTACTGGTTGATTGATTTTCCAGTTCAACTTGTTTTACCATTGGCTTTGAGAATCTGTTTAAATAATCTGCTTACAACTCATATTTTGGGTCCCATATTTTACATATAAGACAGGGTTTAGGACCTCAAGGAATTCATAACCTCCTTGGGCAGGAAGAGGAATAGGGTCTAGGCTTTTGATTTCATTGGTATTGCTAACTGCTACATGAGGAATGGGGTAGCTTGGTGGTACAGTGGCACAATGGATAGAATGCCAGGCCTGAAGTCAGGAAGAGTCATTTTCCTGAATTCAAATCTAGCCTCAGACACTTCCTAGCTGTGTGACTTGGGGCAAGTCATTTAACACTGTTCGCCTCAGTTTCCTCATCTGGAGAATGAGCTGGAGAAGGAAATTGCAAACTATTCCAGTATATTTGCTAAGAGGACCCCAAATGTGATCATGAAAAGTTGCATAGGACTGAAACAACTGAGCAACAAAGTGAAGAAATTCCTTTACCAATTCAAGTCAGTGCTTTCTCTGAAAGTTTAGTTTCTTAGAGCACTGAAAAAATCAAGTGACTTGCCCAGAGTCACACTACCTGCATGTGTCACGTGGTCCTTGAACCATGTGAAAGAGAATTTAAACTCTTTGTCTATTTTAAGTTAATTAATCAAGAACTTGGAGTCCCCTGCCTTTCACACTTAGTAAGAACTTTTTACTAGTTCATACCCTAAAAGACCACAAGCATGGCCCTTTGTCCCCCCAGTGCTAGGCAAATTGGGAGACTGATTAATTCCTGAGATGTGATGAGGAGAGCTGATGGGTGGAGAAAATTGTGTATAAGCAGGAGTTTCTGGGACCCTGAGAGGCTTTTGTCCTCTAGGTCTTGTGGTGGCTCAGCTTGATTAGGCATTCAATTCTGCCTTGGATTCAGCATTGTTGGGTCGAGGAGTTCAGCTTCCGTAACTTGCTTGTGTTGAAGAGACTTTTGCAGACTTCTACCTGGAGATTGGAACCTGGAGGCTGAGATTCTCCAGCTTTTCTGGCCAGAGATTAGAACTTTGTCACGGGAGCAAGCTATATTTCTTCAGAGCAGACTTAGAGTGGTAAGCTAGAAAATTCCTTACCTCTTTCCTACATTTCTCTCTCTTACTATCATGATTTAGCTCTGATAAAGCTACTAACATACTCATAGTTTAATTTTTAATTTTTATAAATGGCAACCACAACCATTTAAAAAATTCTTATATTTGTCAAACCCATTTTAATGATTATACCCAGGTCTTCCTGCCTCATGACCATCTCTAGCCTCTACCACTGCTTCTCTGACAGTATGCTTACCTTGATTATTTCACATTTATCAATTTCTCACTAGAAGCTACATATAATTATATTCTACTGATCTAATCTGCCTGCAGTCATAAAGCATATCTATTATTTTCATGGAAAATCAAAATAAGTTTTTATTTTCAAGAGGCATGAAAACCTTCAATGTGGGTCATTTGGTCATTACAATTCAGTTTCTTTAGATCTGGGTTCCTTTAACCATTAAAAAAAAACTGGTCTGACAGGGCCAGGTGGAGAAGATCTTTAAGTGTCAGAGGCCCTTTATATTTGATCCTGAATCTATTGAGTAACCTTTGGAGCTCATGAGACAGAGGAGCAACATGGTCAGCCTTATGTTCTGGAAAAATCACCTTCTCTGGTGATTGGAGAATAAACTGAAAGGTTGAGACTTGAGGCAAAGAGACCAGTTCTAAAGTTATTATAATAGTTGAGGTGAGAAATGATAAAAGCCTGAGCTAGGATGGTGGCTATGTGAATAGAGTTGTTTGGTTATTTTTCTGCCATGCCCAATTCTTTGTGACCCCATTTGGAGTTTTCTTTTTTTTTATTCAAAGGTATTTTATTTTCCCAATTACATGTAATAACAATTGTCAATATACATTTTCTAAAATCATATGGTCCAAATTGTCTCCCTTCCTCCCTTCCCTCACCACTTTTGGAGATGGTAAACAATTTGATCTGAGTTATGCATGTGTTATCATCCAAGAATTTTCATATTGGTCTTTGTTGTAAGAGAATATTCATATAAAACCAAAACCCTAAAATAAAACTGTAAATAAACTAATGTGAAAAATAATGTACTTTGATCTGCATCTGACTCCAGCAGTTCTTTCTCTGGAGGTGGATAGCCTTCTTTGTCATAAGTCCTTCAGAATTGTCCCAGATCATTGTATTGAGATTAGCAAAGTGTTTCACAGTTGATCATAGTACAATATTGCTATTACTGTATACACTGTTCTCCTCGTTCTGCTCATTTTGCTCTGCATCAGTTCATATAGATCTTTCCAGCTTTTCCTGAAATCATCTTGCTTATCATTTCTTATATAGCACAATAGTATTCCATCAATCAACATATATCACCATTCGTTCAGCCATTCCCCAACTGATGGACGTACCTTCAATTTCCCATTCTTTGCTACCACAAAAAGAGCTGCAAAAGTATTTTTGTACAAGATGGTCCTCTCCCCTTGCTTATTATCTCTTTGGGATACAGACCCAGTAGTTGTATTTCAGAATCAAATCATATGTACAGTTTTATAGCCCTTTTGACATAGTTCATTTGGAGTTTTCTTGGCAAAGATACTGAAGTGATTTGCCATTTCCTTCTCCAGTTCATTTAACAGATGAGGAAATTTAGGCAAAGAGGTTAAGTGACTTGCCCAGAATCAGATAGCTAATAAGTATCTGAGGCTGGATTTGAACTCACAAAAATAAGTCTTCCTGACTCCAGACCTAGCACTCTAGAGAAGTGGGCAAATCTGAGAGCTCTGAAGGTATAGATGACAATGTCTGACAATTAAGTAAAATCTAAATGATCCAAATTCTTCTTAGGGCCCAAGATATTTTCTGGTAGTAATTTATAGTCCCATAGAGGTATGTGGATTTTTCTAGATTATCTAGATTATTTCTAGATTTCTAGATGGTTCCTAAATGCAACACATCATTTATATATTTTCAAAAAACCTCATTGGCCTAAAAAGTTTAGTCATTGGGTACTGGTCTTTTTTTTTAAACCTTTACTTTCTGTCTGGGTAACAACTTTAAGACAGAAGGGCAAAGGCTAGGCAAGCAGGATTATGTGACTTGCCTAAGGTCACACAGCTAGGAAGTGTCTGGGATCATATCTGAGCCCAGATCCTCCTGACTCCAGGCCTGCCAATCCATCTACTATGCCACATAGCTGCCCCTTACTGAAGTCTGATGGACTATTCATTTAATAACTCATTATTTTAACCATGACCTGGTATTATAGGCCAGAAATCCCTGCTTCTGGAAAGAGTGAAGCTGTTGGATCACTTGAGTTTAGGAGTTTGAGTAGAAGTGGGGCTAAAAGCTTAATAGGTTTATATACTAAATCTGGTGCCAGTAGGGTAAGCCTCCAAGACAGGGAGTGAGTACAGTCCAGGCGGCCCAAGGTGGGCAAAGCAGTCCATGGTGGATGTGGAGTGGGCCAAACCTTCCTTGTCAATCACTAGTGGAGTCAGGGTCATGAGTGGCAGCTGAACTGCAGCCTGAACAAGACGGAGAAACCTAGTTTCAGAAAAAAAACAACAACAACAACCAATCCATAGGAAGACAAAGATTGTCCCCATCTAAGTTGTAGGACACATAGCATGGTGACATAAATAATGTTTTTCATGTTAAAGAAGTGGCCCACTGAGTGTGTGGGGTCCCAACACAGCAAAGACTTGGGGTTGACTATCCAATCACTATATTGTAGAATAGTGATTGAGACTATTAAAAGGGGAAAGGATGTTTATCCAAAGGATGTTTATGTCCTGCTAGGATCAACTCAGAAATTGTGTTGGGATAAGCAAAACTAGAAGTCAGAGGAGAAATGAGCCTTTGCCCTTCTATCTTTCAGTTGTTATCAAGACAGAAAGTAATGGTCTAAAAAAAAAAAGACGACTTCAGGACCCAATGACTAAACTTTTCAAGCTGATAAAAGCTTTTAAAATTATATAGATGGTATATTGTATTTAGGAACCAAAAAAAAAATCAGCATGGAACAGGCTAGGAAGCACTACAGAGGGTAGAGCATTGGGAAATGACCATTTGTCTTCTGCAAAGACATTAAGTAAGCCAACATCCTTCCAGAGGTACAGCATGGTAGCCTCCTCACTCAGTTATGCTCCATCAGGTCTAGATATCATCTCTCTGACAAGACCAGGGGTCCAGGGATTTTTAGACATATTTTGATAACTTTTTTGATAAAATTGATCTTCATCATTTTACATATTTTATACATTGAAAAATACTATTTTGAGTAGGAGTTTATATATTCCACCAGACTGTCAAAGGGGAGTGTACTACACAATAAAGTTGTGTATCCTGCCTTAAACTGCCTTTCTAGAATTGGAGGCCATAGTTCAGTGAAATATTCAAACCACCTCAGAAACATGATGATTTTCATGTTCTCTGCTCAAACCCAGTCTTCTAGGTATTGGAGATAGCCCAATTGTCTTCTTGAGTCTACAATTTCCTGAAATTATATATTTCTTATCAATATACAATTACTAGGTGTGGAGAGGATTTTTTGGATATATGTTAAGGCTAAGGTGGGTCCACTACAATAAAGGAGGTGGTAGTCAACAGCAGAAAAAGTATTTACTTTGGAGTCAGAGGAGTTGAGTTTGAATCGCAGTTCTGCCACTTATTATCTGTATATAGATTATATATATATATATGACCTTGGAAACATCACTTAATCTCTCTAGACCTTGTTTTCCTCATCCAGGATAGACTCTGTGATGGCTAAGATTTCCAGCCTAAGCTCTAAATCTATTAATCTGTGATAAGAAACTATAAAACACTAGACAGATATATTAGTTAAGCAGTAATCTAGCTTGGTAACCCATAGTGCTCACCACATGATTTCTGGATAAGGGGCCTTGACTGCATAATAAACATCTAAGAAAGGGGGGTAGCTGAATAGCTCAGTGGATTAAGAGCCAAGCCTAGAGATGGGAGGTCCTGGGTTCAAATCTGGACTCACACATTTCCTAGCTGAGTGACCATAGGCAAGTCACTTATTTTTCATCGCCTAGCCCTTTATCCTCTTCTGCCTCAAAACCAATACACAGTATTGATTCCAAGAAGACTTCTTGGTACATAGGCTTAGAGAGAAAAAACAGATCTGAATCCTCCTAACCAGGATTGATTTCATGTTTTTCCTTGCCATTTGGCTGCCTGTGGAACGTGTTATAAATCCGTTTGAGAAGTTTCTAACTGTCACAGGTAGTTGGCAGCAGAAATTTTGGCTCATAGTGTTAGAGGCAAACTGACTGAGTCCAGTTCAAGTTAAGTTTCAATGTTTGAATGTTAAAAGTTGACTTAGCCCCAACATAAAAAGGACATTCAACAAAGACACAATAGCACTTAGCTCAGCTAGACGCATCTTCTCTTATCTCTGTTCAGAATGAATACATCTGGCCAGCAGGGCAGGGGTGGTGACTCATGTGGCCTTGGGACGTCTACCAAGTTTGAAAGCCCCAATTCCACATGGGTAGGCCTTTTATGACCTTAAGTAGCCAGAAAGCCATGTCAATACAACCAAAGCCTACTAGGAAGGTATGCTGAAGGAGATCCTGCTTGAATCTTGCTCTACTCCAGGCTAATTAAGTTTTGGCTTTGTAGACTTTTAGGGGAAATCTAGCTTAACATTTATTGGGGGGAGAAAGGAAGAAGGAACCCTGGCAAATACTGGTTCTATCACACATAGGATAACTTCAAGGACTGACTGGAGAGTGAAAACCCTGGTTCATACAAAAGGACATAACTGGGTAGACAGTGAATTATGTTGTTATAAGAGAATTCCCTGGACAATAAATTATGTTATAAGAGAGCTCCATAGGAATGATCTGATCATCTTGAAGGGAGAAAATCCAAGATCCAAGATACTGATCAAAGGTCCAGGTTCTATCTCTCTGCCCTTAGAGCAGATAGATGGGAGGTTATGTGCTCTAGAAATAGGAAGTTTTACCTGGAAAATTAGTAATAGTGCAGTTCAAGAATGGAAGATAACCTGGAGATCCTTCTTAAAGGTGATTTAGGAGGGGATCCTATGAATCTAGAATATTTTGGAAATATTTGGAGACTTCAGTGGTTATAAATTTTCCAGTATAGGGTAGGAGATGAATGAGGTTGGTGAAGATAAGATGTGGCTACCAAAATGAGGCGAGGTCTATGATAAATTCCAACATTCCTGTCACCCCAAGACAGGAGATGGTTGCAACAAGCCTTCCAACTTCTCTAAGGGATCTTTGCCCTGGGCACTTACCTCACACAATTGGATATAATGGTGGGCATCATGATTCACCATGGCAGTAATATGTTAAAATTTTAGACAGATCCATGTAATCCACTGCCAGATTATTGGCAAGGGCAAAGAACCACCCACTGATCATCTCTAGGGTATATGTTTGTTCACACATACACTCACATGTGTATACACTTTGGAGATAATCAAATGGATAGTGTTGTGGAAAGGAAAACATGCTGAGGAACCATTGTTTAGAATGTTGCTGGGAGGGGGAGCAGCAGTTGGAGCAGCAGAAGGGATTTATGGAAGTGAGAGCTAAAAAAGGGGTCTTTGCCCTGTGAACTCGTGAGAGACAGGAGCTTGGATCTAAGCTCAAGATCTCAACCTGTGGTGACAGAGCCTTGCCTCCATTTCCTTTGCCCTGAAGATAGAAGATTCTTGACATCTTTAGATCATCCATTAAAGAAAGCAAAAGAACAATTGCTGCTGAAGGGTGTTGATCCCTTGAACTTCACGGAGTCACCCTGAAGACCTGTCCCATCCCTTGACCTTCCCAAGAAGGATACTTGACACCTGATTAGAATAGTATAGTGACAGTGATTAGAGAGGAAGGAGAAAGAGAAGCTGAAGTCTGAGCCATTTGGCTTGGATGAAGAAGGAAGAGACAACCTGTAGGGTCTCCTATTCCCACAGACCTATTCCCTCCCCCTTTTATTACTTGAACTATTAAAACAACTTTGTTTGAAGAAACTCGAAGTGAGATTCAAATCATAGCAGTTTAAAAGAAAGAGAGGGTGTTGGGCTGGGCTAGCCATTTAGCCTTGGCTAAACAACAAAGAGCCAACAGGGCAGTCAGCCTGTCTGAAAAGTAGGACTTCTAGGGGCTCAGGCACCAGCCAAGTCCTGAGGGCAAGTGAACTCCATAATTCCAAGAAGCTTACTTATTGAGACAGAGCCCTGTTCATACTTGCCACAACTCAGGGGTATCTCTCTCCTGGGTTTGAAGTGTGAAGGAAAGGGAGAATTACACAGACCATCTCAGCCCCAGTGGTTCTCTCTCCTCTATCTCACCAACCCTCCTTATCCCTTCTGTCCCTTCTGTTACAACCCATCCATTATCCCTTTTATTATCCTTACAGTGTATATATATATATACATACATACATATATATATATATGTATGTATGTATGTATATACATAGACAACGGCAGGGTATAGGAACACTTTGGAAGGAGTTATGTCAGTTTGGTGTAGACAATGCAACCTTGGTATAGGCATTATTATGCCCTCCCCAAGCAGATCCAATCTGAGTGGATTCAAATGAGTCTGAGTTGCTGCAAAGTATGTATAATCTATAGGAAGGCCTTTCGAATGGCTGATCCACTAAGCTTCCAAATCTCATTGTTCACGATAGGACCTCTGCCACACATTGTGGTGTCCCAGAAGCTAGAAAATGACAAAGTGAAACCAATTAAGAGCCAGTGGATATGACATTAGATGAACTGACCAGTACTTTCTGCTTTCATTGACCAATGGAAATATCTTGAAATGTTAAGTAGGTTGATAAGAAGCATTATCAGGGCAGAATATCTAGGAATGGAGTGGCAGTAGTATTTTATAAAGCCAAGGCACAACTTATAGACAATGGTCCCTCACAGCAAGTGAATGCATAAATAGAAAATAATTTATTCTGCACTTACTATGTTCAGACCCTGTTCTGAGGTCTAGAGATATTTATAAAACGGCAATATAGCCCTCCATCTTAAGGAGTTCATATTCTAATGGACAAGACAACAAATGATTGGGGGAAAGAGTCAAACCTGAATTGCCTAACTTGAGGATGCCCCAGAATTGTGATGGTGATTGTTTTTATGTTTCTATGCCATGCTGCTCCCAAAGAGTGTTCCAAATCATTCTGTAAAACCTATAATTCTCCCAGGTAGTCACTACAAAAGGAACTGTAGTTCATGGAGGAATTTAAGAGAAGATCCAGGGAGTGGAAAACATGATTCATACAAAAATGTGTGTTTTAAGAAGACATGATAGTGTCTACCTTATGGAAATTTATGCATATTCCTAGCTGTCCTTTTCAATGCTCCAGAAATTCTATTTCTTCCTTCAATTGACATTTTTATGACTTATCAGGCATATAGTGATCATCTAGGTTCTAGAAGAGAACCCTAGATTAATTTCAAGTATCAGACAAGGTGCAGGGAATAGGTGACAATACTATCAAAATAGCCCACCACTCTCTGGTACAGGAACTCTTAAAATATGGAATTTCATGAATGTCTGAAACCTTAGAGCAGAGAAGGATTTATACAACAAATGGCCTAATCTAATATTTAGACAAACAACAATGAATAGGGATGGCTGTATTTCTTCCTTTTGTCACCTTCCTTTACCTAGAACAGATTGCATCTGGGATCTCCAGTTTGGTGAGTATCATCCCTTTTCCTCCTTACTATCTAGTCCAATGAGTTGAATATGAAAAGTTAGGGTTACAAGTCACAGATATTGATATTCTTGGGATTCTGCAGGGATGGCAGGGCCACTGCTTCTTACCCTTCCTGATGAACAGTACCAAGGTTCCTCCTGTACAGGAGCAAATGCACAACTACAGATAATCCGTATTCAGAAACTATTTCAGGCCTGCTCAGTGATTAGAACTAGTCCACTAAAATTAGTACTATTAAACCTAGTTTTATTGAACCATTGTAATGCTTAAGTGGCAGAGATTGTAGGTCATGTCTTTAGCTTAATTGCATGAAATAATATGTCTCCCATAAGGCCCTTAAAGTTCCCCAAAGTACAAGCAATTTCTTAGTGATAATAGTAGTCTGGATCCATAATTCTAGAACCCCCAGATTAAGAGTCCCTAGAGGGGGCAGCTAGGTGGCTCAGTGGATTGAGAGCCAGGCCCAGAGATGGGAGGTTCTGGGTTCAAATCTGGCCTTAGACACTTTCTAGCTGTGTGACCCTGGGCAAGTCACTTAACTCCAATTGCCTAGCCTTTACCACTCTTCTGCTTTAGAACCAATACACAGTACTGATTCTAAGTCAGGAGGCAAAGGTTTAAAAAAAAAAAAGAATCCACAGGGTGATGGCTCTGCTATTATTTTGTGAAGAGTGAATTAAGCTTTCTTTGTCCATCAATCAGCAATTTTTAAGTTAGTCAACCCAAAACTTAAACACCCCTACTTAACACTAAGTAAGAGAGTTCACAAGTCACTTACTAAAGTAGGTGACAACTACAGAGGCCACTGACCACCCCCTGGACAGTGCTAAGCAAACTGAAAGACTGCAATTGGTTCCTATAAAGTGGAAGAAGAGACTGGAAGTGATGTGGAAAAAGGGCTATAAAAAGTCCTGAACTTCCTGTCCAGGGAGCTATCCCTGGTGACTTGGCTTTTGGAGGTGGTTTTGGACTTGACTTTCAGCTTGGATCTTGACTTTGGCTCTTGGACTGCTTCTTGGAGGACTGCTCCTGCATCTTCTCCTTTGAACTTCATCTTGGGTGAGTGAGTAACTGACCTTCCTTTCCTGGCTTCTGGAGAGATTAGTTCCAGAGAGGCCTTCCTTTCCTGGAGGAGGTTGCATTGGTGGAACCCGTGCAAAAGACACCACCAGGTCCTCTGGCTGAAGGTTACCTAGCCCTGCCAGGGCTGAGCCAGACATCAGAGCAACATTTAATATGATAGGCTAGACATTTTCTCTATCCTCTTCTTACATTTCTCTACTTTCACTCTTTCTACCCATTTGTAAATAAAAGCTACTAAAAGTCATTTTGACTTGAGCTATAATATTTTTAAATTGGCAACCACAGTGTTACTTTAGAATTCTCATATTTAGTCAAATCCTAAGTTTAATTTCTTACAGTCTGAACCAAGGACAAAGCTTTTTTGTTTGCTTATTTGAATGTGACAAGATTTTTGAATCTTTAACAGCTACAGGCTCATATTCTCACAAGATTTAACATTAGATGGAATTTTAATCTTAATTCAGATCAACTTCCTTGTGTTATAGATGCAAAAAAGACCAAAAAGGTGGACCTTGTTCAAGTTTAAATATTAGCCAGAATCAATGACATACTCAATGTCAAATAGTAGCAGGAAGTGACTTGCAAAGGTCACAAACATAGTAGCATTCATTATTCAGATACAGTAATAAAACTGGCACATACCAATGATTACTAGAAATTAGGGGACCCAGAGGAACAGAGCCCGCTTAGGAAAAGGATGTGTTCTAAGTGACAATATAATAAAGCAAACAAGATAGTGCTAGAGTCCAACACAAAAAGCTCACAGCACAAATAAGTCCAGAGGACCCATGAAATAAAGGCAGGGACAGTAGTCCAAAGGTAGGAGAAAGTGGACACAGAATAGATTAGGGAATGCTTGAAGAAGAAAATAACAGTTTGTCTCATCCAAAATTTCCCCCACACTTGCCTGTTCAGTTGCTTGCATCAGCACCAATTTGGGTGTGGCTATAGAACCTTTAATATTACATTAAAACCACTGAACTAATTTGCCTAATCCTAATGAAATGTCCTTCCTTGTTCATCAGTTCACTGTAGTACTGAGCCCCAGAAATATAGAATGATTCGTTTAGTATTTTTTCATATAGTAGTGGATCCATATCAGGCCTCCAGGTACCCTGGCTCAGCAAAATGATTCTCAGGAGTTCCCAATAAAATAAAGGAAGAAGATACAACAAGATAAGAAAGGAAAAGGATAGGAAAGGATAGGAAGGTAAAATATAGAATTTTAAGTTGAAATGGCTCCTAGTGATTCATTTAATACAAATCCCTTACTTTCAAGATGAAGGGACTAAAGCCTAGTCACATTACTCATGATTACTCTGGTCTGAAGTGAAATTGCTGACTACTCGTGTATTTTCAGCAGACAATATTTGAGGGTTAGCATGAATCTGAATGATTGTGAGAATGTCTCTGGCTTTTCAATGAAATTACCACCTTACAAAAATGTAATCTGTGATTGAAATGTGTGGTGAACTGAAACAGTCATTTTATGTTAAACATTAATAGGTACAAAACTGACTAAAAGAATTCCATATAAAATTCGGAAGGCTTTACAGAATCCATCTTCTCTACCTTGACCCTTAAGAAGAATCCTCTCTATAACTCTGTGTCTCCATCTCTGTCACTATTTCTGTCTGAACATCTTTCTCTCTCTTATCTTTTATTCTCTTATTCAGTGTCACTGGTTACTCCTTTGCTGCCCAACTTTCACCTATCCTTCAAAAAATTTTTTTTCCTTTGACCCTTAAGCTCTTTTACTTTGTACTCTTTTAGCTTTCTATACTCAATGCCACCATTTTGTTAGCACTCACTTTTAGTCTAGCTTCTTGGTTTTCATTTTACCAAAATGCTTTGGCCAAGCTTATCAATGATCTCTGAACTGGGGAATTCAATGACCCTTTCTCAATCTTCATCTTAATTAACCTCTCTGTAGCCTTTGATGCTATCATCCATCCTAACTATTCTCTTCTCCTTTGTCTTTCAAAATGCTGTTCTCTCCTATTTTCCTCCTACTTGTCTAAGGGATTCTTTTAAATTCTCTTTGCTGGATCCAGCTCTCTCACCTGCTAAGAGTAGTTTTCCTTTAAAGCCCCTCAAAGGGACTTACATTCTAATGGAGGAGGGTGATAATACATAAAAGGAAGATGGAAAGTGGGGGGAGGGGTGTATCTGCACCGTACAAAGGTACTAAATTAATATTCCTAAAACCAAGAGGTCTAGGGAGAGGAGAATCTTGCTATGTTATTGCCTAGTCAGACCACACCTACAATATCATATTTAATTCTGAGTGCCATAATTCAGAAAGGGTATTGATAGCTCTGCCTATCTTAGGGCTTTACAGTTTGCAAAGTGCTCTATATGGTATTTCATTTGATCCCCACAGGGACCCTCATGATGTAGATCAGGAAACTCTAAGGTTGAAAAAGCTCACATGATTTGTCCAGGCTCGTACAATTAATGAGATTCTGAGGCAGGATTAAAGATTCAGGTCTTCCTGGCTCCAAAGCCATTCATTTTGTCCACATTGCCACCTATCTGCCTCAATGGAGGACAAATAGGCTGTGGAGGTGCTTTGAATTCATGCTATTTGAGGATCAGCTCTCACAGGATCCTCAAAACAACAACAACAAATTAGCATCACCATTTTACAAATGAGGAAAGTGACCCACAAAAACATGAACCAACAATTTTGGAAGGTCACTTGGAAAATTAGTGTCAGTTGTGGTCAGACCCCAAGTGTCCAGGCAAGTCATCTAATCCTCCTCCCCAACAGAATGGGGCATGTGTTGTCAGAATTTTAAGAAGCCAGCACGCTAGATATCTAATAGCTTTTTTGTCACAAGCAACCAATGTTTACAAGCTGAAAAATGACAGCATCTCAAAGAGAAGAGTCATTGGTTGTTTAGAGTGGAGAATGAGTCATAGAGAAAAGTGGATGTTCCAGAGGCATGTGGTAGAGAGAGGCTCCATGAGGTAACCCTGGGACCATACAATTTCTGAGAAACAATGAAAAGCATCCAGTGGTGCCTGTAAATTAAATGCATGGAACTCAGGTGGTCTGTATATGGAAACAAAATAATAGCCATGCATCAGAAAATCACTATACTTGCCACGTCTGAGTACTTTGGCATGGTTATAAAGGGACAGAGGAAGCAAACCAAAAAGCCAATGCAACTGTTTATAGCCAGCTTTTCAGCTGAGAATAGGAGCTAGCAGCCACTCTCCCCAGATGTCCCTAATGCTGCATGTTTGATGTACCCACAAATAGCTCTCATGTCCTCAATAGGAACACTAACCTTTGCTTTCCCATCAGTGTTTCCATTCTTTCCCCCTTTTCGGACAGAACATTCTGGTTGTTGTATTTGTACCTATGAATTTCCTGAGCCTATTTTAGTCAAGTGAATATTTAATTCTATCTTTATCCAAAACTGAGGACTTTTTTCAAGTGGGCATTTATTAAGAGAAGGCAGATTCAAATGAGGGGCCCCAGAGATCAAAAAGGATCATTGACTTCACATTGGAGAGGACCTCAGAGGCCATCTAATTCAATCCCTTCCCATTTTAAAGATGAGGAAACTAAAGTCCAGGGAAATTAAGTAGCTGCCTGAGGGTATACAAGTAGTAAGCAATATAGGAGGGATTTGAACTCAGGGCCTCTCACACCAGAAGCAGGACCCTTTTCACTCTACTTCATTGCCTCCCTATATTAAACATAACAGGTTTGGTTTAAAATAAACTAATCTTTAGACTATTTAGATATTTAGATTATTGCCTCTCCTTCCTCTCAATAATCTTAATTCCTTAAGAAGTAGGATCAGGGGGTAGCTGGGTGACTCAGTGGATTAAGAGCCATGTTTAGAGACAGGAGATCCTGGTTTCAAATCTGTCCTCAGATACTTCCCAGCTGTGTGACCCTGCACAAGTCATTTAACCCCCTCACCTAGCCCTTACCCTCTTCAGCCTTAGAACCAATACACAGTATTGATTCTAAGGTGGAAAGTAAGGCTTTTTTTATTTTAAAAAAAAAAGAGGAAGAATCTTCTGTAGCTTTTGAAATAGGCTCTTCATCTGCAAGATGCCACCTGTATGTAAAGCTACTCAAACTAAGACAGGGAACACTGGCCCAGAACTGTATGTGGATCATCGTTTAATTACATTCCATCTCTGGCTATTTGGCTATGGACCTCTGATAGTAGCAGATTTATTTTAATATAGTTTCCAGAACAGGCAATGTCTCATTATTGTTACTTATTGACAAGTTTTGATAGTGGAGGAAGTAGGGAGTAGGCAGAGCAATTAGAGACAAATTTCCAAACCTTTCCCACAACCCTTGATTGTTGCTTTTTATTTGTGCATAGCGCAGGATTGAATTCCATACATATACACAAATCACAACCAATGATGGGGAACAAAGTTTCACTCTTTGTCCACTAACCTAAGAGCTCGTATTGATGGTTATAGACTTAGAATTTTGAAGACGAGGGACCTAAGAGATCCATTCAGTTTAGTCTGTGTTGTTATTTAGTCATTTCAGTCATATCCAACTATTTATGACCCCATTTAGAGTTTTCTTAGCAGAAGATAATGGAGTAGTTTGCCATTTCCTGCTATAGCTCATTTTACAATTGAGGAAACTGAGGCAAACAGGGTCAACTTGTCCAAGCCCAGCACTCTATTGACTGTGCCATCTGGCTGCCTCAGTCTAGCTTGTACATGAACCCAAATCTCCTCAGAGCACATTCAATATGCAGTCAACCAGCTTTTGCCTGAAGACCTCAAGAGTGAACGCATTACCAAGTTAGCCCATTCCACTTTTGGACAGCTCTAATTTCTAGCAAGTTTTTTCTTATGTCAAGCCTAGACTTGACTATATAATGTTTCACACATGGTTCATAATTCTAGTCTCTAAGAGTCAAGCCAAGTAAATCTAATTCTTTTCCTACATGAAAACCCCTTGAATACTTGACCACAGTTCCAATATCCGTGTTTGGTTTTTCCTTCACATAAATCATCCCCAGCTCCTTTAACCCATCCTCATCTGGCATGATCTCAAGGCCCTCTACCATCTTGGTTACCCTTCTTGGATACTCTACAGCTTATCAATGGCCTTCCTGAAATGTGACATCCAGTGAAGATAAAGATATGGGTGAGGGAGAAATAAGGCAAAAATGTAGCACAACTGTCACCTTCCTAGTCCTCAAAACAATGTTTCACTTAATGTAACCTAAAATTATATCAATTTGGAAGGAGGAGATGCCATATCTTATTGATTCAATGAGTTTTTAGCCCAGTAAAACCTTTTTTTTCATTCTTTTGCAATTATACTTCTGTTTAGCCTTGTCTTCCCTACTACTAGGGTAGACATTTTTCACCCAAATGTAAGACTACATTTATCTCTTTTAAATTTCGTCTTAAGGCAACTCACTGGATAGAGACCCAGGTTTAGAGTAGAGAGAAACCTGGGTTCAAATCTAGCTTCAAACACTTCCTAGTGGTATGCTCTTAGATACTTAGTGTTAATTTTAAGACAGAAGGTGAGGGTTTTTAAAAAATAAAAATAAAATTCATCTGACTAAATTTGACTCCGAATTCTGTGGTTTCAGATTCTTTTTCAAACCTGAAAACCAGGGTGTTAGTTCTGCTAAGTTTTGTATCATCTGCTAAGCTGATAAGTATGTTATCTATTCTTTTATACAAATCACTAATAGAAATGTTAAACAATGCAGTCACAAGCACAGATCCCTGGGATGCTACAGTAAAAACCTTCTTCCCAGTAGAAATTAAATCTTTTTTTAAAAATTCTTGCCTTCTATCTAAGAATCAATACTATATATTAGTTCTAAGGTAGAAGAGTGGTAAGAACTAGGCAGTGGGGATTAAGTGACTTACATAGAGTCACACTGCTAGGAAGTATCTAAGACTGGATTTGAACCCAGGTCCTCCCAACTCTAGGCCTGACTCTATATCCACGGTGCTACCTAGCTGCCCCAGCTCAGAGGATTTTCAATAAAATTATAGGATTAAAAGTTAGATGAGAATTTAGAGATTCTTTCATCACTTCGCTAAAAATAGTATACAGCAAGAAATGGAAATTCTTATGGCGAAAGAGGAAAAGCAGAATAATAGTAAATGAGCTATTTCATGAAGGGAACAGGCCAGAATACATGAGTAGGAGAATATATGAACATGTAGAGAATGATATAACATTATTACAATAAAAACACATAATAATACTATAGTGATGGACATCAGGTAACATGATAGAAATAATAGCCAGTAGGTGAGGGGAAAGAAAGCACTGGGAAGCAGCAGAGGGATGGAAAAAGGGAAGTTGATTAAGTGCCAAACTGCAATTTCACAGTCATGCCTAGAGCTGGCCTTGGTGATTAAAAACATAGCTTGGCAGAGGATAAACTATGGGAGTAAAAACACCGATGAAAAGCAACTGCTTGACTACAGGGGTGGAGGGGATATGACTGAGGAGAGACTCTAAATGAACACTATAATGCAGATACCAACAACAGGGAAATGGGTTCGAGTCAAGAACACATGTGATAACCAGTGGAATCATGCGTCAGCTATGGGAGAGG
Source organism: Monodelphis domestica (assembly GCF_027887165.1). Lineage (NCBI taxonomy): Eukaryota > Metazoa > Chordata > Mammalia > Didelphimorphia > Didelphidae > Monodelphis > Monodelphis domestica. Next base: position 153,347,272 of record NC_077227.1, read on the forward strand.
GAAGGGGGGGGAGGGGAGGAAAAGAAAATGATCTTTGTTTCCAATGAATAATGTATGAAAACGACCAAATAAAATAATGTTTAAATTAAAAAAAAAAACAACATAGCTTGGGTAGAAAATATTTTTGCAACTGAGTATGCCCTCAATTTTGTGATAGAATACTACTATGGCATAAGAAATGAAAGTAGGTTAATTTAATTTTTAAATAATGTTTTATTTTCCCCTAATTACATGTAAAAACAATTTTTAACATCCATTAAAATTTTTTGAGTTAAAATTATTTTCTTCCTTCCTACCTTCCTGAAATTCTTCCCATCCCTCCCCCTCCCCAAAATGATAAGCAATCTGATAAACATTTTACAGGGCAATCATGCAAAACATTTTATCATTAGTCATTTTGGGGAAGAGAAAAAAAGGAGGAAAACAAGGAGAGAGGAACAAACAGAGAGAGGGAGAGAGAGAATATATTTTGGTTTGCATTCAGACTCCATCAGTTCTTCATCTTAAGATAGATGGCATTTTTCATCATGAGTCTCTGGGATTTTCTTGGATCATTGTATTGCTGAGAATAACTAGGTCAATCACAGGTGTTCATCAAAAACTATTGCTGTTACTGTGTATGGTGTTCTTCAGGTTCTGTTCACTCCACTTTGCATCAGTTAGTTCAAGTAAATCTTTACAGGTTTTTCTGAAATCATCCTGCTCATCATTTCTTATAGTATAACAGTATTTCATTACAATCATATACTACTGTTAAGGTTCGGGATTTCACCCACCACCATGGAAGACTGAGGACAATGCAAACAGGCAGAGAAGGCCATTTATTGGACTGATACGCGCATCAGTGGGAACCTCTGTCCTCAGAGTTCCAAGTTGCTTCTGACAGGCTGGGCTTTAAATACTTTTCAGCATGTACAGTCTTCCAGCCCCTTATTTGCTACCATCCTTGGAATTTTGCCTGCATGTATGGCTCTTATCTGCTTCCTACTATTCTTGGAACTTTGACAATTCTATATTATTGGGGTCTTCCTACAACTGGAGTTTGGCATATTTATTGAGGTCTTCCTGGACTTTATCTGGTACCCACTACAGCTGGGGTTTGGCATGTTTATGGTTCTTATGTTTTTGGGGTCTTCTTGGCCTTTATCTGGTACCTACTGCAGCTGGCATATTTATGGTTCTGACAAACTCCCAAGGTCAGCCAGCTTGTTAAGGTTTTCCTGTATTTTCAAGGCTGGTCAATTTCGCCTCCCTCACTACAAAATTTTCAGCCATTTCCCAATTGATGAACAACCCCTCAATTTTCTAGTTCTTTGCTACTACAAAAAGATATGCAATAAATATTTTGTACAAATAGATCCTCCCCTCCACCTTTTTAAATCTCTTTGGGATACAGACCTAGTTGTGTTATATTGCTGGATCAAAGAGTATACACAATTTTAGAGTCCTTTGCACATAGTTCCAAATGAGCAGATTAATTTTTTTTAAACCCTTACAAGGGTTAGACAATGGGGGTCAAGTGACTGGCCCATGGTCACACAACTGGGAAGTGTCTGAGGTCAGATTTGAACTTAGGACCTCCCATCTCTAGGCCTGGCTCTCAATCCACTGAGCTACCCAGATGCCCCCAGATTAATTTTTTTTTTAAACACAGAAAGACTTAAATGATATTTTGAAGAACAAAATGAGTACAACCAAGAATATCATAAATAGCAACAAAAATATTGTTTGAAGTTCATTTGTATGTGCCCACCTCCAGAGAAAGAACTGACATAGACTTTAATGTAACTGTTGACTTGGGAAAAAACATAACTATCAGATAGTCAGAAAAACCAAGTCTTTAATTAGGATAGGGATAAGTCCAATATTCAGCCACCACACAGAGCCCAGAGCCAAGATCTATACAGGGCCCACACTCTGGTGACTCATCCCAAGGAGAAAGCACTGCACTAGATGCCAGCTCCACAGAGAGACAGAACTTGGGGGTCTTTTATACCCTCTGGAGAACTTGGTATGGCAAGCCTGCATAGACATACTGCAAGGTGAATGCAAAGAGGTTTTGACCAGCTTCGGGGGCATCAGAGAGCCATCAACAATAACAATTACAAAGGAAGGAATCAAACTAAGAGCTGAACTTCCTGAGAGGGATCTTTAATACAATGGGAGAAGCTTCTAAAACTAATAAAGGCACACAGCATTTTGACTATATCCACTAATCCCACCCACATTGGGGTCCCCAAACAATTTAAGGTCTATAGTTCAACCCAAAACAGGTGTGCCTGGTACTGGGGTTTCTCAAAGTGCAGGGGTATATTGAGGCATCCAGATTTCATGGTGACATAACAAAAAAGTAATTAAAAAGATTCCTTTTTTGATGATTTTCTCGAGTAAGTCATGTGTCCTTCATGCATATAGCCTCTGAGGTTCCCAGGGGACAATCTGGCTTTACTTTGTTTCCTACAGAAAATCTTTGCTCACTCAGAACTTTCCTTCCCTTTCACCACCCCTCCCCGTTCAGACCCCCATTTCATCATCGAACATCAATGAATGAAGAAGACTAGAGACAAAATCTTCTGGGTGTCTCTCATTGCCTTCCCTTCTCCTGTTTGAAATGAAGAAAAGAGCCTTGCCGTTCAAAGCAGCATTATTGTCCGATGGTTAGCCATAGAGAGGTGATTCCCAAAATGCTTGTTTGGAGTGACCCACCAACACGGTCTTTAGCTCACATCATATAAAGAGACTATTCAAAACAACCCCAGACAGGGACCCAGAGCATTTGGAACAGTTCAGGATCTCAAATGAGTCATGGTTTTGACTGTTTTAAGTTCATCTAAATATGACACAAAGGTAACTGGTGTTTAAGCCACTGCGAAATGATAAAAATAGCTTCTTTCACCACCACTCCTGCCCCCACCTCCACCACCAAACACCTGACATGCAGAGGTTGCCAGAACGTGGGACCAAGCCTCCTAAAGCTAGCAGTGGTTATGGAAATGCTAAGCCTGGGAAACCACCTCTGTTAGCTTTGGAGTGGGAAGTATAGGATGGTTGGGGGCGGGAGGGGGGGGGAAGGCTCTGGGTTCTGGCTTTGATCTACAGCCCACCAAGAATCTAGGACATGAAAGATGTCAGTGTGGGAAAGTCGCCTAAACATTTCCTTTTAAATAAACCAATAGGTTGACCTGAATCCAGTTCCATAAGACTGTGGGCTTAGAGCTGTTGCTAGTCGAGTCTAATAAGCAAAAGCAATTTTATTTTTTTACCCTGTAGCTTTTTTTTCTAGGTAGGAATCATATGCTGTAACATAGGGCAACCCCAAAAGACCACCATAATCAGGGCACTAAATGAGGAACAAGCAGGGCTCCTAGTCATAATAATTTCATTAAAACAGATAAATTACAAGGAGTTTAAACAATTTTCATAAGCATTCTGTTGCTCCAATATGGTGGGAGAGAGCTACAGTTCAAACTCACAGTACCAGTGAAGCCCAGGATATGTCTCATGAGTTTCTTTTGCTCCAATCCCAACGGATCAGGCTACAGAGCACTGAAACCTCATGGCAGGCTGATGGTTGCCAAAGGCTCTCGCTAATGGCTTTGAATCAATTCATTATGGCCTGGCTATGCTGGCTATCCTTCTCCTGTCTTTCCTATAGTTCTAAGCACTGTCTGCTACTAGCTTATATCTGCTCCCTAAAGTCCCTTCCAGCTCTGAGATGTTTCTAGTTCTATGAGAGACTATGAGAGACGGGCAAAGAATTATTTTGTAGTCTAGAATGTAAATTCCTTGAGGGCAAGAACCGTGTCTCATATTACAATATGATATCTAGCAAGGATAACAAAATCATGCTATTAATAAACAATTGGCAATTTGTGGTTTAGTCTGTTACATCCAACTCTCCCTTTTTATTTATTTTTGACTTTATTTTTTCATTACAAATAGAAACAATTTTTACAATTATTTTCTGACATTTTGTGATTTGGATTCTCTCCTTCCCTTCTCCCTTTCCCTCTCCCCAGTCAGTAAATGGTCTATTTTAGATTCCACCAGAACTTTTATACATATTTCCATATTCCCCATGCCATGAAAGAAAGCACATACCACACATAGAATAAAAAACTCATGGAAAAATACAGTGAAAGATGGATCCGACTCTTCCTGACCCCATGGACTTTATAACATGCCAGGTCCTTCTATTCTTTGCTATTAAAAACAAACTAAAATCCTTATCTTCCATCTTAGAATCAATACTGTATATTGCTTCTAAGGCTCAAGAATAGTAAGGGCTAGGCAATGGGGGTTAAATGACTTGCCCAGAGTCCCATAGCTGGGAAGTGTCTGAGATCATATCTGAACCCACGACTTCTGTCTAGGCCTGGCTCTCAATCCATTAAGTCACCTAGCTCTTGAAGCCATTCCAAGTTCATGTTCAGTGTTTCCATGGCAGCATCTGTTCATCTCATCCTCTACCATTCCCTTCTCTTCAATCTTTTCCAACAACTCTTTTTCAATGAGTTCTTTTTTCTCATTGTGTGGTCAAAATATTTAAGTTTCATCTTCAGTACTTGACCTTCCATAGTCTGAATTAATTTCTTTAAGTACTGACTGATTTTTTTTTAAACCCTTACCTTCCATCATAGAATTAATATTGGTTCCGAGGCAGAAGAGTGGTAAGGGCTAGGCAATAGGGGTTAAGTGACTTGGCCAGGGTCACACAGCGAGGAAGTGTCTGAGGCCAAATTTGAACCCAGGACCTCCCATCTCTGGGCCTGGCTCTCAATCCACTGAGCCACCCAGCTGCCCCCAAGTACTGACTGATTTGATCTCCTTGCCATCTATGGAATTCTCAAAAGTCTTCTCCATAATGACAATTTGAAAGCATTGATTCTGAAGTGCTTTCCTCATTGTCCAACTCTCACAGTTATACATTGCTACTGAAAAAATCTTTTAAAAAACCAAAACTCCTAAAAGTCTTTCGGGAGTGTCTAGATGGCTTAGTGGATTGAAAGCCAGGCCTAGAGATGGGAGGTCCTGGGTTCAAAACTGATCTCTGACATATTCCTAGCTATGTGATTCTGAACAAATCACTTAACCCCCACTGCCTAGCCATTACTACTCCTGCCTTGGAACCAATATTTAGTATTGATTCTAAAAATGGAAGGAAAGGGTTAAAAAAAAAGTTTTCTCTAGTTCCACAATTTGAAAACATTGATTAGATAGCCCTCAGCTTTCCTCTTTCCTTATGTTCAACTCTCACAGCCATACATTGCTACTGGAAAAATCTTTAAAACTTTAAAAAATCTTTTAATGAATGGTAAGGAAAAGTAAGCGTTTGGAGATGACATGATGTTTTTCAAAGGTGTTTGACTTTGCCTTTGTTAGATTCAAAGTCTCCGATAACTTTACTCTTCTCAGGAAACGTCACGTCTTTCAATCTCATTTTTCAAAGAGAATGATACTTTCCCTATCTACTTCACAGGGTTTTTGCCTGACTCAAAACAGAAAATATGTAGGAAATCTTTTTAAGCTTGGAAGTATCATATGAATACAAACTATTGCAATGGTCATTATTATTCCCAGCATCTCCGTTAGTCACCAGTTTTGTTTCCTACCATAGAAACACATCTATTTTTGAAAAAGGGTGATGCCCTATTTGAATGATTCTGAAAAAGCATAAGTTACATAGCAATCTTCAGTCTGCTCTAGTAATCTCAATGTCCTAAGGCAAGGAAAGACGTGCCAGCTCAGGTTATGACTTTCTCCTCCTGTTTCCTCATCTGTCAAATGTTTGAGATAATAACTTACATTTGCATGGGACTTTAGAATCTGCAAAGCATGCTTTATACAATCCTGGAAGATAAGAAGTGAAGCATTGTCTTAGTTTTATGTAAATAAGGAATCTGGAGCTCCAAAGAAATGAGATTTTTACATGCTAGTAAGAGACAGGATTCAAATTCAAGTCTCCTGTCTCCAAATACAGTGTGCTGCTGCTCAAATGAGTGATAAGGTCCTTTCCAGTATTACAAATTCTATACCAAAAATGACCAGCTTTAAGTCATCATGTGTCTTTTCCATGTCCCTCACAGAGAACATTTTACCGAAGGATGAAGGATAAATAGGAGTTATTCTCAGGTACCTACAACTGAACAACAACTGAAGTCATCCATTTGTATACAAGGGTGTGGGGGGGATGAGAGCTGCTTTCTAACTGATACCCAATGTATGAGGCACTGACAGTTCCACCCTATGGGAACTGCTCTATACTGATGATGGTAAGTTGCTCCTGTTGTCATCTTTTTCCTTCCTTGGGTATGTTATGGTCTAGATTTTCTGAAGCCCCAGTACGCAAACATAATCTGACATCGTAACTCTAATGATGTTACATGATATTTCTTTAGGCTTCAGTTTCCTTATTGGTCATGTAATATTAGTGGGCAAAACTATTTCTAAGGTCCATTTTGCTTTTAAAACCTATGAGTGCCATCATTCCTTGCTGCTATCCTTCCATAAAGAAAGTTCCACAAATTCCCATGATTCTAATTTACAAATCATTTTCATTGGTGATAGGCAGCCATGATGCTCCTTCTCTCTAGATTCTCATGACACTGCTCAATCATGGTTAATCTCCTACTTATCTCACTACTCCTCATTTTCTTTCACTGAATCTTCATACAAATTGCATATAGTAACTATGGAAATCCTTCAAAGGCTCTATTCTGGGCACTCTTCTCTTATTCCTCTAAGTCAGTGATGGCAAACCTTTTAGAGACAAGAATGATGCCCCCCCCCCCACTTATTCCCATGCCCCCCCCCCAGAGACCAGGTTCTGTGCCCCTCCCCCACCAAGTGCTCAGCATTCCTTACTTACCCCACATAGTGGAAGGAGAAATTGCTCCCATTGGGCTGCTGGGCAGAGGGGCAGGGATGTGAAAAAATGTCATCAGGCACAATGGAGGGGAGAGGCTGAATCCCTCTGCCTCTCTAGTAACAAACTGGGGGTGGGTGGGCAGTAGGGTGGCCATGTACCCACAGAGAGAGTTCCATGTGCCATAAGTTCACCATCAATGCTCTAAGCTATCATGTTTGGAGATCATCTCTAAGCAAATGATTTTAGATCTATTTATCCAGTTCTATACTCTGTCCTGACTCACATCTCTAGTTGTGTCCTGGATATCTCCAATTGGATGTTTCACAGACATCTTAAACTCAAACTGTCCAAAACAGAACTTGTTAGCTCTAACAAATACCTTCCCCCTTCTGCATTTCCCTTTTACTACTGAAAACCTGTCTGTCCCCTTCAGTCACCCAGGCTTGCAACCGTGGTGTCATTCTCAACTCCTCATTCTCTTTCAACCTCCCATAGCCAATCTGATGGGTAGGGGAGTCCTTGGTAATATTTCATACATATATCATCTTCTGTCTTGTGACACTGCCGTCACCTTGGCAGCTCATCCCTGAAATATTGAAATAACTTTCTCATTTGTCTCCCTGTCTCAAGTCTCTCCCCATTCTAATCTATCCTCATAGTGATCTTCCTAAAGGCTAGGTCTAGCTATGTCACTGTTCCATCTTCCCATCTGATAAAATCCAGTGGATCCCCATTACCTCTTAGATCAAATATAAAATCCTTTGTTTGGCATTCAAAGCTCTTCATAGCCAGATTCCCTCCTATCTTTCCAGTCTTCTTACACCTTACTCCTCCTTCCCCTGTGTTCAATAAGCTAGTGATACTGGCCTCCTTGCTGTTCTTTTTACAAAACACTTTCTCCTCACTCCCATGTATTTTCTTTAAAAAGAACAAACCAACATACAAATAAAAAACTCTTTCCTTCTGTTTTAGAGTTCAATCTTCTGCAAAAAGCATTTCCCCATTTCCATTAATGCTAGGGCCTTTCCTCTGGGATAGCTTCAATTCATCCTGTCTCTATTTTGTTTGGTATATAGGTATTTGCATAGTGTCTCCCTCATTGGACTGGGCTATCTTTTACAGCTTTTTGTACCTCCAGCCCCTTAGACCAGTGCCTGGCACATAATTTGTGTTTAATAAATGCATAAAAAAAAAAAAGACTTGACTTGACTACACTTGCCCAAGGTCCCTTAGGGAGCAAGTTGGGATTTGAATTGAGGTCCTCTGAGTCCAGGTCTAGCTATGTTTTCTACTAATCATAGTAGGGTTTTTGCCCCTGTCTTCTTGCCGCCTTTCCCTGAGAACTTAACATGCAAGCTAGAATTCTTAGAGAATGCTTTCACTGTCCATCTACAAAGCAAGAAATATCAGCTTACCCATTTCCAAGGACAGTCACTAAATCATAGACATCCTAAGCATCCTCCAAGTAAGAACATAAAATAAATACACAGTCTCATTTAAATTCCTAAGCCCCAATTATGCAAATACAGGCTTGGAAACAACATCGTGTTGGATGCACAGCTTGAATGAGCACAAAGTGATCTTATAAAAGCCCACAATCCAATGCAATATGTGGTTAGGATGACAGGTCTATGTCTAACCTGAGGTTAAATGGGTACTGCACTTATTATGCATTTAAGTATATTGTTGATGTGCTGATAAACAGGACTTTTCAAAGATTTTTAAGTACACAGCTATCATAAAGCTATCATAAAATGCACCCTTTTCTTTTTTTTAATGGTTGGAGTGGAGAGGGAGACTGGGAGAGGGAGGTACAGCAAGAGGAGAGCATATATTAAAGCATAATGCTATAATGCAGCAGTTCTTAACCTAGGTTCCATGGCCTTTTTTCTAAAAAACATTTTGATAAATGTATTTCACAATAACTGATTTCCTTAGAGATCTTCAGGGACTGCTAGGGGTCACAGTGACTAGAATGCTGGGCTAGGAGTAAGGAAGACCTGAGTTCAAATTTGTCTTCAATTATAGCTGTGTGACCGTAAGCAAGTTCTTCACGGAACCCTGTTTCCCTCAGTTTCCTCATCTGTAAAATGAGCTGGAGAAGGAAATGGCAAACCACTCTAATATCTTTGCCAAGAAAACCTCAAATAAGATCACAAAATGTCAAACGTTAAACAACTTCTTGACTTCAGGTCCAGCTCTGTATCTGTTGTGACACCTATTTACCTATAACTATTAGACATTTGGAAGACAATTAAAAGGATATGGAGACTGGAGGTCCTGGGTTCAAATGTAGTCTCTGATACTTCATAGCCATGTGACCCTGGGCAGGTCACTTACCCACAATTGCCTCACTCTTACCCCTCTTCTGTTTCAGAATAGATAATATTGATTCTAAGACAGAAGGTAAGAGTTTTAAAAAAAAAGGGATATGGAGGAACACTGTTTCATAACCTTCCCTAGGGCCAGTCCTTTTGCACACTTGTCTCTTTATAGGCGTTCTTCTTCCTTCTGCTTATTTGCCCCAAAGTCAAGGCTTAAATAAAGGGTCCCACAAAGTAAAGGAAAACCCAACGGTGTCATAATGGACAATGAAAAAATGTAAACAGGGATGTCGGCTCTATGTTTTCCTTTCTAGAAATTTGATGTATGCCTTTCTTGAGCATTTTATAGATGAGGAGACTACGGTCACCCAGTTAGTGAGTAGCAATGCTAGGAGTATGTCAGGCTCCCGAGTCCAGGCACAGTATCTTTTCTCCTCCAAGATTGGGATTTCATCTGCGATGCTGTGATGTGTAAATTCAAATAACAGCAGCAAGAATATCGATTGCTCTTTATTTGGATCTTGTCTGATGTTAACTAAAGATCCGTCTTTATTTCAAAAGCATTTATTAGACTCTTACTGTGTTCCAGGCACGGTCCCCGCTCTCAAAGAGTTCACATTTTAACAGGAAAGAGGCTACCTTGACTTCCTAGGGTGCTTTTTTTCTTATGTGACAATCGTACTTGGATTGTTTCCACAGCTGTATGTAATTATATATGCTGGCACCATCAGCTCTTTCCAAATACAATCCTCATGGCTTGTGACATCTGCAAGCAGATAGCTATGGGTGCAATTAATCACATGCCAACTCTTTATGCCTGTCACACTGAAAAAAAAAAAATAGCTTACAGCCTCTTTCTTAGAATGTCTGGGATCTCTCTGAATGAAATTTCTGTAAACATCGTGTGATAGAAATACAACTTAATGGTGGCGTTACAGGACCCAACTCGGGAATTATGAGTGCTTTTCTCCAGTTCTGCCATTCATTTGTCATATAACCTTTGACCTCGGCCTGGGAAAGTAGTTCTCTTGGCCAGCAAGCATCGCTTTGGGAGGAGAGCATCACACCGCGCTTTTGAGAAGGCTGGCCTTGGAGTCGGCAAGAACTGAGTACAATTTCACCAAATAATCACCAAATATTTAATGTCACACTTACTGTGTGCTCTGTCTATACCCGTGTAACTACAGGCAAATCACTTAACTTTATAATGCCTGAAATAATTCTCCAAAACTCTAAATTAGAGACGTGTTGCTAAGCTACATCAATGGACAGACGTCTATTTCCAGTGTTCCCCCACATTTAAGTATAAAAAAGGGACTTCTGGCACATTTACATCAGCTTCTCATCTCCAACCATTGGTTTCTCCATCTATAACATAATCGCTTCCCTACAGCTCTCCCTGGCTTAACTTTCATTCATCCTGCCCCAAGTTAGTTTCTTCTAAACTCTGTGATCAGGGCAGTCTTGTACAGCACAATTATTACTATCTCCATTTTATAGATAAGGAACCTGAGGTTATCAGAGGTTAAATTACTGACCCAGGCTCATTGGCCAGTAAGTACTGACGTGGGGCACTTCATAAAGTGAGTCCAGACACCCCAAAATTCAATTATTGGAACTGTAATTTATTGATTGATAAAGAATAAAGAATCTACCAGCTGGGACAGACTTCCCTAGTGGAAGCTGCATTAGACTGACATTACAGGGGAATTTATATAGGTTACAAGATACAAATTATTTCCTTTCACATACAGGTTCTTATTTGAGGATCAAACAAACCTTATCACAAACACAGGTCCGTGGCAATATTCAGGTTATTCAGGAGTTGTTAACTTTCACAGGTGCTTAATTCACTTATCCCTAGTTAGCTAAGTGTTACCTTGCATTCCACCCTGACCTCTTTGATATTCCTGATATTCCTTTGTTTCCTGAGCTCTAGCCTGGGGCCTGCATAAACTGCTGGGGGGGGGGGGGAAGGACTGAGTCAGTTTCCTAAAAAATGCAGGAAGGCATTAATTTGCTTTATCTACTCCAATTTTATTATCTAACCTACTTCCCTCATTCAGATTACTTCCGTATCAGAGCCAGGATGATGTGAGAGAGACTTTTTTGTTTGTTTTTTAAAGCCCTTACCTTCTTCCCTCTTAGAATCACCACTGTGTATTGGCTCCAAGGCAGAAGAGTGGTAAGGACTAGGCAATGGGGGCTAAGTGACTTGCCCAGGGTCACACAGCTAGGAAGTGTCTGAGGTCCCATTTGAACCTGGAACCTCCCCTCTCTGGGTCTGGCCCTCAATCCACTGAGCCACCCAGCTGCCCCTGTGAGAGAGCCTTTTGACCTCAAGTTGAGTGCTATCCAGTAATGCCTCTTGAGTCTCTTTGGGTTCTCTTTTATGTTCCATAGTGCCCAGCCTACTGAATCTTTAGTAGACCCTCAATAAATACTTGACTAAGCTTCTGAAGCTCTTCTAATCATATACTTTTTTTTTCTTTGTATGCTCTCCAGGAGCAGAACCAGGAGAACATTATACACAGGCTGATACATTATGGCACAATCAAATGTAATGGACTTCTTTACTAGCAGCAATACTAGTAGGACCCAGGACATTTCTGAATGGTAAGGGTTAGGTAATGGTAGTGTCTGAGCTAGGATTTTTCTGAGGTCAAATTTGAACCCAGGACCTCCCACTGCTAGACCTGGCTCTCAATCCACTAAGCCACCTATGTGTCACACACACACACACACACACATTCTTTTCCTCTGATTACCTTAAGGAACAACCTAATGGGGGCAGCTGGGCAGTTCAGTGGATTGAGGGTCAGGTCTAGAGATGGGAGATCCTGGGTTCAAATCTGGCCTCAGACACTTCCCAGCTGTGTGACCCTAGACAAGTCACTTAACCCCCATTGCCTAGCCCTTACCACTCTTCTGTCTTGGAGCCAATATACAGTATTGATTCTAAGACAGAAGGTAAGGGTTTAAAAAAAGAGAGAGAAAGAAGCAACCTAATAGCATCAGTATTTTTTTAAAGGTATTTTAAGAAATAGCATTCTGGGAGTATGTAATATAACATAGAATATAGATCTCACTGGGAACCTGTTCTTTTCCAGAGTCCTATTCATTAAACAATTCTCATCTCATTTTTTATTTTATGATATTATCTTTGAAAAACTGTCTTCAGAGACAGCAGTTTGGTTGAAACCCCCCATACATCTTGATTCTGTTCATCAAGCTAATATTAAAGGAAAGTCGGGTATTTGTATTTGGCTTCCCCGGGGGCCAAGAATAGTTAAGATTGGGAGATTCCACGTAGTCTTTAGCTTAGTCTACTCATTCCAGTCGATACATGAAATTGTTAAGATTAAAACTCTCCAGAGGCTGTATCTTAACTTTTAATTACTGATTAAATAATAAAAAGTGGGCTAGAGAAAAAGAAGGCACCAATCAACTATGGCCAACCACCTTGTCTTCCCTGCAAGAGTGGTGAGACCAGGGCCCACCCATACCTTCTTGTCCCCCGCCCCACCCCCTTCCTTCTGGTACTCCAATCTATGCTCTCAGTGACATCCCTTTCCAAAGCTCCTCTGATTGAAGGACTCCATCCTCTCTCTGGGTAAGAGTCTTCTGAAGGCCAAGGAGTCTTATGGGGCAAGAGACCAGAAGTCTCCCTTTCTCTACCCCACTATTTTAAGAGGCTTATTTACAGATAAACAAAAGGCTTTGTTTCCATTCTTATTCAACCAAGGAGTGGGAGAAGAAGCAGTTTTACCTTCTATTTTAAGATTAAACCTTTCTTCCTTTAAAATCCAAAGGTTAGGTGGCAGCTTGATGGCTCAGTGGATAAAGTGCCTGACCTAGAGACAGAAGGTCCTGGGTTCGAGTGTGGCCTCAGACACAGTGACCCTGATAATACATATTATTGATTCTAAGATGGAAGGTAAGAGTTTAAAAAAAATCCAAAGGTTATCTTGGGGTACCAAAGAAAGGGATACAAGGTAGTGTTAAATTTCCACAATCACCCCTACCTCTGATGGGAGACATATTATTTGCCCCAATGAATCATTTCATATATTTTATCTTTACATTTCAGAATTATTTCACCAGGATACATACAGGCCTAAAGGTATTATACATTTCACAGAGGATCTAACTATATGTATATATATATATATATATTTTTTAAACATATTAGAAATGATTGATAAATGTATTGGCAAGAAGTCATTAGGGAGCATTCCCTTTTTTTGGCACAAGGATTTTGCAATCAAAATAAAATATCAGCCCATGGGGAAGATTGTGAAGGGGATAGAGGCCCCATCCCCCACAGTGCAGTTCCTTATATCCAAAGACTCACTCAGAGTCTCATGATATCATGTGGGATTTCTGGGGGCATCTCCTATTGGTGTCATCTTTTTAGTCCCCATGGAATCATGATGGTTCTTAAAGCATTTTCTCTAGGATATCTGCTTTCCTGGTCCAGGTCACTGGCAATATCTTTCCATAAAATTGCTTTTAAAATATTTTTTTTTACCTTTACCTTCTATCTTAATATCAATTCTAAGAGAAGAGTATAAGGACTAGGCAATAGGAGTTAAGTGATTTGCCCTGGGTCACACAGCTAGGAAGTATCTGAGGCCAGATTTAAATCCAGGTCCTCCTGGCTCCTGGCCTGGTGCTCTATCCACTGTGTTACCTTGCTGCCTCTAATTTTTTTTTTAATTTAAAAAATTATTTACCTAATTTTATAAGCATTTATAACTAATACCTATCACTCTCCCATTGAGCATTTTTTAAAAACCTGAAAAATAAAACTTTCTGCACAAATATGAATAATCTAACTAAATAATTTCCAATAATAGCTATTCATTAAATATTTATCTGGTGCCTTTTATGAACCAAGTACAGTAGTAGATTCTGGGGCTACAAAGAAAAAAACTGAAAAAGAAATTTACATCCTATTGCCATATTCTTTGAATTCTATTTCATCCTCATTAGTTACTTCCACTCAAAAAGGCTTAACCAAAATATACTTTATATCCTTTATTATTTCAATCATTTTCATATTAATATTCATTTAATCTATACCCACAAACAACTTAATTGATTAATTAATTAATGTTAATGTTGGATCAGTCCAACCACATGTAAATGCGAAAACTGTAGGGATAACTTTCAGTGTTTTGACTTAAATCTAAAACAAGTGGTCGCCATGGGAAATTCCCAAATATGAAAATACCCAAGTCAGCTGAGATTTATGGAGATTTTAACTAATAAAAATGAAGGAATTAAGGGAGGGAGGGAGAGAAAGAGAATTAATTTGAACTGCTCTGGCTCAGGCTGAGCCAAGCAGTAGAAAAAGACCTAGGCCAAAATGGCCTAGGGCCTGAGCCCAAGGGAGAGCGAGTCAGTCTTTATCACTCACCACAGGACCATTTCCAAGCTGGGTTCTTCCACTCTGAACTGAATTCCTCTCCAAACTGAATTTAATTGTAACTGAATTCAATTCAATTGCCCCTTAACTGTTCTCCTTCCTTTTAAAGAAATTTTCTCTTATGTCACCTCCCTTAAATTTTCACATCTACCAATCACAGTAGATGCTTTGTTCCAGGACTGCCCATTCTTAGTTTTCACCTTCTTTGGTTTTTACCTTCTCTGGTTAGATTAAATTTTCTGAGTACTTCACGCCTCTTTGTTAAGCTTGCCTTTTGTAAGTTACTTGACCTTTTTAGGTACTAATTTAACCTTTACAGGTACTTAACACCTTTTTGTATTAGATCTAAAAATAGACCTAGCTTAAGGTTCTAGCTTTACTATAAGGTATGAGTTGGGGACTTTCATTGTTCAATCAGGAGTTTACAACTTTATCTTCCCCTAAGGCACTGTCTGAGTAGGGTGGAGTAATTTTTAAAAGTTTTCAATACATTCCTGATCAAGTATCTCCATTGTTACAATAGGGGAATAGCTTAACCAAACCTTCTAAGGTATAGTCTGAGTAAATTTAAGATTCACACACAATCATTGCTACTGTAGTTCCTCTCTAGGTCTACACACCTCTCTAGGTATGCACACCATCTGGGTTCATGGAACCAAAGGAATATAACTAATCCAGTGGGGGTGGAATTGACCTCATCGGGACACTTTTACCAGCTGAATTAACTGGCCACAAACACAGTGCCTTGCTCATGTTTGTGGTCCTCCAACTTCCCTGTGGGACCTCAGATGTGTATTATCCTGCACCTTGTTGTCAGGGGTCCAGTTTGGTTACAGGCAGTGCAGATGCCAGAGTCTCATCATTTACTGCAAACAGACAAGCCAGCAAAATAGCAAGATGGGTGTTTAGGTTACAAACATAATTGTTTAGTGTAGGCAAGAGTGTGACATTTTGTGAATTCCATGTCTGGAAGGAAAAAAAGGCATAAATGTAATTGTATTCATTAGCTTCTACATCTGGGTGTAGGCTTTCCCTGGGAAGTTGGTCTTTTGTTCAGAGCTCTATAAGATTGCCTTGTTTACATTCATAAGAAAGAGATCAAAGCCTAGTTGTCATGATAATCTTATGCACAAGAATGTGTCCATGTCAAATAATGGGTTCCAAGGAAAAAAACAAGGGACTAGAAATTGATAGCCTTGACTTCTTGTGCTGGATTAGTCATTTGTTAATTATGTAACCTAAAGGGAAACTTCACCTAAGTCTCAATTTTTCCCTCATCTGCAAAATGGAGATGAAATGTTATATTCAACACCTCATGGAGCTGTGGGAGGGATTGTTATCAGTATGGAAGAGCTATAAACATTTTAAGTACAAAATATTATTATTGAGGAGCCAGATTTGGAAATCAGAGGATCTAAGGGTGAGCCGTAATTGCCACTTACTAACTGCATGACCTGGTACATAAGTCACTCAGTTTCTCTGGGCCTCAGTTTTCTCTTCTGTTAAATGGGGGATTAGAGTAGCTGACTTCCAAGGTCCCTTCCTGTTCTAGAACCATGATATGAACAATGTTCATGATAATTTTTCAAATTGAAATGTTAGATTTAGACTTTAGGCCCAATCAAAAGGAGTTAAAAAAAAAAAAGAATTTGTTATCTGAGGTTTTATTGTTTCATTTTCTATCACAAGTCCCATGACAGATATTATGTGACATAATTTAGTGTAGTTGCTGCTACTGAACATCCGATGAAGGGGTCATGTTCTAAATTTATGGCCACTTTGTTTCAACAATTGATGATGAGGGACAGGATTTATAGCAATAAGCTTTGAGTTACTCCAAGCCAGAAACTTGATTATCAACTTGTCACATTGACAATTTAGTATCTGTGGTTTTATATAAGTCATTGATAATATGGCAAGCAATAGACTTCCATGATCCATCTAAATGGGAAAGTAGTAGAAACAGATTCCCTACGACAAGATCTGAACCCATAGTTTCCAGAGACTATTGATGTTACATAATTGGCATTTAGCCCCAAGGGAGACTATCTAATCCAGATCACCCCATCAAATATTTGTCAAGCATCTATTATGTGGATGTGTTGTGGGGATGAAGAGGTGTACCCCTGGGGTTTGGGAAGGATACCTTTCTGCAAGAATGCAAGACTCCCAACACTTAGCTTAAAAATAAAAAGAGAAATTTATTAATTTAGAGAGTAATGTTGAGAATGACCAGGAGAATAATACAGGTGGAACAGCAAGATGGAAAGCTGCTCCTTGGGAGGACAGCATGGATGGAAAAGCTGTCCCCCCTAGACAACATCAGTTCTGGGGATTTTATACTCTTTTCAACAGATGCTGTGACATGGTGTGGATGGGATTCAAGAGTGGTAAACCCTCGGGCATTCAATCAGGAGTTTGGTTCTCGGACTGGGGTTTGCCTGGAGACATAGGGAATGACCCTCATAAAAGATTCTTTAGTTTTAGGGAACAGCCAGATGTCTGAGATGTAGTCTGATAGAATCAAGGTGTAGCCTGGAGGTGCATCTCTCTGTCCATCTTAAATCTAAAGGAGGATCAAAGGAGGACAATCCTCTCAGGTCTTATAGGGGTCATTAGATGTTTTGGGATAGGAGTCATGAGGATGTAAGAGAGCAGAGGAATTTCCCTGATAACAGTTTGCCTAAGTTTCTGGGAGTACAATGCCCATGTGTCAGGCACAAATGCAAAATTATTTTTAAAAATCCCTCATTTGTAGGTGTTTAATAAATGCTTAATGACTGATGTCACAAAATGTATATTCTATTAAGGATCAAGAAGAAATTTCATCCCACTCAGTAGCAGATTTAGGGTCCTTAGGACCGCTAGGGACCAAGATTCTTGTCCAGATGCCATCAGCCTCACACCTTATTCTAATTGAACTAACCAGCAGGATGTGGAAAATGAAGATGCCTTCCTACTTCTTCAGAAGGTTACCAGGACTCAAAATGGAAATACTATATTACCTATCAAGAGCATACTACCTCTCAGATTTATAGACAGGAGATAAATTCATGAGTCAAAAAGAAATGGAGAGCACTGTGAAATGCAAAATGGATAATTTTGAGTACATTCAATTGAAATGTTTTTGTACAATAAAATAAATGCTGCCAGGATTAGAAGGAAAGCAGAAAATGGAGGTGGGGTGGAATTTTATATACAGCCTCTCAGATAGAGATCTTATATTGTTGAAATGTAAAAGACCCCACTCTGACCCTGTCTTGTCCAGGATGGGCCTTACCCTGCTTTGCAATATCAGCCCAGGCCAAACCACGAAATGTTTCAGCACAGTTCTCAGAAAGGGGGCCCTACTGCTGTATCCTGTTTTATCTAGCACAAACACAGAACTACAGTATGCTACATATACTGTACCCTAACTGGGCAGCGATGGAACTCCTTTGCTGGGTTCCCCTAGCGTGCTAGCAATAAAGGCTCCCTTGGCTTGAATTACATTTCCTCAGTGTGTTCCTTGGGAGGGGTTGCCCACTTGGACCCTAACAATATCTAAAATACATAGTTGTTTTGTCAAATTTTTTTTATGCTTCAGTCTGCATTTAGACTTTATTAGTTCTTTCTCTGGAGAAGAATAGCATTTTACATAAGTCTCTCAAATTGTCTTGGATCTTTGTATTGCTGAGAATAGCTGAGTTGTTCATAATTGATTATTCTACATTCTTTTTTTTTCACTTTAAATATTATTTTATTTGGTTATTTCCAAACATTATTCATTGGAAACAAAGATCATTTTCTTTTCCTCCCCCCCCCACCTCTCCCATAGCCCACATGCAATTTCACTGGGTATCACATGTGTTCTTGGTTCGAACCCATTTCCATGTTGTTGGTATTTGCATTAGAGTGTTCATTTAGAGTCTCTCCTCAGTCGTATTCCCTTCCCCCAGTCTCCATGGAATTCCTCCACTTTATTATTCCTTTTAGCACAATATTATTCCATCACCAACATATATTTTGTTCAGCCATTTTTGTTCAGCCATTTGTTCAGCCATTCCCCAATTGATGGGCATCCCCTCATTTTCCAATTTTTGGCCACCACAAAGAGCACAGCTATGAATGTTCTTGTACATGTCTTTTTCCTTATTATTTCTTTGGGGTACAAACCCAGCTGGATCAAAGGGCAGACAGTCTTTTATCACCCTTTGCACATAGTTCCAAATTGCCCTCCAGAATGGTTGGATCAATTCACAACTCCACCAGCAATGAGTTAATGTCCCTACTTTGCCACATCCCCTCCAGCATTCATTACTTTTCATATCTGTCATGTTAGCCAATCTGCTAGGTGTGAGGTGATACCTCAGGGTTGTTTTGATTTGCATCTCTCTGATTATAAGAGATTTAGAACACTTCTTCATGTGCTTGTTAATAGTTTTGATTTCTTTATCTGAGAACTGCCTATCCATGTCCCTTGCCCATTTATCAATTGGAGAATGGCTTGATTTTTTGTACAATTGATTTAGCTCTTTGTAAATTTGAGTAATTAAACCTTTAGTTTTGTCAAATTTATAAGAATTAGAGCCATCCCTCAATTGATAAATAGGCAAAAGACATGAACAGACAATTTTCAGATAGAGAAATTAAAGCCATATATAGGTATGTGAAAAAATGCTCTAAATCACCAATGATTAGAGAAATGCAAACCCAAACAACTTTGAAATATCACCTCACACCCATCAGACTAGCTAATGGGACCAAAGGGCAAAGTGTCAAATGTCAGAGGGGATGTGGAAAAACGGAGACACTAATTTGCTGTTAGTGGAGCTGTGAATGATCCAACTATTTTTTTTGAAAACAATTTGGAATTACACCCAGACAGTTCTAAAAATGTGTATACCCTTATTGTTGAATATATTTCCCAAGGAGATCAGGGAAAGAGGAAAAGAACCCATATGTTTAAAAATATTTATAGAAGTTTTCTACATGGTAGCATAGAATTGGAAACTGAGAGGATGTCCATCAATTGGGGAATGACTGAATAAATTATGATATATAATCATGATGGAATACTACTGCACCATAAGAAGCAATGAGCAGACTGATTTTTTTTTTAACTTGGAAAGAACCACACAAGATAATAATAAACAGTGAAATGAGTAGATCCTGGAGGATATTATACATAACCACAGAATTAATGCTGGAAGAATAAACTGTGAATGTTACTCCAGGAAGTGAACAGAAAAGTAAAATATGAAACATTAATTTATACGTATATGTTGTTAATCTTACAATTACCCAGACTCTACTTCAGAAGATTTGGTTAAGCTATTCCCCTATTATAACAATGGAGGTACTTGGTCAGGAATGAATTGAGAACTTTAAAATTACTCCACCTTGCTCAGACAGTGCCTTAGGGGAAGATAAAGTTGCAAATTCCTAATTGAACAATGAAAAGTTCCCAACTTATACTTATAGTGAAGCAAAAACCCTAAGCTAGGTGGTCTATTTTTAGATCTAATACAAAAGGGTGCTAAGTACATATGGTTAAATTAATCACTAAAAGGTCAAGCAACTTACAAAAGGCAAGCTTAGCAAAAGAGATGTGAAATACTCAAAAGATATAATCTAACCAGAGAAGGTGAGAAGCAAAGAAGATGAGAACTAAGAATGGGCAGTCCTGGGGAAAAGCATCTACTGTGAAGATTTAGGGGAGGTGACATAAGAGAAAATGTCTTTAAAAGGAGAATTCAGTTCAATTTGGAGTTAGTTCAGTTTGGAAGTTGAATTAGAAGAGGAGTTCAGGAGTCAGAGGAGGGTCTCTGAGCTCAGTTCAGGAGTTGAGGATTTCAGTGAAGGACTGGAGCTTGCTTGAGATGATCTTGTGGTGAGTGATAAAGACTGACTCTCCCTTAAGGGTCAGGCCTAGACCATTTGGCCTAGGTCCTTTCTACTATTTTCTCTTTCCTCTCTCTCTCTCCCTTCCTTTTAATTCCTCCATTTGTATTAATTAAAATCTCCACAAAACCCAGATGACTTGGGTATTTTCATATTTGAGAATTTTTCCATGATGACCACTTATTTTTTATTTAAATCAAGACACTAAAAATTATCTTTACAGTTTGGCTGAAACCTTTACAGTTTTGGCAATTCACAGTCTTAGAAACCCACATTTTCCCAGTTACAATGTTGGCCACCCTGACAATCTTTTGTGATGCAGGGAGGTTGGAAAGAGGCCAGGACACTTGTAGATGGGATTTATTATGTAAATACGAAGAAAAGTAAGCTAATACATACAGGAGATTTGTGATTTCATTTGTGTACTATCTTCTTTTTCTTTGTATATGGAAATGCTTGTTTTGCTTATTTTTGTAAAATTTGAAATAACAATAAAATGGGAGGGAAAAGGTTGCCAGGTCTGTTTTGTGAAGTACAAGGAAATTGTGTCCATACTTCCCATCATTTTATGATTAATCTTTGCTCTTATCAGTATTGGTGAAGATGTATGTTGTCTTCAGATATATACCAAGTCAGAAGGGCACTGATTCCCATGTGTGTGGGTGCCTCCAAGTGACCAGGAAGCCACATCAAAACAGCCAAAGACAACCGGGAAGCTCTGTCATAGCTTGAAACTTGCCCCATCCCAACCCCATTTTCATTCCATCTGTGCCAATCATGTCCTGGTTTTTGTCATTTTTGTCATTTTTTGAGGGAAATCTAGACTAACCTGAGTTCAGGGGAAAGTAGGGGCAGAGAGAACACTGGTAGATATTAGTCCTATTACAAGTAAGTAAATATAAAGCATATGCTAACTACTTCAAAATAATTTCTTTTTCTTTAAAACCATTACCTTCTGTTTTGGGATCAATACTAAGTACTGGTTCCAAGGAAGAAGAGCCATAAGGACTAGATGATTGGGTTGAAGTGACTTTCCCAGGGTCACACAGGTAGAAAGTATCTTAGGCCATATTTGAACCCAGGATCTCCCATCTCTAAGCTTGGCTCTCTATCCACTGAGCCACCTAGCTGCCCTTTCAAAGTCATTTCTAAAGGAATAAAGTGGTAATAACTGGAGAATTATGAAAGTCTTATATAAAAAGTAACAGATAAACGATGCTTTTAAGGATGCAATAAGGCCAAGGTAACCAGGCAAGTACATTCCAGAAATGAAAGAATCATTCATGCAAAGACATGAAGCCAAGAGATGAAATGCCATATACCGGGAACAACTAGGAGGACACTTTATCTGAAATAGAAAGTTATGTAAAGGGAAATACTATGAAATAAGAATGGAAAGGTAGGAAGTAACCAGCTTGTGGATTTTACATTTGATCCTAGAAATAATAAGGTGCTAATAAGGAGCACTGAGTTGGGTCTGAGGCCAGGTAAGTAGTGATATTGTTAGATATGTGTTTTAGGAATATCAGTTTGACAGTAAAAGGAGAATAGATTGGAGAGGAGAGAGGCTAGACACAGGTAGGCTCATGCAGTAAAAAAAGAAAATAATCTACCCTTGAGGAGAGGGATCAAGGGTAGCCTTTTCTCTTCACTAATACTGAGGCATCTTAGGTATATTCCTAGTAAGTCTTTTGTATAATACAGCTCTAAATTTACCAATTTGTTCATGAGTAAACAGATTAAATACATGAAGCTTTCTTTGATTCCTTCTTTCTTTCACTTGACAACTACAATTTTTCAAAGTTATTTGGTTTTCCAATTGCATGTAATAACAATTTTCCACATATGTTTTCCAGAATTATAAGATCCAAATTGTCTCCCTCCCTCTCTTTCTCCTCCCTTCTGGAGAGGGTAAACAAGTTGATTGGGTTATGCATACATTATCATGTAAAACACACTCCCATGATCATTGTTGTAAGAGAATACTCACATAAAACTGAAACCCCAAAGTAATAGTACAAGTAAACTGAAGTGAAAAACAATATGCTTTGATTTGCATTCTGACTACAACAGTTCTTTGTTGGGAGATGGATAAGATTCGCTGTCATAAGTCCTTTAGAATGGTCCTGAATCACTGTATTGCTGAGAGTAGCTAAGCCGTTCACAATTGATCATTGTACAATATTGCTGTTACTGTGTACAATGTTCTCCTGGCTCTGTCATTTCACTCTGCATCGGTTTGACATGGGCACTGTACCCCAGAAGCTCAGGAAAACTAGTATCAGTGAAATTCCTTTGCTCCCTTACATCCTTGTGACTCTTATCCTAAAACATTCAGTGACCCCTATAGGACCCTGAGATGATTGTCCTCCTTTGATCCTCCTTTAGATTTAAGATGGACAGAGAGAGATGCACCTCCAGGCTACACCTCGATTCTGTTGGGCTGCATCTCAGACATCTGTCTGTTCCCTAAAACTAAAGAATCTTTTATGAGGGTCATTCCCTATGTCTCCAGGCAGACCCCAGTCAGATGGCCACCCCACCCCCACTGAATGCCTGAGTGGCTACCACTCTAGAGTCATGTCCACACCATGACACAGCATCTGTTGTAAAGAGTATAAAATCCCCAGAACTGATGTCATCTGGGGGACAGCTTCTCAGGTAGGAAGGAGCCTTTTCTTTGACTCCTGAAACCCCCATCTTTTGGGTGATATCTTTGTGGGACCTCTTTCGTGCTCTCTCCCATTGGCCCCAGAGGTCAGTCCAGTCAGGCTGCTGGATTTGGGGTCTAACGGCTTCTCCTTCTGATACTAGAAGATGTTCTGGTGTGTGGGAAGTCTCTCCTCAATGTTAAACTGAGTGCTCTTGGTTGGGCAACCTCTGTGGATGCACAGTTGTTGACTCTTTGGTGTGGAATTGGGCATTCCGCATCTACATGGGTCAGAGACAGAGTGTACCCTGAGATTCCCCTTTGGGGTACATTCTTAAAAATTGGAAAAAAATTGGCACTAAACAGCTTAAAGAAAAAGCAGCTAATTTTCTTTTTGTAATGTTGAATGACCACGTTACCTCCTTGGTAATTAAGAGACATGGCCTATCCATGGTACTCTAAATTATAAAACTATCTAGAAATTGGATTTGTTTTGCAGAAGGGAAGGGAAATGGACAGCCATTTCCTATATTTCAACTTTTATTAAACTTAGTCAGAATTCTGAGCTAAGAAAATTCTGTGCATTTGCTTTGCCACACCCTTATTGACCCCTTCTGGGGCAAATCCTCAAGAGGATGTTTTGGATGATTGATCTTTCCAAGGCAATTTAGTTTCCTTGAGGGCAAGGGAGATAACATCTCCTACACTGGCTGAGGTGCAGCCAAGGCCTTCCCCTCCCCCAAAATTAACTTCCACTTCAGAATCCCCTCCTCCAGATTTTCCTGGTTCCTTTCCTCAACCCTCAGCTCCGAAACCTCCTCCCTTCTCTCAGGGTTCAGAGCCTGAGACCACTCCTCTCTCTACTCCCAACCATAACATCCTTTTGTACCTGCCACTGCCTAAGAATAATGTTACCTCACCGATTCCTCAACCAAGCCCACTCCACACCCAGAGCAGATTGAGCTATGGTGACAGGGCTCACCTCCTCCCTATAAGAGAGGTACCCTCGTCAGATGGGCTGGCTCAGGTACATGTTCTCTTTTCTATGACAGATCTAGCCCAGATGAAGGAGAAATTAGGTCGCTACTCAGAGAGCCATACCAAATTCATTGAGTCAAACTGCCTTACCCTGCAGTTTGACCTGTCCTGGTCAGATCTGCATATTATTATCTCTACCTGTTGCACCCCAGATGAGAAAAAAATGGATCTGGGATTTGGCTGTAGAAATAGGTAATGAGAAGGCCCTAGGCGGCACATGGGCAGGAGTTCCTGGTGCCACCTCAGTCCCAGGGCAAGATCCTGGATGGGACTATATGAATGAAAGGGACCACCTTAGGAGAAATCATATGATAGATTATCTCCTTGAGGCGATGCAAAGAGGGATTAGAAAGCAAGTAAATTACAACAAGCTCAAAGAAATTATTCAAGGAAAGAAGGAGAATCCAGCTCTCTTCCTGTGCCGATTAGTAGAAGCCATGAAGCAATATACAAATGTCCACCCAGAGACTGATGAGGGGGCAATTATCTTAAGGCTCCACTTTATAAGACAGTCAGCCCCAGACATCAGGAGAAAACTGCAAAAGCTGGATCTGGGACCTCAGACTCCAATAAACCAATTAATGGATGCTGCTTTTAAGGTTTTTCACAACAGGGACCTTGTTGAGACAGAAGGACAGAAACATGAGAAACTATTCATGGCAGCTCTCACCTCTCTGACCTTTGGGCAGAGGCCAAGGGGCTCTTGCTACACCTGTGGATGGGATGGGCATTAGTCGCAGGACTGTCCTTCAAAGGAAAGAATGCCCATGACTCCATGTCCAGCCTGTGGCCAAGAGGGACATTGGAAACGACAGTACCCTGCCAACCAGAGACCCCGGCGACCCCAGTGGCACTTCCCTAACCTCCAGTCTCCTGAGGACTCGGAATAGGGATGCCCTAGGGTTTGCTGACTCCCAGTTTCTATCACCATGGCCAAACCCAGAGTTACTCTTAAAATTGAAGGTAAGAGAATTACCTTTCTAATCAATACGGGAGCTACCTATTCTGCTCTCCAAACTCACAATGGTCCTACATTCCATTCACAGCATAAGGTAATTGGAGTTGGGGGAAAGATACCCAGCTGTAGAGAAACAGCACCCCTAATGTGTGCCTATGAAGACAAATTATTTCAACATATATTCCTGATTATTCCTTCATTCCCAAGTCCTTTACTGGGCAGGGACATTATCAAGAAATTAGATTCCCAATTCTCCCTTATCTCAATTCTAACTTCCCTAACCACTCCTTTGCAAAAACCTCCAAAAATCTCATCGGAAATCTGGGAGAAAGTACCTATGGTCTGGGATCAAGGCATACCAGGAAGAGCCCTTCAGGCAGATGCCATAATAATAAACCTCAAGCTTGATTCTCCTTATCCACATAGGAAGCAATATCCCATTTCCCCAGAGGCCAGAAAAGGATTACAACCTCTCATTGATAAATTCCTAGTCTATGGTCTCTTAGAAGATTGCTCTTCACTTTGCAATTCTCCCCTCCTACCAGTGAAAAAACCAAATGGGACCTGGTGTATGGTTCATGATCTTAGGCATATTAATGAAGCAATAATTTCTGTTCACCCCATTGTCCCTAACCCATATACAATTCTAACTAAAATACCAGGAAATTCTCAGTGGTTTCCTGTCATTGACTTGAAAGATGCTTTCTTTTGCATACCTTTGCTCTCAAAATGCAGATTCCTTTTTGCTTTTGAGTAGGTTCTCCCCTCACACCCCCAACAATTCACGTGGTGCATAATCCCACAAGGCCTAAGGGACAGCCCATACTACTTTGGGGCTGTCCTCAACAAAGATCTTAGAACCCTGAAACTCAAGAGCAGCTCAGTCTTGCAGTATGTTGATGACATTTTGATATCTAGTCCATCTGAGACAGCTTGTGTTACAGACACGATTTTTACACTAACTTTTCTAGGAGAACGGGGTTGCAAGGTTTCTGCCTCGAAAGCCCAACTTGTCTCCCAGTATGTAACTTATTTGGGACACAACCTAACCCCAAATTCCCGCTCTCTGACCACAGATCTGAAACAGGCCATCCTGTCCATTTTTGTCCCCTCCACCAAAAGACAGCTCCGAACTTTTCTGGGTATGGCAGGGTTTTGCTGCATTTGGATACCTAATTTCGGGATCATTGCAAAACCTCTCTATGAGGCCACTAAGGGGCCTGATTCAGAACCCCTAGGGGGGGAGACCAAGAACAAGCCTTTGCACTTTTAAAAATCAGTCTCTCTTCTGCCCCTGCCCTAGGGATTCCAGACCTTGAAAAACCATTTTTTTCTTATTTGTGGATGAGAGAAAGCAGTTTGCCCTAGGTGTTTTAGCTCAGTACCTAAGACCTGACCTGAATCCCATTGCTTACTTTTCTAAGCAACTCAACTCAGTTAGTAAAGGATGGCCACCATTCTTGAGAGCAGTCTCTGCCATGGTTCTCATGGCAGAAGAGGCATTTAAACTAACTCTGGGTCAATCCCTAGAAATTCTGACCCCCCATCAGGTTCTCAGTATTCTGGAGGTTAGAGGTCATCGATGGCTCTCTGGGGGCCATCTCACTAGATACCAAGCTCTTTTACTGGACACACCAGGCCTTACCCTAAAGGAATACAGGACACTGAATCCAGCTACCCTTCTTCCTCTTCCAGGAGATCCTATCTCCCTTTACTGTGAGGAGTTGATAGACCACACCTTTTCCAGCAGACCAGATCTCAAAGATTCTCTTCTCCCTGAGGTAGAGATAGACTGGTTCACAGATGATTCCTCCTTTATGGAGAATGGGATTAGGAAAGCAGGCTAATCAGTAGTGTCACAGACAGCCACCACTGAGGCAAAGGGACTCCCCCCAGGGACTTCAGCACAGAAAGCAGAGCTGATCACCCTCACAAGAGCATTGCAGCTTGCTGAAGGGAAAAAGGCAAATATTTTCATGGACTCAAAATATGCCTTTCATGTTTTACACGCCCATGTGGCCACATGGAAAGAAAGAGGTTTATTAACTACCAAAAACTCTCCCTTGAAACACGGGAAGGAAATCCTGAGTTTACTTGAGGCAGTCACTTTATCTAGAAAAATTGCTGTCATTCACTGCAGAGGACATCAGGGTCTAGATTCCAACGTAGCCTGAGGGATTCATAGGGCAGACCTAGCTGCCAAAGAGGCTGCCAGAGCCACTTCTTTGACTGCTCTGACCCTAACTCCACAACACCCCACAATACCCAAGGGCATTTCTCCCTTGTACACTGAGGAGGAAATTGCACAGGCAGAACTTCAGGGATTTACCCTTGAAGACAGCGGGTGGTGGCGTTCTCCCTCTGGACCTCTGCTCCTCCCTAGTAACTTAAGGTGGAAATTGGTTATGGGATTACATAACTCCACACACTTGGGCAGAGAAGCACTAACCACTTTCATAAAGCTACTTTTCACAGGCAAAGGCATCTCTAAAACCATCCGAGAAATCTGCAGATCCTGTGCCCTCTGTGCCCAAACCAACAGCACTGGAGCTCTTTGACCACCTCCCCTCCTTAAGCCCATCCAAAGGAGAGGGGAATCACCTGGTGAGGATTGGCAGATAGATTTACCTACTTATCACCTTACAAAAGGTTCAAGATCCTTTTAGTCTTTGTAGATACCTTCGGCCTGAAGCATTTCCCTACAGATCAGAGAAAGCACAAGATGTCACCAAGGCCTTACTCAATGAAATCATACCTAGGTTTGGCCTTCCAAAAACTCTTCAGAGTGACAATGGTCCTGCCTTTATTTCACAAATCACACAGATGGTTTCTAAGGCATTGGGCATTATTTACTATTTACACTCAGCCTGGCATCTCCAATCTTCAGGGAAAACAGAATGTAGGAATCAGACCCTAAAAAGAGCCCTCACCAAATTATGTGAGGAGGCAAAATTTGATTGGATCCAAGCTCTCCCAATTGCCCTAACCAGAATCAGAATTTCCCCTTGGGCAAATTTAGGGCTGAGTCCATTTGAATTGCTCTGTGGGAGATCCTTTCTAACCTCTGATGTTCTTTTAGATACAGAAATCCATAGCCTTGTTCGGTTCTCTAAACAACTTGGCCCTATCCATCAGGTTCTAAGAGAATACACTAATCAAATCCTCCCCAAACCCTCAACAGAGGATACAGAGGAATCTCTCCACCCAGCCCAAACAGGAGATTTGGTATACCTGAAGACATGGAGTGGATCAAACCACCTAACACTTTGTTGGGAGAGGCCCCATAGGGTTATTTTATCCACTCCTACAGATGTAAAATTAGAAGGGCAGAATACATGGACTCATGGCTCTTGTATTAAACCCTTTACCCCTCCAGAAACAGGTGGTGAAGGGGGAACAGAATCCACCTATTCCTGTGAGCCACTGGAAGATCTCAAATTCCTCTTCTGCCGAAAGACCCAACCTAAGGACACTTTGGAATTAGTACCTCCATCCCCTCCTCCCTGTTATCTTAAATTTTTCTTGCTTTAGCCATGATTATCTCTTTCCTTACATTCTATATCAACAACTCCCACAAAGTGGAAGTATGAGTCCAAGAGTTACATGAGATGTCCACTTGCATGGCAGACACCTGCAGAAAGCTGTTTCCTGTTTTGTCCTCCTGGAAATCTTGGTTATGTACCCTCCTTGCCCCCTTTTATTCCTATCATCCTGATAATTGGGGGCATCCTGATATGTGGATCTTGTAACTCTGACCACTGTACTGTCTAACTGCTCCAATATTATTACCATTTGCCATAAATTTGTATATGTGTGTGTATGTATATACATATGTATATACTGTCACAATTATGCTACTTTAGGGAAAATATTTAACTTTGCTACTCTTGCATTTTATTATATGCCTTTGCTTCACTAATTGTGTCCTCTGGTTGACTATTAAATGTACTCAGTATACTTAATCTCCCTCTCCAGGACCTCATGAGTTATACTTTTAGGAATGCCACCCCAAAGAGGATCTTGAACCTGGGATAATCATCCTCTACAAGGACCCATCAGTGAGATGGGGAATGTGCCTGAGCACTGCGCTATGTCAGGAAGACCTAGATTCAAATCCTGCCTTTCACTTATCTTATGGAGTCTTAGTTTCCTTTTTTGTAAAATGGAGTTACTAGCACTTGTAGTATATGTAAAGCATTTTGCTTAAGCAATGCTCAATGATTTTTTTTTTTAATAAAAAGGTTCCTTCCAAGTGGGGTCACAGATACAAATGAAACCACGACAAGGACCAAACTTCCTTCCCCCACCCCTTGGACAGGTTTGCTCGGAGATGGACTATGTATTTGTTATCTGAAGACCAATCCAGTTAACTCTGGAGAGACCCATCATCAGAGTTGGCCATCAGATCAATTCCTTGATATATAAAATCTTTGATAGATTACTCATGAAAGGATCTAAGGCAAAGAAGCAATTACCATATTCATCGGTAGAGGGGATCCCCAGACTGATCATAGGCTTCACGTTGAAAGAGACCTTAGAGGTGTGCTCGTACACCCTCCCTCTTGTTGAAGATAAGGAAACTGAGGCTCAGAGAAATCAAGTCAATGTTTGCCCAAAGTTCCGTAACAAATGGCAGACTCAGGATTTAAACTCAGACCCTCTTACTTCAAACCCCGTATTCTCTCTTCTGTCCAGGAGATGTTTTAAGTATTGAAATAGTATAGTAAAGATCACATGATAACAAAAAGTTTGCCAACTGTCAGGGCTGGAGATCTGCTTTGCAAGTGCTAGGTAGGCTGTGTGCCATCAAAATTGCTCTGGCAATCTGCGCAAAGAGTTACTCTAAACTTTCCCCTGAGCCCGCTGCCTCCTAGTTCCACATCACTGGAATTTGTATTGTCTTGACCAAAAAGATTTGTTATGGGACATGCAAGAAAAAGAACTTGCTTCTATCATTTCCCCTATGTTTCTGCTTCTTGTCAGGAATGATTACACTCTGGAGTGGAGATGGGGGTTTTCAAATCAGCTGTTCAGTGGAAGACCTACACTGCTAGAGCAATGACAGATGGTACTGAACTACTGCAGGTCCCTAAGTGAGCATTAATCCTTGGTTATTATGAACTTGGGAGGGAAGCAAGCTCACTTCCACAGAAAGGAAAACAGCAACAACACCCCCCACCAATAAAATTTTTTTCTGCCAAGCCTTAAATGTTTAAGGTTTATCATTTAAACAAAATTCTCACCTCTATTTTGGGAAATCCACAGTCTTTAACCAAGCTTCAACATTCTAGTCCCAACCTGCCTTTTGAGCTGTATCTCCCACTAATTAATAATAATAACTAGCACTGCTATGTGCCAGGAACTGTGCTATAAGGTGTTTTTTTTACAAATATTATCTCCTTTGAACTTCCCCCAACTTCTGGGAGGTACTTATTATTATCCCCATTTTACAAATAAGAAAACTGAGGTAAATAGAAATTAAATAACTTGCCCAAGATCACACAGTATCTAAGACTGGATTTGAATTCAGGTCTTCATGCCTCCAGGCCCAGTGTTCTCTGTCCTGAGCCACCAGCTGTCACCATTCAAAAGGATCCCTCTGGTACATACAGATTCATTAGACTTGAATCTAAAACTAGAATTAAGAATGGGAAAAAAGCATTTATTAATGGCTTACTATATTCAGACACTGTGCTAACCACTGGGTATATAATATAAGCAAATAAGGTAGCCCCTGCTCTCAGGGAACTTGTATCCTAATGAGGGAAAATAACACATTAAAAGGAGCTGGATGTGATCGATGTGGCCAGATAATGGCCAGGCAAAGACATGGAGGACTGGCTTTGAGCAAGATAAGATAAAAACTCGGCTATGAAAATCCAGGGTTCCAGGAACTTAAGCTGGGTCATTTCTGGTGTCAGGGAGTTGAAAAGACAAGCTGGAATGGAGGTGATATAGAAATGGTCAGGAACTGAAGGGGATCTCCCCCTCCAAAGAGGGGGGTGGGGGGAAGAGTAAATGCTTATGAATAGAAAAGATATTTTTAATAGTATATAAAATTGCTAGATTTTATAGAGTTGAGGAAGATGGCCTACATTATGGAAATAGCTAATGTCTTCTCAAACTAATTTATTTTCTGGTAAAAGCACCATCCACTAGCTTTTCCATTCTTTTGGAATGACACAAGAGTGGAAGGGTTCAAGAATAATGGAGGTACCTCTTTGAGATCTCTTTAGAATCAATCCTCAGGGATGAAAAGCATCCAGATGCTTTAAAAATTGCTGTCTCCAATCCAACACAGATTTCTTCAGTGTCCTTGGTTATGTTTAGCCCAACTTATTGGCTTCATCTTTTAAAGTAATTTTATTTCCTCTACACAGAACTGAACCTACCGGTATTTTTTTATATACTGATCTGTTTTCTTCAACAACGATAGTGAAGCCATCATATTTGGATTTTATCTTGTCTGAAAATTAATAATATGTTAACCCCAATAACTTACATTTATTTGGAATTTACAAAGTGCTCTCACATACTTTATCTTGTTTGATCTTCAAACAACTCTATAAGTAGCCAACATAGGGTATCTTTGCTTCCTTTGAATGTCTGTACCCCTCATTAATGTTCTTTTTGTTGTTTTGTATACACACACACAGAGGTTTTCTTTCCCCAACTGGAACTCCAATAACACAGACCGTCTGATGGTTTGTTTGTTTTTTAATTCCTTCATGGTGATATACAGACTTCCAAAAACAACCACATTCACTGACTGTATGGTGAATGACCTATGGAATAAGGCAGCAATCTACATTTGAAACAAGCTCAATAAAAATATTTGGGATATTGGCATATTTAGTGTGAATCCAGAGCTAGCCAGAAGACCTTAGAAAGATCTAGACTTCAGGGCTCCACAGGTACTATTCAGAGTCTCACAATGACCTCTGCTATAGTATAGTCGCTCATATGAAACGTTCCCCACAGTTTACACCCAATACAGGGAAGCACAAACATAGACACCCCGGGGTTAAGTCACCCAGGAAACCAGATTTCCCAGAATGGAAGTCCTTTGTCACAGAGTGGTCTCCCCTGGTTCTCTCCTGCTCTCCCAGCTTTCATCACAATTAGCCCTCTAATAACAGTAAGAAAGCCAGTTTAAGGAATACTAGCCCAAAAGCTTAGTCTAATTATGCTTTTATAAGCATTCTTACTGGCATCCGCTGAGTGAGAGAGACAGATGGTCTTCTTGTGTTACTAGCAGAAGCTGCTGCCTTTCTGCCCTTACAGTTAAACTTCCTTCCTTCCATGACTGTGGTAATACTAGGGTACTGTTGAGGATAAGACACTTCCTGAGAAACTCCGGGTTCCAGGACTCTCTCTATGGTGTTCAGGTCAAGAAAATCATATCATTCCCTGACCCTCTCCTTTTCTTCTCCTTGAACCACTTGAAGTTAGTTAAAAATAAGCAGAACAAAATGTTCGTATATTTTAACCTAAAGATCCCATTGCAAGTTACATATCCCATGTGTCAGATGGTATAAAGATCTCATAAATATTTATATTTATAGCCGAATACTTGTAGCGGTACTTTTTGTCAAATCAAAGAAATGGAAATAAAATTGATGCCCATTTGTTGGATAATGTCTTAACAAATTGTAATGTGTGAATGAAATGGAATATTACTGTACTGTGGAAATCAACAAATATGACAAATACAGAGAAGCATGGAAGGACTTATAAGACAATGATGACAATGTAAAGTACTACAAAAAATAGAAAATTAATGTTGCAATATTATAAAGAACATGTTTAGTCTCAAAGACAAGAAATGAGAAAACACCTCATTCCCACACCTTTGCAGAGATCAGGGATACACAAGTGTGGGAACACTATATGTTTTGTCAGGTTTGATGAATTTATCATTTTTTTTTCTTTTTCTTCCAAATAAATTATTATATAAGGTAGTTCTCTGCAAGGAGCAAAGAGGAGACATAAAGGAGGAAATTTAATTAATATAAAACAAAATTTATCAATAAAATTTATTTTTAAAATTAAGGTTCAATAAATACCAAGAAATATGTACCAGCATATTTAGTCATATCAAAGTACTAGAAGCAAAGGAAATGACCATCAATTTAGAAATGATTAAATAATGTTAGATTAAAATAGGACCCAGTTCTTATATTTTAATAAAATTTATTAGGATTACTTGGATAGGTAGAAGATGAAAGAGAGATAGAAAAGGGGGCCCTAATCTGAGAGAGAGAGAGAGAAACTTCCTGCTCAATGCTTTTTTATAACTTCCTGCTCCCTTTGTCCTGTCCTAGCCTCAGGGTCAAGTTCAGGCTCATGCCAGGTATGCAGGTAGTAGATAATGTCACCTGTGTGACCCGGGAAAGGGGAGGAGGGTAAATTTCCTTTGCACAATAAGTTGTGGTATGTGAATGTAATGGAAAGTTACTATTCATTAAGAAATAATGAATATAAAGAATACAAAGAAGTGTGGAAAGATCTGCATGAACTGATCCAAAGCAAAGTAAGCAGAATGAGAAAAATAGTGTATACAATGTCTTTAATAGAAGGAACAAAACCAAAATTGAAACAAAATACTGTGAGATTATAATGACCAAGTTGATCCACAAAGAAAATATATGAGAACACACTTCTTCCACTTCTTTTTGAAGGCAGTGGACTAGGCATGTGGAACATAACACATAATGGTACACTATACTTGATTGACTTGTCAGTTTTGATGGGCTGTTTATTTTTTTTCCCTTCTATTTTTAAAATTCTTTGTTTTAAGAGATGCCTCCCTAAGAGAGAACTAGGAGAATTGTGTGGTGAAATGAAGATAATATAAAAACAAAAAAAATTAATAAAGCATTAAAATAAGACAAACAGAGCTACATGTGGGAATTCTGTACCAATGTGCTTCTTTACCCAATAACTATTATCAAGCTGCTCAATATCTTGGTGAGGATAAGATTCACAAGCACAAACACAAGCATCTCCAAACTGGTCACTGCTCCCAAACACTCAAATGTGAATTTGCCTTTGGTAAAAATTTTCATCTTTTGATAGAAAAAGGAAAATAAAAGAGAAGAAAATGGAATTTGGAGAGGAAAAAAAAGAAGAAAAGTTCAGGTGAGGGTATTTGAGAGAGAGATGTGATAAAAAAAAATAATAACCAATGTTAGAGAAGGAACCATTCATTATGATAGTTTGGCTCCTACTGTTTTGCTGTATCAATTTCTTAAGGGCAGGGACAATACTTTTGGTGTGTGCCATCATGTTGTAGCAGATTCCTCTCAGGTTACTGGTGCTGTATAAACATTTCACAGCAGAACCTGAGGTCACAAGCTTCAGATGTCATCTAATCCAACTTCTCCACTTTATAAAAATGGAAATTGAAGGGGGCAGCTGGGTAGCTCAGTGGATTGAGAGCCAGGCCTAGAGATGGGAGGTGCTAGGTTCAAATCTGGCCTCAGCCACTTCCTAGCTGTGTGACCCTGGGCAAGTCACTTGACCCCCATTGCCTAGCCCTTACCACTCTTCTGCCTTGGAGCCAATACACAGTATTGACTCCAAGACGGAAGGTAAGGGTTTAAAAAAAAAAAAAGGAAATTGAAGCTAAGGGAGGATAAGTGATCAGTTCAAGGTTGCAAAGGCTATATGTAGAAAAGTCAGGATTTGAACTGGGGTTCTATAATTCCAGAGTCAGAGAGGGTGGTTTTTTCCCTCATTTTGCCATTGTTAGGTTAATAATGAAACTAACATACTTCAGCACTTTAAGGATCTGTAATTTTGCTAGCAAAAGGTACTTTTTCCACCAATAAAATGGAAACCTCTCTATAACATTCAATGGTCTTTAAGAATATATGAGGTATTGGAGTCAATGTAGATGAAAGCATCTGCTTTTTCAATTGTTTATTTGGGTTTATGTTTGGGGGTTGGGATTTTTTAAATTTCTTACAAAAATGAACAATTTGGAAATATGTTTTGCATAATAATACATGTATAGGCCAGATTGAATTACCTGCCAGCATTGGGAAGGGGAAAGGAAGGGAGGGAGGGAGATAAGTTTGATCATATTGACATGGGCACTGTACCCCCAGAAACCCAGGCCAACTATTATAAGGGAAACTCCCTCGCTTCCTTGCATTCTCCTGACTCTGAACCTAGAAATACCCAATGACCCCCCTAGGGTCCTGAGATGTTTATCCTCTTTGATAGTCCTCTAGATTTAAGAGGGACAAAGAGATGAATCTTTATGCCTCTAGGCAGACCCTAGTCAGATGACCACCCCACCCCACCAAATGCCTGAGGGCTTATCACTCTAAGTCACCTCCACACCATGACATAGATCTGTTGTAAAGAGTATAAAGTCGCCAGAACTGATGTCCTCTGGGGGACAGCTTTTCCATTCATGCTGTCCTCATGGGGAACAGCCTTTCTATTCAGGCTGTCCTCCCAGGAACTGCTCCCCATCTTGCTGTCCCACCTTGCTATCCTCCTGGCCATTCTCAACATTACTCTCTAAATTAATAAATTTCTCTTTTTATTTTTAAGCTAAGTTTTGGAGTCTTTCATTCTTGCAAAAGGCATCCTTCTCGAACCCCAGGGGTACACATCTGAACCCCATAACATTTTGGCTCCCAATGTTTTTGGCTCTCCTGAAAGCTACTACTGTACCCCAGATCATCCACGAG
This sequence comes from Monodelphis domestica, assembly GCF_027887165.1. NCBI lineage: Eukaryota > Metazoa > Chordata > Mammalia > Didelphimorphia > Didelphidae > Monodelphis > Monodelphis domestica. The sequence continues at coordinate 153,383,130 of NC_077227.1, forward strand.
GACACAGCTTCTCAGGTAGGAAGGAGGCTTTTCTTTGACTCTTGTAAACCCCATCTTTTGGATGATATCTTTGTGGGAACTCTTTCGTGCTCTCTCTCCCATCGGCCCCAGATCAGTCTGGCCGCTGGATTTTGGGGTCTATCAATCAGCTTCCCATTCTATACTGGAAGACATTCTGGTGTGTGGGAAGTCTAGCCTTAGTGTTAAACTGAGTGCTCTTGGACGGGCAACCTCTGTGGACGTACAGTTGTTGACCCTTCAGTGTGGAATTGGCCATTCCACATCTAAATGGGACAGAGACAGAGAGTACCCCGAGATTCCCCTTTGGAGTGTATACTTAAAAATTGGGGAAAAATTGGCACATAACAGCTTAAAGAAAAAGCAACTAATTTCTTTTTGTAATGTTGACTGGCCACGTTACATCCTTGGTAAGCAAGAGGCATGGCCTATCCATGGCACCCTAAAATTGTAATACCATCCTCTACTTATAACTGAAATATTTTTTCAGCTTGAGATCAAGCCAGATAGGGATTAGCCAATCCAATTTAGACAAAAGGAGAAGCATGCTTGTAGGCCTCTCCTATTGGGAAGAGATCAAGTCTAAGCAGCCTGAGAGAAAATTCAGTTGGATTTTTTGTTTGTTTGTTTTCTCTCATGTTAAATAGCTGAGCACCATCAAGGGGAAAAATGAGGAAATTGACTTTTTGTTATCCTAAATTCTAACACCAGGTGGCAATTGGACATATTTTATGGACAGAAGCTCCTTACCTTTTAGATTTATTCCCTCACTAGGCTCCCAGTTCTCCAAACTCTACTCTTTACTTGGATTTTAAGGCAAGGGCCCAATGAGAAATCCAGGCAGAGATGGGGAAAGGAAACCGGGAAGCTTTCAGTTCACTGATCGGATCTGCCTTCTCCTCTACTGCAGGGAGGAAGAGGGTTGATTCTGAACAGAAAGACAACTGGTGAGACACCTCTATTTTGGGGATTTTTAAATGTCTTACACTTTTAAAACTAAGTTTTTTTTCAACTTGTAGAACAACCTATTAATTATCTTCTGTTTTGAGGTAAACAAGGAGAGATAAGAAGACCTGATAAATCTCCTTTCCCTGTCTGCTAGCCAGAAAGAAGTAATGCTTAAATCTGTCTATTAGAGGTATTTATTGGTATTTTATTTCAAAATTGTGATCAGGTATATATGTGGGTTTAGAAAATAACATCCTAATTTTAATTTGTCAGACAGTGAAATTTCAGTTTGGATAGAAAAACCACAGATCGGTTTTGTAAAATAGGTTTTAGCAGTATAGCCTCAAGAAAACTGCATTTCATCTGTATCTATCTTTCTATCATAAGAGGTTTAAAGGGGGAAAAATGGGTTTAAGTGTTTAAACTTACCAAAAAATGGGTTTTTGTTTAAAATTATCAAATGGTTTTCTTCTCAATGGTTTTCATCCCAGTGTATTTAAGTTGGACTAACTTTATTATTACATTTAACTTCTTGGTCTCGAAAACAGGTAATCAGCCTGCTTGTCAAAAGGCTTGCTTTAAGGTTTATGGTCCTTAAAAGGTTTCAAATCTCTAAATTTAAAATAGATCCTGTAATACTAAATGACTTACGAAAAAATTTTTTTGAAATATTATGTGAGTTGCTGCTGAAATATGTATTTTAAATATTGTTTGGATGTAAACAAAAGCTCATTATAAACCTGACTCTACCATAGATTTTGTTCAATACTCAGTGGTCACCTCAGTTTACCAATTTGTTCTATGAACTGAAATTTATAATGGATGAGCCCTGTGCTAAAGATGGTTCAATGATGTAATCCTTTAAATCAGAATTCTTTTGGTTACCAATTAGCAATTGTAGTGATACCAATGGAATGTTTGTTTGACTTATGATGGTAAAAGCAAGTCAGAGAAGGTGAAGAAGGTATGTTGGGTTTGAATTCAGAAGAAAGAAGGACTTTGATCTAAAGTCCATAAAGCTTGAGTATGCAGGTTTGTGAAGGAAGAATGGAAGTTGTGTTCTGCTTTTTAAGCAGAGGGTTTTGAAGGAAAAGAGAGAAAGAGAAGGTGAAAGAGAACAGATAGATGTTCTGTTCCCATAATTGGATCTTTAACTTAGGGATAATTTCTAGAATTAATGTATGCAGTTTTGTAAAGTCACAAATAATTCTAGAATTTCTCTGAAAATTCCTTAGAGAGATTCCTGACTGATCTTGTCTTAGTTCCTTCAGATGGCCTAAGGTCAGGATTTGATCTAGCCCTGATTTGTATTTACTATAGAGCTAATGAATTCAACATTCCTGTTCAGGTTTTATGACTAAATTTTGATAAATTAATTATTGCCAAAATATGTAAGAATAATTGCTATAATGTAGACTCATAGGCTTTAAGGAATCCTTAGAGAGGGTAAATGATCAGAAAAGCTTGTTTGAGGGTATGGAAATTTGTTTCTGGACTGCTGATAAGCAGAACTTCTCTCAGCTGAAATGGGTAAGACTTGTCTCCTAAGGCAAAAGATTTCTAGGATCCAATAGCGACAAAGTGTTCTAAGGAGAGAGAAAGTCCTAGGATGGTTAGAGAAGGAAACCCAAGGCTCACCTTGAACTGGACTTTCCTAACCATCTAGGCTGCTAATCCTTGAGTGAAACAATAATGGCCTGAGCCAGTGACAGCCTTGCTTTGTACATGAAGCCACTCACTGTGTCCTTTGTGACTTGAGGAAATATTTTCCCTTTTGGGCCTTCTTCCTTCATGACAAACTCCCATAATCAGCACATAATACAAATTGGAAAATTAAATTTCCATTTCCCCAAACAACCTATTAGGTTTTAATTGAACATTCTCAAACTGTTAGGGAACATACTTTGAGAAGTAGGTGAAGTTTATTAATTGATGGCTTGTATTTACAGCCTTAATTGAAATTTGGATCTTCAGCTTGGAATAGCTCAAAGATCTCCTGAATTTTCCCCAGAATCTGGAGTAAAGAAATTAATCTATAAAATATTGTTGCGCAAGTGGTTATAGATGTTATAGTTAATGTGTACTTTGCAAAAGGATATTCTTTAACAGAAACATCACATACCAACTCTGCAAACAACTCAGGAATCTGATTTCCTAAAGGGATCTATTCCTTTCAGAATATGGTTTCTGAAGAAGTCTGTTGGCTAAGATACCCAAAAGCAAATGTGTAATGCCAATTGCTATTGTACTAATTTTTTCTGTTTCTATCTGGTGTTCTCAGGAAGGAGTAGTATCTCTGGTATGGAGGGCTTGTCGTGCCCTCCTAGGGCAGCTCTCCAACCTCTGACCCTCACCTGACACCCAGCTCTCACTAGTGGCTCCTAGTAGCTGCTAGCATGCGGCAGCGGCCACACCCCGGGCAACGGCTTCGACAGGCCGGCTAAACCTTGTGAGGGTAGCCATCGGGTCATTGACCCCTGGTGAACCAGGGCTTTGCTCATCCAGCATGTGAAGACTGCTTCGGCTGAACAGACAGAAGAAACCAATAAAAAGGTTCAACGGCTGAGATGGCGACGCAGCAAAGCACTGTGGAGTGCTTAGGATGTGTTGGAGCACAAAAGACAACATGGCCATCCAATGCAGCTGAGGAAGTCTCCAGGTGTAACGACTTTTCGTGCCACTGGACCCAGGCTTCCAACGCCCAGAGAGTGGGACTGTCTCTGTGCATCGACTTTTCCACTTAAATCTCCTTCACGCACAAGTGTTTTTGTGCACACTCATCTACACCACAGATGAAAGTGCACAAAGACAATCGTCATCCTCGGGTACTGAGAGACTACTACTACTACTACTATCTGGTGTTCTAGTGTTTGCCCCAGGCATTCACTGAGGATATGTCCCTAAGACCCTGTGCCCATAGCCTTTCCTTCCCTGTTATCTTAACCCCTTTTAATTTAGCTCCTTACTACCTGACCATAACTATTTCTTTCCTTAAATTTTGGGTCTTCTCCTATGTTTTAAATCATGCATACCCAGCCAGCTGGACATATAATTCTCTGATTCAGCTTGGGGAAGCAGTAGCCAAAGTGAGTCCCTCTAACTGTTGGGTCTGTATGAAGCACCCCCAAAGTGGAGAGAACCCCAGGACTCTAGCCCAAGGTCTCAGTGCCTCTGAGGTATATTCAAGACCTGAGGCTTTAAGGAGATTAGCGACCACTCTAGTTTTGGCTACTCCCATGTGGGATATGTGGACCTTGTATTTGTAACCTTGTCATCTCTCTAATTGCTTCTAGGGTAAAACCATTCATGGGAGCCACTTGAATACCAGATGCCACCATAACCTTGGCAACCATCCCAGCCTGATGCTCTGGACATGGCCTACAGTCAATACCTCTCTCTCCTAACATTAGGCAGGGACAACTCTACACTCATTCTCAGCTCTGAAGAAGTTACAGAATACTGAGACCATTGCCCCTTTTCCCTTATATATTAGGAGAGTGGGGAGACGACATGGGCACTGTAACCCCAGAAACCCAGGCGAACTATTATAAGGGAAACTCCCTCGCTTCCTTGCATCCTACTGACTCTGAACCTAGAAATACCCAATGACCCCCCTAGGGTCCTGAGATGTTTATCCTCTTTGATAGTCCTCTAGATTTAAGAGGGACAAAGAGATGAATCTTTATGCCTCCAGGCAGACCCTAGTCAGATGACCACCCCACCCCACCAAATGCCTGAGGGCTTATCACTCTAAGTCACCTCTACACCATGACATAGCACCTGTTGTAAAGAGTATAAAGTCGCCAGTAAGAGTATAAAGTCGCCAGCACTGATGTTGTCTGGGGGACAGCTTTTCCATTCATGCTGTCCTCCCAGGGTGATAGCTTTTCCATCCATGCTGTCCTCCCAAGGAGCAGCCTTCCATCTTGCTGTTCCACCTGTACCATCCTCCTGGCCATTCTCAACATTACTCTCTAAATTAATAAATTTCTCTTTTTATTTTTAAGCTAAGTTTTGGAGTCTTGCATTATTGCAAAAGGTATCCTTCCCGAACCCCAGGGGTACATATCTGAACCCCATAACATTATAACTTGGGAATTATGTGGAAATTTATTATTAAATGTAATATGTAAAAATAAATAAATAAAATATTTTTTAAAACGATAACTGATGTCAAAAATTCCACTACTCTGTGTATTTTAATTTAAAATCCAAGATTTTTTATTTTTTTAAAACATTATTTTATTTTGTCATTTCCAAACATTATTCATTGGAAACAAAGATCATTTTCTTTTCTTCCCCCCCCCCCCCAACCTCTCCCATAGCCGACGCATGATTCCACTGGGTATCATATGTGTACTTGATTCAAACCCATTTCCGTGTTGTTAGTATTTGCATTAGAGTGTTCATTTAGAGTCTCTCCTCAGTCATATCCCCTCAACTCCTGTAGTCAAGCAGTTGCTTTTCTTCGGTGTTTTTACTCCCACAGTTTATCCTCTGCTTGTGGATAGTGTTTTTTATATCCCTGCAGATTGTTCAGGGACATTGCATTGACCCTAATGGAGAAGTCCATTACCTTTGATTGTACCACATTGCATCAGCCTCTGTGTATAATGATTTCCTGGTTCTGCTCCTTTTGCTCTGCATCACTTCCTGGAGGTTTTTCCAGACTTCATGGAATTCCTCCACTTTATTATTCCTTTTAGCACAATAGTATTCTATCACCAACATATACCACAATTTGTTCAGCCATTCCCCAATTGAAGGGCATCCCCTCATTTTCCAATTTTTGGCCACCACAAAGAGTGCAGCTATGAATATTCTTGTACAAGTCTTTTTCCCCATTATCTCTTTGGGGTACAAACCCAGCAGTGCTATGGCTGGATCAAAGGGCAGACAGTCTTTTATCACCCTTTGTGCATAGTTCCAAATTGCCCTCCAGAATGGTTGGAGCAATTCACAATGCCACCAACAATGAATTAGTGTCCCTACTTTGCCACATCCCCTCCAGCATTCATTATTTTGCATAGCTGTTATGTTAGCCAATCTACTAGGTGTGAGGTGATCCCTCAGAGTTGTTTTGATTTGCATCTCTCTGATTATAAGAGATGTAGAACACTTTTTCATGTGCTTATTAATAGTTTTGATTTCTTTGGCTGAGAACTGCCTGTTCATGTCCCTTGCCCATTTATCAATTGGAGAATGGCTTGATTTTTTGTACAATTGATTTAGCTCTTTGTAAATTTGAGTAATTAAACCTTTGTCAGAGGTTTTTATGAAGATTGTTTCCCAGTTTGTTGCTTCCCTTTTGATTTTAGTTACATTGGTTTTGTTTGTACAAAAACTTTAATTTGATGTAGTCAAAATTATTTATTTTACATTTTGTGATTCTTTCTAAGTCTTGCTTGGTTCTAAAATCTTTCCCTTCCCAAAGGTCTGACATGTATACTATTCTGTGTTCACCTAATTTTCTTATAGTTTCCTTCTTTATGTTCAAGTCATTCACCCATTTTGAATTTATCTTGCTGTAGGGTGTGAGGTGTTGATCTAAACCTAATCTTTCCCACACTGTCCTCCAATTTTCCCAGCAGTTTTTATGAAATAGTGGATTTTTGTCCCAAAAGCTGGGTTCTCTGAGTTTTTCGTATACTGTCCTGCTGAGGTCACTTACCCCGAATCTATTCCACTGATCCTCCTTTCTGTCTCTTAGCCAGTACCAAATTGTTTTGATGACTGCTACTTTATAACATAGTCTGAGATCTGGGACTGCAAGGCCCCCTTCCTTTGTATTTTTTTTTCATTATTTCCCTGGATATCCTTGATCCTTTGTTATTCCAAATGAACTTTGTTATGGTTTTTTTCTAAATCAGTAAAAAAAATTTTTTGGAAGTTCAATGGGTATGGCACTAAATAGATAAATGAGTTTGGGTCGGATGTTCATTTTTATTATATTGGCTCATCCTATCCATGAGCAGTTAATGTTTTTCCAATTGCTCAAGTCTAGTTTTAGTTGTGTGGAGAGTGTTTTGTAGTTGTGTTCATATAGTTCCTGTGTTTGTCTCGGGAGATAGATTCCTAAGTATTTTATTTCGTCAGAGGTCATTTTGAATGGGATTTTTCTTTCTAGTTCTTGCTGCTGAGCTGTGTTGGAAATATATAGAAATGCTGATGACTTATGCGGGTTTATTTTGTATCCTGTAACTTTGCTAAAGTTGTTGATTATTTCGATTAGCTTTTTGGTTGAATCTCTAGGATTCTTTAAGTAGACCATCATGTCATCCGCAAAGAGTGATAACTTGGTCTCCTCCTTGCCTATTTTAATGCCTTCAATTTCTTTTTCTTCTCTAATTGCTACTGCTAGTGTTTCTAGTACAATGTCAAATAATAGAGGTGATAATGGGCATCCTTGTTTCGCTCCTGATCTTATTGGGAATGCATCTAGTTTATCCCCATTGCAGATCATATTAGTTGATGGTTTTAGATATATACTGTTTATTATTTTTAGGAATGACCCTTCTATTCCTATGCTTTCTAGTGTTTTTAATTGATTTTTTTTGAGATTGTATTTCTATAAAAATCCAAGATTTTGATTTTGTTTGAGAGAAAGATCTTCGAGGAAAAAACTTGTTAACTCCTAAATCCAGATAATAAATTATTGCAGAAAGATGCCAGAAATTGTAAACCTTAAAATTTCTCAGACTTATGAATGTTGGAAATTTCCCCATTGGGGAATCTTCTACTTAAAAAAATTCCCTAGCAGATAGTGAGAATTCTACTTAAGTGTGAAAACTCCTTGCCTTGGGAATATCCCTACTCCACCCTACTTAAGACTGCTTTAGGACAGAAAACTCCTTCAGAACAATGAAAGTGCTTTGACCCATGCTTATGGAAAGGACAGGAAGTTCTTTGAGTCATGCTTGTTTTTTAAATTGATACAATGGGATGCTAGGTACCCATATAGGTGGGGCAACTTGTAAACTACTTAAACCTAAAAGGGTAATAACTTATTCAGAGGTTTTTTCTTAATGAAATTTGTCGACACAGCAGCATTTTTTTTCTGACTTACTAAAGAGATTAAAACTACTCAGCTGTGAATTCAAAATGGGTGGTCCTTTAGAAACATCTACAGTGATTGGTAGATGTAAGGACTTAGGGGAGGTGACAGAGGAAATTTTGCCCTTAAAAATAAGAGCTTGGATCTCATTCAGGGATCTCGATTTCTGATTCTCATTCTGGAGGATCTCATTCTGAGAGACTCATTTCCTTGAGGACTGATGCTTGAGGGCTCTTTCCTTGGAGATAGATCTCTTTGAGGAGAAGTGCTCTTGGAGGAAATCTAATTCTGAAGGAGAGCTCCTTGAGGAGCTCCTCTGAGGGGCTCTGTCCCTCTGGGATAGGAGCTCTGGAGGCTCTTGAGAGAAGCCCTTTGAAACAATCTCTGGCTGGAAGACTCTTTGAGGAAGGACGCTGGCCTGGTGTCACTAGTATCCTTGTTTAGTCAGACCTTGTGGTGAGTGTTAAAAAACTGACTGATTTCTCTTTTAAGACTCAGGTCTAGGCCATATTGGCTTGAGGTCCTTCATACTTATTCCTTTCTTACTCTCTCTCTCTTTCTTTGATTACTCATTGTATTATTAATTAAAATCTCTATAAAACCCAATTGACTTGGGTATTTGAATAATTGGGAATATTTCCCTGGCGACCACCTTATATTTGATTTTAAAACCTAAGACACTGTAGTGAAACATATTTCTGCGGTCAAATTTACTCACTCTCTCTTATATCTATCACAATTTATATCTTCCACTATTTTAATCACTACAGTTTAAGACCACAACCATTTTAAATCTCACAAAATCCACACTACATCAAGAAGATCAAGAATGAACTTTGGATATGGTTGATTGAACTAAAGTTTGATTGAACATTTATTGTAAATGTACATTTTTATGCCAAAAGGGACTGCCCCTAATTTGGCTTTCTGTCAATTGTTGTATTTAAAAGAATTGTGGATATAAATTGTAATAATTAAAATGGTTGAAGACTTAAATTGTAGTAGATATAAGAGTGGGTGAGTAAATTGTGACCGCAGAAAATATGTTTTCACTACAGTGTCTTATTTAAAATCAAATATAAGGTGGTCGCCAGGGAAATATTCCCAATTATGAATATACCCAGTCAACTGGGTTTTTATAGAGACTTTAATTAATAATACAATGAGGAAGGAAAGAAAGAAAGAAAGAAAGAAAGAAAGAAAGAAAGAAAGAAAGAAAGAAAGAAAGAAAGAAAGAAAGAAAGAAAGAAAGAAAGAAAGAAAGAAAGAAAGAGAAAGAAAGAAAGAAAGAAAGAAAGAAAGAAAGAAAGAAAGGAAGGAAGGAAGGAAGGAAGGAAGGAAGGAAGGAAGGAAGGAAGGAAGGAAGGAAGGAAGGAAGGAAGGAAGGAAGGAAGGAAGGAAGGAAGGAAGGAAGGAAGGAAGGAAGGAAGGAAGGAAGGAAGGAAGGAAGGAAGGAAGGAAGGAAGGAAGGAAGAAGAAAGAAAGAAAGAAAGAAAGAAAGAAAGAAAGAAAGAAAGAAAGAAAGAAAGAAAGAAGAAAGAAAGAAAGAAAGAAAGAAAGAAAGAAAGAAAGAAAGAAAGAAGAAGAAAGAAAGAAAGAAAGAAAGAAAGAAAGAAAGAAAGAAAGAAAGAAAGAAAGAAAGAAAGAAAGAAAGAAAGAAAGAAAGAAAGAAAGAAAGAAAGAAAGAAAGAAAGAAAGAAAGAAAGAAAGAAAGAGAAAGAAAGAAAGAAAAAGAAAGGAATAAGTATGAAGGGCCTTAAGCCAACATGGCCTAGACCTGAATCTTAAGAGAGAGAGATCAGTCAGTCTTTTATCACTCACCACAAGATCTGTCCAAGCACAGAATCTAGTGACACCAGGTCAGCATCATCTCAGCTGCCTTCACTAGCTCAATCTTCAATCTGAATTGTCCCCGAGAGAGTCTTGAGAGAGACCCTTCAAGGCAGCCTTTCCCAGCTGCCTCTTCAATTCAGCCTTTCCTAGCTGACTGTTTTTTTTCTTACTCAGATTTCTCATCTCCTTATATAGGGCATTTTCTCCTTTGTCACCTCCCCTAAATTCTTACATCCACCAATCACAGTAGATGTTTTTCAAAGGACAGACCATTCTTAATTCACATTTTGTTATCACCTTCTTAATTCACATCTTGCTCTCACCTTTTCTGGGTAGACTAAAACTTCTGAGTAATTCACATCAGGAAAGCTCTGAGTAAGTTTTCAACCTCTTTGCTCCTTGTAAGTTCACAAGTTGCCTGAACTTTATAGGTACTTAGCACCTCTTTCTAAAAATAGGCATAGCTTAAGTATGGGTTTAAGTACTTTGCATTGTTCAGCAAGGAGTTTTCTCCCCTAAAGCAGTCTTAAGTATGAGTGGAGTAGAGGTCTTCCCATTTCTGATCCAAGTAGAGTTCTCACTTTCCAAATGGGAATGTTCCCAGTAGGGAATTATTCCAATGGAGAATTCCCCAATGGGGAAATTTTTAACATTCACAAGTCTGAGAAATTTCAAGATTTACACAATGCGCCTAGTAAAACATTGATTTTGCTTTCTTTCTTTTCTATTTCCTCCCTCACTACTCTAATTTTCTCTTAGAAAATTGAATATTGTCTGCATGTGTAGTTAGAAGTGCGTTTAGGACTACAAGATGATTATGTTAAATGATTAATGGGGAGACTAGTCTCCTAATGATCATCAGGGGAGATTGTGAATCTTAAAATTTCTCAGACTTGTGAATCTTAAAAATTCTGACTCTACCTTAGAACATTTGGTTAGGACCATTCCCCATTTTAAAACAATGAAGGGACTTTGATCAGGAATGTATTGAGAACTTTACATTACTCCACCCATACTTAGGCATACTTTAGGGAAGATAAAGTTGTAAACTCCTTACTGAACAATGAAAAGTACTTAACCCATACTTATAGTGAGGCAAAAGCCCTTAAGCTCAGTCTATTTTTAGATCTAATACAAAAGGGTGCTAAGTACCTATGAAGGTCAAATTAATCACTAAAAGGTCAAGCAACTTGCAAACTTGCAAGGGGCAATGAGGTGTGAACTTACTCAGAAGTTTTAGTCTACCCAGAGAAGTTGAGAACTAAAAAAGATGTGAATTAAGAATGGTCAGTTCTGTGAAAACGTCTACTGTGATTGGTAGATGTGAGAACTTAGGGGAGGTGACATAGGAGGAAATTCTCTTTAAAAGGAGGTCAGAAAGGCCTCTGAAAAAGTTCAGCTTGCCAAAGCTGAATTGGAGGTCAGGAGTCAGAGGAGGCTACTGGGTCTCTCTCTCTCTCTCTCTCTCAGTGACTGAACTTAGTTCAGCTCAGAAGGTAAACTGGAGGGTCTCTCTGAACACTAGATTTTTGCTTGGAAAAGATATTGTGGTAAGCGGATTAAAGACTGACTGGTCTCTCTTAGAGCTTAGGCCTAGGCCATGTTGGCCTAGGCCATTCATACTATATTTCTCTCTCTCTCTCTCCTTTTTCTTAATTCCTTTATTTGTATTAATTAAATCTCCATAAAACCCAGCGGACTTGGGTATTTCATATTTGGGAATTTTCCCCATGGCGACCACTTCATTTTGATATAAAATCAAGACACTAAAAATTATTTTTATGCTTTTGGTTATTCAAAGTCTTGAAACCATATTTTCGCAATCACAGTTTAAGGCAACCTCTCTTTTAACTGTTACATCTGTAGGCTGGTGATCAGCCACTCTGACTTTGTCATAGGTTTGAATCATAAATCAAAACTTCATTAACTCAAATTTTTTCTTATAAGGAATATTTTGCCCTGAAATTTTGCCTTCTTCCTTTTAATTTTCTGTACATTGCCTTTTCTTACTAGTTGCTCACATTGTCCCTGGTAAGTTCTGTGAAAACACTTTGCCTCATGTCATGAACATCTGTCAGCATCTGGGCTAAGGGCCAAATAGCAACCCAAGTGGACAGATTTCCTCAGAGCAGGGGATCAAGGAAGGAATTGCCATGTTGTTGTTGTTGTTCAGTCATGTCTGACTCTGTGACCCCATTTTGGGGTTTTCTTGCCAAGGATACTAGAGTGGTTTGTCATTTCCTTCTCCAGATTAATTGAAGATAAGGAAACTAAGGCAAACAGGGTTAAGTGACTTGCCCAGGGTCACACAGCTAGTCCATGTCTGAGACCAGATTTGAACTCAGGAAGACGAATTTTTTTGGCTTCAGGTCTAGCACTCTATCCATTGAGTCACTTGGTGCCCTAACTGTCATACACACATATCATATCTGTGTGGGTGTATATGATATATAATACATTTATATAATATGGTATGATATATTATATGTAAAATATTTACTATATTGATATGTATTACATTCTTTCATTACATCACCATCATCATCTTCAATTACTCAAAAAGATGTATGATATCTCATAATGAGATTTAGGAGTTTCCTCTATTGATATAGTCCATTTGTGCCTGCCCCATGCTAGGTAACTTATTCATGTCCTCCCATTGTTGTGGGAGAGCTTTGAGGTGAAACCCCAGGTTCAGGACAGGTTGTGCTTTGCAAGATTGTAGGACACTAAAACTTAGCTTAAAAATTAAAAGGTATTTCTTTGGAAGCAATGTTGATCAGCCAGGAGACAGGTGCAAGGGTAGACATTGCCTCCCTAAGGAGCCGGGGTCTGGGGGGTTTCTGCTCCTTTGACAACAGACCTTAACAGAAGAGGATGGGGTAAACCAGTAATGAGGTAATTCATTGGGTTGGGGGGTTCAAGGGATGATCAGTGCAATTCAAAGGATGATTAGACTAGATACCACCCAAAGCTTATCTTGGAGTAGAACTGGGAGGTGCATATGTATGTTAATTGAAGAGCTAGGGGAAAGTCCAAGGGGCATGTTCTTCTCTGGGAGCAGAAAGGAATTTCCTGTGTCCTTTTTGACCTGGAATACCATTATGTCTCCCTCAGGTAGATCCACCCCCATACTGGAAGTCTTCTTTGCTTTCCCCTGCTATTACTAGAGGGATAGTAGAGCCCTCTATCTATCTACCACCCGTCACCCTCATTCTTGTCATGGGACCAGTCTATCTTCTTAGCAAATAATTTCTTAGTGACATCTTTTACCCCTTTCCTTTCCCAAAGTGGATTCGTTATGTTGCATCCTGCTCACATCATCATTATTGTAATAGCTTATTGTTTTCTAGCACTGTAAAACAATGTGCTTTTCATATACATGATATCATTTGAGTTTCACAACAGAGCTGTAAAATGGGTGTCAAATGTATTTTCATTCTCATTTTACAAAGAGGAAACTGAGTTTCAAAGAGATTCAATGACATGTCCAGAGTAACACAGCTACTTAATGTCATAGGTAAGATTTAAAATGAGAACTTCTGACTCCAGGCACAGCACTATGTCCATTATGAATGAACACAGAGGGCAGCTGGGTGGCTTGGTGGTTCGGTGGATTGAGAGTCAGACCCAGAAAGGGGAGGTCCTGGGTTCAAATCTGACCTCAGACACTTCCTAGGTGTGTGATTCTGGGCAAGTCACTTAACTCTCATTGTCTAGCCCTTACCACTCTTCTGCCTTAAAACCAATATGCAGTGTTGATTCTAAGAGGGAAGGTAAGAGTTTAAAAAAAATGAATAAATATAGCTGGCTCTCCTGACATCACTCAGCCTCAGTAGAGGTCCTGATGAGCAATTCAACTATTCTAGTTTTTCTCCTCCCTCACTGTCAAGATTTGTCCAGTCCAGCTAGTGCTTGAACTTTATTTAAAATATCGAAGTCCATCAATTAGCTATATAAGACAGAACTAGAAGTTGGCAAAGCACCCTACTAAAAGGGAGTTGTTTGGTTCTGAAATACAAACTTTAAAAGTACATAAAAGATTAACCAGAAGATCAGGGTGTGCCAGGATACCTTAAACCTTTGCCTGGTAAATTGCCAAATTGGATGCAGACAGCATATGGAACTTCTCTTTGCCTCATTCTCTTCTCTGTGGTTTGTCAGGATTCCAATCAGGTAGAAGAGTGAAACCAGCAGTTAATTTTGCCTGTCTTACTCCAAGCCTTTCCTGTTAGTACCTTGGCCCTTATGAAGTCAGAGATTTCCTAGTGGACATTCTCCCTACTGAAACACAAATAGTTCATTCTCTCAAAAAGCTTCAGGGATTCTTGAAATTCCAGGATGAAAAAGCAGAAAGAGTATGGGATCTGGAATCAAAAGAAGTGGATTTAAATCCTTTCTCTGCTACAGACTAATTGTGTGTGATCTGGAGTGATGGAGGCCTCCATCTCCAGGGCTTCACATTGCTCCCTGCTGTATGACCTAAGGCCCTGGACACCTCCCTCCCCCCACAATGGTCCAGAGACTGGACTGACCCCAAAAGGCCATTTTCTTTAAGCTTTCTTTGGATTCTAAAGTCCTATTATTCTATGGATCAATAGGAAAACTGGCCCTCCTGGGGTTGCATTTCAAAAAGCATTAACCATACATAATCAGAAGATTTCTAATCTTGACAAGAATGATCTTTACTGGACGAAATGAGAAAAGTAAAGTAAACTCCGCAAGGTTTTAATGACTTACCCAAGGTCACAAAGCTATTAAATGGCCCAGTGAGAACTGAAATGAAGTTTTTACTTCAAATCCAGGGCTTTTTTCACTAAGTAGGTTTCACAGGGAAGGTGAAATTTGATCTAGACTATGAAAGATGAGTAGATTTTAGATAAATATATGTAATAAAGATGGGCATTCCAGGTAGGATAGGAAAAAGAGCTTAAAGAAGGTTTAGAGATAGAAATGAACATAATGGCCCTCAATAACCATCCCCATTTTTGCCTTAGAATGTTTACCTTTTCCTATAAGCTAAATATAAAGGGAAACACTAATGATTGTGGTAGTCTGCCTTAGTATTTAGGGCAAATGGATTTCCTAACTAGTCCTGCTTCTGAGATTTAGAATCAAGAACCATTTTTAAAACATTTAAAGCTATAGGTGTCAGTCCTAGGATGGGAGGATGAGACCAGTTCACAACTCAGGGTCTCATGGAATTAGAATTGAAAGCATCCTTAAAAATCTAATCAAGGGACTTCCAGTCAAGATGGTGGCTTAGAGAGAGCTAAAGTTCAGATCTCCGGAAACCCTTCCTTACCGATCTCAAACTGTATGCTCCTAGGACACCAAAATTCAAAACAAACAACAGGATAGATCCAGGGAACCCTCCTCCTGGACCTGGATCAAAAGGTATGGCCCCCCCAAAAGCCAGAACCCAAGATCACTCCGATTTAAGTGATAGGCAGAAGGAAGGTCCCAGGACCCATCCCCCCCAACCCAGAGCACTGAGTCCGAGGCAGCAGCGGGAACCTAAGAGCCAGCAAAAGGACCCCAGGGCCGGCTATTCTGAAGGCCGCACCCTGAAAACAACCTGAGCCAGTCGCGGGGGCACCCAGACAGCAGGAAAACAGAGAGAGACAGAGGGGAGCCTGTAGCCCCCTGGCTGGATCTTTCCATTCGAGTCTCAGGGAAGGTCCCTGCTTTAAGACACACTCAATCCAACCCAGGGGAAGTTAATCCTATCAGGAGCCCTTGGAGCCCCAAGAAGCCATGGCCCCTCCCTCCTCAGAGTGCAGGCTCTTCTAAAAAACAGTAACCCTCAGGGCCGGCTATTCAGAAGGCCACATCCTGAAAACAACCTGAGCCAGTCGCGGGGGCACCCAGACAGCGGGGAAACAGAGAGAGACAGAAGGGAGCCTGTAGCCGCCTGGCTGGAACCTTCCATCCGAGTCTCAGAGAAGGTCCCTGCTTTAAGACACACTCAATCCAACCCAGGGGAAGTTAATCCTATCAGGAGCCCTCCGAGCTCCGGGAAGCCTCGGCCCCTCCCCCCTCAGAGTTCAGGCCTCTCTGGCCCACAAAGGCTCTGAGATACCTCGGGGACAGTGCAAAGCCAGGCTCAGAACGTGGGAGTAAGGCAATGAAGAAGCATCGGGAGGGAACTGAGAGCAGTAACACCCACAAACAGACAATTTGCCTGGAGCTAAAGCCTCTGAACACCAAACAGAGATAAGAAAAGCTAGACCTCCCCACTCAGATAGAGGTGGCAAACAGCACAGAAAAGCCTCAACACTCCAAGAAAAACAAGAAGAGGGGGGCAACTTTGGACACATTTTATGGAGCAAAAATACAAAATACAGAGGAGATAGAAGAGGAAACACAAGCAAATGCTCCAAAACCTTCCAAAGGAAATGGAAAATCTCCACAAACCCATGAAGAATTTGAATCGGAAAGGATCAAAAAGATGGAAGCCTTCTGGGAGGAAAAGTGGGAAATAATGCAAAAGAAATTCACGCATCTACAAAACCAGTTTGACCAAAGTGAAAGGGAAAACCAGGCTTTAAAAGTCAGAATCAGCCAATTGGAAGAAAAAGAGCAAGAATTAATAAAGCAAAGCCAAAAGACCAAGAAATTAGAAGAGAACATAAAATATCTCACCAACAAGGTCATAGACTTGGAAAATAGAGGGAGAAGAGACAATTTAAGAATAATTGGACTACCAGAAAATCCAGAAATAAACAGCAAACTCGACATCGTAATACAAGAGATAATCAAAGAAAATTGCCCAGAGATTCTAGAACAAGGGGGAAATACAGCCACTGAAAGAGCTCACAGAACACCCTCTACACTAAATCCCCAAAAGACAACTCCCAGGAATGTAATTGCCAAATTCCAAAGCTTTCAAGCAAAAGAAAAAATCCTACAAGAAGCCAGAAAAAGACAATTTAGATATAAAGGAATGCCAATCAGGGTCACACAAGACCTTGCAAGTTCCACTCTGAATGACCTTAAGGCATGGAACATGATTTTCAGAAAGGCAAGAGATCTGGGCCTTCAACCAAGAATCAGCTACCCATCAAAACTGACTATATACTTCCAAGGGAAAGTATGGGCATTCAACAAAATAGAAGATTTCCAAGTTTTTGCAAAGAAAAGACCAGAGCTCTGTGGAAATTTTGATATCAAAAAACAAAGAGCATGGAATACCTGAAAAGGTAAATATGAAGGAAAGGGAAAAGGAGAAAAATGTTATCTTTTTCTTTTATTCAAACTTTCTTCTATAAGGACTATATTTATATCAATCTACATATATATATTAATATGTGGGGGAAATGTAATGTGTAAATAGGGGGAAAAGAAAGACCAAATAGAATAATCTTTCTCACACAAAGATTCACACAGGAAGGGGAGGGGAAGAAAACTCCTATAAGAAGGAGAGGAAGAGAGTTTTTACTTAAACCTTACTCTCAGGGAAATCAACTCTGAGAGGGAAGAACATCCAGATCCATTGGGATCTTGAATTCTATCTTACCCAACAAGGGTAGGGAGAAGGGAAAACCAAGGGGGGTGGGGGGAGGGAATATAAAAAAGGGATGGAAGAAGAGGGGGGTGGGGGAGGGAAAAAGGAAGGGGCTAGAAAGGGAAATATATCAAGGGAGGGGACAAGGGGAACTGATTTAAAATAAATCACTGGATTAAAAAGTTAGAGCTGAAGAAGAAAGGTTAGAATTAGGGAAGGATATCAAAATGCCAGGGAGTCCACAAGTGACAATCATAACTTTGAACATGAATGGGATGAACTCACTCATAAAATGTAGACGAATAGCAGAATGGATTAGAATCCAAAACCCTACCATATGTTGTCTTCAAGAAACACACATGAGGCGGGCTGACACCCACAAGGTCAGAATTAAAGGATGGAGTAAGACCTTCTGGGCCTCAACTGACAGAAAGAAGGCAGGAGTTGCAATCATGATATCTGATAAAGCCAAAGCAAAAATAGACCTGATTAAAAAGGATAGGGAAGGTAATTACATTCTGTTAAAAGGGACTTTAGATAATGAGGAAATATCACTAATCAACATATATGCACCAAATAATATAGCACCCAAATTTCTAATGGAGAAACTAGGAGAATTGAAGGAAGAAATAGACAGTAAAACCATATTAGTGGGAGACTTGAACCAACCATTACCAAATTTAGATAAATCAAATCAAAAAATAAATAAGAAAGAGGTAAAAGAAGTGAATGAAATCTTAGAAAAATTAGAATTAATAGACATATGGAGAAAAATAAATAGAGACAAAAAGGAATACACCTTCTTCTCAGCACCACATGGCACATTCACAAAGATTGACCATACACTAGGTCACAGAAACATGGCATACAAATGCAGAAAAGCAGAAATAATAAATGCAGCCTTTTCAGATCACAGGGCAATAAAAATAAAGATCAGTAATGGTACGTGGAAAACCAAATCAAAAACTAATTGGAAATTAAACGATATGATACTCCAAAATCATTTAGTTAGAGAAGAAATCATAGAAACAATTAATAATTTCATCAAGGAAAATGACAATGGCGAGACATCCTTTCAAACTTTTTGGGATGCAGTCAAAGCAGTAATCAGAGGTAAATTCATATCCCTGAGTGCATATATTAACAAACTAGGGAGAGCAGAGATCAATCAATTGGAAATGCAAATAAAAAAACTTGAAAGCGATCAAATTAAAACCCCCCAGCAGAAAACCAAACTAGAAATCCTAAAAATTAAGGGAGAAATTAATAAAATAAAAAATGATAGAACTATTGATTTAATAAATAATACAAGAAGCTGGTACTTTGAAAAAACAAACAAAATAGAAAAAGTACTGGTCAATCTAATTTAAAAAAGGAAAGAAGAAAAGCAAATTAACAGCATCAAAGATGAAAAGGGGGACATCACCTCCGATGAAGAGGAAATTAAGGCAATCATTAAAAATTACTTTGCCCAATTATATGGCAATAAACACACCAATTTAGGTGATGTGGATGAATATATACAAAAATACAAACTGCCTAGACTAACAGAAGAAGAAACAGAATTCTTAAATAATTCCATATCGGAAAATGAAATCCAACAGGCCATCAAAGAACTCCCTAAGAAAAAATCCCCAGGGCCCGATGGATTCACAAGTGAATTCTATCAAACATTCAGAGAACAGTTAATCCCAATACTATACAAACTATTTGACATAATAAGCAAAGAGGGAGTTCTACCAAACTCCTTTTATGACACAAACATGGTACTGATTCCAAAACCAGGCAGGTCAAAAACAGAGAAAGAAAATTATAGACCAATCTCCCTAATGAATATAGATGCAAAAATCTTAAATAGGATACTAGCAAAAAGACTCCAGCAAGTGATCAGAAGGATCATCCACCATGATCAAGTAGGATTTATACCAGGGATGCAGGGCTGGTTCAATATTAGGAAAACCATCCACATAATTGACCACATCAACAAGCAAACCAACAAGAACCACATGATTATCTCAATAGATGCAGAAAAAGCCTTTGACAAAATACAACATCCATTCCTATTAAAAACACTAGAAAGCATAGGAATAGAAGGGTCATTCCTAAAAATAATAAACAGTATATATCTAAAACCACCAGCTAATATCATCTGCAATGGGGATAAACTAGATGCATTCCCAATAAGATCAGGAGTGAAACAAGGATGCCCATTATCACCTCTACTATTTGACATTGTACTAGAAACACTAGCAGTAGCAATTAGAGAAGAAAAAGAAATTGAAGGCATCAAAATAGGCAAGGAGGAGACCAAGTTATCGCTCTTTGCAGATGACATGATATTCTACTTAAAGAATCCTAGAAATTCAACCAAAAAGCTAATTGAAATAATCAACAACTTTAGCAAAGTTGCAGGATACAAAATAAACCCACATAAGTCATCAGCATTTCTATATATATCCAACATAGCTCAGCAGCAAAAACTAGAAAGAGAAATCCCATTCAAAATCACCTTAGGCAAAATAAAATACCTAGGAAGCTATCTGCTGAGACAAACACAGGAACTATATGAACACAACTACAAAACACTCTCCACACAACTAAAACTAGACTTGAGCAATTGGAAAAACATTAACTGCTCATGGATAGGATGAGCCAATATAATAAAAATGAACATCCTACCCAAACTTATCTATTTAGTGCCATACCCATTGAACTCCCAAAAAATTTCTTTACTGATTTAGAAAAAACCATAACAAAGCTCATTTGGAATAACAAGGGATCAAGGATATCCAAGGAAATAATGAAAAAAAAAAAACACAAATGATGGGGGCCTTGCAGTCCCAGACCTCAAACTATATTACAAAGCAGCAGTCATCAAAACAATTTGGTACTGGCTAAGAGACAGAAAGGAGGATCAGTGGAATAGACTGGGGGCAAGCGACCTCAGCAAGACAGTATACGATAAACCCAAAGATCCCAGCTTTTGGGACAAAAATCCACTATTCGATAAAACTGCTGGGAAAATTGGAAGACAGTGTGGGAGAGATTAGGAATTGATCCAACACCTCACACCCTACACCAAGATAAATTCAAAATGGGTGAATGACTTAAACATAAAGAAGGAAACCATAAGTAAATTGGGTAAACACAGAATAGTATACATGTCAAACCTTTGGGAGGGGAAAGATTTTTAAACCAAGCAAGACATAGAAAGAATCACAAAATGTAAAATAAATAATTTTGACTACATCAAATTAAAATGCTTTTGTACAAACAAAACCAATGTAACTAAAATCAGAAGGAAAGCAACAAATTGGGAAGCAATCTTCATAAAAACCTCTGACAAAGTTTTAATTACTCAAATTTACAAAGAGCTAAATCAATTGTACAAAAAATCAAGCCATTCTCCAATTGATAAATGGGCAAGGGACATGGATAGGCAGTTTTCAGATAAAGAAATCAAAACTATTAATAAGCACATGAAAAAGTGTTCTACATCTCTTATAATCAGAGAGATGCAAATCTAAACAACTCTGAGGTATCACCTCACACCTAGCAGATTGGCTAACATGACAGCAGAGGAAAGCAGTGAATGCTGGAGGGGATGTGGCAAAGTAGGGACATTAATGCATTGCTGGTGGAGTTGTGAATTGATCCAACCATTCTGGAGGGCAATTTGGAACTATGCCCAAAGGGCGATAAAAGAATGTCTACCCTTTGATCCAGCTATAGTACTGCTGGGTTTGTACCCCAAAAAGATAATGGGGGAAAAGACTTGTACAAGAATATTCATAGCTGCGCTCTTTTTGGTGGCCAAAAATTGGAAAATGAGGGGATGCCCTTCAATTGGGGAATGGCTGAACAAATTGTGGTATATGTTGGTGATGGAATACTATTGTACTAAAAGGAATAATAAAGTGGAGGAATTCCATGGAGACTGGAACGACCTCCAGGAAGTGATGCAGAGCAAGAGGAGCAGAACCAGGAGAACATTGTACAGAGTCTGATACATTGTGGTATAATCGAATGTAATGGACTTCTCCATTAGTGGCTGTGTAATGTCCCTGAACAATCTGCAGGGATCTAGGAGAAAAACGCTATCCATAAGCAGAGGACAAACTGTGGGAGTAGAAACATCAAGGAAAAGCAACTGCCTGACTACATTGGTTGAGGGGACATGTCAGAGGAGAGACTCTAAACGAACACTCTAATGCAAATACTAACAACATGGCAATGGGTTTGAATCAAGAACACATGTGATACCCAGTGGAATCACGCATTGCCTATGGGGGTGTGGGGGAGTAAAAGAAAATGATCTTTGTCTCTAATGAATAATGGCTTGGAAATGATCAAATAAAATAGTATTTTTAAAAAAACAGTAAAAAAAAATCTAATCAAGTGGCCGTATTTTCCAGATGCAAAAACTGAAGCCCAGGAGGTTAGATGACTTATCTAAAGTCATACCACTAGCTAGGAAAGCACCCAGGCTCTATACTGTCCCAGATTCTTTCCTGGGGCATTCTCTTTTCATCTCCAGTTGGCACTTCCAGTTCTGGGGGACACTGCATGGGCAAGATTTGCCCTTAGCTACCATTCTTCTTTTTAGCTTCCTCACTTCCAGCCAGGTGCATTCTCTCTCACATGTTCTCATGTGTGGGCTTTGTACCATCCATGGCTGGAATGGATTTGCATCTCAGCAGGAAGGCTGAGAGGCTCCTGAGTGGGTTAGACTCTTGCCTCGCAATCAAAATCACCTTAGTTGCTTGTGTCTCCTTCCTCTTCCCCTCCTTCCCTTGTGACTTTTATATTCCAAAAATCTCTTTTCATGATCTTTGATCATCCCTTTGTCTTTTACTTTATTATTCCTGTCTCTACTTCTGCATGAGCACCTAGTGCTTTTCTAGCTGCTTTTCCTTTGAACTCCAATACTTATAAGTCCCCTAACTTGTTTGACCTATCAGTTTCTCACTTATTCCTTTGCCTGCTTTTGTAAGTAAAACTTGACTAATCCAGTCTTGCTGTGCAGTCTAGCTCAGTCTCAGATGCTTATGAGAAACTGATAGGTCAAACAAGTTAGAGGACTTATAAGTATTGGAGTTCAAGAAAAAGCACTAGTTACTCATGCAGAAGTAGAGACAGGAATAATAAAGTAAAAGACAAAGTGGTGATCAAAGATCATGAAAAGAGATTCTTAGAAAATAAAGACCCAGTGCATGGTGGGGAAGAGAACAGAGACACAAGCAACTAAGGTGATTTTGATTGGGAGGCAAGAGTCTTACCCATTCAGGAGTCTCTCATATACTTCCTTTTTTAAAAAAAAACCCTTACCTTACATCTTAGGATCAATACTGTGTATTGGTTCCAAGGCAGAAGAGTGGTAAGGGCTAAGCAATGGAGGTTAAGTGATTTGCCCAGGGTCACACAGCTAGAAAGGGTCTGAGGTCAGATTTGAACCCAGGACTTCTCATCTCTGGGTCTGACTCTCAATCCACTGAGCCACCCAGCTGCCCCCATATCTCATAGACTTCCTGCTGAGATGCAAATCCATTCCAGCCATGGATGGTACAAAACCCACACATGAGAACATGTGAAAGAGTGCACCTGGCTGGAAGTGAGGAAGCTAAAAAGAAAAATGGTAGCTAAGGGCAAATCTTGCCCATGCTTTTGTCAACATGGAAATCTAGAAGTCCCCAGTTTATTTAGTTTGAGGGTAGAGACTATAAAGATTAAAATTGACTGTAATAATTAAAATTTGGGGAAGCTGAGGCAGGTAGAAATTAGTTTCTCTCTGCAAGGAGTATTATATTTTTAGAGTTTTATTAAAGGTTGAGAATTTGAGAATAAACAAGAGAAACACGTGCTAGTTGGCCCAAGAGACCCATTTTAACCTCACCTAGATCATGAAAGAGCCCTCTGCTTGCAAGTGGTAACAGGAAAGGGACCTCAGTAGGCTGAGAACTCCTTTAAATAATAATTTGTGATCTCGCCCAGGTCAGAATTCAGTACGATTACAAAGCATTCTGGGAGCCAGAGCAAGGATTTCTGGGGTTTGGAGTTCAGGGTTCAAGTCTCCATTTTTACAAGACCCCAGGTTTTGACCTTGTCACAGGAGAGGTTTTCCCCAGAGGGAAGGTCCTACTTCACCAGACAATGGACATCCTGGTAGTTTAGGTGGGAGCAGCTAATCCCATCCAATATTAAGTATCCCTTTTGTCCCAATGGTTTCTCCCCCTAGGATAAGGTCCATTACCAAGGCTGCCCAGCCCTTGGCTGAGTCTTTTCGTTTTGTGTCCATTGTAGAGCATCAGCCCCTTTACTGTTATTCCTGTCTGGAACTCCTCATTTTCCTTTCTTACCACTGTAAAGTCAAATCAACTGTCCCTCTCACTCTAAGCCTCCAGGTCATCTAAAGTGGTATATAGGTTCCCCAAATTCTTTTGTTCCTCTGAGTCCATCCTGAGTTGGTGGCACTCCCGGGGGTCAGTGACCAGAGTGACCAGAGTTCAATTCGGACTCTGTGCAGTTGTGGAAAGCGAGCAGCTCTGTTGTTGTGGCCTATTAGCACTGAGGTCTTTTAGAGCTGAACCCCTTTAGTTCTTGATTAAAAAGTGATTTTGACTATTTAATAGTTCTCTGTTTTTTCTAGTTGACACTTCTTCAAAGTCTTCCCCCAGAACTGGAAGTGACAACTGCCTCAGCTAACATAACAGCAAAGGAAAGTAATGAATGTTGGAGGGGATGTGGCAAAATTGGGACATTAATGCATTGCTGGTGGAGTTGTGAATTGATCCAACCATTCTGGAGGGCAATTTGGAACTGTGCCCAAAGGACGATAAAAGACTGTCTGCCCTTTCATCCAGCCATAGCACTGCTGGGTTTGTACCCCAAAGAGATAATAAGGAAAAAGACTTGTACAAGAATATTCATAGTTGTGCTCTTTGTGGTGGCAAAAAAAAATGGAAAATGAGGGGATGCCCTTCAATTGGGGAATGGCTGAACAAATTGTGGTATATGTTGGTGATGGAATACTATTGTGCTCTAAGGAATAATAAAGTGGAGGAATTCCATGTGAACTGGAACAACTTCCAGGAATTGATGCAGAGCGAAAGGAGCAGAACCAAGAGAACAAAGTACACAGAGAGTGATACACTGTGGCACAATTTAATGTAATGAACTTCCCTCCTAGTAGCAATGCAATGATCCAGAACTATTCGGAGGGACAAATGAGAAAGAATACTATCCACATCCAGAGGAAGAACTGTGGGAAAAGAAACACAGAAGAAAAACAACTGCTTGATCACATGAATCAATGGGGCTATAACTGGGAAAGTAGATTCTAACAGATCACCCCAGTGATCTATTAATATTAATTGATATTTCCATATAAATCATATGTAAATAGATTTTGATCAATGATACATGTCAAACCCAGTTGAATTGCCAGTCAGACATGGGAAAGGGGTGGGGAGAGGGGAGGAAAAGCACATGAGTTTTGCAACCATGGAAAAATATTCTAAATCATTTAATTAAATAAAAAAAAATTTTTAATGCCTCAGGATAGAATCTGGGATAGTATAGAGCCTGGGTGCTATCCTATCTAGTGGTATGACTTTAGATAAGTCATCTAACCTCCTGGGCTTCAGTTTTTGCATCTGGAAAATAAGGCTACTTGATTACATTTTTAAGGGAGCTTTCAATTCTAATTCTATGAGACCCTGAGTTGTGAATTGGTCTCCCATGGACCTTAAGGAAAATGGTTTGATGTCTTAAGTCAGGGTGCCTCCTGGAGGTGGATCACTAGAGTCTGCAAATCCATAATGGGTCCACTGTTTTTTTTCCTTTAAGGGTTACCTGTTGTTGCTTCTGTAAACTTTGAGTCACCCTTGTGGATTTTTTTTCCCTTTTCCCTTTAATTCTCTAAATGAAAAGCATTCAGAGTTGATGAGATGATGTCCTAGAATATATGAATAACCTGAGTAGTCTTTAATCGACTTGAAATAGCCATGTTTCTAACCTCTTCTTTCTAAAACATTTGCTTTTTTATGAAAAGATTCAGGAGGTCAATGAAAAGCATAAAATAAAAGTGTCCCCTTTCCTCTTCCTTATCCCACAGCCTACCTCCAACCTTTTTGTCAATGCCTCTTTCCCCTTTTCCCCTCCCAGTTGGACACTGATTCCTCATTTACCTTATGTCCTCCCAAGGACACCCAGAATTCCCTTTCCATTGTGACCCTTAGCTCCACTTCTCTTCTTTCCAATGATGGTGGACCATTCTTGTGTAGTCTTAGGACTCTTAGGTCTTGCCTCTCACAATGCAGTTAAATGTATTTCCTCCCTATTCCTGAACTACTTGAGGACAAAAACAGGTTTTTTTTTTCTATTTGTATCTCAAGGGTTTAGTGCAGTATTTAATAATTTTTTCCCTTTTTCATATATTCATTAAAATGATAGTATTTTAAATTGTATTCTGAATACCCACAAAATATTTACTTTCTGAGTAGCTAAAATTCATTTTGACTGGTTTGGGAATGTAGCAGCATAAGATTTTAATGACTGATAAGATATTAAAGGACAAAGAAAGTATTTGTTTGGCATAAGGTGAAAAACATCCCTCTTCACATGTTCTTCAATACAATGTTCTTCATGGCTAATGTACTGTTTCTTTCTTTCTTTCTGATTTGTCTCTTTTTTTTTCTCCCTTTCTTTTGGGGGATGGAGAGAAAGAGAGACAAAGACAGGAGACAGCAGAAGAAAGTCAAATAGTACTGGATGAGTTGTCAAAGGGCCTGGGTTCAAATTCTGGCTCTGCAAAAGTCTACTTAGGTACCATCAGATAAATTGTTTAGCTTCTCTAGGCCTCTGTTTCCTCAATTGTTAAATGAGAGAGTTGGACCTTGAATGTCCTTTCAAGCTACAAATCTAAGATTTTACTTTCATCACAACCTTTTCATTAAATTTAATTTCAACAAACATTTATTGAGTACCTATTGTGTACAAAGTATTATGTTATACCCCATAAATACAAGGATATGAAAACAAACTTGAATATTCCTTATCTTTAAGAAGTGTAAATCCCCCTGGGAGGATATGATATATTGACAAAGAATTAGTACACCCCTCTTATGCTACTCACTCACCTCTCACTTGAACTGTCATGTTGGGTTCCCAGTTTGGCAGATACTATTCATTCCTCTAGAAGTAATTTTGATGATTATGACTTCTAACTCTATAGCTCCTGAGCCCCTATGTGGTATGTGCCCCAGTCTCTATCAACCAATTGACATCATTTAGTTTTTACAAAAAGAATATTTACTTAGAAACTATAGCAAAGACAAAAGGACAAAACATTCCTCAAACTAGGGGTATATTCTTCCCTTCAACATCCAATGTCTCTAGGGAGAATGTACTCAAACTTAAAGTAAAATGGTAGTATATGTGAAACCAAAAGGTAACTCTTGACTCCTGACCCCAGAATTCCTTTTCTCCTTTTATGGAGTCTTTAGGAGTTCTTCCCTGTAGGTATAACTTCCTGCTAGACCAGTACCTATTTAGAGTCTATGATTAGAATTTCTCTCCAACCCAAAGGAACATGATCCCTGTAGCTTCTACTGTCCTTGATATTACCTTTCTACTATTTCTTTTCTTAGAGATCTCCATTCCCACCATAGACTCTACCATGGCCACCACAGCTCTGATGGACTCATAAGCCACCATTCAGTTCTAATCACCAGTATGACCCCTAATGGACTTCAAGACACTCTGAATTAACTGATTACCTAGTCACCTCATAGCTCACAGAAGTCTTCTTTAAACAAAAGACTCCAGGGAAGAGAGTAAACTATAGATTGCTTAAATCTTTTGTAGACACACTCCAGTCTCCTCTGAGTCATCAATACTTCTGGCTCTTTCGCCAACCAGAAAACTCTTTGCTATCACATAGTACTAGTCCCTCAGCCACTCATGGCCAGAAACGGATTCTCCAAAGCACCATATATTGGATTAAAACCACACAAGGAAAATCTATACAATCTACCAGGAAGGGCAAATATGAGCATGCTCTCTGGACTGAACCCTCATTAGCAGTCATTCTTCCACTCCTCCATGATTCTAATTTCAATAATATCAAAGACTATTAAATAGCCTTCCTGTAATATTTATATAGCCTTTAAGGTTTACAAAGGACCACATATATTATTTCACTTGATCTCATAACAACCCTGGGAGGTGGGGTATAAATGAGGCAAAGAAGAGATAAGACAGTGTTCTGATCCCTAAAATAAAGTCTTGAAAAAAGATAAGGAATTTAAGAAGCAAATGT
The DNA here is from genome assembly GCF_027887165.1 of Monodelphis domestica. Taxonomy (NCBI): domain Eukaryota; kingdom Metazoa; phylum Chordata; class Mammalia; order Didelphimorphia; family Didelphidae; genus Monodelphis; species Monodelphis domestica. The sequence continues at coordinate 153,410,808 of NC_077227.1, forward strand.
GAAGCAATGTATTCTAGAAATGGAAGATGACTTAAAATCAGGGGCACATTATTTCAGCTCAGAATCCAATTCATTATATAGAATGTACAGAGGAAAGTAATGAAAATTTGGCCATTTCTTCTATTTCTACTTGCCTAGCCAATTTCACTATTGGCAGTTCTCTGTCTATGCTCCTTTTTTCTCTGGCTTTCTTGGGTTTCATTGTCTTCTTAACCACAACAGCACTTTTGATTCTCTAGTGAACACCCAGGTGCACCTTACTTCTCATCCCCAGCTGTAGGTAAAGATTTATCTTCAATTCTCGTCTTGTCACTTGGTTTATAAGTTTCTCAAAATCTGAACCTCAGTGATCCAGTCCCCATGTTTGAAGAAAAACACAACCAAGTTTGTAGCAGGGTCTCACCCCAAGAATGGGAGGCTCAAACTATTCAGTCCAGAAGTAGGAAAACAATGTTATTTGAAGAAGAGGTTTATGGTGGTATAGCCTAATAGCTGGTAGAATAGTCTGGGGGCTAATCAGGTAGCTGTAGGGCTGATGGATAAGCCCAGGGGCTAATAGAGTAGCCTCCCTGAAGCTGATGGAATTACAGCTCTCCAGGTGGGCAACAGCAGCTCTGAGTATGGAATAACAGCTCCATAGCATTGGGCTGATGGAGTAGTAGCCCTGGAGCTGTCCAGTAGGTGATGGAGGAGCAGCTCTAGCTATAGAGGTAGATCCACTTTGTGGATCAGAGTCTGAGGGCAAGTCATCTCCCATTCTAGAGAAATCTTCACCTCTCCTGAAAACCCTGCAAAATGGTCATGGCCAGATTCAGGTGGAGATATGTTTGGGGGGTTTTCACGTATGTCACAGGGAATAAGAAATATGCACAGGTTTGGGGGATTTTTCTGGAAAGCCAGAGTCCCCAATGCTCTGGTCCCTTGTTCCCCATTGTCTACCTTGTCATCATTTCTCAATGTGAGAGAGGTCTCTCTGCACTTCTGGAATGATAATGTGGGGTGGGGGAACGAGGTACAATGGAGGACCACTATAAGTAATTAATTTTATCTTATAGGTCTAAACTAAATGTAGAACAATATGAGTAATCAATAAAAATCGATTAGGTACAAAGCTTATGCCCAGTACAGAATGGGTAACTGATCAAGCTACAATTCACGCTTAACTAATGCTGAAACTACAGGTTTTGCAGTTGAGGTTTAATCAGTGCTAACTACTGAAAAATACAAAATTTTAGAGTATGAGGGTTTTGTTCCTATTACTACCCCTCATTGCCCTCTGTCTGTCCCCATCATCCACATACTTATCCATTCTTTTCTCTACTACATCAATTGAAGAAGTGAATAGAAAATTTTAACTTGTATTTTCTACCTTAGAACTAATACTGTGTATAGTTCCAAGGCAGAAGAATGGTAAGGGCTAGGCAAAGGGAGTTAAGAGACTTGTCACATAGTCACACAGCCAGGAAGTGTCTGGGGTCACATCTGAACCCAGACCTCTTGTGTCTAGACCTGGCTCTCAATCCACTGAACCACCTCACTGCCCCCAAATAATCTTTTAATAACTTTGGAGCTAAACTTTAGTTTTTCTCATAGGCTCAATGTTATCTATGGAGCAAACACAACAGAAAATCACTTTTTAAAAATAAGTACCTTATTGATGTATAGTGAGTTCATTGTAGCTATAAGCTGCTACCTCTCTTCACTTTCTTTTTTTTTTATTTTATTTTTTTAAACCCTTACCTTCTATCTCAGAATCAATACTAAGAATTGGTTTCAAGACAGAAGAGTGGTAAGGGCTAGGCATTTGGGGTGAATTGACTTGCCCAGGGTCACATAGCTAGGAAGTATCTGAGGTCAGATTTGAACTCAGGTCCTCTTGACTCCAGGCCTGGCACTCTATCTACTGACACCTAGCTCTTCTTAAAATCCTTTGAGTACCCCCAAAAGGTTTGGGAGGTATCACTTGCCTAATTATATTGGCTCAAGTCTTCACTGGTTGCTTGTCCCCCATCTCCCATAAGTGCCAGTGATGACTAGTGTTGCAGTTCCATTTATAAACTTAACATGAATTCATTTCTCCAAATGGACATTTATTTCAAAGATAAAATAAGAACAAAAGTATAATTATTTCTCATTCCTGCTGATACCTCAGAGACCCACTTTCCTTTTATCTCACCTCAATCTCAGCAGGTTAGAGAATAAAATCACTCTTAGCACAGTTCCTCCAGATCATTGATCCCACCAAGTCTACATCCAAATGTTACATCACTGCCAGATAAGTCCATGTCTCTGTTGTCTCTTTGCTGAGTGCCAAAAGTCATTCCTGAAAAATCACTCCTTGCTCCTTGGAGAAGCAAGGCTGAGCTGGCTACAAAACCTCAGGGCAGAGATGCCAGGATGCTGGGGTGCCAGAGGCTCATCCTTCTGATCTTTTGAAACTCACATTATCCAGGTTAATCTCTTTCACTTAAAACAGAGAAAAAATGGTGGAGGGAAAAAGATTGAGACCTGTTTTAATGGGGTAAAAGCTCTGGTTGCTAGGGCTTTTTTGAATCCCTTGATAGCCAACTGGAAAATGACTCTCCTAATTGCAAGGTTAGTGGTCTGGAACCAGTTACAAGATGTCTGATGCATAAACTTGTCTCTCCAAGGTATTTTCATTATCTATCATTGCTACTCTCCTGGAAGCATGTTGTCCAGTTTTCTCCATGTGGAGAGATGCTATCAAAGGAACTCAGTCCCATAACAGTTACTTTAAAAAAAAATCTCTGTCATTGCCTACCTCCCAAAGAATCTTCCCTTAATTATGCCCAAAGAGCTTTAAAAGAATGCCTACCCTTTGATCCAGCAATACCACTGCTGGGTTTGTACCCCAAAGAGATAATAAGGAAAAATGTTCTTACAAAAATATCCATAGCTACATTCTTTGTGGTGGCAAAAATTTGGAAAATGAGGGGGTGTCCCTCAAATGGGGAGTGACTTTCTATATGATTTCTACATGAACTGGAAAGACCTCCAAGAACTGATGCAGAGTGAATTGAGCAGAACCAAGAGAAAATTATACACAGAAAGTGAAACATTGTGGAACTTTCCAATGTAATGGACTTTACTTCTAGTAGTGATACAATAATTCAGGACATTCCTGGAGGACTTATGAGAAACAATGCTATTCACATTGAGAAAAAGAACTATGGGAGTAGAAATGCAAAAGAAAAACTTATGACATCACTTGTCTCTTGTTTATATGGTATATGATTTGGGGTTTAGGCTTTTAAAAAAATCACTCTATAGCAAAAATGAATAAAGCTAGCCTGATGTTCATTCTGATTCTGAGTCATCCTATCAAATTTATTCCACATGTTGGGTTTGTCACAAAACAATTTGATAGCTTGTAGGAGGTCTTCTCTGAATCTTTTCAAATATGAGAAATTAGCTGGTCTTGCAAAGTCAAAATCTTCCCTCTCATGTGCCCTAGGCCAGTTCATCCGATTGTCATCTTGTCTGGTCTTCTCTACAAACTGTCTTTCTGTTCATGAGGACTGAATACTTCCCCCGTAATTAATTCCACATCTTCAAAGTCAGATTCATGCACTTTAAAAACCCTCTTCAGTTCCTTGACACATTTGTAGGGTTCAGAAGTGAATTTTGGGAATCTCTTCTTCAGAGATACCAGGTCTTGAGTAGTAAATGATTTATGAATATTTGTGTGTAATACTCCAGAACCATCAGTTAGTCTGGCTACGTCATGAAGAGGCATAATTTCGTGTGCCCCTGTGACTTCTGATGTTGTGAGGTTTTCTAGCTTGCTAACTGCTTTGGACTTAACTACAGTGTCTTCAACCGTTGAATCTTTAGTCTTATCTGTATTACTGAGCAGTTTGTCTGTGTTAGTAACATCTTCCTTTTTTGTTTCTTCAGTCCCCACCTCACTATCTTTATGTGTTCTTAGCTAGATATTGATTGCAGTTCTGTTTAACTAAATCTTCAAGTTTGTTGTCAAGTATAAGTTGGGCTTATTTTTGGGCAAGATCATTCTCAACATGGTCTTCACATAGGTTAAGGTCTGAATTGCTGCCATGAGGATAACATATACTTGGATTACTGCCTGCCACATTACTGAGTTGTTAAAAAGTATCATAGTTACAAAAGAGGTGGTGTTTGAAATCAGTTCAATGGTATCCATCACTACAGATGTTACCATGTTATATATTAAGCCAGTAAGTCTAGTATATCCCTAGAATCATAATAACAGAAGCCCAAATTAACAGTTGCCATGTATTGTCTTTCTTAAATTTATCTCTTCACTTGAACCCCAAAGATGACTACCCTTGTTCGGGGGTTCCAACTGTCAACTCCCTTGCAGTTGGCTAAGATGGATTCTTTTTTAAAACTGGGGTGCCAAAACTGTACTAGCGGGGGATCAAAAACCAAAGTTTGATAGGTAACTGAGAAGGAGGGAATAGATAAAGAGGAACACCACTTCCCTCTCAGGCAAAGCTGTCCTAGAGAAAATGGAGTTGGATCTGACCAAATTTGAAGGGTAAGAGAAAATCCCCTTCAATCTCTGTTAATATTTTCTTCTTTAGCTGATTGTATCTATGATCCCCTTAGTACATTGAAGAAGATATCTGGTTTCTCAGTTAGTTAAAAGATCTTTTTATTAGAGGAGGGATTTCGTATAATAGGTTAGGAAAGAGGGAATAGGAAGTCCCTGAACTATTTTCCACCTAGAGTTTCTTTAGGGGTTTGAAGCTCAATTCTAGGGACTAAGTCCCAGATGACCTTAGGATCTTTGTATATTCAAAATAATGTATTTTCTTGAGACAGAGATATAGCTTTTTGAAGGAAATCTTCTGATGGATAGGCTATTGCATTCCCCAAAGGGAAAAAGTCTCCAAAAACTATAAAGACAGATGGTTAGTCTGGATCTCTTCTGTTCAATGAGGGATTTACAGCCAGATCAGCTCAGTGAGAATTGCTCCTTTCCTCCTCAGTTCAAAAGGAAAAAAAGCCTGTATCTCTAACTGCTCACTTGCTTTTCTTAGCTGAAGATTACATTCCCATCCCCCATTGGCAGCCAAAATTCTATCTCCTTCTTGCAAAAGATAACACTAAAAATCTAGTCCTTGTATTTCCTTCAGTATTTCTCTCTCTTCCACATATGTAAACAGATATCAAGTGACAGCATTTGTACAACCCTGTGGGATTGCGTGTCAGCTCTGGAAAGGCAGGAGGAAGAGAGGAGGGAAAGAAAATGAATCATGGAAACATGGAAAATGTTTTTTAAAATAAAATTAAAGTTTTTAAAATCAAAGTTTTAAAAAAAAGAGTCTTCCCTTGTAAAAAAAAAAGTACAATTAAACAAAAAAATCAATACATTTTCCATGTTTGACAACATATGTTTTATTCCATACTTACTGTCCATTACCTCCATGATAACAGGAGAGGAATAGGCTTTGTTTCTAGTCTTATGAAATTAAGATCAGTTGTTGTATTGATCAGTTAAGGTTTTTCTACATAATTTTCTTTTACATTATTGTGATCATTGTGTACTTTCTTTCTTATTTTTGCTTATTTCATACTGCATCACTTCATCATAAAAGTCTTCCATAGTTTATTCATAGGATTCTTCATATCTGTCATTTATTTCAGTGCAATATCCTATGACATTCACATACTATACCTTGTTTAACAATTTCCCCAATCAATGGGTACCTATCTGGTTCTTTGTACTGCTAGAAATATTTTTGTACATATTTTCCCCCCATTCCCTTGATGTCCTTGAGATCTATACCCAGCACTGATTACACTGGGTTAAAGTGTATATACAATTTAGTGGCTTTACTAATACAGTTCAAAATTTTCCTGAATGGATGAACTAACTCATAGTTCCCCGCACAGTGTTTAAATTTCAGGAAGTCTCTTTTAATATAACAGGAGTATCTCAGCCCTCTCAGTTTACCTAGTCTTCCTAATCATTCAGTCAATAAACATTTATTAAGTGCCTACTATGTGACAGGAGATACAAAGAAAGGTAAAAGACCCTCCCTTTCTTCAAGGAACTCCCAACTAATGGGGGAGATAATAGGAGAATAACTATGTACAAACAAGACATATATAGGATAAGTAGGAAATAAATAGAGGCAAGACACTAGAATTTTAAAAGATTGGGAAAGAAGAAGAAGCTAAATAGTTCAGTGGATTGAGAGCCAAGCCTGGAGATAGGAGGTCCTGGGTTCAAATTTGACCTCAGACACTTCCTGCCTATCTGAACCTGGGCAAGTCACTTATCCCCAAATACCTACCCCTTACTGCTCTTCTGCCCTGAAACCAATGCTTAGTATTGATTCTAAGTCAGAAGGCTTAAAAAGATAATATTGGAAAAGGTTTCTTAAAATTCTAACTAGGACTTGAAGGAAGAGGGAAGCCAGGAGGCAGAGTTGAGAAGGGAGAGCAGATTTCCGCTGGGAGAATGTGGGATAGTCAGTGAAAATGCCTGGAGTATCTTGCTTAAGAAACAGCCAGGCAGCCACCATCACTGGATCAATAAGTATGGGAAGAGACTAGGTGAGGAATCCAAGTAAGATATAAGAAAATACTCCTAAAAGATACCGACACATATTAAATGTTTTAGCATTAGCACAGGCAGTGGGGAGAAGCTCTTCATATCCCATTCTTCTCATTGAGACAGAATTTCCCAATCAGAGAATATCAAGCAGCTTGGGGAACCCATCAATACAATATTCTTTTCCTAAGGAAATTTCCAAATGTCAGTATTCCTAATGCTATATTGTTCATTGCCATCCTTATCTCTCTGAATTCAAGAGAGGAAAAAGGGAGTTGGGCCCCAGGGCTTGATCTTTCTAAAATGTCTTTGGATTTCAGTTTTCAGTTTTGCTGCTGAAATAATTTTAAAGTATCTCAAGTGATTTATCTCAGGCAGATTCACATCTGATTCATGTCAAGATACATTCATAAATAGTTTTGCCATGGTCTCAGAAAGAAGAAGCCATATCCATAAGTAGAGGAGGTAGCTGGCTATCTTTTATGATTTGAGAAGAATTTTTAAAAAATTTCTGCCCCAAATTACCCCCCATCCAGATTTGCCACCATGACTCAAATTCTTACCATCTTCTTTTGGGTTTAGACATAGATACCTCCTCTTATAATGTAGTCTATCAGATGAAGAAATCAAAGCCATATAAAAGTTTATGGAAAAAAAGTTCTCTATCACTACTGATTAAAGAAATGCAAACCAAAACAATTTTGTGTTATCTTATAACTCATTAGATTGGCTAAAATGACAAAAGGGCAAAACGACAAATGTTGGAGGGGATGTAGAAAAAAGGAGACACTAATACACTGTCAGAGAAGCTATGAACTGATCCAAGGATTCTGGAATTACACCCAGAGTTTTAAGACTGTATATACACTTTAGACCCAACAATACCATTGCTGGGTCTTTTCCCAAAAGATATCAGGGAAAAGGGAAAAGAACCTATGTTTCAAAATATGTATAGCAGCAATCTTTGTGGGGGCAAAGAACTAGAAATTTAGGGGATGCCCATCAATTGCAGATTTGGCTGAACAAATCATGATATGTGATTGTGATGGAATATTACTGTACTGTAAGAAATGATGAGTAAGAAATGATAAAACAACTTGTAAAGAACTACATGGGACAATAAACAGCAAAATGAACCAAGACAACATCATACACAGCTACAGAATTAATATTGGAAAAATAAATTGTTAATGTTACCTCCAGAGTGAACTGAAATGTGGAAACATGAAAGACTTAATGTGTATGAACATTTCTGTCTCCTAGATGATGCTGTCTGTGATGTGGGGAGGATGAGAAGGGGCTGGGACACTTGTGGATAAATTCTATTAATAAAATGGAAAAATGAAAAAAAAAAGAAAAGAAATGTAGCCTAAGTAATGGGGAAGGTAGCTGTGACACTGTTAATGATCCCCAATACTAATTGCCAATTTAGTCTATCAAAATAGACAAATGCCTAACAGGAACCTAAGATAGATACATTCATAAGTAGAGTGGAAGATTAGAAAGAGTATGGGTAACAGCTAAAGAAGACAGATTTGAACTTGGGTCTTCCTGATTACAGGTCCTTGGCTCCTAACCACTGAACCACAACTGCCTCTACATATAAATATTAGTTATTATTATAATCATCTACATATACAAATATGTATACTACTCCTCCAGAGAGAGAGAGAGAGAGAGCACATAATGAAACAGAGTAAGCTGTCATGCCGTAGAAACAATGCAGCCCTAGGAGTTAAATGGCTTGGGTTCAAATCCTGACTCTTTCATTCTCCATTGACCTTGGGCAAGTTACTTTATTCCAGGCTTTAATTTTTTGATCTGCAAAATGAAGAGGTTAGACTAGATAAACTCCATGGTCTCTTCCATTTCTAAATCTATGATTCTTAATTTTCTCATTTTCACAGACTACTTTCTAGCATACTCTTCCTCCCCCCTCACCCACCCCTTTGCACAGAAAGAGCTTGCCTAATGGAGAAGGCTCCAGGATCCTCCAAAGCATCCAAAGCATAGTGTAGTACTTTGATCCCCTAGAAAGGAAATACCTCAGGTTCTTAGAGGAGGCTTCGTAGGAAATGGAACAGATTTCTCCTCAAAAGGGAGTGTTATCAGTGATGTGGTTCAGAATCAGGTAAGTAGGAAGAATGTGGGAAGCTTCACATTAATAATGAGTCAGAGAGGGTAAATGACTTTTTAATTCAATTCTGCAAATAAAAGGCATTTTCAAGGAGAAGAGAAATGTGTTTGACATTAGAGTAAAAAGTTTCTGAACAATTAGAAGCAACAGAAGGAAGGTTGGTGAGTGGTGCCAACCCAGGGCAGACCCACAGAAGTGACTTTTGTGGCCCACCTTTCCAGTTCATTGTCAATGTGGAATCATCATCATTCAAATGAGCATGTTTTGGTGGGGTGAGGGGTAGGAGGGTGGGTCCCTGGAATCTTTGTTCCTTGCCTCATCTTCAAAGGTCCCAATTGTCCTTATCATCACTAGGCTGGTAACCTGTGTACTTCATTACTATTTCTTTTGGCTGGCTGCTATTCTGATGTGGCTCGGCTCTCTCTTTGGACCACAAAAAATGAAACCATCTGGTATTCCAAGTATCCCTGGCCTTCAGGAAATGATTGTGCAATTCTCCAATATCTAGATAAAGGAGATAAATCCTTTATATGTTCAAATACCTCTTAATCAAAAGTCTGCCTTAACTCATTTGTTTGGAGACCTCCGTTAAATATCTATACTATAGTGTACTTGAATTTTTGTTTTATTCTGAAGTTGAGGGTTTCTTTTATATACTTAAAAATATATTTTGTCAAAAGGTGTGGGTTAGATTTTGTTTATTTGTTAGGGGAAAGGAGTTGTTACTTTTTGGTCTACAACTCTTTCTCTTTTTTGTTACCATTTTTAAACAGAATATAATATGTTATGCCACATAAGAATAATATAATAAATATAATTTGTTTTAAATGTGTAATTAATTTTAATAAATATTCCTGTCCAAGAGAAACAAGTTCTCATATTAACTATGTCTAAAAGTCTGTCTCATTCCCTTTTTTTCATGTTGTGAAATGAAATACATATTGCTTACACTAGAGAAAAAACAATTGTGATTTCATTAGTATAAAAATCTCCCCATCAGGAAACTTCCTGAATCAATGCAGACAAGGAACTGTTCTATAAGTCAGAGTTTAAGAATTGCCTGCAGAGGGGCACTGAGAACTCCAGTGTCTTGCCCAAGATCTGGCAGCCAGTACATAAGTTGATTCTCCCAGGGTTAGGCAACCAGGCTTTGAATCCTGGTCTTCCGGACTGGGAGGCTGACTCACTTTCCACTAAGCCTTGTTAAACAATGAAAATATGCAGGATAACTGTGACACACTGTGCTTTAATAATACACGATGCTACTGTCTTTTGTCCAAAGAACCAACATCAAACATGCACCATGTTCAAAATTCCAAATACATTCTGGACCTCAAACTGTGCCGTCATAATCCTTACTTGACAGGATTTATTAAAATACTTATCAAGGCTTCCTTTCTCTGTAGAGGTCATATTGCTTTTTTTTCCTAGTAGGCTTTTTTTTCTTCCTCTAAGACCCATTTTTCAAGCCCACTAAGGATTTTTTTTAATGTGGTTTTCTTGGCAGAAACGCTAGAATCTTTATCCCTCAAAGGTTTTCGCCAAGCAGATGTGATCTTTCTTTCCACCTACCTCAGGGCTATCCTTCATACAAGGGATATATGTTGAAGTCTGATAAACCTAACCTGTTGTGGCCAGACAGGGGAAGGGAAAGGCACAGGCACATTCTAAGATGCCTGGATGTTTTGGATATGGTTTTTCAGGCCATGTTGTTATCTATCCTTGGAGTCTATCCTGTACTAAGGATAATAGAATCAGAACTTCAGGACTGGGAGGTCTCTTAACAGCCAGTGGGTCCAAACTCCTCATTTTATTAACGAGGAAATTGAAGTTCAAAGTTACCTGACTTTCCCAGGATTACACAGAGGTAAGTGACTGAGGCAAAACTGAGATCAATGATGCTTCTTTCATTTTTCCCATAGTTACTCTTTTTTTTTTAGGATTTTATTTATTTATTTTGATTTTGAAAGTTTTATTTAATTAATTAATTTAGAATTTTCCCCACAGTTACAAGATTTGTATTCTTTCCCTCCCCTCCTGTAGCTGATGTGTGCAATTCCACTGGGTTTTACATGTGTCATTGATCAAGACCCCCATAGTTACTGTTAATGCATTGTCCCTCAGATTATTTCCTCATCTGTGTCAATAACTTGACTCCTGTCTCAAATATTGTAAAGGCTTCACAAATGGCAAGGTTGTTATTATTTGGTTCAAGCTGTTATCCAGATAATTTTTTTTTAGCAGCAGAAGTTGGTAGTCTCCCTACTTCCTTTAAGGGCAATGACTATTAATTCCAGTGACTTTTATAATGTTATTAAAGTAGATAATTAAAGCATATCTTCATGCGAACCACCCAGGGAACAAGGGCATAGGACTGTGCTGAGGGTATAGTTGTTGTCCTTCATACTCGAAGAGGACCAAAATGAAATCACTAGTGATGTCTTTTTAAAAAATTTTCTTCCAATATTAATTTTATTCCAATAGAAAATTACACCAATAGTTTCCAAAGTTATATGATTTGTGTTGCCTCCCTCCCCTTTTTCCTCCCCCCTCCCAGAGTTGACAAGCAATTCCACTACGTAATGTGTATTATCACATAAAACCCATTTCCATATTATTCATTTTTATATGTGCATAATCTTATAAGACCAAAACCCCCCAACATACATCCAAATAAACAAGTGATAAACCATATGTTTCCTTCTGCATTTCTACTCCACCAGTTCTTTCTCTGGAGGTGGATAGCATATTTTTTTCCAATAAGTCCCTCAGAATTGCCCTGGATCACTGCATTGCTGTTAGTAGCAAAGTGCCTCACATTTGATCTTTCCATGATATTGCTGTTATTGTGTATAATGTTCTCCTGGTTCTGCTTACTTTGTTCTGCATCAATTCATGTAGGTCTTTCCAGCTCTTTCGGAAATCATCCTGCTCATCATTCCTTACAGCATACTAGTATTCCATAGTGATGTCTTTTGACTTAAACATAAATTGCATTTAAGTGAAGCAGTTTCACAAAGTTTTCAGTCTCGCGCTCTTTACTAGAGTCAACCAAGTCCAGTGGCAAAATAAAAGTCAGGCTGACTGGCCATCGCCAGGATGCAGTTGATGACCTTGGCGACTTTGATATCTGACCACATGCTAAGAACTCCACAGAGCCTGCTTCTCAAGCCACTTCCTGGCCATTGGAACAAATTGTTCTCATCTGCCCCTTACACCAGAGGATGTCTTCACATGCTTGAGGTAGACATCTCCCTAACCTGCTGATGGATTTGAAGCCTGCTTACCCTCAACCTCATTTATCCCACCTTCTAAGACATTTTACCTGGGGGTGGCCACTGTTCATGCAACAGCTTCTTGGAGCCACAGGTGAGAGCTGGGTGAAAGGTGGACCCCAAAGGTGGATAAGCAGCTCATCAAGGACTTGCACCATAGGTGTTTGTCCTCCTTGAACACTCATACACACACCCTCCCCCCAGAGGAATTTACACTCTGTCATAAGCAGGTGCTAGACTTAACTTGAATGCTTCTAAGCAAGAAATCTATCTCATCAGTAGGGTGTGGCTGAGGAAAGAGATCAAAGTCATTAAATAGTTGATTCCATTCCATAAGCATTCATTTAACATTGCTCTCTGGTGCTATGGAGTGAGTATTGTATGTAAAGTTAGAAGATTTCAGTTGTAAAGATTAAAATTTAGGGGAGATGGGGAGACTGAGGCAGGTAGAAATTAGTTTCTCTCTGCAAGGAGTATTACATTTTTTAGAGGTTTATTAAAGGTTAAAGATTAAAAATATACAAGTAAGAAACATGTGCCTAGGCCAGAGGCCTAGGCAAAATAACCTCACATCACGCAAGAGACGCTCCTGCTGCAAAACGGCAGTTCAAAAGACCCCTCAAAAGCCTTTTCCTCAGTTTAAATCCCTTCTCGATCTCGGCCCAGGTGAGATTACAAGGCATTCTGGGGAAGTGGAGCAAAGGCTCATGGGGATTGTAGTCCTGTATTCGAGTCTATTTTTTACACAGTTCAAATCCAAACTCTGCCACTTACTGTCTGTGCAACCTTACACTAATCATTTAACTCTTTCAGCTTCAGTTTCCTCATCTGTAAAATGAGGGTGTTGGTATAGATTTTTTCTAACATCCCTCTAACTAAAAATCTATCATTGTGCCAGGTACTGGAAATTCAAAGATTTTTTAAAAAATAGATACTGTTAAGGGCAAATTTAGGGTTGAGACCGAATATAAATTTAATTTGTCACCAGGGATTTAATTTCTAAATCCCAATGAAGCACTCAAGTCAGAATGGAATTTTATGGTACTTTACTTACAATAGGAGGAAGAAATTAAGAAAGAGAGAGAAAGAGAGGAAAAGAATTTAAACTACTCCAGCTCGGTCTGAGCCAGGCAGGAGTTCAGAGGCCTTGGACAAGGGGGCCTCCCCAGAAAGCCAAGGGAAAGGGGAATCAGTCTTATCACTCACCACGTGACTGTCTCAAGGAGGCAGTCTGAGGAACTCCTCCAGGCTCGAGTTCCAGAGTCAACTCCACCAAATCTCCCTCCCCACTGGAAGTGATGGGAAATATAAAGGCAGTTCTTTACATTAACTTCCTATGTCTCACATGGGTCAATGGTGGCTTAAGTTTGGCTTAGGACAGCCAGGGGTCAGTCAGTTGTTTCTGATTTGTCACTTGCTAGCACATGCCAGTCATAGACCTTCCTCCCTGACACTTAATCCTTGTGTGGGTGTATCCATTCCTGGGTGCTAGACTAAACAAAATGGAGAAAATCTAAAATTCACATTCCACCCTGATGATGATTGGGGGACTAGTCTCCCCAATTGATCACTAAACATAATCATCCTGCACCTCTAAATTTTCTAACTGCAGGTACATACAAAAATTTACCTTCTAAGAGGAAATTACAATAGTTGGAGATAAGAAGGAAATGGAAGAGAGAGAGAGAGAGAGAGAGAGAGAGAGAGAGAGAGAGAGAGAGAGAGAGAGAGAGAGAGAGAGAGAGAGAGAGAGAGAGAACAAAACCAATGTTTTGCTGGATACATTGACAAAATTCAGTTAGGGGAAAGTCCCCCTTTGGTGTAAGAGTGTACATTCAAAATAAATGTTCAATCAACCTTCAGTTCAATCAACTGCACCCCAAGGTTCATTCTGGATCTTCCTGATGTAGTGTAAGATTTTAGGTATCTTTATGCAAACAGTTCATTCTCTGGATTTTAGTAGTTAGCAAGCTTCTTCCCTGAAGATCTTTCTCGAACAAAAATTTTAAATCTTGGATTTTATGAAAATACAATCCCCCTGAAGAGGATGTTGAGAAACACCCAGTTCACCTCAGGATGCAAAGTTGAGTTATGGGTTTTGTGAGTCAATTATCAAAAGAATAAACAAAAAAGAAAAACTTAAAAGAAAAAAATAATGGAAGAAAAATTAAACTTTTTTTCTAAGAAGGAAGAATTTGAAATCAGAATCAAAATATCAAAAATCTATGCATACAAAATTTTGAGTAAGCAATAATAAATTCACAATGGGCCCTTGTATTAGGGTTTAATAAATTTCTAACAGGCCCTTGTATTAGTAATTTCTATCCCACAAATCTGTATGACAGAATGCAGTAATATTTCCCTTGCCCATTTGCAGCCAAGGTTACAGGAAATTGCCATACTATAAGAGAGAAAAAAGGACCAAATTTTTATTTTGATAGGGAAGTGTCATTCCCTGGTCTGATTTACCTTCATTCACAGGAATGGGGGAGCCAGGATGATAGCCAAACTTTGGTACTTGTCTGTAAGTATTTTCACAAAGAGTGTGGATACAAGGAAGTCCTATGTCTTAACATATGTCAAGCATCGCAACCTCGAGTCTCACACTAGATTCAAGTCCTTTTGTATTGGCTTAGAAGTGCATTAATCCTACCTGGATTGGTTTCTTTCTTTTTTTGACCTGTGTGTGCTCTTTTTGGCACTATTCAGGTTAAGTCTGTGCTCCTTTTTGATCCTGTTTCCTAGAATCAGACACAGACATTAATCACAGTCCCATAACAATTATCAATAAATGGCAGGTTCCCACAGTCTAAAGCTGTTTGTGTATGTATTAATATTATAGCAAGTATATATATACATATATATATATACTAAACTTATGTTATTGTAGAATAAAAATTAATATTGATTATATGTGCCTTACGTACAAAAAAAATGAGAAAAGGGAAAAAATCAAATATTCTAATCAAAATAAAAGAAAAGCAATAACAAAAATAAGGAAAAAGAGAAAAAAATTCAGGAATTCAATGTGTTACCAAAAAATAGCATCTACTTGTCAATGGATTATTATCTCTAATGCGTGTATAGGATATAGTCAATCAGTTTCAATAGAAGATGCTCTCTTTACATGTGAGCAACGAATCCAAGAGTCCTTATCTCCAATTTTTATAGATGTTAGAGTAGTTAACAGTATTTGGAATGACCCTTCCCAGAAAGGCTGAGTTGCTCCAGTACACTGGAAATTCTTTATATACACCTTATCTCCTGGGTTCAGTTCATGAAGAGAAAAGTCTAGTGGTCAGGCTTTTACTGCAGCTCCAAATTCATAGAGTTCATGCAGTTTGTGCTGTAGCTCCTATATATAGGAAGTAATAGAAGTATATCCCTCTAATAGTGATGTATATGCAGGGGAGAAAAGCTTAGCCTGTATAGGTGGTTGTCCAAAAAGCATCTCAAATGGTGAGATGTGTAGGTCTCCCCTGGGCCTGCTTCTAAGATAAAATAGGGCCAGAGTGAGAATTTCAGGCCATTTTAAATGCATCTCAGTGCATAATTTGCCAATCATACTTTTAAGTTCTCTGTTCAATCTTTCAACTTGCCCTGAGCTCTGGGGATGATATGGAACATGAAATTTGGGATTTATCCTGAAGCATGAATATATATGATTTAGAACAGAATCAGTAAAATGACTTCCTCTATCTGAATCAATATATGCTGGCATGTCAAAGCAAGCAATAATCTCTTTTAAAATCAACTTAGCAACAAAATCCTCTGTGGCTCAGGCTGTAGGAAATGCTTCCAGCCATCTGGTAAGTTGCTCTACTATGAGTGACAAAATTTATATTGTCCAGCCTTTGGAATTGTTCTGAAATCTATCTATAGATGCTCAAAAGGTGTGTAAGCCAGAGGACACCCACCATAGGCTTTGCCACAAAAGGTGTGTTGGTTATATGCTTGGCAGGTAGAGCAGGCTGTACACACTTTAGAGGCTATGGTATTTATGCCAGGGGATATACATACTCTCTTAACAGAGTCCACAATACCATGGGTGCCAAAGTGACCATTTTTATGAACAGATTGGCAAATTTGATGATAGAAACTTCTAGGGAGCAGGGGTTTGCCTTCAGATGACACCCATACTCCATTAATCTATTTTGCTTTGAATTTTTGCTTCCATTTTCCCACTTCCTTTTCATTATAGGAAAGTGATAAATTTAAGTCATCAGTAGTTGTTAATGTTAAAATTAATTCAGGCCCTTCTATGGCCACTAGCTTTGCAGTGGTCTCTGCCCAGTCATTTCCGCTAGGGACAGGGTCAGTGCCACCTGTATGGGCAGAGCAATGAACTATAGCGAGGGCTTCAGGCAGCTGGAGAGCAAAAAGAACTTCATTAATAATTTCTGCATTAGCTATGAATTTTCCAACTGAGGTTAAAAATCCTCTCTGGAGCCATAGTATCCCAACTGAGTGGCAAATGCCAAAAGCATATCTAGAATCTGTATAAATTGTTGCCTTTTTATCCTTGGAAATTATACAGGTGTGTTTCAGAGCTATGAGTTCTACACATTGAGCACTAATGTTAGAGGGCAGTGAAGCTGACCACTCAGTGGCAAATTCTGTGACTACAGCAGCTCTAGTGTAGCGTATGCCATCCCTCATAAAAGAAGAACCATCAGTAAATAAGATCAGATCTGGGTTGTCTAAGGGAGAGGCCAAGAGATTATCCTGAGGCTTTTCTGTCATGGACACTAGTGTTTCACAACTATGTAATGGTTCTCGTGAAGTTGGTAAATCTGGAAGCAAGGTGGCAGGGTTAAGGGTTGTACAACATTTTAAAGTGATATTTTCATTGTTTAACAAGGTTATTTCATACCTTGTAATTTGCTGATCAGAAAATGCCTGTGTTTTAGAAAATGTCTGTGCCTTAGCAACAATGCTTCTACCTCATGTGGGAACATAATTGTTAATGGGCATCCTAATACTAGATCAACATTTTTTGTCCCTATTAAAGCTGTGACAGCTATGCCTCTAAGACATGGTGATGCTTCTGAAGCTACTGGGTCCAGCTGGGCTGAATAATAAGCAACTGGGTGCTGAGAAGGTTCCAAAGTTTGAGCTAAAACACCTGATGCTACCCCTCTCCAATCATGTATATACAAAGTAAATGGCTTATTATAATCTGGGATGCCTAGAGCAGGGGTAGACAGGAGAGCCTGTTTTAGATCTGATAGAGCTGACAGGTATTCTGGCCTTAATTTAAGTGGTTCAGGGGCTGAATCTCTTGTTAGTGCTATAAGAGGCTTAGTAATTTCCCTATAGCAAGGAATCCATTGTCTACAAAACCCTGGTGCTCCTAAAATTGCTCTTAACTGTTTCTTTTTTTTTTAACCCTTACCTTCTGTCTTGGAATCAATATTGTGTATTGCTTCCAAGGCAGAAGAGTGGTAAGGGATAGGCAATGGGGGTTAAGTGACTTGTCCAGGGTCACACAGCTGGGAAGTGTCTGAGGCCAGATTTGAACCTAGGACCTCCTGTCTCTAGGCCTGGTTCTCAATCCATTGAGCTACCCAGCTGCCCCCTCTTAACTGTTTCTTGGTGGTAGGAGCACCCAATTTTTGAACATTTACAATTTGCTTGGGAGAAATAGAACAGGCACCAGCAGTCAGAATTAACCCCAAATGTTCTACTTTGGGGAGACACCACTGAACCTTATCCTTCAAGATCTTCTGCCCTCTTTTGTGCAATTCCAAAAGAAGGTATTTACTATCTTCCTGACATGCTTCTGCATCTATTGAAGCCAAGAGTAGATCATTTACGTATTTGATTAATTTGCTGTTTTAAAATTTTATATTATCTGTGTCTTGGCTCAAAATTTGTGCAAATAAACTCGGGCTTTCCACGAACCCTTGGGGCAGACGACTCCATGTAAACTCAGAGCCCTTCCAGGTGAAAGCAAAGATATTCCTGGAGTTCTCATGTATAGGTATGGAAAAGAAAGCTGAGCACAAGTCCACTATGGTAAAGTATGTAGCTGTGCTAGGAATAGAGGAAATAATAGTATTTATGCTGGAAACTGCGGAGTGTCTCTTTCCGTGATTGTTCACTGCCCTCAAATCCTGTATGAATCTATAGAGGTGCTTGCCATTGGGCCCCATTTTTGGTTTTTTAAACAGGCAGAATGGGTGTGTTGTATTCAGATTTACAGGAAATTATGATGCCCTGGTCGATTAATGAGTTTATTACCAGGGTAATGCCCTCTATTGCCTCCTTTGAGAGAAGATACTGAGGAATGGAAGGAGGTGGACTAGATTTAGTTTTAATCTGCACAGGAACAGCTGATTTAAGTAAGCCTATATCAGAAGATATGGCCCAAAGAGACTCTGGTATATCTGTAGGTATTTCAAAGGTAGGAGGCTCTTTTGCCTCCTGTCTCTCTGAGAAAAGTACAGGGAGTAGATTTAAAGATTCCTCAGGCACTTCCAAGGACATAGAGCCATATGGGGTGCAAATTATTGTGGCCTGTAGTTTGCATAGTAAATCCCTCCCTAGTAATCCAGACATTAAAAGAGAAGAATGTTCAACAGTTAGAGGTTGCACACATACCATGGGAGGAGAGAGTTTTGGGACCTTTAAAGGTATTTCTGATACACCTACTACATTTAGAGTAGAGTCACATTTTGCATCTAGTTTGATTACCAAAAACTGACCTAGATGCCCCAGTGTCCAAAAGACAATCATAGTATGAATTTCCCACCTTTAAAGTGACATGAGGTTCCTTACTATGTGGGGGTAAATGTATAGGGATTATTGGCATTAAAATATCAGGATCTGGAAAATCAAAGGTTTAATTCTTTGATTCCAAGGCCCTCACACTGCCCCCCCTCCATCACACCTTCATAAAGATGCTTGGGCAGTTTTCTGGGATCCCCCACACTGATGGGGATTTTCATCCAGAATGAGCTCCATTTTTTGTTGTTGGGCATTGTATTGAGTATTATCATTTCCCTCATTTGGAGCACTGTCATTATTTTGATTCTCTATCTTATGTATAGTATTTTCCTCTTAGAGAAAATTAGATACAATATTACAGCTCCAACAATTAAAATCCCAAGGAGGAGGAGTGCAGTGATTAGACATTGCCACAAGTTCTCTGGGATGAGCCATTTTAGCGAGACAAGGAATAATACATTTCCAAATTTGGTCATGGAGCTAAAAAGCCAGTTGTTAAATTGTGAACTGGCTGTAACCACAAATTCTAAAGTCAATCATTAAGGTGCCTGTAATTTTACCTTTTGTCAGTAGATGGCTCTACTGCCTAAGATCTTATTTTGTTGTAAGTTTTCTTTTCTTTCTTTTGGCTAGGCTTTTGGGTGTGGTTCTATGCACAGCCCTAATTCATTCAATTCTTCTGTGTGAAAGGGTAGATGGAAACAAAGCCTTTTGGGGAGGCTGAGGCTCCTTTTAAAACTAAGTTTGGGAGGGGTCACTTTCCTTATCCCTCAGGCTAAACTGCTAGGGCCATGTGCTAGCCTCTTTGAGCAAAGCCCACTTAAATTTTAAAAACTAGAGAGGCTGAAAAGCAGGAAAGTGGGCTTTAAGCTGACTCACTACCTTTACTCTGGTGGTCTAGCCATTTTTGTTGCAAGAGATCGAAGCAAGGGCTCTTTTTTCCAGAATTTCCTCACTGCTATCAGCAAGGCTTGGCTAATTGGGTTGTTTGTTCCCCATTTAGAAACAGCTTCCACTGCTAAGACCCCAGGGCCCTGCCACTTAAGGTTAAAAAAGAAAAATGGCTATTTTCAATTCAATTTAAGGAGAAAAGAGAGAAAAAATGTTTTATACTCACTTGCTCTAGTAGCTGTGTTTTGAAGCCCAGTTAGCTGTTTAAAAGCCTGACTGACTTGAGGAGGAAGTAGAGAAAGAGGAAAGAAAATTCAGGGAATTTTGAGCACACTCATCACAACCTTCATGGATTAGCCAGATTATTAAGGGTAAATTTAGGGTTGAGACTGAATATAAATTTAGTTGGTCGCCAGGGATTTAATTTCTAAATCCCAATGAAGCACTCAAGTCAGAATGGAATTTTATGGTACTTTACTTACAATAGGAGGAAGAAATTAAGAAAAAGAGAGAAAGAGAGGAAAAGAATTTAAACTACTCCAGCTCGATCTGAGTCAGGCAGGAGTTCAGAGGCTTTGGCCAAGGGGGCCTCCCCAGAAAGCCAAGAGAAAGGGGAATCAGTCTTATCACTCACCACGTGACTGTCTCAAGGAGGCAGTCTGAGGAACTCCTCCAGGCTCGAGTTCCAGAGTCAACTCCACCAAAGCTCTCTCCCCACTGGAAGTGATGTGAAATATAAAGGCAGTTCTTTACATCACTTCCTGTGTCTCACATGGGTCAATGGTGGCTTAAGTTTGGCTTAGGACAGCCCAGGGGTCAGTCAGTTGTTTCTGATTTGTCACTTGCTAGCACATGCCAGTCATAGACCTTCCTCCCTGACACTTAATCCTTAAGTGTGGGTGTATACATTCCTGGGTGCTAGACTAAGCAAAATGGAGAAAATCTAAAATTCACAATACTTCCTTCAAAGAGCTAACAATCTATTGGCAAATACGTCCAAATTTAATCAATCAGCACAGCAAAGGTACATGGAGAATAGAACATGAGTGATATAATAAATACCAATAATACTCATTTTTATAAAACACCATCTATGGTGTTTTAGAATATCATAAGAATGCCTCAGTATATATTCCATATTGAATTAGCAAAACCTTTTAGGAAGTCAAGAGCTTCCTATGACTTATAGCTTTGGTCCCTTTGAGTCTCTGATCTTGGAGCTAGGCTCTCAAGGATTGTCTGTGTGGTAGCATGTCTCTTAGTCTCTTAGTCACACATTTATTTATGACATTATGTTCATTTTTTAATGACAATTAAGCTAGACCATTTTAAAATAAAATGAATTCTAATCTAGAGCAATTAATTTTTTCATCAATTCATTCCTTTTTTTAAAAATTATATGTAGAAACAATTTTTTTAACAATTGCTTTCTGACCCTTTGCAATACAAATTCTCTCCCACCCTCCCCAGATAGCAAACAATCTGATGTAGGGTTATTCCATTGTTGTCATGCTATACAAATTTCCCTATTCCTCATATGGTGAAAGAAAACATATGTTGCACATGTAAGAAAAAAGTCATGAAGGAAATGAGGCAAGAAATAGGATGGTTCAATCTACATTCATACTCTGACAGTTTCTTCTATGGCTGTGGATAACACTTTTCATCATGAGTCCCTCGGGATTGACGTGGGTCCTTGCATTGTTGATAAATAGTTGAGATTTTCACAGTTGATCACTCTATAATATTTCCAATATTTCCATTATTGTATCAATGTTCTCCTGGTTCTGCTTATTTCACTTTGCATCAACTCATACAAGTCTTTCCAAGTTTTTATGAAATCTTCCTATTCATTCATTTCTTATGGCACAATAGCATTCCATTTATAGTCATATACCACAACTTGTCTAGTCATTCCCCAATTAATGTACATCCCTTCTGTTTCCAACTTTTTGCACCCACAAAGAGAGCTGCTATGAATATTTTTGTACACATAGGTCCTTTCCTCTTCTCTATGATCTCTTTGCAATACAGACCTAATAATGATATTTCTGGGTCAAAGGGTGTGCACAGTTTTATGGTATTTTGGGCATAGCTCCAATGCAGAACAATTATCTTTGTTTTATTTTTTAAACCCTTACCGTCCATCTTAGAATTAATACTGTGTATTGGTTCTAAGGCAGAAGAGCAGTAAGGAATAGGCAATGGCGGTTAAATAACTTACCCAGGGTCACACAGCTAAGAAATGTCTGAGGCCAGATTTGAACCTAGGACCTCCCATCTCAAGAACTGGAACAATTATCTTTAAAAGCAAATAGGGAATACAAAAGGATTAAATAAATAGTTATATAGTTAAATAATAAAAATGTTTATCCTCTTTGAGATATCTCTTCTCCCCCCCCCCCCCATGTACAATTCTAATATTAATATTATCAGTGGAAAAAAAAAGATTACTGGATTTGGAGTTGAAAAATGTAAGTCCTGGCTTGGCCACATAGTGCCTCTGGAAACAGACAAATTAATTCCTGGTTATGAGCCTTGGGCTGCTTATCTGTCAAGTGAAGGCATTGAATTAGATGTATTCTCTTCCAAATCTAAATCTTGAGGGCCCAAGAAAATGAGATTCAGAGATACTGTGGATCAGTGCAGTAGAAAGAGTAGGGAACTCAAAGTCTTGGGACCCAAGTCCAAATTCAAATTACTACCTGTATGGCCTTGGGCAAGCCATTCCTCAGACTCTTTGGGCTCAGTTTCCTTACCTACAAAAGGAGGAGGTTGCCTATGTGGCCCCTAGATATGTGGTCATAAGCATTAATGGTTATAAAAAGAAAACAAAAACAATCATATCCTTTAACTCAATAATTCTATTATTGGGAATGTACAATGAAAGAATCATCAAGAACAATAAACAGGGTTACCTGTGCCAAGATTTTCACTGTAATATCATATAGAATAAAAAACAAACAAACTGGAAATATAAATGGCCAGCAATAGGAGAGTTCATTGGTGTAATGTAAAATCCTATGAAAGAGAAGAGGAAAACCAAGAAATCTGGAAGAATCTTTCTGAAAGGAGACAAAGTAAAAGAGGAAGACTGGGATAAAGACAAAAGACTTGGGAGGAAGAGTCCATGACAATGAATGGACGAGTAATCTTGATAAAGACTTAAGAGGGAGTAATTGAGAAATTGTTGTGAATAAATGATGCATGAAAAACCATTTATTAAACATTTACTATATTCCTAGTCATTTGCTAAGCACTGGGGATGCATATTTAAAAGTGAAACTATCTCTCAATGTCATTATATTTTAATAAGGGGAGGTAAGACATTAAATTCTTTGTTGTTGTTTAGTCATTTTCAGTCTGTCTGACTCTTCCTGAGCTCATTTGGGGTTTTCTTGGCAAAGATACTGGAGTGGTTTGACATTTCCTTCTCCAGTTTATTTTATAAATGAAGAACGTGAGGTAAACAGAGTTAAGTGACTTGACCAGAGTCACAGGCAGTAAGTTAGACCAGATTTGAATTTAGGAAGAAAAGTCTTCCCAATTCCAAGTCCAGTGCTTTATCCACTGAGTCACCTAGTTGCCAGCAACAGGTATATAGAGGAATGGGGGCTGGGGAATAATTATGGTTCCCAGAGTAAGTGGTAGAAAAGTTTTGGGGGTGGATTGTGTTATGGTATCTAAGTAGGATGATGAAAAAATGGCTAGCATGAAAGGATTTGAAGTCAAGTCAACAAGCTTTTATTGAGTACTTACAACGGGCAGTATGCCAGGGCAGCTAGGTGGTGCAATAGATAGAGTGCTGGGCCTGGAGTCAGGAAGACCTAAGTTTAAATCTGACTGTAGACACTTACTACCTGTGTGACCCTGGGAAAGTCACTTAACCATTGTTTCCCTCAGATTTCTGGTCTGTAAGATAATAATAGCACCTACCTCTCAGAGTTGTGAGAAACAAAAGGAAAAAAAAGGTTGTAAAGCACTTAACAGTGTCTGGCATATACTCTGTACTTACAAATGCTAATTATGAATAGCTATTGTGTTGATCAATGGAAAAACAAATATAAGCAAAAAGAAAGGTCTTGCCTTCAAGAAGCTTATCTTCTAATGAGAGAAGATAGCACACAAAAGAAAGCTGAAAGCAAGACTAGCTAACATTTATGTCATGCTTACCATATGCCAAACACCAAGGACATCACATTTATTATTTCACTTGATGCTCACAACAACCTTGGAAGGGACATGCCCTTATTTTCTCCATTTTACAGATGAGGGAACTGGGACCAAGTTTAAGTAACTTGCTCAGAGTCAAACAGCTGGTGTCTGAGGTCAAATTTGAACTCAGCTCTTCCTAATTCCAGGTGGGGCACTTTATTCATGGTATCACTTAGCTGAGAGCAGAAGGAGGCTGTAAAGAGGCACCTACTCCAGGACATGGTGGAGAAAGGATTCTAGAAAGACTGAAGCAGGGTCCTGAGAGACAGCTTCTAGGAGGAACTTTCCAGTCAGAGGAAAGGGTGGAACAGATGGACCCATAAAGGGTGAGAAAGTATGCTCTGGACTGGGTTGGGGTCAGGTAGATATAATGGGCTATGAAAATGTGTCCACCAATCAAGACAGAGAACCCATTGGTTGATCAGGCAGATGACAAGAAGAGCGTCAGAGTGATATTTTATATGTTGAAATTAATTAATCTAAATATAAATACCTACTAAACCAGTTTAGCTGGTTATATTGGTATTTAATAAGAGGTTTTAATTATGAAACTTTAAAAAATGAAAGCATTCAGTTTAGTCTCATGGTCTGAGTATACATGGAATGCCAAAACATATAAGCTGCCACATCTATCACCCTACCCTGCCCAAACCCCCAAAAGCTAACCCCCCCAAATCCACAGCCACACATTTGATTTGAATAAAATACAAGTCAATTTTATTCTAAAACATATTTTCAGCTTAATATGGTTGTTACTAGGGGATAAGTAACATAATGTGCTGCCCCAATGGTATTTTAAAGACTACAGCTGGAATGGCCATATGTAGCCTGATTACCCGAATGCATCATCTTCCCCAGCTGACATTTACTAAGCCCACTCACTCAGATACGTGGAAGTGTTCCAGGCACTTAAAACATTAGGAAATTCTAGGGAGATGGAATTACCCTAAACTAAATGTTGGTTAGTAACATTTTGCTTCTCCTGACCCTCCATTTCTTCTGTGAATCTTGAAAGAAACAATTCACCTGCCTAAAGTTTGGAATCTAGCCCTTACCTGCCTCTCCATATCCCTTCTCCATCTGTTTTATGAAGATCCGAAATTTGAAAAGTACAGGCTTCATTCCAGGACCTGGACATCAAAGGACTCCTCCATTTTAATTTGGCTCAGTTAAAAACACTTTACTTAAGAGCCTTCTGGGTTCAAGGCACTGGGATATGAGACTATAAAAAAGATCTCTGAATTCACAGGATGAATAACTATAAGGTGTCAATGCAGATCAACAGCCTTTCCAAGACTTGGTAAATAAATCTTGGGCAGCTGCCTGAAGCACATAATGGTTAAAGTGACTTGCTTAGGATGACTCTGAATTTGCTCATCAGGAACCCTGCATTTTCCCACTCCTCCATAGCTGCTTCTAAGACCCTAAAGCAGTCATGGCAAACCTTTTAAAGACTGAATGCCCAAACTGCACCCTCATTCTGCATGTGAGCTGCCCCCTTACTCCAGACAGGGGAGGGAGAAAGTGCTCCCATTGTGATGCTAACGTCCTCAGGCAAGGTGGAGAGGGGGAATGAAGCAGCCCCCTCTGGCAAGCATACCATAGGTTTACCAACACTGCCCTAAAGGATAAAAAACAAACAAAAATAACAAAAATAAAGTCCTTGTCTTTAAGGAATTTATCAGTAATTGGTAATACCCAAAGATTAAGTACCAACAATATGCCTAACAACTAGTTTGTACACTGGCCCTGGCATCAGAAAGACTCATCCTATCTGGCCTCAAACACTTACCAGCTGTGTGGCCCTGGGAGAGTCACTTAATCCCAAATGCCTAGTCCTTACCACTTGTCTGTCTTGGAACTGATACTTAGTATTAATTCTAACACAGAAGGTAAGGGGTAAAAAAACAAACCAACTTTATTTTTCTGAATCTGGACACTAGTTTCCTTTCCCAGATCATCTTTTAACCCAGCTTCTTTAGCCTGTTTCCCTAACAGCTCAAGATGAGTCTGATGGATTTATTCCAGATCAGCTTTACCTCCCCATCTCACCTCCAACACTCCTCAAATGATCACACAGGCAAGGTAGCTCACTAAATAGTTGTAATTCTTTTAATGTATCGGAAAGAATAAACAGAAAAAGAAAGTAAACAAAACAGATAGAGAGGAAGAGTTGATTAACACAAATTGTGCAATCACAGCAGCCAGCGGCATTCTGGCTGCAAGGAGCAGGATGGGGCTTCCGGTTCAAATGCCAGACAGTGGGCAGCTGCTCCTCTGCTCAGTGTTAGAGGAAAGAGAAGGGTCAAGTTCAGTCTCTAGCAAAAGGGGTTACCTCCTAGGGCTACTAGTATTTTTTTTTAACATGCTTAATAACCATCATCCCCACTAAAAAACATTTAATTAAGCAACTGCATAAAAAAATTATGTGCAAAACCACAAACTCCATAGTGTTTATAATTTGTTTAAATTATATATGTGTGCTAACATTAACATCCTCTGCTTTTGAATTCCCTTTGGGTAGTTTACTTGAATACCTTTTTTCTCTTGATTTTGTGTTTTTTTAATGTAAAGTCACAATTCCTCAGGAATACAGGATTACCTCCATAATATGAGAAATGTTAAAGTAAGACTTTTGCAGGATATTTATGCACTCTAAACCACTGTTGTCTTACCAGAAACTAAGTTTGGATTATGTGTATGCTCAGGCTTAAGTCCACTACTAACCTCATGCAGGTTTATGGGGGTTAGTATGTTTAACTTATCTAAGGTTCCATTCATCTCCTTAACTTCTTTATTATTTATTTTTGGTTGGATTTATCTAGTTCTGAGAGGGAAAAATTAAGGTCTTCCACTATTATTATTTTGTATCTATTTCTTTTGTGTCTCATTTAGTTTTTCCCTTAAAAATCTGGATACTATACCACTTGGTGCATACAGGTCCAATATTGATAATGTTTCATTATTCATAGTATGTTCCCTAACATAATATTGTTACCCTGTTCGTCCTTTCCAATTATATCCATTTTGCTGCTAGTGTTTCTCATAGTTTTTTTTTGGCTATGAGTCCTGAGGAAAAAATAGATGTTTTGATCTCCCCCAAGATGGAGAAGAAATTTGTTCTTCAACTACACTTCCATCTTCCTTCTCTAGAATATTCCACAAAACACACATACACACACACACATATACTTATAGTTTTTCCCAAAATATCCATTGCTGTGCCTTTTGGGAAATTGTGCCTCAAAAAACAAGGGCTATATAAATGCCAGCTATTAGTATCTTTTATTAAAATGTAAATAGGAAAAAGTAAAATAAACCCTAAATTAACAAATATTAATTGAATGTCTACTGGTATGGAAGATGGACCCACAACCCACCTGGTACACTAGGGAAGGTTTTTATTTTATATACTCCAATTACATTTAAAGGCACAGGATGTGATCCAATGTATATCCAAACTCATGGGGGTATATGAGGTGTTCAGGGAAGATTAGTATCTATGTTATGAGGATTTTCTCAGCCCTTTCAAGGTTGCTTTCCTCCCTTGGTATCTACCTGCCACCTAGCTCTCATCTTTGAATTCATGAACAGTAGTCACATCCCAGCAAACCATCACCTGTCAGTGAGTTGGGGGCTGGGGGGTATCAATCCTGGATATGTGAAGATTTGCTCTGGCAGAAGGGGCAGGTGACAACAATTTGTTTCAAAGGCCAAGAAGGTAGTAGAAGTGGGCTCTGTGGAGTGTTTAACACTTAGTCAGATATGGAGGATGCCAAGATCATTCATGGCATCCCAGTCATCTTGACTTTTTTGTCCTGCCCCTGGATTTGGATGACTCTAGAAGAGAGGATGAGGTTGATGATTCTGTACAAAAGTTCAAGTCAAAAAATATCAACAGTGATGCCACCTTGATCTTCTTTGAATACAAAGGACAACAACCAATAACCAATCTCACCTAAACTTATATGATGACAAACCTTGTCATAAATATTAAGATTAAAATTCTCCAGAGACTGTATCTTAATTTATAATTATTTATTAAATAACAAAAAATGGGTCAGAGAAAGAAAAGGCCCCGGCCTCATGTGCCCAGCTGCAAGTCTCTTTCCCCTACCAGCTGTGCCAACTTCTCAGCCAGACCTCAGGTACTCTAGGGCTCCCCTAGTCAGACCCCACCCACAAACTGCCCTCTCTCTCCATGATTCTAGTGCAAAAGAGGGCTAGGCTTTCCTGGACCTGAAACTTAAATCTCCTGTGATGTCATTTCTTTCAGACTCTCTGGTTAGTTAGACTTGATCTCAGTCTGGGTCAGAAGCTGGGCTTCCTGATGCCAGGAGACACATGAAACCAGAGGCAAGCAAGCATCTTCCAGGTGCCAGGAGGCTTCTGGTATCTTCCCAAAGTGTGCATGTGTCTCCATTATATAGAGGAGCTTCAGGCCTGGTTCTTAATCAGAAAGTCGGGTTGAATAGCAACCCCAAAATAATAGGTTTCAGAATAGTAAATTCTCACAATATAAACTCACATTTGTAAATTTTCAGGTTTTCAAATAACACTGTAGGGTAGGTGGTGTGAGTTTCATTTCCATTGAACAGATAAGTAAAATGGTTCTCTAAGACACCGTCATTATTTTTCTGTTGTATCCGGCTCTTCATGACCCCACGTGGGGTTTCCTTGGCAGAAGCATTGGAGTGGCTTGCTATTTCCTTCTCCAGTGGATTAAGGCAAATAGAGGTTAAACGACTCGCCCCGGGTCATACGGCTAGTAAACATCTAACATAGCATTTAAACTCAGGTCATTCTGACTCCAGGTCCAGTGCTCTATGCTAAACCACCCAGCTACCTCCATGTAAGATACTAAATAGTATGATTAGAATGTTGAACCTGGAGTTTTTAAGTTCTGAGTTCAAATTTTGCTAAGTTATTTATTAGCCAAGTTATTTTATCTTTCAGCCTCAGTTTCCTACTTCACCTTGTGCAAAACAAATGAGATATTGTACGTAAAAATGGTTTATAAACCTTAAAACAGGATATGAATGCTAGCTATTATTGCCAAGTGACATGATCACTGGCCAGCAAGCATAACAGACAGGTAGTAAATCCTGAGCTCTAGACCCCAGATCATGCTATCTCTGAAATGAGACTTGTACTATATTTAGTTCAAGAAACTTTTTATTTCTTCTTGCTATCATTAGATTTTTCTAAAAATAATAGTTCTTTTAAAATCAAATACATATTTTAATTAAAACTCAAAACTATACTTTTGGAAATGCAGTGAATTTCCAATAATAAATGAGTCTATCTGATTTTTCTTCTCTATTATTCTATTCAGTCTTTTTTTCTTGCCTAAAGCTTTGGCTAAAAGTCAGAACAAAGGAGATCTGGCAGTAAAGGGGCAGAGCCTTACAACCGTGTTTTATGGGCCCATAAAATGTATCCCTTCGACTGGAAACCACTGTAGATAAGAAACCACTAATCTATGGTGTGATTCACTAATAAGTAGGTGATGAATCTAGGCTGCTGTGTATGATAATTCTAGATATACAAATGTATGTCGGATGTGTAATATGTATATGTACGTAAATATAGTGTATACATGTGTATATATATTATATATGTATTTTATATCTATGCACATATACACATAATAGACACATTTGGATGCCTCTTGAATAATTGCCAATGAGGATATAAAAATTTACATATTCATGTGCAAAAGGATTAACAGCCATTCTGGGTAACTTTTGGCTCAATGCCCATGTGAGAATGTGAAAATCTTGTAATTAGAATAAATTAAACAGCCCAGTTAATTGTATAAGATAGATGAAATTTTTTTTAAAAACTCTTAACTCTTTGCTCCCCTGAACATACTTTGCTCTGTTCCACTTCCATACCTTTGTTTATGTCATTATCCCCCTCAGAAAAATATCCTGCCCACTTCTTATACCTATTCTTTTTTAAAATCAATTTATTGATATCTTTTGTTATCATATTATCTATATTTCTCAATGTGTCCCTCACTCTACCCTTTCAGAGTGCCCATGTCCTCTGACAACACAAAAGAGAAAGAAAAATAGTTCCATACCGTAATCTTCTCACTTCTGCCAAGGAGTTGGGAGAGGGGGTTTTCTCATATTCCTTCTTTGGAGCCAAATTTGGTCAAATGAGATAATATTTGTTCTTAGTGCTTAGCATAGAGCCTGGCACATTGTAGTCACTTAATAATTTCTTGTCTCCTTCTCCCCTCCATTGCAACTTCCAAGTATTCCATTTAGAGTTTTTAAAATTTTGTTCCTCAGGAGAAGTTATTGTTTTCTCGTTATATCTGCATCCCCAGTGCCAGGCACATAACAGGAGCTAATAAATATGGCTGCTGATTAACTATTATCATTGTTCTTTCCATTTACATTGTCTTAGTTATTGGGGCTATTGTCTTCATGCTTCTGCTTACTTTGCTCTGTGTCAGTTCATCTAGCCTTCTCATCTCGCATGGAGAAGCATAGGCTTTAAACCTGAACCACATGTCACCTGTCTAACAAAACTCAGCCATCCAAAACACAATGGACACTAAAAAGTAAGAAAAAAAATAAAAGGCTCCTTAAGTCCAAAAATAGATAGAATAGAGTCTGCTCACAAGAGTTTCTGGAGCCCTAAGCTTACTCCAAGTCTCTTTATTCTTCTAAACACAAATGTAATGAGTCCTTGGCAAGTGAGAAGCCGTTTTATCATAGCATTTTGTAAGAGGAAGATGGCTATAAAATTCATAGAACCTAATTGTAGCAGTGGAGTAGAAAGCCATTGGGGATAGGTAAAGGGATAGCTGACAGTCTCCATTTTAAAAAAAGGCACAAGAGCTTAGAAAGCTATCTATGATGACAATGGAGGGGCAAACAGTCCTACATAAGGCAATGCCTCCTGACAGCATCACAGTACAATAATGGGTACTCATTATGATGACCCTGAACCATGAACAATGTAGTCTTTGTAAGAAGGCACAGAAGTGTAGCCTAAATTTTAAAAGCCTTTAGTGTTGCAATGGATAGATGTTGGCACTTGAAGACAAGCTTTGCCTCTCTAGAAAATTCATCCATGTGGAACCTCTCTTTGCCTGAAGATGCTAGAGTGAAGCATCTAACTTTATGCTATAAAAATCTAAATGACAACACGAGGCAGGAGGACATGCACTGGATTTAGTTTCAGGAAATATCTGGGTTTGAAGTTCATCTCTAGAACTACATTTGTAAGTGACAAAACAGACTGGGATCTCAGTTGCCACATCTATAAGTGGGGACAATAATAACTGTAGTAGCTAACTCAAGGGATTCAACTAATGAAATACAGCATATACAATGCTTTACAAATATTCGTGCTCTATATGTGCCTATATTTGTTACTTTACATGTAAGTTAAGTGGTACAGTAGATAGAGTATTGGCTGGTTCTGCAGGAAAGGTGTATGGGGAAATGTTTAAAAACCAGCTTTCATTTTTTTGTGAAAAAAATTATTTCCCCCAATTACATATAAGAGCAATTTTTAACATTATTAAAAACAATTTTTTAAATTCCAAATTCTCTCCCTCCCTCCCTCCCTTTTCTTCTCCTTGAAATGGTAAGCAATTTGATATCGGTTATACATGGATAATCACATAAAACATATTTTCATGTTAGTCATTTTGTGGAAGAAAACTCAAAAAAGAAAGAAGAGAGGGGCTCACTTTACCCCCACTGCCCAGCCCTTACCATTCTTCTGCCTTAGAACCAATGCATAATATTGATTTCAAGATGGAAGGTAAGGGTTAAAAAAAAAAAGAAAAAATTTAAAAATAAACAAAAGGAAACAAATGATGGGGAATTGAACACAGCAATTAGGAGATTTAAATTCCATCTAGCTTTATTGCTCCATTTTCTTTTTTTCCACAAAATAGTATGTGTGTGTGTGGGAAGAACGGAGGAGAGAGAGAGAGAGAGAGAGAGAGAGAGAGAGAGAGAGAGAGAGAGAGAGAGAGAATTTCCTCCTTCTCCTTCCCTTTCATTTGAACAATATTCTCTCTTATTTGTGTCACAATAGGAACCCTGCCTCTGGCATCATACTTCCTGGGTTCAAATCCTACCTCTAAAACTTACTCTCTACATGGTCTTGGCTAGTTTCCTTCTCTATAAAATGAGAGGGATTGTAACAGATGATCTCTGAAATGTCCTTTTTTACACTAGATATCTGGTCCTATTTATGAACTTCTGATTCCTCATATAGGAGACCCATCATCCCATTTTTGTAGTTATTTATTGGCTTTGGTATATGTTTATGTAAAATGGTCCCTATGATAGAGAACTGAGCATTTAAAAAATAAAATGACTAAAATTAAAAATTATGGGGCTGTCAATATCATTGATTGGTGATTTTTTTTCTCCTGGTTCTGCTCACTTCACTTGGCATCAGTTTGTGTAAGTCTTTCCATGTTAAAATCCAGCTTTCTGAACTGGAACAACCTCCAGGAATTGATGCAGAGCGAAAGGAGCAGAACCAGGAGAACATTGTACACAGAGACTGATACACTGTGGTACAATCGAATGTAATGGACTTCTCTACTAGCAGCAATGCAGTGATCCAGGACAATCCAGAGGAACTTATGAGAAAGAATGCTATCCACATCCAGAGAAAGGACTGTGGGAGTAGAAACACAGAAGAAAAAACAATTGCTTCAATACATGGGTCCAGGGGATATGGTTGGGGATGTAGACTCTAAATGAACATCCTAATGCAAACACCAACAACATGGAAATAGGTTTTGATCAAGGACACATGTAATACCCAATGAAATTGCTTGTTGAATGCGGGAAGGGGAGGGGAGGGGAGGGAGGGAAATAATATAATTCTTGTAACCAAGGAATAAAGTTCTAAATTGACTAAATAAATTAACTTAAATTTTAAAAAAATAGAAAAATTAAAAAAAAATCTTTTGCAAACTTTAAAGCACTAAAAAATAAGATAAAATCCAGCTTTCTGTAGGAAAAAAAAAACATGTAGGCAAGGAAAAGGAAAAAAACCACAATAATTAAATGTTGAAATGACCTGAAACAAGAAGCAATTTGTATTCAGGCTACTCCCATGTGAATACACAGCTCTTTCAGATTTTTGTAAATGAGTGCTAGATTTTGCTTCAGAGAACATTTTTGTATATTGTGCTCCCTAAGTACTTGCCAGGAGGTTCAGAGGGCTGAACACATCTAACATTCATCATGTTTACTATTTAAAACATTTTTTCTAGCATATCCTTTGAAATAAGCACTGGGGTTCAATATTTGTCAGTCTTTTATGTTTCAGAAGCGAAGTAATTGGAGTCAGACTTGGGTTTAAAAGTCCCAGCCCTGGGGGCAGCTGGGTAGCTCAGTGTATTGAGAGTCAGGCCTAGAGATGGGAGGTCCTAGGTTCAAATCTGACTTCAGACACTTCCCAGCCTTGTGACCCTGGACAAGTCACTTAATTCCCATTGCCTAGCCCTTACCACTCTTCTGCCTTGGAGTCAATACAGCCACAGTATTGACTCCAAGATGAAAGGTAAGGGTTTTATTAAAAAAAAAAAAGTCCCAGCCCTATCACTTCAGTTCAAAATACTTATTAATATTTTGTAGCAAAAACATTTATTATAAAAATGTAATAAATATTTGTGAGCAGATCACTAGGTGACCTAGGATATAGTAGGTCTTGAGGATGCAAAGTCAAAAGTGAAACAGGCTTGTACTCTCTTTGGGATACATACATCCACTAAGAGTTCTCAAATTTATTTTTTGTTTATGGCACAGTTTCAATTAATCAATATAATTTTATTAAGTATCTGCTATGTGCCAGGCACTCTGTTATGTAATTAGGCTACAAAAAGAGGCAAAAAATACTCTCAGCCCTCAAGAAGCTTATGGTATAATGGGGGAAACAATATGCAAACAATATATACAAAGCAAGCTATATATAGAATAAATCGGCTATAATCAACAGAGGGAAGGCACTAGAATTAAGATGAATTGGGGAAAGCTTCCTGTAGAAAGTAGGATTTTAGTTGAGACTTAAAGGGAGTCAGGGAGGTCTGTAATCAGAGCAGAGGAAAGAAAATATTCCAGGCATTGAGGGTGACAAGAGAGAAATGGCCAAAGCCAAGAGATGATGGAGTGTCTTGCCTTAAAGAAAGAAATCACAGCACACAAAGGAAAAATTGAGATATTCTTCACAGTTAACACAGTATAGTTCCAGGCAATTCAAGGCCCACCCAGATAGTTTTGGTATGCTACTTTTTTTTTTTAAATCCTTGCCTTCTGCCTTAGAATGAATACTAAGTTTTGGTTCCAAGGCAGTAGAACAGTATGGCTTAGGTAACTGGGGTTAAGTGACTTGCCCAGGGTCACACAACTAGAAAGTGTCTAAAGTTGGATTTGAACCTAGAACCTCCCATCTTCAGACCTGGCTTTCTATCCATTGAGTCACCTAGGCATCCCTACACTACCTTTTGATGACCACTGATTTAAGGAGGAAAAGAGCACTGGCAACTGCAGGGATCAGAAAAAGTTTCATGGAAGAGATGGAACCTAAGTCTAAACCTTGAAAGAAGATAGGGTTTCTGTAAAACAAAATTGAAGAAGGCAAATATTACATATATAGGAGATGATGCTTGAAGGTAGAAAAATTTGAGGCAGATGCAGGTGGTACAGTAGATAGAGTACTGGGTCTGGGGTTAGGAAGGAGTGACTAAATTTCGCCTCAAATATTTATTAGCTGTGTTATCCTAGTCAAATCATTTAACCTTTGTCTTCCTCAGCTTCCTCAAATGTAAAATGAGGATAATAATAATAGCACCATTTCCCCAGAGTTGGTTGAGAATCAAATGAGATAATATTTGTAAAGCACCTAGTGTGGGGAAAATAGTAGGTACAATATAAATGTTATGATAATGAAGAATATTGACGTTCAGAGTTTTTTCATTTATAAATTTTCAGTTTTCATTTCATTCATTCATTTTCATTTCATTTATTTTTTCACTTAATTTAATTTAATTTTCCATTTTATTTATTTTTCATTACAACAGAGAAGGGTGGCTAGATGGTTCAGTGGATTGAGTGCAGGGCATGGAGTAAGGAAAACTCTTCTTCCTGAGTTCAAATGTGGCCTCAGCTACTTCCTGGTTAAATAACTTAATCCCAGTTGCCTAACTCTTACTGCTCTTCTGCCTTGAAACCAATTCTTAGTTTCACTTCTAAGACAGAAGATAAAGGTTAAAAAAAAAGATGACAATATATAGAGATGACAATTGTTCATTGCCAAATGAGTGATACAGGTTCTAAGTGCCACCGTTCTTAGGTAAGAGAGACTGTGCCTTTGGCTTTGGAAAAGGCTTTGCTGAAGATCTGGAATTGGACCTCGGCCTTCAGGAGGATCCTAGAAATAACAGGAATTGCACGTCATAGAGTGGTCGTGGGAATGGACCCAGAGAGGCCATCTTCTGGGGTGGGAACTACCTGGGCAGCTTCGAAGGCCACGTGTGCCTCACTGCTTTTTTAACTTGAGATAATAAAGCAATCCTTTTATTGGCCACTGAGAAAGAAAAGCAGCTGATCCTGACCTTTAAAAGATCCACCCTCTGTCCTTCTCTTTCTTCCTGTTGGCACCGCAGAACTCTTCAAACCTCTTCCTGGTGGTAGAAATAGCCAACTGCTGAAATGACGCAGACTTCCCCAGGCGTGTGCTAGCTTAGGGGTGCTTGAGAATTAATTTCAGAGCCTTTGCTGCTGTTTTGAGATGGACACTGCAGTCTTCCAGAAAACCTTCCAAGTTCAAGAGGTTGAAAGCTGCCGGGTCTTTAGTGGATGGCATTTATACTTCAGGAAGAGCCCCTCATCACAGCAGAATGCTCCCTAGAAAAGATAACTTGCAGGAGTGGGACCTAGTTATTTATGTGTTTTCTTCCCCATTACAACATATCTTACTTGAGAAGGGACAGATTTTGCCTTTCTTTACATCCTTAAGGGCTTGGCATTAAGTGCTTAATAAACGTTTGTTGATTGTCTATTAATCCTTTGTAATGGTCATGCTCTGGCCCCACTCTCTCTGGACCAGGTTGCTACATCTCCCCCTCAGGATTCTCCAGGACCCACAGGACTTGAAGTGCCTCTTTTCTATACAGTGTCTCAAATTCCCTCGGGCTCTTCCCTCTATTTTTTGTGGTCACTAACTGGCACCCAGTTCCTTTTAAGTATTTAACATTGATTGGCTTTTACAAAGTGCCATTTATTTCAAATATAAGGCAAGAAAAAATATACAAACATTTCCTCCAACACCATGGGGCATAACTCTCCCTACAGCACCACAGCCTCTGAGGAAGGAGGTACAGAATTTAGCTCAGTTTCCACATAGCCTTGGTCCTACTAAGTTTATTGTTCAGATGTGGTATGACTACAAGGAGAACCAACCTGCATCTCAGCAATTTCTGAGCATGAGTCCCCAAAGTCATTCCCAAAGGCTGTTCCTTTCTCCTTGGGGCACTGACACTGACTGCAAACTTAAGTCTGAAAGGATGTGCTCACATGATAGGGGATGCTACTCATTTCATTGTTTGTTAAGGTTACTCAAGGGCTTTGTGGCAAAGATGCCATAGCTGAAGGCAAAAGGTCTTTCTGAATGGCTTTGCAGCCAATCCAAGAGCCTCCTCTTCAACACATGTTTAGCCAACTAGAAGCATTTACAGGATGCCCATAAGTTTTTCTTTATTTTATTCCAGGAATAAATTTACACATTTTCCAAGGTTACGTGATTCACGTTGTCTCCCTCCCTCTATCTTTCCTTCTCCCAGAGCTGACAAGCAATTCCACTGGGTTATTATACCTGTATTATCACTAAAAACCTATTTCCATATTCATTTTTGTAAGAAAGTAATCTTATAAAACCCAAACCCCATATCACATACCCAAATAAACAAGTGATAAATCATATGTTTTCTTCTGCATTTCTACTCCAACAGTTCTTTCTCTGGAAGTAGATAGCATTCTTTTTCATAAGTTCCTCAGAATTGTCCTGGATCATTAGTAGCAAAGTCTATTACATTTGATCACCCCACAAGGTTTCATTTACTGTGTATAATGTTCTCCTGGTTCTGCTTATTTCACTCCACATCAGTTCTTATTGGTCTTTCCAGCTCTTTCTGAAATCATCCTGTTCATCATTCCTTATAGCACAATAGTATTCTATCACCATCATATACCACAATTTGTTCAGCCTTTCCCTAATCAAGGGACATCCTTTTAGTTTCCAATTTTTTGCCACCACAAAAAATGCAGCTATATTTTTTACAAACAGGCCCATTCCCATTTTTATTCTAGTCTTTCTGAGGCACGTCTTTTATGTCATTACAATTCTCAAAGGGCAATGAAAAGACTCATGGAAAATGTGATTAGGCTGCAACATATTACCTAGGAGAATTTCTGTAGGATGCCATCAGAAAGAAGAGAGATAAGAATGGAAAAAGAGATGAGCTGAGTATTATGTTATAATGATCAACCTTGACTCCAGATAAGAGATGAGGAAATGCATGTCCCTATTTTTGTTGGGAATGTTGTATCTGCTGTTGGGTGTGAGGAGTAATAGGCTGCTTTTGATTAATGTTTATTTTATAGAATTTGTATTTTTAAAATTGGTATTTTTTCATAACTATTGTTGTTTACTTGTTTTTCACTAGTACCTGACTTTTCATGGTCCCATCTGGGGTTTTCTTGATAAAGATATCCAAGTGGTTTGCCCCAGGTTAAGAACTTTTGCAAGTTTGAAGGCAGTTTCAAAAAGAGATCCTCCAAAGTGGTTTCCTTCTCCAGCTCATTTCACTGTTGAAGTAACTGAGGCAAATAGGGTTAAATGACTTGTCTAGGGTCACATACCTGGTAAGTGTCTGAGGTCACATTTGAACTAAGGAAGATGAGTCCTTTTGACTTTAGGCCTGGTGCTCTATCCACCACACCAGCTGGCTGCCCCCTAGTTCTTTATTACCAGTGAAGGCTCATTGGGTGAAAGAAGGAGAATAATGTGGAAAAGACTATAACATAAAAATTTTAAAAGCAATTAAATGCTTTTTAAAAATTTAAGTGCTAGGGGGAGTAAGGATGAGGGTTCAGTCATGTCGTGAAAGCAAGGGTTAACTGTGTCCAACACTGGGATCTATGAGAAGTTATGGGTTCTGGAAGAAGGTGGGTTCTGAACATGTTGGGCTGCAAACATATATTCAGAACCTTTCTTCAGAACCCTTGTTTTCTCATGGATACCAGTGTTGGACACTGACCGTTTGTTGCACAGAATAAGAAAGGCATGAAATTTGTTATAATAGTTTTATTTTTCTTTTAAGATGGGGAGGGGGGGAAGGCTAGGAAGGGTGAAAAAATAAACTCTCATAAAGTGAAAATTAAGACAAGACACAGATTGTTCTGCATCTGTACCATAGTGCAAGTATCTACAACAAGATCACCACTCCATTGAGATATTGAAGTATTGTGAAAACAGTACCATTTTAAGTCCTGTAGGTGAAACCAAGAGGTATAAAATACTGTCCTTACAATTGATCGTGAAGCTTATAATTAAGTTAGCATCTAGACTTTCACCTCTTAATAAGTCAGTTTCAGAGGTGGTGAGGTATTTTGGGGTTAGAGGAGTAAAAAGAGGGGTTAGTGAATTAATCCCAAACCCTGGAGTCTATGGTAATTTTGGATAAATCTGGTGAGATCTGAGTCCTAAGCCTAGCTCTGCTGCTAACAGCATCACCTCAGGTTAAATCCCATCATCTTTGTGTGCCTCCGTTATCACATTAAGCTAATAAGAACAACCCTTACTAGTTCTTTGGGTTGTTGTGAGGATCAAATGAAATGATGTGTCGATATTTGTGAAACATTACTATTGACAGTTTATGGTTATTTTTAAGAAGTTGCCCATGGTTGTAGGCATTAGTTCATTTCCTCTGCAAAAATCTAGTTTTAGGAGCTGCTAGTGTATTGTGGCTTTCAGAGAAAAGAAATGTATATCTCTACTTTCCTTAGAGAGGCAGGAACTATGGGTGTGGTCATGTCATGTCAGACAAGGTCACTATTCAATTGGTTTTGCTTAACTGCTTTCCTTCTTATTTTGTGAGAAGAAAAAGGTTATTGCATTGAGGAATCCTGGTGGGTGGAAATATAGATCTGGAAATGACTCATGTAAAAAACAAAAGGCATCAATAAAACTTTTTTAAAGTTAACATAAAAAAGGTTTGGGCTGGACTGCTCTTGTGTTTGCATCTTATTTTCCTACTTCCAGTTCTTGCCTGTACTCTCTAAACATATCATATACTCAGCAAGAAAAAGGAAAGTGACCAGTCTGAAATTCATTTTTGATTAAGCAGGCTATTTCTACCAAATTGGGAAGGCCACCTACTCTGTGTGTGTGTGTGTGTGTGTGTGTGTGTGTGTGTGTATGTTCAAAGTGCCATCCCACTAAAATGAAATTAAATGATAGACTACATAATTTCATGAAAAGAACACACTGGGGAGGAAGCCTGAGATCTAGGGTCTCCTATTCCACCAATCAGCTATAGGACTTTGCTAGTCAATCTCAGAAATTGGGTTTAAAACAGTTCTTAATCTTTTGTGTCTCATAGACCTCTTTGACCGTCTGTTGGCAGTATCAAAGTAATGTTTTTAAACAATGAGAGGAAATACTATAAGTAAGGGGATAGCTAAAATAAAGATGGAATGTTTTCCCCCTCTAAGTTCATGACCCTCTGAAATCTGTGTCCAGACCTCAGGTTAAGAACCTTTGCAAGTTTGAAGGTGGTTCAAAAAGAGATTCTCTACATATATCTTTGGATCCAGTCTCCCTGAGTGACTACTTTGTTTTTTTTTTTATTTTTTACAATTTTATTTATTTTTAAATATTTCCCCATGGTTACATGATTGATATGGTCTCCCTCCCCTCTTCCCTTCCTAATCCCAGAGCTGACAAGCAATTTTATTGGGTTATATACATATTATCACTCAATACCTATTTCCTTTTATTCATTTTTGTAATAGATAATCTTTTAAAACCTAAGCCCCAAATCACATACCCATATAAAAAAGTGATAAATCATAGGTTTCTACTCTCATGGTTCTTTCTCAATGTGGAAAGAATTCTTTGTGAAAAGCATTCTTTCTTATAAATCCCTTGGCATTATCCTGGATCATCGTATTGCTACTAGTAGCAGAGTCTATTACATTTGATTGTTCCACAATGTTTCCATTTCTGTGTTCAATGTTCTCTGATTCTGCTCACTTCACTCCACAATCAGTCCATGAGTCTTTCCAGTTCATATAGAAATCAAACAGTTATCATTCTTTATAGCACAATAGTATTCCATCACCATTATATGCCACAGTTTGTTTAGCCATTCCCCAATTGACGGACACCCCATCATTTTATAATTTTTTGCTACCACAAAAAGGGTGGCTATGAATACTTTCATACAATCATTTTTTATTATCTCTTTGGGATACAAACCTATTAGTGCTATGGCTGGATCAAAGGGCAGGCATTCTTTTAAAGCCTTTTGGGCATAATTCCAAATTGCCTTCCAGAATGGTTGGATCAATTCACAACTCCACCAGCAGTGCATGAGTGTCCCTGGGTGACTACTTTGAAAGACAAAACAGGTTTGATGAGCCACATGGTACAATGACTGCCATGTTGGATAGGGAGTTGAGGAGACCTAGTTTCAAATCCTGCTTGTAAAACTTATTAGCCCTGTGATTCTGGAAAAGTCATTTAATTTCTTAGAGTCTCAATTTCTTCTTCTTTAAAAATATGAATACTACCACCTTCATCCCTTATATACCCATTTCAGAGAAAGATTATGCGGCTTCTATGAGACAGCATATATAAACACTCTGTGATCCTTAATCTGTTATATAAATATCAGTTGTCAATACTACTATTTCTGGGGTGTTTATTCTAGAAAATCATCAGTTTTTACTTTTACAGTCACACCCAGGCTGCTAGTTCTGAAAATAAGCATCAATCTATTGTATGTCCAGGAGAAAGTAGTCAGCCTGAGGAAGAGGAAAAGAAATGAATACAATACATATCAAATCAAATTAAGCATATGGCTTATAAAACTTGTATTTCATCAAGCTGCTGATTCTGGTAATTGGATGATCCATCCCTCTTGCCCCGGTAAGCATGGAAAGGGTTGGGTAAATGTCTTATGGGCTAGTCAAAACAAAACAAGTGGTCACTAAGTAGCTCAGTGGATTCAGAGCCACGCTTAGAAGGGAGGTCCTGGGTTCAAATGTGACTTCAGACACTTCCTAGCAATATGACCCTGTGCAAATCATTCAACCCCTATTTCTAGCCCTTAGCACTCTTCCACCTTGGAACCATTACACAGAATTGATTCCAAGATAGAAGGTAAGGGTTTTTAAACAAGACTATCACTTAAGGTGATTTAAAATGAGAACTGTTTGGAATGATCATTCCCTTTCCCCTAAAGTCACTTAGGGCACAGAAAATACAGATCAGTCTTTGCTTTCATTTCTTCTGAAGGAAGGATTTTGGAGGGATTTTGTGCTCTCAGTAGGTGGTCTATAAGTTGTGGATAGGAACTGAGAACTTGTCCAGAGAAGATTTAAGAGCCTCTGAAGAAAAAAATGGCAGAAGAGGAAATACTATACTCCAAAATCATGAAATCAGAGACTATCTATATACCATCTACTCCTTTGGCAGTCAGGTAAAGC
This sequence comes from Monodelphis domestica, assembly GCF_027887165.1. NCBI lineage: Eukaryota > Metazoa > Chordata > Mammalia > Didelphimorphia > Didelphidae > Monodelphis > Monodelphis domestica. The sequence goes on from NC_077227.1 coordinate 153,452,385, forward strand.
CTATGCACTCCTTTGGGATGCTAGATGGCTTAGTGGATAGACTGTTGGGCCTGGAGTCCAGGAGACTTGGTTGAAATCCAGTCTCAGGCAATTACTAGCTCTCTGACCCTGGGCAAGTTACTTAACCTCTGTTTGCTTTAAATCACTAGAGAAAAAAATGGCAAACCACTCTAATAACTTTGCCAAGAAAACCCCACGGACAGTGTGGGTTATGATGAGTCAGGCATGACTGAGCAACAACAATTGTTCTCAACAATTTTCTCAATAATATTTTAAAATAACTGAAAGAATTGTTAAATTTCAGTTAGTGAAAAATAAAGATAGTATTATTTTCCCATTCTAGTTTATAGATCCCCTGAAATTATCCCTGGATACCCAGGTGGTCTGTGGACCTCTGGTTAAAAAACCTCTGATCTAAAAGAAAATTCCTCAATATACCTATCAAAAAACTTCGTGAATCTAGATGAATCACAGAGAGATGGATGAATGGATGGATGAATGAATGAATAACAATTCTAATGGTTCAGCAGAGCTTTAACACACACACAAACATACATATGATAATACCTGGTGAAGATCTCTCTTTCTCTGACTCACTTTAGCTTTCACCACAATTGATCTTACCTTTCAACTCCTAAGACAGGCAAAACTTGCCCCGAAAAATTCCTCTTCGAAGAAGATATACCCTGGACTATAATTTGGAATGTATTACCATTAGATATGAGAGCCAGTGGTATAGTGGAAAGATTTAATTTGGGCCAGGACCCAGGTTCAAACCTTATCTCTGCCACTTATTATGTTACCTTGAACAAGTCTCCTTTCTTCTCTGGTTTTGGTTTCCTTATCTGCAAAATGAAGATGGATTGGACTATGTGACATTTAAGGGTCCCAATTGGAGCAGCTAGATGGCATAGTGGACAGAGTGCTAGGCTAGGTGTCAGAAAGATTCATCTTCATGAGTTCAAATCTAACCTCAGACATGAACATGACTGAAAAATGGCTGCATAACAATAAGCAGTTTCAACCCTATGAAAGATCCTACACTGTCATACCTGACAAGGAGATTGTTAGGGCTTCTTCCTTCTTGATCTGGTCTTCCAGGACTTCTCCTCTCATACAACTCTCTTGCATTCAAAGAAACACTGATTCTTTTAAGGAGGAGACAAGGAGATGGGCAGATGAGAAGTACACTGGATAGTGCACCTGACCTGAAGTCAGGAAGACTTACCTTGTGTGACCTCGGGCAAATAACTACAACTTTGTTTGCCTCTTATTTACGATCTATAAAGTGAGTGAAGAGAATAGCAAACTTGATAATATCATTGTCAAGAAGACTCCAAATGGAGTTCACAAAGAATTAGATGCAACTGAAAAAAATGATGATCATACAATTATTAATTTTAATCATTACAATATTGTTATTACTGTGTACAATGTCTTCCTGGTTCTGTCACTTCACTTTGCATCTGTTCATGAAAATCTTTCCAAATTTTTTTGAAATTATCTGATATTGTCCAGCTTATCATTTCTTATAGCACAATATGTCACAACCTTATCTGGCCATTTCCCAATTAACAGACATCCCCTCAATTTCTAATCCTTTGCCACCACAAAAAGAATTGCTATGAATAATTTTTTTATAAATATGCTCCCATGCCTTTTTTACACTCTCTGGGATACAGACATAGAGTAATCTACCTGGAGTTTTGACAAGATGGGAAGATAGGAAAAGAGATTATAGCTTCTAATCTGTCTTTGATTAACCAGAATAGAACTAGTTGGAAAAGACAGGCTTATACCATCAAAATTCATACAAAACTGAGTTGTGTCAGAAATTCAATTTGATAACTTACAACAAAAACGATAGTTGTCAAGCAAACTAAATTTGTATACCTCTTCTCTTCCTCGTAGGGAATGATGCTGGGAAGCCAAGTTATGTTGGGAATGTTCCTCAGACCTCACAAAGCATTTTTCATTTATAACTCTCTAATACATTCATAATTTATTCATTTATTCAAAAAACCTTAATGACTAATTTATGTGTAAGAAAGTTAATTCTGTCAGTAGTGTGAACAATGTTGTTCTTCTTAGAAGAACATTTATACTGTATGTGTCTCAGATTTACATAGTTATTTACATATTGTTTCCCCCATTAGAATGGCAGTTCCTTGAGAGTAGGGAACATTTTGGGGGGAGGATTGGGAAGGGTGTCCTCGGTGTTTAGCATAGTGCCCAGCGAGCACATAGTAATGTTTAATAAATACTTGCTTACTGACTGATTGAGAATAGTATGGATTGAGAGAGCAGAGATATGATTTTTCATGTAATATTATGCTTTATTAAGCAATTGGTGTTTTATCTCTTTATAAGACTATTAAGTTCTGTGAGGATAGAGACTATCTTATATAACCTTTGTATTGCTCCCAGCATGCAAGTACAGTGGCTTCAGGACTAGATTTGGCACCAGAAGGTCTGGGTTCAAATTCTGATGCTGTCATTATCTATATGATCTTAGGTAACTTCTGTGCCTCTGTTCCCTCATCTATAACATGATAGGGTTATAATAAATGACCTCTATGGACAAATCCAGTTCTAAATCTATGATCCTGAGACACTTGACATTTTGATGTAGGGTTGGCACTAGGAATAGTAACCAATGCACCCAACTTCCTATACCTTCTTCATCAATGACTATATTATCTGCTCATACATTGATATTTGAATAATGATTCTAAGGCACTAAATAAACTTCAGTTATCAAGCAAAGAATCATACAGTCAAGATCTCATTGAATGAGACTTTAGAGTTCAAGCAGTTTGACTCTTATTTTTGTTGTTGTTGAGTCACAAACCTGTGACTCCATTTGGGGTTTTCTTAATAAAGATTCTGGAGAGGTTGGCCACTTCCTTCCCAGCTCATTTTACTGATAAGAACCTGGGGCAGTTAAGTGACTTGCCCAGAGTCACACAGCTAGTAAGTGATTGAGGCCAGAAATAAACTCAGAATTTGTCTTCTTGACAACAGCCCTGGAATTTTATTTATTGTGACACCTAGTTGCCTACATATTTATTTTACAAAAATGGTAACTGATTTTCAGAAAGGATGACTTGCTTAAGGTCACATATTGAATGCCCAGGACTAAAATCAAGGAAAGTAGACTCATATTTCTGAAAGATTTTTTTTAAAACAAAGATTTAAAAAAGTGGATTTGTTTTTGAGACCCACAATAAACTAAAACTTTGTACCCCTTCCCAATCAATTTCTCCATATATCACTGTTAAAGCTCCTTATAAATATAAGCTATTATTATGATTGCAAACCCAGTTAATCAACATTTTGCTATGCATACAATAATGTGAGCTAACAGCAAATAAAGTGATTTCCTAAATAGAGAAGATTCATTTATAATTAACATACTACTTGCTAATATAGGAACAGATGCTGCTAAGGTCCTAGAAAAGAGTTGATTCTCTTAAATTGGCTAAGTACTCCTTCTGCAGTTTTGTTTACGCTCTCAGTTTCCTTACCACATTCTTTTTTCAGTTGATGCAAAAGCAAACTTCAGGCTAGTCCATACCCAACTTATGGAATTCTGAATTGGTGGAATACAAATCAATGAATCTTCACCATTGAATAAATCAGGGAGCTAGTTCTGCCCTCTAATGGTCAGAGGCAGTAACCACTAGTCAATTGGAGCATAGAGTCAACAGATCCAGGTATGAAAACCCTGTTAAAGCTGGGGATGACCTTTAGAAGTCTTCTAGTCCAACAGTCTTATTTTACTTGCTTGAGGTCAGGGAACTGGATATGGCCTAGAACTTCTATTTCCTGACTGCTAGTCTAGTGCTTATTCCAGTGAATTCCCAACACTGTTAATACTCTAGAAAAGATTAGGTTGAACAGATTGGAAAACCTCTTAAATCTAACCGAGATCAACATAGAAGTGGGTAAATGCTTCTAGAAAATGTAAATTTCCTTCGAGAAAGCTTTATTTTAAGCAAATTGTAAAATATTCTCCATTTTAAACTTCAAAGTCTCAGCTGTTTGGTTCTAAAGGCAGATGTTTTGATGTTTTTTATGTCTTTTCTTGCTATTGTTCTTTAGGTGACAATGGCATTAAAATGCATTTTTTTTCTGCTGACTATTTACAGTTTCAACTAGCCTCATTAGAGTTTTCTTGATGACTTAATTGCAACACATGTTTGCAATTATCCCTCTGATTCCATAAATACATTGATTATTAGTGTTGATGGCTTTACAAATTATAATCACTACATGCTAATTTCCCTTCTCCTTTTCCTCTAAAAGGTGTAGTGGGCTGAGCCTGACTAATCCAGGTGCCTTGATAGTTTAGGGTCTATAGTGGAGAAATGAGATGCCAGTGTTCTTAATGGGTTTGGTTTTTTTGTGTGAGTCATGAACCCTTTGACTATCTGGTGAAGCCTATGATCCCCTTTTCAGAATAATATTTTTAAATGTTTAAAATAAAATACTCAAGAAAATAAAGGAAGTTAATTATATTGAAATATAGGAATCAAAGTATCTTTAAAAAAATTATGGACCCCAGTTCCACTAGTGGTTCATTTAATAATTAAGGGAAGGAGGTTTACTTAGCCATATCAATGAAAGAATATTCAAGAAAGATATAACACTTAGTCCAAGTAGATGCTTCCTCTTTGTCTCCACATGGAAATGTAGCCAGTCAGCAGGGCAGGATGTGGTGATTCCTGAGACCTTGGGACATCTGCCAAGTCAAAAGGGCTTCGACTCCAAGTAGGAAGGCCATTTTAATGCCGCAGGTGAACCGGAAGCCACAGGAAGTTACCCTCTGAGGGCACCGGATGGCTAAGTCAACATCTAGGCAGGCAATTTGAGTCTTAGCCTCTTGTGTCAATCAAGTCCTGGAGAAAGAATTAGCTTAAGTTTGTGGACCTGGGGCTTACCTATTACAAAGAATAAACTTACATCTCTCTGAATGCTTGTAGGTTCATAGGATTTAAAGGGAAAATCCTTAGAGATTTCATAGATGAAATCAAGGCTCAGAGAAAGAAGTTAATTCACTTGTTCTATGTCACAGCAGTCTGGGGATTCAAACTTAATTTCTCTGACACCTAAACCTGAGCTCATTTAGTTATACCATGCTTCCTCTATAAGTAAAAAATAGTTTTACCTCTCTATTTCTGAAACGCGGAGCTTCCCTCTGACACAGACAAAAGACCCGTGGTTTGTGTGCCTCTGATAGGGGAGGGTTAGAATAGCTTACTTGTGGAGTATTATCTGTTAAAATCACCAGGTGGCCTTCCAAGTTTGAATTATTTCAGGGCACTCCCACCACATACACAGAGGCAGCTCCAAGACTCCAGTCTTGAGCAATTTACTCTCAATCATTTGAGTATTTTTAGAAAATAATCCTGTAGTCGCTTTTGTGGATTTCTGCCTAGGATTTTTATTTAAGGGTGTGATTTAATACCACTATGATTCATAACTAGTTTGGCCCAATTTTAATCTCTTTCCTTACTTTGCAAAAGGATCTTTCATTTACATGTAGGCCAAGTAAATTTTTTTACTATGGGAGAAAGGAAATTAATAGGATCAGTTTTAAAATTCCCAGGGTAGCTGGTTAGTCTGAAATCTCAACTTCACCCACCCCGTCTTCTGGATGTTTCCCAGGCCTGTATTAAAAGGGGGACTCCTACTCTCAAGCAGCTGGATTACTGTCTTCTTTGTTTACCATATTAGTCTTTCACCATCTGAGTAGATTATAACAACTGTCATTTGTTGCATTCATGAGCTCTTCAGTGACTTTTAGTTGGCAGCTACATTAATCTCCCCCATAATATCTCCCAGGCTGGTCATTGTAAGGCCAGTGGTCAGGTACTGTTTCAGCATCTCCTCTAGAGTATTTTTCAGGCTAGCCTGGCATTGTCTAGTTTCTTCTCTGAAAAGTAAAATAACTCACTTTTCAAATGTGCCACTCATTGAATGAACTCTCTAAGCAGGACTGGCTGGAGCACTGCTCTAACCAGGGATTGCTAAATATTCAATGTAAGCATTTATACTTCAGACATTGACAAGAGGGATAGCAGAAGGAAATCAGAAGAACAGGGAAATTATTACTTATCAAATTTATGGATAGGAGAAGAATTTGTGAATAAACAAGAACTAGAAAGCATTGTGAGATGTAAAATGGATAAATCTAAATATATTAAATTGAAAAAGTTTTCTACAAATAAAATTAATGTAGCCAAGATTAGAAGGAAACTACTAGGGGATAGCTAGGTGACCCAGTAGTGACCCAGTAGAAAGAGAGCCAGACCAGGATATAGGAGGTCCTGGGTTCAAATTTTACCTCAGACACTTCCTAGCCTGGGCAAGTCACTTCCTACATTGCCCAATATTTAATATAGAAACAGAAATATTTCTATTCTTCCTCTTTGGAACAAATACACAGGACCGATTATAAGATAGAAAGTAAGGGTTTTTAAAAAAGAAAGAAGGAAAGCAGTAAGTAGGGAAAAAATATTTATTTTTTTTTGGATAGAGGTCTCAGAGAGAACTTTAACAAATATATAAGAATATGAGCCATACCCCAATTGATAAATGGCCAAAAGATATGAACAGCGAGTTTTTGGATCAAGAAATCAAAACTAAATTTTAAAATGCTCTAAATTATTATTGATTAGAGAAATACAAATCAAAAGAACTCTGAAATATCTCACATTTATCAGAATGGCTAAATGATAAAAGGACAAAATGACAAATTTTGGAGGGGATGTGGAAAAATGGACACACTAATATACTGCTGGCGGAACTGTGAACTGATCCGGTTTTATAATTCTTTGAACATAATTCTAACTAAGAATTATAAAACTGTGTATGACTCAACAATACCACTATTAGGCTTATTTCCCAAGGGGATCAGAAAAATTCCAAAATATTTGTAGTAGCTTTCTTTGTGGTGACAAAGAACTGGAAATTGAAGGGATGCCTATCAATTGGAGAATGGCTAAACAAGTTGTGGTAGCTGATTGTGATGGAATGCTACTTCATGGTAAGAAATGATGAGCAAGTTAATTATGGAAAAACATGGAAAGACCTACATGAAATTATGAAGAGTGAAACAAACAGAAGAGAGCATTTTACATAGCAACAGAAATATTGTTTGAGAAATGACTTGTGTATGCCTACCTACAAAGAAAGAACAGATTAATAGAAATAAGCAAGACAGTTTTATATATACATGTAACTTTTTGCCAAATGATGCCTTTTCTAAGAGGGTAGGGGAAAAAGGGGATTAACTGGGTATTTTAATGTAACAAACAAATTAATTAAAATTTAAAAAAAGAAATTGACAATCTCAAAACAGGGCTTGATTTATTCCTTTGATTATTTGTTCTGTTGGATAAGGAAGTGTTAATAATGTAGATTAAATTTTAAAATGTGTGTGCATACATTTTTTTTTTCTGGACAGGGCAGTTAAACATTTCCCAGCACACCCCTCTAATACTTTATAAACATTACTTGAGTGTAGCAGGAGTGAAGTAAGAGGCTCAAAGAATGAAGTCATCACCAGACAGAAGCCTAGGCTACTGGAGGGGAACATCAACAACAATAACAGATATTTATATTGTGATTTAAGGTTTGCAAAGTGCTTTATACCCTTTATCTTTGTAGGAGCTTACAACACTCCTGGACCTAAGGTAAATGCTTTTATGTTAATCACCCTGGGCAATTCACCTACACACTGGGAGTATTCTCTGGCTAGTAATGATGGCAGGAAATGTAGAAAGGGAATGCCCTTCCCCCCAAATGCAGACTGAATTTGAAACATGGTGGAATCTGGGAAGTTCTGAAAATTTTTTTTAGTTTGGTCTATTTGGGGAATGGTACTTTCTGGTTAATTTGAATGTCACTAAACATGAATTATTATTTTTCACAGAATTAGAGTACAATAAATATCTTTTATGAAACTGGTATTGGGAAACATAAAATAAGGATCTTAAGAGTCTTGGGAAAGGAAGAAAAAAAAAGGAAGAGAGGGAAGAAGTTGAGTTGGACTGTCTGAAGTGGGAAAGGGGCCAAAGTGGGTCCAGACAGATAAAGAAAACCTTCTCAGGGCAGACTTTAGTAGATCCCTTCTGCCTCCTTTCCTTCTCTCTACTGCATGCAGTCAATCTAATAAGATCCAATGTGTTTTATCTGGAAAGGGGCTTTTGCCATTTCAGAAGCCCTTTTGCCCTAGATGGTGCCTCAAATTCTCAAATTCCAAAATTAGAAATGGAATGCTTAAAAGGAAAATTCAAGATGGAAGCCAGGGCAGGAATGAAACTCCACACACAAAAAGTGTATTTTATCTAAGAATGTTAACTTTAGCCCCTCAACCCACAAGTGTGAATGACTGATATCAGGGTCTTTCTTGTGTTGATAAGGCAGGACCTTATTTGGGGAAAGGTCAATTACCATAAAGGAGAAAAGGTGAGGGAAACTGGGAAGAGTAGGGGAGAAACTTTCTGAATTTCACAATTTTGCCTAAGGCTGGCTTTGTTTTCCTACAGTCCTGCCCCAACAAACTCCACAGAGGTATTTTGTCATGTATGGCCTTGCATAGCTGCTGGTCCATTAATACGTCTAATGGGAGCATGGCCACTGAAACCTGACTCAGGAGGCCCTTGCTTCCTTGTAAAGGAAATTTGTTCCCAAAGGATTTATTAATAAAGGTATCTTAGCTACCAGAAAAAAATACCCTTAATATGAGAAAGTGACTATTAAGGAAAGTACAATTCTTTCTATAGCTTTGTAGTCTTATTTTCTGTCCTAGTAACAACTCTGAGACAGAAAGGTAAGGCCTAGGCAATCAGGGTTAATTGACTTGCCCAGGGTCACACAGCTAGGAAGTCTCTGAAGCCAGATTTGAACTCAGGTCCTCCTGATTCCAAGTCTGCACTTTATCCACCCTATTACCTAGCTGTCTCTCTTTGCAAGTAGTTTTGAAGAGTCATTGTATTGGAGTTACAGGTATTAGGATATTTAACTTTAATGGAGAAGAATAAAGGCAGAGAAGTCCAGATCTAGAATTTCTTCAATATAGAAAGCTGCTTCTACACATGCACAGTCTCAAAGACATACCTAAGGCATGGAGAGATGAAATGATTTGCCCCTGGTCACTCTACTAGTATGTGACAGACGTGGGACTTAAATCCAGGTCTTCTAGAAAGATCTTTGATCTATAGTTGGAAAAGACCTCAAAGAACATTTGGTCTAACCATTAAAATTTTATTTTATTTTATTTTTTCTGATTACATGTTAAAAACAATTTTAAGATTAATTTCATTTTTTAATAATAAATGAAGTTTTTTCTCTCCCCTCCCAGAGCTAACAATTCAATCTAGATTATACATGTCTGATTGTACAAAACATATATCAATATTATTCATTTTTGTAAGTGAATAATCTTATGAAACCAAAATCCCAAAACATATACTCAAATAATCAAGGGATAAATCATGTTTTCATCTGCATTTCTTCTTCAACAGTTCTTTCTCTGGAGGTGGATAGCATTCTTTTTTCATAAATCCTCAGAATTGTTCTGGATCACTGTATTGCTGTTTGTAGTAAAGCCTATCACATTTGATCATTCCACAATATTGCTGTTTGACATTCATTTAAAAAGTTTTTAAGCTCCAAATTCTCTCCTTTCTTCCCCTTCCCTGTTCTTTAGAAGGCAAGCAATTGGAGGTACATGTTCAGTCATACAAAACATAATTCCATATTAGCCATGTTGTGAAAGAAAATATAGGCAAAAAAATCAAGAAAAATATGGGAAGTTTTTTTAAAAAATGCTTCAATCTGCATTCAAATTTTATAAATTCTTTCTCTGTATATGGATTGCATTTTTCATCATATAATTGTATAATATAGCTAAGTCATTCACAGTTGATCATTGTATAATGTTGTTACTATGTGCAATGTTGTGGTTCTACTCACTTCACTTTGCATCAATTCACATAAATCTTCCCAGTTTTTCTGAAATCAGATTTTTTTATAGCACAATAGTATTCCATCACAAACATGCCTAGTCATTCCCCAACTGATGAACATTTCCTCAACTTCTAATTCTTTGCTACCACAAAAAGAGCTACTATAAGTATTTTTGTAATATTGTAAAACATGTCCTTTTTCCTCTTTTTTTTTGTCTCTTTAGGATATAGTAGTGGTCCTGCTGGGTCAAAGAATATGCACAGTTTTACATTCTTTTGGGTACATATCCAAATTGGTCTCCAGAATGGTTGGATCAGTTCACAGCTCTACCAACTGTGTATTAGTATCCCAAATTTTCCACATACCCTCCAATATCTGCCATTTTCCTTCTTTGTTCTATTAGCCAATCTGATAGGTATAATGAGGTGGTAGCTCAGAGTTGTTTTAATATGCATTTTTCTAATCAACAATGATTTAGAACATTTTCTCATATCACTACAGATAGCTTTGATTTCATTTGCTGAAAACTACCTGTTCATATCCTTTGACCATTTATCAATTGGGGAATGACTTGTATTCTTATAAATTTAACTGTTCTCTTAGTCTAACCATTTTACATATGAGGAAACTGAGGCCCAGAGAAGTTAAGTGCCTTGTGGAGAGAACCAGAAGCAGAATGTCTTTCTTCCTCCAAGGCAGGTTCTTTATCCAATGCTACCATTTAGACTTTAATCGCGTGTGATATTTCTTTTTATCTTCTCCCTAACTTTGAAGACAGTGAAGAAAGATAGCTAGATAGCTTATCTGATGATCGAGATAGCACAAACCTGTCAAACATACTTCTTGTGCTAAAGGGTTTCACATGATAGGAAAGGCATGGGTATATTGTGAGGGATTTCTCACCTCATTATCCCTGTCCAGAAAATCTGGGAACGTTAGTATGTGATCTTAACCAGGATGTGGTCACTAGCTCTGCTTTCAAGCCTACAAGTAGTACATAAAATCTAGGGAGGAAAATGATTTATTTTACAGGCCAAAGAAATAAATAAAAATCCTAACAGAGCTCATGGAAAATATTGCTACCTGCCTAAGAGCAACTCTTCCTCAGAGACCTGGTACAGCCTCAGTCATTTACAATCATGTATTCGTGGGGGCTTCCAGCAGTTGCTGCTTTTAGTATTACCTGCAGCTTCCAGTCAGTGGTGCCCATCACTCCCCCTGGAGGGAGCTCCCTGCCAGCTTTGTTGGTCATCTTCCAGCTGATGTTTTTCAGTCATGTTGCTCCTGTGGATAGCCTCTGCCTGTAGTTTCCCACAGCTCCTGGGTGGTATGGTTAGTCCTTTGTCTGTCTAGTAGAAAAGTTTCGCTTCTGACATGGGGCCTGTCTCAGCAGGACAGAGATGGGTAGTTCAGTTTCCTTGTGTTGTCTCCACTCTGAAGCTTCCCCTTTGCTGCCAGTTCCCATGAACCTCTGGCCTCACATAAAAGTTTGCTTAAGATTCAGGGACAAAAATCTCTCATCTTCAGGCAGATCTTTGTTAGTGGCATCAAGTCATGTTAGGGTAAATCTACAGTCTGGTGATCTCTGTTCTACAGCATTCAGGTGGTGTTTTTCTCACCTGTTGGTACTTCCCATAGGCCTAAACCCTTAGCAAAATAAACCACTTCCTACAAAATCTCTCTTGGGCCCTATAAGTCTCTCTGAGGCATAGGTTCTTAACATGAGGTCCATGAAATCCAGAGGGGTTCTATGAACTTGGATGGGAAAAAAATTGCATCTTTATTTATATTCACTCTCCTGTAATGGAAGCTTAATATTGCCTTAAATTATGAGGGTTTAAACATTATTCTGAGAGGCTTTTCCAGACCACTAAAGGGCTCCATACACACAAAAATGTAAGAATCCCTGCCCTAGGACCAAATGGCATTTTTTAATACATAAAAACTCAGGTTTCCTAACAGTCTAAGGATGAGCCTCAGACTGTAAAATGGACTAAGGAGTTAAAATTTGTTTGAGTCCAGTTAGGTTACAGATAGAAAATGAATTATGATATACTAAACTATTCCTGGGGAACTACAGCTTGAAAGAATGGTTTCTAAGTTGTATAAGATAAATTTCTAAGTTGATTCAATATCCAATTCAAGTCCACAAACATTACTAAGTATCCGTTTATGTGCCAGGCACTGTGCTATGTGCTAGAGATAAAAAAAAAGGAAAAAAATAGTCTTTGTCTTCAAGGAGTTTATAATTTAATGGGGGTAAACAAGCAAACAAATACAAATCAAGCTATAAATAAAACAATTAGGAAATAATAAAAAAAGGAAAGCCCTGGAAATAAGAGGGTTGGGCAAGACTTCCTCTAAATGGTGGGATTTTAAATGGAACTTAAAGGAAGTCAGGGAGATTGATAATTAGAGTAGATACTATTAAGTTTTGGGATTGGATGGTGGCTTTTGTTTTGTTTTTTTTTTTTTGGTTGTTGTTACTTTAGCTTTTAATTAGAATATTGATAAAGGTGATACATGTTGGAGGGGATATTTCAAAATTGGGACACTAATGCATTGCTGGTAGAGTTGTGAACTGATCCAACCATTCTAGAGGGCAATTTGGAACTATCTCCAAAGGGCTATAAAACAAATACCAGGTCTTTATCCCAAAGAGATTTTTTTTCAAGTTCATTTATTTAATTAATTTAGAATATTTTCCCATGGTTACATGATTCACCTTCCTTCCCTCCCCTTCTCCCACCCCCTTCCCATAGCCAATGAGCAATTCCACTGGGTTTTATGTGTATCCTTGATCAAGACCTGTTTTACATTAGGGGGATCATTTAGAGTTTACATCCCCAATCATATTCCCATCAACCCATGTGATCAAGCAGTTGTTTTTCTTCTGTGTTTCTGCTCCCACAGTTCTTTCTCAGGATGTGAATAGCGTTCTTTCTCATAAGTCCCTCAGAATTGTCCTGGATCATTGCATTGCTGCTAGTAGAGAAGTTCATTACATTCGATTGTGCCACAGTGTATCCTTTTCTGTGTACAACATTCTCCTGGTTCTGCTCCCCAAAGAGATTTTCTTAAAAAGGGGAAAGGACCTACTTGTCCAAAAAGATTTACAGCAGCCCTTTTTGTTTGTTTGGCAAAGAACTGGAAATTGAAGGGATGTTCATCAATTGGGGAATGGCTGAATAAACTGTGGCATGTTATGGAATACTATTTATTGTGATGTAAGAAATGATGAACAGGATGATTTCATAAAGAACTGGAAAGACCTACACAAGCAGATGCAGAGTAAAATAAGCAGAACCAGGAGAATATTGTGTATGGTAACAGCAATATTGTACACTGATCAACTGTCATAGACTTAGCTACTCTCAGCAATATAATGATACAGGACAATTATGAGGGACTTGGGACAAAGAATGCTATCCACCTCCAGGGACAGAATGCAGACCAAACCATATGATTTTTCACTTAAGTTTATTTGGGTTTTTATTTTGGAGTTTTGGTTTATATGATTATTCTCTTACAAAAAGGAGAAGTTTTACATGATAATACCTGTATAATCCAGATTGAATTGCTTGCCAGCTCAGGGAAGTAGAAGGGAACAGAGGGAGGGAGACAATTTGGATCATATAGCTTTGGAGAACTTGTATGAAAATTTGTTATTACACGTAATTGGTAAAATAAAACATCTTTACAAAAAAAAAATAAAAGAGAGGAGGACAGAACATAGTCCTATGATTTAATTATAATAGGGTCTTCCAGGAAAGGAAATTCCTTCTATCAATACTGATCAGCACCTTCTCTGAAACTCAATTTCAGAGTTGCCTAGAGCATTAAATGGTTATGGGACTTTTCCAGGATTATACAGCTTGTTTGTTTCAGGTCTTCCTGGCTTCATGGCCAGCTCTCTATCCATTAAAACATGCTGCTTTTAACTTACTAATATATTATTTCTGGATTTTGGTATTCTTTTTCCTTTGTAAATTCTCCCTTTCCCTACATCATCTCTCCCCACTCTACCCTAACAGCTGATAAAGAGCTGGCCTCTGAGCCAGGGAGGTCAAAGGTCAAGTCTGGCCTCTGACCCATATTGTGTCACTCTGGGTAAGTCACTTAACTTCTGAAACCTTTAGGGTCTAGAGTTTAGGCAATGCTCTAAGACTATAAGGTTGTGGAGAAGGTGCCAACCTTCATTGGTGAAGGGAGCTTCTCTTTTTAGAGAATTTCCTATCTTAATGAGATCACAACCCCAGTCCCTTTTCCTAAATAAACCATAGAAAATATTCTTTTTAGACTGCTATCCACCTCCAGAGAAAGAACTGTTAGAGTAGCAATACAGATGGAAACATATGACTTATAATTTGTTTATTTGGATATATGTTTGGGGGTTTTGGTTTTATAAGCTTATTTATTTACAAAAATGAATAATAGGGACACATGTTTTGTGTGATAATACACATATAATGCATATTGAATTGCTTGTCAGCTCCAGGAGTGGGGAGGGAAGAAGAGAGGGAGACAATATGGATCATATAAGCTCAAAAAATTATGAGAAAATTTGTTATTAAGGTAAAAAAAAATAAAAAAAACCTAAATATAGCTTTTTTGGTGCAATTAGGTAGCACAGAGGATAAAGCAGGAGGCCTGGAGTCAGGAGGGAGGATCTGGATTCAAATCTGCCTGCAGTCACTTCCTAACTGTGTGAACCTGGGCAAGTCACTTAACCTCGATTGCTGTTCTTCTATCTTGGTAAGAATTTTTTAAAATGAGAGGATATGCTTTTTGAAGTCTAAAGTATGTAGAGACAGGTATGTGAAGGAAAGAACTTGTTCATTTGGTAAAGGTTGTTACTGTAGTAAAAAGGAATAAGTATGTGTTGAGATGGAGTGCTCATTGAGCCTGGGAAAGCAAACTGGCTCAGGGACCAAGAGGGTCCAGGCTGTTCCCTAGGTTCCAAGTTCTGAAGCACTTATTCCCTATTTATTTTCCTCTTGCTGCTGCTACTGCCATAACTTCTTGCTCTAGCTGGTGTCTGCTTCTTCAACACAACCCAAACTCTATGGAATTGAGTCATGAGGGAAAATGAGCAAACAGTAAGAGGTGAAAGCCTTGGGAATAACTGTAAAAGTTCCCTGGAGTAGTTCCAATTAGAGGAGCTGGAGCAATGGCCCATGGCCAGATCCTTCACGGCACCCAAAAGGAGGCTTATATTCACAACTACAAAGTGCTTTGCTTAAGTCTAGTTAGGGGTAGAGCAGGACTTAAAGGCAATTCTTCTGATTGTTCAGTATGCCATCCCAATACACGAGGCTGATGTTCTCAGGCATACCTGGGCACTCTGGGGACCTAGGGTCTAGTTTTGAGCTACCCCCATTACTCACTGAGTAAACTTACAGATATCAGACTTGAAGAATATTAAGTCTTTGGGGCTTGAAGAGACCTAGAAGTCATTTCATTCAACCCTCTTCTGTTAGAGATGGGAAATAATGTAGTGCAGAGGAAAGAGTGTGGAATTTGGAATCAGCAGACCTGGGTTTGAATCCTAGTTTGGTTATTTAGTAATTGGGGATCTAGACTGAGTCACTGAATCTCTGGGCCTCAGTTTCTTCATATGTAAAATGAAATATTTGGAATTAGAGAACCTCAGTTCAAATGTTGGTTCTGTCACTTATTTAGCCAAGCTACTTAACCCATTTTGAACCTGTTTCCTTATCTTTAAAATGAGGGTCTCTTGATCTCTGAGGTCCCTCTCAACTCTAAAATAAGTTACAAGACACTTATTAAGTGCTTACTCAACACGGCCATCCAATACAGCTGAGGAAGTCTCCAGGTGTAATGACTTTTCGTGCCACTGGACCCAGGCTTCCAACACCGAGAGAGTGGGACTCTCTGTGCATCGATTTTTCCACTTAAATCTTCATGCACAAGTGTCTGTGCACAAAAACGCACAAAGACAATCGTCATCCTCGGTTTGAGAGACAACCAACAACAACAACTATGTGGCAAGCATGATGCTAAATTCTGAAGGTAAAATACAAGAGCAAAGACAGTTCCTGCCCTTAAGGAGCTCACATTTTGATACATGGAGACCACACATATGAGGGAGTGGGGGCCAGGGAGGGGTATTTTGATTTGGAAAGTTATAGGGTATGGAGTTATAAGTGATTAGAAAAACATCCTTTCCAGGAACAAAAGTTGAATGATTATGGCTCTGGTTCCAGAATTAGAAGAGGGTCTTGTTCTAGAAAGTACCAACAAGGCATTTCGGTAGAAGATGGCCTCTTTGTTGTTATTTAGTTGCTTTTTTTTTTCAGTTATATATGACCCTTTGTGATCCCATTTAGGGCTTTCTCTTTTTTTTTTTAAGCCTTACCTTCTGTTTTAGAATCAATACTGTATATTTGTTCTAAGGCAGAAGAGTGGTAAGGATTAGGCAATGGGGGTTAAATAATTTGCCCAGGGTCACACAGCTAGGAAATGTCTGAGCCCAGATTTGAACCCAGGACCTCCCATCTCTAGGCCTGGCTCTCACTCCACTGTGCCACCCAACTGTTCCCCCTCCCCTATTTTTGGTTTCCTTGGCAAAGATACTGAAATGGTTTGCTTTTTTCCTTCTCCAGCTTTCATTACAGATTAGGGAACTGAGGCAAACAGGGATAAGTGACTTCCCCAGGGTCACACAGCTAGTCCAAATTTGAACTCAGTCTTCCAGACTCCAGGTCCAGCCCTCCATTCACTTCAACACCTAGCTGCCCTGATGTATGCCTGGGGTCTGTCTAAAATAGTAGTTGAGATAAAGGACTCATTAATCAAGAGAGCCTTGGGGCAGGAGTTCAGGAGCAGGAAGGGTAAAGATATTTAAAACATAAGTCTCTGAGCCCTGAATCAAGTCAGTTGGTGAGAAGTTGGCTAAAAAACATGGATTGATGATGCTATACTCCTGTGACCATATCATAATAGCTAAGATGTATTTAGCACTTACTGTATGCCAGGTACTGTGCTAAGTATGCTTTACAATTATCTCATTTGATCCTCACAACAATTGTGGCAGATAGGTGTTATTATTATGCCCATTTTACAGAAGAGGAAACTGAGGTAAACAGCAATGAAGTGATTTATCTGGGATCTGAGACAAGAATTAAATTCAAGTCTTCCTGACTTTAGACCTGGCTGTCTATCCAATGTATCACCATAACCTTTAAGGACCCTGCTAGCTCTTAATGTATACACTCCTATGAACTGGGCAAAAGAGGCTGTTCAAAGTCAGCAAAATCATTGCTCTAGGAGCCCACTATGAGAATGAGTGCTCTTGCCCTATATAATAGTGTCTCTCTTAATTTCCCTGAGCTACTGTTTTTAAGCCAGTAAAATGGGGAAATAGTATCTGTTCTACTAACCTCATAGAACTGCTGTGAGGATTGAAAGAGATAATTTATGTGAAAAGGCTATGAACCATTAAAAAAAAAACCTACACTAACCATAATGGATCATTTCTTTGATAATTCAGAAGTCATTCCAGGATTATGACTAGGCTTCTATGCTTTTCAGGTATCACTGTACAACACTATAAAAACCACCACACCACCTGATTATTTTAATTGGATTCTAGATTAAAAAAGGGAGTACTGATAGCTCAAAATGTAGTGTATTTTCTAGTAAATCAGGCCAGGTCTTTCAGGCATCTGGGAATTAAAGCAAATCCCCAAAGTTGTCAAGGATGCTAGTATGTAAATATTGATCACAGAACATAGGGAATTTGGAGATAAATTCCACTGAGTCTGTTTCTAGCACTGGCTGAAGGTAGAGTAGAGGTGGCAGGAGCAGCTGGGAGTGACAGGCAGACTCTGCAGTGATATCATTCGTATCAACCATATTATATACTTATCCACCTGCCCTCTGATTCAATTCAATAGATATTTAATAGATGCTTCCTTGTGGTCTCCCCTGCTAGAATGTATGTTTCTTTCTGGTGGGGACTAGTTTATTATTTGTTGTCTTTATATCCCAGCTCCCAGCCCAGTGACTAGTACAGAGGATTAACAAATGCTTATTGATTTATAACTTTGTGCCAGGTACTCTGTGCATGTGAGTGTGTGCCTGTGTGCTGGGTGCCAAATCTAAATGTGGTTTCTTTGTTGGGAGGATTGATTTCTCACTGTGAATGATTAAACTGGCTTACCAGCTCCAATCAGTCTTTAATGAGTTTAGGCTTCTGTGCTTCTGTTCCCCCTTCAGCCTGAATAAGATCAGACCCGTGGATAAATGTATCCTTGAGGTTGAACACTTGCAAGTCAGAGTAGCAAAAGGAAGTAGAAAATTCCAGGCCTCCATTTTTCATCATCATTCTTCTTTCCACCCTCTACTCACTGCACAGGGCTTACCCCAAATTCTTAAAATGCTTTAGGATAGAAAGCCCATTTTGGGGGGGGGGTTTAAAATGCATAGTCCTTCTCTCTTGACTGGTGCAACCTAACCACTAAAACAAACAGACAAAGCCAAGAACCTCTGCCAAGGTTTGTATCCTAGATTCCTTCCCCTTTTCCTCCCCCTCCACGATTTTAAATGATAGGCTATGTGTTCCAAGACTCTTCCCCCAGGCATGATGAGTCAATCATTTCTGCTACGTAGTTTCATTATACTTAGTTAGAAGTTGACTCCTTACCACCAGAGAGCACTGCGATGTTTGCTAGCAATTTTCAGGGCCAATGGGATTTGGACCAAGAACAACAAACTAAACATTGGATTAAATGTGGCTGAAGAAACTACTGGCTGAAAAAAAGGATTTTCCAGAGTGCTCTTCCCTGGCTTACCTCTGGTTTGGCACATTTGCCCACTCATTGTTTTAATTGATTCTTCTTTTAATGTAACTTTTCTTGTGACGATGTGTATCTATTTGTAAAACTGTTTGTGTGGGGAGGGGAAATAGGGTACAGAGAGTGAGGGACATAAGCACAAAAGTCTCTTTTCTACCTGTGTGCCTGCTTTTAGGAACAATCAAGCCAAAAAAAAAAATAGATATCTAATTTACTAGAATAAGGCATTGCTCTAGTATTATGGAGATATCAAGATACGTAAATCTGGTCCCACTCTTCCAGTTTATAAATCAATAGGTAAACAAAACAAAGCTGGATTTCAAGGCATGGGACCTGGATTCAAATTCTGATTCTTCTACTTTCTAAGTCATGTAATTTAAAGATATTCCCTTACCTACTATGTAAAATAAAGAGGATGAATTAATTTAATCTTGATTAATTTAATTTAATGGGCCTAAATAGATGATTCTAGGAACATAAAAAAGTAAAATAACAATTCAAATAAAAAGATATCATAAAGTAATGCTCAGTATTATTAACTATCAAATGTCTAGTGGGGAAAGTAATAGTCATCCAACATCTTGAACAAATGGTACCCTAATATGAATAAAAAACATTGTGCTAAATTTGAAGATTAAAAAAGTTATAAAGACACATTTCCTGTCCCCTCATAGCACTTCTACTCTAATAGAAGAATATGCAGACATAACCTATGGCTCATATCATTGTGAAAGTAGCTTTGGATTTACACAGACCTGAGTTCAATCTTGGAGATTTCTCAATAATCATGATTCTTTGTGGCTTTTTTCCTCAACACAGCAGTAATCTGTGGGAACATCTGAATTTGGCTCATTTTAGCTCTTCCCCAAGGAGTTTTCAGTTTACTGCCTTCAAGAAACAGGGGCTACCAACGCATTCAAACTTAAAAGAACTTTATTACAAGGCATGCCAGGGCTAAAAAAAGGGAATGATCGCAAGTAATACTTCTTACATTGAGCATCCCATCCTTCCCACCACTTCCTCTGTGGTTTGTGTCACAGTCCCTACAAGAGATTCACAACATCAAGGGAAGTTCCAATAACCCAAGTGCACTCACTACTCTTGGGTTCTCCCCATTCCTTGTGAACTGCCCATTGTCCTCTTCCTGATATTTAGGTCATTCTATTGCTTCCAGCTCCAAGCACTTTTGGGCAAGAGTCTATAGTGGACTCCAACTGTTGCAGCTGGTTCACCTTCCTCCTTCCTGCCATCTCCCTGGAAGTTAAGTCTGTACTCCATATGGTTCTTCTTTCAGAATTCCTAGTTGGTCTTTCTAGGTACCTACAGTGGGTCCACATTACAGGAAAGTGAATCCTTTTGCAGAAGGCTTAGGCCTTGGACACCAATTTTGGAAAAGGATAATAAGCTGGTGAGTGTCCAGAGAAGAGGGCAAATGGGATGGTGAGTAGGTTCAAGTTCTTAGCATATGAAGATCATTTGGAGGACCTAAGACTATTTACCTAGCAAAGTCTTTTGGGGGATGGAGGGAGAATCATAGCTATTGAAGCATCTGAAGGGCTCTTATATGGGAGGATTAGATTTGTTTTGCTTGGTCCCAGAAGGCAAAAGAAGGAGTAATTGGTGGTGGCTGTAAGGAAGTGAATTTTGTTTTTTCCAAAAATTAGTGCTATCCAGGAGTGGAGTGAGCTACTTTTGGAAGCAGTAGGTTCCTATTCATTGGAAAACTTCATGCAAAGACTACCTTGACCACAATGATGAAGCCATCTCTTATTGAGGTATATTGTAGATTTCAGGTACAGGTTAGACTCTGAGATCTCTTCCAACTCCGAAATTTTCTGATTCTATGGAGGGGGAAAAGACAGTAGAAATTCAGACTACATGAGCTTACTCTTTGAGGGAGCTTGTTTTTGGGAATGCTACATTGCCACCAAAGATCAAATATTATATTACTTTCTTCCTTTCTCCCTTCCCTTCTGTACTAGGTCATTCACTTTCTGTCATTATTACCACAGAACCATGACTTCCTCTAACAAGCAGATAAAAATCTGGCAAGTTATTGAGCAGCTCTGGTTAACTTAGAAACGCAAAGGACTTGAGGGGTGGGGGAGGAGAAAGGGAACAAACAGCTGTCATAAAAACGTGAGAAGGGATCAACACCACACACTGTTCATCATGGGGTGGGAATGAAGGAAGGGGGCATAAAACAAGTCATAGTGGGGTGAGGGTAGAGTGAAGTCACAGCTCAGAGGTCAATAGCAGTCAGAACAGTGGCCTCAAGGAGATTTCCAACTCTTAAACTACTCTACAGCCCCCTTCTAGTTAATCATTTCCTGTCCTTTCTTCCTCTTCTCCTTTTACCCAAAGGATTGCAACATCAGTCAGTAAATCAACTAACCAGTCCCCCACCCTTTCCCTCTTCACCCGATCTACTCCCTCCCCTCCTCTAGCTTCAAGTGTTTACACAGTACAGTCCTGGTGGTGAGAAAGTCTTTCCAAGCTTTAATCTTATTTTTACAATGAACCGTGTGTTTGAGTCAAATAATAATAATAATAATAAATTTTTAAAATGCACTACTTACCAAAGTAGCTACATTTCTGGCACTGTCCAAGATGGGAATAGCTTCCCACTTTTGAAAGCCACTTCCAGAGGACCCAGTCTTATTGTGTATACAACAATACCCTGGCAGAATTTGATTTGATGGCCTATATAAACACCGCCACTGTGTAGAAAGTATACAGGACTTGGAATCAGCATACACCAGTTTTTAATTGGTTTCCATGCCTTAGGTTCTTTCCTTTTCAATCTATCCCCTACATACCAGTCTGTATGATATTCCTAAAGCTTGGATCTAACCATGTCATTCCAATCCAATAAGTTCCATTGGCTGGCTCAATATTGTCTCAGCACTCAAATACGAACTCTTCTATTGGCATTTAAAACCTTTCATAACCTTTCTCCAGAGTCCTTTTACAAACCTGTTACACATCAATCTTAGTGTATTCTACTACCCAGCTAAATTGGCCTTCTTGCTATTCTTCACAGAAAGTTCCTTTCTATTTCTTTTCACTGGCTGTCTCCCCCTGCTTGAAATGCTTTCCTTCATTACTTTTAGCAGGGAGAATACCTCCAAAGTTTAGCTCCAATTCCATTTTCACTTAGCACAATGCTTGGCATATAATAAACGATTAATAAATACTTTTTAATTGACTGTTTGACCACAAGCAAATCGTTTTTCTGAGCCTCAGTTTTTTTTATCTGCAATACATGAATAGTCACAGCTGCCCAACCTACCCTCAGGAATTCTGTACAGGAGGTATTTTGTAAACATAGATAAGTGTAAAAGTATCATCATCACTATTATTGTAACAGAAGCTGTAGTCATTGGATTATTCTCATTCATACTCCTCTTAACTGCTCCTCCCTTAACCATACCATACCCCTTCTTTTCCACCTATCCACATTCTTCCACCATCTATCATGGTCCAAGTCATGATAACTCTGAAATTCATCCTCTCAACTTAGAATGAGCTTGTTCTCACAGAGTGTGTATCTGGGATGGACTATAGATGAGGAAACAAAACCAGAGAGAGTTGCCCAGGATCATAGAGTTAGTAAGTAGCAGAGCTGGAATTCAATGTCTTCAGAAACCTCTTTGAGTAACTTAGCCTTTGCTAGATTTTAAGACCCTGTTGGTCAGGTATTTTCTTTCATGTCTCTGTTAGGAGAGTATCACAGACTCCAACAACTGTTAGTATTTAAAGATAAAAATCTGGGGTGACTAGGTAATACAGTGGATAGAACACCATTCTGGAGTCAGAAGGACTTGGGTTCAAATGTGGCTTCATATATTTAAATTTTTTTAAAATTTAGAATATTTTCTCATGGTTAGATGATTCATGATTAATCCCCCTTCCCCTCACCCCCAGCTGACAAGCAGCAATTCCACTGGGATATACATGTATCATTGTTCAAAATCTATTTCCATGTTATTCATACTTGCAGTAGAGTGAGATTTTAACATCAAAACCCTAATCATACCCCATTGAACTACGTGATCAATCATATGTTTTTCTTCTGCATTTCTGTTCCCACAGTTCTTTCTCTGGATGTGGATAGTCTCATAAGCTCCTCTGTGTTGTCCTGGGTACATGTATTTCTTAGCTAGGCAAGTCTTTTAACCCTGATTATCTAGCCCTTGCTGCTTTTTTATCTTAGAATTGATACTAAGAAGGTAAGAGTTTTTTTAAAAAGATAATCTGAAGAGAATCACTTAATAGTATTCTTTACCTGAATCCAAAGAGGTACCTAAATAGTAGATCCTGGGACTGACAATTAACTAAGACTGGGCCTGGATATTGTGGCAAAATCTAGTCTAATTAATGTGTAAGGCCCTTATCTATTTCCTTCTCCATCAGAGGGAATCTAAGCACTTCTAAATGATGTTTGCCCAGATGACATTTTTTACTCCTTCTTCAGAATTATGTTCTGGGTCATATATTTGCTGAAGAATGTGTTTACATATTCAAGGATATGTTTTCCTAGTGTATTTATGGGTTATAATGGGCAATCATCATAATATGCATGTCAGTATATCATTAGTTACCCACTTTTATGATCAACTGCCTCAAATGTGAGATTTCTGGATAAGGCTGTGGCTGCAAATACCATCTTTGGCAAGTGTCCGATCATCTGTGAAACAAGGAAGACAAATGCTTCAAATTTTAATCTTGATTCAGTTACTAAACATTTCTTTAGTGCCTACTATATGCCAGGCACTGTGAGGAATACAAAAAGAACAGTGAAAAGGAGTCCCTACTCTCTAGAAGCTCACAACAGGCAAACAACTATGATACATACAAAGATGAATAGATGAAAAAGATACAGACAAGGTGAATATGAAAATAAATTAAAAGAAGGCACTAGAATTAAGGGTGTTTGGGAAAGCTTTCTTTAGAAAGTAGGATTCTAAATTGTACTTAAAATATCGCCCGGATGTGGGGAGAAGTAAGGATTGAATTCTGGTCAGTGAAAATGCCTGGGAGCGTCTTGTTCTAGGAAAGGGAAGGAGGCCTGCCTGTGTCACTAATCACAGAATCCAAGGTGAGATATAGAAGGAGTAAGAAGCTTGCAAGGGGTCAAGTTATGGAGGCCTTTGAACACCAAATAAGAGTATTTGATATTTGATCCTCGTATTATCGGACGGGATTGTGAGGGTGGTTATACCCTGATTTATTCATTCATTCCCCTGGAAAAAGAGATCACTCCAAATCCAGGGCTCCCCGCCTTCTAGGTAATAGGGAAAAGCCTATGAATTAAGGGGTTACATTAACACTGAAGAAGTTGGGCACTTCTGGGGCTAACTTTTTTGCAGCATTCTTTCAAGCTCCTCCCTCCTGCGCTCTAGCGTACGCTGGGGGCTCACGGCGGGGCAGAGGCGGAGATGGGTGGGGCGGAGGGAGGGCGGGGCTGAGTGGGTGGAGGCCCTAGCCCGCCCCGCCCCCCGCCCCCGCCCCCGCCCCCGTGGGAGCGGCTCGTAGAACCCGGAGCTCGGATAAGCCCTTTCTCCGGAACGGGCTGTCGGAAAGACAAGCGGGGCGCGTGGGAAAACCCGGCGTCCGGATCGCGCAGTTGTCTTTGACGCGGAGGGCTGTGGGACGCAACCGCCACCGCCTCCAGAGCGCCGGGCGGAGAGGGAACGGATACCAAGCCGCAGTCGCTGTCCCCCCGCCCCCCCCCCCCGCCCTCCAGTCCCCGGAGCCTCCGTTTCCTCCCCCCACCTACTTCCCTGGCCATGGAGTGCCCTCACCTCAGCTCCAGCGTCTGCATCGTCCCGGACTCGGCCAAGTTCCCCAACGGCTCCCCGTCATCCTGGTGCTGCAGCGGTGAGTTCCGCCCCGCCGGCCCCGGGCCGCTTGCTCTTCCTTCACCCGAGGCCGCGGCTCCGCCAGGCCTGGCCTGTTGCGGGCCCTACGGCGGAGGGGTGGGGAGTGAGTGCGTGGGTACGTGGGTGCGGGGAGCCGGGCCAGGTCCAGGCCAGAACCGAGCCTCCTTTGTTTCGCCCGGCCTGAGGGAGGAGGCGTCGGGACTCGCCTTTGGGGCGCTCCCTCGGACTGGGGAGACGACAGCCGGGACGTGCGCGCGCGCGCGTATATATGTGTGCTTGTGTGGGACACCCCCCCCCTTCCCTTTGTATCTGGGCGCCCCCTCCCTCGCCCTGTCCCCGGGCTTGCGGAGTTTGCACAAAGCCCTTCCTGCACCCCCCCACTCTCCCCCTTCCTCGGTCTGTCCGTCAGGCTCCCCCCCGCCCCCTCTTTCTCCCCGCGCCCGGCTGGAGGACCACACGTGCGCAGCTTCCCGTCGTTGGTCATCCTTTCCTCGGACCCAGGACAGGAAAGACTAAAGCCTCTTTCCCTTTTTACCCCTTCCCCCTCGTCCAGCTTTGTCTGGGCCCTTCGGACCGTGGCCCCAAGGAAGGTTCTTGTTGTCTAGGACTTGGGGCGGGGACAGTGGGAGTTCGCCAGTGACCCCTTGTCCCCTCGAGAATGACTCCTCATCCTAACACGCAAAGCTCAGGTATCCCAAGCCCCTCTCCGGGGCCGGGGGTGGGGGGGCTGCCCGGAGAGTCCTTTGAGTCATTATTAATAAAAGTTCAGGGCGGTGGAGGATTGGGTTCTTTCCCTGAGCCACGGTTCATGAAGTTTTAGAAATAAGTAAGCTGCTTTTGAAAGAGAAAACAACTGCTTTTTTTTCGTTTCTTGGAGGGATGGTAAGGTCATATATATTCTCTGTTCTGAGAAAAGGGGTCTTTATATAACGTATGGAGGACTCAAGAAGGAACACTGTTCTTGAAATCCTTAGTATAGATATTATAGAAATGCCAGAACGTTTATTCAAGGCTTTTAAAAATCATGTAAAGAATTGGGGCCACTTGGGTCGATCGATGGTAGTACCTCCTTATTGTCTGTAATTTGCACCATTGAAGCTGCTCTGATTACTTCCTGGTAGAGGGCACTGGTGATGCCGTTTCAGTCTTTGTGTTGTCATCTTCGAGATTATCTGTAGTTGTTTGCATTTTAAAAAATGAATATGAATTTAAAATAAAAACACTAGTATGTTCTGGGAGAGTCGTGTATTATTTTTTTGAAAATTATAAAGCTTGAATTGTCTGGCTTATGTTCTTATTTCAGATTGGAGACAAGGTGACAGGGGATTCTGTAGAGTCCTTTACAAAGTTGGGGGTTTTTTTGGTCGGAATACTGGATTTTTGAAATGTGGGTTTGCTTTAAAAAACTATTCAC
This sequence comes from Monodelphis domestica, assembly GCF_027887165.1. Taxonomy (NCBI): domain Eukaryota; kingdom Metazoa; phylum Chordata; class Mammalia; order Didelphimorphia; family Didelphidae; genus Monodelphis; species Monodelphis domestica. The sequence goes on from NC_077227.1 coordinate 153,478,481, forward strand.
ATCAGTACAAAGAGAAATTAATCATAGTCTGAAGAAATCTATAGCCTGACAGAAATCTGCAGTTTGTTGGAACAGAACTGTGCGATTTATTACTGCTTGCTTTTGTTAGACCAGATTTTTTTTTCTCGGTAAAGATTATAGGTTAATTTATTTTACAGTCGGGTCTTGCTTTTCTTTTGCAAAAGTGGGCAAATGTAAAATAAGCTGTTTTCTACATATAAATTTAGCCTTCAAATCTATAGACTCCTTGAATCATACATTTTAGAGCTGGAAGGGACCTCCTAGGTCTTTTGAATCCAGCCCTCTCATTTTACAAATGAGGAAATTGAGGCCCAGAGAGATGAAATGATTTACTTGTCCAGGGACTCAAGGTAAGTTGCCTGAGGCAGGATTCAAACTGAGTTCCTCTTAACACAAGTCTTTACTCTCTTTACTACATATCACACCACCAATATATCAGAATGCAAAGTTGAGGAATATTAACATTCTCAGTACTAATCTTTGCTAAATAGTTGTAATCCAGAGTGATTGAATTTTCACATTTGGTATTCTTTCTTAAGTAAAATCATACTAAATTTTGGGATGAATAATACATTTGAATACATACTCAGTCTAAAAAAAGGAAATTTGTGAAAGTGAATAGATAATGCCCTAGTGAGTCAGTTGTATCTCAACTAGTCAGATTTCAATTTTTTTAAGAAAAGAGGTACAGAAAGATACAGCCTCTTCTTGAGAGATTAATAAAATAAAAACGAAATACTGTATTTAAGTAGTGTTGCTTTAGAGAGGTTTTCTATGGAAGTATTCTTTTGCTGAAACAAGAATAAACTTGAAAGATTTGGCAAACTTATTTAGCAGTAAGGGTAATTTCTAGCCACTAAAGTAAGATTGCATTTTTATATCTTGCCTCAGGATTTGTTTCCACCTGTTTTAAAGACTGTTGATGGTATTGTTACTTGAATCTGTAGAACCAATGTGACAAATTATTATTTTAGATTCTTTTTCTCTTTGAATGTTTCTTAACCAAAGGGACTCTGAACTTACTAGAAGGGGTATGAAAATCCATAAAATAAACACATCATCTTTAGACTAAACAGTAGGCCTATTTAAAAAAAAAACATACATTCGCACAGTTTCATTTCCAAATGTGTTTGTAGCTGTAACATTTAAAATCAAATTTATTGAAATTATAATAGCTTTTTGTCTTTGAGAAGTATATAACCAGTGAATACTGCATGGGGATCCATGAATATTTTGCCCTTAAAAATGGCTTCTCATGCTTGATAAAGTTGATTCCACTTTGTAGTAATGAATTAAATCATTTTATAATGGCTTCCCATCCAGACTTCCTGTTCTTGTTGTGGATCTTACCTAGAATGGTGCTGAGCTTGATTTGATTGTTTCTACAAGGTCTTGACTATTTTAGTAATAAGTAATTAAGTTAATAATTGAATTCAATTAATCCTTAAGTCGTGCAATCATAGGATTCTTAACTATGTAAAGATTAAAATTTAGGGGAGACTGAGGCAGGTAGAAATTAGTTTCTCTCTGCAAGGAGTATTATATTTTTAGAGGTTTATTGAAGATTAAGGATTAAAGAAAATACAGGATAAGGAAAACGTGCCTAGGCCAGAGGCCTAGACAAGACCTCACCTACATTATGGAAAGAGCCACATCTGCTCTAAAACGGAAGTCCAAAAAGAGAGAGCCCTCAAAAGCCTTTGCAATCAGCTTGAGTACCTTCTCGATCTCGCCCACCTCAGAATTCCGTGAGATTACAAAGCATTTTGGGGAAGTGGAGCAAGGACTTGTGGGGATTGAAGTCCAGAGTTCAAATCTCAATTTTACAACTATTTCACTATTTTGAAAAGATCAGATCTTGATACTGTTTTCTTAAGAAATCTTGGATTTCTCTGGTTTATAAGCTTTCAGGGTAAGAAAGCAGAGTGCATAGTACCTGATGTCTTGAGGTACCCTTGCTAGATGGATGTCTAATTATGCCTTTATTGAAAGAAAAGTTCTTTTTTAGAATGGGAACAATAAGAGGTAATACTATACTAGAGCCTTAGTATTATCCTTGGAGTTCATACAGTAGAGAAGGATATTATAAAGGAAACTACAAAAATATCCTCTTAGAATTTAAATGGGCCCAAGACCTATGTTAGGTTCAATTCTGCTGGGTTGGACAATATAAATAGTAATTATGGCCTATACTTTCAAATCAAGGATTGTTTATTTTATCCCATTCTGTAAAACACTATGCTAGACTGTAATTTTGTAATACTTCTTTCTTTATCATTTGAAGGACACTTAATTTCCTTTTATCAGATACCTAACTCAGAGAAATGTTCAAGGTTCAGAGGCTGGTTGCTAGTATCAATAGTATCTCTGAAGAAACTTAAAGCTTTTGAAATGTATAAATCATATAGATTGTTAAAACTGAAGAAACTTTTTTTACAATATGGGAACTTTAAAGTATCCTGACATAAGTATCTCTTAAGAAGACTATTAGAACATTGTGGGTTTTTTATTCTCCTTGAGTTCTAGATTTTGGGGAACATCTTTTGATTAATTCTGTTCTTTAGATTCTGTATTTTTTTCCCCTAATGTTGAAAATGGACCAGTCGAGTGTTCATGTCAAGAAATAGTGTCAACTATTATTTACCAAGATGAGAAATCGCCTACATGGAGTAATGGATTGTTTTGTGTTATATTTGCCTCTCAGATTTTAATACTTAATCTCTTTAAAAAGCATTTGTTTTTCAGTCTTTTAGGAGGCAGGGCAGAATTTTGCCTAAAGGATAGGATTAGTTTTTGTATGTATCGTAGATGAAATGTTATCCCTGTCTTGCCCTAATTTTAAACCGGTTTTATGTTGAGACCCCAGACTTTGGGTAGAATAATAAAGCCTTACATAATAATAATAGCATCGTGGTATTTATAAGAGATACTGAGAAATCTTCTGATGTAAGCAAGATAGAGGAAGTGACTTGCCCAAGAATCCCTCAAATAGTAAAAAATTATTGAGGAATTAGAACCGATAGGGATCCTCTGTTCCAAGTCCTTCTGCTTCAGGTATTATTGTCACACTTTTACTAATGAGAAAACTGAACTTCATTAGAAGTTTAATGACTCGTTCAAGGTCATATAGTTAATTGTGACACTGACTTATTCCAAATCTATTCAGTCATTACCTCTGGAACATTATCTTACAAGTAATTGCAAAAGAATTATTTCCTTGGAAAATATTTCACTTTTCTCTGGCTTCCCCCAGAGTTTTAATGCCAAAACTATAGTAAATTAGAACTCTAACATACCAGAGAGCAAGTGACCATTTACAAAGTTGTTAAAATCATTAAAATCAGCAAATAACAATTCTGAAAATGAAAGGATTTGAATGAGTACAAAAGGAATTTAACAGATTGTTACTTTCCCCTTTTTATGGCATTTGTATGAAATATATTTCTTTTGAACATGAAGTCATATTTTGTTTTCATTTAATACATTTGCATCAGTATATGAAGGGGGTTGATGGAGCTAGATAAATAAGTAAAAATGGCAAATGTGAATGGAGACAAGGAAAACTGGATGATCAATTTTGGAGAGCTGCTTACAATATACATGTGTGTATAAATTAAAAAAAAAAACTTAAGTAGTTGGGTTTTTTTGTCTTGATGATAAAGCAATGTTTATATTTTTGTGGATCTTAAATAGGCTCATCTAATTTACCTTCAAAATGTCCTGTTTCTTCCTTTAGGGATCTGTAGGTACCTTGTCTGTTTCTACTACTTCAAAATACCTTTGAAAACTAGTTTTTCGAAATTATTTTCTAAATTGTGTACTAACTGTTAAATATAGACTAAGCAGAAAAATATCAGAAAGCTAGTCATTTTTTAAAAAGCATTGAATATATTTTATGTGTTTTTTTTCTCCATTGGAATAATAGTAACTTGTATTTATATAATACCTTAAGGTTCAGGACACTTTTTCCTTTCAACATCCTTGCAAGGTAAGTAGTGCAGGTATTATTAACCCTATTTTACAGATTAGGAAACTAATTAGAAAGATTTTTAGTTGATATTTTGTTTTTAATTTACCTAGATGTCCTCTTATATCAATTATCCTGCTTCTCCCAGAGAGCCATCCTTTATAACAAAGAATTTTTTTTTTTACCAAAGAGGAAGAAGAGAACAAAAATACGTAAAATTGATCATTACATTGAAAAAAATCTTTCCACAGTGGTGGAAAGTTATCTATGCAAAGAGGCAACTAAATGATGTAGATAGGTAGAGGGGTGGTCAGGAAGACTTGAGATAAAATATGGCTTCAGACATTTATTAGCTGTGGGACTATGGACAAGTCACTTAATCTCTGCTTCAGTTTTCTGTAACTGTAAATGAGGGTGATAATAGCACCTACCTCAAAGGGTTGTTGTGAAGATCAAATGATTCTCACAAATATTCATAAAAATTACTTAGCATGGGGTCTGGCACATAATAGGAACTATCATGCTTATCCTCTTCCCTTTCCTTTTCCATAGAAGGGAGGGATATGAGTTTTCTCTATTTTGGGGGCCAAGCTAGATCCTCATAATTATGCAATGTCCTTTCTTTTGTTGTTGCTGCTGCTGTTCTTTCTTTATTGTTTTGGTGATTTTGCTTATTTATTTTGAATACGCTCATATAAATTTTCCTGTGCTTCTCTTCATTTTTACAGCATAGTAATATTCTCTTATGTTCATGGGCTACAGTTTTAGCTGTTGCCACATGAATGAGACTAAAATTAACAAAATGTCATATATGCTGTTTTAAGATGTAAGTTATTTTAAGAATGTTATAAATGTATCCTGAGAAGTAATCATAATATTTGGAATCAGGAAGGAATGTTGAAAATCATCATCTTCAAACCCATTATTTTACTGATGAAAAACTGACTTGCTCAGGAAACTTAGAGAGGGGTTAATTAATGAGAGATTTTTCTTTTTTTTTTTCTGGTGTTTATATCACTTTGGAAGAGAAAATGTCAGTAATTTAAATTCACTTGAATTGAAAAAGGATTTTTTGATCCTTTTTATGTTTTTCTGAACTTTGCTTTTACATTTTTCTTATGTTCATTAGCCTCCTTTAATAAATGTATTGCTTTCTTATGGGGGATATAATACACCTTGAAAGGGATGGACTTTTGGAGTCAGGAAACTAGTTGAGGTAGAAAAAATACAGCTTATAATAAATACATTTTTATGGCTTAGAAGGTGGTACTTTGATGGATTCTCAAGGAGGGACAAATAGTTTTGGAATTTCTATTAAATTAGTGTCATATTAGAATGCTGAAATTCTGTATTTTAAAAAAAGTAGTAACAATTTGTTTATTTTACCTCCAGATATTGACTTATGTTCAAACAGATGATGCTTTGAGATTCAATAGTGTCATTTGACAGTTTTTGTGTTTGTTTTAAATGTCATTTTAACCCAGAACCATTAAATTATCTATTTTAATTGATTTTGGAAATCTTTTTAATTCTGGGACATTATATGAACTTTGGTTTACAAACTAAAATTTAAAGATGAAGACCATCCATATTTCAACTGCTTAGATTCTGAACCTATAGATATCTACAATATTTGTTGGTTTTTCTCATTTCAATTAAGGTGTTTTATAGGTTAGAAGGAAAACAAAACTTCCAGGCACTCTAATGTAATTTACTATTGTCCTGTAGTTTCCAAGGTTTTAAACTCTTTAGTCCTAATTTATAATTTCATTTTAATTATAATTTTGAAGGTGTTTGAAGAAAAATAATCTTAACATTTAGTAACAATGCTTATCTATTTTATGAATTTAAAATACTGTGTTTGGAATCATACAGGGAAAAAAATACCTTTGAAGTTAGTTATTGTGAAGAGTTTTGTTAAGTCAGAAAGCATGTATTAAGCACCTAAGTGCCGGGCATTGTGCTTAACTCTGAGAATACAAAGAAAGGCAAAAAACAAGTTCCTGCTCTCAAAATAGATCAAGAAAGTACAAGCTATAGTCTAAGAAGTCTAAGATGGTGTAGTTCAGATAATGTAGTAGTGAATAAAAATTAACCTATATCAAATACCATATGGTTGTTCAACAAAGTATAATACTCAGTTATACTATATATGTATATATAATAAACTATTCATTATTTTTACTTTATAGCTACTTTTTTTCATTCTTGATAGTCTAGATCTCTTGTTCCTCCAGCTGAATTGTTTTATTGTTTACTTCCATAACTCTTGATAATTTGAAAGAGCATAAAATATCTAAATTTAAGTTGTATTTTTATTGTTATTGAATTGATGAAGCCCAGACATGAACACTGTATATTCCTCTGATTATTTTGTTTTTTATTTCTTTAGAGAATTTTATAGCTGTGCCTAAACAGATTTTGAGTATGTTTTTTATAGTTGATCCTCAGATATTCAAATGAGCCTTTTCTTTCTATTACTTCTTTCTAGATTTTGTTATTGTTGTAAAGAAATGCAGTTGATTTTTAAAATCCTATTAACTTTACTGAAGATAAATAATTTATTTTCTAATTTTTATGGATTTTCTAAGTTAATCCATCATGGCATCAGTAAATAGGGATAGTTTTCTCTTTGCCTGTCAGGTTTTTTTTTTCATTGTCTTTATTCCTATTGCTAATATTCTGCCATTGTGTTAGCTAACTGAGGAATTGGGGCATCCTTGCTTTTACTCTCTTTTTTATTAGGAAAACTTATATTGTTTCCCTATTGCATGTAATAGTAGTTTTTTAAGTTTTGGGTAATTTGCTTTATTATATTAAATAATATTTTTTAGAAGTCCTGTACCTTTATCTTGTAGGGTTTTTAATATAATTTAGTATTGTATTTTGGTGAAAGATTTCTTTGCATCTCTTAAAAACTGTATGTTTTGAATGTCTGTTTTTTAAATGATTAATTCTTAATTTTTTGAATAATATTTGAATCCCTGGTATAAACCTAATTTATATGTAGTGCATATTTTTGACATATTATGTATAGTATTTTTGACACAATTTTGTTTTAATTTTTAGAATTATTTTTTCACTAATACATATACAATTTGCTTTATCCTTTCTTGGTTAGGTATTAGTACTTTATTTTTCTCAAAAACAAATTTCTTAATTGACAGGAATCACCGGGGAAAAGTAAGGCTAAGCCCCTCTTTATTTGAGGTCCTATGGATTTGGGCAGGGTTCTATGAACTTGCATGGGAAAAAATTTGCATCTTTATTTTCAATAACTTCTACAAACATCAGTCTTAGAAGGGGGGTCTGCAATAAACAAAAGGTGCTTAGACCAACATCTTGCAACACATTCTACAATAAATTCAAAATAGATCTGTACCCTGAATACTAAAAGTCATACTATTTAAAAATTAGAAGAGAACCAGAGATCATATACCTTTCACAGCTATGGAGGCATATCCTTATTTGAATGAGGGATAAACATCATCACAAAAGATAAAATCAATAACTTCAGTCACATAAAATGAAAAGGCTTTTTGCACAATCAAAATCAATTCAGTAAAACAGGAAGCAGTTGTTGGGGGGAAATCTTTGTGTCATGTCTCTGATCAAGATCCAATGAGATAACATGTAAAACTTGCAAATCTTTCTTCCTATAAATGCTAGCTACTAAGATTCTGATATCTAAGATATGTAGATAACTTAAAGAAATATGAAAGGCCAAAAGCTATTTAGATAGATAAGAGGTTAAAACATGGTAGTTCTCAAAAGAACTAGATCCTATTAGCAACCATATAGAACATTTTTCTAAATCACAAATAAGAGACATGTAAATCAAAACAAATCTGAAACTGACAAAGGTGACAAAAGATAGGAATAGTTAATGTTTGGAGGGGTTGTGGAAAGACAGGCACACAAATAGTCTGATGGTAGAGATTTAGAACAGTCCAACTATTTTGGAAAGCATATGGAATTATGCTGATAAAATCACAGTCTATATTGACTCAGATTTCATTCACTACTTGACATATATCAAAATAAGTCTGATAAAAATAAGGTCTCATGTACAGTACACCAAACTTTATAATATCACTAATAATAAATTGTTAACAGAGTAGATGCTCCATTTCAATGGATATGGTGTAAAATTTAAATTATATTTCTAATAATAAAAGTATTATGTTTTTTGAGGTTTATTAAGGATTATTAGAAACCAAGGATACAAAATAAAAACCATGTGCCCTTGGCTGATTAGCCCATTCAAAATCCCCTTAGCTTAGCTTACTTGCTACATCAGTGCAATGGCAGAGAAGCGTGTGGGAGGCATTACTGCCAGTTAAATACCAATTGTGATCTTGCCAACGTGGAGACTCAGGTGAGATTATAGGTAATTCTGGGAATTACCAAGGACTTCTGGGGATTGAAGTCTAGGGTTCAAATCTCCATTTATACAATGGCTAAACAATTTGTCACATATAAATGTTGTGGGCTATTATTCCTGCAGCTACCAATGATATTTTAAATTAGGTGTTTCAGAGGAATCTTAAAGTTAACATGACCTAAACCAAACTCATCTTTCCCCTCAAACCAGACCTGCTTCTGACCTTCCCTATTATTGCATAGGATACCACCATTCTTCTAGTCATCCATATTTGCAGCCTTTGTGTCATACTTGACTTCACTCTCACCCCTTTTGTTTAGTCACTTCCCAAATCTTGTCATTTTTACCTTCATAACATTTTTCCCACAGTTCATTTCTCTCCATGAATAAAGTCACCACTGTAGTTCAGGCCCTTATTATTTCTTCCCTTAATTCTTGTGATAATATTTTAATTGATATCCTTGTCTTTAGACTCTCCATTCTGTTCCATCCTCCATAAAGCTTCCAAAATGATTTTCCTAAAGCAAAGGTCTATCATAGTTACTTCTTGGCTGAGGAAACTCCATTGATTCCCCATTGCATCTGGAATTAAATATAAACCCCTCTAGTGTTTAAAACTTTACACAACTTGACTTCTTCCTGCATTTCCAGTTTTCTTAAGTATGTCTACCCTGGTATTCTCTGTGGTCCAGTTATGCTAATTTGCCTCAGTTATCTCATCTATAAAATGAGGGAGTTGAAGTGGATAGCTTAACTTCCAGCTGTCTAGCTCTAATCCTCACACATGTTGGTCCATTTCCTGTCTCTTCCTTTGTACAGTCTGTCTTTCAGGCCTAAAATACTTTCCCTTCTCACCCCTTGAAATTTCTGGCATCCTTTAAAGCTCAATTTAAGCAGCATCTTTTTCTATAGGACACATTACTTGTCTTTCTCCTCCAGCTGATAGTGACTTTTAAACTTATTTTATATCTACTCTTGAGTTTGTGTGTGTGTGCATGCTTACGTATATATATATTCCCTATTAGATAAAGCATTTAACTATTGGAATGTAAGCTTCTTGAAAGCAAATACTGTATTTGCTTAGCTCATAGAAAACACTAAAATGTTGACTTTTTTGATTATAATGAAGGTTGAATATGATGAATACAGAAAAGCAAAGGAAGCATTATGTAAACTTGATACAAGTGAAATAAATGGTACCAAGAAAACAAATACTCAGACTACAAAATTGTAAATGGAAAGAACAACAAAACAATAAAATAAAAACTTACTGCTATGGAGTTAGTGACCAAGCTCAGCTCCAAGAAGAGAGATAAAACTGTACCTTCTATCTTTTTTTGCAGAGTTGGGGTACCCATCAGTATGGAACATTGACTGTTAATGATAATCAGTTTTGCTGAACGGTTTTTTTCCCTCCACTTTATTTGTTATAGGAATAGCTCTCTGGGTGGGATAAGACAAGGGATATATTATAAAATATAGGTGACATAGAAACATTATATAAATAAAAAATTTTTAAGCTACCCCATCATCTCATGTATGTTTTTTATTTACTGACTTGTATATAATACATGCTACATCAGGCTCCTTACTACACATGTGTATTTAATTGGATAGAATTTTTAGTCAGTTGTTTTTTTGTTTGCTTCATTTAAAAAAGCTGAATTCTTTCTTTGTGCTGTGAAGTCTTTCATCTGGTAACTTACTCCTCATGAGTAGGATTATTCTATTAAGTGAATCCTAAAACTAAAAAAGGGAGATACTTGGCTTTTGCATACAATGATTCAGAATCTCTTTGAATACTTGCTTTTAGACAATACTCTACTTTTGTGTGTCTTGGTGTGGTTAACACTACTTCACAATTGTATTTCCTGTAATAGTTCATTTACAGTACTTAGATGGTAAAGCTTTTATAAATTTTTATATAATGATGCAATAATTGATGTGTCATACTGTATTATTTATATAAAAATTTAGAGTATAAACACATTTTAGATTTTTAAAAATATTAAGCTTGAATTTAGTCATTGAAAAATTAATTAGAGCTGGGTCTTCATTCTTTGTCTTTGAATGAGATACAGATTTCTTGGACGTTAAACTTTACAAAATTCTTTTGAGGCAGGTAACTAAAAGTTAATTTTTAAGATGGATTAGTATGGATGTTTTAAAAATACTATTTAGCCTAATAGATATTTTCTCTAAGATCTTTTTGTATCTTTTGGGTGGTTTTCATAGATAAGTGACAATATTAGGGAAGTGTATTAGGGAATATATTAGGGAATATTAGGGAAGTACTAAAGATTTCATTTATTGAATTTCTTACTGAAAAAGGGTATGGTATTTTTGTACTTGAAAGTAGTTCCTGCACATAGTAAATACTTACTAAATGTTTGTTGAATTAACATTATTTTATTTGGTCATTTCCAAACATTATTCATTGGAAACAAAGATCATTTTCTTTTCTTCCCCTCTCCCCCCTCCCACCACCTCTCCCATAACCAATAGGCGATTTCACTGGGTATTACATGTGTTCTTGATTCAAACCCATTTCCATGTTGTTGGTATCTGCATTAGAGTGTTCATTTAGAGTCTCTCCTCAGTCATATCCCCTCCACCCCTGTAGTCAAGCAGTTGCCTTTCTCTGCGTTTTTACTCCCACAGTTTATCCTCCGCTTGTGGATAGTGTTTTTTAGATCCCTGCAGATTGTTCAGGGACATTGCATTGACACCAATGGAGAAGTCCATTACCTTCGATTTTACCACAGTGTATCAGTCTCTGTTTACAATGTTTTCCTGGTTCTGCTCCTTTCGCTCTGCATCACTTCCTGGAGGTTGTTCCAGTCTCCATGGAATTCCTCCACTTTATTATTCCTTTTAGCACAATCATATTCCATCACCAACATATACCACAATTTGTTCAGTCATTCCCCAATTGAAGGGCATCCCCTCATTTTCCAATTTTTGGCCACCACAAAGAGTGCAGCTATGAATATTTTTGTACAAGTCTTTTTCCTTATTATCTCTTTGGGGTATAAACCCAGCAGTGCTATGGCTGGATCAAAGGGCAGACAGTCTTTTATCACCCTTTGGGCATAGTTCCAAATTGTCCTCCAGAATGGTTGGATCAATTCACAACTCCACGAGCAATGAATTAGTGTCCCTACTTTGCCACATCCCCTCCAGCATTCATTACTTTCCATAGCTATCATGTTAGCCAATCTGCTAGGTGTGAGATGAGTTGTTTTGATTTGCATCTCTCTGATATAAGAGATGTAGAACATTTTTTCATGTGCTTATTAATAGTTTTAATTTCTTTGGCTGAGAACTGCCTGTTCATGTCCCTTGCCCATTTATCAATTGGAGAATGGCTTGATTTTTTGTACAATTGATTTAGCTCTTTGTAAATTTGAGTAATTAAACCTTTGTCAGAGGTTTTTATGAAGATTGTTTCCCAGTTTGTTGCTTCCCTTTTGATTTTAGTTACATTGGTTTTGTTTGTACAAAAACTTTAATTTGATGTAGTCAAAATTATTTATTTTACATTTTGTGACTCTTTCTAAGTCTTGCTTTGTTTTAAAATCTTTCCCTTCCCAAAGGTCTGACATGTATACTATTCTGTGTTCACCTAATTTACTTATAGTTTCCTTCTTTATGTTCAAGTCATTCACCCATTCTGAATTTATCTTGGTGTAGGGTGTGAGGTGTTGATCCAAATCTAATCTCTCCCACACTGTCTTCCAATTTTCCCAGAAGTTTTTATCAGATAATGGATTTTTGTCCCCAAATAACAATTTAAGGCAGTATATTCATAAGTGGTCATTTGAGAATCATGGGTTAGTGATCTAAATTTCCAGTTCTGGAACGGTAGATATTTGAGACCTAGAATAGTCAGAATAGACTTTATAGAGGAGGTGACAGTTTTGATGGGACTTGAAACTAGGGTGGATTTCAGATAGGAAAGAAGAGAAACAATATGTGCAAGAGTACAAAGGTAGGAATATTCAAGATATGTTTTGGAAACATCTGCCTGGAGTGCAGGATTTATTTGAGGAGGGGGAGAACTAGATAATGAGAGCTAAATATGGAAATATGTCTGGATCTTAGATTATTACTGGAAAGCCTTGAATGCCATACTAAGGAATTTGAACTTTATAGGCAATGAAGAGACTACTGGAGTATTTTGTGGCATGAGGCTGATGTAGTTAAGTGATTAACACATAATGTAGAGAAAGGAACTAATGTTTGAATCAAAACAGAAGGATTTACATTGATCATTTTAAAAATACTTATTATTTTCCCTTAAATGAATAATAAATCATTTTATTTTATTAGAGAGAAAAATGTCTCTGGTGAGGCTAGATGAAGAAACTATTCTCTTTATTATAAAAGTTTTCCCATCATAGCTTTTAGTTAATAGCATTGCAATAAGTGATCCTTGAGAAGGAAGTATCAAAACCAGATGATAGATGTAAAGAAAAAGAAAAAGTAGTTCCAAGATGCATGATACTTGTATTTGAGAGGCAACATCATTTAATGGTTATACAGTGGACTTGCACTCAGAAGCCTTAGGTTTGAGTTTTGACCGTTCTGGCTAATAGCTGTATAATTTTTATGGACAAATAACTTGAGGAATAAGGTTTTCATCTTCATAGGGCTCTTGTGAAGAAAATGCTGCTTTGTAAAACTTAACTATTTTTGTATTGATTTAGCTTGATTCAGTTTTTTTCATAGTTCATTGTTCATAGCTGAGATTGAATTTTTTTTTACATTATTTACCCGTATCTTTTCCTTTCTATATTTCTGATCATTTATTTGGGGAATCTTAAAACTTAATATTTATAAAAGAACCTAGATTTCATTAAACATCACACATTAAGGCATTACCTTGGTTTTTAAAATACTTATCACATATCAATCCTTTTTTTAAAAAGTTTTAGTTTTATAAGAAGTGGTTACTATTTATTGTGACATTCTCTGAAACCATGAATAAGAAACAAATATATTTTCTTTGTGACTCATTTTCATTTTTGTTTCACACAGTAAAATATCCTTTGCTTTAATGAATGTGTACTGACTTGAAGTTACTCTGGATGTTAATGAAATATTTTGCTGACTGTATTAGTGAAAATGTTCCCCAAGCCCTAAAGAACTTTAGTATCACTCCATGTTCAGCATCTCTAGGGGAAAGCCCTCATGTCATGAATATTAAGCTCTGAGGATTTAAGTGCCATCAACTTAATTTTAATTATTTTTGTGGGTTTTTTTTGCTGAATTATTATTTTTCAGTGTCTTCAGATTTATGCTCCCCCCCCCCCACCTTGGTGTTATGTAATTAAAAAAAAAAATCCTTACCTTCAGTCTTAGAATCAACTTTGTGTATTACTTCCAAGGCAGAAGAATGGTAAGGGGTTGGCAATGGGGATTAAGTGACTTGTTATATAATATTTATTATAAATTTGTGACATTTGAAAATGGCATATTTGATGACAATGAGAAATTACTTCAACATTTTATTAACACAACAACAAATTCAGTCCTTTGAGCCTATTTTCACTAGACTGTTGAAAATATTACCTTGTTGGGTAAATTTTAAATAGATAACTTGTTTCCACTTCCTCAAGAAATAATATTGTATATAAAGGGTTGAGATTTCCTGGAACTAAAAAGTTGGTCATATTTGATGTTGGCAGTATTGCAAAGAAAATACAAATTTTACTTTATTTTTTCAAGAAATTATTTATTTAGAATTTTTTTCCATGGTTACATGATTTATGGTTTTCCCCACCCCTCTTCCCTCCCACTTCCAGGAGCCAAGAAGCAATTCCACTGGAAAATACTTTTATTTTCTTGTACCCCCTCCACCTTCTTTATTATATATGACTACAGTTAGACCTTTCCCCTTTTATTCATTTTATTTATGATGGGTGAAACAGTCATTAAGAATTTTACTATGCACCCACTATGTATCAGACACTATTCTATGCTGAGGATACAAAAATGAAATACATAGTCCTGCTTTCAAGGTACTTAAATTGTATTAGGGAGAAAACATGTTAAGTATATACAGAAGAAACCCAAGGTGGGAAGGTACTAGCATCTTGGGGGATCAGGAAAGACTTCTTATAGAAAGAGAGGTACTTGAGAATTCTAGAGTTGAATTCAGACAAAGGCATATGGAAACAGGAGATGGAGTATGTTATGAGTAGTAGAAGAATAATTTTTGAAGTCTTGAGAATTGTTAAAACTTCTGGCCATTTTTCCAGTTATTTGTGGCTCTGTAACTAGTTTCTTAAAGAGAAGAGGATAGCAGAAATAGTTATTTCTTAATTCTAAGCTTGTTGAATCTTACATGACTTGAGAACACTGCAAAAATAGTAATTGTGCGTTCTATACTATCCAATAGTGATATGGAGCCTTGAGAATAGGATGCTCTAAAATCTTTTTTTTTAATTCTATTAATAATCATTCCTACTCTAATTCCATTTTCAATTTCTAGAGTTGAGAAAATCTTGTTGCAGGTGTTCAATCACACTAAAACTAAAGAATAGGGATATCCATTTTTAAGTAGGGAAATGAGTAAAATGTGTACTTATAGCTCCTTTTTTATATTTGCCATCAGATATTATTTATATATATATTTGCTATATTTGCTATCAGCTACTCTTGTGAGCTTCTCACTTCACTCCTAAGCAGAATTTATTTGGTAGAAGCAGGATATAAATATCATTAACTCCTCCCCCCCCCCCAGCCAACTTTCATATGATACCAGTACTGTATGTATGTCTAAAGAGTCAAATTTCTTAATATTGACAGATGGACTTTTTTTTTTTAAGGGAGGAGAGAATAAACTGGTTTATTCACATTTCAAAATAAAGTAACCTATCCTAGTAGGAGACCTCATGGACTGAAATTTATGACCATGTGGGAAGCCAGCAGGGCCAGATGCCCCCGCTTTCTAGTTCTATAGGCATTTGAACTTGTGTTTTGTATGATGACACATTTTGGGCCATAAGCCATTTAAGCTTTTTTGGTTTATTTAAAAATAAACTAGCTTCTAAAATTTTTCAAAAAGACGTGAGTAACTCTGTAAACATTAGTCTTCTTTGAATATAGGAAATGTAGAGTGTGTAAGTACTTGGCCTGAAATATTGAAAAAATTTAAATTATTGAGAAATACAGTGTAATTTATATTTTTAAACTTAAATTGACTCAGTTAATAAATCATGAACACGTCTTTCAGCTCAATCTATATTTTTTCTTGTGAAAAATTGTGATTGTTTAAATAGATTAGGATTTAAATCCAAAAAATCTTAGCTTTGTACTAGATTTTAGGACACCATATTTTGTAGTAGAATGTCTGCTATCTAAAATGGACTTTATTGCTTATATTGAAAGGTTTGATTCACTAGCATGGGAACCTGGTTTGAATCAAATTACTTGAATAAAAATTCTTACTCGGATTCAGCTTCTCTGAAGAACAGAGCAAAATATTGTTACTGTTATCAGAGTAAACAGAAAGGAAGCAAGCCAAGGGGGTCTGACTCAGCTCTGTGAGCCAAACCACAAGTGGGCAATTGATTTGGATTTGTATGCATGTGAAAGAAACATAGTTATAAGGTCAGTTGGATTGCTGCAATTAATGTGTTGTAACTTTTTTTTTAAAACTGGCTTGGTTCCCCTTTAGATCATCTTCCATCAACAGCTAAGCTAGAGGCAGGTTTATTGAACTGCTTTTTCTCAGAGGTAACTTAAGTTTTTATAAATTGAACAATCTTAACTGATTTGGGGGGAAAAGTGGGATTTTACTATGTAGTATGACAAATGTCTGAATAATTATAGCAGTGGTTAATATTTTAGTCCCTTTACCTGCTATTTCCCCTTCTACCCAATTCCACATAACTATTTAGGACTGCTAAAAGTGACTACTTCATTGTAATTCTTGAAGAAGTCCAGCGTATGTGTGGCTAAAGGAGTCCTTAAGTGTTCTTTTTAGTTTAAGATTACAAAGGAACACTTGATCATGTGCTTTGGGGTCAAGGCTCACTTCAGGGAGGTGAATGTCTAAGCACCTCTAAGTCAGAGGCATTCTTAGCAACCCAGGCATACCTCTAAGTTTCCTACATCAGACTTGGCTGTTGCTTGTATTGCTTTCCAACTCTTTTGGTTTTAGTGGAATTAGACACTTTAAGTGAATACTAATGATTCCCCTTTACCCTAGAAATTGAATTTGGAGTTGCAGTAGGAATGGATGACAATTGGTAGGACAAAACAATAAAACCATTTTGGAGCACTCTATATAAAAGTCCCATAACACTGTTGTTTTGGTAGGATTCTCCATTACAGAATTGTAATTTTGCATCTCATTTCAATAGACATTATCAGATGATGAGTAACTTCTGGGCATTTGCCTCTAAGTGAACATGAGCATATGAGAGATGTTCTGCATTTCTTGATGGCCATTTATTAGATTGGCTGACTACATACAGAACTGATCTCCAACATAGGGATTATGCACCTGTGGAGGAATGGGAAGAAAATATTCCCTACTCCTAACAGCATGTTGCTAGCAGTGGTAGCTCTGTAGCAGCATCAAATGCTGCTAGTTCATTTCCCCTATGTTCTTTAATAAACGGAGCATTGCTGGCAGCAAGGACAGATTTGTGATGAACTAGAACTTAGGGCAGCACTCAGCTAGGACACTGGAGGCAAACAGGGCAGAACCACCATGGAAGCCATGGAGGAAATGGGATGCATCAAGCCTTTTGAGCAACGAGCTGGTTTCTTTTTTCCACGTCCTTCTGAGGGTTGGGCTACTGTAGTGACTGGGAGATTGAAGGTGAGGTCTGGGATCAGATTGTAGAAGAAGTAGCTGGCAGCAGTAGAGTAATAGTAGAGTAATAGAGGTGATGGCAGCAGCCACAGCCAACAAGGTATTGTGTGTATTTGGGACTCAAAGAGAAGGAAAAATCAGTTTCTTTATAAATGAACTAAAACTACATGGAATTAGCAAATGAAAAATAATTTTAACAAATGAACTAAAGAGATAGCTGTGATAAAACAAAAAAGTCTAAAAATGATCCCACTTTTATGGAATCAGCAATTGAAAAATAGCTCAACTAGAGTCAATGAGCAAAATCTATCACCTGCTTTGTGCAGAGGCTGAGAATACAAAAAACTAAAAAAATGAAACATTCCGTGTCTTAAGGATATTTGTATTCTATTAAGGGAAACAATACCTACAACTATAAGTATTTACAAAGTAGATGCAAAATAATTTGACTTTAAACCAATAGCAGCTAGGGAGATCAGGAAAGGCTTCATGCCCAAAAAAGTAGCAGTAGTAATGTGTTCTGGAGCCTTGAAGGAAACTAAGGATTCTAAGAGGCAGAGGTGAAAAAATTATTCCTAGCATGAGGAATGACCATTGAAAAGACCCAGAGAAGGTCAGATGGAATATAACATATGAGAAAGAGTTAGGAATTCAACTTGACTGGACTGAAGAGTTTGTGAAGGGGAGTAAAAAATGTGTAATAATGCTAGAAGGGTAGATGAATACAACTTTTTGTAAAAAGTTTTAAATGCCAAACAGAAACCAATGAAAACTACAATGCATGAAATAACTACAAAAGAAAGATCATAAATTTAGGACTGGAAGAAACAGAGATTCTATAGTCTAATCACCTCATTTTAAAGATGCTGAAATTAAGGTTTAAGAATATCCTTTCCAACTGCGATGGATATCAAGATATGGACAAAGAGGCAAAAATTTAAAGTGGGAAACTATGGAGTAAAAGTGCCCTGCTTTGCTATACATGATTCCCCAGTTTTTTGTGAAGAGGGGAAAAGTAGGGGGGTGATGAAAGTTCACCTTTTAAGCCAAAAGTGTCAGATATACCACCAAGTGCTAGTGGGACTAAACCAGATTTAAAACAGTTTGAAAGTATTGAAAGTTTTTTGAAAAATACAATAAAACATAGACCCATATCATTACATGTTACAACTTTTTTTTTACAATATTTTGCAATGATACAAAGCACAGCAGATGTTTTATTTATATATTAATGGCTGGTTTCTATTCAAGTTTGATTGGTCCCATTGATCTAAATAGATCTGAACCCTCTATTGTGAATTTGAGTCATTGGACTTCATTTTTTCAAGAAGTGTCTCTGTCATTCTGGATGAAGTTGGTAGCTGAGTCATTTTAGGCTGTAGCACCTTTAGAGTTCCCATAGTTGAAACTAAAGAAAATGGAAGATGGAAAAGGTGTGGCAATGAAATGGCCTTTGGATGTGATGCTCCCAGGACTTGTCAGTTGTCCTTTGCCTTCAGGCAAAAATAGACTCTTATGCTTTTTTGAAAGTTTGTCAGAAGATCATCCCTCATTTCAGCCAGCTGTAGACTATTTGGATGAAGAGTTAGTTGTGCTGTTAAATTTAGATATTGCTAAATTTCCTGCTGTAAAATAGAACTAAGCTTAGACATATACCAAATACCCAAACACCCAAATACCAGGAGTCAGGAAGGTGACCCAGTGAAAAAATGTTCCTGCAAAACTCTTGTGACTCAGGAGTTTTAGAATTTGAGATTTGAGCAAACTACCAAGTACTGTACATCCAAATTGTTACAGAGAAAGAGCTTTCATAGAATGATTTCCTAAAGAAATAAAAAGGCCTGAATAATTGTGAATTCTTTGTCCTCTGTCCCCTCATTTGACTGACTCATAAATAACACAGTTGTACTCGGGGAAGAGCTGTGTACTCGTTACCCTACGCCTTTTGTAATCCTTGATTTCTTTCAAGATTTAGGATATGTGACATTCTACTTTAGGCTTTTCCTGATTCTTCCTGTTCCTTCTTCCCCCAAGTGCTAGTGCACTCTCTCCTAAACCTACCCAGATGTCCCCATACTATGCCCCTTTTACTGATGTAGAAACTGAGGTACAGAAAGGTTAAGAAACTTCCCCAGAGTCACATAGCTACTAGTAAGCGTTTGAAGTAGGATTCAAACTCAAGACTTCCTGACTCATAGGTATGCTTTCTATGCTAAACTGAAATGTATATGCTCTTTTTTCTTTATGGGAAGGCGGACTTAATCTATGTGAGTAATTGCCTTTTTTTATGGAAAAAAGTATAAGGAGTTGAGTACAAAGATACAGACTATTCAAGGCTAATAATTTCCTTAGGGTTGCTTTTCTGCCAATTCATCAAATTCCTTGTTCTGCCAAAACTCTGAAGCAGTCTTCAGTCTTCTTTTGGCTAAAGACCTGCTGCAGCGAGGTTTTCTAAGAACTTGTCAAGTACATGAACCCTTCCTAGAAATTTTAGGTTTATAATCAGGGTAATAGGAGCTTAGGAACAACAATTAATACTCACTGAGAGGTATAAGATTCATGGAGCAAGAGTTGTAGAAGAATCTTTATAAAGAAGTGAAATCAGTAAATGCATTAATTTTTTTTCATGCAAAAGCTTTTCAATTTTATGTAATTGAAGTTGTCTGGCTTATCTTTTGTAATCACCTTTATCCTGTATTTGACTATAATATATAAGAAAATATATCCTCTAATAGCTATGGTGCAGTAGATAGAACACCAGGTCTGGAGTCAGGAAGATCGGTGTTCAACTACAACCCTAGGCAAGTCACTTAACCCTTTTTGCCTTAGTTTCCACATTTGTAAAATGAACTGGAGAAGGAGATGTCAAATCATTCCAGTGGCTCTGCCAAGAAAACCCCAAATGGGGTCATGAAGAGTCAGGTGTGACTGAAATGACTGAACAACAGATGACAAACAGCTAGAGCATATATCTAAGATATAACTAAGAAGTTCCTGGGTTTCCCTTGGAAATAAGAATAAACACTGTATACCTTGAGGGAGAAATGAAGTTCCTTACCTAGTTTCTTAGTTTTTAATGCTCGGGATTGGTGACAAACTATAGCAGGTATTGAAAAATGAATTCAGAAATATATGTGTATACACACATATACATATACACACATAATATAAAATTCTATAACATCAACTTATCTTTTATTACCATAAATATACACCTTTTTTTAAATTGTAAATACCACATAAAAGGAAAAGAAAAAATTCTGACTTCTGGAATGAAGGGAGGGCTGAAAATTTTTACATGGATTTTCCAGACTGTGGGGATATCATACCCTTTACTCCCATGTTGTGGAAGGGGATGCCTGTATAAAATAATGGATTTTAATGGTTATTGTTTATGTTTTATCATCTGGATTTCCCTCTATATCCCCCTGGTTGTTTTGATTTGCATTTCTCTTATTAACGGTGACTTAGAACATTCTTTTATATGTTTGTTAATACTTTGCAGTTCTTTTTTTAAAGAACTGTTAATTCATATCCTTTGGCTACTTGCCTATTAGGGAATAACTTTTTCAACCTGTCTGACCAGTCCTTTTTCAGTCTGCTGTATTTTTATACAGGTCAGGTTTACTGATTGTGAATCTATCAAAAGACTGTGCTGAATACTTTTCTCACTTGGGGATTTCATCAGCTCACATGATTCAATTATCATCTCTATACAGATGATTTCAGAATCTGTTTCAGTTTTTATCTCTCCTGAGTTCCACCCCCACATCATAACTGCTTTTTTGATATCTCAAAATCAAATGTCTCAAGGCATCTCAACCTTAAGATATCCATAGTAAAATTTACTTTTACTCCAATTTTTCTCCTTTCCCCTGTAGGCAGCTAGATGGCGCAGTGACTAAAACACTGGGCCTGAAGTCAGGAAGATATGAATTAAAATGTGACGTCAGACACTTATTAGCCATGTGACCTTGGGGAAATCACTTAACCCTTTTGTTGTACCTCATATCTCTTACATTCCAATCCATTCTCCATTAGCTTCCAGTGATTTTTTAAAAAGCCCACTTTACTCCCTATTCAGAAATCTCCAGGATCAAACATGAAATCCTCTGTTTGGCATTTAAAACACTTTACAATCTTTCCCTTTTCTGCCTTTTCAATCTTATGTTTTGTTCCCTTTTACTTATTCTGGCTACACTAGCATACTTGCTGTTCCTTGGATATGATATTCAATTTCCCTGCTGAGATTTTTTTTTAAACTGGCCATTCCCTATGTTTGGAATGCTCTCCCTTCATTTTTATGAATTCTTTGGCATTTTTAATACTGATTTTTTGGTTTTCCTTACCTTTTGAAATAAAAGCTGATTTGATATATTTTATTCATTCTCCCCCCCCCCCAAGAGATCAACTCCTATATTTGTCAGTTCTTTTGCTTTCAGATTTTTAAAATTATTTCATATTTGGAATTTCATTGGGATTTTTTTTTATTTGTTGCTTTTCTAGTTTTTTAGTTTTATAACTAATTCACTGATCTCTTTTGATGAGAAGTGTTTAGAAATGTAAAATTTCTCCTTATGGCTACTTTGCTTATTTGTTTGTTGATCTAACAGTCTTTTAGGGCTAAATTATTTGATCTCCATTTTTTTGAATCCTCCTTCAAAGCTCTTTTTCAATTATACGTCATTACTGATTACACTAAGGGATATGTTTACTTATATCTATTAAACATCTATCCATTTAACATTTGAAAGGGGAGAGAACATTTTCAACTGAGAGGGAGGATTATTAAGGGAGACTCATAGAAGAGGTAGCCCTCAAAAGATAAGGATTCTGAAAGGCAGAATCTAATATTAACTTATTAATACTAAATAATACTGATATTAAATAAAATATCTAACAGGGGGTATATCTTGGCCTGTGGTTAGTTTTTGTAAAGGTCCAAAGTGGAGCTGAAATGGGTATACTTTGTCTTTCTATTCAATAATCACCAGAGGTCATCATAGCTAACTTCTTAAACATTCTTTTCTGGTCTTTACTTATTTACTACTTTTGTCTTTTTACATTTGTCTGCAATATCTCTGTGTCCTAACAGATGGTGTGTTTTTTATAAAAATTCCATATGATGCTGAGGAATACACATATTTTAGAAGTCCCTTTTAAGAGATGTCATATAACTCTTTTAGCTTTTTTTTCCTCCTCCAAAAATTTAATTCTATATTTTCCCTTTTTTTGCAATCTATCAGACTTAGTCAAAACTGAGAGAGGGACATTAAAATCTTGACCATTTTTTATTATTGACTAATTGGAATTCAGTTTAACTTTTCTTTTTTACTTTAGGTGCTGGAGTATTTGTGAGCATTTAAGTTTAATATTGATACTGTTTTGTTATCTATCCAGCATAATGTAGTTTATTTGGGTTGTAAATTTTTCCCCTTTCCACCCCCCCCCCTTTTTTTTTAAACCCTTGCCTTCTGTCTTAGAGTTAATACTGTGTATTGGCTCCAAGGCAGAAGAGTGGTAAGGACTAGGCAATGGGGGTCAAGTGACTTGCCCAGGGTCACACAGCTGGGAAGTGTCTGAGGTCAGATTTGAACCTAGGACCTCCCGTCTCTAGGCCTGACTCTCAATCCACTGAGCTACCTAGCTGCCCCCTAAATTTTTGTTTTTTCAATTGTCTTATAGCATGATTTAAAATTCCTGAGTTTTAAAAAAATTTACCCACTACATTATAAATTTTGTTCTGATCTCTCATTTTTATTCTGTAATATGTGGTTTTTGTTTTTGTTTTAGGTATGTTTTTTACAAGCAACAGATTTTGGGGTTTTGTTTTCTTATTCAATCTGTCATTCTTTTTTGTTAGATTACTTAGTGAGCATTCAGAAATGATGCTATTTCTGCCACTAACCTACCTCCCCAACTTAATTTCACATTATTCTCATTCATGTACTCTATGTTCTAGGCAAACTGGACCAGCTTTGAACAAGATCTCCTGACTCCTGCCTCTTCATTTACACAAGTCATTCCCCTGGACCCAGAGTTCTTTCTTTTTATACTTCACTCTTTTAAAAAACGTTTTACTGATGCTTTTTTCTTTTTTTTTCTAATAAGCATATAACTTCTACTTCCAGTAACTCTTCCCATCCTCTCAATAGAAACTTTCCTTCTTACAAATAATTCATTCAAGCAAAATATCAACACAGCTGTATCTGCAAGTGTATACTTCATTTTGCATTTGTTGCCTTGCTTTATTTTTGAGGCACACTTCATCATTACAATCACAACTAGTCAGTGCATTTAATAAATTGCAAATGTGCACCACTAAATCATCCTGCCTTTGGGAATCCTTATCTTTTGAGGTCCACCTCAGTTGCCAACTCTTTTATAAACCCTTTAAGGACTATTCCTCTCAGCTTAAAATTTTCTCTCCCTACTCAATTTTTCTTAAAAGTATGGTAAATTACATTCTCTGTCACCATTACTTCCTACATTGTATATGTGTTTTCTTCTGTTTCACCCAATAGAATGTAAGATTAACTTTGGGCAAGAGCTCTCATTTTATGGTTCTATATCAACACAGTTGTTTTGCACAGAGTAGTGCATAATAAGTATTTGAATTGTAGAGTCAAAGATGTTGGTACAACTAATAAATTGTGATGTCAAAAGAGAAAACAAATTTAGGGGGATAGTTGATAACTGTTTTTGTATACCCTGAATTTGAGATGCTCATGGAAAAATAAGAAACCTGAGATTATTTGTAATTAAGTATATTTTGACTTTCCTGTTTCTCCTACTCTTGACTCTTTTCTACCAAATTATAATGAACTTGGCCACACACACAAAAAATACAGAATTCTTAAGAACATAGATACAGATAAATTACCCAGAAGGATAGTCACTTGGCAATATGTCCTACTTTAGTGGTCACACTCAGTAGCTGATTCTAGACCAGTAGGAAGCCATATTTTTGTTACATGATTAATTTCATCCCAAATAAATTTAATGTTTCTCTACATGAACTGAATGCACACATTACTGCTTCTTTCCTTGGAATACAAAGTTGAAAAGTTTACCATGTGTGCTTGTTCATCTATTTACCAGTGTTACTTTTTTGTGGAACTCTATGGACTGTTTTGTGAGAAACATCCGTTATAGTATTGATGATATAAAACTAGGTCCTAGTTCTGATTCAGCCATTATGGATGGAAGTATAGAAATATCTAGTGTAAGGATTAACAATTCCAAAACAGCATGCCAAATCTTTGCTTATTCGTTACCTACAGTGAAGGTGGGATAGGAGTAAATGGAGGGGTAGGAGATGAACAACTTTCATTTCTAACTTAGCCTCCAAACACACTTTATTGACAAACTGCTATAATGAGACATTCCAAGCAGCTTCTATGGCAAAGATATTAGTAGGAGATACCAATGGGAATAGGATGTTCCTGTTATTTCTGTTTATCATTGGACATCTTAATTATCTGTTAGTTCTCCAGCAGAGAAGGATTAATCAACAGGCTGATAAGAACAGAAATGGAATGAGAGAGAAGCACCTGGAAAATAAGAGGATTTTCTGGAAAGGAAAAGTTTTCCATGAACATGTAATCATTTTTCATGCTCCTTTTGGTGGTCTATATAATTTAGACCAGGACCTACTTGTCTGTTCTACTTTCTGTTTTGTCTTCCCTGGCCCATTTCTTGGTTTTATCAGCTTCTTGCCTTGTCTAATCTTGGACATCTAAGAATAGCTGTGACTGAGACTTCAGGAGTGAGAACAGTAGAAAGATAGGGGTGAATGGGAAGTTGAGAGCAACAATAAAAATTTCATGTGTAGATTTGACTTTCAAATTTAAGAATTCTTATCATGAACTATTTAGAAAGTGAATAAATTTACTCATTCCTAAAATATAAATATCTCTGCTTAGCTTCATGTTGACATTTTGGAATTGTGAAGATTTATGATGAAAAGCAATTAATGTTATAACGTTTACTCTTTTGAAATGGCACTGGAATAACTCTTCTATAAAATATAACTTTTTATTAATAATTCCTTTATAAAACCCTGGAGCTATAATATTTAATGTGGATTTATACCACTACTCATGAGATGATTGTTTTAGTACTTTTAGTAGTGTCTGAGAAAAAACAATAATTTAATGAGTATCCTACTTTTAAGGTCTTTTTCTCATAGTTCTGTTTTTACTATTGCAGCATGTTTTCCTATTTTCACTATTAAAATGCAAGGCTTAGTGTTGTGGGGTTATGGAGCCCAAGCGTGGAATTTATGAAAATATTTTCATTTTAACTGGATAATCCTCTCCTTTCTTTAAAAAAAAAAAGTTTTACTACATTCTGAAGAATTTAATCTCTTTAGGAGACATAGTTAGTTCACATAATTTTCTTGTTCAGATTTTATTCTTTTTATACTCTTAAGAGGCATAGAATTTTTGACCTGGAAGATTTACTTAATTTTGATCATTTAGTCCCAAGGCCTCATTTTAGAAGTGAGAGGTAAACCTGAAACCCAAAGAAGTTTTGGGAGCTAATTCAATTAATGTTAGGTGTAACTAAAACAGTTTTCTAATTTCCAGACCATTTCTATTTTTTTGACAGATTCAGTTGTTTAGATGATTCGAAATGCTTTTGACAAAGTATGCAAGATTTTAGCAAAGTTTTTGATAAAGTATTTTATCCTTCATACATTAAAAATATACATTAGATAAATGAGAAATCAGGTGGACATAGCATTAGTTGGGATTACCATATTGAAAGAATAATTGTTAGTGGTTCAATGCCAAATTGACCGAAGAAATCCATTGGATACCCTAGGACAGTGATGATGAACATTTTAGAGATGGGAGTGCTGTGCCCCACCAAAAGACCCGGGTGTCTCCTCTCCAGAGACTGAGTGCACCCCCCCCCCCCACTTATACTAGACTGGTGGAAGGGAGGAAGTGCTCCCATTGGGCTGCTGGGCAGAGGAGTGGATGATGTCCTCCGGTGTGCATGGAGAGGGGGAGGAGAGCAGCCTGGCCTGGCCTGGCCTCCCTTTGGCTTTCTTGTAACAACTGGAGAACTCTGTGCTATAGTGACAATGGGTGTGCGTGCCCACAGAGCTGTCTGTGGTATGTGTGCCATAGGCTTGACACCAGGGAATTTGGTTGGCTTATGCTATTTAACAGACTTGAATAAAAACATAATTTAATCATCAAATTTATAGAAGATATAAAGCTGGGAGATAATACCTAAAGTACTATATGAAGAGATATGCAAGAATCTTGACAGATAAGAGTAGAGGACCAAATAAATCTATTAAGATGGAATTCATTAGGAAGTAATGTAAAATCTTAGCTTCACAAGTAGAAGTTATGGGGAGTTTGATTAGACAGCAGTTTATCTAAAAAAAGATTTGAAGGGTTTTAATGGATTCCAAGCTCACTGTAAATCAGTATTGTGTTACGGCAGTCAAAAAAGCTAATGTGATTTCGTTAATAAGGTGCACTGAGGAATAGCTTCCAATAATAGTAAAGTGATACTCCCTCTGTATTCTTCTTCCTTCATCAGAATTCATCTGGAGTGTTATGTACTACTATGAGCTGCAGTTTCAGACATACATTGATAAGCTGGAGCATATTTGGGGAAGGCCAGCCATGATGAAAGTTTTTGAGACTCATATCTGTTGAAGGAACTGGGAGTGTTTAGCCCAGAAAAGAGAAGATTGAAGAGGGATGTGTTAGCTGTCTTTTAAGTAACTAAAGCACTCTTATGTGTAAAAGGGATTAGATATAATAATATAATGATTAGCCAGTACTTGATGGAATACCTGATTGACTTTTCCCCCATTGTCCTTAGAGGGGAGAAGGAAATAGCAGCAAGTAAAAATTGCAAGGAAGGGACATTAAAATGGCTTGATATCAGGAAAAACTTGCTAACATTTAAGAGTTGTTCAAAAATTAGAATGGGCTGCTTTTGGGAGATTTGGTTGATTTCCCCACCTCAGAGATGCAGGAGAATCCTTTTTGTTATATAATAGTGATTTCTTTTGAATATAGGTTGACCTCTAGATGGCAACTATGTTGTCTTCTATCACATTCCCTGTGTGTGTTTCATTTCTTTACACACTGCATCCTTGATGATGAAGGTTGTTTCTTTGTTTAGACAGTGGCCGTCATTGTTATAACTGACCCATTTATGAGTAGGACACACAGGAAAGTTCACAAAATGTAACAAAATTCTTAATAGCCCAGAAAAATTTGAGGAAGTAAAGTTATTTTACTAGAGGCAGTTAAGGAAAACAGTGGACCTCTAGTCAAGAAGATCTGAGTTCAGATCCAACCCCAGTCACTTACTAGCTATGTGACCAAGGGCAAGTCACTTAATTGCTGTCTGCCTCAGTATCCTCAATTATAAAATAGGGATAAAAATAAAGTGTTTCTCCCAGGGTTGTTATGAGGATCAAATAATATTTTTAAAGCAATTAACACAGTGCCTGGGACACAATGGGTTCATAATAAATGTTTATTCTCTTCTTTTTTAAGAGCAAACATATGTAATACCTAATATAGATTGTAGACTAACACTTGATATATATGATATTGCTAATGTTATATATTAAATATATAGGCATTCTGTGACTTAGAAACATTCCTTAACATTCAAACTGTTAGTTCACTGTACCTAGAGTAGGCTCTTATCAGAAACCACAAACCCTTTCAGCTTGCTGGTGTAATAGTGATGTTAAAGCCTCTGTGGATATTTTAGCCTTGATATTTTAACAGATAAGAATACCTTTTTAATTGACTCATACAGTTGGAACTGTGAATAGAGCCTGTACCCTTGAATCTGTCAAAGTCGTTGCATAAGAGATTGTTTCAGACCCAAAGCAATTTGTATAAGTGAAAGAAGCCATCTCAGAATATGATGGAATTATTCTTAAGATGTGAATTGGAGAGATTGAAGCCAACATGGCATTTCCAGTATACGTTTGAGGAGCAAAGGCAGAACTAATCTATGATAGAGGAAGGAGACATTAGTGAGAGTAATTTGATTCTACAGATATCTGGTGTGGAGGACCCAGCTGAGGAAAGTCCCAAGAAAGATCAACTTCTTCCTCAAGTTGCCTGTCTATCCACAGATGCTATAGTATAATTTGCTATTTTATTACTCAATAACTTTCATTTTTCTTCAAGGACCAAGAGGTGACTAGGAGTTAATTAGATAGAGATAGGTATGAATGTAAAGTTAGGCAGAAAGCCCAACCTCAGCCTACATGATAGGAACTTCCTAAATGGAACTCAAAGCAATTGTGACTGAATTCAGAACTTTTGATCTAAAATAAACTCTCTAAAGCCTCTAAAGAAGGAACCATGTAAGGGGGCAGCTGGGTTGCTCAGTGGATTGAGAACCAGTCCTAGAGAAGGAGGTCCTAGGTTCAAATCTGGCTTCTGACACTTCCCAGCTGTGTGGCCCTGGGCAAGTCACTTAACCCCCATTGCCTAGCCCTTAGAAACAATACACAGTATTGGTTCTAAGACAGAAGGTAAAGGTTATTAAAAGAAAAGAGGAGGAGGAGGAACAACCATGTGCCCCAAAAAGGTTTGTTCTGGAAAGAAAGGGGAGAACTCAAAGGGTAAAGACTGAGTACTCTTGATACTGCCTGACCATTTTCTTTATAGTGTGCAGCCTCTTTGAAAAGAAGGCCTTTGCAATCCCTCCTTTCTTTGTAGTGGAATGCAATTTTGTTTTTGCAACCTTCGGGTATTGACCATATTCATGTGAAGTTGACTCCACCTAAGTTAGTTTTGTGCCAAGACTTTTATTGATAGCACTGGGGACTTCTGGCCAGTTTGAACTAAGTGTGATGTGTATATTTTCTTTTTCTTTAAAAAAAAAAAGTTTTCTATCCATAAGCAAAGGATAAACTATGGGAGTGGAAACACCGAGGATAAGCAACTGCCTGAATACAGCGGTTGAGGGGACATGACAGAGGAGAGACTCTAAATGAACACTCTAATGCAAATATTATCAACATGGCAATGGGTTCAAATCAAGAAAACATGTAATGCCCAGTGGATTTACGCGTCGGCTATGGGGGGGTGGGAGGGAGGAAAAGAAAATGATCTATGTCTTTATTGAACAATGCTTGGAAATGATCAAATAAAATATAATTTTAAAAAAAGTTTTATTACTTTGTTTTAAAATACTGTCTCTTCCCAAAACCCTAGAACCCTATAGCAAAGCAACTTTGAAGTCCTATGTCCTTCCATCATTTTTTGAGTTGTTACTTAAATTCCTCTGAGATACTGTTTTTTTTTTTCCCAAAGAATATTTGTATTTAAAAGGAAGGGCTTTTGTAATGTCTGGTAATGGGAGATGACTGTAAGATGTGAATTTTAAAACTATTCCACCCTAATCAGACCATTCTTTAGAAGATCTGATTTAGCTATTTCCTGATAATAACAATGGAGATACTTGGAATAACAGAATCAGTTCTACATTTTTTTTTCAGCTGGGAATTATGGAGATTTTAATTAATAGAGAGAGAAGAAAAGCACCACATTTCCTCAAGTATAATTAATCTAGGACTACTTTGATGGATTATTGTGAATTCTTCCTCCACTGGTGCAGATTGCAAAATTTCCACTACTTATATTGTGAGATTCTTGTCCATATCCTATAAATATTAATTATAATAAAGGCCTTACTGTCGTTCTTTAAACACTTCATGCCAAGCTCCCATTTAGTCATTTTCCTTGAAGATTTAGACTCTGTGTGTGTGTGTGTGTGTGTGTGTGTGTGTAATATAGTAACTGATGTTTGAGTTTCTTGTTGGTTCTACAGATAGTTTTACTTTCCTGGCTCTCTAATAGAAGCCAAAGCTCCCAGTTATAATCTTTTATGTTGTCTTCCTCCATTAAATTGAAAGCTCTTTAAGGGCAGACATACTTTCTTTTTTGCTTTTATCTATAGTAATTGGCACAGTACCTGGCACATAGTAAGCATATAAGTAAACATAATAAATGTTTGTTGTTTGCCTGCCTACTCTTTTTAAAATTTTTTTAATTTATTTAAAACATTTTTTTTAATTTCACATCCCAAATTCTCTCCCTTTTCCCCACGCCTACTGAGAAGGCAAGCAATATATTACTTACACATGAGAAGTCATGCAAAATGCATTTCCATATTAGCCATGTATCCTCACAAAAGCAAGAAAAATAAAGAAAATTATACTTCATTTTGCACTTAGAGTTCAGCAGTTTTCCTTCTAAAAGTGAATAACATTTTTTCCCATCCTAAATAAAAAAATTTTAACAGCAAGTTTTTCCTAGTAAAGGCTTCATTTCTCAACTATGTATTGAGTATAGAAAATATTCTGTGCTATATTTTCTATTCAGCTCTGGGTTGTTTGTTTTTTATTTCATCAGGAATGCTTGAAAGTTTCTTTTCATTAAATAGCCATTTCCCTCCTCAATTTTTCTGGGTAGATTATTTTTGGTTGTAATCTTAACTCCTTTGCCTTCCAGAATATCATATTCCAAGCCCATCCAATCCAAGGATTACGTTAATGTAGAAGCTGCTAAACCTTATGTGATCCTGGTTGTGGTTCATGATATTTGAATTGTTTCTTTTTGAATGGTTGAAAAATTCTCCCTTTGATCTGGGAGCTTTGGAATTTGGCTATAATATTCCTTGAGAGTTTTCATTTTGGGATCATTTTAGGTGTATAGGCTCTGAACAGGCCCCCACTCTGGTGTCACAGTCTTTACCTGCTTACCTCTTAAATTTTCTTAGGCTGTAAAAATGCCTTGCCTCATCCTTTTGTTGGTTTTCACATTCCAACATTTAATTTGAGGTGTTATTTTAAAGTTGTTTGGAATATTAGGAGAATTCAGCTGGGAGGCTATCCCTAAACTATCATGTTAGCTCTGCCAGCACCCTACTTATCTACTTTTTCAAGTGTTAGAGTAAAGAATAAAATTATGGGTCATTGAGAACAGAAACAGGTATGATTTTTAAAAATCTGTTCCATCCAAAATGTTTTGCTTTAAAGGATTTGTGTATTTTTCCAACTTGTATAAGAATTTTTGGATTTTCTTATCAGCAGAATCATTGAAAGCTTTATATTTGATTTAGCCAGCTGTTAGGTTTTTTCTTGTTTTTTTTTTAAGGAACAGTTGTACTCTCTTTTTCTTTAGTAATTTTATTGCTCATTTACTCCTCTGCAAGGGTTGAAAAGGAAGAATAAAAGGAAATTAAACTGTTTATGTTAAACTACTTAAATTCACAAAATTTTACGTTGGATGTTGAAAATATCGACCTAAGTCAGATATTTTTGAATTAATTTTAGTTTTCAGTTACTGTGCTGTCTTTGATCCTCATCTTTGTTAATAATTGGACATAGAGTTATTGATTTTACTTATATTCATTTACCCCTAAATTGAATTATTTTTCCAATCTAGTTAACAAGCACTTCTTTTCCTTTTCCTGACTCTCAACTGAACAATAAAAGCAAAAAAACCCCTTATAACAAATAGGCATAATCAAAATTTTTTTTTTCATATTGAGCATATCAATATATATCTTGTTCTGCATTGCAGGAGATAGTATCATGCTCCATCTTTGGTTCTCTGGAATTTTGTCACCATGTTGGTCATAATTGCCAGTTAGTAAATGCTTTAGTGCCACGTACTGTGAGTTTCTTGACACCAGGGACTGTTTTTTATCTTTTTTTTGTATCCCCAGTGCTTTGCATGTCTGGGGCATAGTTAGCTAACAAATGTTTATTGGCTTGACTTTGTGTCATCCTTAATCCCTCAACTCTTATCAGTTCTATCTTAGAAATATTTTTGTATCTGCTATGTATAAAGAGCTTATCAACATACAGAGATAAAATGAAAAAATAATCTCTACCCTTAATGAACTCTTATATCTTATTGGGGAGATATGGTATATAACAGGCAAATGGATAAATCTGTGTGTTTGTGTGTGTATACACACATACATACATATATGCATACATAATGATTTGTGGAAGGATTATTGGTCAGATAGTTAAAATTAGATGGCCTGTGGTCTTTCTGGGGATATGTCAGCTTGTATTATATGAACCATGACTAGATATTACATGGAGCTGGATAATGATCTGGGGAGGGCTATGGGAGCCTAACCTACCATCCCTCCCTTGGGATCTTGAGAGGACAAAATTAAACTGGGTGTTGGTGGGAGAAGAGTTTGAACTTTTACTTTTTGATTGAAGATACTATTCCTTCTTTCCCTTCTTAGTTGCTCTCTGTGAGGGGGCACTCGAACCCTCTCTGGGCATGCCAGCCATTACCCCAGAACAGAGTTTTCTATATTTCATTACTAGAAAGCCAGAGAGACATGGGACCAGGTTGCTTCCCTCCCCCTCTCCACACATACTTGAGGACATCTACTGCCCCTCTATAAGGTTCATCATCACTGGTATAAGGGAATGGTTTAATATGGAATGGAGATGTAAGAATGAACATCCTCTTAATTAGAGCTGTCTAGCGAGAAATCTGGCAACTTCCTATTAGATAGCTTCCCATTCCTTTTGATGATTGAGGGATTTGGATGACCACTTGTCTTAAATGTTGTAGAAGAGATTTCTACAAATAAAGATAGGCATTATAACAAATGCTGAATGACAAAGTTCTCTTAACTTTGAAAATGTGGTTTATAGGACTAGAGGGGACATGAGAAAATAGAACACTTCTCTGCATGGCTATTTGGATTCAGAATGAGGTTTTCAAGTATTAACTTATGAAGGGTATTGGCTGCTTTATCTTCTCCCTTAGGCAAGGAGTTGGAATGTATATATTTGTTGGTTAGGAGTCTCTTTTCTCCTACCATTCCTTGTTCTACTTGTACTTGACTTGTAACATGGTTGACCATAGTATAGGAGTGGTTTCTTTTTAAAAGGTGACTCTATAATGAATTGTTTACTTTAATGATGGTATTTGTGCATTAAAAATTAGCAAAGTGCTTTACATAGATTATCTCTAGTGCACTTCCCTCCCTCTTTCAGGTGCTATTATAAACATTATTATACCTATAAAGATGTTTTGGCAAGGCCCTTTATCATCACATCACAATCATTTCCCACTCTTCATTTAATTAATTGAGGTAACTGGAATTTAAGCAAGTTCAGCCATTCAGATTTTTTACTTCTGATCCTACAGTTAACTTGTTTTTAAGGGTTTATAGTCTAGTAACAGGGAAAAGCTTGTATTACAAGGAAATATATTGGAAATTTGACTGTACAATGAATTCTTTTTGGTAATCTCAGAAGTGTTTAAATACAATTATAGGACAGTTACTAGTCATATTTAATCCATATTTAATTTGTTAGGGAAAATACTATACATCTTGACTACCAATACAAGAGAATTCTTGGCAATGTGCTAATGAGAAATTTGAGATGGGAAAATTCATATTCAGTGTTGGAGGAGGGAAGGATCATGGAGGAGGTGATACTTCAGTTGGATATTGGAGATAGTAAGAATTCAGTACATAAAGGATGGAGAAAAGTAGTCTTTTTGAGGCATAGGAACAGCGTAACTTCATCTTATTAATAATGCTTTTAAAATAATTTTTATTGACATTTTCTGTTTCTTACATAATTATAGTATCTCATGTATCTGTTCCATGCTTCCTCCCAGAGAGCTATCCCATATGAAAAATGGCGTTTTGTGTAGGGGGGGGGGGGATCAGCACCACTGATTGTTTTCTTGGCTCTGTTTACTTCATTGCACCAGTTCATATAGATCTTTCCATGCTTCTCAATTTCTCACACTTCATTTCTTACAGCGCAGTAATATTCCATTATATTCATATACCAACTAATAATGTTTTATCAAAAATTGTATATTTCTGTATTATTTTTTTCAAAAGGTTTATTTCATTCTTTAACCACCATATGTAATAAAATTGATTTTTTTCCCCCTTGTGGAACTATCAATCCACTTTTCTAATAAAAGTAAATGGAAAATATTAATTTTGGAGAAATTTGCTTTTTATCAGGTTTCTTTTCAGTAATATATCAATTCTTCATAGTAAGTCTATAATTCTCTTTTTGTCCCTGAAATCTCGTTTGATCAAAGAACCTAAGTAAGCATTTTTTCATCATGAATCTCTGTGGTTATATTGGGAGACTTGCTTTGCTGATAATGGTTTAGACCTTTTGTAATATCTCTCTTAATGTTTACATTGTTGTTCACTTTTCAGCAGTTCATATAAGCATTTCCAAGTTTTTCTGAACTCATCCTGTTCGTTGTTGCACAGTAGGATTCCATTCATATGCCCCAATTTGTTCAGTCATTCCCCAAGTGATGGACAACTCTTGTTCTTAGCCACTACAAAAAAGAGGTACTAAAAATATTTTGGGAAGGATAGATCCTTTTCCCTTATTTGTGGTCCTTTGAGCCTGGTTGCATGTTTCTCTCCAAAATGGTTGTATCAGTTGAAAGTTCCACTAACAGCATATCAGAGTCCAATTTTCCCACATCCCCTCCAAAATTTATCATTTTCCTTTTTGATCATGTTAGCCAATCTAATAGGTATTATAGGATCTCAAGTTTTACTTTGCATTTCTTTAATCAGTAGTGATTCAAAACATTCTTTCATATAACTCTGGATAGATATGATTTCTCCCTATGAGAACTGCCTGTTTATATCCTTTGACCATTTTTCATTTGGGAGATGCTTTGTATTCTAAAAATTTGACTCAGTTCTCTATATATTTCAGAAATGAGGCTTTTGTCAGAGACACTTGCTACAATTTTTTCTCTCTCCAGATTTGTCATTTCCTATATAATCTTGGTTGCAATGGTTTTGTTGGCACAACCCCTTTTTAAATTAATATAACAAAATTATCCATTTCATTTTTTTATGTTTTGTTTGATCCTAAATTCTTCCATTATCCATAAATTCAAAGGTAATATTTTCCATGTTACCCTAATTTGTTGATGATTGTCATACATTTCTAGTTCAAGTATCCATTTTGACTTTTATGTGGTGTGTGGTATGAAATGTTGGTTCATGCCTAGTCTGTGCTGTATACTGTTTTCTAGTTTGCTCATGTTGTTGTTAATCTGACATAGTTTAAAATCAAAGGTTCTTAGCTTTGGTAAATTGGTGAAGCCTATGGACACTTTTGAAAATAATAACTTTTAATGCATAAAATACAAAAGAAAACAATTATATTGTAATATAGAAGTATGTGACAAGGAAATCACTTTAAAAGACTGATATATATTAATTTAAGGTTGCCAAGGAATTCAGCTATGTAATTCCTAAATGAAAACTCAAGTCAGCAGTCAACCTTTATGGAGTTTAATTACAAACAGGATGAAGAAAGGTATTAGAGAGAGAGGGGGAGAGAGAAAGGGGAGAGAAGGGAATAGGGCTTAAATACCCCTTCTGTTTAGACTGGGCCAAAAGGCCCAAGCCCTTAGATAGCTGGGGCAAAGAAGGGAGATCAGTCCCTATTACTCACGTGACCAAAATGGAGAAACATCTCAGGGGCCTCCACCTCCAGCTTCCTTCAGAGCAAGCTTCTCAGAGCACCTCTCCAACCACTCAGAGCCAAAACTCTCCAACCAACCACCCTCAGTCCTCAGACCCCTCTCTCTTTAAGCAAACCATCCAAGTTCCCTCCCCTCTATTCTCACATCTACCAATCACTGTCCATGTCTTCCCTGTGCCAATGGTAGCTCTAGCTTAACCCAGGACCGCCCAGAAGTCTGTGGCTTTGCACATGTCTGTTGAAGGTCATATTCTCAAATAATTAAATCTTGATCCTTTGCTACAGCCCTTCCTAAATCCTGTTACCCTGAGTAGGGTAGAGATTGGGATAATTAAATTTTGATCTATGCTGCAGCCCTTCCTAAATCCTGTTAGGACTGAGTAGGGTGGAGATTGTAATTTCTAAGACCTGGTTCTGTCATTCCAAGTATCTCTATTGTATCAATTCTAAAATCAATCATGACTCAAAGAAATTCCTGTTCTATGCTTAAGCATAGGTCAAAGCCCTTTCCATTGTTCAGCAAAAGGTTTCTGTCCTAAAGTAATCTTTTTTTTTTTAAATTTTAATATTATTTTATTTGGTCGTTTTCATACATTATTCACTGGAAACAAAGATCGTTTTCTTTTCCTCCCCTCCCCCCCCCCCCCCCCCCCCCGCCTTTCCCTCTCCCATAGCCGACGCATGATTCCACTGGTTATCACATGTGTTCTTGACTCGAACCCATTTCCCTGTTGTTGGAGTTTGCATTATAGTGTTCATTTAGAGTCTCTCCTCAGTCTTATCTCCTCCAACCCTGTAGTCAAGCAGTTGCTTTTCAGCGGTGTTTTTACTCCCACAGTTTATCCTCTGCTTGTGGGTAGTATTTTTTTTTTAGATCCCTGCAGATTGTTCAGGGATTGCATTGATACTAATGGAGAAGTCCATCACCTTCGATTGTACCACAATGTATCAGTCTCTGTGTACAATGTTTTCCTGGTTCTGCTCCTCTCGCTCTGCATTACTTCCTGGAGGTTGTTCCAGTCTCCATGGAACTTCTCCACTTTATTATTCCTTTAGCACAATAGTATTCCATCACCAACATATACCACAATTTGTTCAGCCATTCCCCAATTGAGGGGCATCCCCTCATTTTCCAATTTTTGGCCACCACAAAGAGCGCAGCTATGAATATTTTTGTACAAGTCTTTTTGTCCATTATCTCTTTGGGGTACAAGCCCAGCAGTGCTATGGCTGGATCAAAGGGCAGACAGTCTTTTATCGCCCTTTGGACATAGTTCCAAATTGCCCTCCAGAATGGTTGGATCAATTCACAACTCCACCAGCAATGAATTAATGTCCCCACTTTGCCACATCCCCTCCAGCATTCATTACTTTGCATAGCTGTCATGTTAGCCAATCTGCTAGGTGTGAGATGGTACCTCAGAGTTGTTTTGATTTGCATCTCTCTGATTATAAGAGATGTAGAGCACTTTTTCATGTGCTTATTAATAGTTTTGATTTCTTTGGCTGAGAATTGCCTGTTCATGTCCCTTGCCCATTTGTCAATTGGAGAATGGCTTGATTTTTTGTACAATTGATTTAGTTCTTTATAAATTTTAGTAATTAAACCCTTGTCAGAGGTTTTTATGAAGATTGTTTCCCAATTTGTTGCTACCCTTCTGATTTTGGTTACATTGGTTTTGTTTGTACAAAAACTTTTTAATTTGATATAATCCAGATTATTTATTTTGCATTTTGTAATTTTTCTAATTCTTGCTTGGTTTTGAAGTATTTCCCTTCCCAAAGGTCTGACATGTATACTATTCTGTGTTCGCCTAATTTTCTTATAGTTTCCTTCTTTATGTTCAAGTCATTCATCCATTTTGAATTTATCTTGGTGTAGGGTGTGAGGTGTTGATCTAAGCCTAATCTTTCCCACACTGTCCTCCAATTTTCCCAACAGTTTTTATGAAATAGTGGATTTTTGTCCCAAAAGCTGGGATCTTTGGGTTTGTCATATACTGTCTTGCTGAGGTTGCTTGCCCCCAGTCTATTCCACTGATCCTCCTTTCTGTCTCTTAGCCAGTACCAAATTGTTTTGATGACCGCTGCTTTATAATATAGTCTGAGATCTGGGACTGCAAGACCCCCTTCCTTTGTATTTTTTTTTCATTAATTCCCTGGATATCCTTGATCTTTTGTTCTTCCAAATGAACTTTATGTTTTTTTCTAAATCAGTAAAAAAAATTTTTGGAAGTTCCATGGGTATGGCACTAAATAGATAGATGAGTTTGGGTAGGATGGTCATTTTTATTATATTGGCTTGTCCTACCCATGAGCAGTTAATGTTCTTCCAATTGTTCAAGTCTAGTTTTAGTTGTGTGGAAAGTGTTTTGTAGTTGTGTTCATATAGATCCTGTGTTTGTCTCGGGAGATAGATTCCTAAGTATTTTATTTTGTCTTGGGTAATTTTGAATGGGATTTCTCTTTCTAGTTCTTGCTGCTGAGCTGTGTTGGAATTATATAGAAATGCTGATGACTTATGTGGGTTTATTTTGTATCCTGCAACTTTGCTAAAGTTGTTGATTATTTCAATTAGCTTTTTGGTTGAGTCTCTAGGATTCTTTAAGTAGACCATCATGTCATCTGCAAAGAGTGATAATTTGGTCTCCTCCTTGCCTATTTTGATGCCTTCAATTTCTTTTTCTTCTCTAATTGCTACTGCTAGTGTTTCTAATACAATGTCAAATAATAGAGGTGATAATGGGCATCCTTGTTTCACTCCTGATCTTAATGGGAATGGATTTAGTTTATCCCCATTGCAGATGATATTAGCTGATGGTTTTAGATATATACTGTTTATTATTTTTAGGAATGACCCTTCTATTCCTATGCTTTCTAGTGTTTTTAGTAGGAATGGGTGTTGTATTTTATCAAAGGCTTTTTCTGCATCTATTGAGATAATCATGTGGTTCTTGTTGGTTTGCTGGTTGATGTGGTCAATTATGTGGATAGTTTTCCTAATGTTGAACCAGCCCTGCATCCCTGGTATGAATCCTACTTGATCATGGTGGATGACCCTTCTAATCACTTGCTGGAGTCTTTTTGCTAGTATCCTATTTAAGATTTTTGCATCTATATTCATTAGGGAGATTGGCCTATAGTTTTCTTTCTCTGTTTTTGGCCTGCCTGGCTTTGGAATTAGTACCATGCTTGTGTCATAAAAGGAGTTTGGTAGGACTCCCTCTTTGCTTATTATGTCAAATAGTTTGTATAATATTGGGGTTAACTGTTCTCTGAATGTTTGATAGAATTCACTGGTGAATCCATCAGGCCCTGGGGATTTTTTCTTAGGCAGTTCTTTGATGGCTTGATGGATTTCAATTTCTGATATGGGATTATTTAAGAAAACTATTTCTTCTTCTGTTAGTCTAGGCAATTTATATTTTTGTAAATATTCATCCATATCACCTAGGTTGGTATATTTATTGCCATATAGTTGGGCAAAGTAGCTTTTAATGATTGCCTTAATTTCCTCTTCATTTGAGGTGAGATCCCCCTTTTCATCCTTGATGCTATTAATTTGCCTTTCTTCTTTTCTTTTTTTAATTAAATTAACCAGTACTTTGTCTATTTTGTCTGTTTTTTCAAAGTACCAGCTTCTAGTCTTGTTTATTAGCTCAATAGTTCTGTCACTTTCTATTTTATTAATTTCTCCCTTAATTTTTAGGATCTCTAATATGGTTTTCTTCTGGGGGTTTTTAATTTGTTCATTCTCAAGTTTTTTTATTTGCATTTCCAATTCCTTGGTCTCTGTCCTCCCTAATTTGTTAATATATGCACTCAGGGATATGAATTTTCCTCTAAGTACTGCCTTGGCTGCATCCCATAAGGTTTGAAAGGATGTTTCGCCGTTGTCATTTTCTTCAACGAAATTGTTAATTGTTTCTATGATTTCTTCTCTAACTATCCGATTTTGGATGTTATTTAATTTCCAATTAATTTTTGATTTGGGTCTCCATGTACCCTTGCCGATCAATATTTTAATTGCCTTGTGATCTGAAAAGGCTGCAGTTAATATTTCTGCTTTTCTGCATTTAAGTGCCATGTTTCTATGACCTAGTGTATGATCTATTTTTGTGAATGTGCCATGTGGTGCTGAAAAGAAGGTGTATTCTTTTTTGTCCCTATTTATTTTTCTCCATATGTCTATTAATTCTAATTTTTCTAAGATTTCATTCACCTCTTTTACCTCTTTCTTATTTACTTTTTGATTTGATTTATCTAAATTTGATAGTGGTTGGTTCAAGTCTCCCACTAATATGGTTTTACTGTCTAATTCCTCCTTCAATTCTCCTAGTTTCTCTATTAAAAATTTGGATGCTATACCATTTGGTGCATACATGTTGATTAGTGATATTTCCTCATTGTCTATACTCCCTTTTAACAGAATATATTTACCTTCCGTATCCCTTTTGATCAGGTCTATTTTTGTTTTGGCTTTGTCAGATATCATGATTGCAACTCCTGCCTTCTTTCTATCAGTTGAGGCCCAAAAGGTCTTACTCCAACCTTTAATTCTAACCTTGTGAGTGTCAGCCCGTCTCATATGTGTTTCTTGAAGACAACATATGGTAGGGTTTTGGGTTCTAATCCAATCTGCTATTTGTCTGCGTTTTATGGGTGAGTTCATCCCATTCACGTTCAAAGTTATGATTGTTATTTGTGGATTCGCTGGCATTTTGATGTCTTCCCCTAGTTCTGACCTTTCTTCTTTAGCTTTCTCCTTTTGAACCAGTGATTTACTTTAGGTCAGTCCCCCTAGTCCCCTCCCTTGAGATGCTTCCCTTTCTAGCCCCTCCCTTTTTATGCTCCCTTCCCCTCCCCCCTCTCCTTCCCTCCCTTTTTGTACTCCCTCCCCCCTCCCCCTCCTTAATTTTCCTTTCTTTCTTGCCCTAATGGATAAGATAGAATTCAGGATCCCACTGGATCTAGATGTTCTTCCCTCTCAGATTTGATTTCACTGAGAGTAAGGTTTAAGTAATTCCACTTCACGCTCTCTTCCTCTCCTTCTCATATGAGAGTTCTTCCCCTCCCCTTCCCATGTGTATCTTTATATGGGAAAGTTTATTCTATTGATTCCCCCCCTATTTCTTGAAGTTAATCTTAGTATTATCACGGTTCCCCCCTCCCTTTTCCTTTTTTTGCCCCAACTTTCCCCAAATCTTCTTAATTCCCCAATCTTTCCCTATGCATGTTTCTTCTAACTACTCTTATGATGATACAATTTATGAGAGTTACACAAAACATTTTCCCCACATATTAATATATATAATTAGATGTAAATGTAGTCCTTATAGAAGAGAGTTTGACTTAAAGAGAAAGATAAGATTTATCTCCTTTTCCCTTTCTTTCATATTTACCTTTTCATGTTTCTCTTGCTTTCTGTGCTTGGATATCTAACTTTCCACAGAGCTCTGGTCTTTTCTTAGCAAATGCTTGGAAATCTTCTATTTTGTTGAATGCCCATACTTTCCCCTGGAAGTATATAGTCAGTTTTGCTGGGTAGTTGATTCTTGGTTGGAGACCCAGCTCTCTTGCCTTTCTAAATATCGTGTTCCATGCTTTGCGGTCTCTTAGTGTATTAGCCGCTAAGTCGTGTGTGATCCTTATGGGAGCCCCCTTATATCTGAAGCTCTTCTTCTTGGCTTCTTGTAGGATTTTCTCCTTTACTTGGAAGCTCTTGAATTTGGCAATTACATTCCTAGGCGTTGTCTTTTGGGGATTTAGTATAGAAGGTGTTCTATGAATCCTTTCTATTTCTATTTTGCCCTCTTGCTCCAGAACGTGGGGGCAATTTTCTTTTATAATCTCCTCTAGAATAATATCCAATTTGTTGTTTACCTCTGGTTTTTCTGGGAGACCGATGATACGGAGATTTTCTCGTCTTCCTCTGTTCTCCAAGTCCGTGACCTTCTCAGTGAGATATTTTATGTTTTCTTCCAATTCATTAATTATTTGGGTTTGCTTTATTGATTCTTGCTGTTTTATCATCTCACTTTCTTCGAGGTGCTTAATTCTGGTCATTAGGGACTGGATTTGCTTTTCAGCCTTGTCTGCCCTTCTATTGGATGCTTCGAGTTCTTTTTCCAATTGAGCAGTCTTATCTGTCAGACAGCTGATCTCTTTCTCCCATTTTTCTTTCCAGAAGGTTTCCATCTTTTGGATAAGTTCCAGTTTGAGATCTTCCAGAGCTTGTTGATAGTTTCCATTTTGGGAGGCGTGTTCTGAATTTTTTTGGATTTCCTCCTCATTCTCCTCTTTTCCTTGGGTACTTCCACCATAAAAGTTTTCAATAGTCACTTTTTTCCCTTTCTTCCTGGAGGCTTGATTTTGGGCCATGTGAGCCATCCCTTTGGTGGTTTTATTTCCCTTTCCTTTTTGGTCTGGGGTCTGGGTTATAAGAGCGGTTTTTCTGTGAATTTAGGTTGCTTCAGACTAGTTCTTCCCAGCCTCCGAGCCCAGGTATTCAGCTCCGCCCAGATAATCAGCGCGCGTTGTTCAGCGCAGCCCGCCCCAAGTCCAGGTCCGCTGGATTCTCCAGTGAAAGCGCCCTGAGACGTTTTTTCCTGGCAGTCCCCAGATCCCAAGGACCCTGGAGTGCCCCCCCAGACAGAGACGCTCCCCACTCACTCGCTGTCCCGGTGAGCGCTCAGGTAGCTCACTCTGGTTTAGTGGGGGAGGTGGAGTGGGGGAAGGGCAGCTCAGTTCACTTTTCTGTACAAGCTTTTCCTTCTTATTTTAGTGTGGAAATGTTCAAGCCCCACGTACCTTTGCCTCTGTGGGGTACTGGGGAGTCCTTCTGTTCCTCCAAAGGTGATTTTATGCTCCTTTGATGTAGTCTATTTCGTTCGGTGCTGGGGAGAGGAAGTGTGCGGCGTCTAGATTGCAGCCATGATTACCCGGAAGTCCCTAAAGTAATCTTAAGAAGGGAGGAGGAAGAACCTCCTATGCCAATGGGGTTCACATTCCAATAGAGTTCCCAATATCAATAGGAAATTTTTCAAGTATGAAATTTCCCAATGGTGAAATTTCCAACATTTATAAGTCTAAGAAATTTTAAGGTTTACAAGTAATACATCCAAGTTCATAGATACCCCCTCTATCAAAGGACTGTCAATCTATCAGATCTATCAAAGGACTCTGAATGGTAGGAGTTGTACCTTAGGTTTAGAACTCCTGGCTTTTAAATATAGATTCTCTTCTCAGTTGACTTGCAGTAAGGTTCCTTGAGGTGAGAGACCAGGTGTAATGAATCATCTAGTCAAGACCCTATAAATTGTATGTACTTGACAAATAATAACAGGTATTAAGTGAATGGTTGGAGCTACTTATGGGAGTTTAGAAAAAAGGAAAATGACTATATATTGGAGTTTCTGAGAAAGGGCTCGATGATTTTTTTTTTTAAGAGAGGAAGAGGGAAAATATCTTTTGCTGATGCTACTTGGTAAAGGCAGTTGTTCAGGTTTTAGTTCAGTTAAGATTCCAACATTTCATTTTTGTGTTGCTGACAGTTGAATCTGGATAGCAATATCTTTTGCAACAGACTGTCTTTGAAGTAGTTAGGGATGGGAAAGTTGGAATAAGGCTGAGGATTTTAGAATTCAAGGAAACAAAAGGGAAGAATAGAAATAATGGTTAGAAGAAAGGAAAGGAGATAGTCTTATGCTTTCTGTACTGGGTGCAGCTAGCCTAGGTTTCCAAAATCAGCATTCAAATACATTACTAAAGTTTCTACTTAAGATATACATAAGACTACAATTTGTTTCTGACCACTGGCCACACTCAGTGTTTCTAGTAGCTTCCATGAATGTTTCTAATCCACTTATGACATTTTTAATTTTAGTATGGCCTTGGGACTAGAAATATAATTGGAAAACTTGAAGGTTTTTTCTAGCTCTAAAATCCCATAATACTCTGAAGTTGCTCAGAGTAAGTGAGATCTTTCTCTGTGTCTAAGGGAACTATTTCCCCACTAAGTTTCAGAGAGCTGACATTTATGACTGACAAAGAGCTTTGTATCCTTTTTTTCCCTCCTCCTATTTTAAGGACCATTGGGTTCTAGTTTTGCACTTACTAGAAAATGACAACTCAAGAAGGAATATGGAAATAAAAGTGACCTCAAAAAAAATGACAAAATATGTTCTGAAGTGATGGAAGGGGCAGCATGGGATAGTAAAAAGAATACTGGATTTTTAACCAAAGCAGCAGAATTTGGATACCAGGCCTGCTAGTTACTTATTTGTGTGACCTTGGGCAAGCCATTTAATCTCTCTTAGCCTTAGTTTCCCAGTCTGTTAAATGAGAGAGCTAGACTACAAAGTCCCTTGTAGCTATAAATCTATAATCTTTTGTTTACCTAATTTAGGACTGACTTCTTATGGAGAGAGAGAAGTGAGAACAAGTCTTTTACTACACCGCATTCACCTAGCAAATCTATATTAAATATCAAAGAGTACAGTGCTAGAAAGAGGAATGGGGATGTACTTTTAGGAATTTTAGCCAATCTGATGTTATGGAACCAATCTGGATCCAGAATCAGAGGACCCAAGCTCAGTAGTTTATACTTGTGTGAATTTAGGCAAATAACTTCAACTGAGACTTAACCTCTTCATCTGCTAAATTAGGAGTTTGGGCTAGACGATCTTTGAGGTTCTTTAAAGTGATGATCCCCTAAGTCAAATGTATAAGAAATTAAACCATTCCCCAGTTGACAAATGGTCAAGAAATATGAATAGGCAGTTTTTAGATGAAGAAATCAAAACTATCAATAATCACGTGAAAAAGTGTTCTAAATCCCTCCTGATTAGAGAAATGCAAATCAAAATAAATTCTGAGGTACCACCAAACACCTAGC
This sequence comes from Monodelphis domestica, assembly GCF_027887165.1. NCBI lineage: Eukaryota > Metazoa > Chordata > Mammalia > Didelphimorphia > Didelphidae > Monodelphis > Monodelphis domestica. The sequence continues at coordinate 153,523,126 of NC_077227.1, forward strand.
AGATTGGCCAATATGACACTAACAGAAAAAAATAAATGTTGGAGGGGATGTGGCAAAATTGCTGGTGGAATTGTGAATTGATTCAACCACTCTGGAAGGCAATTTGGAATTATGCTCAAAGGACTTTAAAAGAATGAATACCCTTTGATTCAGCAATACCACTACTAGTTTTGTACCCCAAAGAGATAATTTAAAAAATGGTTGTACAAAAATATTCATAGCCATGCTCTTTGTGGTGGCAAAAAATTGGAAAATGAGTGGGGCTGATTGGGGAGTGGCTGAACAAATTGTGGTATATGATGGTGATAGAATACTATTGTGCTAGAAGGAATGATGAACTTCTTGATTACTATATGAACTGGAAAGAGCTTCATGAACTGATGTGGAGTAGAATGAGCAAAACCAGCAGAACATTATATACAAAGACTGAAACACTGTGGGATGATCATATGTAATAGACTCTGCTACTAGTAGCAATGCAATGATCCAGGACAATCCCAAGGGACTTACGGGAAAGAATGTATCCACATTGAGAGAAAGAACTGTGTGAATAGAAAAGCAGAAGGAAAACATGATTGATCACTTATTTATATGGGTATAGGATTTGGGGTTTGGATTTTAAAAGATTACTCTCTTACAAAAATGAATAATATGGAAAGGTATTGAGTGATACTTCATGGATAACCCAGTGGAATTGTTTGTCAGCTCTGGTAGTGGGGAGGGAAGAGGGGAAGGAGAGAACAGGAATCATGTAACCATGGGAAAATATTTAAAGATAAATTTTTAAAAAAGGTAAAAAAAATTATGAGCCTCTGATTCTTTCCTTCAAAAACCAAAACAAAACCTGTCTTTTTGATTCCTGAATTTACAAGGTAAACGTCATTCCTTTAAATTAAAGCTTTTATCCCTATATACTAAATTGCTGGCTTTCTAACTAAGAGGCAAACATGGATTCAGGGACACCTAAGTTCAAGTCCCTCTTTATTAGCTATAAAACTCAGTTGACCGGTCAATTTCTCTGAACTTCATGTTACTCATATGTTAAATGGGAATGACTATAGCATCTTACTTTACATCTACTTTGTTGTGAGAATCAAATAAGATATATTTAAAGTGCTTTGCAGAATGTCAAATGCTATATAAACATCAGCTATTACTATTTTTTAATGAATGAATGAAAAAGCACTTATTGCTTACTATGGGCCTAGCACTATGCAGAAAAAAACTGAGGATGCTAATAGAAGCAAGCAAGATAGTCCTTGCCCCCAAGGAGCTTGTATTATATAATAGGAGAAGATAACACATATAGGGGAGTAATGGTTAAGCAGAAGAGTTTTTAACAGGGAAGTCATAATGGTATTAATGTAGGATGGTTGATTAATTTTTTTAATTTCAAACATTGTTCTTTGGTTACAAAAATCATTTTATTTTATTTCCCTCCCCTCCCCCACCCCTCCCATAGCCAATGTGCAGTTTGACTGGGTATCGCCTGTGTTCTTGATCAGAACCTCTTTCCATGTTGTTGGTATTTGCAATAGGGTGTTCATTTGGAGTCTATTTGAATACTATTCTTGATGCTGGAGTTGGAAGGGAGGGGGAGGAAGAAGGCATATATGCCACAATATGGTAAAGAGATGGTTGGAAAGTGCTGTGGTAGACCTAAGATCAGGCAAGAGAAGGTGAATGCCCACCACAGAGCTAATGATCACAGGGATAGGATGCTTGCAGGATACCATGCTTGCAGGCATGGTATGACACAGAGATGTATAAAAGTGGGCCTGAGTTAGGGCAAGAAAGTAAATACATACTTGTGAGTGCACTTTTTGACAAGGAGGGAGCAATGGTAGGAGGAATATGATTTGGGAGAGGGGAAACTAGGCAAAGAAGGGCACAGAATTGGAAACTGAATTAACAATGAAGATTTTGTCTACAGTTTTGCCTAGAGCCGTGTTACTCCTAATATATCAAGTTTCTTTTGTGCTTATAGTTCTTTCATCACCAAACGCATGAGTATGGAAATAGCGACATCATTATTCTGTTATTTATAAAGACAGGGTTTCTCATGTTTTCTCATTTAAATGCTTTCAAGCATATGGAACGGTCTAATAACTTTACTGAGATAATTCCTAGCTGTGCTGACTTATTTTTCCTAAATCTCCATTCTCTATTTTCATTAATCCCATAAGACTTAACATTTAAAAAATATATATAAACTTGACAAAATTGAAAAAGCACTATAATTTCTGTATTAAAAAGAACTTAAAACATAGTACATTTGAAAACATGTTTCTCATATTTTCTATCTTAAATATTTTTAGAAATTAATTTAGAATTAGTTTTATTATTAATCAATTAGAATTAATTAATTTAGAAATTAAAGAAATTTTGTAACAAATTTAGGATGGTGGTTATAAAATTGTTCTGCTTGTCTGTATCTCTGAATTTCTTTCTACTCTTCTATGTACATTAAAAATTCTAAGCTTAAATACTCCAATAAACAACATTTACTTACACATAGCATGATTCTTTACTATCCTTGTGACTTCTCATGTCCTTCCGTGGCCACTACACCCCTATGAATCTGTTTCCCATTTTAGAAAGGGGAAGGTAGATGGCCTAGTAGATTGAGAGCCAGGTCTGGACATAGGAGATCCTGGGTTCAAATCTGGCCTTAGACACTTCCTGTGTGACCGATGGCAAGTCACTTAACCCTCATTTCCTAACCCTAAAACTCATATACAATATTGATTCTAAAATGGAAGGTAAGGATTTTTTTTTAAATAGAAAAGAAGGTTAGCTCCTGGAGAATTGGGACTAAATCACTTTTTGCCTTTAGTGGGTAGTTGTTGATATTTTAAATTTTAAACATAAAAAAAAGGACATTTCCACAAACATAATCAAATGCTAAAATAGGATTCTGTATGAAACTGTGAATATCTGTTTCATGCTGCTTGCTTTAAAATAGATATTTTAGATATATATAAAACTTGCACATTATTTTCGAAACCATCCTGCTGGTTTTTTATTCCTTTTGAACTTCCTTCTGTTCTTTTTTGTGCATTTTAAAAACAATATTTCCCCCAATTATATATAAAAACAATTTTTAACATCAACAAAAATTTTGAGTCTCAAATTCTCTCTCTCTTTCCCTTTCCTCTACCTCCTTGAGTTGGTACGCAATCTGGTATAAATTTTACATGTATGCTCATGTAAAACATTTTTCTATATTAATACTTTTGTGGAAGAAAAATGAACAAAATTGAAAAATAAAAAAATGAAGAAAGGGAAAATAAAGCAAAGTATGCTTTAATCAGGATTCTATCAGCCCTTTTTTTGGAGACATAACATTTTTCATTATGAGTTTTAGTTGTCTTGAATCATTGCATTGCTGAGAATCTCTAATTTATTGATGGTTGTATATTATACAATATTGCTATTATTATGTCAAGTATTCTACTAGTGTTGCTTACTTCTCTTTGTATCATTTAATCTAAGACTGCTGATTTTTCTGCAATCATCTGGCTAGTCATTTCTCAAAGCACAACAGAGTTCCCTTACAATCATTTACAACTACTTGTTCAGCCATTCCCCAGTGTATAGGCATCCCCATACTTTCCAATTCTTTGCTACCACAAAAAGAGCATTATAAATATTTTTTTACAAATAGGTTCTTTCCTTTTTTGTTTTTACCTTTTTGCAATACAGAGCTAGTATTTTGTATTGCTGGGTCAAAGGGTATATACATGGTTTTATAGTCCTTTGAGCCTAGTTCCAAATTGCTCTCCAGAATGGTTGAATCAGTTGACAATTTCCCCCAAATGTGCATTAGTGTCAGTTTTTCCATATCCCCTTGAACATTTGTCATTTTCCTTTCTGTCATAATAACCAATCTGATCAATGGGAATATAAGTGATTTAGGGTGATGGGATTTAGAGCTGGAAGGATCATTAGAATCTTCCTCCCTCCTACTCCTTCCATTTTATACATAAGAAAATGAGCCACTTTGTGTTTTGTCAACTGTTTTGACCAAAGTCACAATGAAATTAAATGCAAATTCAGAACCTGTGACTCAAAATCATTACCTCATGCCTTTAGGGTTCTGATACAAGGAACAGTTAAATGAGCTAATAAGGGATAAAAATGTACAAACTTATAACCACATTAATTTAATTCTTTTTTGATTGGCTCAGTAGCTGAAGTGGATATGCCCTTCAGTATCCCTTAAGTTACCATTTAAACAATGAAATAGATGTTTGAAATTTCAGTTCACCTAAGCAACATCTATGTTTATAATTCAATCATTGAATATACTTTTATAAATAAGGTAGGAATTTGAAATATTTCAGCTTGTATATTTGTATGTTTTTCTTTTTTTTTTAATAGTGTGCCGGTCCAACAAAAGCCCCTGGGTCTGTTTGACTTGTTCAAGTGTCCATTGTGGAAGGTAGGTACTTGTTAGTACTATTATATGTTTTTACCTTTTTGTCAAGGTTTTACTTGTATTGTGTTGTTTTGTACAGTTTAATCTCAATGTATAGTAACTTTCAAAATATAATTCTTCACTAGTCCAAGTGGGAGAATCTAGGTGAGAGAATATGGATGGCTTCTTTCTATAAGATGTTCTTTGATCGTAAAGGTTAATTAGCAGTATTTGAATTTAAAAAAGAACTAGAAAAAAAGAGGAAGAAATTTGAATGTTGAAAATTGTTTTATATTAGTCATTTGAGGAAGAAATCTGGTAATAGTCCTGATGGACTCTTAGATTATATTTGTAGACTTTTGAAGTGCTTAGCTTTTTTTTGCTTTAGCTCTTAATTTTTGTTTTAGATCCTAATATATTATGTGGAAATGTAGGAAAGTTAAAAAAAATTGAGGAATTTCAGTATTTAAAATTGCTTTATATTAGTCATTTCAGGAAAAAAATCTGGTAATTATAATGGTCATTTCTATAGATGGTACTATTAGATTTACAAAATTCTTTACATACATATTTTTATCATCTTACTATGAAATCTATAACAAATCCTTGTCAGAGATTATTCAAATATTGCTCTACACATAATTGTTTCCAGTTGGTTGAGTTTAAAGTTTTTCAAGCTTTTCTCCTTGGATTTCTCAAAAAATTTTTTATCTCAAATTTCATGGCAACTACTTAAATAGCATTTCCCATATCAGATTCCATTAAATGCTGTGGGTTTTTTTTCCTTTAGCATTGTAACAATTTTAGTACTGCTACTTTTGAGTATAAAATGGTATAGCTTAGAAAATCCACTTTAAATTTATTTGGTAACCGTTAGGTTACCACTTTAGGAGATGAGAAATCATACTTTTACACTATTTGTCATAGGCTTACTATTGTCATAAAATCCATATAATACAAAAATAGTAGTTTTGTTCCGTTTGTTTTTGTTTTTTAAGATGTCAACCTAGAACGTTTTTTAAATGTACATTTGGAGTACATTTGAAAATATTAATGCATCTTTTAACTGGCTGTTGTGGTTTTGAAATCTTTAGGATTTGGGGAGTCCGCATATACTTTGTACAGATAACATTTAATACAAAAAAAGAAGAAAAGCAGAATCATTTAAATTCTGCACTTGAAGAGACAGATTCCTCTCTTTCCTAGATTTTGAGAGGTGAGAATTATAATGCTATAAAATTTATATAGTTCTATTCACCAGTTGTCTCACAGTGCTCAATAACCTAAAATCTTGAATCATGGAATTCATATTCCAGTGAAAAGCCAGACAAGCTCCATTTGGATCTCAAATCGGAGAGATTAAAGTTCTTAAAGCAAGTGGCAGCATATTCCATAAGTAATATATGGAAGAATAAATTTGAAAACTTCTGGTCTCTGTAGGTGGGCTCCCTCAGTTTATACACACTATAACAACCTAAAAACTACGTTACTGTGAAGAAGCTTGATTAATTACATTAATAAAGTTATTCCATATTTGTAAAATGAATATTCACAATCATCTTTACACAATTGATTGGTTCATTGTCTTTCATTATATAATCCCCCATACTGTGCTTTTCATGCTTACAAGGTGTTAAAGGATAGCTTTCATTAAGTTACTATATCGTAAAGAATAGCAGACTTACAGAATGCCTTTAGCTGGGAATCATTGGTTAGCGTATTTTAGTTAATGTATTTGTGTGATCTTATAAATAAGTGACATTTATTGATTTAATAGAATAAGTGTTGAGGGTTTTTTAGTTATTGAACTTATTCAATGGAAAGGAATCTGGCTTCATGCTATAGTTCAAGGTAAAGTTATCAATAATTGAAACATGTTAGGGTAACATGGAGTAGTGGAAAGAATATTGGATTTGGATTCTCAAGATCAGGTTTAGTTCTCACCTCTGCAACTATTTTGTATGTGAGGTATTGAACAACTCACTTTACCTTTCTAGGTCTCCATTTATTCATTTGTAAAATGAAAGAATCAGAATAAATAATTTATTCTATGATTTGGAGAAAAAATATGAGAAAAGTTGTCATCCAGGCTTTTGATAATTTTAAACTCACCTGACTTCCCAAAGGTGTTAGTTGTCAAAGCAAGAATACTGCTTCTAAGGGCAGCTAGGTAGTACAATGGATAAAGAGCCAGGCCTGGAGTCAGGAGGTCCTGGTTTCAAATCTGGCCTCTAGTAGGTGTGTAATATTGGGCAAGTGACTTAACCCTGATTGCCTGTCCCTTGATTTTTTAAAAAAGACTGAGATCACATTAGTTATTATTTTGAGTGCCATATTTTTTAAATTCAGAACAGTTGAAATTGAGGTATGCTATTAAACTGAATAATACACATTACCCAAATAAATGAATAATCTGTTTTTAATATAGGAATTTTAAAAAGTATATAAAACTGTTTTTTAAGACTTACCTTCCATCTTAGAATAGATACCAAGTATCTTTCCAAGACAGAAAAGCAAGAAGGGATAGGCAATTAGGGTTAAGTGATTTGCCCTGGGTCACACAGCTAGGAAGTCAGATTTTAACCTAAGACTTCCCGTCTCCAGGCTTGGCTATTTACCCTAGCTGAGCTTCCTAGCTGCCCCTGAACACATTTATTTTCTTCTTTGATTCAAGAAGTAACTTTAGGATCTTGTAGTGCCTAAGATCCATTATTATAAATATCAGCTTTCCAGTTTTTTTACTGTACTGTGAAGCATAATAAATATTAAAGTTTGGGTCAAATCTTGTACCAACTCTTAATGCTTTAGAAGTTACTTTCTGGAATGAATCTCTGACTTGTTTATGTAATACAGACCCAGGAACTGACTTAAGACTGTCTTCTGAGGACCAGGCTAGCTTATCACAAAGTGGTATATCACCATTAGTCTAGCCACCTTATAATGAAATTCTTTTGGCCTTGGCCACCCATGAAACAGGTTAAAAACTTAAAAGTATAGCCCTTAGTCTTTGTAGTAGCCCCTTTCTACTTATTCATTAGTGACAGAGTGGTGGGAAACAAGACACAGGGTGCTAAAAATCACTGCTTTTCATTGGCCAACAAACTTCATTTTGACTCTTGGTACTCTTAAATATGAGTTCCTTGTCTGATAATCATTGTATGTAGGTAATGCTGCAGAAACAAAATCATATAATATCATATGAGGCAGCTAGATGGCTGAGGTCAAATTTAGCATCAGACACTTACCAGCCATGTGACCTTGGTCAAACTACCTATCCACTGTGTGTCTCAGTTTTGTTTTCTATAAAAAGGTGATAATGGCACCAACCTCTAAGGGTAGTTGTGAAGGATAGAATGAAACAATATTTGTAAGGCAATTAAACCTTAAAGTGCTATATAAATGGTAGCTATTATACTGGTTTTTTTTACATTCTTGTTTTAAATGAAGCCAGAAGAAAGGATAGCTCACAGGTATACCTTAAAAAGTCAAATAAAAGAGTTGATGGACTGCATTTTATTATATGCCTAAAGCTACAAGAAATATTTTGTGGAATATTTGAAAATTATATATTGCATTAACAATGATTAGTATTTGTAAAAGGATCATGAAATTAAGTACAATTTATATGCCACCATCAATTGCTGAGGATGAAGTAAGGAATAATTCTACAAAAAAAATTAGACCCTCCAAATCAAATCAATTTACATTCTAGTATTTGGCAACTTCTAGGCAAAGTTGGGAAAAGTTGAGTGTTTGGATTGACATAAGGGGAAGTATGATTCAGGAGAAGGAATTATGATAGGCAAAGATTTGTAGATTATTCAGAAGTCACATGCATCTATTCTATGAACACTTCCTTTAAAAATAAGAATTTGTAATTCCTAAGAACTGATGATAAAAAATGCGGACCACCACTGGAAAGAGAACTGATGAAATTTGAGTGCAGACCCTGAAGCATACTTTTTCCCCCTTTATTTTTCATTACTTTTATTTTGCCACATGGCTATTATGGAAATGTTTTTCATGTTTTCACATGTAATATTGACATCACATTGCTTGTCTTCTCAAAGAGTGGGAGATGGGAAGGAAGGGAGAGAATTCAGAAATCAAAAACTTTTTTATTTAAATTTTTAAAAAATTGATAGGCACTTAGCATTGTAAGCATCATGTATCACCACAAAGAATGAAAACATGACCTAGAAAGCATCAACTACTGATTTATGTGCCTAATCTCTCAGTTATCTATGAATTGAGGGCATCCTTGATGAAGATATTAGAAGTGAACAGACAAAAAAAAGTGGTAAACAGACTTTTTCAAATGACATTCAACAGTGAGTCACGTATTTCCTATTTCACATTTGATTGAAATGTAGAGAATATAAGATCTCATTCTTATCATTATTTGCTGATTTTTTTCTTCCTTCTTTTTTGTTTTAAACCCTTACCTTCCACCTTAGAATCAATACTCAATATGGTTCCAAGGCAGAAGAGTTGTAAGGGTTAGGCAGTGGGGTTAAGTGACACACACACTTAGGAAGTGTGTGAGGTCAGATTTGAACCCAGGACCTCCCATCTCTAGGTCTGGCTCTCAATCCACTGAGCCACCCAGCTACCCCTGACTATCTTTTTATAAAAAATAGTCCTTTTATACCCTCTTTTACAACCAGTTGTCTCCTTTCCATGTATCTAGATAACTCAAGATTCTACAGAAGATTTAATAATGTTATTATTTAATGACTTATAATAAACATCAGATAATTCGTAAAACATGATGTGGATGTTTGTCAAAAATATTTGCTGCTTGTGATATAGGAGATTCAGTTCAGAATTCAGCTTAAAGGGGGATTCTTTTTGGGTGGTGAATCTTCTGGGTGCTCCTGTTGGTGCATGGCATTGTGCCAATTGTATTAAACCCCAAGTCTTCAGAAGAGTCCTATAATTATTCAAAGGATTTTGACTTGTCTATATATCCAGGAAAGATCAAATGAATGAAGCATATCTATTGCCCAGATTTTAACATATAGTTGAGCAGACACCTTATATACCTTGTCCACTAGTATGTAGATTTGAGGAGTCAGATGAGCTAGATTCAGAGTTAAGCTGAAGAGGAGAGTGAGATGAATTACTTTTTGGACATTGCAAAACATTTTTACTTAACTCAAGATTCCAGTAGCAGCAAAGGCCAGCTTTTCAATATAAGTATTTTATCATTTTTGCCATATGAGAACAAGATCTGTAACACTACTGTCTCTGAAGAACTAAAGATGGGCATTTTATAGAGGGCAGTGGATAAGTACTGGTGGTGTGAATGGGTTACAGCTTGTAACTAGTGAGTAAATGGCAAAAGCATAGTAAAAAAGGTCAGGAAAGAATTACAAAGCAGAAAGAGAAGACAAGCAAGTTATGTGGCAAGACAAAGGATGACAGACAAAATACTCCACTAGTACTCTTACCATGCTGAGGGATTAAGGAAACTCTTTAGCCCTTAAAAGTGAGGACTTTACTTTAGGGAACTTTTGGGAGTACATGGTTGAGAATTATAAAAGATGAACAGGCATAGATGGATTGCAATCTGCATTGTAGATTTTTAGAAGGAACTCCCAAATTGATTAAAATCACAAATGAATATCAACCCTGAGTAATTAAGTAATAATCACTAGGCTTTAATTTTTATAGAGTTTAGGATATGTGTATATGTGTGTATACAGGCCCCTCCAAAGTCCCCCCCCCCCCAAGACTGGTCATTTGACCATTTATGTCAGTTACATTTGGGGCAAATGAATTATATGCATGGGAATCCAAATTGGTTTTTTTTTAAAGGTTTTGTGAGTAACAGAAATTATGTCTTCAGATGATCTTTTTAATCTCAGACATCGTTTGTGTTTGTCACTATGAAGAAAGGTGTTGCTTCTTTCCTTTTTCCTCTGGCAGGCTTGGAAATGTTGGTGGTTGAGAATTGGGGAAGAAGCTGCTCCTTCCCTCTCCTTGTGGCCAGGCTGTTGGGTATGGTTCTCAAAATCCCCAAAGTAAAAGCTCTGCCTGGTTTTTGGTGATTTATACATGCATACACACACATGTTAATATGAGGTTAAATTCATCATGAAGTCTGTGTTCCTGGGACTTGGTTTTGGTGAAACTTTATAAGTATTTGTTTCAACCGTTCCCTTTTCAAATAGGCTTGTTTTAGAGCATAAGAAATTCCTTTTTATAAAGTGTTAGCACAATTCCTCTGATGTCAATTACTGAGCTTTTTGATTGAGTTTCAAATTTTGTCTTTTTTTTTTGAGATCAAGTGAATTTATTCACTTATATTGCCTGTTTACACATAAATCTTTACTTTGTTCTTTTTAGTGAATTGTTATAGGCATAATACAGATGGAAAATTATTAAACTTGTGTTGAAGAACTGAAATATTTATGAGCAGAATTAACGCTTAGTTATCTTAATATAATAGTTGGCATTCATACAGCTCCTCAAAGTTTCCAAAATGTTTTAGATACATGTTGTCATTTGATTGTAAGATAGTGACTCTTGGTATTTTCTCCTTTGGTGGATAAAGAAAACTAAAGTACAGAGAGATTGCAACTTACCTGTGGTCACACTTAGAGCAATTGTCAGTCAAGATGAGAACCTATATCTTTCTTGACTTCAAGTCTAGCCATTCTTTTCATTATATTCCTTAAAAAACTGTATTTAGTTTTTTGGTGTTTTTTAAAAAGACATTAAATTATAGGTATTTCTGAAAATTTACAACATTTAAATTAAAGAAGTGAACCACTTTGTAAATAGCCATCAGGAAGAGTGAGAATGCTGTCCTACTTCTATATATGGTTCTTCTGGTCATTTTATTCCGTGTCATCTCACAGTTCGTTGCTCTTGTTGACTGTGGTCTTGCAGATGAGACCAATGTAGATCAATGTAATTTTTTCCTCCCTTTCTTCCTTCCTTTTTTTTATCTTTGTCTCTCAAATTTTTCTCTTTTTCCTGAATGCTATTTGTTTTATGGTTTCCCTAGTAAGGTAATGAAGGTATTTAATTTTAAAGAATCTCTCCTAGTAAACAGTCTATCTTGGATTTAGGAGTCAAAATTTAGAGTAACAAACAGTAATGTCATAATGATAATATTGTCAAAAGATGAGTAATTTATATCAGTGGCATTCAGTTAAATTGTCTTAAATGTAACTCCTTATCAAATAACTTATTCTTAATGCTGTAGATGAGCAAGAGTTTATTTTTGTAATACCTAAGTACAAAATGTTTATAAGATTGACTATTTTAGTTGCATTTATTGCTCTTCATAATGTTTTGATTAGTATGGTCTAATTTTACTATTAGAGACAAATACTTTAGCTTTTGAAGAGAATACTTAGATTAAAGTAGATTATCATTATGTTTTTTAAGGTATGTGAATGGTCATGCAAAAAAACATTATGAAGATGCACAGATTTCCTTAACCAACCATAAGAAAACAGAAAAACAAGAGAAAGTTCAACACACTGTGTGCATGGATTGCAGTAGTTACAGTACATACTGGTAAGTCAGTGTTTTCTGGCATAGCATGTCTTGTATGTGTCTGTGTATACATATAATGTCTCAAAAGTTCTCAGCCAGTAAATATGGATCCGTGATCACTAGACTGAAACAATTGTTGCAAAAAATCACACCATCTCTAGAATTTTTGCTGAGGACTAAATAGCCCCAAAGATATATCTCTTTTCTAAAATGCCCCTCACCCCACCCCATCCCCCTACCACACACATTCTCTTTACTGTTGACATACATTTAGTTCCCTGGTCTTCCTTACTGCTCTCAAAGCTTTGGGAATATAAAAAAGTCACTTATCCTCCCCAAGTTTAGGGACCTCTTCATAGATAATTGACTATTATTAAATGCCTATTCTGTGCCTGAAAATGCTAAAACAAAATCCTTTCATTTTCTGTCCTCAGGGAGCTTACAGTAAATACTTGCTAGGAACACAGCTAGGAGGTGTCTGGGTTCAGATTTGAACCCAGGACCTCCCATCTCTGAACCCAGCTCTCATTCCACTAAGCCATCCAGCTGCTCCTGACCACATAGTTTTTTGACAAATGATTTGGAATATAAGTGATGTTTATAGTCTATATCTATGAGATGTAATTTTAAATCATTATATTTTATATCACTTAACTTTAGTTAATTTGGCACCAAAACTTAAGGCCTTTGAACTCCCAAGTATCAGTGACTCTTTCCTTCATAGAAAAAGAAGTATTTAGGGATATGGGTAAATTTATTCCTTTATAATTATAGAATCTTTGAATTGAGAGAGTTCTCAAAATGCCATCCCTTTAAATCAAGTTTTTAGAGTTTTTAACATTTTTATTTTTAAAAATTACCTTCTGTTAAGTTTAGTAAGAACAAAATTATTGTTTGGGGTTCCAAATAGTTATTCATTAAGGGAAATAAAAATTTTAAAAAACAACTTTAGCAAATTTTTATTTACCTATTTATTCCTGACCTGCATTTTCAGTGATACAACAGGTAAATCACTATAGCCCTTAATTTAGAAACCAAAACAATAGTTTATAGGTATTTTGGGTTCATTTGGGTTTCTTTTAAGCAAACTTTGTAACACAGGGGATCCATTTCTATATATAGCTTTTCTTTTTCACTAAGTAATCTAGTTCTTGCAATTTTAAAATACAGGATATAGTTCCCTCAAAAGATGTATTCCTAATTTTTCTTAGTTGCCTAATTTGCAGCCAGCACATTTTTCTTTGAATTTTATAGACCTCTGCTGCTTCAAAAAATACTACTTTGAAATTTTAAACTTTACTCCATTTTTTATATATGTAGTAACCCTAAAGTAATGACTTGCTTTGTCTGCATTATGTATTCTGGGATTTAAAATATGAACAGTTCATTTTGCCTTCTTTTGGCATTAAAAATGCTCTTTTAAATTCATTTTTACATTCTTATTTTTCTAATTAATTAATTCTAATTTACATTTTAAATTCATTTTATACTCTAACATTACCATTTTCCTTCCTATTCTACCACACTAACATTCCAGGTGTATTATGAAACCATTATATTATCAGACACAAATGTCCTCTTTTTGGAGGTGTGCTGTATAGTTCTGTCTTAACTTGCTGACTAAACTGGCTGCTCTGAGTTTAGTTGATAATATATTTTTTAAAAAATAACTTTATTAAGATATTTATGATTTCAAGTGAAGGGTATTGTTCCTTGTTTTTGATAAATGGAAGGATCATTTAGGAATATTTCTTTAAGTTTTTAGTTTATGATTTGGGACATAGAATTTCATTACTTTGATTCCAATTCTCAAAGAATTAAAATAGAATTGGCTAGTAGGGCTGCTAGGTGATTGGAGACAGTAACTTGTGGCTTCAAATGTGGCCTCAGATACTTCTTAGCTGTATGACCCTGGGCATGTAATTTAACCCAGATTACCTAACTCTTTTGCCTTGGAAGCAATACTTACCATTTCTATAATTTCTAAGACAGAAGGTAGGGTTGTTGTTGTTTTTTTAATAGAATTGACTAGCTATGAGGTCAGCCATATCTTCTATCACTTAGATTTTTCAAATTGGTGGAGGAATAATAAGGCTCCCCCTGCCCCTCTATACTTGGTAATATTTTGAGTGAAAACAGAAATATTTCCCTTGTATAAAAATTTGAAACAGAAAACATTTCATTCCTTTTTCTCTGCCTAAGAGAACTAGAACTTCTACAAATTACGATTTGTAGAAATCAAGAGAATCGTGAAAGACCAAAACTGTGTCTCTCAGATATGCTTTGAAATGGAGAGGAGCCAAAAAAGTCACCAGGGGTTTACTCTCTTTTAAGTGAGAATTTGGCACTAATTGAACATGCCTTGAGATGATTTAGAAAAGTGCTGTTCCCCATGCCTTATATCCTTATACCACACAAATGCTAAACAGATTTATATAGAGCATATTTGTCTGTCATATATATTACACATACAAAATTTCTTTTACATAATTTGTCTACTTGTAAAAAGGTAAAGAAAAACATCTTTTTGTTAAAAGTTTCAGTGAACATGATATTCTAGATGTTAAGATTAAGGGGCAGCTAGGTGGCTCAGTTGATTGAGAGCCAGGTTCAGAGATGAGAGGTTCTGGGTTCAAATGTGACCTCAGACACTTCCTACCTATGTGACCCTGAATAAGTCACTTAACCCCCATTACCTAGTCCTTACTGCTCTTCTGTCTTAGAACCAATATACAGTATTGATTTGAAGATGGAAGGTAAAGGTTTAAAAAAAAAGACTTATTTAATAGAACCTTTTTTTATCATAATGATTTTTCATTTTTAAAGTTTTTATGAGTCAGACACCATCTAATTCACATTGTGTCTAAGAGCCAAACCCCAAAATATTCTGAATAAGAGAGTAAGGAACCACCTTCTTTAATAGGCCAGTGACCAATTCTTTGGAATTAGAGGGTAGCATGTTGGTAGAAAAAAAGGTTCTTCATTTATTTTTTTTAATAGTTCTAAAACTAGACTTTTAAGGAGAGTAATTTAACTTGAGTCATATTGGTTATTAGAAAGTGATAAAACAACTACAAAGTGAAATGAGAAAGTAGGGATTAGGAATGCTTTTATTATTTGATCCTGTCAAATATATCTATTTGGTAAATATAAAGTGCACTTTATAAATTCCATAGAATTTTAGTTGCAAGGGACCAGAGAACCATCTAATACAGGAATTCTTAACCTTTCGTGCCATGAATCCTTTTGGCAGACTAGCAAAGTCTTTGGACCTCTTCTTAGACTATTTTTAAATGCTTAGTATAAAATAAAATTATAGAGAAAAGCAGTAAAATTGAAATACATTTATAAAATAAGCTCATAAAATAAGATCCCAGGTTAAAAACATTTGATCTAATCTGATCCCTTCCTTTTATATATGAGGAACTTGTATTGTTCCTCCTCCTAATCTGCCTGTTTTGTCAGAAACTCTTCAGTCTCACTGGTTCATAGCTGCATATCTTCGCTGATCTTCCCTCCCCTTCCTCCTCTTTCTACTCCAACCATCTAATCAATTGCAATGTCTTTTTGACTCAACTTTCACACTTCTCCCCCTGCCCTAACTCTTATCACTTGCATAGCCACTGTTCTTGTTAAGGCCCTCATCACCTCTCATTTGGACTCTAGAAATTATTTCCTAATTAGTCTCTCTGTAATTTTTATTCTCCCTAATTCATCTTTCACATAGCTATCAAATGGATATTTTTTAATATAATTTTATTTTTAAAACATGGTTATATGTTCCGTGGTTATATGATTCATGTTCTCACTTTCCCTACTTCCTTCCCTCCCTCCTCCTGAGATGACAAGCAATTCCACTGGGTTGTAAATGTATTATCACTCATAATCTAACAATTTTATATTTCTAAAGCACAGGTCAGCCTAAAGAAGAGGGGACCTTACGTAATTATGATAGCTATCTTCAAGTATTAAAAGGGCTGTCAAAGAAAGAAGAGATTGGACTTGTCATTGGTGCTAGAGGACAGAATGAGGAGTGATGGGTCGAAGTCAAAATGAGGCATATAGAGTCTTGCTGTAAGGAAAAACTTTATAATGATTACAGACAGCCAAAACTGGAGTAGGCTGCCCTGAGAGATATTGGATCTTCTTACAAAACTGGACAGATAACTACTTATTGCAGCTCTGTAGAAGGTCTAACTATTTAAGTTCAGATTGGACAAAGGTGACTTTTAAGATTATTTCCAGTTGATGGATTCTGGGACTCTGACATTACCTTGCTCAAGAAACTTCAGTGGCTAGTTCTGCATTTAAAGCCATTTACAATATGGCTGTAACTTTTTCCAGAGAAATTTTATATTACTCATTGTATGTTCCATCCAGCTTGTGGTTCCCCATACATGACATTCTATCTCTAATTTTTGTACCTCTTCTCAGGCTCTCCTGATGCCTGGAATGTCCCCTCATTACCTTCTATTGGAATCCTTAAGTCCCTTCAAGGAAAAATTCAAGTGCCAAAAGAGTTCTTTCCTAATTTTTCCCAGTTAGTATTCTCTGTATCTTGCAAAATTATTTTGTATTTTTTTTATATATATCACCTATTTGTGGATATATTGTTTTCTACCAGTAGAATATAAGTTCTTTGAGGACAGGAATGATTTGATTTTTTTCCTCCCTTCATATCCTCAAGCCCCTAACATAGTGTGCTGAGGCACATAGTAGATGTTTAATAAATGCTATTTAAATTGAATTGAAATGAGTTTTACTCAGTCATATAGTTTCTAGTAGCAGATCAGGGACTAGAAATCAGCTACTTTCCAGTCACCCCACTTGATAGACTTTTCTACCTAAAAGCACCCCTGTTTTGGATGTAAATCAAGTTTATGTGAGTGCTGTCATTTCAAAAATATTTTTTGAATTAAGGACAGAAGATCATGTAGGGAAGAACATTCTAAAGATATTTTCTAATGAAATTCACTTAAAATTAGTTTCAGTTTTGAATTGAAATGTTTGTTACATAGAACAGGTTAAATTATAATAAGCCAAATTGTGAGTAAATAAAAGTCTTGAATGGTAGTCAGTATTATTAAGAATGAGAATGATCATGAGTGACTATTGTCATACAAATGGTAGGCCTAAGGAATAGAATAATGAAAAAAGTAAATAGAAAAATAGAGACAAAGAGAGGCACAAATGATGTAGAACTAGTAAAACAATAATGACTTTCTTATGTGGTTAGGTAATTTTAGTATGATAAATTGTTTCACACTAAATCAGAAAAAAAGGATAAGAAAATGGTTTATTGAAATGTGGTGTATGTTTTGGGGGATGTTTGACTATGTATTTGTCAACAAGCTCAATGAAACATAGTATTTTATGTTAGAAAAAAGTTCAGACCTTCAAGAGGAACAAATAAAACAAAGCAGAAAATCTATGTAACTTAATGATTAATTTAGATGAAAGAATAAATGTAGATTAGGGTAGTGGAATAGTGGAAACTTTTCAGTTCAATTAAATAAGCATTTATTAAGTATTTACTACATGCTAGGCACTGGCATTGTATTAGCCCCACTATTTGTACTGTGTTTGTATTGTTATCCCAATTTTGCTGTAGGTAGCAGTGGGTGATTAAGGAAGGAATTTAGGTATTGACTGAAACAGAGAAAGAATGAAATGGTTAATCAGAAGTGACAAGGTTAGAATAACATTGGTTGTGATGTGTGGAGCAAGATTAATATATTATTATTATTAGTTTAGTTTAGTGCCTCATTATGTTTCTTTCTTTTTTTAAATTTTTTCCACAGTTACATGATTCCTGTTTTCTCCCTCCTCTCATACCTCCCTGGAGCAATATTATTAAGTGCTTACTATATGTTTAGCAATGTTAGGCCCTAGAGGAAATACAAAGATAATTAAGACATTGTCTCTGTCTTTATGAAGTTGACAGTCTAGCAGGAATAAAATAAGATATGTAGAAATGTTCAGTATTTGTAGAGCTACAGATAGCTGTATGGTAATTATAGTATAAACTAGAACATAATAGCTTAGGGAGAGGTATAAGAAGAACTCATTCAAAGCAAAGAGATTTCACACACACACCCCTCCTCCCAATTGGGAGATATGTTCTACTTTATTCTAGCTTTGGGACTTAAAATGAGGTTTCATTTTTTAAAAAGTGGCCAGTAAATGCTTTTATAAAACAATAGATCTTTACTACCTTATATTTATAAAAGGGAAAGCTTACATTAGTCCCCCACTTCAAAACCAATTAATTATTTTATATGTATTTATATTTACTTAACTGTGTGCATATTGCTTTCCCCCAGTGAAATATAAGCTTCTTGAGGAAAGGGACTGTTTTACTTTTATCCATTTGAGATATAAGGAAGAAAGAGGAAGAAGTTAGAGAAAATACCCTGTGGCAGGTGCCATTATAGTTGATTCTAGCACTTAGCACATTATATGGTCAGTTGAAGGTGTTT
The DNA here is from genome assembly GCF_027887165.1 of Monodelphis domestica. Lineage (NCBI taxonomy): Eukaryota > Metazoa > Chordata > Mammalia > Didelphimorphia > Didelphidae > Monodelphis > Monodelphis domestica. Next base: position 153,541,537 of record NC_077227.1, read on the forward strand.
TAATAAATATTTATTGACTTTAAAACCCAGGGTTCTATAAAATTAAATGCTTCCAAAGTTTTTTCAGCTAAGAATGGCAGTTATTCATTATTCTGCAGTGATTAGAATAAATGATTCTGTATACACTAGAAGATATTTTGGTTATTCTTGTTCATACCCAGGACAAAAATGTTCTTCATTAATGTAGCATTAGTGATGGAGTTGTTCTGTGCGATTTCTCACATTGTTAGTTTATATGATGACTTAATAAAAACATTTTCTATCAAGATGGTTATCAGTTTCTTATAGTTGCAACCATTGTGTCACACATCTTACACATTTCTTCTAAGAGTTAATACTTCAAAAAGAAAGATTATTCCTGGTTATTGATTCTATTTCTTCAAAAATTCATAAAAAGTAGATTTATTTATTTTTGGCTAAAATTTATTTTAAAACGTTGTATTCTTGTTTTAATTGTACTTTTCTACTTAAACTTTATTGGAAGTTATTAAAATATTTGCCTTCTTCCCTGTTCATTTAAAGATACTTCTGTCAATCACTTGATTTAAACTATATGCAATATAATCACATTTATTAACTTCAGGTTTGAATTGAATAAGAGTTATGCTTTTTATAACATTTTTCTTAAGAGAATTTAAAATTTTTAAACATGCCACATTTAATTTTAGAGAAATTATAGTGCCTTTGTAATAAAACTCTGATTTATATACACAGAAAAATATGAAAAGGACCTCTGAAAGACGGTTGTATATTTAGCATTCTCAAAGCATTCCATTAGATTCCAATTCTTTTTTTAAAACTGCCCACAGTAAATACTTACAAAAACATGTATCAGTTTGTCAGTAAACTAAATCCTTTGAATGATTTCATTAGTATGGTCTTCTTAAATACACTGATAAACATTTTCCTTGCAGTTATCGCTGTGATGATTTTGTGGTAAATGATACCAAGCTGGGACTGGTACAGAAAGTCAGAGAACACTTACAGAACTTGGAAAAGTAAGTAATATATGCTAATGGCAAAAAGAATTGAATGGCAAAGAGCAAATATTCCCCAGTGGGCCTAAACAAGATTAAAATGTAATTGGGAAATACATAACAAAATTCAATAGGCCACAGATAATGTTAATGTGTAGCTTTCAAAGGAATCTATATGTATGGTTTAGTGGCCCCCTTTCTCTTTGTGTTTGATACCCATACAAGTAGAGAAATTTAATTTAAAATGGCCTTTTTCCCCTTTTTGAATATCATAAATATTGTGTTTCAGTATAATGAAAATATATACATCTCTAAAATTTTCTAGTAACAAAGTGCATATCTTTAAAATATAAAATTTAAATTAATATATAACTCCAAGTATAATATTTTATAAGATTTATTAATGATCACTTAAAGTAGAGGAAATGAAAGAAACAAAATTAGAAAGCCTAAGTAAAAAAAAAAGTGGGTAAAGTTCTCCTACCTGACTCACCCACCCTGCACAGCCACATTTCCTGGAGAAGAGAGAGAGAGGGTGGAGCCACACAAAACTTATATCCCGTTAGCACAAAATGTGAGAAGAAACATAGGAAACTGGGAAAGAGAGTTCTGGGGATCAAAATTCTAATTATACAGTAATGATGTCCACTGGCTTGTTTTACATCAGTCTTTTTAGATGAGTTCATATCCAATATTGTTTATACATTTACAAGCAAACAGCTACAATTATTTCAGAGGAGCAGGTCAGGGAGTATAGGGAGAGGAAAGGAAATACTTCAAAGGCTAGAATTATCTGTGGTTTTGGTGGATTCTTGTCAGTATGTCATCTATCACTTGAAATAATTTATGGCTAATTTAGTAGCAGCAAAGATGCATAAACTGTTTCTAAAAAGTTTTGTTTGTTATGTTCCTAGTTATCCTAAATGTATACATCTTTGGAATAGCAAACTCACTAATTTCCCTTTTTAGTATGACTGGAAGGTTACTTCAGTAGGTGTCAAGGCAACGAGTTGCCTTCCACCATCAGACTGTATTAAAACATTTTTATATGGATAAATACTTTGTTCAGAGTAAATAAACACGTTTAATTCATTAGAAATGAGTTGCCATCTTTCAGACTTCAAGCCATTTGGTAAAAGTCCCAATTCACAGGTCTCTGAGAGACTGAAGGTCCCTATAGTACTGAACTGTGGCCATTGAAGCCTAATGACTGAAGTTTATAACCTGTTAGCCACTTTTTGTCATTAGTAACTAGCTGTTTTACACTGCAATTGAAAATATGTCAGAAGCACTTACATATGATTTGATGTTATTGCTAAAAGAACATTTTAAAATTGCACCCTAAAAGAAGTATCTTCCACTCTACATGAAGCTGACCAAAGAGACCAAATTGTATAGTGCTGACCTTTTACTCAGACTTGTCACAGTCATTGGTTGTATAATGCTGGGCAAGGTATTTAACCTCTGTGGGCCTCAGTTTCCTCATTTGCAATATGATGCGAAGACTTCTGAGGTCCCTCCTAGCTCTAACTCTTTGATTCTATGATGCTTTAGTTCTTATTAGTGGTGTTTTATTTAAACATTTACCTTGTTCAATTTTTTGGAACACTGGGTGTATTTATAACCAACTACATTTTTATGTACTTGCAATCAAAGGGAAGAGAGTTTTTTATTTTCTAAAATAAAGGAACAAACCTGTAAAACTCAGATTCTGACTTTAAAACATATTTATTGTTTCTCTTTGAAGCCTTTCTTACAAAAAATACATTATGTGATTTATGTGTTATTTACTATGATTTAATAATAGGCAAACTGCTACTTTTTAGATGGCTCTGTATTCACTTTTTTAGAAAATTAGCAATAAAGTCTATTTCAAAGAATATAGAGCCTTTGTATCCTACATAAATACATCAAAATCATTTACTTTTCCTGTAATTTTTCACCTGCAGTGGGTATAATTATGAGACCTGGATGATTGAATTTTACTTTTTTGTTTTCAAATTTCCTGAAATAGTCAGGACATAAATAAATATTTTGCTTTACCTTTTAATCTTCTGACATTAGTGGGTAGCAATTGCAAATAATATCTTTTTGTGTTATTCTTATTTTTATCTAAGAAAAAGAAAAGTGAAACAAGTATAGAATAAAGATTAAAAATGTCAGTTAAAAAAATCACTTTTTCTTTTCACTTTAAGTAAAGATAATTTCAGCAGATGAAATGTCCCATGGACTAACTATCTTACTCAGTGCCCCTTGCTAAAACCTAATAGTGCCTTCTAAGTGTTTAATAAATGCTTATTGAATTGGATTGTCCTCATTTAAGGAGATAAAAGCCTTAGGTGCTTTTTCCCCCCAGGGACAAATAATCATTATTGTAGCTATGCTCTGCTGTGGTTTGTTATTTAGTTTTGTTTGGATCAAAAAATTTAGATTTATAAGGAAGTCAACCAGACACTCTCCCATCCCTGCCCAACACCCTGTGGCCTAGAAAGGCTAGGAAGACCTAAGTTAAGTAGTAAGTAGCAAAGCCAGAATTCAAACCCAAGATATTCTAACTCCTGGGTTTAATATTTTTTCTACTGGGTCAAGGTACTTGATTTTCATCAAGATATATTCAAACTTGTAGTGGAAAATAAAGTTTTAACAGCATTTTTAAAAATGAAATTTTGAATTGGTCCTACAGTTCAGAAAGGTAGCATGACTTAATGGAAAGTTTTTGACTTGGATTCAGAAGAGATCTAGATATGTACCCATAGTGTCTATTTTTCAGGGTTGTTGTAAATATCAGATTTCTGATATTACCAACTCAAGAAATGCTGACTAATTTTTAGTTTTTATTAGTGACCTTTTTGTGAGGAAAAAGAATCGAGTAAAACTTTTGTGATACTATAAAGGCAAAGAAATTTTGACTACGAGGTAGTGAAATAAAGAAAAAATAGATATAAACATTATAAGTGCCTTAGAAACCTTAGTCTGCAGTCTGATATTTTTTATTACCTCAGCCAAATTAGCCTTTCATTTTAATACTGAAAAATGCCACTTAAGTCTTTGAATAAGTTTAGGAATCATTTTAGCTAGCATTAAGAATGGAGGTAATTTTCAATAAAGAAAATAAAACAAAGTTAGTCAAGAAAATTTCTTTAAATACCTGTTACATTCCAGGAACAGAAGACTGTGGATATCATAACAGTGGAGAAATAGTCCTTCCCTTTAAGGAGTTTGTATTATATTGTTAGGTATATTAAACAGTATTTCCTTTGTCCTTTATATGGATCCCCCTGACTTTAAAATGTTTTTACATGTAAACTTGGATTATCTTGTTTGGTCGTAGGTCCCCAAATTTAACCAATAAAGATTTGAAAACTTTTTGTTAGTTATAGATAGGGTTATCTAGTTGTCCTTACATTTTAGACTAATATGTTTTACTTGCCTTTAAAAAAAAATCAGTGTCATTGCTGATAATGCAATTATAATGCAATTTCTCAACTATTAAATCTGACATTCTTATATGTTGGGATTTTGGTGCTGATTATAAACTTGACATATAATAGTCATATTTTCAGATTTTAAAAGATTTTTGGAGAGATGATAGAGTATCTCTTATTTTAAATATTTAGGGTCACATAATTCTTATGAAGTAGAATTGTAGCTTTCCTAATGCACATGACTTGTTTATAAGCATAATGAATTCTCATTTTTACCTTATCCTCCATCAATCCACTTTTTTAAAAATTGTAGTTCATAATAATTTACTTTGTCTATGTGATAAATAAAATGGAAATAGATCTTGCTTATATTTAAAAAATCAAAAGACTACACAGAGTTCTGAGGTACTCCTTTTTGGCCATATTTTCAAGCTTCATAGTACTTGACTGGATATCACTAGAATCTCTTCCAGTAGTTGTTCTCCAGAAATTGACTGGGCATGGTGGAATAGCCATGTCCTTTTTCAGGGGAAAGGGGAACATTTTTATACCAGTAGTCAGTATTAACTTATATAGCATTTTTAAAAATTGGCTTGCCATGTATGTAGTAACTTAAAAGTGATTTTTGAAATTTGAATGACTTCTCAAAGACAAGGAATACCTGTTAGATAAATTATATGTTATGTGTTCCTTTTATCTAACAAAAGATTAAATTATTTTACTTTAGAACTTTCTTGCTAATTTAAAGTCCTTAGGGTACCCACTTCATTTTGAAATTATCCAGTAAGGTATTATTTGTTTTAAGGCAACTATTTACTATAACTTTTATAGACATGTTAAAGCAAGGAGTAGCACATTCTGAACTAAAATTTTTCTCTATCAAAGGATAATTTTAGCTTAGTGTACCCAACCTTTTTGTATTCAGAAGCTTTTCTTCCCCACCTGAAGTTTCTGATGCAAGAAGAATGAACACTGTGGGAGGTTAAAGTCTGTGACATGTGGTGGGGTGAGGGACAAGCAGAGAGAAGACTAACCAACTAAATGCAACTTTGAGTCATTTCATACCTATAGGAGGGGAAGATGGGGGCAGTGTTTAGAAGTATGCCCAGGGGATCTTTAAAATCTTCGTTTGTTTTGTTTAGATTTTATAGTAATGTTTAATTTATTTCTCTATAGTTCAGCCTTTACAGCGGACAGACATAGGAAAAGGAAACTTTTGGAAAACTCATCTCTAAACAGCAAGTTGTTAAAAGTAAATGTAAGTAATAAATGTTATTCTGAGATCAGTTAGTTGGTATGATTTAGCTGTTATTTTGATACCATTCTAAAATGACAAATTGCTTCTTGAAGATTCCTATAAATAATCCACGACTGGATTTTGAGTGTATTACAAGAAGAATCTTTGGAACCATGCAGTAATAGAAAAAGAGAAAAAGGTGGAGGAGAAATTAAGGAAATGAGATATGTAGATACTCTTGAAATTGAGGGACTATAGAACCTCTCTGCTGAAAGAGATTAAAATGGGCAGTTATCTACACATCAACATATTTACTTACCATATACTTCATTGAAACTATAAAGACAGTGAGTGGGAGAAATACTTGAGTCAAAATATGATTTTGTGTGCTGATTTCACCATTTAATAACTTGCAGCTTTTAGGCAAGTCAATTAACATCATTGAGTTTGTTTCCTTATCTTATAATAAAATTTCCCTCAACTCCCATAAAGAATGCTTGAGACCCAATGAGTTATGACAATTCTTCATATACTGTAAATAGAAAAATATGGTAGTATTGTTCATTCAAACTCTTTGCCTTTGTTTTTCCTATTCTTTAGTTTACTTCTCAAAGTCTGGATCAGAAAGGAGATATAGACTATAATAACTGTACATGAGAAATCCCTAAATTTATGGAATACTGATAGTCATGCCTAGATGAAAATTTATTGTATGTAATTGCCTATGTTAAGGGATCTGAGTAATAAGCTATAGTTTAGTGGGAAGTGAACTTGTTTAACTTGATTTAAAGTTCATTTTCCAGATTTACTTCTAGATTATACATTTTCTAAGCCTCTCTTGTATTTCTCAGCCAATTCAAGGACAGGTGAACTACTTCAACATTGTATCTCTTTACAGTGTGGTGCTCTAGAAAATGTGATACTATTAACAAAACCTCTGGATGCAAGTCTTTTTTTTTTTCCCCCAGTTACAAGTAGAAACAATTTTTGACAGTTGTTTTCTGACATTTTAGGATTCAGATTTTCTCCTTCCCTTCCTCCCATCCCCAAGGTGATAAGTAGTCAATAAATAAATACAAGTGCTTTCATGCAATACATATTTCTGTATTGTTCATGTTGTAATAGAAGACACATTATACATACAATAGAAAAACTCATGAAGGAAATAAAGTGGAAGATGAAATCCTTTGATCTGCAGTCAGACTCCAACAGTTCCTTCTTTGGCTGTGGATGGAAGTTTTCACCATGAGTTCCTTGTGGTTATCTTCGAAACTTGCTTTGCTGATAATGGTTTAGTGCTTCATAGTTGATCATCATATAATATTTCTGTTACTATATATGCACACACATTGTTCTCCTGGTTCTACTCACTTCACTTTGTATCACATCCAGGTTTTTCTGAACTCATGCTTGTCCTTTCTTAAGGACCAATAGTATTCCATTACTACCAAAAACCACAATTTGTTCAGCCATTCCCTAAGTGATAGACAACCCCTTAGTTTTTAATTCTTTGCCACTACAAAAAGAATTGCTTGAAATAGTTTGATGCAGATATGAAGCAAGAAGGTCATTTTTGGTTTGTTGGTTCTTTACTCACTTTTGGTCTGGAGACTTTTCCTGGTATAGTGGCTTTTGGCTAGCAAATGGAGCCAAACACAGCAGACTCAAATTAGTAAGGCCTGGCCAGGTGATTATGTATTTCTCTTATTCCAACTGTTACTACCTAATAAATAATTATAAACTAATATAAAGTCTCCAGATAATTTTAATCATAATATATAGGATACAGATTCAGTAGTGGTATTGCTGGGTCTATTAGTATACACAATTTTATATGCAATTTTATGTCCCTTTGAGCCTGATTCCATATTGCTCTTCAGAATGATCCCATCAGTTCACAGTTCCACTAACAGTGTATTAGTGTTCCAATTTTCCCACATCCCTTCCAACATTTATCATTTTCCTTTTTGATCATGTTAGCCAATCTGATAGGTATGTGATAGTATTTCAGAGTTTTTTAAATTTGCATTTCTTGAAACAGTGATTTGGAGCATTTTTTAATACAACTATAGAAAATTTTAATTTCTTTCTCTGAGAACTGCTTGTTCTTATCCATTGACCATTTTTCAATTGGGGGGATCCTTTATATTATAAATTTGACTCGGTTCTATATATATTTGAGAAATGAGGCCTTTTTCAGAGACATAACATTTTTCCTCCAAATATATTGTTAACGTTCTGATTTTAGTTGCATTGGTTTTGTTCAGATACTTTTAAATTTAATGTAATCAAAATGATCAGTTTCACTTTTTATAATATTCTCTGTGTCTTGTTTGGTCATAAATTCTTTCCTCATCCATAAGTCTTGACAGGTAAACTTTTCCATGTTCTACTAATTTGTTTATGGTGTCACCCTTTATTTCTAGATCAAGTATACATTTTGACTTTATCCTGGTGTATGGAGTGATATATTGGTCTATGCCTAGTTTCTGCCATACTCTTTTTTAGTTTTCCTAGCAGTTTTTGCCAGATAATTCTTTCCCCAAAAGCTTGGGTCTTTGAGTTTATGGAACAGTAAATTGCTATAAACATTAACTAATGATTATCTAATCCATTGATCCATTACTCTATTTCTTAACCAAGACCAGGTTGTTCTGACAATTACTGCTTTGTAGTATAGTTTGAAATATGATATGGCTAGGCCTTCTTCCCTCATACATTTTTTTCCATTGATTCCCTTGATATTATTTACTCACTGATTTACTCACTCATTGATATTATTGGCCATTTGTTCTTCCAGATGGGTTTTGTTGTTATTTTTTCTAGTTCTATAAAATAATTTTGGGTGGTTTAATTGGGATGGCACTGAATAGGTAAATTCATTTAAATAGGATTATAATTTTTATTATATTGGCTCATCCTATGAGCAATTAATGTTTTTCCAGTTGTTTAGGTCTGATCTGAATTTATTTGTGTGAAGAATATTTTGTAATTGTGTTCATATAGTTGCTGGGTTTGTTTTGCATACAAGTCTTGAACATTTTAGTATAGTCTCTCAGCTTTATTGTTCAGGATATTCTATTAATGGTGAGAAAATAATCACTATAATTTTTAGAAAACTTAGATTAATAATATATTTTTCCAGCTTTATCCTATAAAATTAATGTAGATTTGCTTTATGGAAAGTTCTTTATTTGCCCAACTGTATATCCTTTTTAAAAAAAAGTTTAAATAATTAATTTAGAATATTTTTCCATGTTTACATGAATCATGTTCTTTCCCTCCCCTTTTCCCACCCCCCCAGACTCCTTGTAGCCAGCAAACAGTGTCATTGGGTTTTACATGTGTCATTGATCGAGACGTATTTCTATATTATTAATATTTGCACTATGATGATTGTTTAGAGTCTACATCCCCAATCATATCCTCATTGAACCATGTGATCAAGCACTAACTATATCCTTTTAAACCAATATTTTAAATGAAATGGATTATAAGTGTAAAGCTATAAAATAGACAGATTAATGAATAGAGAATTTAAACACCTTGATCTTGGGAAAACAAATTTAATAAACCATAAATGAATTTCAAAAGAAAAAAAATGAACAAATGGATTTAAAAGTGAATTCTATCAGATATTTGAAGAAAAATTGTTTCAGTTTTATATAAATTATTTGCAAGAATAGGAAAAGAAGGGATTCTACTAAATTCCCCTCTGTTATACAAATATGACCTTATTACCTGAACCTAGGACAGTCAAAATAGAGAAAGAAAACTATGGACCAATATCTCGATGGTAAAACAAGAATGTTTGTTTTCACCACCACTATTTGATATAGCATTAGAAATGCTAGCCAGAGATGTAAGACAATAAGGAATAAGTATAGGGAAAGGGAAAAAAAGATCAATTTTTACAGATAATATAATAGTTTACTTAGAAAACCCTAGGAATTCCACTAAATTATTTGAATCAATTAATTTTTCAGGATATAAAATAAATCCACATATATAAAATAAATCCAAATTCTTCAGGAGTAGGTAAATTTCATTTAAAATTATTATGGGATGTATAAAATACTTGGAAATAAATAAGATACATGTAGAAAATATATGAATTCATCTACCAAGAACTCCTTACAGAAATAAAAACAATCAGTTCTCTGAATGTTTCTATAAAAGCTTTTATCAACTTACTCTTTCAGGAAGGTCTTTTTCTGTACTGGTTCTCCAGATCCATTCCATACAATTGTCACTGTTTTAAGTTTTAAGCATTTTATGCTTATATCATAGCATCATTCCTGCTCTTCCCCAATTTTTTCTAATTCAGCTCAGCCAGTTCTATTATAGCCTTTGGAACCCTTGCTCTTACTGTGAACAAACTCTCCTTCTACCTCTGTTTTTTGTTGTTACTGTTTTTTTGGGGGGGGGGGGTTGTTTTGTTTTGTTTTGTTTTTTGTTTTTGTCTTTTTGTTTTGGTTTTCTTTTCCTGATGTGGCTAAAGTGGGTTTGGTGGCGCTTTTAGAGTTTGGTCAGTTTCCATTTCCAGGAGCCAAGATATCAGAGGAAGGAATGCTCTGAGCTCTGAGCTCACCTAACCTACCTCTAGACAAAACAAATCTTGGAATAGCAGAACCAAAAGAAGACAGGGTGAAGCAATGCCCCCAGCCAGACCAGCATGGAGGGATGCTTCTTACTGGGTTAGGAGGGGAGAATGTGGTCCAACCCATTAGGGTAGAACTTGGGTAAAAGTTGTAGGAGAAGGAGCACAGCCCAACAAGGTCTAGTTTGGGTGAAAGAGGACAGAACCCCATGTGATTCAGCACAAGTGGCAACTGGATTGAACAGCTGCAGGCCTCTCCAGAGCAGGCCTGCCAGACTTCTCCTATGAAGTGCTCATTCCCATGATCTAAGAGGCAGCCCAGCCAACCCTAGGTACCAGAATAGACCACAGTACAAACTCAGGGTAGCACTCCCTCCTCACTAGGAACAGAGTTGAGCTTCAGCACATAAGCATGGGTCATGAAAAAAGCATCCCAAACTGAGCTAAAAAACAACAACAAAGAAAAGGTCTGACCCTAGAAAATTTATTTCAGCAACAAAAGATTTAAATATAGTCTCAGAAGAGAAGAGCAGTACAGTGCAAAAATGGAAATGTATGAAACCTTAAAAGAAAATATAAAAGGATGTCAGACCCAATATGAACTCCTTGAAGATCTTCAAAGGAGGATCATAAATCAAATAGCAATAGAGGTAGAAGAAAATTTTTGAGAGGAAATGAAGAGACCTTAAAGGAAGTATGAAACCTCAAGTAAGAAAGTAACTTATAAAAAGGAAGAACAAAACCACAACCAGGAAAATGACTCCTTAAAAATTAGAATTGGACTAGTAGAAACTGATGGTTCCATGAAACATCAGGAAACAATAAAACAAATTCAAAAGAATGAAAAAAATAGAAGAAAATCTCAAGTATCTCACTGGAAAAACAACTGTCCTGGAAAATAGATCTAGGAGTACTGGAATGCCTGAAAGCCAAGATCATAAGAAGAGCCTGGACAACATATTGCAAGAAATTATCAGGGAGAACTGCCCTGATGTTTTTGAACAAGAGGAATAAATAGAAATGAAAAGAATCCATTGATCACCTCCTGAAAGAGAATCCAAATTTAAAAATTCCTGGACTATTACAGCAAAATTCCAGAACTACCAGGCCATAGAGAAAATACTGCAAATAGCCAGGGATAAAAATCAAATATCGTGGAGCCGTAGAGAGAATTACACAGATCCCAATAGCTTTTACCTTAAGGGACCAGAAGGTGTGGAAGGTGATGTTCTTAAAGGAAAAGAATCTAGGACTATGATAAAAAAATCATGTAACCTAGCAAAACTGAGTGTAATACTTCATGGGAAGAAATTTACATTTAATAAAATAGAGGACTTCCAAACATTCCTGATAAGAAGACCAGAGCTTAAAATTTTTTTTCAATGTTAAAAAGGTTAACAGAAAAGAAAAAACTCCAGAGGCTCAATGGAGTTAAACTAATATTCGTACAGTAGAAAGTGATAACTAAGATACTTAAGATATCTATGATATAATAGATACTTAAGGTACTTAAAGTACTTAACATATATAGAAATCAATGGAGTTAAACTGATTACTAGATAGGAAGTTACTCAGATAATTACTTAAGGTACTTAAGATTCTTAAGAATTTTTATTACTGTTAGGTCAATGAATAGGAGCATACATAGAAAGCAGGGAATAAGTTGAATATTCAGTTGATATACTAAAACACAAAGAAACAAGAGCTTGATCAGATATTGAAGACATCAAGATTATCGACTACATCCTGGACCATCACCACTCATCCTGACTTTTGTCTTACTACTGGGACTTCAATGACTCTGGAAGAGAGAATAAGGCTGACAACTTTGTGCAATTCTGCATCACTTATATTGGCTAGTTTTTTTGTTTGTTTGTTTGTTTTGATGTTATTGCAACTTTTAAAGTCCCATTGCTAATTCTTGTAGAACTGGGTCACCAGAATTGAAGGTCTTTTTCAGCAGTTAAGTTAGATAAGGTGATTTCATCCCTTTCCATATGTATGTTTAAAATGTTATTTAAATTTTTATATTTAGAAAATAAAATGTCACAGTTTAAGCAGTTTGAAAACTAGGAAAGGTAGGGCCCATGTAGCTAGGAGGACATCTCTGTTTTAATGTCTTTGTGTTGGGAGAAGTTACTTTCAGAAAAGGCAGCTTCAGTGCAAGATGATATATATGGTTGCATATCATTGGGGATTCTTTTAGTTTATATACATTGTATTTTTTTTTGTTTTGGTTTAAATCTAAATGTTATGCTCCATAAAATAATGCTCTGTATTTTGTCTGGAATTTTTTTTTTAAACCCTTACCTTCCATCTTGGAGTCAATACTCTGTATTGGCTCCAAGGCAGAAGAGTGGTAAGGGTAGGCAATGGGGGTCAAGTGATTTGCCCAGGGTCACACAGCTGGGCAGTGTCTGAGGCCTGATTTGAACCTAAGACCTCCCATCTCTAGGCCTGGCTTTTTGACTGGAATTTTAAGGGATTTTTGTTTTCTAACTGGATGGCTGTTTACAAATCAAGCCATTAGAAGGAGAGGTTGGGATGAAGTGCTGAAAGGGTTTCTGCTGGCACCTTTGGTTTGTTTTTCTTCAGAGGTTCTGGAATTTACTTGTTATCTCTGTTATATAAAAGCATGTCAGGCCCAATATGAACTCCTAGGAGAGCTTTTTTTATCCCCAAGACAATACATTTTGTAACTAAAAAGTATTGTCAGTTGGACCATGTGCCTTGTAAATGTGTTTCTATACACAGAAAATTTGAACAACTTGAAAGACTCAAAGTCTCAGGAGAAATATGCATAAATGGCAGCTAATTTCTTGAGCCACTCACTGTCTAATTTCTGTTTTTGTAGAAAATTTTGATATTGATTGGTTCACAGATGAATGGTTGGTTTTATAAAACAGACTGAATACAATACAGCACTTTGCCAAAAAACAAAACAAAACAAGTGTAGCATTGCTTTGACATGTACTAACACCAGTTTTTGTATGGGGGAGGGGAACATCTGGTGCATTTTGCACTTCCTGAAAGTATATGGTCTTTATCTGTCAGCAAATAATGCTGACAGATTTAAGCAAATGTCTTTTGCTTAAAAGAAAAAAGAGATATCAAGATATCACCATTGTGATGTAATTGATCTTGGAAAAACATCAATTGAGTGTCTACTAAAGTGCTGAGAGAGAAATGGATAGTTCTTACCTTCATAGATTTCATTGTGTTAGAGAACAGCTTATAAAATCAGTTGTACCCCTATGGTATAGTCATAAGAGGAATGAAGAAATATTCTATATACAATAATGGCAATAATGTTAAATATTTGGTTAACTTAGGACAAATTTAAGTATATTTGAGAGTAATTTAAAAACCAAGTTGGATTAAATAAAGGGATCATAACTATATAGGAAGTATGCTTTGATTTCTATTGAAAAGTTGAATTATAATAAAGATATCAGTGTTGTTTTGCACTTAAAAAGTTTTCTTTAGAGTGAAGGGATTGGACCAGATACCTTATAGGACATTTTCAGCTCTATAATCCTATGAACTTAAATAACAGTCGGGATTCAAACTCAAGTCTTCTGGTTTGCTGGCTATTTTTTTTTTCTTATACTATGTGATTGCACAGTATTTTATGGTGTAATACTTTAAAGAGCTAGCCTCAAGTCAATAAAACCCAGATTCCAATTCTAATGTATACATATTGAATGGGTGTCCATGGGCAAGTTACTTAACATTTAAATGCCCCTGGCAGCTTTTTAAGTCTAAGTTGCAGTAGTTTTGCCATTTTGCATTGGTAGAGGGACTTTCCTCAACTGCTACCCCTCCCCACCCAATCATGAGGAATTCAAGCATTTACTAAAGATATTCTTTGTGTCAGACTCTGCTTGGGTTTGGGATTACTAAAACCAGAAAGAAAACAATTCCCAACCATCAAAAACCTTTTATTTTCCTGGCAGGAAGCAGTAGATAAACTGATAAATCAATGCAAAGTAACTTGGGGGAGAAGAGTACTAAAAATGGTTGTGATTTGGAAAAATATATAGGAGGGTAACATGTGACTTGAATAGAGTAAGGGAGATTCCAAGACAAATGCAAGGAGGGAGATCATTCAAAAACAAGAGGGAAATAAAATATGCATGGGAAAGCTAGACCAGAAAAGGGAGGGACCCTATTTCCTTGCTAAAATAAAATGTCTATGAGCCCAGAGGTGAGTGAATAGTTTTATTCCTTACATGTTGTAATAAATATGCATTATGTTCAAACATTTGTAAGTTGAGTTTTCTTGCAGATAAGTTTATTCAAGTACCCATTGTCCAGAAATGAACTAAATTCAATTCCCATATTTATTTGAGGACAAAACACAATCTGTGTTGTTATTATTCAACATTTCCCAAGGTCAAACTTGGTTCTGTTGCCAAGAGTAGAGGGTTTCAAGAACACAATTTGATATTTCAGTTACATAGATAGTTCATGGGCATTTAAAAGGGAAGGAGGTGATCATTAAGATTAAGCATGACATTTCAAATAATCAATCATGTCAGACATGTTTTATTTTTGGATGCAGTTATGATCTTAGCCAAACGATTTATTATTACCTAATGTAGTCAACCTACCTTATAAGCTGATAAGCCTCACCTTACTTAGACTGGTTCTCAAAAAATAGATACAGAAATGATGACATTAATTTTTTTAATTATGGAAAGATTTTCATGAAATTATAAAGAGTGAAAATGAGCAGAACCAAGAGAGCATTGTATATATTAACAAAA
This sequence comes from Monodelphis domestica, assembly GCF_027887165.1. NCBI lineage: Eukaryota > Metazoa > Chordata > Mammalia > Didelphimorphia > Didelphidae > Monodelphis > Monodelphis domestica. Next base: position 153,556,545 of record NC_077227.1, read on the forward strand.
ATACTATTTAAAGAATGACTTCTGAAAGTCCACTTCTGGAGAAAGAACTAATAAATAGAAATAAGTAAGACAGTTTTATGTAAAATATATATTTTTTTGTCAAATGATGCCTTCTCTTCTGGAAGGAGGGGAAGAAGAGAAGCAGTTACCTGGGTATTTTAACTAAGCAAGTAAATTTAAATGTAAAAAGAAAGTAGATTCAAAGACACTTGGACCACCCCCATTATCTTTTCAACATAATAGACTTACTAGAGCTTCTGCTTCACTGGTATAGGCTTTGAGAACAGAGTGACCTCTAATTCCATGATGAATCATTGGAGTTGAATTTTGTGGAGGGAAAATATATCAAAATAATAAAAAGTTAAGTGGTGATATGGAAAAATAGTCATATATCATGTGTGGTAGTGGATATTTTTCTCAGAAGAGAAACTTTGTAATAGTAGCTGTAAAAAATGTTCATTCCCTTGGACCTGGCAGTTCTACTTTTGGTTGTATATGTCTCAAGGGAATGTTCTCAAAAGAAAACTAAGTGGCTCAGTGGATAGAGAGCCACAGGTGAGAGGTCCTGGTTCAAATCTGGCCTCAGGCACTTCCTAGCTCTGTGACCCTTGGCAAGTCACTTAACCCCCATTGCCTAATCCTAACTGTTCTTTTGCCTTAAAACCAATACCTAATATTCATTCTAAGACAAGGGGTAAGGATTTAAGAGAAAGAAAGCCAGGTGATTTGAACAGAGATTGTGGAAAAACAGCTGTCCAACAAAGAACTAATCAAGCTGTCTATGATATAATAATATGGTATATTGTTTGGCTATTAAAATTGTGGATGTGGAGATCATATCAATACCTAGAAATATATACATGAAATAACATTTGGGGAAAAAACAGAACATGAAGTAGTAGTATAATATGATTTACAATTGTGTAATCACATGTATAAAAACAAAGCTCTGGTAATAATTTTAAGGGGCTATAGTTTTGAATATTAATGTCTTTTTGTCCACAAAATTTGAACAAATTCATATTATCATATGTTAGTGAATTTGTTTTCTCATTGATGTGGGCACTTCTTCCAGGGAGGTAGAATCACAGTAGTCTATACATGCCTACTCATTTTTTTCCAATCCTTGTTCATTTTTTTCCCCAAATTAAAAAAAAAAAAGACAGTATAACTTGTGTAGAACAGAAGAAAAGGTTTGGCTTGACCAATACCCCCAGATAGAAAAGTCAATTTCTGATTTGACATATTATTTTTAAATGATAGTTTGTGCAACAATTGGTTATTACTTACAATTATTGATATCTCTTACTATTTGCTTCCATTTTGCAGGGAAGTACCACTGCCCTTTGTGCTACTGGCCTTCGGAATTTGGGGAACACATGTTTTATGAATGCTATTCTTCAGTCACTCAGGTAACATTACAGTAATAACATAACCCAATCCTATATAGCATTCTATATTTCCCCATTGTGTCCAATGTAAATTAGAGAAATTGTGTGCAGGTGGCAAATTTCAGTACCTTGTTGGACCATATGTGTTGGACAATGTTTAGGAAATTGTCAGAGTGCTTTCTATGCTAGATCAGAAATAATGTGACAAGAAGATTACCAGTAAGTATTGTGCTGAGTAACATGTGAAGAAATCATTTGAGGAATTTTAAATTACCTTTAAAAATGACCTCAATTTTGTCTAGGGTACTTCCAATTATAAAACCACTAAAGAAATTGTAATCACCACTCAGCTTCCCTCTCTGATTTGTGTAATATAAATATGAGTATAGGATTCTTAGATTATTTGTCAGTGAATACAATTTTCTACTTAGAGAGTCCCATATCTAAGAAAATTCAGACACTGAAGTAATTTTTAGAAATTACTCTTTTTTTTAATTCAGTTGCAGAGAAAATGTAGTTTCATGGAAGGGAATAATTTTGTGGATACACTATACTACTAATTAAAAATCTATTCCAGGGGTTGAAAGGTGCTGTTACAAATCCTCATTTTATTTTTTTATTTTTTTTGCTTGTTTGTTTGTTTTTTAAAGGAAAGTAGAAATCACTTATTTCTCACTGAGTATAACTGGGGTAAAGTAGCTGAAAGGAGGTAAAATGTGATTGTTTCTATGACAGGGAGGAAATTGAAGAGTGACTAAATATATGGCGATATTTAAAAAATAGAGGAAAGGTATTTTGAAACATGCTGATTCCTTTTAATTAATTTGTATATTCATCTCAAGGAAATATTCCTACCACCCTGAATCTTGTACTGTTAGAGAAGAAACATAAAGCTTCTTAATGAAAAATAGTTGCATTATAGGCAATTCAAAAGAAAAAAATTTGACAAGCACATTTCCAAGTGTCAAATATAAATTATGCACTACTTGCTTTTTTTGCTCAGGCTTATATTATTTCTTTTCTCAAAACATTTTTTCCTCCTTGTTTTTGCTTTTAAAACAGTAATATTCAGCAGTTTTGCTGTTATTTCAAAGAACTTCCAGCTGTGGAATTACGGAATGGGAAAACAGCAGGAAGGCGGACTTATCACACCAGGAGCCAAGGAGATAACAATGTGTGAGTTAATAGGAATATGTTCTTTCTGGCTTTCAGTGGAGAGGAAAAAAATGACTTTTAGTAATGCTTTTTAGTTTAGTATGTAAACTAATAGGCACAGTTGAAATTTTCAAAGTATTGCTGCTAAGTGTCTTTAAATAGCAAGCAGTTGCACATTATTTTACAACATTTAACAATCATTCAGTGGGTGATACTTTAATTATTTTTAAGCAAAATGGGTTTATCACTCTGCAGAGGCTTTGGTATTATTTGAATGATAAAATTAATGATTGTAATAAATATAAAGCTCTTTGTTTTAAAAGTAATCAAAACTAATGTGAAATTCTAATGAAAAAATTTGGCCCCGTAGTAAAAATATGAGAAAGCACCCTCTGTTCAGTATGGTTAAAGTAGAAAGCAGATGTGCGGGGATTTGGGCTTTGGTTTTTTGGTTTGTAGAAATTTTAGATTAAAAGTGGCATTTTTTTAGAGGTAATGATATTTTTTCTTTTTCTTTCCTGCTTTTCTAGTTCCTTGGTAGAAGAGTTTAGAAAAACACTGTGTGCTTTATGGCAAGGCAGCCAAACTGCATTTAGCCCAGAATCCTTATTTTATGTTGTTTGGAAAATCATGCCAAATTTTAGGTAAGTGCTATTTAATAAAATTAGTAGTTAAACCATTTTAAAATGAGCCCAATACATTTATCTAGTTTTAGAAGTTGTTCCTGAAATCTTCATGTAACTTGAAGAAATTAAGTTCAAGTGATGTCCTCGGTCAAGAAATTAATCCATTTTTAGTAATGTACTTTTGTTTCTAGAAATAAGCAAAAATTAAATTTTCTTAAAAGAACAAATTTTATTTGGTTCAATAATGTAATTATTTATATAATTATATATTTTTATTTTTTATGTATATATAAATTTTATATGTATTTTCATATATATATTTTATAGATATTATTTATATAATTATATAATAAATACACATTTATGTGTATTTATTGCAGGGAAGCACTGACTTTTTTAAAGGACAAACATTTCATTGAATTTGGGTATTTATAACACTGGGTGTAACTTATTTGAAACTAACAAAGCCTTAACATAGTATATGTTAAATGATAATGAGAAGTCTATCCATTACAATATCTATCAATTGTTTTATGACTCCAGAACACAAAGAAATAAATGCCATTAGTAAATTTTGTAAAGTTTAGACTCTAAATATTTATTGGAAATCACTTAGAATTTATTGAGTTAAGTTGCATTACATTGCATCATGTATTAAGTAATAAAACTCTACAGTGTGGCACTTGACCTGTACTTGAACTACTTCTGAGAAAGAGAACACTTGGAGGTTTACCTGTATTTATTTCTTGGCAGAACATAGCTCAGGTGAAATCTGGGAATGAAAGAAATTTTATTCATCAGGTCCAAGTGATGGATAAAAAGCATGAGAATGATTTTGCATGTTTTAATTGTCTCAGAATTCATATTTTCACTGTTACAAATAAATTCAACCTCTTTCCCCCAGAAGTACTCAAGATTAGATTTGAGCTACCATATTTTCAGTATTTTAGGTGTGTTTTATTTTCAAAATGTGGCCAATTTCTCCTGAATTTATTCATCTTGTTTTGAAGATACATTACTTATTAGGTTTTTAATGAAGTGAGTGTGTCTCTTCCTTCCTAAAAAGAGACATTAGTGAGAAATTTCTTTATACGTGTGTATATGTGTGTGTGTGTGTGTGTGTGTGTGTATTTTTTTGTTTTCCCCAGTTAATGTAAAAACAATTTTTGACATTTATTTTCTAAAATTTTGAGTTATTGGGAAACTTCTTCATACATCCTACCTCATTTCCTTACTGTTGCCTAAATATTATAAAGTTATGTTGAAATCCTTGCCTTAATTCTATATAACAGAAATGTCTGGTACCAGTTTTATTAGCAACCACTGTGTTTATTAGCAATCATGAGACCTTTTGTTTCTATGGAAATTCTTTTAGATGTCATGCCATTTAAACTTTAATCTGAGAGAACTTAATTTTATACAGATTCTCTAGTTACTTAATAAAAGGCAGAATGAGAGTAGAAATTGCTATTTTAGATTTGTTATTAGCTTTATACTAAGTCTTCAAGGCCTGTCATCTCTAAAGGAATTTATGCAGAAATTACCGGGATCATCCAAATAAATTTGCCCCAAAGGTTAGCATTTTCTCCACATGTTAACAGTGTGTTGTTTTACACCATATATTCCAACAAAAATGTGATCATATTCATTGAGTGGGGGCCTCCTGCTATGGAGCTGACACAGCCCTGCATCTTCTGTAGAAACTTACTTCCCACCTACATCTGTCTGCCTGTGGCTCAGCTCTTCAGGTGAGAAAAAAGCTTGGTGGATATAGTTTTCAAGATTGATATTGTTTGTATAGTTCAGTGTATGAACACGATTTCACTGTTTGAAGGAATAAAGAAATATTAGATAGGATGCCAGGGTGAAGTTGATAGGGCTTTATATGATAACAGGAATAATTTTCTTCTTGGCCAGATCTGTTCTTTCTTTTCCAATTATCTGTGTCAGGCCTCTTTATTATTACATTGTGGATAAAGCTTGATGAAACTTTATCTTTAATGTAGTAATGGGTTCCAAAAATGTCTCATCACATTTATCCCAGAAGAATTTTAGGTATGCCTTCCATCTCTATGACAACTCAATTAACAAATTAATGAATTATATTTCTATTTATATTTCTTTTCAGGCAAATAAATGATAGCTTTTTTCTAAATTCGTTTGTGAAACCATTTGGGGAAGTTGACTCCTTGGTTTGAATTTAAAAGTCTATAAAAATCCAACATCTATGTAGAAATACAAACATTTTTATTTAAAATAGATAATCTTTACTTTGAAATGTCAACAGCTTTAGAAATAAAAACCATCAAAATGATCATTCTGTTTGTTAGTGTCCCTCCACTCTCTTCTTGTCATAGTCTATAATATGCAACCCTCTGGATAATTTTCTCATATGGTTTTCTTCCATTCCCCAGTGCCTGTCTATTCACAGTTCTCTTTCTTCATTATCTGGGTCCCTTTGCTACTCTGACTAGACTGATCATCTTGCTGTTTCTTACGTATATTTTCTGCCTCAATGTCTTGGATCATTCTGCTTGTCTTGTTGTAATTCATACCTCTTGTTTCCCAACTCGTATCTGTGCCTTTGTTCAAGAAGCGCTTTTTTTTTTTTTAATTGAGCCTTCAATAGGCCAGCCAGTGGTGAGTGACTATACAGAATTTCCCCAAACTCTTAATGCAGGTTTTAAGTTTTAAGAGCTTTGGAGTACTCTGTATCTACAGTGATACTTAGTATCTACCACCTGTTTATATTTTGCTTAAGATTCCTATATGGATTGTTAGCTTCTCTAGGGCAAGTTATACCATGCTCTGTTTTTTGTTTGGTTTTGTATTACAATTTCATTTTAAATCAATAAAAATCTGCCTTTTCTTCTCACCTCTAATTAAAAAGGAAAGGAAAACAAAACTTCCAATACAGACAGGTATAATAGGCAAACAAAAATTTCCTTATTGACCCTATTCAAAAAAATACATCTTATTCTACACCAAATTCTTCATCTCTCTCTGGAGATGAGTAGTATGTTTCATCATTGGTCCTCTGGCATTATGGTTGGTGATTACATTAATCAGAATTCCTAATTCTTTCAAAGTTGTTTGTCTTTACCATATTGCTTAAACAGTATGAATTCTTCTCCTGGGCTTATTCATTTTCTCTGTATCGGTTCATATAAATCTTCCCAGTTTTCTTTGAAAATGTCTCCATCATTTCCTACAGCACAATAGTACTCCCATGACATTTATATACCATAACTTGTTCAGCGATATCTCAATTTAGGGTCACCCCATCAGATGATAATTTTTTGTTACCTCAAAAAAAGCTATAAGTATTTTTGCATATCCATAGGGTGAATTTTGCTTAAGACTAATCCCTCTCAGACTGAAGTATTTGCAGATTGAAGCAAACCGTTTTTCACTTCATTTCCTTCATAAGTTATTTCTAGTATATGTGATATGTCTTGTATTGTCTGCTATCTCTAAGAGAGAAGGATGAGGAGGGGAGGGTAAAAGAGAATGTGGATTACAAAAATGTCAGAAAACAGTTATTTAAAAATTGTATCTACACGTAATCTGCAAAAAATATAATTTTTAAAAAGTATCCGTCTCTTAACTACCCTCCCACCAATTCCAGACCTCCTTTTAATTGGAGAGTGCAACTCGGACATCACATTTCTTACCTGGCTGTACTACTTTGAGGCTTCTCTCACTTCACCATACCCCAGGTCTTGTACCTTCTCTCCCTTTTACTCTACCCTCATCACCTTTGCTTTTCAGCTTCCTTTTGTTTTGTCTTCCCCTATTAGATTATAAGCTCTTTAAAGGGTGGGAATTATCTTGTGTGTGTGTGTGTGTGTGTGTGTATTTGTATTCCAGTCCTTAGCATAGTGCCTGCTACATAGTAGGCCTTTAATAAATATTTGTTAATTGTTTGACCAGTTCCACTTCCTATCTTCCTATTGAGTATGATGTATTTTCATACTCAACTGTGTTCATGTTTATTCTTTTCACCTTTGACCCATTTCAGATGAATTTGAGATAAAAGGGTCAGCTGCTTCCCACCATCCCCGCTCATTGTGTATATAGATGCCTACTTGCACACTTTGATTATGTGAGACAATTTTCTGTAACTTTCTCCCTATCACCTAATGTATTCCTCTTTCTTTCTCTTTCTGTTCTTAAGATCATCAAGATATGATAGAATCACAAATTGTTTACTATCTCAAGGAGAGGGGAGAGAAGAAGGGAGTGAATTTGGAACTCAAAAAAATTTTTTAAAGATAGAATCATTCTCAGGTCTTCTGTCTAATTAAGACTCTGACCTCTCATGATAAAAGTTCAGTGGGGACATAGTTATGATCTCTCCAGAATAATAATGTAGGCGGTTTATCCTTGTTTAGTTCTTTATCACTGTTCATTAGTGTTTACCTCTTTATGATTCTCATAAAACACAGGAGGTGTTTGAAGGCTTGTCTTTTCATCAGGAAAAATGTTTGGAATGCCTCTCTTTTTCTTAAAAAGATTGAATTTTTCTCCATTTAAGATTATATTCAGGCTTGTTGAGTAAGTCTTACCTGGCTATAAGTCTGCATCCTTTTCCTTTTGGAATATGGCATTCTAAACTCTTTGTTTCTTGATGGTGTTGGCTGCTAAATTATACAGATTAGGTACTTAATTTCTTTCTTTTTCTGACTCCTTGCAGAATTTTGGTTCTGATATACCTGGAAGTTTTTACTTGGGTGGAGTGAAGAAGAGGGTATCAGAAGATCACCAGTGGATTTGCTCTCTGATTCTAAGAGTTCTAGACAGTTTTCTTTAAAGCCTTCTTAAAATATGAGATCTAAGCTCTTGTTTTGATGTGATATTCAGGTAGTCCAGTGATTGTTAGTCTTTTTCTCAGTCTGTTTTCCAGGGGTTTTTTGTTTGTTTGCTTGTTTTGTATTGTTTTTTTTTTTTGCTAGGAGATACCTTCTGTTTTCTTCTATTTTTTTCAGTTACTTGACTTGTTTCAGCATTTTTTTCTCTTGTCTCATGGAATCATTGACTTCTAGTTGTTCCATTTTGATTTTCAGGAAGTTTGTTACTTGGGCAAGATCTTGTGACAAACTGTTAACTCATTCTAGTTCTTTCTTCCAAGCTCTTTCTTCTCCTTTTTTTTTGTTTTAGTGTTTTCATTTGATTGATAAAAATATCTTTTTAAACTCCTGTTTCATCTCTTCTAGGAATTCTAGTAGAACTTGTGCTCATGTTGTGTTTTCTTTGAGGCTTTGCTCTTAGTGAAAAAAAAATTTTTTATTTGCTCACTCATTAAAAACTACTTCCTGACTTTGGACTTGATATTAGAGCTTGACTCTATGCACTTCTGGTGAGAAAGTCTGAGCTGTTCCTGTTTTTATTTTCTTGCTCTATTGAATGTTGTGTTGTTCCAGGATCTCAGGGACAGCTCAGTCTGGGAACTTGCAAGTTTTCAGCATTCCCAAAAATGGTTTTATGGAGGGTAGATTCTGATTGATACCTCTCTGGTCTGAACAATAGACTGGTGCTGGGCTCAGCCCATTAGCCAGTTGGAAAGCTGTGCTACTTCAGAGGGATCAAACCAAAGGCTCTCCTTCTATCTAAGATTGCTGCACTGGTTATTCCTCTGAAGGTTTCAGAAGCACACCACTGCTACTTGCTTCTTTCTCAGTGCACCTTCTTGGGCCTCCTTACCCAGGAACAGATATTAGTCTATAGCTGGATATTGGTTAGTAAAGCTGCCCATCAGTACCTGTACCTGTTGAGGTGCTATGCTATGGACCTGGGAATTCTGCTCTGCTGTCTCACTTTCCCTTTGTATAATGGGGTCAGGAAAACAACTCTGTGACCTAGTCTTGAATTTCCCCATCTTGATTTGATCTGGTTCATTTTCCAGCTCTGGAAGAGATCTCACTGTTCTACACTGCCATCTTAACCCATGTTGTTTGCATATCATGGCGAAGAAATGCAACACTTAAAATGGCAAATGAATGAATTCAATCAGTTGAATGATTGAAATCTAATACATATATTTGCTCGTTGTTTTTGTTGTATAGGATTCTAGGCCATCATCATCAAGTATAACATGTAGATTTTCAATCCATGCTGCTATTAGAAAAGAGGATTAAAAACAATATCATATGAAATTCTGGGAGCTTGGATTTTTAAACATTTTCAGTTTAAACACTTTAATTCAATATTTTTCCTATCGTGTGTGTGTGTGTGTGTGTGTGTGTGTGTGTGTGTGTGTGTGTGTGTGTGTGTGTCTGTGTGTCTGTAAACTAAGTTCACTTTGAATTTTGTGTTCCTTGGAAAAACCCAACATTGATCGCATAGCTAATTTAAGCCATACTGGTTTTGTCATGATTTTTCAAAGTAATCAGATTTTGTAAATGTTAAGGATTTTTAGTACCTTTAACAAAACCTAAAGTTCACGTACATCCCAGCAATTTTGGAACATTTGTTCTGTAGTGACTCAACTTGCTCTTGCACAGGCATATCATTTTCCTTATTGGTCTTTGCCATTTTACAGATTATGTACTGATACTACTAAAACACGGAGAATAGTGCACAGGTATATGTCACTATTATGCATGTTGTGATGTCACACAAGTACTTGTGTGTGTCTAGACATTGTGGTGTTTGTCTTGCTATTTGAATTTATCTGTCTTTCACATTCCAGAAAATAAAAGGTAATAGTTTTTGGTATCAACAAGGTTCCTTGTCCTAATGAAGTACATTATATGGATTCTTTTCATTTCAACAGTCATTTGTGAGAAGACAATACTTTGCCCATCTATCTCCCACATATTTCAACTATGTACTTCTTATACTCAGTCTTTTGCCCTTAAGTAGAGGGACATATTTTCTTTTTGTTATCTAGCCTTTTATAGATGTGAAGTTTTTTATTACTATTTTTTTAGTTTCTCTTATGAGATATCATTACTATTTAAATTTATTGTCATTGAGGAAGCTGTGAGGCATATGGAGGATGAGACTTTTGAAGTTTAAAACAATTAAAAGTATTAAAGTGACTAAAATTCAAACCCACTGAGTTTCCATTCTGTTTGTTTCCTGTGGGCCTGAACTCTGATTTTATTTTAAAGATAGCTATTGTTTCCGTTAAAATCCATTTCATCACTGGTTGACAAAAGGCTCCATGGGTGACATAGCAGCAATTGTTTGTGAAGGAAACATTATCATTGAATAAGGAAAACTTTCCCTTTTCTCTTATTGTAAGCCTTCCTTATGCCCCTTTCCCCTTCTGAAAATGCAATTGAGCATTTGGAAAGTCTTCACAGAAACCCAATTAGAATATTATGGGGGGGGGGGATTATGAATTTTGTTGGTGTAATATATTAAGAAATACTTGTTGAATCTCCCCAATGTGCTAAATTTCTTACATAGATTTTCATTGATCAAAATTTTGTAAATGATCCTTTGGTTGTCACCAAATACCCCCACCCCAAAATTACCAGTATAGTTCACTAGCACCTAGAGAAAAATGAGTAATGTTTGTATTTTTTAGTTAAATGACATAAGCTGCAGTAGATGCAAGTATTAGTCGACTTTTACAAAAAAAAAAAGAGTGGGTCTATCCTTCCATGCAATCATCTTTTAAATGCCAAGGAAAATATTAGAATATAAAGTATTTTTATGTGTGGAAAGGAACTTAAATAGGAAACAGTATATGGAAAACACATTCTGGTTTTAAGAACATAATTCATATTATTTAAAAGAAATTATAAATCATGAATGAAAATTTATCTAAATACAAAATAATATTTAAAGTATGTGTTGAGTATTAAGAGATCATAACCCAGGCTTACTCTTTTAAAGTAGCACAGAACAATTTTTTACATATCTAAAATGCTAAAAGATGAAGTAGCTAGTATTTAAACATGAGGTTGATTTCCATTTAGTTATATAAAAAGAAAATCAATAGAATATCTATACAAATTTTGGTTTTTATGATAATTTAAAAAAATATTTTCTTGTCAGTTCAGACTAAATTAACTGTGAATGAAAAAGTTTAGGGGGAATGTCAAGATAATAGTTGGTAAATGAATAATGATGACTATTACGACCTATGGGACTTATTTATCATAGTTCACCAAGTAAAAAGTGGAACTTAGGAATTAAGTGAGAAAAATATTGAGAGAAATTCTTTGGTGGCAAGAAATCTTGATTATGGAATTTTTTTGCTAAGAAAACTATCATTTAAGACATTTAGAGCATAGACAAACAAAATTCTGTTAAAAAGTGAATTAAGCAGTCTATTACATGAAGTCCTTTCTCTCCTGAATTCCATTAAAATATTACATGCAAAGAGATAGAGGTTTCTAACTAACTAGCTTTCTAGAACTTTCCTGATTTCTAGCTTATTTTTATTGTCAGTATTCATTGCTGTTCATTTGTCTCTAAATGATCTTCTTTATCAGTATAAGAACATTATGGTTTAATACAAAGTTCACATGAGAGAGCATATATGAAAGGTGTTGTATGTATCCATTTTTCAAAGTCAAGTGTTGATATTTGTAATTGGAGAAAGATTGCATATGTGTGAACACTTTTAAAAAATATTTCCAAAAAATAGATTTTCTTTTGTATTATTAGTTGGGATATGTTTAGAGTCATAGAAACTCTTGGCTATGATGTTTTTTTAAAGATTCCTTTAAGTCAATATTTGCAGGTTAAACCAACATCTTTCAATCTAAAGCCATTAGTTTCAAAATTGTCTTTACACTAGTGTTTTGGAATTAAATGTCTCTCATAGGATAAGATATGAAATTGTAGATAAACAACATTTATTCTTGTAGTGAAACTATTTTGATTTGGGTAATAGAACCTGCCTTGCCCATCACTTGACTGGTCTGGGCATATAAAGTCCTCATATTTATTGAACATTTTTATTTCCTTTAAGGGGTTATCAGCAGCAGGATGCCCATGAATTTATGCGCTATCTTTTGGACCATCTACACTTGGAACTCCAGGGAGGCTTCAATGGTGTTTCTCGATCAGTAATTCTGCAAGAGAATTCTAGTCTTTCTGCAAGTAACAAATGTTGCATGTAAGACTTTTGTTTGCTTGTTTTTTATAGAGGTTCCTGGAAGGGCTTTATGTTATGTTATACTGGTCAGATTTTATATTTTAAAATGATAATATTTTGCTTAAACTGTGCACAATACTTATTTGAATTCTTTAAAAGTAATATACCAAAACAGTCTTTTTTCTTGCATTTGAACAAGTTGATAATGGATTTGTATTTATTTGTTTTGAGAGCTTTAAATGAAACTTAGTAAAAAATTATTTGAAAATTAGGGGGGAAAAGTTTAGGGTATATTCAGTTTTTTGTTGATCTTTTGTAAATCGTTCCAAATAATAGTGAAGATAATTGGGGGGAATGGAATTTTTTTGTATGCCCAAACCAATTGTACTTCTAATTAAAAGCATAATCTTGAGCAACTTTGGAACTTGAATTTGCCTAAAACATATTTGTTCAATTCCCTAAGTGACCTTGAAGCACCAGTAAGTTTTCAAAAGTGTTTCTTGATCCATAACATGAAAAAATTTTGAATTGTTTTCCCTTGTAATTTCTGATAGACTGAAACCTGCACTGAGACCAAAACGTTTATTTTGCTTTAGGCAGGGATGTTTACAGTCATTTCAGCCTGGATTTTGGTCAATGTGCAGTCTCCTCTTATGTTGTAATTTTTGAGACTTTTGTCAGTCCTGATCTGTGCAGGAAAGGGGATTACAAGTTAAACTCATCAGAGAAAGAAAGGTAAGTTGTATATAGGTGTGACTGTAGTTTTGCCCATCTAGCATTCTCTACACCTTGTTAGTGAGTATAGTTTTGTTTTGTTTTTTAAATGTTAAAAGTAGGATTCCTCCATCGACTTTCAGCCTCCCATGGCTGGCTACCTGTCCTATAGGAATGGACCATTATAGTTCATTATAGTCTGTAATACCTAGATTTGCAGCTCCCCCGATCGAAATTCTAGTTTAGAAAAGAAGGTGCTGGTGACTTATCTCCTCAATAATATTTACATTCAGTGTTTTATTGGGTGTGAGAAAATGAATTGTATATTTTTAAGCAGCATATTTATACATATATACAAAGAGCAGTGATATAAATATAATGCATTTTATGTACATTATAGTATTTTTATTTTATATAGGAAATCCATAGTTATGTCCTGCCCCACATTGTTGCCTTAACTGTTGTAATTTATAATTATTAATGTATTTCTTTTTAGAAACTCCTGCCTAACATCAAAACACTTCAGTATAATGTTTAGTCAACTACCTAAGACAAATTGGAGAGATAGTGACAGCTCCCTATAATGTGGCCTCCCCGAGCATCATCATTTTGTAGTGGGATGAACCAATTTATAAGTTCTCACAAAAAACAGTGCTGCCTTTCTATTGCATTCTACTGATACTTTTTTCATTTTATAAGTTACAATATTTTAGTTATTAACTAGAATATCTTAAAACATGGCACCTAAAATGTACAAAAGCTAAATTTGTTCTCTACAGCATATCTTGAGAATGGACACAACTGCCTTACTAATAATAAACTGTATAGTGCATTTAAACACACAGGTATAGGACTTGCTCCTATTACTGAGTAGGAAATGTTTTATTCACTTATTAACATGTATTTAAGCTAGTAGAATATCATTTATACACAGAATCATTATCTATTGGTTCTATAGAAGTGTTACTTAAATTAGTCATTTTAAAATTAACATTTTTAGTGTACATTTGTAATGAAAACTTTTTTTGGTTTTACTGTTTAACTTGAATAGTATTTAAAATCATGGTATACTAAAACCTAGTAATGCTGCATGGATCTAATATAAATTCGAGCGAAAACTTGGAAATTATTCTAGCCTTTGCTCTTGTCTTTGAAGGGGAAGAACAACAGCAAATTTAAATGGACAGTAAAATACAATTTATTTGATCTCTAAATGAAGCTAACATGATTTTTTAGTAGCAACATGAGAGGACATCATTTAAATTTTTTCTATTTCTCTTTTCAGATATCTTTATAATAGTTAATCTTTATTTTTTATATGCCCATTCTGTACATAGCACTGGTAAACAGCAAGGGCAAATGGATATCATGCCTTCTAGATTCTATATTATATCTGTTTTTCAAATTTCATTAGGACAAATATGTCCTATTGGTTTTTTAAAAGCCAATTTGCATTTTTTTATGTCAAAATGAAAGCTACTTGAAGGCTCTTTTACAATCTTTATTGTGCCTGAAAGTCACTCATTACTACCTTAAAAATGGGGGGGGGGGATTTTTTTGTAAACAATATCCAAAAAACTTAATTTACATATAGTAGTACTTATATATAGCAGTACTTTTTAAGTTTAGCTTGTGTCTTCAGTAACAGTGGCTTAAAAGGCCTTAATTGTGACTAATGAAAACCTATCATGGTTTATTCCCTTCATTCCTATCCTAGAACTAAAAAAAGAAAAAGAAAAATCACAGCCAATATCATCATGGAGAAACTTGTTTCAAATGAATCATTTTAAAAATGTTTATTGTTTAGTGCTACTAAAGAAATAGTATAGACCTTGTGATTAAAATATTTTCTCATATGATGATTTTCTTAGAAATGGAGCTTCTACAGTTGTCACAGCTATATTCGGAGGCATTCTTCAAAATGAAGTTAACTGCTTAATATGTGGGACAGAATCTAGAAAGTTTGATCCATTTCTTGGTAAGATATTTGGTTTTTGGTTATTGATGCTTTATTTTTATGACATCTTTATTTTGAAAAAAATCTTCAGATTGATGATTTAAAATTTTTTTTAAATTTTAAATCATTTTTTAAAATGATTTAAAAATAGGCCAATATGATTTTAACTGATTTTCCTGTTTTAAGACCTTTCGTTAGATATTCCAAGTCAGTTCAGGAACAAGCGTTCTAAGAACCAAGAAAATGGGCCATTGTGTTCACTTCGAGGTAAGGATACTTATATTGTTTTGACATCTCTCTGGATGTTTATTGTATGTGACCATGTGAAAATCTGTTTTATTTCTTTAACCTTTGGGACCTGTGGGTTACCTGGTTAATATGTGGCTATTTTCATAATCAAGTTGTGTACCTCAACAAAACCCATTTTGTATTTCTTTTTGTTACATCTTGAAACATTTTCCCTTTTCTTTTTTATGTTACTGATAAAAAAAAAACAAGGTCTCTAAATTTTAAGGTCTGTAACAGAAATAGTTTTCCAGGTAAAGTGGAACAATATACATTAAGGAAACATTACAAATACATATTTTGTGTACTAAGTCCTGGGTGAGTTACAAATTTTAGGTAAGAATGCCACCCCCATTGAACTTACAGCTAAATAGCAGAAGACACATACATAGAAAGCTATAATACACAGTAACAGAAAAGTATATTAGACACCCAAAAAATATACTCCTGAAGAGGGAGGTCAGTACCAACAACATTAGGCAATATTAACAATTGGACAGGTAGTAAGATTAAGGTAGGTTTTTGGAATAATTGAAATTTGAATGATGCTTTAAGGATAGTCAGGAATTGATTGGTTTGGGAGAACACAGTGACATGGCTTTGGAGAACAGCATAAGCAAAGGTACAGAGGCCAGAACATAGTTCATTTTTAGACACCAGACATTTGCACCCAATTGTCTATAATGTAATGGAGAACATTTTTACTTCCTATTGAGGAAGGAAAATAAAGAACAATCATTCATTTACTTCTACATGTTTTAGGATGTTGTTCAGTCATTTCAGTTGTGTCCTGGCCCCATGTGAGTTTCTTGGTAAAAATACTAGAGTGGTTTGCTATTTCCTTCTCTAGCTCGTTTTATATATGAGAAAACGGAGGCAGACAAAGTTAATTGATTTGCCCAGGATCACACTGAGTAAGGAAGTATCTGAGCCCAAATTTACACTCAGAAAGTTTTTCTGACTCTAGGTCTGGTACTATGTCCACTGTTGTCACCTACATACCCCTATATTACAGGATACAAAAACAGAAAGTTTCACTTATTTCCAAGTATATATATCTCTTGTTTCCCTCCTAAAGGGAGCACAAAGACAATTGAGAAAAAACTAACCAATACATAAACTGTGTCTGCCAGTATATGCAAAGTTCCTTATTGTTGTCCCTTACCAGTACAACAAAGAGAGAGAGAGATAGTTCATACATTTTTAAAACAAACAAACAAACAAAAACAGAAAATCTTACACATCTGGTGCTAAGTGGTAGTAATTTTCTAAGACTATTTCAGTGCATGACTAGTTTAAGAATTGAGGCCAAAATAACTATGTGTATGACTACATTTAATTGGTACTTTGACCTTATTCCCTACATCACCAACGGTACACCTCTGCCTAGGAGAAGAGGTCAAGAAAAGAGAGAGACAGAGAGAAAACACATGTATACTATGAGAGAGAGAAAAAAAACACATATATACACATATATATGCAAAATTCCAAGATTTTGGTGGGAATGGGTAGGCTCTTTTAAAGTAAACAAATTTCATTTAAAATCACATTAGATTTTTATTCTTTGATCTAGAAACATGAAAGTGATTTCTAAGACTTAATAATGATCCAACATAAATTTTGTTTGATCGTATCTTAAGAAAGCAGATGAAAACAAAATTGAGGAATTTAGTGATAAATTTGGTGGATGATTTTATGTAATGAAGTAATGAAATATTCTGCCTAAGATTATAGGTTAGGGCTTTATTGAATATAGGCAGCCTCCATTTATACAGTAAAGTTACATGATCAGTTGGGAACTTGAAATGCATCTAACATGCTGAAATTCCACATTCTTAAATGGTGGTTGTGATCTCAAGATACCACACAGAAGTATAGCTATATTTTTATAGAACCCAGGTACCACATGTGAGCATGCATTTATGTGAAGACCTGCTCTTCAATGAGATTCCAGCAGGGCACAGTGACTACGGAAGCCACAGCATTGCAACAGTGAATGGTCCTTTTATTTGCCTTTCTTTAGCATAGCAACACACACAAGATCGTTTAAAGGATAAGAGGCAGCAAGAAGGTGGTGGATGAGGAAGGGAGGAAGTTTCCAAGTATCCATAAGTAGGGAAGGAATGAGAATTCTGGTGATCACCCAATTGACAATGCCATTGATAAATCAATTTGACTACATAGTTGTTTGTTCATTCTGTTATTTCATGTGTATATATTAGGTATGTGACTTCAGGCAAGTTATATACCCTTTGCTTGCCTCAGTTTCCTCAACTATAAAATGGGGATAACAGCACCAACCTCCATGTTTTTTGTGAGGGTCAAATCAGATACTATTTGTAAAGTCCTTAGCACAGTGCCTGGCACACATTTATTCCTTTCCTTGGTCAATATCTTGCTGATTGATTTTATGCCTTTTGTGTTCATCAAATTGGAATCTTAATCAAAATTTCATTCATGTAGGGTAGCAACTGAGTAGCTCAGTGGTTGAGAGCCAGGTCTAGAGATTGGAGTTCCTAGGTTCAAATCTGGCCTCAGACACTTCCCAGCTGTGTGACCCTGGGCAAGTCACTTGACTCCCATTGCCTGGCCCTTACCACTCTTCTGCCTTGGAGCCATTAAACAGTATTGGCTTCAAGACAGAAGGTAAGGATTTTTGGTTTTTTGTTTTTTAATTTGCATCATGTAACAGTAATTTTCCTTCTTATATTTGTCGGGGGGGGGGGGGATCAAAAGAAAGATATTTCAGAAAATTCTTTGAACCTTTTGTTGTATCCCCAAGAGTTAGCATAGTGCTTGGCATATAGTAAACATTTAATAATTGTTATTATTAATTGACTTGAAGGATTCTATTTTTATTTTCTATAACCCCTCCCTTCCCCTAAGACTAAAACTTTTTACATGATGCAACAATAACTCACTCATGAAAGCTCTTATGATCTCAGCCTCAGTACACAATCATAACAGTGGTTAGGGATTTGTAGCAGAAACCAATGTTATGTTGCCATTACAGTTTATGCTTAGAGACAAAAGAGAAAACGAGAAATTGGAGATTGCTTCTACCATTGTCTGCAAGAGTAGGGAACTCTTGTCTCAGTAATGAAATTTTCTTGAGTGATAAGTAATATTTAAAATGGTAGGAAAAAAACAACTTGGAACAAAAATTTTATTAACTTTTTTATTTATTAGAATTCTTTATTAGCTAGGGAAAGTCACTTCTCTGAAATTCAGATTGGCCTTAGTTTCCTCATCTATAATTTTAAGAATAGTAATATTTTTACACTCCCTATCTCCCAGAGCTGTTGTGAGGGAAACATTTTGTAAATCTTCTGCACATACACAGATATGAGTTCACATACTTTTTTAAAGAGTAGGAGTGAAGCCCTGAATGGTAGTCATATAATAGTTTTCAAATGGAATTTAATTAAATTCAGTCATCCCTTGAATATTTGAAGCTGAATTATCCATCCTGTGGATTAACTGTGGCAAATGGATTTTTCTACTGTTTTGCCATAAAAGACTTCAGTATGTTCAGAGACTGAAGACCGATTTTAGTCTCAAACAAAATACAATTAAAAAAGCAGCTATACTTTCCAAAGTTGCATCATTAACTCCAAAGAAAAATGGAAGGACTTATTGAATTAACTGTGTCTCGTTGAAGTCTGTTAGTATGGATTATCAACATTTGACTTGTGGGGAATTTTATCTGATTTTATGTCTTTAAGTTGGCATCCTTTTGTTCTTATTACAAAGAAAAGGGAAAGAAAAGAAGATATATTTGGAAATGATGGTGATAAACTATCAATAAAAATAAGATTTTAGATACTAGATTTGAACTAGTAAGTAAATTCCATGTTTCTGTCCAAGTAGAAGTACAGGAGCCAGGATTTCTCATTTTTCTTCAGAAAGTCTTCAGAAAAACCTTTGGGTTGAAAGCAAAGGAAGCAAGCTTTTTAGAACCTACCATGTGCTCAGAAATCAGTTAGCAAATATTTATTGAGCACTTACTGTGTACATAAAGCAACATGTTAGATGAGAGATTAAAGAAAATAATTTCTGCTCTAAAGAACTTTAGTTTCATTGGTATTTCAGTAACAATACCAGACAATTATAAAAGGTCACATGTAGCTTAGATCTATAGCAGATGTACCTATTATACCACAGCAGACATTGTGAATCTGTACAAAGAAAACATAACACATGATGACCCCTGGTCTTTGAGAGCTAAAAATCACTATTGATGCCAGAGTGCAGGCCATTTTCTTTTCTTTTTTGTTACTTGTTTTAAATGATTATTTTTTAATTAATTTTTTTAATTGCCAAAAATCTCTCTTCTCTCCCTCCATTCCATTCGCCCATCATGAAAGCTACAAAGAAAAAGAAAAACAAAGCCATGACATTTTCCAGTATAACTTGTTAATGCTGACCTGACTTTCCTTGACCTTCAGGATCTGAAGTTGCAATCTGTTTGTTATTTATAGCATAAACAGCAGCTTTTACTTGAAATACTTAAACCTATTTGGGGTCAGAAAATACTAATTTCTTAATTCCTAATGCCATTGAATTGGAAAGAAAAACATCGTTTCAACTTCCTATCCAAATGTTATTTATTGAAAACTAATTTTATATTATGCCTGAAGAACAAATATTAGGGAAGGGAAAAGAAACACATTGAGTTCAGTGAGGGCTATTTAAAATTTATCAGTTGATTTTAACTACTATGTTGGAATTTTAGAAAGGTGTGCCTATTTTATTTTGTACCTCAGTTTCCCAACCATTTAAGCTCTTGGCCAGACTTCCACTTACGCTAAACATGATATAACAAATATTCTCCCTTTTGTTGTTTTCCCTCATAGGTACGGTGCCACAATGCTCAAGTAGTTAATCAGAAGAAAAATACAAATCAGAAGTTTAGCAGAATAAAGGGCTAAATAGAATTTGGTGTACTTTTTATTGAGGGAACCATCAGTCAGCGTAGCCTTGGAACCATAAAGTTTAGGAATAAGTATCATTTCAGAACCTCCCCTAATTTGGAAGAGAGCTATATTTGAGAATGTTAAAACATTTCTAGAACACCTACTGTGTTCAATAGTTCTTAATGTATTTGCAAGCTAAGGATACAAGGAAATAGCATGAAATTCTTACTTCCATAGAAATTACAAAATGAATTAGAGAGACAAGTCATACACATTCTAAAGTGAAATCGCTTGAGAGAAATAATATAAGCAGTACCATAAAGTGGTATAAAATTAGTATATTAATGGCACAGGCAATAATTGCATTTAGAAGGAGGAATATTACTCATTTTGAGTGGTCTTGGAAGAAGTTGGGAGCTGAACTGGACTTCATCTAGATAGATGGGCAAGAACAGGGCAGGAGTAGGTAGGTCAAAGGAATTTGAAAAATGATAATAGTTTGAAATAGTTGAAATGTCTGAGGGATTGAGTAAACTAGTCTAGCTGGAGTAAAGGATCTCTGTACAGTAGTAACAGAGAGGAATTCAAAAGGTGGTAGACTTTAATATCCCTCGATTATAATTTTGGAGAGATTAAATAGTGCTTCAGGAAATTTGAATTTGTCTAATGATTTCAGAAAGGAATTCCCCTAAGCAAGGCTTTTGTGGGTTTTCGAAGTAATTTGACAACAGTATTCAAAGATCAGCATTTCCAGAGGACTATTCTCCCCACCTCCTGACAGAGTGGTGATAGATTCAAGATGCCAAGTGAGACATATTTTGGACATGTCAATGTGGAGATTTGTTTTGCTTGTCCATGTATATTTGATTATTTTTTCTTTCAAATTGGTGAGGAGGAGGTTGGTAGAAAAAGGAAAGAGAAAAAAAAAGAAACAAAAGTGATTTGAAAATCAAGAAGTATCAATAAAAATAAGAACCTTTTTTTTAATTGTCAGCATCAGCTTGACAAACTGTGACCTTAAGGCAATGGTTTCTAATTCATACCCACAAAAGTCCTTAGTCTGACCCAAACCAGATTAAGCTATAATTGGGAAATGTTTAATAAAATATAACATAAATAATGTTAACTTACATATGTAGCCTCCAACAGCACTGCCTTTAAAAGCACTCGAACTCTCTAGCACTCTTCTCCAGTAAATAAAGTAAAATGAAGGAGATATTTCCTTTAACAGTATAAGTTAGTGATGAAATTACTTTCGGAATTTTCCATAAAAATTAAGGTGAGCTTAGGCCCAAGGCATGATTTACTGTTCCTAGAAGTATCCAGATGAAATTTTTATGAAAGGCTCCATATTTTAACATTTTTGAAATAAATCTCTTTTTTAGATTGTCTTCGTAGTTTTACAGACTTGGAAGAACTTGATGAAACAGAACTGTATATGTGCCACAAATGCAAAAAGAAACAGAAATCCACCAAAAAATTTTGGATTCAAAAATTACCAAAGGTAAAGACCAGAGTTCCATGAAATTTCATGAAAGAGGAATCATTAAAACTGTTAACCCAAAAAGCTCATTTTAGTAAATCCTACTTTTAACATAAGCTAGACTTTGGAAAGTGTTCAGGATTGGCCCATGGTTTTTTTAGTCGAAGCTATACCCTTTCCCAACCTCATACCCATTCCAGCCATTGTATACTTGAAATATTTAGAACTGGGGGAAAGAAACTAATGAATCATGGGTGATTCCATGAGGGACATCAGAACCAGACATTGGATTTTTCATTAAAAATGAATGAAATTTTTATGAAAATTTGTCCTTTTTTCTTACTCTATTTTGTCATTCAGGTGCTATGCTTACATTTGAAGAGGTTTCATTGGACAGCATATCTAAGAAACAAGGTTGATACATATGTAGAATTTCCCCTGAGAGGCCTAGACATGAAATGCTACTTATTGGAGGTAAGGTGGCCTATATTAAAATATCATTGTTTGTTTTTTAGGTTTTTTTTTTTAACACCAGCAATCTCACTGTAAAGTCAGGGGCAAGGTGGATAGAGAAAGCTGTCATGTTGGTTTAATTGATTACTGGTGGCAGTTTAATCCTAAGAATGTGTTTTCTTTCCCTTATTTTAAAGCCTGAGAATAGTGGTCCAGAAAGCTGTCTCTATGACCTTGCCGCAGTTGTTGTGCATCATGGTTCAGGGTGAGTATTGAGACTCTGTTAATGGAAGTAGACACAGAATTTAGAGCTATGAAAAGTATTTGTGTTGTATGAATTTTGATGTTTTTGTCCAGTTTCTGAATTTATTTTCTTCATGGAGCCTTTCCTGATGCTCCCAGGTGCTAATTATCCTCTCTTCTTAAATTACCTCCTATTTATTTTATATTTATTCTTATATATAGATACATGTTCCTTCACCTAGTAATCTGTAAGCATTTTGAGATTAGGCAAGGATTATTTTTTTTCCTTTGTATCTCCAGGATCTAACACAATGCCTGGAACATATTTTTAAAATGCTTACCAATTGTGTCACCAATTTTTATATAAAGTAAGCAGTGTTATAATTTTTCCACGTTGACAGCATAGAGTAAAAGGATGTTAAAATTTGCATAGTTCTATAGAGAAGTGAAAAATAGGTTCAGAATTTCAGAGCATTTATATTCCAAACAGGTTTTGTTTGTAGTTTATATTATTTTTTTCTCATCAAAATATAATTTACTTCACCCTTAAACTGCAGGTGAAAAAACCATTAAAGTTATTTGTAATAAAAGAGGGCCTTCTTTAATAACTCCACTTTTCTAGAATGCCTTTCCATCTCTGTTTTAGTTTACATTTTTTAAAAATATAGACCTGATAGGCGGTGCCTGCTTTCAGGCAGAATTTCATCACCAGCTTGCTGACCACAGTTGTGATGAATTCTTTGTCCAGTGCAACTGTGAAACCAACAAACACATTTTAAAGCAACCCTCAGTCCTCTGCAGAATCCTTCCAGTTTTGCAGTAACAGAAGAATGACAAAAGATACCAAGAATCAATATTCTAAAAACCATCAATAAACATTAATGTACAACTGGTACTCAGTCTGATATCTTGGTCTAATGACCCATAAATGGTTGAATCATTGAAATCAAATTCTTAACCTTCTTGGTATAAAGGAAACCAAAAGACAGAAAGAAGGCAGTTGTAGCTAAATGGAAGGATGGCTCACAAATTCTTTTCAGAGTGGCAATTACAACATTGACAATTCATAGGACAACTGGTCACCTAATGTTTTTTACTTCAGATATTTCACTTAGGAACTAGTGTTAAGAAAAATAAATACTTGTAGCTGGAGGATCATGAGATTAGAGAAATTCTACAAAGAACTTAAGAATATCTTCCACATTAAACCAATCTATAATTTGATGAATAGGTGGGAAATTTTTTTGCATATAAGCTTTTAAGGCATTTTGTGCTACAAAATAATAAATTTTTAATAATAAAAATAGAGCATAGTGAAATCTTGTGTTAACCTCTTTCAGTCAATCATGTTAACAAACTCTAGGTGTTTGACACACTTAGACAAGACACATTTTTTGATAAAGCCCAAATGTAGATTTGTTTTACTTGGCTGTTTTTATTTGTCATGAGGATTTTATATTAATGTTTTCAATTGGGGAGGATATTTGAAGGTAGATGACAATTTAGAGTAGCAATGCCAAAAAGGAAGGTGGACAAGGGGAATGAGAGGAGAAGATCATTGAAGCTTTTTTTTTTTAATATATATAAAAATATAGAAGAAATTTCAGAATCCTAGAAAAAGCTGTACAGCTTTAAAAGTAACAGCTATAACCCAAATTGAATTGCTTGCCAAATGTTAAATTTATTATATATTTTTTTGAAAAGCTGTACATTATTGTTTCACAGAAAAGCCTTTTTGCATCCTTTATGTATGGGAATGTCATTTTGGGAGGAGAATTAAGAATATGCATATTTTTTAAAGTACATCTGCTGTAGAATATATCTAATAATTTCCAGCCCAATACTCTTTCCACTGTATCACATTGCCTCTTACTACAGATTCAAAAGTAAGGAATGAGGAAAACCAAAGATATGCAGTTGAATGGCAAACTTGTGTATTTGTATAAAATTTGGACAGACTACTTAAACACAATGAGTTTGTTCCAGAACTGAACCTCAAGAAGAGAATGGGCTGGATTGCCATTAGGAAGAGGCTAAATTTTTTAATGGTCTCAGACTTTTCCCTAGAAGAAAGACCTACCTTTTCAATGAGATTATTGTGCTGATGGTGTTGTATGGCTACTAGTTCTGGGGTACTAACATATTTGAATTGGAATTGAGTTGGGGATTAAGTACAGGAGATGATCTGTGGAGTCTTTCAATCTCAACTTTTCCCTCTTGCTCTAGAATGTCAGGGCAGTTTTCTTGGCTAATTTCCCCTAGAATGATGTCCAGGCTTTTTCTTTTGTCGTTGTCTGCTGGTAAACCAATGATTCTTAAGTTGTCTCTCCTGGACCTTGTTTTCTAAATCTTCTGTTTTGTGGATGAGGTGTTTCATATTTTCCTCAATATTTTCATCCTTTTGATTTTGTTCTATAGTTTCCTGCTGCCTTGTGAAGTCATTTACTCCTAATTGTTGTATTCTAGTTTTTAAAAACTGAATTTCATCCCTGGCTTTTTGGTCATCCTTCTCCTTCTGGTCTGATTTTCTTTGGAGGTTATCTTTCATTTTCTTTGCCTCATCTTTCATCTCCTTTGCCTCATTTTCAAGCTGATTAATTTTGGCTTTCAAGACACTATTTTCTCGTTTTAGTCCAAGTGCCTCTGTTTCCAGATGACTTATCTTGCTTTTAAAGTTCTTTTCCCAGTTGTCTTCAGGCTCTTAATTGTGTTTTGAATTGTATTTTGAGTTCTTCCAAATCCTGTGTCCAATTCACTGGAATTTCTGTGTTTTTGCTTGGTGTTCCTTGATCCTCCTCTGTTCCATTTGCTCTTTGTTCATTGCCTGGATAGAAGCTGTCGATAGTAATTTCTTTTTCTTTTTCTGTTGTTTGCTCATGTTTTCCCCTTCTTTTCCCCTTGTAGTTGCCTGTAGTCTTGCTTCTCTCATTATGTGCTGGGTCTGTGGGTTTGGGCTTTTCTGTCCTGAAGGGACTTCTTCTCTGCTCTGCTGATTGTACAGGTTGAGTCCTGATGTCAGATCTTCCCCAGCTGTCAGCAGAAATGGAAAAGGAGCTGAGATTCCCACCTTGTTATTAAGGTGATCTGTAGTAGTTGCAGCCTTCACTCTTGGAGCTTGATCAGCAAGGCTGTCAGTGTAGTCTGTGGGGGAGGGGTATTAGAGCTTGAGCTTCCCTGCCCTCTGAAGGCTTGATAAGATTAAGCCAGGGTGGAGTTGATCTTGCAGAGCTGGATGTGCCCTGAGGCCAAAACCTCAGGAAAGGGGAGGGGGAACAATGATGGAGTTGTCTCTGCTTAGATTGGGCTGCCTCCCCACCACCTGCGTTCAAAGCCCTGCGCTTGGCACAGCTTTTCCCGCAAGGTACTCCCTTCAGACTAGCACCCTTTCCCCACCTAGAGATTCCAACCACTGCTGGAGGCTCAGTACTGTAGGTGGGGTAGGGGTCCTGGGACCTTCCTTCTTCCTTCCCCTTAAACGGGAGTGCTCTTGAATTCAGGCTTTTTGGGAGTGTACCTTTTACAAGTACACCAGCAGGAGGGTTCCTTAGCTCTGTTCTGTTGTTAGATTTGGTTTTCAGTTTCTTAGAAACATTTGGTTTTTAATTGGTGAGGAAGAGTTTTCAGAGGTCTGAACTTTTGCTGCCTATACAGCCCACCATCTTGACTCCACCTACAGGATTCTGTTCTTGACTCTGAGTGATTCTCGATTCCAATTCAAAGAACATTGGAAAAGGGAATAGCCATGGTTATGTTCAGGGTGTAACATGCTACATACAAACAATTAGAAGGAGAAATAGTATCAAGTATGTCACTAAAGAAATGTATTCATTTAAAAAAATGAGCTGATCACGTGAGAATAAGGGATAATCAATTGGAAAGTTTGCATGCTCACCCAGAGAATCCCCTGTCAGGGAATTATGGGAGTCATACATGAAGGGCAGGC
The DNA here is from genome assembly GCF_027887165.1 of Monodelphis domestica. Classification (NCBI taxonomy): domain Eukaryota; kingdom Metazoa; phylum Chordata; class Mammalia; order Didelphimorphia; family Didelphidae; genus Monodelphis; species Monodelphis domestica. The sequence continues at coordinate 153,582,769 of NC_077227.1, forward strand.
ATGAATAAATTGCTACCTATATCACTAGAGGAGATAGACATCAGTGGAATCACCCAAGTCTGTTTAAATGCTAAAATATAACATAGACTTTTATTATGGCACCTGCAGATTAACCTGTAGCCAGCTGGCCCTTACTGTAGCTAGGAATTATTTCCTAGTTGTTGAATAACTTGTCTTTTCAGGGATTTAATGTATTATGCTATTGAGACTATGGCATTAATATAGTATTCTAGGGAACAAACTAGGTTTGAGGTTGGCAGTCAGTTAGTTTAGTGTCTTATTTTACTAGTGTCCCGTAAATCCCTTTAATGTATAATGTCATAGTGGTTTAGCAGGAATTCATCTTAGAGGGAGAGCATACAAAGGAGGGAATTTGGAGGTGGGTAAAGGTAGAAAATCACTAGCACTGAATGCTGATGGTGGAGCTAAGAGGCCTCAGGAGTGGAAGTTGAAGAGAGATATACCACAGAAAACATTTCCAAATAAGAAAATGTGTTGTGGCCTATGTAGGAGGAACAATAGCTGAAAAGGTAGGTGAGAATAGACTTACTCTTAAAGTGTTAGCTTTAGGTCTGGGTCATCTATGGGCTATCTCATTATAAAGGACACTGGGGAGCTACATTCCACTTTTACTAGTGGACTATTTGGGAGTACATATTTTGTATTGTCTGTACATACCATGACACCTGAGTTTTAGTTCCTTTGTTGTCACTAAGTATTGCTCATTGGCTACAGGAGGGGGAGGGAGGAGGGGAGAGAAAGAACATGAATCATGTAACCAAGGGAAAAGAGAAAGAAAGAAGGAAAGGAAGGAAGGAAGGAAGGAAGGAAGGAAGGAAGGAAGGAAGGAAGGAAGGAAGGAAGGAAGGAAGGAAGGAAGGAAGGAAGGATAAAGGTAGTTTGTACTAAGGAAGAATTAGATGAAGATAATTCAGGGGATCTAGGACCTATATGATTGAACCTTAGTCAACACAATACATTTTGCTGCATACAACAAGTTGTGTGTGTGTGTGTCTGTGTGTGCAAAATATATATGGGGTGGAGCAAACCCCTAAACACTAAAGGATTATGTCATTGGAATGATGGGGCCAGGGCTAGGAGTTAAAAGCAGAAGTGATTGTAATATAGGCTGTACCTGCTGTGGTAGATAACAGTGGCTACCATTGATCCCTAATACTTGGATTCTACTTCTTTGGCAAGTCACTCACTTTACAGCCTCTTATAATCTGGCTTCTGATCCAAACAATGAACTAAACTCATACTCTCCACGGTCACGATGGTCTCCTAAGTACTCAGTCCAATACGATCTTCACAGTTCTGCTCCTTCTTGATTTCTCCACAACTTATCATGTTGACCACTTTTTCCTTTCTGACTCTACATGCTTCAGGGTCTTCCATTATGCATCTGACTGTTCCTTCTTAGTTTCCTAACTTGGCTCAACTTCCATGTCCCATCCTTTAAGGGGGGGTAGCCTGTGCCTCTCTCTGGGGTTATCCCCTCTTGTCCTTTTTCTTTCTTCTGTTTGCATGAGGTCAGTTATCTTAATAGAAGTGCTTCATAGATCTGTTTATCCAGCAGAGTCTCTCTCCCACTTCTCTTCTCACATCACCAGCTGCCCATTGGTAGCTCCCCCAAATGTTCTCTAGACCTTTCAAATATAATATGTCCAAAACATTGCTATTCTCTCCCAAATCCATTCTCTTTTCCAAACTTCCCCGTTTCTCTTGAAGGTAGCATCTTGTAGGCATTCTCAACTTTTCACTTTTTGAACTCATCAGGTACCTGTTTCTGTGGATTCTGTTTCTAAGCTTTCTCCTGTCTGTCCCTGCTTCTCCACTTTCCTAGCCCCTGTCCTAACCATGTCTCATTGTCTGTTGCAGAGGCATCCCAGTGGCCTCCCTGATCCATCTTCCCCACAGCCACAGAACTATTGCCTGTAGAGTAAAATGCAAACTCCTTGGCCTTTCAAAATTTGATTTTGGTCTGTCTTTTCAAACTGCTAAGACCTTATTCCCCTCACATAGTCCACATTCCAGGCAAATTAGCCTCTTTGTTCTTCCCCAAACATGCTACCCCATAGTTCTTTGTGCTGTCACAGGTGCTTGGGGCCCCTTCTAGCTTCCTCCAGCCTCCTCCTGGCCTCTCCTAACTCCTCCCTTCAAAAAAAAAATTTTTGAATGTATGTAGCTTGTGTTGTCTAATCAGTGTATTTGATTCTTCTCGGAATATAAGTTTCTTGAGGGCAAAGGGGTTGTTTTGTTTTTATTGTATGCTTGTACCTGCCTTGTATTAAACACTCATAAATACTTATCAAATCCAAGTGCATTTCTTCATCTAAAAACTAAGAGTTGGACTAGATTTCTTTTTTTGGACTTTAATCCATCTCCTTTCTCTTGCTTACAGTGTTGGTTCTGGACATTACACAGCTTATGCAACTCATGAAGGTCGCTGGTTTCATTTTAATGACAGCACCGTAACACTGACCGATGAGGAGACTGTGGTAAAGGCCAAGGCCTACATCCTCTTCTACGTGGAACGCCAGGCCCGATCTGGCTCTGAGAAACTCTGATTCCCGCCTTCGTTATCCTTCATCAAGTCCACCAGACAAAACATTTCCAATTTTCCACAAATACTTGATCCAAGACTATTAATTTCATTGTGCACTTTTCAGCTTCCTAGAGTGGGTTTCATTTTGTTGTGTCAATGGTAGCATTTGACTTGGACACAAACTAACTTTTTTTTAGTTTTTACCAGAAAACCCCAGCAGACATTTTGATTTGCTGCTTTAGTTGTGGTAACTTGGTATATATGTGTGTGTTTATATATATACAGAGATATATGTATACATATACATATAGTTTCATGAACTTAGTTATATTTGACTCTATATTAATGTTTTCAGTTCTCACTTTCTTAAGGCACATTTACATCAAGTGTTTCTATTATATACAGCAAGCAAGATAAATGTGTTCCTTATTTTTGAAAAGCAGTGGACATTCTTGCTGCATTTTCACAGCTGTAATTAAATCAGGTTGAATCCTGTAAATCAAGGATTTTGCTTGCACATATTACTCTATCCCATGAAATTTACTAGTGCCCTGAACTGTCATTCTTTGCCTACGGAAAATCGAGAGGTTGCATCATTCAAATAAGATGGGCTAATTGCTGCTATCAGTGAATGTGAAGGCTGCTGTACTTTAGCATTAACCTTAAATGATTGGTGATTTAGAATCTGTCCCTACAGATTCAAATTATTTAGAGATAGCTAGGGAGACATTAGAAGCTAAATTCAGTTACCTTGTAGGTGAATTGTCCTTCCTCAGTTAATGTCTAAAGAAATCCTCAAGATTAATTTGGAATGCCCAGAGTGGGTCATGTCATTGGCATTTAGATAAAGAACTAGCTCGCCATTGGTCTTCTAGAGCTTTTCTCTGATCCTGCCAGCAACGGAACTTGTTAGTCATCAAAGCCGAGTTTATCAAATATTTGGGAAGCCAATCTTAGCAGTGCTTCTGAGCTTGCATATCACTCACTGAGAGACAGGCTTGGAAGAGGGCATTTTGATTTTTAGAATTTTAATGGCTCCCATTGACACTGCAGCAAGATCTTTGTGATCAAATTGAAAATGTGCTTATTTTTTGGATTGTATAGGAAGAGAAATCCTGCTCCTAAGGTCATCAGCCCTTGTTTAAAATTGTTTCCTAGAAAATGGAGGCCTTTAGATATCTCTTTTCAGTTGAATTTTAGACTCAGAATCTGATAATAGCAATGCCAGTTCTCTAGGTATCGCATCTGAGCCAAGGGCATTATTTGCTGGGGGAGGCTAGAAGAGAGGAGGCTGCTTGAGTGTATAAAGAATGTAGGAACTTTTCAGACAACCTCATATATATTAGCATCATTGATTTTCCTCATCCCTTGTTCTAGTGCTTCCCCCCCCTTTTTTTTTCTTTTCTAAAAGTTGTAGTGAAGAACTGAGCATAATTACAGCTAAGCAGACCTCTTAGGAAGAATGTCTACTGACAAGTTAAAAAGGAGTGGTTGAGGTGTTATTAAATTCTGTAAAAGTGTCACAATTTTGATGACTTTTTTCTGATCATATATTTGAAACTGCCAGGAATAGTCATTGGGACACCATTTCCATTTGAGTGTAGACTAGTTTTATCTTGGTTTAACACATTTGCTAGGTGACCATTTGAAAATGAGATGCACCAACCCCATAATCAAACATGCAGAATGTCGCTCCTAAAGAGGCTGCCTCACCAGAGTGAAAAGTCTAGGACCTTAGGAACTCTTTGGGGGGGGGGGGAGGAAAAAGTTGGTTTGGGTCAAAATACTGCACTGTCTCATTGTTGCTTAATTGTTCATCATTGTGGAAATACACCGGCTGAGCCTGACATTTGACTCCCCTTCAGACCCTTTCAGAACACCCAAAAAGCAGACTAACTTTATTGTGCTTAACAAGAAGGACATTTGTTGCTTTGAATTACAGATATTGCCACTCTTAGTATGTTTGTCTGATGTTTGCACCACGGTCATCGTTCTTTAGAAAAATGGGTTGTTTTTAATGGCTTATATAATGACTTTGCTGGAGGAAAATAGCTATAAGTCACAGCTTTGTGGCAAGGTGTAGGAAAGTGTTGGGGAGAAGGAATGTGGGGACACTGGGGCCTAGCCGAGAAACTGTGCTCAGCTTTGGTTGCATAGTTGTAGAATGTCATCCCGAAGGCTTTTGGGGAAGGACAATTGAAAGCATTTGGGTTAATCAGACAGAGACTGCTGAATAGCCCCACACACCAGCGATGTAAATGTGCCTGTTTTGTATTTTAGAAATTCAACTGTGTAATCTTTGTCACGATTATTTTAAAAGCTTGATTCTGTTTTCTGTTCTCTTTCTGGGCTTTTTTTCTCTTTTGGTGCCATGTTGTTTCCTGTATGTATATGTGGCCTCTGACTAGAGAACACCAGCGGGGCCTGATGCATCAAGGTACATGCCTCCTTTGGAGAAGAAAACTTGACCATCCTCCCACTGCAAACACAGATGTATGATACAAACGGTCTGTTTGTGGCGACACAGATATCTCTCCATGATGGAGAAAACTTTGCTTATCCACTGTATTCTACTCAGTGTGTAGTGACGACAAATGTAACTGACAATTGAACCAGTAAAGTATCCTGTCCCTCTTTGCGTGTTACAAATGGAAGTTGCCTGTGAAACTCCTTCGGTCAGCGTGTTTCTGGGCCTGGCATTGGGGCATATTTATTCTTGAAACCATACGTGTCTTTTTGGTCTCATTGTTCTAATGTACATATCTCCCTTTTCCGTGTTCCCGCCCCCAGCTTCTTAGGGGTCACGTGGGCCTGGGTCCTCCCTGTACCCCTCACCTTCACCCCCACCCCCAAACAACTCAGACGGAGGCGCCAAGTGCGCAGCTGCCCTGGCAGCTCCGACAGAGGAGGAGCCTCCATGCCATGCCCCTCTTGACTCTGGCCTTCGCTGGGAGACTCCATTGAAGGCTTCTGTCTGGAGCGCCCCAGGGCAGCCCGGAGTAAGCAGTCTGCAACCAGCCTGGGCGGGGCAGAAAGGCGGAGAGCCCTGGGCCACTGCGCCGCCATGCATCATTCCATCCTGTCCAGATCTCACCCGGGGAACCCAGAGGGCGGCCTATTGGCTTTGCTGTCAGACATACGCCAGAGGGCCCTCGAGTCACGTGGTGCTGTGGATGTCATTGTTTGCCATTAAAATCTAGCTCGTGTAATACAGGAAAAAAATCATTTCACTGCGTGAATAATCTTTTAAGTTGTACTTTGATTCCTTTTCTTCTTTGCCAACTTGAAATGTTTTATGGGAAAGTATCATTAAAAATCTGGTCTCTTTTCTTTGACTGTTAATAATTTTGAACACCCTTTAGCGGAACTATAGTAGTTTGTTCTTGAAAACTCTGGGTCCCGGCTGTTGGAGAGAATGCCTTCCGCCCTGTCGGCTGTGCTAACTCGGGCTGCCCCCCACCCCCACCCCGGAGCAGCTGCTGGAGGAAGCTAGTGTTGTCACATTTGAACTCTGGTCTTTTTGCGGCCCGCACTCGGCCCACTAGCGGTTAGGGTGCCTTTCAGCTTTGCTCTGATCTGCTGAATGAAGTCCTTTTTCCTCCCCTGGGTCCAATAAAGCTGGAGGAAGGATGCTTGGAATAGCTTTGCTTCTCCTTTGGGCCCCTTTCGGTCAGGTTATACCGAACCCGGAGCCTTCCTTGTGGAAGGACACATCAAGCACCGACCTGTCAGCAGGCTCTAGTGCGGAGGAAGCAAACAGCGAGTGATTCCTAGAATGAGGAGAGAGACAGGGATGGAAGTTGGCCAGAAGGGCTTCTGGGCAAGTTCTTTTGTTCCACCTGGAGCTCAGCAGCGGGGCCCATACTGGGCCGGCCGGTTCGGTTAGCATTGTTCTCCCTAGACTGGAAAGCAAACCAGCTCTTTCTAGAGGACTCATGATGACGACTATATGATTTGCCCTTTTTTTTCTGCCTGTCCCTTGCACTTGCTGGTCTAGATCCCGCAGCTCGCCGGCCTAGGAGTCGGGAAGCCCGTTCAAATCTGGCCTCCGACCCAGGGACTGTGTAACCTTGGCCAATTGGGTCCCTAAGCCTCTGCCAGCCTCAGTTTCCTCAACTGTAAAATGGGGGTAATAAAGGCGCCTGCCGCCTGGGGTGGTGGTTGGAATTAAATGAGATCCTATTTGCGAAGCACTTAGTAAAGTGCCAAGCATGTGGCAGGTGTGAAAGAAAGGCGGATCTCCTCCCCTACACACTGGGGACCACCACCACCAAAGGGGAGGGGCTCGGCTTCAGGATATGTCGGGTCCCTGGAGAGGATGGAGCAAGGCCCGCGCCTCAGAAGCCAAAAAATCAATGACTAGAGTGCTGGGCAGGAGGCGTGGTTCAAAAGTTCTGACGCAAGTTCTTGGAAGAAACCCCACCGAAGTAACTTCTCTGTGAGTAAATCCTCAGTGACGGTGGTGGTTTGGGGAGCCTTCCAAGAAGCAGGCTTGCTCAGTCGAGCCTGCGGCCCCCCGGCCTCCCCGCTTCCCAAGGGGCAAAGGTAGAGACTGGACACATGGAGGAAACGCCCATCGGCACCGCTTTCCTTGGGAGTCCCGGAGAGATGACCGAGGGGCCGAGCCGGCAAACCTCCGGGGAGGCTCCACATTAAACGGCTTCGGCTGGCCCGAGAACACAAGCCGATACAGGCCATCCAGAGAAGGGTTTTCCTTCCTCCCTTTATAGTAGAGGCATGGGACGCTCCGAGCCCTCACGGTATTTGTCCTCAAATGCAGGCGTAGTTGGTCACTCATTTGTCCCTTGTTAGGTAGAGTTCGGTGTTGACGTTGAGCCCCGGGGGGCCGCGCACGACTAACGCTTGGGTGGAATTGGGGAGAAAATGGAATCCCGCGCCAGGCTCCACACCCACAGCTTGTACAAAGTAGAGAAAACTTGCAATATTCCTCATCTAAGTGGGGTGTCTGGCTGAGTCCTGAAAAGTAACGAGGCTCAGATGGGGCACCACCCGCCCCTCCAGTCGCTTTTTCTAGAAACTATCCGATAGGTTCAAAATAAACCTTGAGAACCAAAGATGGACGACAGCCCATTTACCTTGGCGGTGGGAAGCTCTAAATCTCAGCGAAAGCAAGATGGAGAGGAGCGAAAGGAGGGCCGGTTTTCCTAAAAGACTGGGGCACCCACAGTACTAAAAATAGGAATCCTCCGCTCTTTGCATAGATGAAGGCTTTTCCTTTTAAGGACCTAAATGAAATTTCCTATTTGGGCCCGTCTGACTTCCCCAGCCTCCACTCCTTGTTCCTATTTACAAACACAAGCCTGGCCCCTGGGGAAGCCGCATCTGTCCAGAAGCTTCTCACTAAAGGCCGAAGAGCCCTCCGTTACACTGTTGTTGGCTCACAGGAAAAGAAATCCCTTTTAAGGGAAAAAATGAGTTTAATTTTATTTGGCAGGTCTCGTGCCAGGCCTCCTGAATGCAGACTGCTTGCACAGGTTGTCTGATGAATGTCTTTCACACACACACACACACACACAAACCTTCAGCACCAGTTGTGGGCCAAAAATAAACCCCATTCCTCAGCCATATATGTCCACCGGCCCCGGCCCCCCCTCCCCAGGAGGTAGGTCAGGCCCCCCAGGCTGGGCCCGGCAGCAGGCACACGCTCAGCCCTGCGACTGCTCCCGACAAAGTGCTTTTGTTCCCACCATGCATATAACTCAGCTGAACCGCGAGTGCCTTTTACATTTATTTTCCTTCCTGGACAAGGACAGCCGGAAGAACTTAGCCAAGACGTGCTCGCAGCTGCGGGAGGTCTTTCTCGATCCTCTGCTCTGGCCGCTGCTGCATTTTAATTCTCTGGCCGAACTGAAAAAGGACAACTTCCTGGTGAGCCCGGCCCTGCGCTGCCTCTCCATCCGCTGGCACTCCAGCCAAGTCAAGGTGTGCAACGTGGAAGACTGGATGAAAAACGCGCTGCAGAGAGGCTTCTGCAGCACTCACGAGCACCTGGCCAGGGACTTGTTAGTGAAAGTTTGCCACAGGTAGGTGCGGGGCGGCAAGCCACAAGAGCTCCGTGCTGCAGGGAGCGGCCGCCCCGGGCCAGCGCGGAATTGGCCTGGACAGGCGGGGGCGGGGGGGGGGGGTAACTTAAAATGAATGAAAAATCTCCTCCGGGAGCTCACTTCACGGCAATCCCCAATTCCTTAGGAAACGCCTCCGGAAGGTCTCGGACTGGGGAGGCCCCGGCAAGCCCGAGAATGGGCGCAGACTGGCGTCTGGGCAGGCTCGGGTCACAGCTGTCAGGAACTGGGAACACATGTTTCCTCCCGTGTCGTGTCGGATTCTCTCCAAGAAGGGGGACGGAGAGGAACCCTCGGCTCCCATTGGGTGAAACACTAGGCCGAGGGGTCACCGTGTGGGGAGAAACGAGAAGGGGGGGGGGGGCAGAGACAACTGGAATAACTCCCGGGAAGGGGGAAGAGCAGCTGCGGGACGAGGGCTATTTGAGGAAAGGACAACAAGCCACGCTGGCCTGGGTAGAGTTCCGGAGAGGTCGGTGACCCTCAGATGTCAGTGGCCATCAGGGCAGCCCGGGCCGACACCCGGAGATCCCGAGGAGAGAAAACCAGCGTGAAAGAAGGGCCTGGGCGGGCTTTAGTCACCCGGGATGTCTGGGGGGGGGGGGGAGGGGAGGTTGATAAACAGAGCATGTCATCTGATAACTCTCCCCTTAGCGGTTGGGAGGAGGAAGGCGAAGTCCTTGTCCAGCACCTTTCCTGATCTCAAGACCAAACCGGTCATCGCTTCATGCAATGTCCCCAGTGTGGCCAGGTCCTGGCTCCAATTCAAACTTCCAAGAACCTCCAGCTCAAGCAGATTAGGTTTTTCACCAAAGCAATCGTGGAGGAATTTATCTTTTGTCCACACCCACCCAGTCAAACCAAAGCTTTTCATCACTTTCTTTCATTTAACCCGGTTGTTAATTGCAATAGAAAATCCGATTGGGCTTACAGGATTGTTGAACTGCAGGTTAACGGTCTACTGTTTTTCCTAGAATGCCCCCGTGCCTTTCTCCTTGAAAACACAAGATCATTCTAGCCCGGGAGAGAAGCAAATTAAGTCTTCCGGTCATCTTTAGGCAGCAACTTTGGCCAATGAGGACACTGATGGGCACTTGGAGGACAGGCCCCGTCCTGGTGTGCAAACTTAGCAAAATGTACCACAATCAAAGTATACTTTTTTTAAAACTTCAACGTTCCTTTTATTTTTTTTTTTCATTTGAATTAGTTTATTTAGTCAGTTTAGAACATTATTCCTTGGTTACAAGAATCACATTATTTCCCTCCCTCCCCTCTACCCCCCCCCCAACCAACACGAAGTTCCGCTGGGTATTACATGTGTCCTTGATCAGAACCTATTTCCATGTTGATGTTTGCACGGGGATGATCATTTAGAGTCTACATCCAAAGTTTACATATTTTAAGAAAGAAAACATTTAGGATAGGAGCCAGGGAGTATGTTTGCAATTTGCTGCTGCCTTCTCGGCAAGAGAGAACAAAGTGTAACCCATTTTCTCTACAAATGGTGGGTTGACCAGGCTCCCTGCAGCCTTTGGGTTTTTCACCCCAGGAGAGCTCCCCACAAGCAAGGTCGTAAGTGCCTTCCAGTGCAACAGCTTATTCTTCAACCTAATATACCCGATTAGCCAAGCTGGGGGAGGGGGGGGAGATAGTATTCTCCCCCTTAAACACTTTGATTTCTTAGAGCGGAGGGGACAGAGAAGGACTCCTTCTAGGTGAGGATGAATAACTTTCTGGTTATTGCCATGATTGATAAATTTGACTTGATTTCATCTATAAACCTCTTTTTACTAAAGGAGAAATTACTTCCCACTGTTTGGAAGGAACAGTTTTGATTCAACATCAATCATTTTTCCTTGTTTTTCCCTGGCCCACCCAACAAATGCAAGAAAATCTTAGTGGAGGAGGGTTTGGCTCCTGCCAACTGCTTCGGTGACTTTTTCCCAGATTGAAAGCAAAGACAAGTAGTTCTAGTTTGGAAAACCATCTGGTCATGATTAATCATTCCCTGCTTACTTTGGGGCAAATGGAGTGTGTGCTCAGAGATGGATGGGGCAGAGCAGGAGAGAGGGATGCACTGGCGGGCAGGGGAGAATGGCCCTAGAGGAGAGAAGACCCTTTTCCCCTTAAGGCTCCTTCCATCAAAGGAAGAGACAATCTTGTGATCAGATTTAGCCTTTTCATCTCCAAGTGATGGTCTCTTCTGATTGGTCCACCTTTCCTAGGTCTGAGAGATGCCCAGATCTCTCTTTCCTGCCACATCAAGGAAGGGTACCCCTTTGGCTGAATTTTGGAGGTCTCTGGAAGGGTTTCTAGTTTTAACAACTTGCATGGTGTCGAAGCCCTGACAGACAATAGAATCTTGAATTTAAAGGTGGAAGGTGTCTTAGTTTTACAACTGAAGCCCAGAAAGGGGAGGCCACATGCCAGGTGTCTCAGTGGCTGACTCCAAATGCAATGATCTTTCCAGTGCACTTCCTAATCAATTCATGAGCAGAAGGGGTGGGGGGTGCCTAATTTGGCTCCTTTGTCCTCTTCCCTTCCTATGTTGACACTCTCTCTTTCAGGTGCCCAAACCTCTTGTCCTTGACGCTCTCCGGCTGTGGCCACGTCACTGATGAATGCATTGCATTATTGCTCCAGAGTTGCCCCAACCTGCAGACCCTCAAACTGGAAAATTGTGTTCGCATCACCAACCGAATGCTGGCTGCGGTAACCATTCACGGGCGCTCACTGAGGACCCTCCATGTGGACTTCTGTCGCAATGTGAGCCAAGCGGGTCTGCGGCAGGTCCGAGACCTGTGCCCTTGGCTAGTTCTGAAAGCAGAGAGGAGTGCAGACATGATCCCAGACATGCTCCCTGAAGAAAAGCTAACCCAAGAGCGAGCGGCAAGAAAACTCTTCCAACGCTAGACAGAGTCACCTTCAGGGGCACCAGCTTTTCTCCCCTGCCAGTTTTGAAGCCAGAAACAATTTCTCCTGGTCTTTGCAAGTCTCTGCCAGAACAGCGGCGTGACATTCTCAATGTACCACGTGGAATAAGGGGCCAGGGAGATGCTCCTGTGGCTGGGGCCAAGAGTAGATCCGCCCATGACCCTGGATCAGAGAGAAGCTGGAGCAAAGCTATTGCTGAGGTGGCACCTTGTGCCTCTGGAAGGGGAGTGCCTCAGACTCGCTGACCAGCTCTGTTGCCCTTCCACAACCTCTTGGTCTTCAAATTCTTTTATCTACAAAACAAGAAGTTTGAACTAGATTGTCTTTAAGGTCTCTTTTAACTAGAACAGGCTGGTTTTCCTCATTTCTTCCCTAAGATTAGTTGTGTATAAGGATTATGATTGTGCTGCTTGTGGCTGATGTTTTCCTATAAAACAACAGACCCATTTTGGCATTTTAAAATTTGCCAAGAGTTTTACACACGTTACTTCCTTTGAGCCTTGCAACATCCCTATGAGGTAGATACCAGAGGTACCATCAGGTCCAAAGCCCAGGGAGATGGGAGTGCCTTGCCCTTGGAGATAGGAAGAGCAGATTTTAGCAAAGCCTTTTTCAAGATAAGGAAGTTACCCCAGAGTGAAGTCCCAAAGCTTTTTACCGTACTTTGGTTTGGGGAGGTTAGCATTAGGATCCCCGTTTCCTGCCTTTAGCCAAGGACCAGGACAGCCCATAATCCTCAAGGTCATTCCACAGTTATTTTTTAAACTGCCCCAAGCTCAAGCCTGCAGACCCCAATGCCTGGTGAAGACAGGTAACTCGCCTCGGGGAATCTTGGGATGTGGAGATGCTTCCCTCCTCGAGACACTGAAGGCTGCCTGCCAGTTCTGAAGCCTTGCCTAGGGTTGCCCAGGGTGCCCTTCACCGGCCATCAACATCAATTCCTGTTCATCACTTTACAGGTTTGGGGGGGGAATTTACACTTCAGAGCTTCCCATTACTGCTTATAAGGGGGGTCCTTCCAGCTCCGCCGGATCACGTGGTAGTAGCAAAAGGCTATTAGGCAAACCGCAGGAATCTAGCACCAGACTGGCTAAATGAGATTTTTAAAGGGCTGCCATGGTTACAGATCCAGAAACTCTGCTTGACCCCCCCTGAAAAATGTCAACTCATTTCCCTAAGTTTCAAAAGTCTTCTTAGGCTTCTTCTTCACCCTCTACAAATGACTGGCCCAGGAATTGGTTCACAAGCTCTGTGGGGGGAAATCAAATCATGATGGCAGTAGCAGATTCCTAAAATTAATTATTTCCAGCCTATTCTGCATCCAACTGCTTTTGGTCCTTTCTGCAGAAGCAGCTGATGGTGCAGTGGAAAGATGACATTGTGACTGGAGAGGAAGCCCCGAGTTCAAATTTGACCTCAGACACTTATTAGCTCTGACCCTGGGTGAGTCATTTCACCTCTGTTTTCTACAGTTTCTTCAACAGTAGAATGAGGCTAATAATAGCAGCTACCCTCCCCGGGATGTGGCAAGGATCAAAAGAGCTAATATTTGTAAAAAGCACTTGGCACCATGCCGGGCATGCCCCAGAGGCTGCAGAAACGCTCGCTCCTTTCCTTTCTCCTCCAGCTGGGGTGCCTGGGGAGGACCGAGGAAATGAATTGATCAAACAGAAACAAAGTTGAGCTTATCAAATCGGGCAAAGTCTGAGAGCCTGAAGAGGGAAAACACAAGCTGGTTCTTTCTCCCCATCAAGATTACTCTTACCAAAGAGAACGGCCCCCGTTGGTGCCGGGTTCCAGGGGGAGCCCCGGTGCCATAAGCAGTCAGGAATTCCTTCATCACCTGATTCAGGATGGAAAGTCACTTCTTTCCTGTTACCCATCTCGCAGTGGTGGCACACTCCAAGAGGAGGCCACCCACCCCTGCTGTGGCTCTGGCCACGGATGAACTTGGCTTTCAACTGTAATATTATCCAGATTTTATTGAATTTTTATTTTGTATGGGATCATATTTATTTTGTTAAATATTTCCCAATTATTCTTTAATCTGGTTCGCCTCCCCACCAGCCCAGCCACATCTTTGGCCCTGGTGGCTCTGGGCTGCCTCTATTTATCCTCTTCTCTTTTTGGAGCTTGCTTGGAGTAATAAGCATGCTCTTTCCCAAGCTGCATAAAATGGAAGGAGTCTTTAAACACATGAAGGGAGCTAAGTTTCAGAATAAATCCTTTGACAACTCTGTGGAATTTGATCAAATGTATGTAAATTTGGACTTTGGCATATCAGATTTGCACAAAGGGGGGCACACCTCCATATTAATTCAAAAATCAGAAGCCAGAAGACTCATTGCCATCCCTGTCCTAAGTAAGGAGGAGAGTCTCATGTCTGGCTTTTTAGGGTGATTTCACAATTTTCAAGCTATTTGTATACATACACCATAGACAGCGTCCCAAAGCCTTTGGCAGTTTGGGGGAGTAAAGCTGCCCTCAGACTTTGGGAGGCGCCTTTCCACACAGAGATGCACCAACTTTCTTACTCAGCCTGTAGCGTCCCAGCGTGGAACAGCACGTGGCTGGGTTTCACCCACCTCCTACCTTGTCTTCCCAGGTGTGGGGCAGTGAGGACGGGGAGGGCTCCCCAGGGTAAATGCTTACACTAATGGATTGTGAAGTCCTTCACAGTGGAATCATTCCAGATTCACGGAGGCTTCCATCAGCCACAAATTCACAGTAATGGAGATGAAACCAAACCCGAATCAGAGGAAAGAAAAAAGAAAGCCGGGCATCCCCAAAAGACCTTTTCTGGCCCAGAATCCCCGCCTTCCTTTACCAGCGCTTCACAAGGCTCCGCTTCCTCTGGGCGATTCCCAGGCACATTTTGCCCCACTAAAGACATAAAACTATCGTTCCTGGTGACTGGTCTGAGCTCTTGCTCACATATAATTATATAGATACAAAAATATAATATGCAAATATAGAAAATAATGACAAGACCTTTATAAAGGGCCTTGTGCGATTTTAAACGTTAATTACATACTGGCGGGGGGAGGGGAACGGCAGAAGTGGTATTTAAAGGCAAATACATTTAGTGGGTTACATAATGGTATATATACAGAACGGGGTAAACAACTGTATACAATGCATTATGTCAGATCCTATGAAAGAATAATGTTAGGTTTTGACCTCATTATCCAGCCAAGGAAATCTGTGGCCAGAATAGGAGAAATGACTTACCCAAAGTCACACAAGCAGTAGGACAGTGCTGGGATTTGAACCCCAAATCCCGCATCCTTTCCGTTACAACATAAGCCACTCCCAGAGGGCGGGGCCCATCACCTGTAGAAAAAGAAAATTGCATTTGCTTTAGAAGGCTGTTAGGCGCGGTTTTCTTAAGATTTCATCCCCACAACCCACTATTGCAACATTTCCCGAGGCCTCTAGAAAGCCTGGGGAGAGGGCTAGAAACTAAACTGCAGCTTGCCCTGGCCGGGCTCCCCTCCCTGGGCCTCCCAGGTGCTGAGGAGGCCTCTCTCAGGAAGAACCCAGCCTGGTCCCATTCCCTGGCCCCGGGCCGGGCCTCGACCTGCCTCACCATTTGTCCTTGCAGTTTGCCATAGAAATATCGGAGCTCGGCGAGGCCCGCTGCCCGGCCCTCCTGCCTTCTGGCCGGGACCACCTTGACTCACGGCCCTCCCCAACAGGAAAAAAACAAACAAACGATTTTCTGGCTGCTCTGGGGCTCGAGCTCAGCATCACCGTTGCAGCTGGGCCCGGGGGCTGAAAGCCGGGAGGCCAGGGGGATGAGGGCCTGAGGGCTGAGGGACCAGGGTCCTGGGGGCAGAGGGGCTGGGGGACCGGGGGCCGGGGGACCAGTGGTCCGGGGGGCCGGGGAATCGGGGGGTCGGGGGGGCCGGGGAACCAGTGGTCCAGGGGGCCGGGGGACCCGGGGACCCGGGGACTGAGAGTCCGGGGACCGAGGGGCCTGGGCTCCTGTCAGCGTGGCGGCTTCCTGCGCTTGGTGTTTTTCCGTGGTTTACACGTCAGTGCCCGGGAGAGATCCCTCGCCGGGCCTCCCGTTTTCTCCTGCTGCTTCCAGCAAAGACGCTCCGAGGGGAGTTTTTGTAAAATATTTAGCCACCAGCTTCCAAAACACGAGCCAACACCCAGAACTAAACCGTAGAGCCGGGCGGGAGGTTGGTTTTTATTGTCTGGCCCAGAGGCTTCTTCAAAGAAGGGGAAAAGTGACTTTAAACCCCCAAACCCATCTCATTTGATACAGAGACCTCAGCTTAGGAGGAAATTCTGTTGCTTGGAATTCTGAGCAGCCTCTTCTCCACAAACCAGTGGCTCCAGGTCAGATCTGGCCACAAGAGCCTGCTGGAATGCAGGAGGTGACTGGCTTGGCCAAACGTCTCCATTCTGCGAATTTACCCGGTGATGCCACCAACTGTTCCCTTCCATTCACTAAAGGAATCTAGTGATGCCAAAGCTTAGACACTGGGCCTAAAGGTAGAAATTTAGGTCCATCTTAGAAAATGACTCCAAATCACGCAGGTAAGTAGGAGAGTCATATTGAATCCAGGACCCCTGACTTTCTAAAAAACCTTGCTGATTTAGGCATCCTGCGTGACCAAGGCCAGTATTCTGTCCACTAAACTTTATTATTTTTTAACAACATTGTTTATGAGGGGGTATAGAGGGAGAGAAAATATCCACCGCTTTTCTCTAGACTGGTAATGGCCCTTTCCCAAAAAGGCACTGAAAGATTAGCACAAAGATAAGCACAAAAGAAGATATTAAATATTAATTAGTTATTATGTAATATCATCATTACATAATATATAACATTTATATAACATGTCATAAGCACATATTTATTATATAAATATAAGCCATTTATAGATTTATTTATATAATTTAATATTAAAAATTAGAGGAAAAATAAATTAAACCATAGAAATAATAAATAAAATTAAAAGCTGGTACTTTGAAATGACTAATAAAATCAATAAACTCTTTGCTAATCTGACTAAAAAGATAGCAGAAAATCATATCAAATAGCAAAAAAGCATGGTGAAATCATAGCAGAATCAGAAGAAATAAAGAGAATAATCAGAACATATCGGGGGACAGCTGGATGACTCAGTGGATTGACAGCTAGGTCTAGAGATGGAAGATTTTGGGCTCAAATCTGGCCTCACAAACTTTCTACCTGTGTGACCCTGGGCAAGTCACCTAACCCCCTAGTCCTTACCACTCCTCCACCTTGGAACTAGCAAAGCTACTAATTCAGACAATAACTTCAGCAAAGTTACAGGCTACAAAATAAAGCTTCCAAAATCAGCAGCATTTTAATATAACAAAACCCAAGAAGCAATAATAGAAAGGGAATTTCTTCTAAATAATTACAAAATTCATTACATATCTGGGGACTGACCTCCCAAAGCACACAAAAAGACATATAGATTTGATTACAAACTACTCCTTAAAGAAGTCAAGACATTTAAAAAGCTGAAAGAATATTGAATATGCCTAGACTAGGCTATGCCAACAAAAATCACAGTACTGCCAAAATGAATTTATATTTTTAATGCTATGCCAATGAAATTACCGAAAGAATACTTTATACAGAACTTGAGAGAATAACAAAATTCATTTGAAAAACTAAGTTATCTAAAACATCAAGAGAAATGATGAAATAGGGATGAAGGGGGTATTGTCTAATTACAAATTTCTTTCCATGACTAAATCCAATAGCCTTTTTTTCTTATTCTCCTTGACCTTGCTGTAGTATCTATCTCCATTTACAATAGTCTCCTTCTTGATATCACTTTTCTGTTGCTTTACATGCCACAGCTCTCTCATGATTCTCTTCCGACTTTTCTGCTCCTCCTTTACTAGGTCACTCTTCTTCCATTCCCTTTAAATATGTATAACCTGAAAAGTTCTGCTGTGGGTTCTCTTCTCTGCACTGCTTTGGTAATCCAATGCACTCTTTTTGGCTTTATTCATTACCACTATGCTGATAATTCTCCAATCTCTATTTTCAAACTCAACTTCTCTTTAGAAAGTCCCTATTTCCATCTAGAACATCCAATTTCATGGATGTCCAGTCTCATTATGTTCTCAATTGTCCCCTTTCGTTTCTCCCAGCTTTTCTATTTCTATTCATGGCACCATCTTTCTCCTAGTAAACTGAACTTGAAAGCTCTGCCCTTTATTTCCTCATTCAATCCACAGCCAAACCCTTCATCTCTAACACATTTCTCACATCTTTTCCCTCCCTTTGCATTTCCACAGTGACCACCCCAAGACAGGTCTCCTTTTCTATCCTAGACTATTTTTAATAGCCTTAATAACTTGTTGACCTTCTTTTAGCTTATCCCCTTAATAATTCATTTACCACTTCTCTGATGACTCTGCAGATCAAATCCCATCCCCCCCCCCCAACAACTTTAGTAGCTTCCTGTTACTTATCAAATAAAGCATAAACTTCCAGTTCTGGTATTTAAGGCCTTCTATGATCTACTTTTCTAACCCTACCTTGCACTATTCCCTTTCTCATAGATTATCTTCTAAATGGAACTACTTATCATCCTTTATTCTTATATTGTTCTCTTCTATCTTACTACTTATGCTCATACCATCCCCATGTCCAGAATGAACTTTCTTCACCATCTGTCCGAATTGTTCTCTTCCTTCAATATTCAAATTAAGGATCATCTCTTCCTTCTTCCATTCTTTAAAATCAAATTAACCGATACTTTGTTTTATTCCCCCCCCCCAGTGGATTCCTATTCTTATTTATTAGTTCAATAATTCTCTTTCAATTTTATTAATTTCTCCTTTGATTTTTAGGATTTGCAGTTTAGTCTTTAATTGGGGATTTAAAATTTGTTCTTTTTCTAGTTTTTTTAGTTGCAAATTCATTGGTCTGCTTGATGTAAGCATTTAGAGATATAAACTTTCTTGTAAGTACTGCATCCCATAAATTTTGATATGTTGCATCCTCATTGTTCTCCTTAATGAAATTGTTTCTATATAGTTTATTTTTGACCCCTCCCTTTTTATAATTAAATTATTTTGATTCCAATTAATTTTTTATCTTTCCATGGACTCTTATTGATCATAATGGTTAATTGCATTATGATTTGAAAAAGGATGCATTTATTATTTTTGTTTTTCTGCATTTGGTTGTGAAGTTTTATACCCTAATACATGGTCAGCTTTTGTGTACATGCCATGTTCTGTTGAAAAAAAAAATTCCTTTCTATCCCCATTGTTTTCTCAAGAGATCTATTAGATCTAATTTTTCTAACATTTCATTTACTTCCTTCAGTTCTTATTTATTTTTCTAGATTTAATCTCAATCTGAAAGGGGGAAGTGGAGGTCCCTCACTAGTATAGTTTTACTATATTTCCTTCTGAATCTCATTTAATGGAAATTAACATTCAGTGTATATATGTTGAGTATTGAAATTATTTAATTGTCTATGGTACCTGTTAGCAAGATATAATTTCCTTATCTCTTTTAATTAAATCTTTGCTTTTTTGCTTTAGCTTTGTCTGGGATCATGATTGCTACTCTTTTTTTTTTTACTTCAACTGATGCAAAATGAATTTTGCTCTAGCCCCTTACCTTTATTCTGTGTGTGTCTCCCTGCCTCACATGTGTTTCTTGTAAACAACACATAGTATGGTTCTGGTTTTTAATCCACTCTGCTATCTGATTCCATTTTATGGGTGAGTTCATTCCATTCACACTCAGTTATGATTAATAACTGTGTATTCCCCTTCATCTTATTTTCCCCTTTTGATCCTGCTCTTTCTCCTTTTACTCTGTTCCTCCTCACAGGTGTTTTGCTTTTATTACCACCCTATACTTCCCCCTCCTTTCTATTATCCTCTCTTATCATGTTCCCCTCCTAGTTCTCCATAGGGTAATATATATGAATGAGTATGGCTGTTATTTCCTCTCTGAGTCAATTTCAATGAGAGTAAGGTTTAAGCAATGCCCATCACCACCCTCATTCTCCCCTCCACTGTAATAGTTTTTTTTGCCTCTTTTAGGTGAGATAATTTAACCCATTCTACCTCTTCCTTTCCTTTTCTCTCTGTGCATTCTTTTTTCACTCCTTTTTTTTTTGCCTATCATATTCTATCAGCTTACTCCCATATCCTCTGTGTATGTATATTCCTTCAAACTGCTGTAATACTGATAAAAATTTTAAGAATTACAAATACCATCTTTTCATGCAGAAATAGAAACAGCTTAACCTTGTTGAATTCCTTACATTTTCTTTTTCTTATTTACCTTTTTGTGATTCCCTTGAGTCTAGTTTTTGGACATCAAATTTGCTGTTTACATCTGTTCTTTACATCAGGAATGCATGGAAATCTATTTTATTAAATGATCATTTTTCCTCCTGAAAGAATATACTTAATTTGGTAAGTAGGTGATTCTGGGTCATAAACCTAGTTCTTTTGCCCTCTGGTCCTTTAATGTAGAGGGAGGCTTCTAATTCTAATGACTATAGCTCCACAGTTTTTGAATTATTTTTATGACTGTTTGCAGTATTTTCTCCTCGGTTTGGGGGGCTCTTGAATTTAGCTATAATATTCCTGGGAGTTGTCATTTGGGGATTTCTTTCTGGAGGTGATCTGTAATTTCTTTCAATTTCTGTTTTTCTCTCTTGTTCAAAAATATCAGGGCAATTTTCTTTGATAATTTCTTGTAATGTGATGTCTAGGCTTTTTGTGTGTGTGTGCTCGTCACTTTCAGGTAGCACAATAATTCTTAAATTCTCTCTCCTAGAACTACTTTCCAAATTGGTTGATTTTTCCAATATTTCATGTTTTTGTTTTTTTATTCTTTTGATTTTATTTTATTATTTCTTGATGTCTCATAGTCATTAACTTCTAGTTCCCCGATTCCAATTTTTAAGAAATAATTTTCTTCCATGAACTTTTGAACCTCTTTTTTCCATTTGGTTAGTTCTGCTTTTTAAGCTATTATTTTCTTCTTCCATTGATTTTCTTTCTCTTCCCCTTTTATCCTCTCCCTTTCTTAATTGATCTTTGAGATCCTTTTTGAGATTTTTTAGAGCCTGATACCAATTCATATTTTTATTTGAAACTTCACATGTAGCTGCTTTGTTTTCATTGTCCCTTTCTGAGTCAATGTCTTATTCATCTTTTTCTCCATAAAATTTTTCTATGGCTAGATATCCCCCCCCCTTTTTGATGTTTGCTCATTTCCCCAGCTTTTTTCTTGACTTTAACTTTCATTTTAAAGGTGGGCTCTGTTCTCAGGGTAGAGAGGACACTTTCTTAAACTTCAGTTATTTCTTTGCTGCTATCCTTAGCTGTATTTTCTGGGTTTCTGCAAGTTTCAGTTCTTCCAAGGTGGTAAGATGACTTGTGGGCTGGAAGTTCTGCAAGCCACCCCCCTCTGCTTATTCAATCACCTTCTGGAACTGTTGCTGGCTTGCAGAGCTCAGAGCACTGTGAGCTGCCTATGCTGGGAGGCAGGACCTCAGGATCTTGATGTGGGTTTTGGTCCAGGTTCAGAACCTGGAACTGTAGATGTGGTGTATGATTAAAAATCTGTTACCCTAAAAAAAGAACTACATGTCCCAAGACCCCACTGACTTCCTGTCATTATGTACTTGCTGTAGTCAGAGGATAAAGAGCGTGGGCTTTGGAGGTTCCCTCTCTCTGATGTAGAATCAGCATTGATGGTGGTGAGTGGGGTTGACTAAAAAATGGCTAACCAGCCATGGGCATGTGGTCTTTATTTTGTATCTTCTTTATTCCTTGATTTCTAATGATCATTAATAGATCTCTTAAAATATAATATTATTATTGAGATTTAATTTAACTTTTACAGCGGGGTGGGGGTGGGGGGCTGCTGTTGGGCTGTGCCAGTACTCTGTGGTGGGATCTTGTTCTCTCCTCTCAGTCCTGTGAAGCATACCCTCTCTGCCTATCTTGCAAGTTGTTTTCTGTAGGAAAATTGCTTCTCTGTTTCCTTGCTATTCTGTCACTCCAGCATTCCTTTTGAAGCATTATTTTATTTTATTTTATTTTTTAACCCTCACCTTCTGACTTAGAATCAATACTATGAATTGGTTCCAAGGAAGAAGAGGGTTAAGGACTAGACAATGAAGGTTAAGTGACTTGCCCAGGGTCACACAGCTAGGAAGTATCTGAATTCACATTTGAACCCAGGACCTCCCATCTCTGGGCCTGACTCTCAATCCATTGAGTCACCCAGCTGCCCCTGAAACATTATTTTGACATTGGTTTTGAGTACTGTGAACTTTCCCTACTTCTACTCTGACGTCTTGGCTCTGCCCTCTCTATTCTGGATCACTGGTTCCAAAAATCTTTCCTTGAGCTTCCTTGCCCACAGAAACAATCCTCTTCCTCTTCACACTGTCCTGCTCTCTCTGAGCTTGTCAACATAGCAAATCTATTTAACAAAATGGGAATCAGGCCTAATCTAAGGCAAGTAGCAACCCTTTACTGTGTTCTCTCTGTCCTAAAATAAAGCCTCATTCTAAGGAATCTAAAGTAAAAAAAGGGTCGACCATCTAACATACCCTCTAATCTTAATAACAGTCATAAAGATGGCAAATATTTATTAACTGAATCACCAACTTGTCAGTAAACCAGATTCTCCTTCCCTCTAACAAGTCTCACCTCTGCTCAATCTCAATCCCGGGCTTTCTCTGTTCATCAGATGTACAGGAATCACCAATTGCTTCCACTGAGCTTCCCTAAATGCATGAAACAAGGAATTGAGATCGACTCAGTTAACTGCCGCTGGTACAAAGTGGAGAAAAATAAGCAAAGGATTTAAATTGTACTTCATTGCAGAACGTCACTGTTGGGTGGAACCCAGAAGCTCGCTGAAATGATGGCCTCGGGGACTCTGAATGACAAGACTCAAAACTTGGCCATAGTTCTGGTTTAGTTCTGAAGGAATGAGCAGGACTGGGGAAAAAAGGAAAGCCTGGAGCACAAGCTATGAGACGCCTGAGCACACAAGGAGGGGGAAGAAAGATGGTAAAGCAGGGCCGGAGCCAACGAAGTCGAGGGCCCGGGAAGCAAGAAGAACCTGACAGAGAGGCGCGGGAACAGATCCAGGAAGCCAAGAATTCTTACTGCCGCCAGGCTGGGTCCTTGCTGGCTACAACATAGACCTTGTCTCTGGTCCTGCCTGGGATGTTGGAATCTTTTAAATGGGAGCCCCAAACACAAATCTGTCTCTTCCAGAGGAGTTCCACCGGCTCCTCTCCCTGGGCAGGCAGCATCTCCTGCAACGCCTCACCTGCTGGGGAGGCTAACCTGGTGCTGCAAATGACAGACAGATGCTGGATTCTGTTTTTCCTTTGTTAGGACCTTGCTATGAAAACAAAGCAATTAGTGAAGAAAATTTTGTCATTCTCAATTGGGGTTCAATAACCTCATTTTCAAAGCTCACTTTCAGTGAAAGATGCCCTGATCCTACAGGCACTACAGCCTCCTTCCGAGTCCTTGTGTGCACATTCTTTGTGTGCGTCTCTCACACGTTCCCTCATCTTGAAAAGTTGATATCCACAAAGTATACTGTCCGAGCCACCGTCATTGAAGACCGTATTTCTAAGTTCTTAGAATGTCACAAGTTGTTTCAAGAACGTGTCTTCATTTATTGAACAAAGGAATGAATGGATAATGAGGTCTAGTATTGCCTTAACCTAAAGTATTTTTAATCCATCCACAAATATTTATGAAGAGGTGCCACACACTTGGTGTCATATTAGATACACAAGACAGTCTCTCTGCATGTATCTACTCTGGGCCATTTTTTAAGGCTCAGATCAAGCCCTACTCCTTCATACACATTTTTTAAACCCTCACCTTCCATCTTGGAATCAATACTTTGTATTGGTTCCAAGGCAGAAGAGTGGTAAGGGCTAGGCAATGGGGGTTAAGTGACTTGCTCAGGGTCTCACAGCTGGGAAGTGTCTGAGGCCAGATTTGAACCCAGGACCTCCCATCTCTGGACCTGGCTCTCAATCCAGCTGCTCCCTCCTTCATGCATTAAAAAAACAAAAAACAAAACAAAGAACCGTTACCTTCCATCTTAGAATCAATACTGCATATTGGTTCCAAGGCAGAAGAGCCATAAGGGGTGAGCCATGGGTGGGGATGGGGTGGGGGTATGAGGTGTGGGTTGAGTGACTTGCCCAGGGTCACCCAGCTAGGAAGGGTCTGAGGCCACATTTGAACCCAGCACTTCTTGTCTGTAGGCCTGCCTTTAGTCCACTGAGCCTCCTAGCTGGCCCTATTGTGCCCTTTTTAAAAGTGAGCGCTGCAGGCAGAACTGAACACAAAGCTCCAAATGAGAGGTGCCATGGGCAGGCTGGACCGGCTCTATTCCAGGAAGCTCTGCTGCTGTGGATCACTGGAGAACAACACATCGCTAGGCAGACCTTCATGGAATTTGAAGATCCCCCGAACCCCTCGGCCCATCTTCTGCTCTCTCCAGCCTCTCTCAACCTTTCCTTGGAAAGTTGACTGCTGGAGGTTTTTGGGCGCCCGCGTGTCCATTTACACTCATCCCTATTGCACTTTGTTATTAGAATTCAGCATGTTGAGACCCTTTCGGGTCCTGCCTCTTGGCCCCTTCGCTAGATGTCACGTGCCAATTTAACGCTCGGGCCAGAACCATTGACACTGACGCTGAATCTGACGGGTGCCCAGACTGAACTAGCGTCTCGGGGTCTCCCGCTGCCCCACCAGGCGAACATGAGATTTTTGATCAGAACCAGGTAAGACCGGGGCCCCAGTTCCCTGAAGGCAATAAAAGCACACCCTGGGATCGCATTAGCATTTTTCCCTCCTTTGGGAGAGATTTCTGGCTTCCCAAGAGTAGCGTTAAGAAGCTCTTATTCTGTCCGCCCCTCCCCCCACCCCCACTGGGGAGGTGCCTGAAAACCAGTTAAAGTCGCACAGCCCGCCCAGGAAAGAGCGGGTTCCCTCCGGAGAGGCCGGGGGCTGCCACCCCCACCTAGACCCATGCCCCATGAGAGATGAGCAGAGCTCCTTTCGCTGGCTGCTCCCCAGGGTAAGATCTCATTTCATGCCCGAATGGAACCTGAAGGAGGAGCTGTGCGGGCCCCCGGCGCACCCAGGTCTGGAGAGGGCGAATTGGGGGAAGGGCCCTGCGGACACGAAGGCTGGACTCTGAAGCGGACGGCACGTCCTTCATGGGGAGGTACCAGAGGGCCAGGGGTCCCGCGGCTCCCTCTCCTCCGAGCAGTACGGCAGGGCGGCTGGATTAGGCCGCTCGGGGCACTCCCTGGTTACTGGTGACGGGGCTGCTGACTGACAGGTGGCCAGTGAGGAGTCTCTCCCTGTGGGGCACGGGGCCCCGCTTTCTGGTCCACGGCCCACAAGTTCCAGTCCCCGAGGCGGCATGCGTGACGCGTCCTGCTGAGCTGGAGCCCGGAGACCAAGGGAGGGGAGGAAGGGAAGCTCCAAAGTCTGGGAGGGGAGGAGGCCCAGCCGCGGCGGCTCTGATCCCCGGATGTTCTCCTTTCGCCCGCTCTCTGGCGGAGTCCTCAGCAAGATCAGTTAGGGAGGAGCCCCATGGGGAGTCCTTGTTCTTGGCGCCATAACTAATAGTTCCCGGTGGGCATCTGCCAGGGCCGGGGAATCCTTGAGGGAAGGAGCTCCAGCGCAGCGCCCCCAAATGAGCCGTCCAGACCCCAGGCCCAACCTGCCGCTCGCCAGCTCAGCAGAATGACTTCGGAGTTGAGCTCTGGTCTCTCCACACAACTCCAAGGGGGCAGGAGGACCAACTGCTGCCAGCTGAGGAGGGCACAGAGGCGGGGTGGCTTGGGCAGATACAGCTGGGAAGCGAGGGGGAGAGCCGCGCAATCCTGCCCTGCTAGGTGAGCTGAAGGCAAGGACATCTCCCAGGGCAAGCTTTGGATGCGCTCCGAAAACATCCAGTTAAGAAATCCTTTCTTAGGATAGCCAGGCTGTGGGGGTGTTGAGAAAACTGTGTAGGGAAATCCAGAACCAAGTCTGGGGCTTGTTGGCCCCAAGTAAACCCGAGGCATTCTCTGAAGCTCCTGCCCCACATCTGGACCATTTAACAAAGCCACATTGGGCAGATCAGGAGTAAGGGGCCCCAGGGGTTCTTGGGAGTGTATGGATGGGCCCTTTCAGAAAACTGCTGATTTTTGTGGATTGGGCCCCAAAGAAGCCCACCCCCTGAAGTTAACACCAAGTAATATTAGGTCCTCAGGGCGTGCCAGGCCTAAACTCATCTTCCAGAGTTCAAATCCAGCCTCAGACACTGGCTGTGTGACCCTGAGCAAGTCCTTTAGCCCTCTTTGCTTCATCTTTCAATGAGCTGGAGAAGGAAATGGCAAACCACTCCAGCACCTTTACCAAATAAACCCCAAATGGGGCCGGGATACACCTGAAAATGAGGGAACAACAAATATTAGGCCCCAAGGATGGCGGAAGTTACATTTATTTTAATAATGAGAAAGCAGGAGTAATACCAGCTCCTCCTACAGCAACCTGTGCTGCCCATGAGAAAGGCAGAGAGCTGAGGTCCAAGGGGACTGCCAGGATGTAAAGTTTGTCTTCTATTCCTGGGGTTCAGACCTCTGAACCCTCCCTCACACCACCACATCATGGGGGACAGACTTGAAAGAGGGCTTTGATCCATATTCCCATGCTGATGGCAGGCTGATGAGGCCCTGGATGAGATGGTGACTGAAAGGAGAGACAAAGGATGAAATCAAACGTTCAGAGAATCCAGGGTCTGAAGTAATCCCTCAAGTTCAAGGAATGTAGCAGGCAGAGAAAACAAGAGGATTCTGGGGAAGAGTCTGGAATAAGCTGCTGGCATTTGCTTTCTCCTCATCTTCCTCCTCATGTTGACTTATCAGGCTCTTCAAGACATGAAGAACTGCCATTTCCCTCCTGGACTTCCTGCTGCACTTCTGGCCCACCCTCCTGCATTTAGCAAATCCCCTGTAAGTCCACATCTTTCAAGTGGGGCCTAAAATGAACTCCAGCAATAAGGTTGAAAGCAATCCCTTCCCTTGGATCCTCATGTTCTAAGGACAATGTTTTTGGAAGTCTTTGTCCATAAATACTAGGTTAAATGCCAGAATAAGAAAATATAGGCTTCCATGAGAAGCAAGTTTCCTGCAAAGCATCCATTTACTTTATCACTTTTTAAAAGCAGGTCATTATCTGTTCTTGGCCCTAGTTGGTAATAAACAGATGACCCAGTGTCATGCAATCATCCTTTGTCCTGAGTGGTGGGTTCAGATGATTCAAAGTGATCCCTCCCTGGGTATGGCACAGGAGACTTCTAAGGCTAAATGGAAATGGTACATTGAAAGCTCACCCCTGCACTGGTCTCCACTATTAAATGGTCCCCACAGATAGGTGGCGACTATGCCAGAGACTGAGGCCTCCGGCCCAAGCCCTAGAACCCTGCTAGCCCAACACTCTCCCTTCTAGGAGCCGGAGGAATGCCCCACACCTAATGAAAGACTGGCCCTCAGCAACCACTAATCCAGGCACAAGGGTAGAGGCTAGGTATGGGGGTCTTGGGAAATCCTTCCAGAGGCCTGAGCTCCAGGTTGCATGGGAGAGGACCTCAAGGAATGGGGCAGAGATGGTTTTCCTCTACAATGATTTCTGAGCAGTGTGTCTGGTCGGGTGTTCTATGGTTTGAAGAAAACAGAACAAACAGAACAAAAGCTCTCTCTCTCTGGGGTCAGGACTAGTGCAGAGATTTTGCTGTGTCCCACAGTAGACCGTTACTATTGGGACATGTTGAATCAAGTTTGAAAGTGGGAGGTGGGGTGGGTCTATAGCCAATATGGACATTGGAGTGGTGATATCACTTTGTGCTGGACATGAGACCAGATGATCCTCTAACACAGGGATAAGGAAGCTATTTCCTGACCAACTGGGCTTTCTTTGTCCATTGGAGCAAATACCTAACACGAGTGGCCATTGATCTGTCCCTACCAGGCAAAATGGCACCCTTCCACTTCAGGGCAAGAGCTTTGCTTATCCTAATAAGATCATGCACCTGACACACTTAAAATCTAAGGAGGCCTATCTGATATAGTGGTTTCTGGGATCCAGTCTACAGGAAAACTTACTTGTTGGAAACCAACAGGTTTTGGACACAATTCCAATTTATCCCCTCCAGCCCTTCCTGATTCCTTCTGCAGGTTAGTTAACTTTGCCTCATGCCTAATGTCCCCTTGGGAAAGCTTTGTCCATCCTAGAAAAATAGCGGCAGCATTCCCTCAACTGGCAGGCTTCCTTTCCTCTGGCATAATTTAGATAACTCTTCCCCGACAGGGCTTACAGGACCATGAGGTGGTATTGTTGGGAGGTGCACTGCTTTCTGATAGCATGAGAGAAATGAAAATATTGATATGACCATAATGTATGTATACTTACTTGGAAGAAAGGGGATCTCCTAGCTGATCTGGTGGTAATTCTCACCCCTGCATGGGTAGGAGTTCTCATTTAAACCTTGTAGAAGGGGATGCAGTCTTTCTGCAGGAGTCTCTTAAGGGGGACAGGATTTTCTATCCTGCCCCCAACTGCTGCTCTCAGCAAAGGGGGAAGGTCTTAGTGGGTGATCCAAGAAATGCTGAATGGAGGGCAGAATTGAGAGAACATTGGCTTCATGCAAAGGCATACGACATCTTAAGCCACTTTACTAATGATAATCCTGATGGATGAAGAATTGATTGTGCTCCAAGTGTCATTATCTGTGTAGACCCTGAGGTTTCTGGTATTGCTCTTATTCACCATTACCATCTTTAATCAGGAGAAAAAGCTGTGGGTGGTAGTCATATTACTCTGGCTCATCTCATCCTCACCATCTTGCAAAGAGAGACCCACATCAATTACATTTGAATGAATGCAAATGACTTTGTGGCATCACCCATCAGGACACTCGATATTTGAGATCTAAGGCTTGAACCTAACAGGGGAGGAAAAGCCTAGATTTCTGACTCATCATCCTTTTTTTTAAATTTGTTTTTCTTTAATATGACTCTTTAGGGGTTGAGGAAAGGATTTTTGCTTCCTTCTTTTTTCCTTAGTTCTCCTTATATGAAGATGATTGTCCAGTGCAAGTCTTCATTTATTTATTTATTTTTTAACCAGTGCAAGTCTTGAAAGCATTTAAATGGTGCAATGTATTTTAGAAGAGCCATAGGATCTTGTCATTGTTGGGGACATATGTGATGATGGGTGCAGGGTTTCCTTTCTAGCTTCAAAATTTTAGTCACAAGATCGTCAATATGATTCACTTAATTCTCACAATTAAACATTGTTCCTTCAATTTCATACAATTTTCCCCCCTTTTGATGTGGGGGAGTAACCACTTCTCCCATGGATAACTTATCTAAAAGCCAAATCTATTAGGTTTTTTCACATATGTAAGTCAGGTTATTAAAAGGCCCTTTCCTTTTTGAGATTGCTTGGCCACTTGAAGGTCATTATAAAGTCCCACCCATATGGACATCTACTGGTTCAATAATCCTATTAAAAGGAAATGAAGTTAGTTTGACATAATGTGTTACTGATGAATTCATGCTGGCTCTTTGTCATCATCCCTTCTCTTTTTAATATTTAGCAGTTATCTCTTCAATGCTCCATTCTAGAATTTTGACAGGATGAAGGAAAACTCACTAGACTATAGCTTGCAGACTATTCTGTTTTTTGAAAATGGGGACATTTGCCCTTCTCCAGTCTTGTACACTTCATCATTTTTGAAATTCTTTCAAAAATCACTGACAAAAGCTCAATAATCATCACATCTGTCATTTCTTGCAGATCCCAATGGTTTAGTTCATCTGGGCCAGGTGACCTGCTATCAAGGACAGCTAAGTACCTTCTTTCCATCTCTTGATACATCTTGACTATCAAAAAAATCTGTTAGTCATTTTTGTTTTGTCCTTTCCAGTGTAAATAAATCATCATTCTACTTTGCAGAGAAAATAGAAACAAAATAACAATTATTATAATAACTATAACAATTGAACAGCTCTGCTTTTTCTCTTTATCAATTATCAATATCCTATCCTCCTCTCCAAGTAGAGATTTCATCTTTTTGGGGGATCAAAATCCTTTTTCTTGTCCTTAGGTTTTCTTGCCAGCTTCAGTGCATTCTCAACTTTTTTTATAGTCATCCTCTACCTGGTCTTTTGCACATTTTTTTTTCCAATCTAAGCTATTTAGCTTCCTTTTCCACATCAACCTTTTCAGATAAATCTCATTTTTCTTCCTCTTTGGAATTGCTTTCCCTTTTTGTCTTCAGAATTTCATTCTTAAAAATTTTTTAAAATTTACTTTAAAGCCTAAACCCCAAATCACATACCCCTATATATAGATGTGATAAGTGATGTCATACATTCTTTTGCATCAGAACTTCATTCTTGAGAAACTCTCATCCTACCCAAGCTGACTTCACATGAAGGATTTTTTTCCATAACATATTTCCTTTGAACTCTTTGAAATCTTAACTTCCCCAAATTTAAGGATCATGTCTGACTAAACCAAGATTTCCTCTCCTCCATCACAAACACTCGGATGGAGTGATCATCCTGCCCTGCCAAGATTCCCATAATTTCCACCTCAATAACCATTTAACTTTGATAGTGAGAATTATTATATCAAAAAACAGAACTTCCCTTTTGTTGGTTCCACCACTGTTCAAAAGATGAAATTATCATTAAAGTAAGTTATGAAATTGCTAGTTGCTCTGCTTTGGGTAGTAAAGCATTCTGGTAGATACCTGGATAATTCAAGTCCCTCATTATTATTACTATATCATGCTTTTGCACAGGCTTGTGATATTTTTAAAAAATTTCTTGATCTCCTTTCTGCCCAGGTGATCTGTAGTATATTCCCATAACAAGAATCACTCCTGTTTCTCTTTTCAGTGATTTCACCCAAATAATCTCTCCATCATGTTTCTTCTCCATGGTTTCTGGATTTCCACAATGGTGCCCCATTCTAAATGTCTCATTCTCTTCTTCTGAATAAAATATACCTATGTAGAGCCCATATTCCAATCTGGGGTTTCATACCACAAAAGTCTCATGTTATACCCAAGAGGTCAAATTTGCCTCCTTGCATTAGTTAGGACCTCTAGTAGTTCTTGTTTGTTGCTTGCCGTTTAGGAATTTGTATATGGATGCTTGAGGACATAGGTTTTACTACTGATTCCTTTCTTGGATTTTGCCTTGTGATTATTTTGTGGGTGTCTCAGCAGCTATTGTTCTTCTGTATAATACCTAACTTGGCAGATATTCATTTTTTATTTAATTAGCTTTCAACTGACTCCTAGCAGGTATACTAATTACATAGGTGCCTTTTCCCTTCCTTTTCTTTGTAACATTCCTATGTTCTCTAGCTTCGAGTCAAAGCCTTAGCCTCCTCCATTTCAGAAGTCTTTTTTTGTTGTTCTCATTGAAGCCTCGCTTCTGTTTTCTTTAGGAACCCATCGTCCTCCCCAACAACCTAGAATGTGGAAAAGTATGCTTATCTCTTCACCTCCTTCAAATGGGAAATCAGGCTATGCTTGGAGCAGGGAAAAGAATCATTTAACAGTGGTAGAAAACAAAACAAAACATAGTATTCCTTGATAGAAGTCACTGCACAATTTTGTCTACTATCCATAACGTTACTATTTTTAGCCCTGTCTCTTGAAATAATCAGTTCTAAATCAAAGACAAAAGCCAAAACCAAATCACACTTGGCCTTACCATCCTCAATACATCAGCAATAAAATACAACACAAAATAACAAAAACCCACACACATATTATGATTATATCCCTGATCTGTTGACGTCTACTAGTAGAATTAGGAGGCTTTGGATTATTTTCTTCATTCTAAAGACTGTATAAGTCAGAGCAACTGTGAAAAGAGCTAGAGAATAAAAAAGAGAATAAAATGAAACTGACATTTAGTTTTTTCTTAAAACAGGAGAACAAGTTCCAAATGACACATACTTTACCAAGAACTTGTTATATAAAGGAGTTAAAAACATTCTTCAGGTGCAATCTCATCCCAACCACTTCACATCCCATTCTAGTTTATCAAAATACAGAGAGATCCCCAGTCACGTATTCACAAATTCTCAAATGACTGATAAAGGAATGGTATCCTCTGACTTGCCTGTCCATCCAAAGTGTGTTGGCAATGGTCTTCTTTACTTAACATATCTTCTACAGCTATCAGCCATACTCTTCAGCCCCAACCCACACAAGTAGTTTTTAAATTTAATTTCTTGGTATTCATGGTATTAAGCACCTGGGTACAATGAGGTACCCCCCCCCCAATTCCTCAAGGATCTGTGGTTTCATGAGGGTAGGTATATCTGTCAACAATGCTGAACAAATTCCTCTAGGGATTTGGCATATGGTATCTGAGAAATGCTGTTGTCTTCAAAGGTCATCATGCTGTAGCCAAAACCTAGTGATAAGCCTCTCTGAATTTAGCTAGGCTGGTTCTCTAAATTCATCTGGTCCTGAACAGCCAGACATCTGTCACTGGACTCATACTATTTTCAGTCTTAAAGGAAAAACAAAAACAAAAATAAAACCTATTCACTGGAAGAAGGACTTGAATCTTGGATTCTCAAGATAGAAATCTGATGTGCTAATGATAAGTATCCAGGCACTCTAGCTAGGCTAAAAATCTTGATTCCAAATGGACAAAATTCATATCTTTACTCACCAACCTGACAAGGCTCTTGCAACACAGAAAATCTCACTTTCTCTCTTTCCTAATCTCTGCCTCAATGATACCGTTCTTGTCAATCACTTGAGAGAGACCCACATGAATGGATGTTAACAAAATCATCACACAGAGATTCTTGAATCTGCTTTATTTCTCTGCATAAGGAACCCTGCACAGGCAATTGAAATTAAAACAAAATAAATATATGAATATTCATGTAAAACTGTCCTTTCTAATGAACAATTATACACAATGTACAACTTCATGTTCACTGGGAGGGCTTACAAATGTACCATTCCCAACCAAAAATGCACCAAATGGCTCCATGCAAACTTATCAAAAGTGACCAAAATATGGAGGGGGATTTGGGGAAGGGAGAAAACCTTACCGAGAGCACTTTTAATTTCTTTTTTTTCTTTTTTTTTACAATCACAGAAAAATAAAAACATCTATTCTCTTTTGTTGTTACATTTAGAGTTAACTAAATGTGGCCACTGTTTATAATGTTGGTTTATGCTCCTAAAACATTTTATGTTTACCATAAAAGTGTGTTGACATTGAATTGGAATTAGGCATTATTCTGTAATAAAAGGAAGATGATTTTGTTCACAGGTTAATAATCTGTGTCTGAGCCCTCTGCATTGTCCACATTGCGGGAGAGCATGTAATTGTCCATATCTATCGACCTGCAGTTATTGATTGCATAGCGCAAACGCTCTGCCATGATTAGCTGACTGGAGTAAGGTGGAAGCCTCAATTGAAAGAAACAGGTCTGTGAGGTAGGCAAGCTGTCATAAGGCTGTAGAGAGAAGAAAAAGAAATCTATAAGTATGGTTATTAAAAGAACAAAAAAGGACACTCTTCATGCCACGCATCTTTTCCTGCTAAGCATTACATTTCCGTTATTCTCTTTTCATAATCATAACCTAAACATGAATAATCCTGGACTATAGAGAGAACTATGATTACAACTATGACTGCAACTACTACTACAATAGTCATACTTTTCTCAAACTCATCAGGATGTGAAAAGGCATCTCTCTATTGAACCTCAAGCCATGTCAAGTTTGGCCTACTAGAGGAAATCAACAAATATCTCATTTTCTCTGGTGCACTTCTTTTGGCATACATCCTGTTAGTTCTCAATGCCATAAACACAGACTAGCTGCCAGGATGCCATATTTGGAGAAGAAAAAGGGTCAGTCCAGTAGCAGAAGTAGATAAGATTTTATATTTCTAATAAAGGATTTCA
Source organism: Monodelphis domestica (assembly GCF_027887165.1). NCBI lineage: Eukaryota > Metazoa > Chordata > Mammalia > Didelphimorphia > Didelphidae > Monodelphis > Monodelphis domestica. The sequence goes on from NC_077227.1 coordinate 153,616,384, forward strand.
TATTAAAAATTGTCAAGCTGTAAACAAACAGAACTAACTACCAATTTCTTCTACAGAAAAAAGTATAATGAGATAGGGATGATTAAATTAAGTTTCAAAACTTAAAACTATCTGAACAGCATAAAGAACACATTAAATTGTTAAATTTTCTAGGTGATTGAAGATATTTATTAGAGAAAATAACCAGCATATTAGTTATTGCTGAGGTTGATTGTACTTGTGTATATCAAATTTTAAAAAGGCACTGAAGCACTGTTCTTTTTCAGAAGTAAATGTATACTGACTATTTTCCTCACTTTTTTTCTCTGAAATGCTAAAAAATATTTTCTACTTATAGTTTCTGGCAAGGACTTAAAGTGAAGAAAATATGAAAGAAAAATCTCTCTCATAGGGCTTCTTGAGTCTGGACTCAACTAAAAGATAGACAAGGGAAGAAACAGTGTATACAGGAATTGTATTTGAGAATGAAGATCAACGGATGTTGTCACAAAAGATTTACTACAATGAATCTTGGTGAGATGACCACTTTTCTTGCGGAGTGAGCCTGATTTTCGGTTGTAGATTTTATACTCCAAACAACAGAGCCTTCCTATTTTAAAGTCATCTACGATACACTGGTCATAGATATTTATATGGACCTGCATTAAGCTTCTTCCATCAATCAGGATGCAGAAATAAAGCCTTCTGTTTCATCTACAAATGACTTTTCAAGCATAACAGAAAGTCAAATTTTGTTAAATCAAATCATGACATTGTTTAGATTCAAATTCATTTTGGAGAATACTTCAGTAACTAAAATTTAATCTCTAATGGAAAGTCATACTTTAGTGCAATAAATGTTCAAAGATGATTTGTGAAAGAAGTAAACAAAATGAGGATTACAAAATGATTGATCATTTCAACTCTGAATATGGCTCTGGAAGATTCTACATTAGGAAATGCCATGCAAGTAGAATTGGGATTCAATTTCTGAGAAATTTATTATAGTAAATTACTGCCCTGGATGGGTCTGATCACTTATTAAGAAGGAATTTGGAAATCTTTATTAAAATCAGATAGATTCTGAGTTTCCATGAGAACAACAAATAACTTGATTTTTCTTTGTTTTAAGCATTAAAAGCAATAATGAAAGGCAAGGTCAAAACAAAGAGGAACTTACCCTATCAACCTTCATGATCTGGAATCGCTGAGATATATCTGCAGTGTTGGCTGGCAGCCGAGACCTCCCTGACACAAACCTCATGAAAAGGACTCTCTCTTCATTGGAGAACTCTTCCAAGGTATGCCAGAACCACTGCACCAACTGATGCTGTTCATCCACTTCCCTGTATCGGACAACTTTCTTCAGAACCTCAACAGAGATCTCAGGCATTCCACAGACCATCTGCTCTAGCTGCTTTGCAGTCAAGAGGGATAACAAGGGGACTGGGATGATCCATGACATTCCTTCTCGGACAGCAGCTACCTGAAGCCCCAAAAGAGTTTGAAGGACAATTCAATGATCTCCTGTTTAGCCACACATGATACTTGTAAGGAATGATTTCCTTCCACTCCTCAGGATCTTCCCTTTGTCAAGCCACAAATCTCCAAATGCACCAGGACATTACTTTGAATTTTCCCAACCTGGAATGTTCTCCCTTCTCCTCTGTGAAATCACTTTACATCCTATTTTTTAGTCACTTATTGTTATATGAATGTCTTGACTTTTCTACAAGACTAAGACCCTTGAAGACAAGGACTGTGTCCACTAGTTTCTTTTATTTCTCTCATAACAACCAGCACAACACTGAGGCACATATGGCAGGCCCTCATTTATAACTGTGGAAATGGCTGGATGCTGCACAGAATATTTACAAGAGATAGAAGTCTGGTGTGGTACAATGAAAAGAGCATCAGATCTGGAGTCAAAGCACCAGACTCAAATCACACAACTGAGATTTATACCCTGTGTGACTAAAAGGCAAATCACTTCACCCTCCTGGGTTTCAGTCTCCTCATCTATAAAATGAAAGAGGGTTGGAGTAGATAACCTCAGTGGTCTCTTCAAGCTGAATATCTATAATACTGGGTTTGTAGGTATGTACAAGATGATCCACATTCTAGAAGCTTATTAGTAAGACTCATATTATACATACATTAGATAGAATAATAATAATAATAAAAAAAAACTAATGACATTTACATAATACTTTTACAATTCACAAAACATTTCTCACAGTAGCATTCAGAAAAAGGTGGTACAAGTATTACCACAGATGTGGACAACTGAGGATCTGAAAATTTTATATTATTTGTTCATGGTCTTGGCTAATATTCTATGCTAGATTCAATTCCCAACCCAAGGCACTTTTTCTCCTAGGCCACACTGCCTCCCAATGACATATGACAACTGTATACAGTTAATTTTATGTTTTACATAAATTTTAATTTAATTCAAAATCATAAACTTAATATTCTTAGAAACTGAAGTCATGCAATGTAAGCAAATACACATCTATGATTGCCAGTATCAGTTATTATACTAGGCAGGTCTATGCCCCAAAAGAGTTTATATTCTATAGGGAGAGACAATGTATAAAACCAATTAAATGCATACAAAAGAAATACAAAGTAAGTTGAGTGAGAGGAGACAGTAGCAGAGGGAAAAAAGAGAGGTCTCATAAAGAAGGTAAGGTTTATCCTGAGCTTTGGAGGAAATTCAGGAGTCTAAAGGGTGGAAGTCAGTATATTTCAGGCAACGTAGACTGGAGACAACATGTGTTGTAGTCAATGACTGCAGCACCTCATAAATATAATATCATGTGTAAGGAATAGCAAAGCAAATAGAAAAGGCAAGGAATAGTGAGGCAGTAGGTCTGGTTGGTCTAAAGAGTCCAAACAGAGGAGTTTTTATTTGATCTTATATGTGAGAGGGAGTCAATGGAGTTTATGAAACAAGGAAGTTACATAGTCCCATCTGTGTTTTAGGAATATCTCTTTGGCAACTATATTGAGGATGGATTAGAGAGGGGAGATCTTTGAGGTTAGGAAACTAATTTGTATACTAATGAAATAGACCAGGCAAGAGGGGATAAGAGGCTTGAACAAGAGTACTTGAGAGAAGGGGTTGGATGCAAGTGACATCAAGAAGACATTGCAAATGATTAGACATTTGAGGTGATGGTGAGAGAGAGTTGAGGATGACTCCAAAGTTTATACCCATGTGGTGGAAGAATTTAACACAAATAAGTAAATTCAGGAAGAGGTCTAGGAATGGGGGAAAAAGAAAATTCTTGTATTAGTCATGTCAAATATGAGATATCTATAAGTTACCCAGATCAAAATGTCCAAAAAGGAGTTCTTAATATAGAAAAGAGATAAAGATTAGATATAGAGGTCTAGAAGTCATCTATGTAAAGATCATTGAACCCATAAGAACTGATGAGTTTACCAAGATTATAGAAAAATAAAATAGGATTCAGAACAAATCATCTGCGTATATTCAAGCCAAAAAACATGATTCACTAACACAATAGTAGAGCAAAATTTGACTACTAAAGCTGACTCCTGTTTTCAATGAGAACAAGAATAAAAAACAGCAACAATAACTAGGGTTACTACAAGTTACTACCCCCATTTTATAGAAAAGGAAATTGAGTTGTAAATGGCCACAGTTAATAGGTATAAGAGGAAGGATTTAAATCTAGGTCTTCCTGAATTCAAGTCCAGAATTCTATCCATTATGCCCTCTAGTGTTACTATAATCTCCTGAAAATAGAAGTTTTAATACCTGCTTAATATGAACAGGGGTTACTTAAAAACTGCTATCATGAAAAATGGAGAGCACTGAAAATTTAAAACTAAACTTTTCAAATACTCAAGAGAATATCATAAAGCCTACTAGATTTAACAAATACTTTTTCTGCAGAGGATATCATTAAGAGGCTAGCACTGGATTTTATAACTAAATCCTCATCCAATAAAGGATTTAAAATTCAGATTAAAAATAACCTCAGCCTCATAAAGGCATGTTTCTATCCAGTGAAGAACTGGAAGACTAAGATTTCTTATGTACTGTTTATAGTTGCTTTATGAGACACCAGCAGCATCTACTGTACAAAGTAACCAAAAAGCATGTCTGCCATTGATACTGCAATGATACTGCAATGATAAGCAACATTTTTGCCCAGGTAAAATTATATAATGTGGTTATAAAGTAATGAGGCTTTTATTTTTTTTAAACAAATACACCACAGCAACAACAAAAAAGACTACAAGTTTAGGTAACTTTTACACATATCATTGGGGAAGAGTCACATAAACAAATGATGCAAGTGATCACAAAAGATAAAAACAATCAATTCTGACTATAGAAACCTGAAAAACTTTTGAATGAACAAAACTCAGGCAGATAGGATAACAAAGGAAAACTGCTGATGGCAAAAAACCCCCATCTTTCTATCATATATCTATGATAAGTGTTGGCTATTTAATATTCTAACACTCTAGATCCATTTTTCAATGGATAAATGGTCAAAAAATATTCACAAACAGTTCTCAAAAGAACTGCAGACTATTAAGACATATAAAAGAATGCTCCAGATGATTAATAATAAGAAAAATACAATGCAACACAACTCTGAGGCTTTACCTCACACCCAGTAAACTGTCAATAATGGCAAAGATGGAAAGAAACAAAGCTGAAAAAAGCAGATATAACAATACACTGTTGATAGAGCCATGAAGTGGTCCAATCAGTATACCAAGAGAACCTCAAATGGGTTACATGATTTAGACATCAAGAGTGAAATCAAAAGCAAATCAGCAGAGCAAACAAAAAAAGTTAATTGCCAGAATCTATGGCTGGGGGAAGCTTTCATGACCAAGGAAGATATAAAGAGTTTCACAAGAGTAAAAATGGGTAATTTTACTTATATAAAGTTAAAAAGGTTTTGAACAAATAAAGCCAATGCAGCAAAAATTAGAAGAGCAGGAAAAAAATCTTTATAGTAAATTTCTCTGATGAAGGTCTCATTTCTATGATATATAGGGAATGAAGTCAAATTTACAATATTAAGAGCCATTCCTCAATTGATAAATGGTCAAAGAACATAAACAGGCAGTCTTCAGAGGAAGAAATTAAAGCACTTAATAGCCATATGAAAAAAATCCTCTAAATCACTAATAATTAGGCAAATGGAAATAAATAACACCAAGGTTCCACTGCATGCCTTTAGATTGGTTAAGAAAACAAACTATGAAAATGTTGGAAGGGCTGTAAGAAAACAGGTATGCTGATGCATTGGTGGTAAAGTTATATTCAATCATTCTAGAATTATGGCCCTAAAACTACAGACTGTGCAGATCCTTTGACTCAATGATACTGCTACTAGGTCTACACCTCAAAAAGTTCAAAGAAAGAGGAAAAGGAACAATACATAGGCAAAAGTATTTATAGCAGTTCTTTTTGTGGTGGTAAAAAATTGGAAACTGAGGAGATGTCTATCAATTGGGGATTGCTGAACAAGTTATGGTATTACGAATGCAATGGTTACTATTGCATTATAAGAAATGATAAAGGGGATGACTTCATGGAGACCTGCAAAGACTTGTATAAATCAATCCAAATGAAGTGAGCAGATATCCAGGAAAGCAATTTAGAGAGCAATGCCATAAAGATAATAAAATCTGAAAGATTTAGTAACTAATCAACACAAAGACTAATCAATTCCAAAGGATCATGATGAAACATGCCTTTCACCTGCAGGCAGAAGAAGCTGATGGACTCAAGAGTACAGCACATTTTCTTTTCTTTCAATATGACTAATTAAGGAACTTGTTTTGTACGACTATACATTATTTGTAATATGTTTTTAATTGGGGGAGGATGATGAAGAGAATTTGAAACAAATAAAAATTTTAAAGATACAATAAAATGTTAAAAACAAACAACAAAACCTGGGACATAGAACAGGACAGAGAAACAGATTCCTTTATTTCAGAAATTGTCAGAAATGAGGCAGCTAGATGGCTCAATAGATAGAAAAATCAGATCTAGAGATGGGAAATCCTCAGTTTGAATCAAGCCTTCAAATACTTCCTAGCTGTGTGGCCCCAGACAAGTCACATTATCCTCATTACCTATCCCTTACTGCTTTCTCTACCTTGGAACTTATACTCGGTATCAATTTTAAGACAGAAGGTATGGGTTGAAAGAAATGAACATATTACAACCAGAGGGAAAATATAAACAGAAAAAAGGATGACAACAATATGGCATGAATAGAACAAAAGATTTAAAAGTCAGAACTAAAAAAGAACTGATGAAATGACAAGTGGATAAGGCAGAACAAATGATTGAGCACATGCAAATCTCTGAATGTTGCAATAAACAAATGAAGCAGAATATTCAGGGCAGATGTTTGAGTAGCATTTGGGAAAGGTAAAAAAATGGCCAGCAAATGAGAAGTAGCATAATGTACATAAATAAGGGTATTTATCCAGGGAATCATAACAGAAATATTATGTCTTGTAATGTTATTAATTACTATTGGCTTAGATTATATATTTAATAGCACCTGCCACAATCTCTGAAGATAATTCCAAGGATGTTACAAAAAATATTTTGAGCAAAAGCAACATCACTGGAATCAATGTATTGCTTCCTAAAGTAAAGGGATATATTAGGATATATTAATTCTAGGATGTGCATCAAAAATCATTCTTCTTACTTTATAGTAGAACAGAGAAAGAATAAAATGATGCATGATCCCATGATCTGAATTGAGTGATAAGTCTCAAAGCTTTCAAGTACATCTGTTGGATCCTTTGTTCACCTCTGCCAGCCAGGGATTAGGAGTGTTTGTACAACTTTTGTGGGTATAAGGGTACATCTTGGCAATACCCTTACTAGTATATTTTGGGTTGATGTAGATGGAGATGATAAAATCAAATATATAAGATATGGAATAGGTAAGGGTGAGGGGATGGTGGTATTTCTTTTTGGCCAGGAATCAGCTTGGGGTCCCTCCTACCTAAGCTGAATACTCTGTCTGTCTTCCTTACTGGAAATTCTACAAGGGCATACTCACTAACCACAGTGGTCCCAAAAGGCTAAGTCCTGGACCCTCATCTACTTAACTTGATCTCATCAGGCAGCTGGTGGTATAATAGGTAAATCACTGGGCCTGGAGTCAGAAATGCCCGAGATCAAATCTGACCTCAAACACTTCCTAGTTGTGTGACCCTACCTAGATAAATCAATTAATCTCTGTATTGGCTTCTGTTTGCTCATCTGCAAAATGGGGAAAATAATAGCAGTCATCTCTCAGAGCTATGAGATTAAAATGAGACAACAATTATAAAGCACTTAGTACAGTGCCTAGGCACATAGTAAGCACAATAAAAATGTTAACTGTTGTTGTTAGCTTCTGACAATTTAATTACCAGCTCCATGCTTGTGATCTCAAATCTGCTTATCCAGTCCTAATCTCTCTACTTACTTCTAGACTAACATCTCAAACTCAACATGCCCAAAACTGAACACATTATCTTTCTCTTTAAACTTCCTCCTTCCAAACTTCCCAATTACTGTTAAGGGCACCAGCATTTTCTCAGTCTCAATCCTTGATTCCTTGCTCTCTCTCACTTTCCAGATCCAAACTTGTTGTCAGTCAGTGGATTTTGCTTTTGCAGCATTTTTTGAATGTGTCCCCTTCTCTCCTTTGACACTGTCCCCTATCTAGTATAGGCCCTGGTCACCTCATGCTAAGACTATTTAGCCTTGTTGGTGGGTCTCCCTCTCTCAAGTCTCTCAACTTCAATCCATCCTCCATTCAACTGCCAGAGCAGTTTTCCTTAAAGTACAAAGAACCCCACCATGTTCTCCCCTCAACTCAATAAACTCCAGTGGCTCTCTTATCACCTCTAGGAGCTGATTCAAAATCCTGTTAAATATTCGAGTTCTAATACTTGACCCTTCTATCCCTTCCCAGTCCTTTACACTTTATTATTCCCCTACTCCTCCTTCAATGTCAATTTCAATCTGGTGACCTTAGCCCTCCTTGCTCTTCCACAAACAAGACACTATCTCTCATTTTTCTGGCTGTCCTTCATGTCTAGAATGCTCTCACTTCTCCTCTCTGCCTCCTGACTTCTCTGCCTTCCTTCATAACCCATATATAACTTCTACAAAAAGCCTTTCCTAATCTTTCTTAATTCTAATGCGTTCTCTCTATTGGCTATTTCCTATTTCTCCAGCAGATAGCTTTGTTGTACAAATTTGCTGCTGCTTCTCCATTAGACTATGAACTCTTTGAAGGCAGGAACTCTTTTACCTTTCTTTGAATCCTCAGAGATTTAGCACAGTACCTGGCATGTTATAAGTAATTAATATTTGCTGACTGAATGACACCTTCTATGCTATGATAATAGTAGACTAACAGTTACCTTATATTTTCACAAGATCTTTTGGTCCAAAAGGTTTAACATTTTCTTATAAGTCAAAAACACCAGTGAAGTAGCTATAAATATGATAATTGGTTTTAAAGAAAAACAGAGAGAAATAAAATGATTGGCCAAGGTAACGGTCAGTATCAGGAAGAAAATTAAATGTACTATAGATTCTGTATTCTATGCCTCCATTTAGCTTTCAAGGAAATTCCAGATTATAACTAAAATTTTATTGACAAATAATTGGATTTCTATTTTCACTTGTTCTACATTATCTTTTCCCCAATGTTTATGCACTCATTCATCTATATAAATATTTATTGCCTAATGTCCTTACCTTTTCTTTGAATTTATTAGTAACTAATATTAAATACTAATACTTTATACTCATACATTAAGTACATAGGCATATAAAAATGTAAAAGTGCAGTAGCAAAGAAATGATATGTGCACATGTGTGTGAAGTTTATGTAATATTAAGTACTAAGGAAATTCAAAGTAAGGGTAATTGCATCATGGATAAATATTAGAGAAAAGCTATATGGAAAAGGTGATTCTTAACAATTGGAGTGAACAGTTCTTGATATAAAGATGACAAGCACTGAGTAGCGGCAAAGAAAGAGCTGGAAATCATTCAGATATTTTTAGGGAATTCTAAGAATAGGGTTGGTTGGAACAGTTGAAACATGCTGGGAAGAAAAAGGTATCATTAGAAATACTGAGTTATTACTATGAAAAGCCTTCACTTAGAATTTGTAATATAATACAAATTAAATATGGTAAATGTATATCCCAAAACTCGATAGCAACTTAAAAGCTGAAATACAAAATTCAGAATCATTGAGGACAAATTTTTCCAAGTAGAATATTCATCTCACCTGCCGGTCCATTTCATGAAGTCTATACTCAATAGCCCTTTCCACATACTCCTTTCTATTGGAAAATGTAAGTGGAATGCTATTCCCACCAGGGATAATAGGAACCATTTTGCCATCAGCACTCTGACCCACAAAAGAATCAAGAGGAATCATCTAGAAAGAGAGGATAAAAAGTATGCTTACAATACTTCTAAAATGCCAAAAATTTTAATGAAAAAAATGTAAAAAGATTTACTCTTTCATAGTATATGTAAAGCATGCATAGTTAAAAATATTCCCCAAACTGAGGTTTACTACCATATTGGCTGTACCAAAATCTGATCCTCCTACTGCTAATACATTACTTGGGAAAGGCTAGTAGTAGAAGCTGAGAGAGATGTGATTTTCTCCATTAACAGATATTTAAGGAGCAGCAAGTTGAGTTTACATTTGCTGCAGGTAAGTAAAGACATACAAGTCAAACCAAATGACAAATATTTGCCAGAACTTGAATTTTTAAAGAAATATTTCTATTAATTACTTCCAACTTATGTAAATTCTTCAATAAACCACAATAACAAGATGTTGCATATGCAATTTACCTCATGGAAATTCTCTTCAGTAATCCCACTGTCTTCAATGTGAAGAATGCTATTAAGGGTCTGCACATAGAGCAGATCCACTTCCTCTAGGTCCTCCAAAGTGAGTGGGATACAGCACAATTGTTTCCAAACCATTGGAGCCAAGTGGAGATCTAAAGGCTTCTTGGTACGGATAGCAACACCCATCAGAATACCCAAGAATTTAAACTGCATTAAGTGTTCATCTAAGAAGGCTGAAGGATTAAAAAGGAACCTAAACGAAAAAAAAAAAAAAGAAAGTGGACACACTTTTCCCCAGTTCTTTTAGTAATGTTAGGATGCAAAATTTATGAAATATCTAACTATCCAAATATATGGTCTTTTTTAAAAGTAAGAATATTATAGAGAACATAATAAATAAAAGATAAAATAAGGCAATTATTAGACTTGTTCCAGATAATGTATCTTCTATAAAATAACTTTTATTTATAATGGTTAAAATTCCATAAAGCAAAGAAACCAATAATTAAATATTACAAACTGTAAAGTGTTAAAGTTTTAGCCTCTTAGGATTATCTTTTAATGGACTTGTGGAATGAAAAATTTCTTAAGCCACAGACCATATGTGCTACCATTTAACAGATCAGATAACTCAAGATTTTATGATATAGATTGCAGAATTTACTATAAGTGTTCAGCAAATTCTTACTTACTTACCTGTCTCTGTTGTAACCCACTTCTGCTGTGGCATTTGGGGATGGAATAAGAAGGTCAACTACACCAGTTTCAAGTTCCTGTCAGATTAAAAATATATTTTCTTCAAAAATATCAATCAAGTGCCTCAACAAAATTAACTGAATGCATTTAAATCTTGTTTCCCAATTCATATCCCCCATTTCCACCCAGGGGAAAAATTTTATAGTGAAATGAAAATACACCAAAGTCAACCAGCTCTATACGTCTATATTTCACAGGTGTCTAAGTTTTCCATTTAAAATTAAATGAGGAAATCTATTTTCATGAGGATCAAAGTCAGAAACAAATGGTATGTGAATAGTTGGGAAAACCTATGAAAATTCTATGATTCAGTCAAAGAAACACCAGAAAAGCAGCTCCTGAAGTTACAGTTTTTTACTAACATTATTTAGTCAAAGATTCTTCATGTACAAGCTATGTATGACTAATAAATCTTGAAGCAATGACAATCAGAATTCTGTCAAAGTTAATATGGGGTCAAGGTTGCCAATGTGGACCTTGCTTTCAGAGAAAGGTCAAAACTGAGTTTGTGGGATTTTCTTTTTCTTTTCTTTCAACATTACTGTAAGCAACAAACATTATTTCCTGAGGAGCTCATGTCAAACTACCAAAGGGGTCCATGACATAAAAATTTTTTTGAAACCGCTGATGAGGTGGTAAAGTGTCAAGTAGATAGTGCACCAGGCCTGGAGCCTGGAGGATCTGGGTTTAAATCTGGCTTCAGTATTAATTCTAAGGCAGAAGGTATGGATATTTTTTTTTTAATTGAGCCATCTAGCTGCCTCTCCCAAAGATATTTTAATCTGGAATGGGTTGCACTCTGCCTTAGAGGACTGTACTCCTGACTTTTGCCCAAAGCACCAGCAAGACTAAGGGCATAGGTGCTTTCAGAATGTCAAAATATCTTTTTAAAAATCTTGGTCAAAATATCATAATGTAGATGCAAATACTAATAGAAAGCAAAAATACTGATACCTTTTTTACAAATCCTAATATTACTTATGTGTACTTAATAGCAATATTCATCTCAAACCTTTCTTAAGTGTCTCTACTAAGTTTAGGGCACTAAGTCATAAATATCTCCTTGCTAGTACTTGGTTCTCTAAGAAATTATCAACAAAAAACAAAATTGACTCTATATTACTGATTATTTCTAGCACACCAGACAGCAAAAATACCTGACACATTTCTGTAATGGTGTCATCAAACACTCCTCCAGCATCATCAGCACCTTCTCCAACCAACTTAACTTTCCAGGCTCGTGAGGGCAGACGAAGGTCTGAAGCATTGAGCTTAACCACTTGTCTTGCTATCTGTACAAAAATAGGCTTACATTTTCGACCTCTAAAAGAAAAGCAGAAAAGCAATAAAAACCAACTCTAACAAATTTTCACACATCATCATAACAGTCAGAGTTAGAGGGCATCTGCCCACAGATTGCATGTATCATGTTGGATCAAGTAATTAGCTTTTAGCTCCAGTATTCTTTGGTATTAAAAAACAAAACAATAAAATTTAAAAGTCTGTCATTACATGCAAGCAGTCACTACATTCACACATTATTTTATATGCTCCAAAACTCATAATGTCTACTGGTAATTATCAACAGACTATCAGTAACACCAACAAGGTAGGTATGTATTATTTAAATAAATTAGATTTGGCATAATTTAGGATATGTTACTGACTAATGTTCATATGAAGAATTACAGACAATAATTTTAAAATACACATTATACAGATACTAACCTTGTTGATATTCTTTTTACAGTTATTTGAGGACCATAGTTTTTGCCCTGTACCATTGTTTTTCCTATGGACCGTACCATAGGGAGCGTGTAGACTCTTGGTGCTAACAGAGGTCTAAGTTGTCCTTGCACAATTCCCCATGTTCCAGCATTATAATGAGACGTACTATTCTGTAACAAAGTGAAATGTTATCTGAAATGCTACTTTTCTAGCTCCATTATCCACAACCTCACAAGTTGCCTTCCCTCCTCTCAACCATGAACCATAGGGCATTTCATCTCCTCCCCAAAAGCAGTATGCACTAAATCTTTTACACCAAAGTACCTCTCCCTAGATTACTATGTAAACTCCTTGAGGGCAAAGGACGGTCCTAGCTTTTTGTATTTGCAGTCCAGTGCTTAGCAGAGTGCCTGACCCATTGTAAGAAATAAATGCTTTTTTAATTCATCCATAAAGTACAACAGAATAAGACTTAGAAATAATTCTCATTATTGTAATGAACATCTCATCTACCTAATGAAGAATACGCTGAAAAAAATAATACGTTTCTTTCCCCAAATCTGCTGGATGTCAGAGAAAAACATTCATTTAAGGATAATGAAAAGATAATTCACTTTAATTTAGCAAACATTTAATAACTGCCTACTATGTTCAAGACATGTGTTAAGTGCTGGGAACAGAGAAACAAAAATGAAAGACGGTTCCTGCCCTGAAGGAATCGGTTTTTTATTGGAATCAATGCAGATTTACCTTAGGTATAGATCTTAGCAAGAACCCAAAACATAACCAGACTGCTCTTTATCTGAAAGTTTACAAATTATTATAAAAAAGACTGTAATTTGTGAAATTTATTTTACTTCAGGAGGGCCATAGTTATTTAAAGGTATATGATTGTATAAATGCAACTTTTATGTACACTACAGAACCTGTGTTCTTGTGAATCAGCCAAACACTAAATATTATTAAAACGCCTTAAAACTACTGTGGCTTTACACAAATTAAAGATTCTCATTGTTTTCATATGCTTGGTCATTTGGAAGAACTTCAACTTTCAATACTTCAAAATATGTAAGAAGGTAGAAAGGCAAACTTGTCTGATAGAAAATATACTCAGACTCAACTTATCCCAAGTTCTTATCCCAGCCCTTTCACTAGTCTTAGAACCAGTCTCTCAGGTGACATTGTCCTTACTTTTACTATTGCTCAATTTTATTTAAATGGTGAGATTTAAAAAAATTAGTTGTGAAAGTATTTTATGCTTTTAAAATAAGAGACACTTAAAGTATAATTACTTATTACATTTCCCCCCTCAAAATAATGTTTTACCTGATTATTGGGGCTTAGATTCAGTAACCTCCAAGAAGAATACATGAGATCTGAAAAGTGATAGAGCAGTCTGAGCCTGGCTCTTACTGTGTGAATGCTTACTTCCTTCAGTGCACCATATTGGGGAGGGACAGTATCAGGCAAACCCAGCTGTAAAGGCACTGAGACACCTGCCAAAAATCAAATACATTCTAGAGGTTAATGGGCTTTAAAAAATTTATATTATCATAGCAACATGTCTTTGCTTTCTCTGTTATTTTGTTTCAATTAAGAATAGTATAAAAAAGTTCAACATTGCACTGTCCAACTTTAATAGTTCTTCCATAAAAATAAGTTGTTTGTTTCATTTTGTTCCTGATTACAGACATCTACAAAACAACAAGGAAACAAAGCTCTTGAAAATCGGGTGTTCCTAATGTGACTAACTTTCATGCCTATTATGGATTTTGCAGGAACTAGTAGTGCCCTTATGTGAAAGGAAAGCACAGGCAGTTCTTGGATAAGAAATCATAGCCATGTAATAATTCTATACAATTTTAAAAGCATAAGAACACATAGTTTTTGTTTTTTTTTAGACTCTTACCTTCCATCTTGGAATCAATACTGTGTATTGGTTCCAAGGCAGAAGAGTGGTAAGGGCTAGGCAATGGGGGTTAAGTGATTTGCCCAGGTCACAGCTAGGATGTGTCTGAGATAAAATTTGAACCCAGGACCTCCCATCTCTAGGCCTGGCTCTCAATCTATTGAGCTACCCAGCTGCCCCCAGAATACATGGTTTTAATAATTTTTATTCCTTTCATTCCTTGACATAGAAAAATCTAATGGTCATTAGAAAGTTCCATTCTTTATTTCATTAAAACAAAAAATGCTATTTATATATATGGTGCAAATTTGATCTTTGTTCCTTAGAAATGTAATTTATTTCACTGGGCAAATGCTTTATAGATAAGTTATCTAGAAAATTCCATGAGAATATTTGCAGTGCTGGTTTCATAAAGAATGGTTTGGGCAAGATTTTACTAAATCAGAATAAGTACTTGATATAATTAAAAAATGAAAAGCAAACCAATTTATCCATGAAAAAATAAATTATTTTTCACCTGGTGCTCTTGGTGGAACAGGTGAAGCAGTCCATGCGGCACTATGACAACGGCCAGCTGAAATCTGTCGAATATTCTTCCCTTGCAGAATTGTTATTAGAGTTGGTTCTCGAACATGGTTAGTGTGACCCAATCCAAGCTTGTAATCAATAAAAGCAGAAAGAATTAGAGGAAACAAAGTTTATGAAATATAAATGAGAAAAGTTACTAACATTTGCTCTAAATACTGCTATTAGAAGAATAACAAACATAATTATGTTTTTCATGAAGATCACTTCCATAAGTTGACTCCCAGTCTCTTGAAAATTCATCTAAAAAAGAACTCATTTAACTTAGCTTTATCATCACTCCAAACCTTACTAACCATAGTCTTGGACTCCAGTTCTAAAGAGGAAAATTAATTCTTTTAAAGAAAACAAAACCACTGATGTCATCAAAGAAATTGTCTCTAATTTTTGCACTAGGGACATATGCTTGGAATGAGTAAATTCATGCACTGTTGATTTTATCTTCAGTTAAACTGGAACACCACCATGCGTTTTAGCCACTGAACACTGGAGAAAAATAACAAGTTCCTAAGGAGGTTCTCATTGTCTAATTCTTTTTTTCCACTAAAAAGCAAATCTCTATGAGTAAAAAAATAGAAAATAATAATGTGACACCTTATATTTATAGAGCACTTTAAGAATTGGAAAGGACATAACAACCCTTAGAGGAAAATAGCAGAAATATGATCATCTGCATTTAAGAAAAGGCAATTTTATTGTAACTTTTTGACAAACATGCCAGGTATTCTTCTGGTCATCCTTAATTTGAACAAAAGAACAAAAGAGTGTGGTAAATCTTCATAAGTAACAAAGGACCATAGTATCATTGATCTGAAAGTGAAAAGGACTTCGCAAGGACATCCAATTTAACTCCTCATTTTACACATAAAGAAATTGAGGTCTAGAAAGTATGGTGACTTGACCAAGCTGATATAAGTAGTAAGTAAACCTCAGAAGGCAGAATATGAACTCAGGTCCTCTAAATTTGGATCCACTGCTCTTTCTATCACACCAAACTGACTCTAATCAGGACAAAAAAATATTGCAATTCACTTGTTTTCAGTCATGTCCGACTCTCCATGAACCCCATTTTGGGTTTTCTTGGCAGCTGCTTTGTGTGTTCTATCATACTACATCAGTTAACCTGGAACCACAGATTCTAATCTGGACATATACTTAAAGCTGGAAGGGACCTTGGAAAACATCTTGTCTACAGAGAGTTTAAGAGACTTTCCCCAAGGTATCTAAGTAATAAATGATAAAGTCTGGGTATGGCCCAAATTTGACATTACAGCATTGTTCTGCCTTTAAAAGTTCCTTGCAGCACTAAGAGATCAGGGGAATTAACTGCCCATGGTCATATATCCAGGATGTGTCAGATAGGCTGCTCCCCTAGCCATTGTGCCCTCTTGACTCTCTAAACCTATGACCTACACTTTAAATGGATGGGGGTGCATGGGAGTGTAATTTAGTGATAGGGACTATATAGATGCTAGGTCAGTGACTCAGAAAGTCATTGGTGAAGGTAGCTCTACCTATTGGTGGAACTTAAAAAGATTCCTTCACCATCAAGGTACTCAATCTCAGGTGGCATTGTGACTTCTTTTCCCTTTTGAAGCTATTTTCAATTAAATTTTATTTTATTTTTCTTCAATTTAAGAGTTTCAAACAATTTTCAAAGAATATTTTCAAGCTTTTTAAAAGGGATATCACCGCCCTACACCAAGATAAACTCAGAATAGGTGAATGCCTTGAATATAAAGAAGGAAACTATAAGTAAATTAGGTGAACACAGAATAGTATACATGTCAAATCTTTGGGAAAGATGTTAAGACCAAGCAAGAGTTAGAAAAAAATCACAAAGTATAAAATAAATATTTTGATTACATCAAATTGAAAAATTTTCATACAAACAAAACCAATGCAACCAAAATTAGAAGGGAAGCAACAAATTCAGGAAAAAATCAACAAAAACCTCTGACAAAGGTCTAATTATTTAAATTTATAAAGAGCTAAATCAAAAAAATACAAAAAAATCAAGCCACTCACCAATTGATAAATAGGCAAGGGACACAAATGGGCAATTTTCAGATAAAGAAATCAAAACTATTAATAAGCACATGAAAAAGTATTCTAAATCTCTTATAATCAGAGAGATGTCTGAGGTATCACCTCACACTTAGTAGATTGGTTAACATGACAGCAAAGGAAAGTAATGAATGCTGGAGGGGATGTGGCAAAGTTGGGACATTAATGCACTGCTGGTGGAGTTGTGAATTGATCCAACCATTCTGGAGGGCAATTTGGAACTACGCCCAAAGGGCGATAAAAGACTGCCTGCCCTTTGAACCAGCCATAGCACTGCTGGCTTTGTACCCCAAAGAGATAATAAGGAAAAAGACTTGTACAAGAATATTCATAGCTGTGCTCTTTGTGGTGGCAAAAAGTTGGAAAATGTGGGGATGCTCTTTAATTGGGGAATGACTGAACAAATTGTGGTATATGTTGGTGATGGAATACTATTGTGCTCAAAGAAATAATGAGCTAGAAGAATTTCATGTGAACTGGAATGACCTCCAGGAATTGATGCAGAGTGAAAGAAGCAGAACCAGGAGAACATTACACACAGAGATTGAAACACTGTGGCACAATTAAATGTAATGGACTTCTCTACTAGTAGCAATGCAATGATCCAGAACAATTCAGAGGGACTTATGAGAAAGAATGTTATTCACATTCAGAGGAAGAACTGTGGGAGTAGAAACATAGAAGAAAAACAACTGCTTGATCACATAGGTCGATGGGGATATAATTGGGGATATAGACTCTAAATGATCACCTTAGTTAAAAAATCAATAATATGGAAATAAGTCTTGATCAATGACACATGTAAAACCCAGTGGAATTGCATGTCAGGTATGGGAGAGGTGAGATGAGGGGAGGGAGAGAAAGAATATGATTCTTGTAACCAAGGAATAATGTTCTAAATCAACTAAATAAAATTTTCAAAAAAGAAATAAAGGGATATCACCCCTATTAAAATGTCTAGGGAAGCAAGTAGGAGGAAGACAGTAGCATGACCTAATGTAATATGCCTTAGGTCCTACTCTATCCAGGAACAACTGCCTTGTCCTTGTACATTTCACATCATATAAAAGTTCCATTTATAACCCAGTTAACTTCAACTCAAGTTCCTGAAGAGGGAAAAATGACATACTAATGGTTTTCAAGAAAAATCAAAGTAGTATTGTTTTCTGGCTATGTTTCAATTAACAAGGTTTAAAAATAATAACTTTTCCCCTCCTTCATCAGCATGTTAATAAAAAAGTTCATTCATTATGCCTCACACATCATAGAAAGGGGATAAAATAATACAAATGTTCCTTCTCTATTGTATATTTTTATGTTATAGCTAAACATGATATCAAATAATGCTTATGGTGGAAATGAACAATCAGAGGCCAAGGGATTTCAGATTAAGAAGAGAGTTCAGAATTCATCTGATCTATAACTTTTAATTGAATCGCAAACATGTGTCATCCTACATCTGAATAATTCCCTTTATGACTTACCAGGCAATTAGTTATCTAGTCTTTGCATAAAGACCTTCAGTGAGGGAAATCCACTACCATCTAGAGGCTCAGTATTTCACATCTGGATATCTCTAACTGAAAGAAAGTTTCTTTTTATAACATGCCTAAATTTTACAATATGCCTAAACTTTCATTTTCTTGCTCCTAGTTCTGCCTTCTCACTGGAGCTTACTGAAGAGGGGTAAGCCATAAATACACCTAGATTTAAGAATATTAGTTTCATAGCTAAATGGAGAATGGCCTAGACAATTGAGTAAAAAATTGACTTCTCTATAACTTCTAATACTTGTTCCTAGATGAAAATGTAGAAGGAAACTTCTACAACCAAGAAGGATAAGTCCAGTCTCTCATTTTATAGCTATCTTGTCCTCTCTAAATTTTCTAACTTTCAGACTAAAGATGCCTAGTTCCTTCAACCAATCCTTTTATGAAAAAATTCTGAGCCTTCATCACCCAGGTTGTCCTCTTCTATACAGGCCTCAGCTTATCAAGGTCCTTCTTTAACACTGTGGTGCACAAAGCATACAATACTATAAATATGATATGCCCAGGCCAGAGTACAAGATGATTATCAGATCCCTCATTCTGAGTTAAAGAGATCAATGAAGCAGACCATGGTGTTTAAAGGAATACAAGCATGAACACTAAATTCTTCAAGATCGTCCGGGGGTGGGTTGGGAGTGGGGGGTGAAGGGTGTGTGTGCGCTGGGTAGCTCAGTGGATTGAGAGCCAGGTTTACAGATGGGAGGTCCTAGGTTCAAATCTGGCCTCAGACACTTCCCAGCTGTGTCAAGCAAGTCACTTGACCCCCATAACCTAGCTCTTACAACTCTTCTGCCTTGGAACCAATACACAATATTGATTCCAAGATGGAAGGTAAGGGCTAAAAAAAAAAAGATTGTTATAGGGAATGGGGTGGGAAGGGAATCTGAGTCAGGTCCTCAACTCAGAGAAAGGGAAATAATAGATTTTTTAGACAATGGACAATACTAGATTTTATTTTTGCTTGATTATACATGTTACAGAGGGTTTTTTCCCTTCTTTTAATTTTTTTGATTGGAGTAGCAGGGAGAGAAAATAAGTGCTTATATACTGAAAAAAAAATGAAATGAAATGTTTTTGAAAGATCAAAAGGGGGCAAGAATTTCCTAAAAATTAATAGATTCAATAGATGTCCACTATCCCTTTAATAAATGTTTCACAATTTGCTAAGAATCAAAGAAATAGATAAAAGAGATAAATGTACCTGTCCTTCTGAGTTACTGCCCCAGGCATACACATCTCCAGTTGATGCTAGAGCAAGTGTATGTTCAGCTCCTACTGCTATATCTTCAATAACAACTCCAGCTAGGACTGGAATTTGTTGTGGTCGGTTGTGATTTCGAGCACGTCCTTCTGGCAAGCCTATCAAGCGGTCTGTAACACCCCAAAAAGCAAATATTATTGGTAAACACATTCTTTGAGTTTTTCTAAAAAATCATTTTGACTTTTTCTGTAGACATGAAAAATCAGGAGAAGACACAACTTCTTATGAAATGGAATATGAACATCACCACATACATTCTCTCATACTACTGGCAATCTCATTTTAGCCAAACTGCATTACTTACACCCTTCAACTGTTTTCTATGCTTTTCTGTTTGAGTACACTATTCCCTGCTAATCTCTGTCTGATAATATCCCAACTCATCATTCAAGGAAGTGCATTAATGACAAATTTTCAATTTCTTGAACTAACATGAATTCTCTAAATTGAGATCATCTGCTTTCCTAGCCTTATATATATTTCTGACATGCAGATTTTAAAAGTTATTTTAGTGGTACTTGGGGACATAGCTTAGACTAGACTAAAATCTCCTTGAAGACAGGTACCTTATTTATCTTTGATTTTCTCTAACATCTAAGGATACTGAATTGTATATGAAAGGCACTTAATAAATGTTTGTGGACTGAATGAAAGGAAAGGAAGGAGATAATTTCTTGTGAAATAGTCTGCCTTTTGGGCTTACAAACTAAAATATTCTTCCATCTTTACCTCCATTTTTCTGACTATAATTTTATATAGGAAGCGTTAACAGAACTTTAAGTTAATCTAAACAAAGTGTGAATGTAAGGTAAATTATATTCTATGCCTCTCTTCTGCAATTGTTTTACCTGTGATTTCATTGGTATAGGCAATTTCCTCTACCAACACAGGCTGGAACACTGTGGACAACTTAGGTCTTTTAAAAGTAGAGTAGGACAATTAAGGTTAAATGATTTGCCCAGGGTCATACAGATAGTACAGAAGGAATGGAACCAAGATCTGCTGACTTCAATCAAGTCTATAATCTTTTTGTTAGTCAGGAAACAAACATTTATTAAGTGCCTATTTTTATGCCAGGCACTGCTAAGCATTGGAGACAGAAAAAGAGGCAAACGATAGTCTCTGCCCTCAAAGAGTTCACAAACTAATAGGGAAGATAACATGCAAACAAATATATGCTTCACAGAGGATAAATAGAAATAATTAAGAGGAGAAGGCACTAAAATTAAGAGGGTTTGGGAAAGGCTTCTTGTAGAAGACAGGATTTTAGTTGCTATTTAAAGAAGGCCAGTAGGCAGAGATAAAGAGAAGGCATTCCAGGGATAGGGAAAATTCTATGCCAGAGAAAATGCCAAGAGATGAAGTGTCTTCTCCAGGGAACACCCAGGAGGCCAAGATGAATGGTTTAAGATGGGACAGGGCTAGATTATGAAGAGTGTTGAACATCAAACATGTATATGCCCCTGGAGCTATTGCAATGGAGTTTTAAGTAAGGGGGTAACAAGATGGGACCTGTGCTTTAGAAAAATCACTTTGGTGGCTGAAGGGAGAATGGACTGAAATAGGGAGAATTTTGAGACAAGTAGACCAATCATCAGGCTGGTATAATAGGCCAGGTATGACTTGATAGACACCTGCATTGGAGTAGTGGCAGTGTCCAAAAACAGAATGGGGTGCATTAGAGGTAAAAAGAGAGGCTTTTATAAGAGATTGGCTTGGGGGAGGGGGCAGTAAGGAATAAAAAAAGGAGTCCAGGAGCCCAGCTTGTAAAGAAATAATCAAAGCAGGAATCTCATAAACCAAAAGGGAACCTACAATTCTGCCACTCTAAATCAACAGAACTTTCCAGCTAACTGAGTAGAGTCCAGCAGAAATCTTCTCTTGCTCAAATTCAAACGCAGGTTAGGAATTGGCAGCAATCAAACTCTGCCTTGGATCAGACCACTCTGGGAACACTGAAAGCTTGCAGATCCCCAGCCAATCCCTAAGATTTGAGACTAACATGATACTCAATACACCAAGAAAGAAACAACAGGATCAGCCCAGCATGTCCTTTCATAAGTGTGGCAGAGCCTATCACTAACATCAAGGCCAAAGTCAAGAAGCTGGCTGGAAAAATGGGCAATCAAAAAAAGAATTCTGTCAAAATGAGCTATTATAGCTTAGAGTGGTAGGAACTCTCAAGACAAAAATCCAGAAAAGAATGACTAAAAACATCTACAAGTACTTCAGGGAAAAACATAGAATGGGCACAAATTCAACTAGAACTAGAAAAGATGAAACAAGAGATAAAAAGTTATTATAAATGGAATGAGAGCACTTAGGGAAAAAATGGAATAGAAATGAAAACTATGGAAAAAAGAATTGGAAAAGGCAAAAAAATTATGAAACTTATCCCAAACAAAAAACTCCCTGAAAATCAGAATGGACTAATCAAGATTGCCATTAACTTCATGAGGCAATAAATATTAAAATAAAGTCAAAAGGCTGAAAAAATAGAAGAAAATATAACAAGGTTTCTCAATAGCAAAAAAACTAACCTGGAAAGACAGATTGAGGAGAAAAATTTGGGACTATCAGACCACCTCACCCAATAAAATAGCCTAAAATAAGAAATCTACTTATAGGGGGAAATTGGGTGGCTCAGTAGACTGAGAGCCAGATCTAGAGACAGGAAGTCTTAGGTTCAAATCTAGTCATAGACACTTCCTAGCTATGTGACCCTGGGCAAGTCACTTAACCCCCATTGCCTAGCCCTTACTGCTCTTCTATCTTAGAACCAATATATAGTAATGGGTCTAAGATGGAAGGTAAGGGTTAAAAACCCTACTTATATCTCTTACAGAAGGCAACATAGAAAGAGGAAGAATCCATTGGTCACCATCTGAAGGAAACTCTAAAATGAAAATTCAGGAATATCTTTGACCTAAAATCCAGAGATTCTTGGTCAAAGAAAAATTACTAAAAATAGCTAGAAAGAATTGAAGTACCAAGGAATCACAGTGAGGATCACACTTGATTCAGTAGCCATGACTACAAAGAAAAAAATTTGGAACATGATATTCCAAAAGGCAAAGGATATGGTTTTACAATTAAAACAAACAAACAAGCCCCAAACAAACAATCTACTTAGCAAAACTAAATATAATTCTATGGGGGGAAAATGAACTTTTAATTAAATAGATGTTGTTCAAGCACTCCTAATGAAAAGACCAGGAATGCAAAGAAACCAAAGTTCAAACACAAGAGTGAAGGTGTAAAAAATAGACTCGAATACAGGACTACAATCCCCATGAGCCTTTGCTCCACTTCCCCAGAATGCCTTGTAATCTCACCTGGGCCGAGATCGAGAAGGTATTTAAGTTGATTCAAAGGCTTTTGAGGCTGCTTGGCTCTTTTTGGACTGCCGTTTGGAGCAGGCTCGTCTCTTGCGTGATGTGAGGTTATTTTGTCTAGGCCTCTGGCCTAGGCACATGTTTCTTACTTGTATATTCTTTAATCTTTAGCCTTTAATAAACCTCTAAAAAATATAATACTCCTTGCAGAGAGAAACTAATTTCTACCTGCCTCACCAATCTCCCCATCTCCCCTAAATTTAATCTTTACAAAGGGAAACACAAAGAGGTAAACATGAATGAATGATAAAAGGACTAAACAAGGGTATTCTTGCTTATATTCAAATATGGAGATATGTGTCCTCTCTGCCCATCATTATCAGGGTTCATTGAGAAAGTCCAATTAGAGACAAAGTCTAAGAATGATTCTCTTATGTCTTGATGATCTTAAGAAAAGAATGGAAAGAAAGGGGAAAAGGAACTGCATGGGGAGAAGGGAAAGGAAGTTTAGGGAAGATGATCTCACATAATCAGGGTGCACAAATAGATACCAATATAAACAAGGAGAAGAGAGTAGGTGAGGGAGATCAGCTGACAGTTGAAATTTCACCGTAATCTGAATAGGTCAAAGGAGGAATACACACATATACACACAGTTGGGTCTTAAAATACATTTTATTCAACAGGAAATAGTTGGGAAAGGGGAGATAGGAGAGATGAGGAATCAGAGGGAGGACAGATTAAGGGAGGGATTGGTCCTAAATAAAACAAACTCTAAGAACACACAAAAGTATTTAAAGTTCTTTTTTGAGGTGGCAAAGAATGGGAATCTGAGAGGATAGCCATTAAACTGGAGAGAAGATGAACAAGTTATGGTATATAACTATGACAGAAGATGATTCTAGAAGAATTCTAATGCCAAAACATGTTATCTACCTCTTGAGAAGTAAAGGACTCATACTAAAGAATGAAACAAATTTTTTGGACATGGTCAATGAGGAAATTTGTTTTGAATGACTATGTTTGTAATGGGTTTTGTTTTTCTTATGGGAGTAAAAAGACAGATCTTGACTTATTTTAAAAAATTAGATAAAAAATTAATAAATAACTAGGCTCACATAAACAAAGAAGTTGTAGAAATACAGAAAATACTATATATTTAAAATATGTAGGCTATATCCATATATGGAAATGGATATGTATAAAATGCTATATTCAAAAATGCAAAACTGTATGTACCCATTGATTATAGCTCCATAAAAACACACATACATATAGATAAAGACAGGAAGAGAATTAGACATTAATATTAATTAATTAGATGCTTCTTCCTCATCTTTCACCCCATCAGATCCTATATCCTCAGTTATACTGCTTAAGAGGATGAAAAAAAGGATTCCTTACCCTGTCCAAAAGTATATACGTGACCATCCTTTGTCAATGCAACAGAAAACTGCGTGCCACAAGCAACTTTTTTGATTCCAATTCCACAAAGAACGTCTACTTTCTGCAAAAACAAAAGAAGTTTTATACATAAAGGGGAAAAAAGATGCAATTACCTAAGTTTACCATATACAAACGATTAAACCTCACTTTATAGTAAAATTATTAATGGTGGGGGGACAAGAATGGTAATAGTTAAAGCTTTAATCTGACCCTCAAAATTTAAACACCTTCCTCACCTACTACCTCTTTATTAGTCTCTTACTCATTACTCCCTTAAAATTTATCTGAATAGGAAAATCATAATTAAACCTCTCAAGATACAGCAAATGATGGGCAAAATTCAAGGAAGAAAAGTGGGATTATCTCATAAAACATTGCCGATAAAAAGGAACCAGAATCCCTAGACCTTAAAAGGACATATCCTCAGACACCTCCTAGCTGTATGACCCTGGGCAAGTTGCTTAACCCCCATTGCCACTGCTTTTCTGCCTTGGAACCAACAACAATGTTGATTCTAAGATAAGGTAAGGGTTAAAAAAAAAAGGACATATCAAATACTACTGAGTCATAGCTGCTGAGATATGACCCACTTTCTAGGCTGAGGGATGTTTATATTGATAGAAACAAAGTGACCAGTGAATTTATAAAATACTGAGTACCGAAGAAAATGTACCAACCTAGTTATGGAATATTACATTGCTTATTTCTGACTAGCAAGAACTTTCTCATCTGAGGTTGGTAAATCTCCATTATTTATCTGAATAGCATGCTTATGTACCATGAGAAAACCAGGGACACAGAAATAACAAATTGTAAAACTAGGTTTTGAACCCACTTCCTTTGACTCCAAATCCATTTTTCTTTCCATCAAATCAAGGAGAGTATGAACTCTCCTCCTCCTCCTCTTTTGAATCTAGAAATCAAATGTTACTAAAACCACAACTACTACTTAGAGATATTACTTCAGTTTCCAGAACTGAAAATAACAACTTTGAATCATCTTTAAAAGTTTGATGGGCTAGCTCTCCCCTGACTAGTTAAGAACTCAACTAAACACCAGCATATTATGAACTTATATAATAAAGATAATCCTAAAAGTTAAGTGTAAATTGAAGTTTTATGAATCAAATTATATTTTAAATGTGAAAGGTGAACTCATCTGGCAGAACCTTGCATTTATATCGTGAATCATTCTGAAGTAATTCTATAAAGACTCCTTTTGCAATATGACTAGAAGAAAACACATTAGGAAGTTAAACTCAATACTTTATTTTTATTTCTTTTAAACATAAAAGCACAAATAAACTTTAAAAATGAAAAAAAATAGAAGCACAATTGCCCTCATGTAGCAAATGGCTATGCAAAATTCAAATGAATCTTGCTTAAGAAATTACCTCTGGTTCCTGGCAGAAGTACTTTTTTGTGAGAGATTTTTGAAGAGTTTCTTTTAGATAATTTCACTATTATTCCTTCATTTCTATCCTTTGCAGACTATATAGAAATATATTCTACAAGTATGTATTTTCTTCTATGGACAGTCTAAAGCATATAATAATTAGGTATAAAATATTTCTCAGTTTAGTAATAGTTTAAATAAACATCAAGATCTAGCATGGTAAAAATGAATAGATAAGTCATACTGGGTTGTAAATTTTCACCATACATAAACATATGAAACCTGTCTCTGTCACACAGCCAGTAAGTGTCATAGATGGGATCTGAATCCAGGTCTTGCTTAAACTAAGTCCAGCACTTTGGAAGTATATGACTCCCAAGCTGCTACCAATTTTACTATAAAGTAACAAAAGACAAGGTTTTTTAAAAATGGGTCTATGATTTCTCTATTGTTGGCAAGTCCCTCTTTCAAAGTCCCTTCTTGTAGCCTGAAAGTTGCCTGGGTCACTTGAGAGTTGAAGTGACTTGCCCAAGGCTAGAGATCTTGACTCTGGCAGCCCTCTATCCATTCCCATACTTCTTTTCACAAAACAACATTAATTGAAAATAAAATTAATTATGGTTAAAATATTGAAAGATTATGAAAAACAAGATGATCAAGGGAATTAACCTGTGGTGAAGACTTTGCAGTAGAATTTCCCAAGCCAAGCTTTCCATAGTCTCCATCTCCAAAAGCCCACACCATTGAGCCATCCGCAGATACAGCTAGAGTATGATTTAATCCACAAGCCACCTGTTGGAAGAGAGTATACAGTAGGCTCACCAACACATTAAAAAACAAACTGCCACATGTCTGAAACCCTTTATTTCACCCTATGACAAAATAAATTTCTCCACTATATTCTGGAATAGCAACACAAAGCTATTTATAAATTATTTACTAAAAATGCATCAACAGATCTCAGTTCCTAATGTTAGTACAGAGTCAAAAACCAAACCAAACCTAACTGAACCAAATCAAACATGGTGCTACCCTAATAAAAGTTAGTAAAGATAATGATTATCTTGAAATAGAGATATCTGAAATAAGGCTTCCAAAAGATAATCAGAAGGTTGTTTTTTTCTTTCTATTCAGTACTATATGGAATATAGGCCAGGAGCATAGGTACACCAAAGATGATCTACTGTTGCAGGTTAGAAAAGAAGAGAGGCCATCCTCTTCTATTTTGCCATCTTAGGATATGGGTATACTTAACATATGAATTTTCATATTAAAAAAATTTAATTGTAAAATGTATCAAGGAATTAAGAATACACATATAAACATATAAAAATGAAT
The DNA here is from genome assembly GCF_027887165.1 of Monodelphis domestica. Classification (NCBI taxonomy): domain Eukaryota; kingdom Metazoa; phylum Chordata; class Mammalia; order Didelphimorphia; family Didelphidae; genus Monodelphis; species Monodelphis domestica. The sequence goes on from NC_077227.1 coordinate 153,643,644, forward strand.
ATAATCTTAAGAACAGAATGCATAAACGAACACAAAATAAACAAGAAATCATCATCAGATGCACAATATCTCATTCCATACTTGTCCAATTTGATATCCCTCTAATGCTGTCACTCTCTCAGGAAGCTTTTTGTTAGAAGTGTTTCCAAGGCCTAAACGACCATAGTCACCATTCCCAAATGTAAAAAGCTTGCCATCTGAAGTCACTACTGCTGAGTGTTTGAAGCCACATGACATCTGAAGTAAAAAAGAAATATTTTAAAAATTTAATAAGATTAATATACATATTTTTAAAGTAATTTTAAAGGCTTAATTAATTCAAAATTTTTTATTAATACTAAGTCATATTTATACAGATGCCTGAAGTTTAGTAAGTGTTTAACCTCAGAACTCTGTGAGGATGGTAATGTAAATATTGGCACCCTCATCTTATAGGAACATGATGGTGAACCTATGGCACATAGAGACCTCTCTGTGGGCATGCGCAGGCCCCTTGCTTGGCTGGCTGGAAGCCTGGTCCCACCCCTGAATACAGGGGATGGGCACTGGAGCCTCCTTCCATCTTTGCAGGGGCAGAGCATAGCCAGTCCAGGGCCAGTAACCTGGCCCTGCTCCCCAATGCAAGGGGAGTGTATCTGGTACTGAAGTCTCCCTGTGGAGCTTGGATCTGCTTGGACAGCTTGCAGCCCAGCCTGCAGCCCATTCTTGCCCCTGAATATAGGGATGGGCCGGTCACGGAACAAAGCCAGGGGCAGGGGCATGGATATGCAGCCTGGGGTGGTGGGGGTGGGAGTGGTGGGTGGGACATGGCACAGAGACCTTTAAAAGTTTCAAAAGGTTTTCCATCACTGTTATAGGTGAATAAACTATGTCTCAGAGAGATGAAATGATTTTATTCAAGGTGATATAGTCAACTGTAGGACTAGAATTCAAACCCAGCTTGAGGTCCTGACTCCTAATCTAGTACTCTTTCCACAATCATTGAAATTAAGTAAGACGTCCCCTTAAGGTCTGTTGATTACCCTCAACCTAGTTTAGCTGTCTGATGACAAAAATTTTATTAGGGTGTGGCTGCAGTGCTTCTTGGAGGCACAGGAGAGTTGGGTGAAAGGTGGATATCAACCCTAAAAAAGGCTCAGCAAGCCTTCACACCAGAGATGCTAAGTCTTTCCTGAATACCTCATACACCCCAAAAAGTAGAGTAATGAAATGTAACCTCTGTTTTACTAATAAGGAAACTGAAGATTGTGACAAGATGGTTATAGGGTCACACACCTAATGTAGAACCTCCCTAACTCAGTAATTCTATCTTGAGATTCAATGCTTTCCACAAGAGTACTTTGATGATAATGGACAGAACACAGAGCTTTTCAATTCTTACCTTGCTCCAGGTACTCATTGCCAAGATGACCCATGAACTCGAAATGAAGGAACAAAAAAAAAGGCAAATAGGAAGCAGATCCCCAAGATAAAAAAAAAGGCAGTAAGAGTACTTAATAAACCTCTGATGACTTCAAGTCACCTGGTTCAGATGAACCACATCCTTGGATATAAATGGGATTGCTGAGCCCTAGCATCTAGATATCTCAGATATATCTAAGACTGTGAAGAAAAAGAAATAAAAGAATGGGAAATGTTTTGTTTTGTTTTGTTTTTTCAAGATGGGAAGGAAAGAAAATATTGGGCAAAATATTGGTCAGTGAGCTTGACTTGTTGCTAGGAAAAATTTTAAATGGATCATTAAAGAGTTGGTCATTTAGCAAAAACAACAGATGGTGATTACAGAAAGCCAGCAAAGTTTCATTAAAGACAGGTCATACTGGGCTTAATAACTTTATTTTACTTTTTAAAATTTAGTTAAGATTTGGTGAAGCATTTTACAAAATATTCCATACTATTCCTGTGGAAAAGATGGAGATATGGACCAAATTGTAATATATTTAAATAGATTCAAACCTACTGAATGGCAAGAGTAGTTATAATTGATCTAGGGTCAACTTGGCACATGGTAAACACTAAATAATTACATGTTAGATGATTAGAAAGAGATGTCTTGTGGAATGCTCCAAGAATTTGTACTTGAACACAAGCTAATTTAACAATATTTAATAATGACTGCTTTTGACAATGATTTATTTGGTGAATGTGATATCTAGACCTAATACTCATTATCAAAAGCAGTGCAACATTTCCTTTCACATGATCCCAATCCCAGATTGCAGGAAAATCAAATATAAGAGAAAGATGCTAACTTTGACTCCACTACCTACAGAATCTTGGAATTTGCACACAGAGCTAAAATAACCAGTTTAATAGATTTGCTACAGTGATTGCGCATTAAGAGGTATATAATTTCTGAGGCATGCTCAGATTATTAGAGAATGCCTTTCATCCTAAATTCAATTAACTTTGGCTTTTTATAATGTCAGTCATGTTTTCTGTGCAGCAACTAGCCTGTCAATTTAAAGACTGAATGATAAATTCTCTAAAGAACTTGAATCACAAATGGTGAAAGGATATTTCAGGCTGTTTTCAGAAGAAAAAAATCAAAGCGATCTAATCTATAAGCCATATGGAAAAATGCTCTAAATCATTGATTACAGAAATGGAAATTAAAACAACTCTGAGGTGCCATCTCATACCTACCAGATGAGCTAATATGACAGAAAAGGAAGGGGAATGTGGAAAAATTAGAATATAGGTGGAGTTGTGAACTTATCTTACCATTCTGCAGAGCAATTTGTAACTATGCTTAAAGGGTTTTAAAACCCTACATACCTTTTGATTTAGCAATACCACTACTAGTCTGTATCCCATAGAGATTTAAAAAAAAAGAGAAAAGGATCTATTTGTACAAAAATATTTACAACAGCTCTTTTTGTGGTAGCAAAGATTTGAAAATGGATGGGACTGTTTATCAATTGGGAATGGCTGAACAAGTGGTATATGAATGTAATGGAATACTATTGTGTTATAAGAAAAGAGGATTTCAGAGAAACCTGAAAAGACCTACATGAACTGATACAGAGTGGGGTGAATAGAACCAGAACATTATAAATAGCAGTAACATATAATGAATGACTAGGAAGGAATTAGTTACTCTCTGCAATATGATGATTCAAAACAATCCCAAAGAGCTTATGATGAAAAATGCTGTCTCTCCAGAGAAAGAGCTGATGGAATCTGAACGCAGACCAAAATCTACTTTATTTTCTTCATGGGTTTCTTAAAAAACATATCTTCTTCCACAATATGATGAATATAGAAATATGTTTTGTATAACAGCACATGTTTAATCAATAGCAAATTGCTTACCATCTCATGAAGGGAAGGGGAGAAATGGGGGATTCAAAATGTTAGTGGGAAAAAAAATTAATAAAGAAAAAAAAAGAAAAGAACCTGAATCACTTCCTCTCCTTGCAAAGCCTCTATTTGCCTGGGTCGGCGTTGCCGGTCACTGTTTCCATGTCCAAGCTTGCCATAGTCTCCATCTCCCCAGCTGAAAACCTCACCACTTTCAGTTAAGGCCATGGAATGCCCATCAGAGCCACAAGAAGTTACTAGTTGTGTTACCACGAAGCCTACAAAAGAATAAAAAAAAGTCAACAATGCTATATAAAAATGATTTAAATAATTTATAGCAGTTCTAAATTCCGTGAGCTACAGCATTACTTAATGTGACAAATTCAAATGATAAATAAGTTCTCTCAATAAAAATGTCTTACTTATTTTCAACATAAAATTTCCCTATTTATCTAGCAAAACTGAAATTAGTTGTTGAAAAGATCCCTCAAAAATAAAGCTTGAGAAAGACAACTTCCAATTTTATGGGAATTTCTTAAATTTATTTTTTGGTTGTGATTCAGATACTTTCATTTTTTACAATATGTTTATTCTGGCATTACTAACATTAAAAATAAAAGCTAAACATTATTTAGGGGATTATTCACTGACATCTTTTCTTCCAGTAAAAGCCACCTCTGACACAGAGGTTCTCTGAAATCCTTTACCATGTCTTTATATTATGTTAAAACTATTTTATTTTTAAATGAAATAATTGCAAATTATAGTACTATTAATAACCCAATTATAACTTATACATATTCTAAACATTTGACTACATTCTACAAATATAAAGATATAACTTCACAGATATTGAGTTTAATTCTATTCCTGTTTGAACCCCTGGCCAGTTTAAAGAAAATCTACATTTTCAATTGAAAAAACTGTCACCTTGTAATGCTGAAATAACTGTTAATACGTGAAGGTCATCTGAATTTCCCTGTCCCAATCTGCCGTAACTTCCTTCTCCACAAGCCAATACTGTGCCATTAGCTTGGATAACAAAGGTACAATTCTGTCCACAAATGACCTGGTATTAAAAACACATTATTAAAAACAAATTTATTATATACACATATTTACATACTTAGATGCACTTTATAGTCCTGTTAATATATAAGTTGTATAATTATAAAATGCTAAATCATATTCTCTCATACTTGATACAAGGTTACCTAATTAGCTCAGTCAGAGTTAAAGTAGCCAGTACTCCCTGACCATTACAATCCTGCTAGTTTATAAAGATAGTGGTGAAAATAGCTTAATTCTTTTTGAATTATTTGGCATTCTGGGTAATTTTGCTAGGGAGGAGGTTTGGTTCCAAAGATTAGTACCAAGGAGCAGATAAGTAATAGAGACTGGGAGAATATTCATGTAAAATAGGTCCTACAAATCATTTGAAGTAAAGCAAAAGGAAAGCTGCTAGATCAGGAATCCCAACTTAATTCAATTCAATAAATATTATTGAGCATCTACTACATCTAAAGCACCATACTACCTGGGATTCTCAGGAAATAAAGATGGAAAAAAAAATCAAAATTAATTCCCCACAGAAAGTTATAATCCTACTAGAGAGCTACATACCATAAAGAAATAATTGTGATGCAAGGAAGAATTGGAATAGGTGTAAAGGAGTTTTAGACAAAGTATTAGAAGCAGCGGAAGAGAGAGATAAGTGAATACCAGAGGATAAAGATCATGGCACCTGAATGGCATATAAAGAGTAGGATTCCAAGATGGAGAAATATGTGACTAGCTATTTCAAAAAAGGAGGATAATCTAAACTAAAACACAGATTAAGGAGAAAAGAAAAAGAATGGTCAATACAAATTAGAATGTTAAGTACATGAATGGAGGATACTGTAAAATAGGGCAACAAAGTAGGATGGAGCTGCACTATGGAGAATTAGGGAATCATTATTTAAGGGGCTACACAAATCCATACTATGAAATAGTAACTATTCTACAAAATATTTATTTTATTTTCCTACATAATATTTGTATAAATACATACTAAGAAGTATTAATGAATCATGATGACAATTCACTTGGGAAAAAGACACTTAGAAATCTAGAAACTCTAAATTACATCTTTCAATTAAACTAAGGAGCTTTTTAGTAGTACTTTTATTTGTAAAGTATACTTTATAATCACTTTATTTGGGGTTCCTGAAAATAAGTTATGAAATATACACTTTTAATCCAAAGTTATTGCCAGTGCAATTGGAATTTTCAACTCTTTAAAATATCTTCACCATCACTGAATGTAGTTACCTGTTGAGCTTGTGAGAATGAAGGAGCAGCAGCTGGTATCATCACATTTCTACCGGCTTCAGCGAGTTGTCCATGCCTTCCAGCACCCCACAGATAGACATCACATTTGCCTCCTAGATGCCAGTCCTATATAATTATAAAGATAATCATCTTAAAATCACTAATAGGGCAAATGCAAATTAAAGCAACGCTGAGGTTTCATTTTATACTCATTAAACTGTAAAAAAAAATTTTTAAGAGGGCATCTGTCAATGCTGTGGGACTGTGGAGAAACAGAAACACTAATATACTACTGGTGGAGATGGTGATTGATTCAAATGTTCTGGGAAAAAATGTGAAATTATGTTACGAAAAGCCCCATTAAACTGTTCATACCTTTTGAATCAGTCATCTTACCTCTAGACATATCCAGCAAAGGCTATATCAAAAAACTAAGAATCCAACTATTAACAAAATATTCATAGCAGCATTCTTTGGGGAAGCAAAAAGTTGGAAACAAAGTTAAGACCCATTTTTGGAATAGTTAAATAAATGGTAGCAATATGAATGTGATCCAATATTACTAAACCCCAAGACCAAACAATTCAGGAATACTTGTAAGGACTAATATAGAACAAAGGCAGCAAAACCAACTACAATAAAATGAGATCAAACTCAAATTAATTTCAATGACCAATCTTACTCCTGAGGAAGTGGGGAGGAAACATATAACCCTCCTGCCCATAAAGAAGTTGGGAACAAGTGTGAAATGATGCATATACTGAGTTGCAGTCATTTTGCCCCTGAAATTCTGCTTAAGTTTTAATTGATATATGGGAGGAATAAAAGTGGGGAGAGTAAAACTGGGAAATGATTCTGATATATTTTTTAAAAATCTTAAGTAATTAATTGTGAAGAGCTTTTAATAAAAATTAGTTCACCTCCAAAACAAAAAAGGATGATGTAGAAAACAATTAGGCAGGGAATTAAACTGGGAGATTCATGTGAGATCAAGGATACAATATGACACTAATAAAGCCATGTAATAGGAAAATATTCATATTTGGATGCATTTCAAACATAAACAAATGCCACTTCACCAACCTCAGGTCTTGATGTTGCCCAAGACATAATCTGTTCATCCATACCATTAATCCATTTACTGTTATCCTGAAAAGACATGGTAAATATATTTACTTATGATCAGCTGAAAACTCAAATCCTCCTTCCAATAAGGCAAGATTATGATTATGGTAGTATTATAAGAATCTAAGACAACTGTCCCTAATAAAAATTTTATCAGTGTTGCATATTGACTAATATTTGAATATCTGTGCAAAGTATTGGATTTAATGACTCAAAATGCTCTCGCTCTCTCATACTTTATTTTTAAAACATCAAAATATGCTTATAAAAATAGAGAAGAAATAGATACATTATATAACTGGGCTACCTACTATGACATGAAGCAGCACTATTTGGGCAGGAATTTATGATCTTTATGAGGCTTTTTTGAAGCCAAAATGCTTTCAATGCAGCCAAGAGAAAATGCTACTAACTTAAACTACTGCAGCTATGGTTATCTTTAAGAATGACTACAGAGGCTACCATTATAGTGAAATTTGTTTAAATCAAATCAAAGGAGAATGGTATAAAAATACATTAATTAAGCAATAAAAAGTAGTTCAAGATAGAAAATAGTAAATATCAGAAAGTCATTGAATTATAATGAAAGATTTGGTGAGTTTCTGAAAATTCCACTGATTTTAAGTAATCCATGTTGGTCTGATATTCTGTCAAGGTTAATATCTGACTGTAAGGTTTTTAGATTTTCCGTGATTACAAGTCTATTTAGAAGACTGACTTACTATCAAGTAATGGTAATATATCATAGGATTATAGGTCTGGAAGTTGGAGGGACCTTATTGGTCATCTAGTCTAATCTCATTATTTTACAGGTAAGGAAACTTAGGCCCAGAAAGATTTAAGTGACTTCCCCAAAGTCACAAAGGTATTAAGCAGCAAAGAACAGATTCAAATTTGAGTACAGTAACTCAAGTTCAGCATTATAGGTAAAACATTTCTTATTTTGCACCATGCTTCCTGTCCCTCACATGGTAAAAGATGCTAAGAAATATTGCAACATATCTCCCCAACTTACATAAAAGTAAAAATCAATTTAAAGTAATTTACCATCAGGAATGTAAGTTCATCTTCTGGAACTGGTTCTAGATCAGGAACAGTGAAGGATTCTGGAAATTGTGCTCCCTTTGCCAGTGCTTCAGCAGCTTTTATGGTGGTTGAGAAGCATTCCAACCATGCCCATTCAGTTGGATTCCATGATGAAGGGTCAGGAAGACAGTTCTGGTGATGAGGTGGTACTGGTGGGTTACATAAAAGCTGATCTAGGTGCAGTCCAACAGCAAGTGAAGCCAGACATTGCATATAAGGACTATGAACGAGCTGATCCCCACAAACTACATGTGGCTGAAAGAAAATTTAAGGAAATAAATATGATGAGAAAGGTACACAAAGATGACTAAATCACCTAAAACCTTACTGAAATGAATTTTGGAACATTAAATATCCCCTATACAGAAGATTTTAGGGAATAAAGACACAATATTGTAAAAGAAGCACTCTTGACATAAGTGATTCCATTCTAAATTTGTAACAAACATACACATTCTAAGATCCTACTATAATGAGTCAGACTGTTTAGTTCTGATAATCAGATAATTACAACTAGCATCAACTTGCCTTGACCAAATGACAGTACAGGTTAGGATGGAAAAAATCTATTTCATCATTGAGTTACCCTGAATTGGATATATTCAATATACTCTATTGTTATAATTTTAACCACTCAAAAAATTGGAAAATGAGGGGATGCCCTTCAATTGGGGAATGGTTGAACAAATTGTGGTATCTGTTGGTGATGCAATACTATTGTGCTCAAAGGAATAATAAACTGGAGGAATTCCATGTGAACTGGAACGACCTCTAGGAATTGATGCAGAGCGAGAGGAGCAGAACCAGGAAAACATTGTACACAGAAACTGATACACTGTGGTACAATCGAATATAATGGACTTCTCCATTAATGGCAATGAAGTGATCCTGAACAACTCTGAGAGATTTATAAGGAAGAACACTATTCATATTCAGAGAAAAAACTGTGGGAGTAGAAACAGAAGAAAAACTGCTTGATTACACGGGTTGAGGGGATATGATTGGGATGGAGACTCTAAATGATCATCCTAAAGCAAACACCAACAACATGGAAATAGGTTCTGATCAAGGACACAAGTAATACTCAGTAGAATTGCATGTTGGCTACGGGATGGGTGGAGTGAGGGGAGGGAGGGAAAGAATATGATTCTTGTAACCAAGGAATATTGTTCTAAATTGATGAAATAAAATAAAAAAAATAATTTTAGCCACTGATTATATTAGCAAAAAGCTGACTAACCAATCAAGGGATGGAGTTCACTTTAAAAGAGGGGAATGGAATTTTTACTTTTCTTTTGTTTTTAATGGGGGAGGAAACAGGGAGAGAAGGTGGATTTTTGCTGATTGAAAAAATAAAATCTATAAACATAAAAGAGCACAATGGGCCAAGTCACTACTTATAATCATGATAAAATTGCTCAGTGTAAAAATGAAGACCAAGACTAAGCCCAAGCAAAGTCAAATCAGGTAGGCCACATTGATAATGACCTAAGATTTGAGAAGAAATTACACTGAAACTTGCTAGAGACTTGAGTAGACTGACTTCAATGTCACCAGAGATGAGACCAGGTGGAGACTTGGCCCTCAGAAAACAATGAACACAGTCACAAGTTCTGTTTGCCTGAGTTCATTTCCCTATGTCTTTAATTCTTGGACCTCTGACCCACCATCATCACTTCTACATCTTAGGAATCATCAGCTTATTTTAATAATTTGGACAGGATATTGGGTTGAGGATTCATTCCTTATAATATTTTTCAAAGAACTTAGGTGATTCACATTGTATTCTGTGGTTATTAGAGTAGGGGATTTTTCCTTCTCTGTTCAATTGGATGATTAGGTAAATTAAGTGGTCTAAGAGTGCATATATACTGATTGAAGCAAATAATATCAATTTGATTAAACAAATCACAGCGTATTTTGCCTTTCTTTAAAGGGCAGGTTCTCTGTTTTGGCTAATGTTTTTTACATAAAGCCTTGGAAATTTATACTAAAGAAGTGAAAGAAAAAAAAAGCTGGGGAATATGAACAAACACAAACACTAAAATTTCTAATGAGAAAAAGATATGCACACATGTAACTGAAATAAACAAGGGATTGTGAGAAAAATGCAAAGTAGAACTCTAGGAAAAAAATTATGAGCCACATGAAGTGGGGAAAAACATTTTCATCTTTGCTTGGGGAGGGAGAGAGTGGAGAGTAAAAAGAGAAAGAGATGAGGGAAAGTTTCAAATAGAAGTTGGTCTATAAAGGAAGTGGGGGGAGGGGGGGATAAAGGTATGCTGGGATGGCCCCAGGTCCTGGAAATGATATAAGGAAAGGAAATGGAGAATGCTCATTAGATAAGACCAAAAGCCAGACAAAAGTCCAGTATGGCTAAATGCTTATGTTGACTTATATGGAGATAAATTGTGAAAGATAAACCTAGGGAGATAAGTTGTTTGCATATTGTGAAAGGAATGCCAAGGCCAGAACTGTATGCATGCATGCATACATGTATGTATGTATGTATGCACGCACATATGCACGTGTGTATGCATGCATGCATGTATAGACAGATACATACAGACAGATGGGCAATAGGGAGCTTCTGTAGATTTCTGAGTAGAGATAATCAAAGCAGTAAATTAGTAAGAATTCTAGTAGGGGAGAAATGTGAAAGATGAACTAAGGAAGAGGAGCATCTAAAATCAGGAACACTTGGTATAACGAAGCCTCTAAAACAGTCTAAAGAAAGAAGGAATAAAGGCTTAAAACAGGGTAGTTGTGAGAATGTAGGGAGGGGAAAAATGTATACTAAAAATGTTAGAGGTACTTCCAGGGTTTTAACTTTGAGCTGATGTTTCTTACCTTTTCATATGCATACTGTTCCTGAAGCATTATGGGTAGCCGTTCCAAGAAGGCTCTCATGCAGGGGGCCATGTTTAATCCCAAAACACCTTGTTGCTTCAATGCAGTCCTACATGTTGCTAGAACATGATTGGCAGCTACCCATTCTGATGTGCAACTTACAACCAAAACATCCTGGTTAAAGCACAATATAGACAATATGTAGAAGAGAAAAATAATGTCTACTTCACTACTATAATTTCAGAAACTTTCTTTCAATAACTAAATAAAATATGGTCTCAGAAATATATACATATATATATATATATTTATTGTCCATTCTGTTCCCATAATTTTACCTGCTATAAAATTTTATTTTAAATATTTAGGGATGGAATAAACCAAGGAAATGATAAGCATAAGGCTATGTTAACTAGGTATTCCTTCTTTTTGCTGTTGTTCATTCAGTCATGTCCAATTCTTCATGACCCCACGGACCACAGAACATCAAACCCAACTAACTCCTGAAGTCTGTCCAAGCTCATATTCATTGCTTTCAAGACACTATTGATCTATCTCATCCTCTGACATACTCTTTTTTTGCCATCAACCATTCCTGACATTGGGAACTTTTTCAAAAAGTCCTGTCATCTCATTATGTGGACAAAGTATTTAAAGCTTCAGCTCTTGCCTTTCCAATGAGGAGTCTGAATTAACTTAAGTATTAACTTAATTGATCTCCTTGCTGTCCAAGGAACATTCAAAAGTCTTCTCCAGCACCACAATTCCAAATAATCAATTAAGCTTTCCTTACAGTCCTACTCTTATAGCCATACAATGCTACTTAAAAAAAAAAACTATAGCTTTGACCATACTTTGTCAGCAAGGTAATGTATCTACTTTTTAGTATGTTGTCCAGATTTGTGATAGCTTCCCTTCCAAGAAGCAGGAATCTTTTAGAATGAATTTACAATGAATTCAACCTTTTAAAAATAGTTACTTGCCTATTTGTTATGGTTGATTAAACACAACATCTAAAACCTTTCAAAATTCTGAAATGTCAATCAGAACCAAGAAGGAAGCTATATTTCCTCCTACTTCTTGAAGAATCAGAATTAAAAGTACATATGGGAGCAGCTAGGTGGCTCACTGGATAGACAGACAAGGCTAGAGATGAGAGGTCCTAGGTTCAAATCTAGCCTCAGACACTTCTTAGTTATGTGACCCTAGGTAAGTCACTTAATCCCCACTGCCTAGCCTTTACTGCTCTTCTGTTTGGAACCAATACACAATATTGATTCAAAGATGGAAAAGAAGAATAAAAAAAAAGGTAAATACAGTTTTAACTTTTGCCCTCCACTTTTCTCTGATAACTTGTTACATATCATGGAGTGGCTGTACTGTGTGTCAATTCTTTGTGTAATAATATTTTCTCAATAAAAATTTAAGCAGCTTCAAAACAATTATAGTAGTAGTAGTAGTAGTAACTATATTTCAGATTATTTTAAAATAGAAGTGAATAACTTTACTAACACTAAATTTTCAAGATAAAATATATTCTTCCTAGGTACTTTTAAGTAGTGTAATCTGATACAGTTGAGTATAATTTTAAAATGTCCATTAGGGAATCAATAAGCAAATCTTTCTTGACTCACATTAAAATAAAATAACTTTTCAACAATAAAGGAGGCAATATCATATAGTATGAAGAAGTGAGTTTAAAAGACTTCATTTTATTGCTAGCTAGCTGTGTGACTTTAAACAAATCATTTAACCTCTTTTAGGTTTTCTTCAAATGTAAACTGAAGGGGCCTTTGATGATCTAGGAGGTCCCTTCATTTCTATAGGCTTTGATTCTATAAAAATCTAAAGTTACCTTCGATCTGTTAGAGCAAGCAGCTACCCCAACATCAGGAATCCACACTGTGGTCTGAATAGCTCCAGATCCTATCACAACAGTTTGCAATATTGAACCATCCTAAAATGAAGTAAATTTATATTTTAATTCTTAATGATAATTAGAATTGTTGTTTTTATTTCTAAAACCACATTCTAAACAACTAACTCTTAAACCTTTTGTCCACTGTGTGCCTCTTACTTACACATTAGTTTTCAAACTCTTTCTGACCTATTATAATAATCAATGACAGAATATTCTGAAAAGAATTTGTATCTTCAAATTAAGATATATTACAAAGTAAGATATTTTGGGATAGCCTGGGTTCATCTAAATATAGGTATTTAAACAAAAATAAAAAATTAAACATTAGAGTAAAGTTTATATCCTTACCCTTAAAGACCAAATATTCATAAGTCCACCAAGTCCACCAGATACTAATGCTAAACCATCAGAACTGAAGGCAACTGTCCGAACAGGAGTGATATGCCCCTTTAATTGATAAACACATGTAGCACCTGGAGATTTTCTGTAGTTATCCTGTAATTAATTTTCACAGTTAGAGCTCTTGAAATAAAAATAGCATTCACAAGTTCTAAGCTCAATGATTATAATTATTTTCTGTTTTGTATATTAATAATTAATAAAAAACAAAAAGATGAACAAAACTTTCTTTTTTTAGTAAAATTGGGTGACCATTAAAGTATAACATTCTCATAACTGAAATTAGACTTAGGTCTTTTAAAATACAAATTGCTTATCCAGTTTTATTTTCTTTGAACTGCCAGAAATTATTACATTATTCTAACTTGTTCAAATATTGTTTCTTTTTTCTGTGTGACAACTGGCACACAAAAATATAACAAACTATGGTTAAAGAAAGTTGTCAGAAGTGTTCTTCTTCAGTCTATTAAAACAAAGGCTTACATTCAGAGAATATTGAACTATGTCAGTGTATGTAGGTAGTAGCTCTGGCTCTGCCACTATTTGACACTGGGAAGTATAACTTTTTGGCTTTGACTTTCTTGAAAAAATGAAAATATTAGATTAAATAAATACTCAGGGTTTTTTCAGTGCCAATATTTTATGATTATCAATTTCAACTCAACTTAATGTTAGTTAAAATTTACCAGATATTATTAAAACTGTAAAGCAGGTCAGATTTGCCTTTAATTATTTCCCTATCAGGCTGTTCGTTCTCTGAGTTCAGGGAGGAAAGTGCTTTGAATTCATTTACACTGAAATATTAGAGAATCAATTTGTTATGCATTCTAGAAGAATATGTATCTTATATCAAAGGATGAGATCAATTTAAAGAATTGAATTTCTAACAGTAGAATTTCAGACATTGGGTAATTGTATGTGGATGCTTTGCTGACACCCTTCAAATAATACCATTAAAATTCTGTAATACAATCCAATAAAAGGTCAACTTTGTCAGTATAGGCAGAAGCAATCATCACCAACAAATATATACTGAAAAATCACAGGGTACAGTATAGTATATAACTCCATTAAAAATAACACACATATATAATGTAGAATGACTTTAAAATAAAATAAATCAACTTTAAAGTAAATAAATATAGTTCTAAGGTCAAAAGTTCTAATAATCATTTAAAATCCTTTAAATTATCTTTGATTTTTGGCATATATCTAACAAGGGACAAATATCTTAAACCCTTTACAAGTCCTAATACACACTGAATATTTACCTTGTCGTTTGATTCTTGTTCCCACCATTCTTCAGAACTAGTTACACTAGACTGTAATATATTCAATGCATCTTGGGAAACACGCCACACACACACTAAACCATTCTGACAACCACTAAAAGAAAAGATAGATCACCCAAAAGCAGAATATATATCAATGTACAAATGTATATTCAATAAGCACAAAATTTATGAGGTAACACCAAGAAAAACTTTATTCAATTTTTTCACAGGGTATATATATTATTTCTACATATATACACTTGTGAGTGTGTGCGCACACTACTCTGTGTTTTTGGGGGTGAAGTATTAAGAGGGTCTGGTCCTGTGATTTCATTTGTGTAAGGAAATTTCTATCAATGAAAAACAGTAGCTGTTCTACAGCTTATATTAAAGAGGTGCCTGGAGTACTGAGAAATGAAGAGGCTCATTAAAGGTTACCCAGTCAAATGCATTAGAGATATTATGTGAATTCAAATCTAATCCCAAGGATGCCTCTATCTTCACTATTATCTCATGCTAAATATGTAATATGTATCCCATAATTTTAGTCAGTATTTCTTCACTTTTGTACAAAGGATCTATGCACCTTACTATTCACCTTTCCAACTACACTTAGATATTAAAAAATTTTTTTAATTGAATATAGGTTTAAAGATGAGAGAATGGTAACATACGTAGCGATCAATAATTGCAACTTGGGTCCTTTTCCTGGAAGGTTACACCAGGCAATGCCATTCACGATAGATGAATGTGAAAGTGAGTATAAACATCTCCAGCAACCTGCCATAGGGCCCCAGAGCTTCACATTTTCCTCTTTGGCACATGTCATAAGAATATGACCAGTTGGATCCCATTTTATACCAACAAGAGTGTCCTTAAAAGTGGAAAGAGCAAAAAAGTTAATTTAAGAAGGCATCTTTTTTTCACAGGGCCTTTTAATCAATAAGGAAGCATGTAAGTATCCTGATTTATATTTCTCAAGTTTCTGCATTCAATATAGAAAGAGCACACAATCATTAGACCTTGTCTTTAAATGAAGATAACCAATTTACAGGAACTGATGCAGAATAAAATAAGCAGAACCAGAACAATGAACACAGTAACAACAATATTATAGAATGATCAACCATGAAAAATTCATCCATATAATGATCCATGATACTTCTGAGGAACTTATGATAAAGAATGCTGTCTACTTCTAGAGAAAGAACTGTTAAGAGTCAGAATGTAGAACAAAGCATGAGATTTTTCACTTATTTGGGGTTTTAGTTTAATATGATTATTTTCTTACAAAAATGAACAACATGGAAATATATTTTGCATAATAATACATGTATAATCCAGATTGAATTGCTTCCCAGGTCCAGGAGTGGGGAGGGAAGGGAGGGAGGGAGGAAGATAATTTCGATCATACAACTATGGAAAACCTATGTGGAAATTTGTTATTACATGTAATTAGGTAAAAATAAAATATCTTTACAAAAATAAATGAAGATAACATATTTTTCCTACTTAATTACTTTGAAATCAACACCTTGCAAAAAGCATTGTCACCTGTGTGCATGGATTCTACCAAATCATTACATTTTAATTAAGGGTTGAAGACCTTGAAGAGCTATATACTGTTTAAAAATATCTATCCAAGCAAAAATGCACACACAAAAATTTTAAGATACCATCATTTTTGTCAGTGAAAATGAAGAGCTAATGATCTGAAAAAAATAGCTGTACCTTATGTGCATCAACCAGAATAATTCCTCCTTTTTCAAGTGGTTCCTTCATTCCTAACAATAATTTACCATCAAAATATCCCACTGCAAAAGGTCTATCTTCACTGAACCAGGCAAGGCAGGTAACAGAAACTAAAACAAATAAATTAGATTAGTCATAATTTAATAGAAAGGGATAATGTTTTAAGTGAAGTGAATAACGTGTAATCTTTCCAAATTTTCTTGAATGCATTTAGACTAAATATAGATCAAAGATAAGAATTAAACTATCCTTATATCCATTTCTGGTAATATTTTTTTAAGTAATATTTGTGAATGAGAAGAATAACCTCATTTGGAACTTTCATTCTATTTTGGATGTTTACTAGAACTAGTAATTATATTGAATGAGAATTCATTAGTATTCCTGTTTTCCTCCTCAATTGATGCTGCATTTTCATCTCTGTTATATCCCAAAGGGGAGAACCAACATATACTAAGTTTCTATAATGGCCAGGCAGAATTTAGTGCCAAAGAGTCCACAAATCCACATATGATATGTCTCAAACACTATCATTCTAATTTTTATTTAACTTTCAAAGAAATATTCAATTTTATTTAATAAGTAAATGACCTCTATAAACTAAATATCATAAATATATATGTATTACTATTTTTAAATGTGTGAAGCTGTTGCCATTATTGATTAAATACTAACTTTTCAAAAGTACTACTGAATAAGGTAGTAGATTGATTCATTATGTATTTTCTCATTCAATATAATTACTATCATGTAGGAGAGCTTAAATATTTCTTGTCTTCATATTTGAAAAGGCTGGCAACAATTGACCTAAATCTTTTAAAACAAAATATGCAAATATTTTTATATGACATTACATGTTATCATGTTATCTGTTTTCTATCTGTCCAAAATGCCCTACTTGACATGTTTGGTTATTGAATGTCTTATTAATTGATCACAGAATAAAAGCTATTTCAGAACAGATAGCTTTAAATAAATCTGCAATACCCTTTTTCTCAGTATCTAATAGATGGTAAAAGAAATTCTATAAATAAAGTACCAAGAGTGATTAGCTGTACTCTTTAAAAAAGAGTCAGTATTCTCTGAAAGCTTTGGAGTAGGAGTCAGGATACTTGGATCCAAGGTACCAACTATACTATGTGACTATCGACAATTTATAGTCCTTCTGAGTTTCAGCTTCCTAGTATGTTTAACAAAAACTAAAAAAAAAAATACTTGTATGATCCACCTTAAAAAAGGCTGTTGGGGGGAGGGGTATTTAGTAAAGCATAAAGCATGAAACAAATGTAATCCATTATTCTATTTGTTTGTAAATACTGAATTCTAAAGGCAAAGCAGACAATAACCATGACTGTATCTGACTACTTTTTTTAGATTATGCTCAACCTTCTGATAGGTGAGTTTTGGAGCCTGTTGCAACTCCTAGATCATTCAGACAAAATATCAGTAACATTTATGTTACATTACTATTCTTGCTCCTTCTACGGGTAAAAATCACTTTTCAAGTAGTACCTAATTCAAATGGAGCATCAACATGACCTAGAGAAAAATTCATTTTAAAGGTAGATTATAACAATATTTATATTTAAACTACCCTAGGTCCCATAGTTACGACAGAAGTAATCTCTTACCATCCTTTCGATAACAATGCTCTAACTCTTTTCGATGCATAGTTGATACATCTACAACTTCAATTAGCCCAAGAGATCCATCCATCCGTCCCACTAACAATGATTCTGGAGAATCTGATGACCAAGTTGTAGCTGGACCTTCTTCTGGCCAAGCCAAAGCAGATACCCAATGTGGCTGAGTATCGACTAATGCTTTTCCTCCTAAGAGACAGAAATATTAACTAGTACTACTTACTTAGTTCTTGTATACTTTTTAAAAGTTAAGCTGTCCATTTCATAATCCACTGAAGTTTGAAAGCACTTAAAGAGTTTACAGAATTAATTTTATGATGATGCTTTTTTTATATTACATAACATTTTTTACATGTAACTAGATGGTGCAGTGAATAGAAAGAATTCTGGACTTACCTACATCATGGTGTTAATGTGAGGGCCAAAGGAGATCATATATATAGAATGCTCTGTAAACCTTAAATTACCACATAAATGCTAGTTGCTATTATTTTTATTATATGAATAGTTCATCTTCATCATTAAAATTGGGAATTGTTTTGCTGACTGGAAATGCTAGGAGAATCAAGTTTAATAATGGAAAAAGCAGCTAAAGAAGTTATACTATTACTATATTACTACATTAACTATGAGGGCTTTCCAGAGCACAGCAGATTCAAAGTACCACGTTGTTGATCCTTCATTTTCAAAGAGAACCAATGATGCTATGGGATTATGTCTGGACTTGTGCATGAAATAAATTTAAATGAGGTAGAATTGCACAAAGTCATCAGCCTTACTCTTTCTATCAGAGTCACCAAAGTCCTGTGGCAAGACAAAAGTCAGGATGACTGATGATGGCTCAGATCCTGGTATCTTCCATGTCTGACCAAGCTCTAAGTGCAGTACACAAAGAAGGTCCTGGATTTGAGCCCCAGAGGAACCAAGTGAAAGCATCAAGTAGGAAAGTAGGTAGGGAAAACTGAACGAGAAGGAACTGTTTTAAAGGCAGGCATCCTGGAGATCATCAGTGGGAACTGATAAGCAGATAGCAAAGGAAGACAAAAACTATATACAGTTTGGGAGTTTTAATGGAGTGATAAATCTTCCTCTCTTATGTAAGCATTATTACTATATTACAGAACTGTAGAATAGATCTTCATAATGTAACTCAAGAAAAGTTTAAATTATATTCAATATAATTTGCAAAATAAATGTTCCATGTTATACCTTAAAATAATATATTCTTTCTAATAAAGTGTATTATATTATTGGGCTAAATTTAAAAAGCTAAATTTTAGTAGGAATAAATGTAAACTCTGTGCATTTATAAATGTAATGTAAAGTAAATGCAGACTTTTGGGGTTCAAAGAAACACTTTAAGTACAAGATGGTGGAGTGTGAGGACACAATTAGACAGCAATATCTATCTGAAAAAGAACTGAGATTTTAGGAACTACAGGCTCAATATAGATCAATGGTATAATAAAGCACCCAAAGAAAACTAATGTAATCTTAAGCTGCATGAATGAGATAGTCCATCCAGGAAGGTGACAGTCTTCTACTTTGCCCTACATCAGACTACATAAATGTTCTGGTCTGAGAGTCACATTGTGGGAAGCATAAGGGAAAGAGCATCCAGAAGCCAAAAATCAAGAAGTAAAAAGATCTTAAATCCAAGTAATATGAAATTTGCTTGAAGGAACTAGGTATATTTAACTTCAAGAGAAAAGATTTAGGAGGACAAGACCCAAAAGCTACACATGAAGATAAGGCTATCAGGTGGAAAAAGGATTATCTTGGTTCTTTTTAATCCTAGGGAGTAGAATTGGAAGCAATAGCTGGAAGTTACAAAGAAATCAATTTAAGCTTGAAGTACAAGGGAAATTTTCCTAATTACTATGGTAATCCAAACAAAGAATGGAGATGGTAAGTGTCCCCAAGGCTCACTGGACTTCTTTAAATGTTGTAGAGATAATTCTTATTCAGGTATGATTTGGACTAGATGGTCACTGGGTTCCCTACAAACTTTGAAATCCCATACAAAATACTAACATGATGAAAATGATACTTTCAAAGAGAACAGTTAAGAGAAAATGTAGTATCTCTGTAAATATATGTATGTATATACATATATACACACATACATATCTGCATGCCTATCAACATAGTAAATATACTTTAATATTTAATAAATCTGTGTTTAACTGGTATGAGTACCTCCTCCACTAACACTAATCATCACTCTTGCTATGCCTTATAATTTCATAAGTTGTGACAAAATAATTTATCATCTAGTGGTCATCCTTCTGATGGTAAATAAACATTTGCAAATTTGGCTAGAACAACTCTGGGACAACAGTCTGCTACTGAATTTCTACTTAATGAGTTCTGAGTTTGGTAGAAACCACTAGAGATGTGCTCCCTGTTAGCAAAGCCTTCTGGACCTACAGTTCATTGTAATGTTATAAGTAAGGCAGCAAAAGAGAACTATGTTGGATTCAATAAATATAACACAAAATATCAAGTTTTCTATACTAAAAATGACAAATTCAATGCAAACCAATAGTCTGAGACACTGGGCTATGTGCTGGCAATACAAAAGTAAAAATAAAACAATCCCTGCTCTCAGGAGGTTTATATTCTACTGAGGGAGAAGGGAATGGTAAGATAAAACTGGTACACAAATACAATTTAAAGTAATTTGAGAAAGAGACCATCTTATTAATTGGAAGAAATCAAGAAAAGCGTTACAGAGGAGAGGTCACCTGTCATAAACATGCAAAACTGACCTTATAATTTACACATGTATAGTGAGGTAGGTTCTTTAATTTAACAATTACTTATTAAGCACCTATTATGTGTGGTAACTGCAAACAGATTCTCCTTATTCTTCCATAACTCCAAATTTCAACTTGGAAACAAATATAATTCTAAGCATAAGAACTATTAGACTGGCAATTCTGTGAAATGTTTTATTTTCTTTGTAGGGACCTGAATCAGGCTGTTCAACAGCTTTTACCTAAAAGGTCTAAGGTTTTTGTTTTTTTTAAAGCATTAATGTATGGACTAACAAAATAAAAGAGAAATTTAGAATATACACAAATTGGCTTTTATAATCACTCTATGTTCACAGTCTATTAGGATTTAAAGAATTATAATAGTAAAGGAAAAAAAATCTCTGTCAGAGAAAAATTCTATACTGAACTTACCATTAACTTGCCAGATATTCACCATCTTCTCTAAAGCCCCAGCTAGATATTTGCCACTGATACTCCAAGAGACTGGTGAGAAACTTGGATCGCTAGGTGATCCTAGGCTTTCATCTGATTCACATTCCCTAGAACACAAGAGGCAAAATGTACAAGTCTATGAAGTTATCTATTCTTTAACCCCATTCTCATGAAAAGCCATATTAAACCCCTCAAATAAAATGATGTGCTCATATGTTTATATCTATTTAATCATGAAGACATAATTTTTAAGTTCAGCAAGTTTATCTGATGTTTACACTTTCATGTCTAACACTTGAGAAATATATAAATCTAAAAATGTAGTGATATTACCATTTGGAGAAATTGCATAGTGCCTAGTTTCTCAATATTTTGATAACTGCCTTTCAATATAATTGGTTTCCTTGGCAATCCAATCCTATGTATTTTATTTTATACATTTAAAAACATTCTGAGAAGGGACTTTCATAATATTTTACTTAAATCAAAGTACTAGAAGACACAAAAAGATTAAGAACATAGAATTAGTGGATAATATTCTAGCCTGGAGTCAGAGTTCAAGTCTTGATTCTGATATAGACTAGCTGGCTGACTATGGATAAAACACATGTAACCCTTTTGAATGCTAATAAGTTAAATGAGTTTCTGATCTCCATCTGTGAAGGTAATTACTACACAGGTACTTACACTGATGAAATTACAGGTCTAAACTATCCTTATTCAATATTCAATTTATATAAAGAAAACAATTCACTAACCAATGGTGGACTAATTATTTAAAAGATTTTGTATATGAGATTTGGAGCTCACAATTTCCCATTTATTAATTCTCTAGGGAAGTCAGAATTCCATGACTGTCAACCTCCATCTACTGTTAGAAAACATACTCAATTCTGCTTTATGAATTACTAAATACATGAGAAAGTGTAGTACAGTGGATTAGGATCTGTCTCTGGAGTGGGAAAGATTGGCCCAAATTCCATCTGTGACATTTAATGACTATGGGACCTGGAACAAATTCCTTATCTTTTCATGCAGTAGGCCATAGGGATCAAACTCATCTGAAACTCCCAGTGCTATTAGCATTTGAACTGAAAGAGGAAGTTTCTTCTTCACTGAGAGTTCCCTATACTAATAAAATCACAGATCTGGATACCTTCCCCCATACACACACACACACACACACACACACACACACACACACACACAATCTATATATGACTGTATATGCATATGTATGTGTATATATAGAAACTAAAGTAAAAATAGTATTAAAACTGCTATTTTTAAATCTATGAAGAATCATGAACCAAAAATATACTTTAAGTATGATGTATTAAATAGTCCAACATTTTGCCAGCATGAAAAGCTGTAGCTTAGACACAAATAAATTCAAATTCAACCTTTTTAAAACTGTATATATTCTAGAATACTTTAATAGTATTGGAGATTGTTGTTCAGTCATTTTAGTCCAACTTTGTGACCTCAATTGGGGTTTTCTTGGCAAAGAAACAAAACTAGTTTGCCATTTTCTTCTCCAGCTCATTTTATAGACAAGGAACTGAGGCCAACATAAGTTAAGTGACTTGCCCAGGATCATACAGCTAGTAAGTGTATGAGGACAGATTTGAACTCATAAATATTAGTCTTTCTCATTTGAGGAAGATTCAGCATATTTTTGCTGAATGCATGTGAAAATCCAACATTTTTAGTTTTGTTTTCTCTTTTAATTTTTAAAAGGGCAAAGTAATATGTATTTGGGATAATTGGATTTTTAGTATGTCCATGAGTATTCTAAAAATGAATTGTCATGTTAAAACTCACAATCTGTTGAATACACAAGTTTGTTGTAGTGAATATTGTTTCTTGGTTACATTCCAAACCCTTATGGTGCCATCATTGCCACTGGTTGCTAGAAGTCCTTTTTTATTACACCAAACACATGTCATTACCTAGAGAAGTTGAAAAAAATGTAAGTCCAAAGTTATTTGAAATAAGGAAAAACAATTTCCCATGGCATTGCAAAAGGAAAGAAAAACTTACCACTTCAGCAATGCAATTTGCACAGACTAATTCCTTCCTAAATATGCTATAAATCATGTTTGTGGTTGTCTGGAGTACAAGTTAACAAAGTGCAACTTCCAAACATTGAATATTTTACCATTGTGAGGAAGCTATAAAGCTTGGCTTGAAAATTAATAAGCTTCACTAAATATGTTAAAATACTAAACAAAAGACTTTAGAATTCTAAAAAGGAGACAGAACAAGAAAGGATTTTTATCTCTTTTGATTTTAATTTTAAAAGGGGTAGGGACAGTCTCCATTTTCTACAATACTTTATCACTATTCAGGAGGCTAAAAGTTAGTGGGAAAGAGTAAGGGCTATTACTTATTTTTATAATTATTTAACTTAGGAGCCTCTTCCCACTCAAATCTCATTTTTACATTTGAATATCACCATGAACACGCAGACCCATTTAAAGTCAAGAGTTGGCAATTATCTGAGAAATCTAGGCAATTCAGTATTTAGACACTGAAGTCCATGTGTCAGTAATTAGTTTGATATTATCCAAACATTTGTATAACTGATTGAACATCAAAATCCATTACTGTTAAAACACAAAACC
Organism: Monodelphis domestica; assembly: GCF_027887165.1. Taxonomy (NCBI): domain Eukaryota; kingdom Metazoa; phylum Chordata; class Mammalia; order Didelphimorphia; family Didelphidae; genus Monodelphis; species Monodelphis domestica. The sequence goes on from NC_077227.1 coordinate 153,667,149, forward strand.
CAGCATTTTATAGGGGTAAAGAATGCTAAATCTGCAGTTAGAAGACCTCCCATGTATTGTTTTGGGACCACGGAAAAGCCACTTAACCTCTATAGGCTTCAGCTTTCTCATCTGCAAAATGACAAAGTTAGACTAGAGGATATCTCAAGGTCTTTTCTGGTTTCAAATTTATGAGCCATGACAATACATACCCTATTTTGATGAGCTTCCAACTTTATAAAGAAACATTTCCTCAGATCTCCTCCAATGTCAGCCAAAGTCTGAGGACTAGTTTGGTTGTCTCGATCATGTGCAGCAAGTGTCCGCACAAGTTGTTGAGCAGCCCACTGCCTATGTTGTGAGGACAACCTTGAAGAGAGGCAGCAAGCTGCCAATGCATTAGCCAGCTCCAGAGGGCCTACAGCAGAAGGATCATAGGAAGGATGGGCATACAATTGGGCAATTAAACCTGCTCAAACAAAACAGTGAAATGATGCCCAGATGAGAGATGGTAGTACTGAACAAGCAAAAGTGGCATAACCTACATTCTTCCCAGAAAAAAATTCTTACAAGAGATAATTTTACTAAAATATGCATCAAAGGTACAATATTAACTTCACAGCAAATGTAATAAGATGAAAACATTAACTTTTCACATTTTATATAAATATACTTAAGCCTTTATCCTGAGCAAAATATAGTTTTAGTTGCATCACCAGAATTTAGAAGTCATTAGAAATTCAAAAGCAGGTTAGTGACAGTATCTACTAAAGATTAAGATGGGCTTAGCTTTTGCTTCTCCAAAATTAACCCATCAACCCACTGAAGAACTGGGAAGTCAGGTTGTAAAAGCCCATTGTTCTTGTTAAAAAAAAATATTACTAACACCTAGACTTGAAAATGGATTAGGAAGACTTACAGATAAAGAAGATATAAAGAATATATAAAGAATTCTTAAATATTTCCAAGTTTTACATTAGGCTAATTAAATATGAATATACATTTAAAGAGAAGAATAATATTTTACTTTCTTAAATATAATTATATAGGGGGGGAAAAATCTCAGTTCTCAAATTAACTTCCACAATAAATTTAAAAGCATGACATTATCTTCTAATTTTCCTTGCAAAAACATAAATATACCAAGGCATTTGTTCTATGTATTCACCTCCCCCCAAGTTCCCAAGTTATATAATACAAACTATGCAAAATATATAGATTTTAAAATGTAGTTAATAAAACATGTCAAAAATACTTTTTTTTAAATCATGAATTAGGATGACTGAACAATATATAAAGTACCTTTCTTCTCAATTTCTGCTTTATCATAGTTAGGTCTCAGTTTAGCTCCTTTGTCTGCCAACAATGCCACAAGGGCCTGAGTTACTACAAAGTTGGGAGAAGTCACAAGCTTGTTTTCTTCTGCAATTCCTCGGAGAAAGCTGGGCAAAAACTTGAGCTGAATTGGATCATCAACTGTAGTTAAATTAACACCTGTTGCAGCAGAAATCAAGTTCTAAGGAGACAATTAAGACAACATTTTTCAAATTTTTTTTTTTTACAGATTAGGACAAAAGGCAATTTCCTTTTCAATGATTTTCAAGAGCAGTGCTGAACAGAGAGGGAGAAAGTGGGAGTGGAGGGTCTGGGAGGAGAAGAGAAGCAAATAGATTAGATGAAATCCATCTACCTGTGTACACAACTGTACCAGCAGTTTTGCAGCACTAGGAGTATTAGATGCTAGACAGCCCACAGCTGTGCTTAAATAGGCTAGACATGATATTGGTTTGTTGGTCTTGCTGTGAACTCCTCGAGAACGTTCTGAGGAAGAAGCCACAGAGGAAGGACTTGTAGAGAGGCCAGCTCTCCCTGCTGCAGCCAAGCACATTAATCGAACCAAAGTTCGGATATCTGTTAAACCCAAGGACTCAAGGCCAGCAGCAAGACTACAACTGGAACCACTGTTAAAAGAGAAAAATACTTTAGAAGAAAAAGAAAAAGTTAGGTTTATAAAAGATAAATGAAAGTCCACATTATGTGCATTGTAGGTAACAATAAAAATAAAAGATAAGCATGCTGTCATTAGTATAAGACATGAAATTATTTTCATATTATTTTATTTTGAGAGGCTTTTTAAAAATTTCAACCAATCTTTAGTTTAATTGCTATATTTCTTGCCTTATAAGTATTTTAGCGATTTGTGACTCTCCCCACTACAATTTGTCAGTATTGCAAGTCAATACAGGGCTACCACTTGAATCATGCTAATTTAAATCTTTGAATTACTTCAGCCAGACAGTGGCCTAGTCAGTCAAATAACATGCTTGACAATTCTTTCCAATAAAGTGATTTAACTAAATTAAAAACAGTGCATTTGTACATGTTCTGACCACAGTACAAATTATAGTTTAGCCTATAATATGGATTTATGTACTTTGAATGTAACAGTAGAAGATTAATTTATAAGTAAACTATGAATTTAAATGTTGTATACTCCCTAGTAAAATGGCTACGCTCCATAATTCAAAGACTTTTAATTAATGAAGATTCACAGATAAAGTTAAACAGTATAACTGGTTACAGAAACTTATATTCACCTGACAGAAAGCAAGGAAAGTGCTCTCATCACCATTGTTCTTGCTAGAAGAACCTGAGCTGCTGCAGTCACTCTTCTTAAAGCCATTACACGATCATGAGGATTTGCCAGAGCAGCAGCTTGCTCTCCTAATGTGATTCTACCTGAAGAACTTTTTTCTACAGAGCCATGGCAACCTATAGAACACAAAATCTTACTAATGTTATGTCTGAACAACCAAGAAAGAAAAATATCTTGGCTTTTCCCTGCTATATTAGCTTCAGATGCTATAATTAAATTATCATTTTGATTAATTTAGGGCAGAAAATAGCAATACTTATTTATTAATTTCACAAGCCCTCATTAAGTACTTATATGCCAGACATTTTGCTATGTGCTGAAGGTAACAGAGCCAACAATGAAATAGTCCCTACTCTCATAGAGCTCACATGTTATTAAAGAAAAACAACACATACACAGAAAGATAATTTTTTTAAATTAAGGTGAGGAAGAAATGTATTCCAGGAACAAAAGATGGCCAACGCAAGATAAGAGCAATTTAAATTCAATTCTTGAAATTGTGATGTATTTAAAAATGCTTGAAATGGGCCATTGGAAGGGCTTAGTAGCCTCCAGTGAATAGCTCTTCTTTAAAATGGTATTTGGTTTTTTGTATCTTTTGTCTTTCATTAACCTTTGTTTTGCCCAGGTCTCCTATACATCCTACATCCAAGGGAAAAGACAATATAATAATTGGTTCATTTCTACCTTCCTTCACCACAGAGAAAAAAAAAATCAAGATCTTGTATGATAAAATGTTTCTACCTGGAGAAGAACAGTACTGGACCCTTTGACTTATTAGAAGAAACAAATCAAAAATTACGATTACGAGTATTTGTTTGTCCAAGAAAGTGCACCAGCATCCCATAGCTACATATTTAAGTTTACCTATTTGCATCAAAGTCTCTTCCATACTGTTAGTGGCAGTAACCATTGCCACAGATGCGCCGAGTGGATCACTATCAGGGAACTGAACTGGCTCTGGTACAATACGGCGGTCATTTAAACCTAATGGTCCAGCAAGCAATTCAAATTCTTCTTCACCAGTAAGTTTGTCATCCTCATCAACATCCAGCATGTCCCAGTCTTCTATAATTTAAGTGTATAATAAATGATGGGAAGATGTACACAAAACATAATGTTGGCACACAGTTAGTTGATGTGATGGCTGACATATCTGGGTTCTTTAACCTATATTCACTAAAAGAAATGCTAGCAAAATGAATAAGAACACTATCTCATGGTGATATAAACTTACTAGTTATATTGCCCTTAAAGCCAAGGGGAATGTAATGGGATTAATTACATGAACACAACTGTAACTAAGCCAATGATATCTGATAATAAACTAGGAAGTAGAGAACTGATATTTCAAATAATCTAAGAAGTATTAGTATGGGGCACAAGTACCTAGCACTGCTGTTCCACAAAAGCAAACTTTATAAATAAATGCTTCTCTTTTTAATAAATTCTTTTAAAAAATTTTTTAGCAATATCCAAAGTGCCTTACACATGATACACAAAGTTCTCTAAAAAAAAAAAAAAAGAGTGAATAGATTTCACCTGCTCTTCAGGGCCCCAGGACAGCATAATGAATAAACATGTGGATAGAGCCTGATTAGATACATACAGGCAGGCTTTACAAAGGCTTGTTGGCAGATGTGAGATTGCTCACTGTCCACTGCCTGTCATTTCTCCTTCCTGGGCTTCCAGTGCCTCCTCTATAACAGGAAGAGATCAGAAGAGATGATCTCTGAAGTCCCTTCCATATCTAAATACTAGACAAGTCATTGTATTATGCTACAATGCCTGTGGGTGCTATTGGAATTTTAAGGCCAGGAATCCCTATACAGAGTTCTGTTTCAGTTTGTCTTTGTTCCCCCTCCTTCCCCTATCAAACTACAAAACATTACTTTCCTTGATGTCAGCCTCCAAAGTTCAAGCCTTGTAATCTGGAATGGGCTATGAAACCAGAGACCTCATGCATAATTAAGAGTTAAGACTAAAGTAAATAAAATAAGCTCTGAGTGAAGATTTGGAGGCCTCTTATAAGTAAAATGTATATATGATTTAATATATAAATGTTGTGAAATTTATTCTATTCAGAAACTTAAAAAATCCCTTTTATATGGAATTTGCAGGAGCAGTGATTATATTTCCAAAAATTGTTGCTGCTGCTGCTGCTGAGTTATTTCAGTAGTAGTGTCTGACCCTTCATGACCCTATACAAGGTTTTCTTGGCAAAGATACTGGAATGGCTTGTCATTACCTCCTCCAGGTCATTGTGCAGATATGGAAACTGAGGCCAACAGGGCCATACAATTAAATGAGGTCAGATTTGAATTTGGAAAGGTGAGTATTCCTGATTCCAGGCCTAGCATTCTATCCACCATGCATATAGTTCCCCAAAATTATTAATTATATTTTATTTTACCTTTGTACTAAATACCACCACCAAAGAGCTCCATGTTATATTGAAAACAACTGTAATATATGCTGTACACACACTCACACACATTTATTTAAAACATTTTTAATATAACATATGGTTAGCAAAGAAATAATATATTCCAAATACCTGATAGAAGTGCTTTTTGCATGGACACAAATAGCCAATACTAGAACTAAGATTCTTTATCTTTCATTTAAATGTTTCCCCCCCAAAATACTACATTCTCATTTGTCATATAAATCAAAGTGTTAAAGATATGTAAAATATGGAAAGCTTAAAAGCCAAGGAAAACATATTTAGTGCTTATACTATAAACTATGGACTAGCAATAAAACAGAGTAACTCTTAAAACAACTACCTTCATACACGCTGTCCTGCTTGCCAATTAGATCTGGAGCCTGTCCTTTGTACCTGCACCAAAAATAAAAAAAATTTATTTTTATATGTAAAGCGTATCTAATAATTAGAAATGTAAGTTAAATTAGTAAAACTATAAAACTATGCAAAATCAAATAATAAAATTTATTTCATTCCCTATATAAAATCTATAATAAAATAGATGAATCATGGGGTAGAGGAAGAGGAAGGGATGTATTTGAAAATAAATGTAATGTAGAAACAAAAAAGTATCAATGAAAATAACTTGTTTAAAAAAAGCTAAGAAGTGAATTTCCCATGGAACTGACTTGATTGAATTAAAAATACTGAGGACAACCTATTCCATCAAAAACAGAAGTTTGTTTAAATAAATTCAATTAAATAAAAGTTATAATGCTAAATTCTCTTTTCATCAGATGTGTGTGATCTTAAAATCATCTTAAGTGGTTGGTTAAAAAACTGGCACTAAGTACATATTACTGATGTCAGCAAGTGATCTAAGTACTTCCCAAGTCAGGGCTTTCCAGCTGGCCTATAACATCAACTGAATGATAGATACATCTTAAATTCTGACCTCATATGGAATTCACAGCCATGAATCCCTCATCCCCCCCCTTTTTTTTGCACCTCTCAGAAATTCCCAGTACAGAAGTGAAATAAGTCCAATAGTTATTTCTTTGGGATCTCCACTTTCATATTCATCTATGACCAGATAAACTTTCCCTTATTCCCATACCAAACCTCAGTAACAGATCATTCAATTTACTCAAATATCACTTTATAAACTGCCTAGTAAGTGCAACACATTGTGCTATAAACTGAAAGAATGAGAAAAAAATGCTCTCTCCATTAAGGACTTAGAAGAAGTACACAAAGAATATCATTGCCAATTTTTCCCCAAATAAATCTGAAAAAAAAAAAAGGTCATACCTTTCAGAAATTGATGTCTTGGATTTAGTCTTCAGAGTCAAATATTTCTCTCTGCAGCTGCCACACAAGAGGTAATACGGATTTCCACTTCCACATTCACCACCAAACCATCCATCTACATAAGAACCATTGCTCCGATAGCCCTGCCGATTAGCACTCCTACCACAGCCAGGATGGTTTCTTTTCATGTGTTGGTTGAAGCTGACAACACTGGATTCACACAACTCACACACCACCACTTCTTCTCTGTCTTCTGATTCGCAAACATGCTGTGTAAAATTATTTTCATACTAAATTATTTCTATTTTGTGCTGTAATACTATTGCTATGGTTATAGTACAAATATAGCATTAAAGGTACATAATTTTAACATAAACTATTCAGTAAGGAAGAACTGGAAATTCACAACTCAAGAGAGATTGGCCTGGTAATTGACATAGCAAATGAAAGAAAAATGCATATTGCCCACACTACATAATACTGCAGAAGGGGAAACAGATCTCAAGCCAAAAGGATGTAGGTTCAAATTCTGACTCTAGGAACTATGTGGCCTTGGACAAGACATGTCAACTTCTCTGGTTTTGTTTACAAAGTTCTTAAATGATGAGGCTGAACAAAATCACCTCTGAAGTATACTGCTCTTAGTCTAGGCTTCTGATATCTATTTGGAAATGCAAAAGTGGATGCCACCAAGTTAAGGATATCTAACAAAATAAACAATAAATTTAGGCACTGAAAAGATCCTGACAGACTGGAACACAAACTAAATCTAGTAAGATGAGATTCAACAGGGAACAAGTCGGTACATTCGGGTTCAAAAAAATCAACTTCAAAAGTACAAGATGGGAGAGTACAACATGAGACAGAAATTTGTCTAAAAAAAAATCTACGATTTTAATGTATCACAACTTGAATAAGTCCGCAGTATGATATATCAATCTGCCAAAGAAATGATGCAAAGCTGCATTGAGGAAAGCTATGTCCAGGATTAGAGAGGCTAACAGTTCTACTATATTTTTTCTCTAAGTCAGAAGGCAACCTGAGATAAGCACAGTGAGCAAGGGTACTGGATCCTAGGTTGGAGAACCCAAGCTAAAGCCTGGCTTTGCTCTATCCTCTTTGTGCAACCTTGGACAATTTATTTCACTTCTCTGGGCCTCAGTTTCCTCACCAGTAAAATTCTGGGGTCATACTAATCTAAGGCCCTCTTTTGCCTATAATCTTTGATGCCATAAGTTGTATTCACTGCTGTATGAAAAGCTTCTGAAATTACTGGAGATATTTATCCTGGAAAAGAATAGATTTAGTGGAGACACAAAAGCTATCTTGAAGAATTTGAAAAGCTGTCAAATGGGAACCGTCAAAATTGCTTGTCTCTAAAGGTCAGAACCAAGTATTACGAGCAAAAATTGCAAGCTACATTTACACTACTATAAGGGAAAATCTCATAATTAGATCTGAAAGTGGGATAAGCTACTTCAGGAGGTGGTGGATTTCCCATTATTAGAAGTCTTTAGGCAAAGGCTGGATAACTACTTGTTACAATATATTTTAGAAGTAATTCTTATTCAGGTACAGTTTGAACTGGAGAGGTGGCCTTGGGCTCCTATCCAACTCGGGTTCTATGATTCTGAGTTAGTCCACCAATACCTCTATTGTGAATAAGCACTGCAGGTAAACAACAAACTGGACGTGGATTTGAATAGGAGGAAAATATGCTAGATAACATGTGGATAACTATACAGTGTTTTCATTAATCCAAAGTGGTTTCTTGACAAAAAAAACCTCATCTTTTTAATATCAGTATTCTCTTATCACTAAAAATTGCAGAGAAGTTACTGACATGTTATGATGAAGGGAGTTTTCTATACCAATAAAAAAAGAGGTCCAGTTGCTATTCCTTTTTCTCAGTTATGCTAATATAGTTGTGAATCACAGAAGAGCACAACTTCAAAACAATAAAAACAGCAATGGAAAGACATGGAAGAAATAGCCAGCAGCATGTTAACAAGAAGTTACATAAATAAAAAATGACAAAAATTAAGCCCTTTCAAACTGAGTTGCTCACAAAGTGAAAGCAAAGGATGAGATGGGCAATCTAAGAGTGAAACTATTGTCTAAGAATTATTAAGTCTTAAGGATGACTTTCAGTGCATTAGGTAGCTCCTCTACTGCAAATTACAGGAGGCCATGAACAGAACTTCAAATGATCGCAAAGTATGGAAGGATTAAAACTTGAGGAAGTAAGTATTTATAATGAGGATATGATAGATCCATTTAGATAATTGAGGTATTCTGTATGTGGTATGAAACCTTTGCTTTAAATTTAACTGTGAACTTCTTCTTATTGATTAATTTGTCTCTTAAAGCATACCAATGGTCCTGATCCTCCTTTGGTCTACAGAATTAACTAGTAAACCAATAAGCCTTCTAAGAAATACTTAAGAATAAAAATGAAAAACTGCCTCTAACTCAAAAATTCAAGCAGACATTACAAATGCTGGCTTAAAATGAAAAGGAACTCATTTTCAATTTAAAATGTCTCACTTTCGATTTGGATTTCTCATAGTCTCTTGGCAAAATTACTAAATTTTATTCTATTTATTTAGTTTATTTAATAGTGTTTCTCTTCTCTGTAGTATTTAAGGAGTAAAGGCTTCCAAGCAGAAATCTGTGAATTCTTCATTTTACTGAAAAATATAATGTCCTGTTCTCACCTAGACCCACCTACATATCCTGTCATGGAAAGAATTTATTAGCAAGTTCTAAGTACATATTATTTCTTAGAATGGATGAAATAAGATCATTTGAATTCCAATAGCCATATTAAAACAAAAACTGTTATATTGAGCATCTAACCTTGCTAAGATGATTCCTGTATTATAATTTGTCTCCAACAATGGAATAAATCAAATAGCACTGCTTCATTAAAAGATTACAAACTAATAATACACCTAAAGAGAAGATATTTTGTTTAGGTTTTTCTCATTTGTTTGCAGTCATGAAAGTAACTAAGCAATGATTTTTAAAAAAATTTTAAGATAACTATCAGAAAGAGTAATTTAACTTCAGATATTAGATAATAAGCTGTTAATATTAAACACAACAAAAATAAGTCAAAGCAGCCCAAGCTGCAGTCACACACACCCAGGTAGGCCAATCCAATACCTCTGGGATCCACATTCCCAGAATATCATTATCACTGGTCAGGTCTTGTCCAAACATTGCTTCCATTGCTTCATCATCTAGATCAATTTCCAATTCTTCATCCAAGTTAAAGTCATATAATGCCCCAGGGTCTTGCTGCAAAGAAATTCCCTCTCTTCGACTTTGATTCCTATGGGCCTGTACAGAACGGTATAACCCCGCTCAGAAAAAAAAAAGAAAAACATTTTACTTGCATACAAAAAATACAATTTTAATTGTTAATATAGTGTGAGATAGGGGCTTAGCTAATTTCGAGACTGATGATCACAAAGGCAAGAATGTAACCTAAAATGTTATATTCTTTGCACGTCCAAGCAATATTTAATATATATTATTCTGTGTTCTATACAAAACCTTTTATTTTCTAAGAGAATAACTAAGAAGAACTGTACGAATGCCAATATTGGCCTTCTGAATCCTTATCAGTTCACCTGATATTAGGCCAACACTTATAATGCCTTATTTAAATGTGTATTGTCTCCTAGTTAAGTTGTAAGCACCTTTGGGAAACAGAGGGACAGGCTATTGTAATTATTCAAATCTATCAGAATAGTACACCTTGATCAAATCATTTAAGTTCTCTGGGTCTTGGTTTCATGATCTATAAAAAGAATGCATTGGACTCAATTATCTCTAAGATCCATTTTAGTTCCAAGGCTCTAATGCTGGCATAATGCTTTGTACCTAAAAGATACCTGAACAAAGAGACAGCAAGCTGGAGTAGAAAGAGCACTGGATTGGAGTCAAAGGAACTAGGTCTGAATCACAGTACTGCTACTTACTATCTGTATGATAAATGAGTTGTTGAATTGTTCAGGGCTTCAGTCTCATAAAATGAGGACATGGACTAAACAATCTCTAACATCACATCCATTCCAGTTCTAAATATATGATTATATGAAAACAGAATAGTATGCAATCTAGAATTACCTGCTCTTGCCAGCAATGTCCGAGCAGCTAAATCAAATTTGTGTCTTCTTGTTACTGCTGATCGACTCCTGGAAGGAGGTACACTTCCAGAAGCTGTATTTTCTGAATGATCCAAATTATCAGAGCTGCAAAAGAATTTGAAAACAAAAACAGAAATTGAAAAATGCAATGAGAAGAAAGAATAACCTAACAAACATTGAGTTATGCCATAACTGGGTAATGGTTTTTCCTCCTTATTTAAAATATAAATGAAGGCACAATTATTTTTTTTAAATGTAGCAGGTACCTATTGTGAAGCAAAAAGAATGATAGTGTGTTACAAGGGACTCTGGGCACTGACTCTGGAAAGAGACTTGTATTCAAATCCCACATTAGGCCCTCACTATTTGTGTAACTCTGGAAAAGTCATTTGAATTCCCTGAGCTTCTATTTTCTCAACTGTAAAATTCTGGGATTGAACTGGATGGCTTCTGAGGTCCAGTTCCAGGGTGATAAGTGATTTGTCATTCTAATCAATAGATAGGCTCTGAAATAAACCTCCTTTCTTGCATGTGCCCCAACTCAAAAAGAGCAATATTCTGATTCTGCTTTTTGCTAAAAATATAATTATGGAAATGGTTGCAGGTATTTAACTTTTAATTCACATTACTTCTATTAAAATGTAAGATTAAGTAGTAAGAGCAACTAAAATGTCTAATGTAGGCAAAATCAAATGTGACTACCAAAGCCTGCAAATTTTTCATCTTTGGAAAAACTCTACTTCAAAGGACTGAATTCAAAGAAATTTAGTTCATCACATTTTCTTGTCTAGGGAGCCCATGTATTGTTAACATGGTTTAAATATGTTAATGTAGCTTACTAGGGATATAGGCATGTTCTTATTTTGAATTCTAGGCAAAATTTGATCCCACAAGTCTTCCACCATTTCAGTTCTTCTACCTAAGCATACCAACTTCATTTCATTCTAACTCCTCCATTTTACTAAGAAGAAAAATGAGGGATTAAGTAATGTGCTCAAGGTAAAAGTATCAGAGGCAAAATCTGAAACTTGGCCATCCTGTTTCCAAATCCACTATCCTATTCACTCTCCATACTGCCTCTTCCCTTCTAGCTTCTATGGAACTGTTCCATCTATGTAAATTACTGACAAATCTATGTATCTAGCCCAGATCTCTCTCCTGAGCTCCAGTTCTATAATACAGCTTAATGGATTTTTTCTCTGGTAGGGATCTCAAACTTAACATGTACAAAATCTACCTTATTTAAATTGGTTAACATTCTCTGTTGATAAAACCACCACTCTCCCAGTCACTTGAGTTCACAAACTTGAAGCCACACTAGACTGTTCCTTCTCCTTCAACTCCTATATCCAATCAACTGTTGGGTCTGGTTTTGTCCATCTCCAAAACAAAAAAAATCATGTCCATATTCTCCCTTATTCACATAGCTTCTACCTTAATTCAGGTGCTCATTATCCTTTACCTAGATAATTGTATCCTAATAGGTTTCCCTGCATGCATTGTCATTTCTCTTCAATTCACCTTCCACTTAGCTGCAAAATTGGTATTCTTAACACGTAGATATGATAAGGCAGACCTCTCCTACCACCTACTCAAAAATCTTCAGTGGCTCCCAAATGCCTCTTAGGATAAATAATAAAATCCTCAGCATAGCACTTAAAGCTTTCACAACCTGATTTACACCAACTTTGTAGTTTTCTTTCAAGATTCTATGCATTTTCCATTCTAGTCAAATTGTTTCTTAGACATATCATCTCTCATCTCTTCTTGGAAAAACCTATCCCCTTTTCTGGTATGACTTCTTTGCCCCTGCCTTATAGAATTCCTCTCTTCTTTAAAAATACAGCTCTAGTGTCACCTCCTACATGGGACCTTTTCTAATAGCCTCATTTGTTAATGCTCTATCTCTCTTGGAATTATTTTCTACTCTTTAGATTTTGTGGTCTTTTTTGGGGGGATTTTGTACAGCTTATATCACCAAGTATAATATATACTTCTTGAAAAGGAGAACCATTTTATTCATATGTATATTTATTATATTATTATATTGTGATATATGTCATATATATATTTATAAATTTTCTCAGCATCTGGTATTGTACCTTACTTATAAAAAAAAGAACTTGTTAAATATTTGCTTACTTTATCTCTTTATTTCTTTCAGTGTCAGCACTCACCCAGTGTCCTAAACTCAAGACTCTGGTTTATACCTTAAATCTTCCTTCTCTCTCAATCTTTCATATTCAACCTAATTCTCATCAGTTCCCCTCCCATAATATATCATAGTTTTCCTCTTCACTATGTTTATACCACTATTGGTTTTATACAAGTCCTTATTGCTTCCCAGTTTGCTTCCTGCAGTAGGCTAACAGCCATTCCTGATTTACACTCTTTTCCTCTAATTTATCCTTTGTACTAAATAAAAAAAATACCACTACTGTACAAATCTAGCTGTGTCACTCCTTTGCTCAAAAATTTCATTTAACAAAGTTTAACTCCTTAGTCTTTTACTCAAGGCCCCTCACAATCTGGCACCATTTTATCTTCATGTTTCATACATGCTACACTTCAAACTGTATTAACATCTTATATTGAATATGTTGGAATGGTTCTGCCTCTCATGTTCTTATACCTAGAAATTCTTCCCTCCTCTTTAGGTGTGGACTACCATCATCCTTGAAGCCCAACTCAAAGGCACACCCTCCTTCATGAAGTCTTCTCTGATTCTACTTGTCAGTAACATCTCTCTCTAGCAATCATGTACCACTACTGTACAATGCAGAATTGAAAAACTAAAATCACTATTTCACCTTTCATTAAATGCATCCTCCATTTCAGTGCCATCAGCTGATGGTATGTCCCCAGGTGATTGCAAATAACAAGGATCATTAGATTTCCCACAGCTATTGGTTGAAACTGTTCCTACGTGACATGAATCAGAAGCACTGACTGACTGAGGTTCCTCATCTTCCTCATTACCAGGATGTTCTATCATCCACATGGCCAGGACTGTAATGTTTTGGGCATCTGCTTCACCTCTTGCACCTAATAAAAAAAAAAAGAAAATTGACTTTTTGTATAGCAGACATTTATGTTGTAAAGTGTTCTTTCTTTAACTACTTTTGATGCCAGTTAAAATGGTTTAATCAAATTTTATAATTATTTAAAAACAAACTCCACCTTTTCAGATCATAATGCGATAAAAATTACTAAGGATATATGTAGCAGCAAATAAAAAATTAATTGGAAATTAAATAATACAATTCTCCAAAATCGGTTAAAGAACAAATCATAGAAACAATAACTTCATTGAAGAAAATGACAATGAATAAACATTCTTTCAAAATCTATGGGATGCAGCTAAAGCGGTACTTAGGAAGAAATTTACATCCTTGAGTTCATATATTAATAAATTAGAGAGGGTAGAGGTCAATGAATTGGGCATACAAATTAAAAAACTAGAAAGTGAACAAATTAAAAATCCCCAGATGAAAACTTGAGATCCTAAAAATTAAAGGAGAAATTAGTAAAATTGAAAGTAAAAAAACCTATTGAATTAATAAACAAGACTAGAAGCTGATACTTTGAAAAAACAAACAAAATAGACAAAGTACTGGTCAATCTAATAAAAAAAAGGAAAGAAGAAAACCAAATTGACAGTATCCAAGATGAAAAAGGAGACCTCAACTCAAATGAAGAAGAAATTAAGGCAATCGTTAAAAACTATTTTGCCCAATTATATGGCAATAATTATGGTAATCTAGGTGATATGGATGTATATTTACAAAAATACAAATTGCCTAGATCAGCAGGAGAAGAAATAGAATATTTAAATAACCTCATATCAGAAAAAGAAATGAAATAGAACTCCCTAAGAAAAAATCCCCAGGGCATGATGGATTCACAAGTGAATTCTATTAAACATTCAAAGAACAACTAATCCCAATATTATATAAACTATTTGACATAATAAATGAAAGAGTTCTACAAAATTCCTTTTATGATACAAATATGGTACTGATTCCAAAGCCAGGTAGATCAAAAACAGAGAAAGAAAACTATAGACCAATCTCCTTAATGAACATAGATGAAAAAATATTTATTAGAATACTATCAAAAAGAATTCAGCAAGTAATCATGAGGGTATGATCAGGCAGGATTTATACCAGGAATGCAAGAATGGTTCAATATTAGGAAAACCATCCACATAATTGACCATATCAATAAGCAAACCAACAAAAATCACATGATTATCTCAACAGATGCAGAAAAAGCCTTTGACAAAATATAACACTCATTCCTATTGAAAACACCAGAAAGCATAGGAATAGGTGGGTCTTTTCTAAAAATAATAAACTATGTATTTAAAACCATCAGTAAGCATCATCTGTAATGGGGATAAATTAGAAGCATTCCCAATAAGATCAGGAGTGAAACAAGGATGCCCATTATCACCTCTATTATTTAACACTGTACTAGAAACACTAGCAGTAGCAATTAGAGAAGAAAAAGAAATTGAAGGTTTTAAAATAGGCAATGAGGAGACCAAGCAGATGATATGATGGTATACTTGGAAAATCCTAGAGAATTAACTAAAAAGCTAGTGGAAATAATCAACAACTTTAGCAAAGTTGCAGGATACAAAATACACCCACATAAATCATCAGAATTTCTACATACTTCCAACTCATCCCAGCAGCAAGCATTAGAAAGAGAAATTCCCTTTAAAATCACCATGGAGAGCATAAAATACTTAGGAATCTATCTGCCAAGACAAATGCAGGAACTATATGAACACAACTACAAAACACTCCACACAATTAAAACTAGATCTAAATAATTGGAAAAACATTAATTGCTAATGGGTAGGATGAGCTAATTTATTTATTATATATATTATGTATATAATAATAATAAAAAATAATAAAAATGACAATCCTACCCAAACTAATTTACTTATTTGGTGCCATACCCATCAAACTACTAAAAAACTTTTTTTTTGCAGAATTAGAAAAAACAATAACAAAGTTTATTTGGAAGAATAAAAGATCAAGAATATCAAGGGAAATAATGAAAAAAAAAAGCAAAGGAAGGTGACCTAGCAGTACCATATCTTAAACTG
The DNA here is from genome assembly GCF_027887165.1 of Monodelphis domestica. Classification (NCBI taxonomy): domain Eukaryota; kingdom Metazoa; phylum Chordata; class Mammalia; order Didelphimorphia; family Didelphidae; genus Monodelphis; species Monodelphis domestica. Next base: position 153,682,802 of record NC_077227.1, read on the forward strand.
TACTATAAAATAGTGATCATCAAAACCATATGGTACTTGCTAAGAGACAGAAGGAAGGATCAGTGGAATAGTGGAATAGAGTTGGGGTAAGAAAAAAATTACAAAATATATAATAATTTTGATTACATTAAATTATAAAGTTTTTGTACAAACAAAACCAATGTAATCAAAATTAGAAGGGAAACAACAAATTGGGAAATAATCTTTATAACAAAAACCTCTGACAAAGGTCTAATTGCTCAAATTTATAAGGAACTAAATCAATTGTACAAAAAAATCAAGCCATTCCTCAGTTGATAAATGGGCAAGGGAAATGAATAGGCAATTTTCAGATAAAGAAATCAAAACTATTAATAAGCACACGGAAAAATGTTCTAAATCTCTTATAATCAGAGAAATGCAAATCAAAACAACTCTGTGGTCTCACCTCACACCTAGCAGATTGGCTAATATGCCAGCAAAGGAAATAAAGTAATGAATGTTGATGAGGATGTGGCAAAATTGGGACATTAATGCATTGCTGGTGGAGTTGTGAACTGATCCAACCATTCTGGAAGGCAATTTGGAACTATGCCCATAGGGCACTAAAAGTCTGTTTGCCCTTTGATCCAGCCATAGCACTGCTGGGTTTGTACCCCAAAGAGATAATAAGGAAAAAGACTTGTGCAAAAATACTTAAAGCTGTGCAGTTTGTGGTGGCAAAAAATTGGAAAATGAGGGGATGCCCTCCAAATGGGGGATTGGCTGAACAAATTGTGGTATATGCTATTGATGAAATATTATTGTTCTCAAAGGAATAATAAACTGGAAGAATTCCATGTGAACTGAAATGATCTCCAGGGATTGATGCAGGGTGAAAGGAGCAGAACCAGGAGAACACTATACACAGAGACTGATAGACTGTGGTAAAATTGAATGTAATGAACTTCTCTACTAGTATCAATGCAACGATCTAGAACTATTCGGAGGGACATATGAGAAAGAACACTATCCATATCCAGAGGAAGAAATGTGGGAAAAGAAAGCAGAAGAAAAACAACTGCTTGATCACATGGGTTGGTGGGGCTATGACTGGGAAAGTAGACTAAAAGATCAGCCCAGTGTAAATATTAATAATAAGGAAATGGGTCTTGATCAATGTGCACATGTTAAACCCAGTGGAATGGCACGTCAGACATGGGAGGGAGATGTGGAGAGGGGAGGGAAGGAACATGAGTCTTGTAACCATGGAAAATTATTCTAAATCATGTAATTAAATAAAATTTAAAAATAAATAAAAACAAACTCCAAAGAGTTCATTATCTTACTCATAATCTGAGTATGATTATGCAATGATGCAAGTTATATGTGTTTTCATCCTGTGTAATTCTGGACCATATTTTCCAAAAAATCCTCCTTGCAAAGATTCATCAAGAGGTTCTACCTGCTGTGATTGAAAAGTTTCAAGTAGGGTCCCAGAAAACACTGTATTTGCTTTATTAGAAAGAGCCTGGAAAAGTTTTTTTGGGGGGTAATATTTTTTCCTCCAATTACATGTAGAAGTAATTTTTAACATTTGCTTTCTCACACTGAGTTCCAAATTCTCTCCCTTCCTCCTCCTTTAGACAAGGCAACATCCATTCAGTTTCCAATTCCTTGTCACCACACAAAAAAAGCAGCTATAAATATTTTTTACAAATAAATCTTTCCCCCACTCCACCTTTTTTAATCTCTTCAGGATAGAGACTTAGTAATGATTGCTGGATCAAAGGGTATGCACAATTTTATAGGCCTCTGGCCATAGTTCCAAATTGTTCTCCAGAATGGTTGAATCAGTTCACAACTCCATCAACAGTGCCTTAGAGTCTCAATTTTCCTATATCCCCTGCAACATTTTTCTTTTTCTGTCATATTAGCCAAATCTGCTACAGCCTAAGTAATGAGAGACTATTCATAAGTAGACTGGCCACTTAGTAAACCATTCATTAAAATGGAGATCTTCCTTGAAGTTTTTAAGATTTGTTGATACCAATGCAGAAATGAATTTATCCATCTTTAATAGCTCATTCTTGATAGGTTATCTCATTAATTTTCTTTTCATAGAATACATTTCCTGGAAGATATTTTTTATTCATTTGAATGCCAAACATGTTTCCACTACCCTGTGGAACACTTAAAATTTTGATTCTCCACATCACCCAAATGATGTCAATTTGATCCTCTGCCTTCAAGTATGAAGGAAAACAGCCATTCCACTGATCTACAGCCACAAAGAATCACTGGGGAACATACTGGTGTTAAAGCTGGAGTTCTTAAATTAAGCTAGGGTCTATTATGTTATTTCTTAATATTTTAAAAACTCTGTTTTAATATAATTGATTTCTTTCTATAACTCTGTATTTTATTTTAGGAAGGGGTCTAGAAGCTTCAGCAGACTGCCAAACAAAAGGATTCATGACACAAAAAAAGGACAAGAATTTCCATGCTACAAAGATGGGGGGTTTTGTGTGTGTGTCAAGGAGCAGCTTAGAATGGTTAAAAAAAAAGCTACACAATTTCACATATGTAGTTGAGTGCACCCCTCCACAAAGTGCTGCTCTCTTGCTTAATTGTTATATGAAGGTGACTTCGAGTTACTGAAGACTATGCCAGCACAATATAAGTTCTAGCAAGTTCTATCATGTTTGAAAAGATTCAAGTAATGTGTCCCAGCAACCAAATGAATTTGCTTTATTATAAACAGCCTAGCTAAGTATTGAGAGACTCTTCCCAAACACACTGGCCACCTGGTGATGAATTCTATGATAACCCATAAAACAAAGAAAAATATAAATGGCCTTCAGATTTGTAGAGTTTCTTTTTCTTCAATGGCAATGGTAGAGGGGTTAGAAAAAGAGGGCAGAGAACACCAAGCATCACAGTTTTAAAATCATCAATAATGATCTTTATTAGTTGCTAATACTTTAAATATGAGGTACTTATTCAATAATGAAGTTCCTCAACAATAATGAGCATAATGTTGGAGGATCTGAGTTATATTAACTTCGATATAGTCATACTTTATTATAAATGAAACTTGACGTGGACAATGAAGGAGATTAGAGTCAATTTTATAGTGTACCCAAAGGCAATAACAAATACTTAATGGAAAATTTGGTTATGTTGTATTGCAGAGATCATGATAAATGCATTTGTAAAGACCCCATTAAGAGTAAGTGTAATTTTTGTGGTAAGACATTCTACAGACTTCAAAAAGCCTCTCCAAATTAAGTCAACATATACATATTATAGTGCTATGTGACTTCAATGCAAAGTTAAAGACAGTAAAAAATATATTAGAAATCACAGTTCAGGAACAAAAACCAAGAGAAACAAAAAAATTGTAGCCTACACAGAATCCTCACATACTTATAATGACTACTTGCTTCAAAAAAAGAAGGCTCTGGCCATGATGAATATTGAATAAAATCACAAATACTTAAATAGATTTTATTTTTAATTGACAGATTATAATGAATTTATGACATGAGCCTTTCCTTAATTATTTATACATAGTCAGACCACTGATGTGTTAGAGCAAAAAACTAAATTAAAATGAGTACAAGGCTTGAGGAATAAAAATGATTAAATTATGTAGTGTGCAATTAAAACAACTTTATCTTGACATATTTAAATAAGGTACTGATGAAAAAAATGAATGGTAGAAATGACATAAATACAGATGAAAACATTTTAATACAGAAGTTTGATTTATGTAAATCAGTTGCTAAAACAAGGAGACTTAAAGATCCTAAAAATACATTAGTAAGCAAACGCTTCCATTACTTGTTAAGTAAAGTGTTATGGCAATCAAAGGCCACAGTGGTTGATAATAAAAATGCATCTGTAAAATCTTACAGAAAAGGTAGATTATAAGCAGTGTGACCTTATAAAATAGAGAGCAGCAATGGCGTGTAAAACCATTTAAGAAAAGCATGGGTAAGAAATCCAATGACATTTAGACAATATTCAAGAAAAATGGAAAAGATCTGCAAATATTTTTAAGAAAAATTGTTTTTAAACCATCAGAGTCCAAAAGGTCTTTAAATTGGAGGAAAAGCAGATCTACTAAACCAAATGTACATAGAGGAGATCTGTGCTAGTAGTAACTGAAAGAAGTGGATTCTATTACTTCTAAAGATGTTTAGTTGTTAAACCACAGGTCTGATAGGCCAAAATGGTGGCTTGAGATCTCTTATTGACGCAATCTTGACTGCTGTAGTTATGTAACAAAAGGTTTTAAAACGATAAATAAAGCAAGGATCGGGAATGGGAAAGAGGGCCAAGGAAAGTCCCTAGCTCTATAACTGCATCCTCCAAGCTAAGAGGCTCGCAGGAGCCTGCCTTCAGTTCTTGAGGCTATCTATCAACCTAACTTCTCTGTTGATACCCCAAAAAATCCTAAATCTAGCTATCCTGACTACGGCCACTCCCAAAACAGTCTTTGGTAATGGCAGTACAGTTCAGGTTTGCTGGGAAAAAGGCTGACTGAATGGTAGAGTCACCCAAGGCCCACAGCCCTCAGGCTGCAGGGTTTCCTGCACAGGTACAATTCTCTCTGGTTGGCTCTTCACACAGGTCACAAAAATTATCTTCAGTTGTAGAACAGGAACAAACTAGGTAGAACAGTTGGAAATCTAAGCCTGTAAGCTGGAAAGCTGATCTGAGGGCCTCAACTGTCAAGTCCAAAACCCCTCCTCTCAGGGAAGTTAGTTAACTCTAATAGGAAGTGCTCCCTCCAAGTTCCAAAGAAAAAGGAACTCAGCTCGCAGTTCCAGGCTTCAAGTTCCCTTTTAATTTTGTCCTGCCATTCCTTTTTGGAACACTTTTCCTTGAGTTCCATCCATGAGCTACTTGATTTTCAACCCCTGTTTCTTTGCAACCTTACCTTCTTATTCCTCTATTCTAATATAACAATTGTGACGGCATTCAGGAATTGATTTATAAGTTATCTGAAAAAGGGCAAGGCACTCCAGATATAGGAAAAAAATCTCAGACCTTACTAAAACAAACAAACAAACAAAAGGCAAGAGATAACTGCTCTGTATGCCTATTTTCCCATCTAGAAAATAAATTAGTAAACAAACATCTATTATGTGTGAAGCATTCTTGTAGGCACTGAGAATAAAAATTCAAAAGTGAAAATAGTCCCTGCCCTCAAAGAGCTTATATTCTAATTAGAAAGACAACATTCACATACACAAGTACATACAGAACTCAAGCAAAATGAATTCAAGGTAGTTTTTTTTTTTAAATCCTCACCTTCCAACTTAGAATCAATACTGTGTATTGGTTCCAAGGCAGAAGAGTGGTAATGGCTAGGCAATGGAGGATAAGTGACTTGCCCAGGGTCACACAGCTAGGAAGTGTCTGAGGCCAGATTTGAACCCAGGACCTCCCATATCTAGGTCTGGCTTTCAATCCACTGAGCCAGCCAGCCAGCCAGCTGTCCCCTACAAGGTAAGTTTTGAGTAAGTATACTAGTATCAGAGGTAATCAGAGAAGCTGGCACTTGAATTGAATCTTGAAGGAAATCAGACATTCCAAGACATAGTATTAGAGAGGATTAAGTGTATTCTAGCCATGAGAGACAGCCAATGAAAGTTACAGAAATGGAAGATAGAATGTTATGTATGAAATAGCAAAAACAAGCTGGTATAGTTAGATCTCAATATGTGTGAATGGGAAGAATATTAAAGACTGAAAACATGGGAAAGGGCAAAGAGAGATATTCAATAGCAAATATTCAATGAAAATTTATAAAAATGTAAATTATTAAAATTTTAAATTAAGTGATTACCGGCTGTCACTAGCCAATTCAGCAGTTTCTAAAGTAGAGTTCAAAAGAGAATCTTAGACTAGAAAGCTAAAATCACATAGCAATTATATGAAGTGTTGGGTTGTACTGAACTGTATTGAAGTCTTAAAGAGTCCAAATATAATGTAGTTTTACTGTTATTAATAATGAAAACAGATCATTAAAGGAATGTTAGCAAACATTTTCCTTTCTATCTATAGGTTTTCCTTTCAGATGTCTGGAGGATTTATAGATGAAACTGAAAGGAAAGAAGTCTACACAGGTCTAGGGGTCATATTTTGTTTGATAAATTACCATGGCCAAAGATTCATCACCTTTGCCAACTAACAGATTAGTAATGAACATTTCTTTAATTTACTTAGGTTAGTCCCTGAACAGCAAAAATATTCCATCATTGTGATCATATTTGAAACCTTTCCAATTTGATGAATCCAAGGTTACTTTCATGGCACAATGAAGTTACAGTTGACTTACATGGAAGGCATGAAAACACAACAGCACATCAAGGATCTGTGACTTGACTGGAGTAGAAATCCCCCAACCAAGGTAGATCATAACCCATCTATTATCTATACTTTATACTTTTTTAGAGAGTGCTTAGAAAAGACTTAGTGATTTAAGTGATTGGTCCACAATTGCACGGTTATTAATGTTGGAGGTGGAATATAAAAACAGGTTTCCAGATTCCAAACTCATCACTCTATATCGACTACATTATATTGCTACTCAGAGAATGCATAAATACCTAGAAAGAACAGTGCCTTTAAAATAAATGGTGCTTCTTACTTCTACAGATTCAGAGGAGTAAACATTTGTTCTACCTGTGGCTTCCATAGCTTTTGCGATCTGTCGAAGAGAGAATCCCATTTCCAACAAAGGCACTGCAATAGCTGGTGGAGGAGGGGAAGTTGAAAGTCTGCTACTTGGATCAGATAAAGCTGAAAAGAAAGGGAAATATGGATCTTGATAGCACTAAAACAACCACCACAGGTTTAATTGTGCTAAAGTGGTATAGGAGAGAAAAGCTTAGGTATATAACAAAGATAAAACTAGTTTACATTATTTCTGTATTAAATTCTTAATAATCAATAACAATAACTCAATAACAATAACTCAGAATTTAAGTCTGGAAGGAATCTCTATGACCATCTTATTCCACTTCCAGGTAAATATAAGTTCCTTGATGGCAGAGCAAGGAGAGTTTCTTTTATTTCTTTTTTGTTTCTAGCTCAAGCACAGCACCTGGCACGGCACATCATGGATTCTTGACAAATGTTTGTTGATTAGCTAGGTAATTCTAGTTATTAGGAAGATTTCTTTTACACATCAAACCTTATTTCTCTCCATTGCTTCCAAGAGAAATTAATTCATTCCAGACTTCACTTTATAAATTAAGATATCTTCTTATAGCCACTTGTACATTTAAGTCATATAGTAAACACATTATCTATCAGAGTATGATGAATAAAATCTTTTCTTACATTACTTCATAAAACCTCTATTTTTCCATTATGCCCACAGTAATACTCTCGGGAATTATTGAGATCTATAGGACAATTATAAATGGTTGCAAAACTGAATGGCTCATGCCTGTTTTATCTGCTTTCACGTTCCACCTTCATTTCCTTTGCTGCCAGTCTGTCAGCTTTCAATGTTGTCAGTATTACCTACCTCAAACCAGTCCCCCTTTCTCAAGCCTTCTCTTCTACTCAATTTATTGTTCTTAATCTGCTGTGTCCTGGAAAGATGCTATAGTTCAAGCCTAATTGTACCATAAAGCAATTTGATAGCCTAATTCCTCTTTTGTTAAAGAAAAGTTATTATTCCATTTCTAGTGGTCAAAACAGAAGTCCCACATGCAATCATGCTAATGAACTCCTTCTACTCACCATATAATAATGGAAATTCTGATAAAAAAAATACTAATAATATCAATAGCTACAAACCTGTTCGATTGGTAGGCCTTGTGGATTGTGAGTCAGGAGAAGTCAGGCTTTGTCTCCTTCCAACTTCATCAGAAGGAGATGTTGGTAAGGAGGATATTGGTGGAGTCTGTGCACGTCGAGTGGGAAGAACAGTAGTAGTTGGATAACTGGAGAACATTTGCCTTTAAAAGAACAATAATGGCAAGATGTTTACTCCAATTATAAAAATCAAAAATTCCTTTGCAAAACTGTTGGGTAAATATCACAAGGTGGAAAAGGCTACCCACATGGATAAAATAAAGAATACCTCCTTTCTCAAAACCATAAGCTGAGTAGAGTGATGAGGAATAAAAAGGAGTTAGCTACATACCAGTTAAGACTAGGACTGAAATAAAAGCCCAAGGCAGCCTAAAATTTTACTACCTTTTATCCACCTGGGTAATTACTTCCATTTAATTGCCAAAAAACTGAAATTTAAATTTCTGATCTTAGCACTGCTACCCACCAATAGGGAAATGACATTATTGAGAAAAGAGCTTAAACTATGTGAGTCCATTTGTGGGCAGAATAGACATTCTTTTGATGATGACAAAAATATAATGTTTGATATAGAAGAGAAAGATGAAATATAAAATGTACATATCAAAGCAGTTTGTCAAATGCTATAGAAATATAAAATGTATTTAATTATTTTTAATTACAAGAGGCAGTTAAGTGGCACAACTGACAAGAGCATGGGACCAGAGTGAGGGAGACCTGAGTTCAAATGTGGATTTAATTTCTCATAGGTAGTAGGACCCTGAGACACTTAAAACTCAGTTGGCTTCAGTTTCCTCATCTGTAAAATGAGGATAACGATGGCACCTATTTCTCAAGATTCTTATGAGGATTTTTTGGTAAAGCACTTTAGAAACTTTAAAAAGCACTATATAAGTGCTAGCTATATAAATACCACTTCAGAACTTTTTTCTTTCTTTATTAACTAAAGATACCAAAAAGAACTGATTCCCAAATACAGTAGTATGAGGCAAGCAGACAGATGAATGTAGCCAGACTGGGAGCTGGGTCATAGTTGTTCAACTTTTGTTTTCAAAGAGGGCCAGTATCATCACAGGGCAAGTCTTGACTTGCCCACGAATTGGATTTAAGCGAGGCAGAGTTGCACAAAGTCATCAGCCTCACTCTCTCTTCCAGAATTAACGTCTAATGGCAAGACAAAATCACAATGGTCTAGGATGCAATAGATGATCTTGGTATCTTTGATGTCTAAGTTCTAAAGCACTCTATACAACCTAACTTACGCAATCTTCACGGCCACTGGAAGAGATTGTTCTCATTTATCTATTCAGCTGGGGAAGTCTTCACTTTCTTACGGTAAATAGCTCCCCTAAATCACCAACTGGCTTGAGGCTTATCAGCTACCCATAACCTGGTTTTAGCCCGTCTGCCTAGATGGTACTGCCAGGGTGTGGCCATTTTGCATGCTATGGCTTCTTGGCACCACAGATGAGAGTTCAGTGAAAGGTAGACACCAAAGGTAGATGAGAAGCCCTGAAAAACATTTGGCAAGCCTCATAGCAGAAGTGTTCATCTTCCCTTAACATCCCCCAAACCCCAGGTCAGGGAAGACATGAACAAGATAAAGTTTTGGGTGTCAAGCAAAGCAAAAGAATAAACAAAAACAGTAAGAGTGGAAAAACGGGGTCAACAGATACCACAGTGATGATACATCTATTCTATTTCCTGGGGTTCTGTTAAAAGGGGCAAAGAGAATTTCCCTGTCAAATCCTAATTATAAATTGGACTACTAGGGAAAGAATATTAATTTTACAGAAAGTGGGGGGAGAGAGGAAGAGGATTTGGAGAAGAGGGAGGAAAAAAAGGAAATAACTCCAGTTCTCCTATCTCAAGTTAGTTACAATTCAAATAATATTCTTTCTAAAAGAACTTTTAGCAAAGGTTTAATTTTACACACAAATATAGAGCAAAATCAAAGCCAATATTTTAACAAGCAGCCATCAAGCCCCCCCCCCCCACCTCCAGGGCTTTGATATTTCTTATTTCTAATCTATTTCAGCCACTCATCAGAGCAGTCATAACTAAAATCTCATTGTCATTCAAATCTGTGCAACTTTCCAAATACGTGACTTGAATGACCCATTTTTCATTTTCTCATCCCTCACCTTCATTCCTTTTATATCAATGCCTCATCCATTGAGTGGCCTTCATCACCTAATATTCCCTCCTCACTCCTCCAATCTCTGGGCCTCCCAACCCAGTAACCTTGTGCTGTGGTTCTGGTTATATTTGTGACCTCCCTGGTAGAGGAAGTAAATTCCCCCTAAAAACATCTCCAATGAGAACTGCATGGGGCAGAGAAGTGGTTACATGATTTAGGGCTGGCTCATACAGTAAAAGTGTATGTGAGACAGGACTTGAACCTAGGTCTTTTCATCTCCAAGGCTTATTTATCAATCCACCATACAACCAGGCTTGGTTGACTGAGTTCTAGCTTAATTTTCTTCTCTATCCAATATTGAACTGATATGCAAAAACTCATTTATTTATTTATTTATGTTAATTTCTCTATCCTCATACCTTTTGCTCTCCTAACCAACTACTTTTACCTTACCTCCCCCTAAGTTTAAGGTAACTCCTATCTAATCTCTCTTCCCCTCTAATAACCACCTTTGGAAATGATACAAAAGCAAAATTAAGTCTACTAGAAATTTACATTTATATAATCTCAAACTTTCACTGCTTCAGAGTAATTCTTTATTCTTTCCTCACTGATTCAGTCTCTCCACATCTATTCCAAACTTCCTCATCTCTCAGACCTTGGTTCTATCTCTTTTCATTATAGTATCCTTAAGCAAATGATCTCACTTATTACTTTGTTGAGAAGACTGAGGGCATTATGTCTGAACTTCCTCAGTTTCCCTTTTCCACTTCTCTAGAGTTCTCAATGTTCTCACCTATTCTCTCCTGCTCAAAATACTGATCTCTCCACTTCAAAGTTCCACTGGATACAAATTTGATGTATCTAAAACAAAATTGATTTTCACTTAAAATCCCTCTCCTTTCTGAATTTTTTTTAGTCGATGGCATCATCACTCCATCACCTAGACTCAAAACTTCAGTCATCTTCACCTCTTACCTTTCCCTCCACAAATTTCTAGTTTAACCACTTCTACAAAATGTTTTTTTAATGAAAAACATCACCTGTGTTTCTTCTAATTCCATGATCTCTCTCATATAGTCAACAAGCATGTAAGTGTCTACTATGTGCCAAGCAAAGCATTAAGCACTGGAGATACAAAGAAAAGCTAAAATATAAAACTCAAGGTGTTCAAGACAGATATGCAAACAACTATGTACAAACTACATTTATTTGAGATAAACAAGAGATATTCAATGAAGGAAAGATACTAACATTCCCTTCTATCCATTTATATTGTGACAACTCTAGCTCAGGTTCTCAACTCTCTGAATGTAAGAGCTTCCTAGCGGATCCTTTTGCTTCTGGATTATCCTTTCTTTAATACATTCTTTCATGATCAAAATAAACTTCCTGAAGAGAGATCAAGAAGATGAGAAGTGAATCTCTAACTGGCAATAAAAAATTCATTGGTATTTTTGAAAAGAGAAGTTTCAATTAAATAACAAAGTTTATTGGAAGCCAGATTGCAGAAGGGTTAGAAGAGAGTGAGAAAAAGAGTTAGGTTAGCAGCTCACGGGCTGGGTGGTTTTCTGAATGAGTTTAGCTACAAAGGGTAGGAAAGGTATAGGATGTCAGGAACAAGTGAGAGTTTTTTAAAGATGGAATACAGATGAGTATGTAGAAAGTAGGAAAGAAATTAGCAGATAGGGAAAGATGAAAGATTTAGAGGTAGAGCAGAATGACAGCTGGGGCAAAATCAACTGAGGAAGACTGTAACGAATCAGTTAAATGTACATATGAAGGCATTAGTCTTGGCAAAAAGAAAAAGCACCGTTTCATACCAGAGGATGGATGTCTGAGTGATATGGGATCAGGACTAGAGAAGGTGACAGAGACTATCCTGCTCCCTTAATTTTATATCCCAAAGCTTAGCAGAGTACCTGGCATTTACTAAGTACTTACACTAAATGCTTTGACATTCATTCATTCACTCCATTAGATTCTAAGTACCACAAAATGTTTTTGTTATACTATATTCGTCTCTGTTCTCAGAACAGGGATAGGAAAAGGATCTGTAATTTCCCTAGAGGAAACTTCTGGCTGAGCAAGTTCTTCTGCATTCTCAGCAGCTCACAGTGTTAAAGAGTTAAGTAACTTTTCTAAGGTTATACATTATACAGAAAGTATGTGTCAAGAGGTGGAATTTGAACACCCAAGGCTTCCTGCTCCAAGACTGCTCTTTTATTCATACCTCAGTTGCATTTCAACAAAGTGGCTACTTATTAGACTGAATGTTTGGAAAGTCACTTAACTTCCGGGTTTCAGTTCCCCCAACTGCAAAAGGATATTAAACCATTAGTAAAATATCATTTCAACACTGAAATGTTTTAATTCTACAATTTAGAATTTAGCTCAGTACATTTTACCAAAAGAAAGTAACCGACATGATTTAGTATGTATCAGAAGTATACACATTAGAAGCTACCTGAGAAGACTAAGGGGCATAACCCCTGGTGACTCTGAGGCAGGTACCGTCTCAGTATCAGTTACTGGAGTAGTTGCTGTAGTTGTATCTTCCAGAGAACTGCTCATAAAGGATGTTGTACTGGAAGCTGAAGGACTAGTGGTAACTGGTGTCTGTGCCTGTTGTGTCTGATCAGTTTCTTCTGTTTGCTGATCAACTTCTAGAAAATAAATATTTTGTAAAAAACATAAGAATTAATATTTTCAAAAGTGACAATGAGCAGGAGAAATGGCACTAACTTTAAATTGTAAGATGTTGAAAAGTTTGTAGCAAACATACCACTTACTAAAAGTATTAACTCATCAATATTCACAGAAAAATATATGTTGTATTGACATTAATATCTTTAAGGCTATAACTTGTATCTTATACCATGCACACATTAATGTACAAAACATTTTATAACAGTATACTGTTTTTTTTAAAAGGAGATTTTCTTCCATAAAATCATCTAGTTTTTTGCTTGAGTTGGTAGATGTTTTAAAGATGTCTGACTCAACTATTTTTGACTGTGTTTCCAGGCATTCTGATTTAGTCTCGTATTTTAGTCTACAAACAAAAAATGAAGACATGTAAAGGTCATGAGGCTATAGAAGCTAAACTGAACCTATATATTTAATATAGAAATTAAAGATTTTTTCAACACTTCTGATATTTTTCTATCCCCAACTCCACCCCCAATCAAATAAGCAAAGAGCAATTATGAACTCCATCCCTCTTCTATGCCCATACTCCAAGGCTGGAATTTATTCCTTCTGAGCTAACCTCTATCTCAAAGATCCCTCTCTTATTTCAAGACTCATATTTAATGTCTGATCAACTGTGTGTGGTTTATAGCAACTAAATAACCTTTGACATATCAACAGAGTTGACTATGATGAACAATTTCAATGGAGTTGAGCATAGGGTACCAACTTAAACTACTACAGCGTGCCATACTAGAAAGAGCACTGAAGTTGGAATAAGGAGACCTCCTGATTTCTAGTTTTTACTGTCACCCAGTAGGAATGTAACCTTGAATGTAACTGACTTCCTCTTTCTTGGCTTCGGTTTCACCATCTGAAAAATGAATGGGCTGGATTAGATTTCTAAGGTCCTGCCTCATCTCTAAAATCTAGGAATATGCATAGAGATCTTTCCCCATATATTTTCTTAAACTATAATCTCAATATTATTTTATAATTCATCTTTTAATGCGATAGACATCCCTATAAAAACAATCCTTATTTAAACTTAATGTTAGTTAATGGAAATAAAATCAAATTTACTTATGCATATTAAAAACAATAATTGAATAATAATTCAGTGCTTTGTGGCATGCTAAATTTCAGTTTTCAAAAATTGAATTTTATCTGATTCTAATGTATGTATTGAAACAACTATTTTTTAAAATAATCACCATCTGGGTTCTAGTTCTGGCTTCACCTTGGACAAAGTCACAACCCTTCCAAGTTTTGGGTTCTCATTTGTAAATTGGCAATCTATAACAATGTGCTGTTGTGAGGAAAAGATAAGATAACATATGTAAAAAAAAAGCTCTGAATATTGTAATCTCCATAAATGAGGTAGTAGTACTAGTAGTACAAAAGCATCAAAGAAGGATAGTTCAGATGCCTTTTAGGGGAAAAAAATGACAGATATTTACTGTTATTACTATAGAAAATTACTTATAGGGGGCAGCTGGGTGGCTCAGTAGATTGAGAGCCAGGCCTAGAAACAGAAAGTCCGAGGTTTAAATCTGGCCTTGGACATTTCCTAGCTGTGTGATCCTGGGCAAGTCACTTACCCCCATTGCCTGGCTCTTACTACTGCCGTAGAACCCAGTATTGGTTCTAAGACAGAAGGTAAGAGTTTAAAAAAGAAAATTACTACAGTACTTTAGAAAACTATACTATACTAAATCTAATGTCTATATTTATAGAAAAATTACTATAGAATTACTATAGGAAAAAAATGGTTAAATTATTTTATTGATAACAATATTTATAAGGATATGACAAAAGGACACTACTACTACTACTACTACTACTACTACTACTACTACTACTACTACTACTACTACTACTACTACTACTACTACTACTACTACTACTACTACTACTACTACTACTATTACTACTACTACTAATAGAAAATATACCTTGTTTGATTTTGCCACCAAATTGGTCTTCCAAAAGGCCATGGACTACTAATTTGTAGATCATAGCTTGGGCTCTTTCCAAGTCTGCCAGTCCTAAAGCTCTCTTTATGGGAGATCGCATGACTGCTCTTTTCACCATGTGTCGCATCAAGAACTGCAGCGCTGCACGCATTTCAACATCTTCATGAACAACTGGAGAACTTGCACAATCTGAGTTGTGACCATTTTCAGCTAAGACTTTTGGTATCAATAACAATTCAGCATACTTACTACAACTAAGAAGAGCACTAAGTGATTTCATAGCACCAAGATAGAGGTAAGACAATTGTACAGCTCTTATTTCTGACTGAGCAATATCATGGTTTTTGGAAGTATGCTCATGGTTTTTTCGTTTTCCTTCTACTATTTGGTGTTGGGACTCCACAGTTTGTGGTGCCGAATCTAAAGAAAATGAAGGTATTTCATTTTCTGACTTGGAGTTTGTAGCGCCATGACTTCTGGCATCATCAGAACTTAAACTTGTCCTTACATCTGAAGTAGGATCAGCCTCTGTTTTTTGTTCAATGTCCCCTTTCTCTTCAGATTCATGCCGGTGTTTCTTTTCATGTCTCTTAGTGCTCTGTTTGCCCATATCTTCATGAATGCCAGTCAGATAAGTGAGATCCAGCAGCACAGAAGCTGTCAATCCACGAAATCTTGCAACATCAAAGGGCAGCGGTTCACAGGGTTCCAGATTATACAATGGAGTATCACTAGGCGACCAAAAAGTTGGGAAGCTTTAATAAAGATCAGAATGACACAGGAAGAAGCAAGTGAGGGACAGACAAGAGGAAAGTATAGGAAATAACAAAGACAAAAATAAGGTGCATAATGTATATAATAGAGAATAATTTAAATGAACTGAAAGTGTTTTAAATTTAATACAAACAGAGAAAAGAATAAGAATATGATTAGAAAATAGGAAAATGTGATACTGAATGCAAAGGCAATGAGACATGCACATGTTTTCAACAATGAATACAAATTATTATGTAATTTGTAAAAAAAAAAACCCTTATTTTGAATGTTAATCTAATATACCTGATTTATTCTTTGTTATGGTTCATTTACTATTTTAATAAAAAAGTATTTAATTTTAAAATTCCCTACTTATATTCTAAAACTAAAGCTTTCAATTTGTAATATAAGATTCTTAAATTTTAAATATCTCATAAGGATTTTTCAAAATTTAAGAATATTGTAACTCCACAAATTTTTTTTTGCAAGATTAAAATCATTTCCAAAGTTTTGTTGATTTAGACATTGTTTTATGTCAAGTTAACACCCCAAAAGGGTGTTTGTCAGGCACATATTTGGCATCTCAATTATATATAGCAATAGGTAGGATGATAAATGGAAGAATGATTATTATACTTTATTATTTTAATAAACTCATATTTCTTAAATGAAGTCCATTTTTCAATGTAAGAGACTGTCTCAAGAAAACTAGCACTTATCAATAGGCTGTCTGAAAAAAAAATGATTAATACAATGCTTTCCTAAACACTGCTGCAAGATAAGCATAAAATTTAAAAAAGCAAAACAAATATTAAAATCATCTATTAGGCAAAAGGCAGCCTGGAGTAGTGAAAAAGCACTGGCCTCAGAGATAGGAGAGAACTAGCTTCAAATCCTGATTCTGGAACTTACAGGCTATACAATTATTATCAAGTCATTGAAGTTCTATGAGCCTTGGTTTCCCCATCTGTTAAATGGAGATAATACCACTGTAGTATTTACCTGACTGAGCTGTAGTAAAGATAAAATGAGGTATAAAAGCTCAACAAACCCCAAGCCAGGAGGTTATTCAAGAATGACTCAAGTGTCATTACAAAGAATAGATTAAATTATCATGCAGAGAGCTATATTAAATAAATCATGCAATAAAGAAATTCAAAGTGGCTTAAAAAGTGGCTTCTGAGCATAGGGCTTGTATGAAAGACACAAGTCAGCCACACATAGGTACATGTAGGCTCATTTAATTACATAAACTATACCATTTTCATTTCTAGTCAAAACCTTTTATTTCTACACAAAATATTTCATCAGTGGCAGATATAATTACACATTTAAAGAAATAATTTGGTTGTTTATATTAATGGAGGGAAGATAAAGCAAAAATAAGTAAAAATCACAAACAACCCAAAATCTAATTCAAATTTCTCCATTTCCCAATTCAAAGACCTACTATGCTATAATGTAATGAACAAATCTGAGATTTCCTACCTCCTTTTTCCTATCTGTATTTAAGAAACACATGAAATGACCAGAAGGTAAATGACCAAAATAAATATTTGAAATGAGATGTACATTTAAATCTTAAACTATTTACCTTATCCATAAAAATGCTTGACATTTAACTAAGACGATAATTAAAAATATATTCATACACATATATACCTTTCTCTAAAATATACATACATATCTATATTTTCAACTATCCTCAGTTCAAAATGAACATGATCACTGACAATCACAAAAAAATACTTTTAAAAAAGTTCATTTAAAATGTCTACTACTTATTCTCTATAGCTGATGACTTGTTCAGTTATTCAAAATTTACTTGAATATGCCATACCTGACAGTAATTTCTGCTTCATCCCACTGGACCTTGGCAGATGTACTACCTTCTTTGACCACGCCAAGTAAGGTGGCATGACGTCCAGTCTGCTTGTGAACACATCGACCTCCAACTCTAAGACCAGCATCAACTCCACCTATCACTGCAAGCACAGGCCACACCTCTATGCAGAGTGTCTTCAATTGTAGCTCTGAGAGGTCAGCAAGACCGTGCCTACTATGTTTACCTTTCTCTTCCTCTTTGTTCTCTTTTTCCTCTCTCATCTCATTCTCTTCTCGGCTTTGAACCGAGCGACTTTTCTTTAGTTTTTGACCAATTTCTTTAATGCACATCTTAATTTTATGTAGTCTTTCCATCATTTTCTTGTTTATGCAATGTGTCCAACGGTCTGTTCGATGAAGAATACGAATTAACTGAATAGTGGCCTCAGCGAGCACTGCAGCTACAGGGCTACATATAGGATCACCAGGAAGCAAGTCTCTTGGTGTACCCCGCATCTGCATATCACAGATTTTCACCTAAAGAAAAAAAAGAAAGAGAGAATGGTCAAATGCCATATAAACACTAGCTACAAGATCAGGTTTACCACCAGAGTTTAAGAGGCCAATATTCATGTCCTCTAAAGGAGGAGTTTTTAACACTTACAGGTCCCTGAGCACTCAGTTGGACCCAACAGACCCCTTTTTCTCAGGATATTTTTAAATAATTGGAGGGAATGCTAAATTTCAATTAGAGGTTAGTAAAAATAATGATGCCATTTTTCTCCCATTCAGGTTCACAATCCCTCCTGAAATCTATTCCCTTGGACCCCAGGTTATGATTCCCTGTTTAGAGTAAAGTTATCTGACTTTATGAGATCCCCGTGGCCTGGAAACCTTAATAAACTGCTAAACTATTATAATGTAGTATACTCAAATGAAAATATTACAATGTCATAAGGAAGAACTAAAGCAACAGGAGTTGAGTGCTCTTTTCTCCACCCCTCAGGAGAAATCTTATGCAATGCTTCCTTCTATTATGGAAAGCTGACTTACAATTTTACTTCCCTAAGATATTTCCATTTAACTTTGTGGGAAGGATGAGAAAAGGCCTACAGTTACATTAATTCTTCCTTATGACATTATACTTATATTTAGAAATACTAGAATATCATGGTTTTGCATGTTCTAAAGAACACTGAGCTAGAGAATCATCCACATAATCTGGAGTACATATTCAATTATTTTCAGTTGTGAGATATTTCTAGAGCATATATATAAATATATACATACATATACACATATATGTGTGTATATAAAAATAGTTAAAATAAAATCTTTAAAAATCTGAGTACTAAGGCATTGAATGTTCAAGAAAACTTTTGAAGACACTGCAGAAATTTTATACATTTTACAGATTTCTAAAGCCTTTAATTCTAACAAACAGTAGTAATCTTAACATAAAGGAAGTGTTTGCCCAAGTTACCCAGATAACTAAAAATCTAAATAAAAGATGTGAGAAATCAAATATTATTCCACACATATTTAAAATGACTATCTCTAATAAGCAACGAAAGTCTTTTTTTTTTTAAGATCAGCAACAAAAACTCAAGCTCCATATTCAGAATAAAACATTCTCATTGGAAAGCAGAAAGAGAACTAGTCTCCAAGTCAAAAAACTTGGATTCAACCTCCAGAAAGACCACATACTAGCTATTCTGGAGCAGATATATATCATAGTGCTGGGTTATAGAGTGCCGAGGCTTGGAGTTGGGAAGATCGGAGTTCAAATTTGGCCATAGACACCATCTGGGAAAAATAATCTAACTTCTTTTTCCCCAGTTTCCTTATCTGTAAATAACATCGACTTTCCCAGGTTTGTTGTGAAGATCAAATGAAATAATTATTGTAAAGCACTGTGCCTGGCACAGAGTAAGTGCTACGTAAATATTGGTCATCATCATCATCATCATGTGACCTTTAATAAGTCACTTAAAATTTCCAGTGATCTCCTGATCTGTAGGTGGCAATGGAACTCATTTTCTTGAGTTCAAATCTGGCCTCAAAACACTTAACTAGTTGTGTGACTCTGGGCAAGACACTTAACCCTGTTTACCTTCATTTCCTCATCTGTAAAATGAACTGGAGAAGGAAAGGGCAAAACACTTCAGTATCTTTGTCAAGAAAACCTTAAATGAAGTCACAAAGAATCTTACAAGAATGAAATGATTAAATAACAACTTGATCTATAAAATGGATTTAATAATATCTACATAAACTCGCAGTGGGTCTATGAGTGAAATTTAAATCAATGTGTAACACTTTGTAACCATTAAGTATTTTGTGACTACCCAGTCCACATCTAGGGAAAGAACCATGGGAATAGAAATGCAGAAGAAAAACATTTGATTCATCACTTGGTAATATAAGTATATGATTTGGGGTTGTGGTTTTTAAAAGATTTCTCTATTACAAATATGAATAATATGGAAATGGGTTTTGAATAATAAGACATATAAACCAGTGGAATTGCTTGTCAGCTCTGGAAGGGGGGAAAGAAGAGGGAAGGGAGAGAACATGAATCATGTAATGATGGAAAAATATTCTAAAAAAAATAATGTGAAATAAAGAAAAAGAATATCCAACTGCTAATGAATGGGGAAGGAAAAATTGCCAAAAATGTTCTCTAGATAGGTCATGACACAAAACCAAGAAAATGTAGTTGGTATAGTACAGACTAGAAAATAAGAGCACAGAATTAAAACACAGGTATTTAGATACAGAAATGGACAATCCCTGCCCTCAAGGAACTTACATTCCAACAAGAAAAAGCAACTCTCATAGAAGTAGTGGCCAGAAGGGAGAGGTACTGTAGACTGAGAAGTCACAGGGATCAAGAGGATCATGGGACAACTGACAGATATGTAATTTCCAAGAAAGCTAGTACTGATTTAATTACTGGTGCCAGTTAGAGGGAGAAAGTTGAGGGGCAGTGGGGAATAGAAGAGATTACACAGTATGTGTAAATTCTATTAGAAATTAATGATAAGCCAAAGCTAGTAATCATTTCCCTTAGTATAAAGACACAATTTAAAAATACCTTTTCTCCAGGATTGCTGCTATAGAACATTACACAAGGATATAACTCCGCTGCATCCACATCTTCAAAAGCTAGTTTAGGTTCCTAGATTTGGGCATGGATGGGAAAAAAAGAAAGAAAAATTAAGGAATAAAACAACACAGTCTTTACTTAAAAGGTCTATAGGTAAAAAAGGAATATGTTATAGATTGCCTAACTAAATGGAGGAGGAGGATGTTTATTTCTTAAAGATCACAAAACTGACACCAATGCAAGATATAGTAATGATAAGGGAATTCAACTACTTAGATATTCTGAAAAAAAAAAGAAGGTATCATAAATTATTGGCTTTTCCTTAAAATCTTTACATGTAGAAATAACAATGAATGGCTGTTAATCTAAATTTAGTACTGATCATGAAGAAAGAATTCATGTTGTTAAAGGAATAGAAACTTTGAGAAAACGTGACTATGTCATAATAGTAAAAATTAGAGAATTCAGGACATAGACACATACTCTAGCCTTTAGGATAGTAAAATGTTCAGAGGGGAAATAAAGGTTAGGTTTCCTAATCCTATAGCCAAAGGCTCAAAAAAAAAAAAAGAGTGGGAAGTTATCAAAATAGGACTGCAGTGATATAATCACAAATTATCTCAGTGAAAAACAATGGAAACATCTAAAGAGAAAATATAATTAAAGGAAATTTTTTTTGACTCAATCAAAGTGAAATTTGTGAAAACAGTAGTCAGTACAGAAAAGGATGTTAGGACCCCATGAGCTTATCATCTCTGAAAGGTGCATGTTCTGTTATAGATAATATATTGTATTATCTGTGTGTTCCTGAGGTGTTCTGGAAATTTCTGTGCTGTAAAAGGCAGAGAGGGAGAAGCTGTGATGGAAAGACATACCCCAAATTGATAGATACTATGTTTCCAGGAACACCCTCTGAGTCATTGCCTCAGCACTAAAAGTTTGTTATTGTCAGAGAATGTGACACTATTAAGGATAACGAAAAAAGCTTTCTTAGATTGTTCACAACAAAAAGAAAAGGAAATAAGCTCTTAGTCTGAATTGATGGTATGTATAACTTTAATAAATAACAAAGAACACTAAGTCAATTATTTCAATTGAATATTCCCTAGCAAGAATAATGACCTTCAAACTAGAAATGATAGAAAAATATAGGGATCAGTGAGGAGTGAAACCATGAGGAGAGAGTAAGCAAACACCTAGTGGGCCTAAATGAGTTCAAATCCTTTATCCTGATAAATTATAACCTAAACATTTGTAAGAACCTGTATGTTACTACTAAATTGCTATCAACAATTTTCGAGGAATTGTGTAAATCAAAAGAGGTAATAGGATAAAGATCATTACTAAATTAGTTTTCAAAAAGAGAAAGATGAGAAATACCACAAACCATATACCAGCAAGCTTTATGATGATTTCTAGCATAATTATATGACAAAACAATCAAATAGACTCTGAGCACTCAGAAAGGGAAATAACAACTAAAAGAAAGCATAGCAAACTAACTTCAATTCTTTTTTAGACTGGGTTGCCAGACCAGCATAATAGGGGATTATTGCAGATATTTATTTGGATTTCAGTGAGGTACATGACAAAGCTACTTTTGATATTCTTGTGAACAAGATGATAAAATATGGAATAAATGATCATGAAGTTAGATGGATTCATAGTTGGCTGACCAACAGTACTCAATGCATTAATTGATGGCGGTCTAGTGGTTTATATAACAGTTTTGTCATTCAACATTTTATCAATAACTTAAAAACACAGAAGGTATGGTTTTTCATCTAGCACAAAACTGAGAAAGATAGCATTATTTTGGACAATAAAAAACATGATTCAGAAAAGTCCTTTAAAAGTTCTAAAGATGGATTGAATTTAACAGGAAATAAATGTGTAATGTCCTGTACATAGTTTAAGAAAAGTCAACTGCACAGGAAGAGAAGACCACCTAGCTTCAAGTAAACAGACTAAAAATTTCAATGAGATGATACACAGGTCTCTTATAGTTCTAACCCTGTGATCCTATAAGATTTTTAGTTGACTGTTAGCTCAATGAAGACAGTGCAATATCTGCCCAGAAAAGGACGACTGAGAATTTAGGTTTCATAAAACAGGTATAGTGTTCCAGGACAAAGGAGGACTATCTAGGATAGTCCAGGACTATCTTAAGCAGTCCATCTTAATTTCTACTCACATCTTATTTAAAAAGCTTGAGTTTACTGAATCCTGCCATACTCTGTGCTGGTCATTCCACATATGGATTACTGCATTCAGTTAGGTTTGCCACATTTAAGAGGAACATTCACAAACTTGAGAGGAAGGTCACCTAGCTGGGGAGAAGATTTGAGGGCATAGTATCTGAATAACAGTTTAAGAAACTAGAGATGTTTGTCTATAAAGATTTCAGGACAGGAAAATAGATATTTTAAAAGTATCTGAAGGACTACCTTCTGGAAATAGGATTAGATTTATTCTATGTAGCTTCACAGGGCAGAACTAGGAAAAAGAAATTACTGAAATTTGCCTCCTTAACAATTCCAGCAGTCCATAAATAGAAAGGGCAACATTTGAAATAGTATGTTCTTTGCCGGTAGACACATTCAAGCAACAACTGGAATATAAGAGAAGCAACAGAAAGAATCCCTACAATAAGAAGTTCAATCAAATGACCTCTAAAGTCCAATCCAACTCTAAAATTCTAAAACACTACATTTTTATGAAATAAAATTTTCCTTGATAAAATTCACAAGAATTTATGTAAATTGACCATATAAAGTAACTACAACTAGTTCTTGATTATCATAGTTAATTGGGAAAATTCTACAAATGCTGATTTATCAAATGGAATTACATATCTTCCTTCTTTTTTCCTCCCAACTCCCTAGCATAGGTACTAATAAATACTATAACAGCAGAAAAGGAGACAGTAAGAAAGAAGAAAATGAAGGGTAGATAATCTACAAACTGGTTGATCAGCCCCTAAATAAATGAATTGAATGTACACTAAAACACAGAAGATATGGATCTTATGAACAAATTTTTGTACCTCTCCATTTTTACCAAAGGAAATGGTTCTGGCCTCCATGTCTAATACACAAGTGATAAAATCTCCTTGAGTAAAACTGGACAATGTCAAGGTCTGCTCTCCATTATGGTACAGGTTTCCACTGTAGGCTCTATACAACCACATATCTGAGGTAGTGCGGTGGTTAAAATCATGTACTGGCCATCGAGAAACTCCAACGCATGTGCCTTCATTACCACGGTTTTCCTTTACAATGTAAAACTACAATAAAATAAATAATTTTCATTAATTCTTTAAGTGATTCTTTAACTATTCTTATTGACTACAATAATCCATATTTAAGGGAAAGGAGTTATATCTATAATCAGCAAACAACTCAAGGAAATAATATTAAAAGGTATTACATAAAATATAACATGCATGTATGATTCATTTTTGTTATTTTAAAATAAAATCACAAACAATACTAAGAAATGAAAATTTCATTACAATGTTTATATCTGCAGATTTTATCCAATTTTATTTTTTATGCAATTCCCAATCATTTTGGCAAGACTATCATAAGCAGTCCATCTTAATTTCTACTTGCATCTCATTAGAAAGTCTGAGATTACTGAGAATTTTGTGAAAGTATTATTCAGGTTAATTTTTGAAATAACATTTTAATGATTTTAGAATTTCTAACTAATCTCTAAGGGGGACTTTTAATCAGATTTAGTTACACTGTTTCTTTATATCATAAGACTATCAGTGGGGAAAAATTGCTATCTTTCATGTATTTTTAAAATTACAAAAAATGAAAAAACAAAAAAATTTAAAGTTTATTGTAATTTCACATACCTTCCACTGATAACATCCAGACGTTACACCTGTTGATGCTAACCCATATCCTTTTCCTCCACTGCCGTGAGTTAAAATCTGTCCATTTTCCACTAAACAGCACTGAGCTTTCTCTGGGTCAAAAGATACTTCTTGAATAGGAAGGTTTTCATCTTCTTCCTCTAATTCTCCTTGCTTCTATCAGAAATGAAGTTTTATTAGTATTTAAGAATTAGCTAACTTTAGGTAATAACTAAAGATAATTATTAGAAAGGTCAGTTACCTGTAACTTCATTTCCTGCTCTTTCTCCTTTATCTGAATTGCATGTTTGGCCTGAGCAATGGGTGTCTCCCACATACAATCCGACAGAAGGGAAAACAATCGTTCAACAACCTATTGAATTGCAAGAGGAAAAAAAAAAAGAAGTATAATTCCAAAGTAGCAATTTTAAGAATTATTAGAAAATGCAAACTATATAATTTGGTAATATAATTACTTTCTATTAGTAAATTGATCATTTTTCAATATGATAAACATTAACTTTATTTGTTTTTCTCAACCTACAAAAACATATTGAACACCTACTATGTGTAGGGGGAGGGAATGATAAGTATTTTTATTGAGCTCCTACTATGTGCCAGGCACTAAGCTAAACTCTTTAAAAATATTATCTCATTTGGTCCTCTCAACAATTCTGGGAGGTGGGTGTATTATTATCTCTTTTTTATACAATTCAGGAAACTGAGGCAAACAGGTTAAATGACTTGTCACATGTCTGATGCCAAATCTGAACTCAAATCTTTCTGAATTCAGACTAAGGGTTTGGTCCACTGTGCTACTTAGTGGTCTCTGTTATTAAATGGTATCTTGTCTTGAAAAAATTTAAGTTTCTTGCTGTCTAAAAGATTAAAGTTGCAAAGTTACCTAATCTGCTGACAGTAAAATAATGTGGATAATATGAGAACTGAATTAGTACTAAATCCTTCAGACGAAAAGCAGAAATACCAAAAAAGTACAAATACAAAGGTACAGATACCATTTAGCAAGCATTAAAAAGTACAGAGACCCAGAAGCTAAATGCTTATTTAAAAAAAAAAAAGGTCCAGTCTGAGGTATTCTCATAAATTTCTTACAATCTGAATTAAGTTTGGTAAAGGTCAGGATTCCTTCAGCACCTCTGTTCTTAACACAGAATCAAACACTCAAAGAGATCTTTGTCTTCAATTCAACATGCATTTCTTAAGTGTCTATTATGGTTAACTCAGTACAAAACAGTGGAGATAGGACCAAAAAAATTAAACTTTCTTGGTCTTCTATTCTCAAGGAACTTACATTCTTGTAGGGGGGCAAAACAGACAAATAAATAAAAACAAGTGACAAACAATAAGTAACTTCAAAATGGAAAAAGTACAAATCACTAAGTGGGGTTGGATCAGAAGAGACACAATGCTGAAGGGGCACCTGAGCTGTGATAAGATACAAGGGTGAGAGAAGGGAGAGTATTTCTGATGCAGCTGAGCATATATGCAGAGACATGAGATGGCCAGGAATAATCACAAAAATCACTAACATGCCCATATACATGGCACAGAGAATGCCTGGAGAAGGGTAGTAAGAAATCACACTAGAAAGAAACACCTCAGTTGTAGAGGATTTTAAGTTTCAGGCTGATAAAACTCTGTCTTATAACTTGGAAGAAACTATCCTTCATTGGAAAGAAATTCCACACAAGTTGGAAATATTCTATTTTTTGTATTATATATTGTAGTAAGGGAAGGTAAAAGTAGCAAGAGTATTATTGACAGGCCTGGATTCCAAGAGCCACTGGATCAGGATTCTAAGCTGTTGAAAGGATAAGCAATAAATACTTGACTGGCTGGTTTTCATATATTGCTTTGGAATATACAAATGATATTTTAGAATGATTTAAAAAATATAAACCTGAGCCATTTGATCATCTTCGACCCCAGATTCACAAGCTGGTAACACAGCTTCAAGGACATGAAGTGCAAGTAATCTAGTCCGTAAATTACCCACCAGTGGAATACCTGAAAAAGAAAAAATATATATATTATTAATATGACCTAGATTTGGAGGGAAAATTGAAGATCTCAAGAAAATTCTCAAAATTACGTTAATTGTTCAATAAATAACATAAAGTACAACCATTGTCTGAATCAGACAACTATGCAATGCAAACTTTTTTTTTAAACCTATGTTATGTTATACCTGAAGAACACTTTTGAGATGCAATGTTAAGAAGCACTTCAGTCCACTTTGGAGAAGCCATTTTTGACTGAATAGCTTTTGAAGACACAACTCTTCTCAGAAAAACCAGAAAATCCCCTAAGTGTAGTTCTGCTGCATGTTGTTTTCTAAGCACAGCTGAAGATTTAAAAGAAAAACTTAAGTTACATCATAAATTTTAAATAAGTAATCTTTAAACAATCATTTATAGCTATATTAATAAAATTACCAGATAATTACATAACTGAACTAGAAAAACAATCTGGGTGAGGAAAAAGTCAAGGAAAAGTAACTAAATAAAAATAATAGTGAAAGGGGCCCTAGTATTACTAGATCTCAAATTATATTCTAAAAGTAGTAATCATCAAAGATATTTGTTATTGGTTTAAAAAAATGATCAATGAAATAGTCTAGATAAGCAAGACTCAGAAGTTATTTCATATAATAGTTTATAAAGTATTTGATAAATACAAGGAAACAGATATGGCCAATGCATACATGGGTTTTCTTTGACTAGTTATTTGTCACAAGGGAGATGCCTAGAGGCAGGTAGAGAAATAACAATGATGTAAAAAAGAGAGACAATGACATTGCTTTTAATCTAAAGGTGAGCTCTTATGGTTAATCAACATGCTACATTAAATGAACTGAAAACCATTAATATTAATATTCTTGCCATAAACCAAACAGGAAGACAAAAAAAAGTTGCACTCAAACAGAAGGAAAGCTCAAGGCTGCTTTCTGGAAAGAAGAACAAAGGAAGAGGCAAAGTTGGCTTCATTGTGCACCAAAATCAATAAGAGATATCATTTAATGGACCACATGATCTTATTCTGCAGTACTCATAATAAAGATAAAGAAGCACCTTGAAAATTTCTGCAACTCATGTGCCTACCCCTATTGCAGATAAAAAAGTAGAGAAAGTCTATGAAGAATTTTACAAAATTATCCAAACCAAATTTATACATACTTTCATATTTAATGACTTTGATGTGAACGAGTAGACAGGTTATAGCAAAAAGTATGTTAAAAAAGATAATCCAAGTTTAAAAGATTAAAGAGGACAAAAGCTTATAGCCTACTCAAAAATCATCATGCCTATTATTAGGAGTACTTCTTCAAAAAAAGATTGATAAGAGTATTACCTCAAAGAAAACAAAGAAAGAGGAAAAGTATCTATATGTACAAAAATATGGCAGAACAAGTTGTGGTATATGAAAGAAATGTAATGCTACTATGATGTAAAAAATTATGAATGGCATGGTTTCAGAGAAATGTGAAAAGCCTTTGAATTTTTTTAAAAAGATCTTTTAAAAACTATTAAGAGAACATCTGACATAAGAAAAATTAAACTGATCATATCTAGATAGGAAATTACTAGCTACTGACAATTCCAGGAAGACCAATGATTAGAAAGAACAAATATCAGTCAACATGAAACTAGAATAAACACAACGAAAAGAGGATATTAAGGGAAAAACTAGTTTCAACTTGATCTATTCAAGCAAGCCACTGGGAAACAAAAGGTTAAAGATATTGTTGACTTTAATTATCAACATCAGTCAGTGACAATGGATGGTTAAAGATTAAAGCTCATTTGTAAAACACTAAGGAGGAAATTAGTAATAGATTACAAGCAGTGGTATCTCCTCATAAAGGAATGTGAAAATAGTGTAGGTAAAAACTTCTTTCCAGAATGCTTTTTATGAGATCCAAATAATTCACATAATCCAAAAACATTTACAGATGAAGCTGGTAGGTGTAGGAAAACAGAACAGATATGTATGCATGCAAGTTATATATTCAAGAATGTCAATAACAACATACAGATATATACACTCACATATAAATATATCTATTTGACTATATTATCTTTAATGACAGAACTATCACACTTAGACCCCAACACTTGAGTCACTGATTGATGTGCTAGGACAAAAAAACAAAAGGCATGAAACGTTAGAGAGTCATAAGATTAAATATGTACTCCCCAAAAGACAGGAAGATAAGAGTACATGGAAAGAAGGAGATAAAACATAATTTTTAAAAAATCATAATCTAATGAAGAAAAGAATAGTCAAATCAATAAGATTTCAGGTCTCCTGAAATCTTTAAGAGCAGTAATTTATACCATGTCATACTATATTGTAAGCTTCAGGAGGCTAGGAACAATGTATCACATGAAATATATATTACCCTCTAGCACCTAGCATAGTAGGTATTTAAATCTTGTGAAATTAATTAGTGGATTTTGTATTCCTAGATTTTAAAAACAAAACAAAACTATAACTTGAAAGGGTTAGGAAGGCTCTCTTCTCCAGAAAGACAGCAGACAAAAAGAGAGAAAAGGCACAGAAAAAAAAGATAGGGAAGGATTCCACATTTAAACTTTAATTATTTTATAATTTAGAAGAGATTTTTTAAAATGGAAAAGAACCTGTCTATACCAAAATATGTATAGCTGCTCTTTTTGTGGTGGCAATGAATTGGAAACTAACGGGATGTCCCTCAATTGGGGAACGGCTGCACAAATTGTGGCATATGATGGTGATGGAATACCATTTTGCTACAAGGAATGAACAGGAGGATTTCAGAGAGGGAAATATATATATGTCAACTGATGCAGAGTGAAATAAGCAGAACCAGGAGAACATTATAAACAGTAACTACAATATTGTGGAATGATCCAATGTAGTAGACTTTACTACTATAATAGTAATACAATTCTGAGGGACTTATGACAAAGAATGCTATTCACCTCCAGAGAAAGAACTGCTGGAGTAGGAATGCATATGAAAACATATGACTTATCATTTGTTTACTTGGGTATATGTTTTTTGGGGAGTTGGTTTTATAATATTGTTCACTTACAAAAAATGAAAAATATGAAAATATGTTTTGCATGGTAATACATGTATAACCCAGAAAAAAAATTTAGAACTATATTACTTTGGAATTTAGCCTGGGGCTCTGTACCTTTTCCTTTCTAAATATCAAATGGGAAGAGTTACTTGTCTTCGGGAAAACTTCAGAAAAAACCTTAAGAAAAACTTTATTACAAGAGGAAATTATCTAGAGAAAGGCACAAATCAACTGAGATATGACAAAAAAAATCAATAAAATAGTTTTTAAATTTATAAGATACCTCTGAAGTCTCTCTTCTCAATATCTCCACAAGGATCAACTTTTTTTTCTTCTTCTTCTTCTTCTTCCTCTTCACCTTCTCCAAAGGAAACCATAAGCAACACACCAGCTTGTAATAATAAATTCTTCAACTGACTACATAATAGATCAAGCAAGGACTGCACTACCTTAGGACTCAATTTGTCAGCATAGGTCCTAAGGAAGAGATCAGAAGGAACAATAAGAAACATAATTTGAAAAATGTTTTAAAGTGAGAAGGAAGACTTTTAATAGAATATATAAATCAAGGGTTTAGGGAAAACTAGAGCCACTAACAATGAGAGAATATTAAAGGAAAATGCTTACCCAGTGGTGATGGCCAGAATCTGTAGCAGTCTTGTACTGGCAACTTTCAAAGCTATGCTAAGTTGAGAAATACCAGTTTTGGGCAACAGCTGCAGAGGTTGCCCTAGCATAGTATCTGTGCCACATAATTGTGACAATACATTTAAGAGACCAGTGGAAATTGCCAAAGAAACATCAACTGGTTGGTAGTGAACACTCAGAGCAAAAACTGTTACCAAGAGGAGACGCTGTTGAGCTTCTAAAAAACAAGGTAAAAAGATTAAGTTAGACAGTAATCTCTGAAGGTGAAAACACCAAAGTATAAAGAGAGTAAAAACAGCAAAGAACAAAATTCCCAACACAAAGTGTGATTTTCATAAAAGTTTGTGTTGTAATATTCAATTCAATAAGCATTTATTATGTAGCAGCTATCTGTTAAGGCACTATTATGCTAGGAAGTGAACATATAAAGCCAAAATAAAAAAACATTTTCAATTCTTAGAGCATACACAAACAAAATGACTTTTCTAAAACTCAGATCTGATCATTTCACTCCCCTATCAAACTACTAGTTCTCTTTTACCAAATATAAATTCCTGTTTTATATCAAAAGTACTTTACAATCTGACTCCAACTTATCTTTCTAGCCCTATATTATGCTACTGCCCTTCATCCATTCTAGGATGCAGCCAAAATGACCTCTTATTTATATTCCTTATCAATAACTCCATTTTCCATCCCTATGTTTCTGTGGTGGCTGTCCCCTTGGTTGATAATGTACTCTCTTCCTCCATATACACACAATTCTTAGTTCCCTTTAAGCACTCTGCTCAAGTGTCATCTTCTACATAAAACTTTTGCTGATCTCCTCAGCTGTCAGTGCACCTTCCTACCCAATACTCTATTTTGTACATACCTACATATGTATATATATGCTTTTTCCAACAGACCTTGGAAGATATATTTTCGGTATTTGATTTTTGCCTTTATATTTTAAACACCTGGTTTTCAAGTGCCTAGGCACTAAATAAATACTGACTAAATGGTCTTCTACCGGAGGGATACAACTTTTAGATGAATTTTTTTCTCCATAAATTCATCCACTAATGTTATAATGATGATAGAGAAATACACATATGTGAACTTAATACCAATTGTCATTTGTATCTGAAATTTCATAGGACTCACCAATGTGGTGTTTATTTGCTTGCAGGGCTCTCTCCAAAGTTGCAGACAATTGCTGATAAATCTTATGTACAGCCACTTGAATTTCAATCTGAATATTTCTCTTTGCTGCTCTGATGCCATCCTAAGTTAAAAATAGTAATTTACTCTTTATTAACAGAAATGTCGGCTCCTACCTTGTAGAAATTGCAGTGTTTATTTGTTATCCAATCCATGCTAAAATTTACTTTACCTCTGCAAGCTTATCAGCAGGAGTACATAAACAATGTGCCTACATTATTATGAAAATACTTACTTTCAATTCTACTTAAATTTAAACTTTCAACATTTTTTTGGTGTTACTAACTTCCTATTCTATAATTTGCAAATATGTAAATGGCCAAAGGATCTATAATCTTAGAGAAGAGAAATCCTGTGGGAACTGTCTCTGCATAACCCGTCTATGATTTAACAAATAAGTGATATCCCCAATGATAAATGGTCAAAAGATACGAACAGACTTATATGAAAAAATTCTCTAAATCATTACTGATTAGGAAAAAAATGCAAAACAAGACAATTCTGAGATATCATCTCACACCTAATAAGATCAAAATACCTAAAATAAAATTAAAAAAAGGACAAAATGACAAATATTGGAGGGATAGAGAAAAATGAGGAAAGTAATACACTGTTGGTGGAATTGTGAACTGATTCAACCATTTTGGAGAGCAATCTGGAATATACCCTAAGAGCTAAAAACTGTATATAACTTTAGACCCAGCAATATTGCTGTTGGGTCTACCTCCCAAGGTGATCAGGGAAAAAAGAAAAACAATCTTATATGTTCTAAAATATTTAGAACAGCTGTCTTTGAGGTGGCCAAAAAGTGGAAATTGAGAGAGAAGTCTATCAATTGGGAATGGCTGAACAAGTTGTGGTATATGATTGTGATAGAATACTTATTGCACCATAAGAAACAATGATTTTTAAAAAACTTGGAAAGACCTACATAAAATTATGATGAATAAAACAAATAGAACCAAGAGAAATTATATACAGCTACAGAATTAATGTTTGAAGAATAACTTGTAAATGTTCACCTCCAGAGAAAGAACTGATAGATAGAAACACCAAAGGCATAATACCTATATTTTTCATCAAATGGTGCCTTCTTTAGAGCAGGGAGGGAAAGGAAGGAGGGAGATACTGGGAATTTTAATGTAACCAACAAATAAACTAATAAAAAAAGAAAATAATAGATAAATGCTAGTGCATTGCATTTGCATCAGTTTAAGTTGTTTCCTCAGGATTATGCACCTAATAAGTGTCAGAGGTAGGCTTTTAACTGTGAAACGAATTTTTATTCCCTTTGTCTATTTTAAGTTAATCAATAAAGAACTTAAAGTGTCCTGACAACACTTAATAAGTCACTAACAAAGAAAGTTCATTCCCTAAAAGGCCACAAGCAGTTCCCCACCCCACAGTGGTAGGCAAATTGAAAGGCTGTGATTGATTCCTGAGATGTGAGGAGGAAAGCTAATGGGCAGAGAAAATGGTATATAAGCAAGGAGCCCGAGAGATATTCGGGGCTGTCTCTTCATTATTGGCAGCTCTTAGCCTGGGGAACATGAGCTCTGGTGGGATTTTTGGTGGTCTTGGCCTTGTGTGCACTAAAGGTTCTCAGCAGTTTTTCAGTGTCGTCGGCTCTTTGGATTTAGGCTTCCTGATCCAGACTTTGGATTCTGGTGAAGATTCGGCTTCCTGCATTGGAGACTTAGGCTAAAGAGGAATGTTTACTCAGGTAAGACTCTTGCCTCCCTGGCATGAAACTGCCCTTTGCAGCTCAGCCTCTTTAGCATCGGTTTTTGGTTGTTGGAATGCCTGACTGGAGACACTCTAGTGGACTGGTGAGATTCACATTTGTGGTCTGGAAGCACTTGGATTAGGATTTAGGGTATTTTTAGCTAGGTGATAGCATTAAAACTTAAAGATGGCATAACTAAAACTAAAATTTCTCAGACTAAAAGAAATATACATATATTCCTGGCCATACGTAAAAAGAAAACTGCTAGCCAAATAAATTTACAATGGAAAGTCATCTGGAAAGATTAATGTACAAAATACTAAAAAGTTACACTACAAATTCTACCTACTTAGACAACTCAGAAAACACTTTACATTTTTAAACTTCAACCTTAGAAAGTATAAAATATGGTTATGAAACCAGATTTACTTTAAAAAGCACAAGCAAAATTTAAAAAGTATGAAGGATATAAACATAAATTTGAGTCATACCTGATAATGATGTAATCGTACACTTTCTCCTTTGGCTCCTGCGAGTCCTACTGTTCCTAAACCAAAACATCCTGCTAGAAACTGCAGTCTAACTGATGTAAGAAGTAGAGATGACTGAAATCCTGACCCTTGCCTGCTTCCTGTTAAGGGTACGCTGCCTT
This sequence comes from Monodelphis domestica, assembly GCF_027887165.1. Lineage (NCBI taxonomy): Eukaryota > Metazoa > Chordata > Mammalia > Didelphimorphia > Didelphidae > Monodelphis > Monodelphis domestica. The sequence continues at coordinate 153,716,281 of NC_077227.1, forward strand.
TTTCCTCCATTCCAGATAACAGAACTAGGATCTGATGAAGGGCCTCCAAACGAAGCTGAAAGCAAAATAAAATGAAGAAATTTTAAGTTTTTTCAATGAACAAATGAACAAAGTATACCATAGGTCACTTAGCATATTGAATGTTTAATTCAAATATTTAATTCTGTAACAATAGATTTTATTTTCACATCTGTGACTATTTTCACCAAATCATTTGATGAAAATCTGTAAATATTACATTTCATACCTAAGAAAAAGTTAACTAAGAAACTTCTGAAAGGGTTTTACAAAGGTGGTCAAAATGGAACTGACATTTCTGAACAAAATTTATCTTGCTGGACAATGTTCTATTACTACAATCACTCTGTCCTTTTTTACTCATGTATACTGGGTTAGGTCTCCAAAATCCAAATCATAGTACCAAGGCTACAAACTAGAATTAACTTTATTTCTAGAAAATCAGGGATGCCTCATTTTTAGAAAATATGCAGCCAAATATCTAATAAAATCTTGCTTTAAGTTTGGATTCTTTTTTTTTTTTTAAACCCTTACCTTCTGTCTTGGAGTCAATACTGTGTATTGACTCTAAGGCAGAAGAGTGGTAAGGGCTAGGCAATGGGGGTCAAGTGACTTGCCCAGGGTCACACAGCTGGGAAGTGTCTGAGGCCAGATTTGAACCTAGGACTTCCCATCTCTAGGCCTGGCTCTCCATTCACTGAGCTACCCAGCTGTCCCCTATTAAGTTTGGATTCTTGATCAAATAAGTTGTTATTTTGTTTAATTCAGTTATAATCATAACATAACAGGAGCAAGGGCACATATTCTATATGCTATACTTCACATCACTTCAAAAACTCAAAACTGTTAATTATGAACAAATCAAGATATTTTACCTCTGCCCTTAGCTGTTGCTGTTCCATTGCAATGATGGATGCCTGGGGACTTGTGGACATACTTTCCTCTGGTTCCTTAAATCCTGGAGCATTCCCCACATCTCCACTTACAAAGCTAACGACATTTTCAATCAAAGTATGAACTCCGAGGGTCTTAGTAAGGTCGAAATCATATTCAAATGAGTAAGAAGAGGTGAACAGCCAGTCTCTTTGTTTTAGGCGAGTCCAGGAGTCACTCAAGGATTCCATTTGACTGTGTACAGGTCCTACATGCACAAATAATAAGTGTATCACTTTCAATGTGTAGAAAACATATTCTGAAACTAGATGAGGACTGAGTGTTGCTGCTATAACAACCAGTGAAAAATGGATACTCATGTTTTAAAACAAAAGCATGCATCATTTAGTGAATCCAAGCAACTTTGGTTAAAAATAAACCATAGCAATGTAATAAATTAAGGAAAAATTTCTGTTTGTACTACTGTATAATCCTATAAGCATTGTAGCAAAAAGCTAAGAAAAGAAAAAGGCTGAAGATGCTCTCAAAATGTTTAGCTTAAAATCAGAATACTAAATAAAATAGCTAGCATTTACATAGTGATTTAAAGTTTCCAAAGCGTTTTACAAATAGTATCTCATTTTATCCTCACAAAAAGTTTTGGAGGTAGGTATTATTATTTCTAGCTTGCAAATGAGGAAACTGAGGTAAACATAGGCTAAGTGACTTGCCTAGGGTAACACAGGTAGTAAATGCTTAAGACTAGATTTGAACTCAGATCTTCTAGACTCAAGTTTGGCATCCTATCATCCAGCTCTTTCCAATACTCTTCAGTCAAAGACAAACACAAAAAAGAAAAAAAACTAGTCTAAGAGAAAACACCAAGTTTGGACATACTGGTAAGATCTTGTCTTAATGGAAGAATTTTCTTTAAAATTCATTTTATAAGGAAAAAATAGCCTAATATGACTATATTCTTTGTAATGAAAAAATAAATGGTAACGGGCAAGTAAACTAACACAAAATGGACATGTATCACTTGTTTTATTTATGCATGGAATATCCATTTTCAGTAATTGTATGTAATGTGCATATATTTTAGAGATTATGAAATTATTACCTGCAGGCAACAACTGGTAGTTTCACAGTCAAGCTTATGAAAAATTTGCGGTGAAATAATTCCTACATCTTTGTGCTTTTACAGTGGTACCACAGTGTACATGCTAAGTGAAAATTCATTTTACCAGTAAGCATTTTCAAATTTACTCTTAAAATGTTAAAAGTAGGCTTGAATGTTAAAATTTAAGAGCACAAGAGAAAATGCCCTGGAGGTTTCTAACATCAATTTTAACATGTATACATTGTTAATTTACTCTAAGTCTAAACAAAGTATTATAGCTATGGATGTAATTCCAAATTTTACCATATTTATCCATTGGGAATACATGTAAAGGCAACAAATACAGGAGACAAATACATCAGTTGTATTTGTTACCAAAACTACATGGAAAAGATTTGAAAAATGAGTTATTTTCTCACTACTTACTGCTATATGAAATTGAAACTTTTGTTTCAAAATTAGCAAAATTTGTGTCAACAGTTTCAATTGAAAATCCCTAAGTTGTTAAGGCTTAAAAACCAAGTATATTAAAAAATTACTTTCAAATAATCATTGTGTATTCTGATATAATGTTCATTAAGTTACAAATAACCAGCTTGTAGTATAAGACTTAATTGTTTTCTAGATTTTGAAAAGAACAAATCAAAATCAAAGTTCAGTTTTAAGCAACTTACTGATAAAAAAAAATTAAAATCATTTTGCAAAGTAAACTCAGTTCATATTATATTGCTAAACATTTATTTTTACAAGTTAGAACAAAATAGATGGAGTGAAAATATAAAATATCATGAATATATAACATATCAAATAAAAAAAGAATAAATAGCAGTACGGCTATGAATGCACAAAAAAGGACTACATTTCTTTTCCCCCACCTCGAAAATTGAGAGTAATATTATTCTGGTCACTCATTTATGTTCTGATCTAATTTTTCAACAGATTTCAGAATGGTTTTTCAATTTAATATATTCTAATTTAAGTATGAAGTTATGAAATGTAAGAAATGTTATTTACATTGAGACTCATACAAAATTATTAAAGTAGATACATTGCCACCTGTCTTCTCTCTGCTTCCTCTGGTTTTTCCATCTACCCTACTGCAGCTGAAATCTCATATATGAGTTATCTTCCTCACTATTAGAATTTGAGTTCCCCGAGAGTAGGGACTGAATAGCTTTCCTTTCCATCCTTTGCACCTAGCAGAATGCTTTGCAAATGGTAAATGCTTTTTCATTCTTTCAGAGCTGGGACAGGCCGGTGTGATCAAACTATTTGCTGTGAGCTCCCTTTTCTCTCCTCATCTTCATCTCCTATCCCTCAGGTGCCTTCTCTTCACTCATCTCATACAAAGGGGCCTTTCTCCTTATCAAAGCTAACCCCTCTACCTGTTCCATCCTGTGTCCTCTAACAGACTGTTCCTCTGAATCCCCATTCTAATATTTATTTTCAACCTCTCCCTGTCAACTGGCTCCTTCCCTATTACCTACAAATATGCTTATGTCTCCACCCCAGCCATCAAAACACCAAAAAAAAAACCACTCACTAGATTCCTCCATCTCTTCTAACTCTTGTCCTATATCTCTTCTGTCTTTGTGGGTAAACTTGAAAAGGCCATCAACTTTCTTTCCTTTCATTTATCTCTTATGCTGATTTCTGACCTTATCATTCTACCAAAACTTCTCTCTTTAAGGCTGCCAATGATCTCTTAATTGATAAATCCAATGGTTTTTTCAATCCTCATTCACATCAATCTTTCTGCTGCTTTTGACATTTGACAGCACTTTCTTCTTGGTACTTTCTTCTCTCTAGGTTTTCAGCACATTTTTCTCTCTAAGTTCTCCTCTTACCTATCATGCTGCCTCTCCTCCATTTCCTTTGTCAGTTCTGGATTCTTATGTATATCATAACCTCTAAGCATAAGTGTCCCTCAGAGTTCTGACCTGGAACCTGTTATCTTTGCCCTCTATATCACTTCAATTGGTGATTTATCAACTCCCATGGATTTAATTACTGCTTCTGCATTGATGATACACAAGTCTACCTATCCTGCCCCAACATCTCTGTTGTCCTCAAATCTCAGATCTCTAACTTCCTTTCAGATATCTTGAGCTGGATGTCCAGTAGCCATCTTAAACTCAAGATGTCTAAAACTCATTATTTTACACCTTAAGACCTCTCTATTGCTTACCTCCCCTATTACTATAGAGGGCAACACCACTTTCCCATTCCTCAGACTCAAAACTTAGTCAATTTTGACTCCTCATGCTCTCTCACCCCCCCCCCCCCCCATATAAACTTGTTGCCTATGTCTGCCAATTTTACCTTTGCAACATCTCTTGAATATTCCTCCTTCTCTTCTCTGGCATTGCCACATTCTAGTTCAGGTCCTCATCACCTCATGCCTGAATAATTGCAATAGCCTAATGGTGGGTATCCCTGCCTAAAGACTTTCCACATCTAAATCCATCCTTCATTCAGCCAACAAAATGTTTTTTTTTCCTGAAACACTAGCCCAACACTGTCATTCCCCTATTCAATAAACTCCAGTAGCTCCCTATCACCTTCATGATCAAATATAAAATCCTGTTTGGAGTTCAAAACTCTTCATGACCTAACCTCTTCTACCTTTCCAATCTTCTTATACCTTATCCTGGCCTCATACTCTTCAGTCTAGTGACACTGGCCTCTGGCTGTTCCATGAATAAGTTACTCCATCTTTTGGCTCCTGGCATTTTCTCTGTCTCCAATGCCTGGAATGTTCTTCCTTCTCATTTCCACTTACTGGCTTCTCTGGCTTCCTTTAAGTCCCAAATAAAATCCTACCTCCTATAGGAAACCTGGCCCAGTAACTAAATTCTAGCATCTTCCTCTTATTTCCAACTTACCCTATATTATAACTTGTTTCTATATTTTTGTTTACTTGCTATCTCTGCCACTGGACTGAATACTTTGGGAGGATAGACTGTGTTGTCTCTTTTTGTAGCCCCAGTGTTTAGTACAGAGTCTGACACAGACTCTAGGAGGTACTAAAGACTGTTACTGACTTATTTTAGTTTACATATGAGGAAACTAAGAACCAGAAAAAAGTTAAATGATAGGCCTAAATTATTAGGACAGCATCAATTTTTCAATAATGCTATAGAAGTGATCCTTGCAATTCTAGGTTGTATTGCTAAATTGTTTTTTCTTCAATGAAATGGTAGAAACTTCAATTTTCAACACCAGTTAAAGACAAAGTATAACAATATAAAAGCATCAAGATTTCTGAAAATGCTAATAAACACAAAACTAAGATAAAAATTCAATCTTTTTAGTAAATCAGAGGAAAAATCTAGTATAATTCTAATAGTCATTAAAATGAAAAGATCAAGAAAAACAATGTTCTACCTAAAAGCTACAAGATGAATATGCAAAAAAAGTTCATTCAGCAATTTTTTAAACCAAAAAATACTTTTAAAAACTAAAACATGGAAATGCAATATGGAAAAGTACTCAATCTTTTGAAAAAAAGTGTATTAAAGCAATCAGGTAAGTTTATCTGATGTATTTTTGCATCTGATTACCCAAAAATAAGGGCATGAAAAAATACGTCAAAAATTTTCTACAATATATTTGACTCCAAAACCCAATTGTCATTACACACTGAATTCATAAGATTGTCACTGTATAAGAAAACACAATACAAAGTCCATGGTTTTAATAATTTTTGTGGGAAATAACTAAATGCTTACTTATCTTTATAACTTAGTTCCTAAAATGGAATTTTCTAAATGAATGTGGCATGGCTGCAATACATACTTTATAAATCATAAAATATGTAGGCAAGCTAGAAGGAGAAAAAAAGTAAACATGCCATCATGTACTTGCTTGAAGCTCTTCTTTTTTCTGGGGCTCAACTGGCCAAAAAGGAGTAAGTACACTACCACATGAGAATCAGAAGACAAAAGGAAACATTGATACAGGAGACAACATTTATAATTGTTTTTCTTTCTTCATACAATCCCAACTTGAAATGCATCGATAAAATGGCCTATCACACATATGTGATACACCAAGTAGTCCAAATTTTCAAATTTCTAGAGTTAATATTAACAAACCTGTTTAAGATAAATTTAAGGACCTCCAAAAAAACTTTAATAAAACACAATGTTGCTTCTTAATTTTTATTTTCTTTATTATCCTTCATTATGAATGTTTCAGCCAAATATGACAACTGAATCGTATTAGATGATTTAGAACTTGAATGAGTCCTTTGTTATTTATCATCTAGTCTAAACACCTGATTTTACAGATAAGGAAAACTGAGCCCCTGAAACATAAAAGAACCTTCTCCATGTTAGAGATTAGCAGAGGTCAGAAAGAGTAGATCAACCTGAAAAAAAATCATGACAATCTGTGACTGATCAGATAGATGTTACTTAAATATGGGAATCTTAAACACCATTCAAATCCAAAACAATGCTGCACTTGACATACTTCACATAATTAAAATGGTTCAATTTATTTGTTCTGAATTGAATGTAACCTATAGGCAGCTTTCAGAATTTTGCTTTGAGTACTTTGAAAAATAGTCAAAGGTAGGAAAATCAATTTATTTACTCCTGTAAATTTTCTTTTTCTTTAGTGGATATATGACTATTAAAATAAGAATGTTTAATTATATGGTAATAGAATTGCAGAAGCAAAAAACACCAATAGCCCCCCCCAAAATTTCACCTAGGGTCAGAGACTATGCAGATCAACCAAAATGGTTTCTTTCAGAAAACTATTAGTACCTGAAAAGCAATCAATACCCATTAACTTACCCATCCACTGACCCTTTTACTTTCCACAAACAAGTGTTAACTAAATATAACCTAATACTTCTAACTGCTATTAAGAAGCCTTCAAGAATTTGGGACTACTGCTGTTGATAAGTGTAGCTAGTCAGGGGATCAAATTATATGGAAGAAAAAGAATCTCATTTCTTCCTCAAAATTAGAAGGAATAAAAAAAATGAAAAATTACATGCAATAATATATCTTCACAGGTTGAAGTTTATTATGCTTATATAAGGTATAGAATTAACAATATACATGGTTTGAATGACTATGAAAGACTTTAAACCCATGGAGCTGCTACCAAAAAGATATAATTTCTTAAAAGTAGGTCGTGACAAATAAATTTCTACTCACTATTGGCACTAACCAAAGAAAAGTTGATGTGATTTAATCATAACATCTTAAGGGTAAGGTGGACAACACTTTACACATGGCAAACACTTAAAAAAGAAAAATGAATTCCTTAAAAACTAAGCACTCTCTTCTTATAAATATGCCAGTGATAGGGCATAATATCTTGAAGCTATAAGAGATCTTAGAAATCATGCAGTCTAAAAACCACATTTTACAGGTGAGAAAAGATCCAGATATATTAAGAAAACTGTTCAATGTCACACAACTGGTGAGGGAGAGAGTCAGTAGTTCCAGGTTTCTTATACTACAAAGCTCATATCAATTTTCATTCATCAAATATTAAGACTATTTTCATTAAAGCAGTTCTCCAAGATTAAATATCTTCACTAAATGTGGTACAATTTAATGTGAATTAATTCCCAAAATGCTTTTCAAAGAAAACAAGAGGTTTTAATCTAAATTCCTAGATGCTAGGATTTGTAATAATATAAATTAATTATATTAGTTGGTATCTTTCTTTCTGTTTTTCTAGACATTCCAGAGGCAGATCAACAAAGTAGGAGTACTAGTCAAAACAAACCGGGATAACAAGTCAAATAGCCTCTCTAAATCACAACTTTAATGTCCTCATATGTAAAATGGGTAATAATGTTACTAGTCATGCTTATTTCAAAAGGTTATTCTAAGAACCAAATAAAAATATATAAAGTTCTTTGTAAATCTTAATTATCATATAAATGTGGGCCATTATTATTAACGATTTATCTCTGCAAACAAAAATGTTAACATTAATGGTTTAACTATGGCTAACTAGCAAGTAGTTTAAGTATTTAAATAATACCATGCAATAAGTAAACACTGAGGACATTTTATTTTAAAAGTCCATAAAAAATTCTGTCCCATAATATTCATATTTAGATCCCATCTGACCTGCCTTCCCTCAAGAATGTTATACTTACTCTCTTATAAAGTCTTTTCTCTAGTTCCTCTATTCTCAGCTATATAATACTACTAACAAATATACAGTCTTTTGTATAGAAACTTGAGTTATTTGGAAGTAAAGGTGAAATTTATTTAAAAAATTTGAGGTAAGAGTTCTGTTCTTTTATGTTACCATGTGGAGTAGCATAATGAAATCCAATGTTTCTAAATCTAAAGGGCTAAGCCACAAAAAAAGAAGACATTTAGCCCTCCCCATTATTTTTTAAAAACATTTTAGGTAACTAGATATTAAATCTAGATCAAAAAGTTAAGTAGCATTTACTATCTTTCAAAGTCATAGGTCCCAAATCTAGACTCTATAAGGACCAGCCATGACCCTCACTAATCTAATCCCCTTTGATTTACAGATGAAGAAACTAATTCCTAGTGAGGTGACATGGCCTGCCCAAAGTCATATAAGCAGTGACAAATATATAAGCATAGGTGAGATGTGAGGCTTGGGTTTTCTGATTCAAGAGCCAGTGTTTTTTTCCACTGTATCATATTTTTTAAAAGTCAATTTTCAACAAAGAGCTTTTTCATAAATATAACCACAAATAAGTTTAAGAAAGGTAACAATTAAGGAAGTTCTTCAATGTTATTACTTGATTTTTAATTGATCATTTCCTTAGCTTATCTCATATCACTGCTCTCCTTATTTCTATTAAGAAAACTAAAGAATTGATTATATATCCACTATACCATATCCTTTAAATAAGACTTGATAATAGGGAAAATCTGCTTCCTTAATCAAAAGGAGGGAGGAAGGGAAACCTCACAGGCACCAATTTTCTCTCATCACTGATCATCTTTCTCTCATCATCTTTTTTTTTTTGAGGATACTTTCCACATTTTAGTTACATTTTAAGACTAACTTTAATCTCAGAATCGCATATCCTTACACCTATTTCCTTTGTTTTGTTTTTCACTTAAACTTAAATTCATGGTATATCAGAACAAAGGCTGTAAACAAATATTTACTATGTCTGTTACATGTAGAGAATGTACATACATACCTAAAGATATTAGGCAAAGAATATTTTTTAAAAATAGCTTTCAGGTTTTGGGAAGGCACCTAAGTTCTAGAAACCATATGATATGGTTAAAAGGTAATAAAAATGAATTATACTTCAAGGACAAGGAAACAATGTATTATTTATGGAACCTTCTAGAATCTCCAAAATGACTAGAAATTAATACAAAAAGGTCATGCTGGATATTATTCATTGCTGTAGATTTTAATATAAGCCAGGCATATTTAATGTTTTCCTTTTAATCTTTTTTGATTCAATACTTGTCTATGATTTATTTTTCTAATGATATGAAAATAATTCAATATTAATTATTCAAGAAAAGGACAAAAGTTTAGTAATAGCTACTTAATTTGATCCAATACTTAAAGTATTGAAAAATACTTACCCCTCTTTCGGTGAGAGGAAGGCAAATCTAAATCTACATTTCGTCTTCCACTCTATAAAGTTGAAGGAAAAAAAAACCCTAATTCAGTTATGAAATAAAAACAATTTTCAATTTAGTGACTGAAGATTTAATATTCTGAACTTTAAAGAGAGAAAAAAAAATAATCCAGACCATAACAATAAAAGCCTCAACCAGATGTTAGATTAGTAGCAACTTGAGCCACTGAGAAAGGTTCTAATGAGCCTTTTAAATATGCTCAATTAACCCCCTCTCCCAAACCTTAAATAACCATAAAAAACTGTTAGGAGGTCTATTCACTTAATTTCTTAGACTTTATTCAAGCTCTCTCTCAATTTCTTCAGGCTTGGTATGAATATATGAATAGGTTATGTATCACTGAGAGAGGTTATCCCCAGAATCACTTATGGTATGTATCAAAATAAGAAGTGAACCCAGGCCATCTTAGCTTCAAAGCTATCTTCTATCCACTATACCAAAGGCAAGGGAACAATGATATTTTCTAAAATTACCTTTACCTATTCCTTGCACCCTCTTAAAAACTCACTGTTCTCTGAAAAAGTTGTTAGAAAAAAGAAATTTAATTGAAAAAATTCACATTAAGGGGAAAATGATTGATGGCTTTAATTCTGTCAATGGCGGCTACATTTTAAAAGAATTCTTAACTTAATCTTCAGCTGATGAAATTTTAGAAATCTGGCTTGAATATATATGGTTTTCCCTGGCAACTTCAATTTGGTTCTACTACATAATGCCAGTAAATTAAACTGTACAAAGTAATGACAAAAAATGACAATGAAGAAAAAGTGAGATACATTTATAATCTGTCTCAAATAGAGACATCTCTCTAGATTGTATTGGGACAGTTTGTACAGAGAATACGAATAGAGACCAGCTAGAATAAGTGGGAGTCATTTAGTATGGGGGCAGAGATATTCCTACATATTTCAGTAGTCCCTCACAATATTACTATATCATAGTGAATTCTAAAAAAATCATAATTCTAGTAACTAGTAAGTTAAAATTCTGTTTATACACTATTTATTAAAGCAGAAAATTAGAATTCATTTTTAAAAGATTTTTTTTTACAATAAAAGTTTTTCAAGATTCAAAGATTAAGATTCCTATATGGGAAATTTTTTTTTTCAGATTTCTTCAATTCCTCAAAAAGCAATATAAATGAGGTGATACTATACTGATTGACTTGAAAATGGAACTTTAGATATAAAAGAGTGCAGCATATATTTTATTCAGTTAAGAGAAAAATCCTCTTGCCTATTTTACTTTCTTAATCTCAAGGAAGGTATGAACTAATATAATAACAAAGAAAGAAAAGGTAGTTCTTTTCAGACTAATTTAGTTTTAAGTAAGTTTTACAAAGTAATTGGGTTCATTTTCAGCATGTTTTGAAGAAGTAAGAACTGAACACAAGTTAGAATGGAGAAATTGGAGAAAATGGGAAAGTAGGCCAGCTCTATATTTCCTATAATTAAGGACTTCAGCATATGGCTTCATTATTTTGTTTGAAATTGCATAATCAAATATCCCTTTTTATAAAACAAACAGAAGTATGCCAAATAAATAGGATGTTTGTATTATCACTGCTACTGTTCACCTCTATTAGGGTAAAATAGAGGATATCTATGTATTTTAAATGCTCATATTTATCCATTTTTCTTATAGGAAAAGTAAGTTCTCTGTAAATTTAATCTCCATATAGATTTTTACCAAAAATTTACTCAACATTTAATATACCCAAAGCTTCGTATGTTTCCTTATATTTTAAAGACAAAAATATTCTCTTTACAGAAACCAAGAATAACAAAAAAATCCTTTCCACTTACCAGTGAGTAACCCTCTTCATCTGATTCAGGCTGAGATAAATCAGATTCACTCCTTGATTTGATCAGTCTATAATTTGGACTTGCATGAACTGAGCGGCTCTCTGCAGTAAGACTTTCACTCCTGCCTCACACATGTACACAAAAAAGTTTTTTTTTCAATTTGAGATTGTGAAAAGGTAAAATTAAATAGCATTAACAACCTTTGTCCATAAAAGAAAACATTCACTAATAAGACGGACCTTTCACTCATAATGAAATGTTACATGCTTCTTCTTTTGAATATAAAGCTACCTAGAGATAGAAGTTAATTTATATTTTCCTCATGTACCATTCTCAATAAGAGGGCATTCAATCTGCTTTAGCCCAGAAATTACCTTCTAGCTTAATTCACTGCTTCTGACTTCAAATTCAAGATAGTCAATTTTATCTATATTTTTTAAATCATAAGTTCAATTTACATTTAAAAATTAGTCATTAGGGGGGCAGCTGGGTAACTCAGTGGATTGAGAGCCAGGCCTAGAGATGGGAGGTCCTAGGTTCAAATCTGGCTACTTCCTAGCTGTGTGATCCTGGGCAAGTCACTTGACCCCCATTGCCTAGCCCTTACCACTCTTCTGCCTTGGAGCCAATACATAGTATTGACTCCAAGACGGAAGGTAAAAAAAAAATTAGTCATTAGGAAACAAAGTAGTAAGGATGGACCTGCTAGCAATTCCTACCTGGTCATAAGTAAAACCCCATCAGAGGCACTTGTTGTGGGCTGCTGCAACTGTCCTTCCTCTCTTCGCTTTTGAAGTTCTTCAATAACAGGACTTACTCCTAATATTAACAAGGCACATCGATGGATCACAGAATTGCATGCAGCAGTATATACATCCTGGCCCTCTGGAAGGTCTGTGCTGACCCTTCGCTCCTGTTGAGACTGAGGAGGCTGATCATCAACGCGAGTCCCAGACCCTGCCCCAGTGTTCATTCTATCTCGGTCCCGGCTGCGTGCTACTTCACGGGCTGATAGGAAACATTGAAAGATTTCTGTAATAATGCAACACAAAAACAAAGTCTTAACATATAGGGGAAGAAAACCAAAGAAATCTACATTAAAAATAGTAAACACATATGGAATAAGTACTCAATGAGACAAAAAAGAAGCAAACATGCTATTTTATTTATAAAAAAATAAGTAAATTTCTTCAAAAATTGGTTATCCGGAATTGCATGCTTTATTTTTACATTAATTTGAATAGGCTGGAAGGAGCAGTGAGATAACTTAGCCTTGTTTCAACTTCTGCCTCCATTAAAGAAGAGTTAGCTAAAAGGCACTGTTTAAAAGACATTAACAAAATTACTTAAATGTTTATAAAGCCTTTATATCAAGGATCAAGTTATAAAAGGTAATGAGAAATTGACATGTAACCTAAATCATAATTAAACAGCTTCTTTGCTCCTGTGAGGTTCTGTTAATACCTACCAAAGTTCCTGCCTATGATGATTTTTAAAAGGCTGGAATATATAAAAATGTACACAAAGTTATTTAACGTTAACTATACTTTATTATAACACAACCCATCAGCAAGTATTTATGAAGTGCCTACTATAAGAAATCATCATGCCTAAAGTTAAGTTAATAAGAAATTTAACACATGATCACTCTAAGGAATTTGTAAACAGATAGGGGAAAGGACAACCACATGACAAGATAACTAACAATACCAAGCAATAAGTGATAAATGCCCAACAAGTGGTGTGGACAATAACTCTACTATAGAGTCAAGCACATGTCATAGTAGAAATAGCCTAAATTGCATACATACAATTTTAGGTTGTATATTAAATACTCTTTGGGGGGTAGGGGGGCAAAATGAATGTGTTGATCAAAAACTATTATATAACAATTTTCTTTAAATACCTAAATATTAAATGATGGGAAAACTATTTTTCATGATTGTGAAATTTAAAAATAACAAAAAATCTTTATTCACTTGGCAAACCACGTGTCATACATTGTTGCAGATCCTACTGAAAGCAACATAGCATTCACATGGGTAACTTTTTATAGCTAATAGAAGGCAGCTGCCAGGATTTCATGAGGAACATATTTTCAAAAAATGTGTTCCTTCCCATTACACAAGAACTTACAAAGATGCCAGACATTTTTACCTCCCATAAGGTATGCTACAGAGGAACTGAAATGACACAAGGTGTGACAATCTTCAAGAAGTTAGAATGAGTGGCAAAGGTTTCCAAAATCTTAATAGGCCAGAGTCACTGGACTTTTCAAGTCATCTATTATAAGTAAAAGTAAGATTAAACTGACATTGAAGTGGCACAAATTAAAGTTAGTTGAACATAAATCTAAAGTCCATATTGTATTTAAAATCAGTCATGGGTTTTTTTCCTGAATGTGCATGCATATACAAACACTAATAGAAGGGGAAAGAAAGGAAATAAGTATCTATACAGTACCTAATATGTGCCAGGCACTGTGTGAAGAACTTTTTACAACTATTATATCATTTCATATAAGGTATACATGATTATCTATAATTCAGTATAAAAATCATAACTAATATAACTAGAGTATCACCACCTTTTAAATAGTTGAGAAAATTTTGTCTTTAATAAGGCAATACATTTTATATATAGTATGAAAAATGTACTTACTACCAGCTGTCATAACTTCATGCTCTCTCTCTTCTTCTTCATCTTCTTGTTCTGGATGTCCCTCTTCTCGGTCTCTCTCTGCTTGTTCTTCCATCTCTGCTTCTTCATCAATGGTTCGAGTAAAGGAATGTTCCTGTGCATCAGTATCTGCAGATTCCTGGTTTTCTGAAATCTTGAAAAAAAAAATCATTAGAAATCACATAATGATGTTAGTGATGGAATAGTACTATGCTGTAAGAAATAATGAACAATATGACTTTAGAAAGAGCTGGAAAGACCTACATCAATTGTTGCAGAGTGAAATAAAAACAGAAGAACATTATACACAGTAACAGTAATATTGTGGGATGATCAATTATGAAAGACTTGGCTACTCTGAGCAATACAATGAATCAAGACAATTCTGAAGGGCTTACAACAAAGAATACTATCCACCTCCAGAAAAAGTTGAAATTGGAATGCAGATCAAAGCATACAATTTTTCATTTTAATTTATTCAGGTTTTTATTTTTATGTATTTATTATCTTCCAAAATAAGGAAATGTTTCCCATGACAATACATGTATAACCCAGATCAAATTGCTTACCATCTCTGAGAAAGGGGAGGGAAGAAAGGGAAGGAGACAATTTGGATAATATAATTTCAGAAAACTTAAGTGGAAAACTGTTATTATACGTAATTGGTAAAATAAAATATCTTTACAAAAAAATCACATGATTAAAATATTTTTCATAATACTTTTATTTATGGAAAAATATTAAGATAAATAATGCACATGTTTTCTTATTAAAATCTAAATACAAAATTTCCAGAGTAGAAGGAGTACCTATATTAGTTATTTCATCCTAGGTTTGGCTAAGAAGATTCTACTATAAAATTCATCCATATCTACGCCACAACAAGACTATGAAAAGGTTTAATGAGCATAACTTTAAAAGAATCAGTAAACCAGCATTTACTAAGTGCCTTCTGTATACAGATATTGGGCACACAAAGGTAAAAAGTGAAACAATTCCTGTCCTTTAGAAACTTATCATCATGAGACAACATATATATCTCTAAGAACACACACACACACACACACACACACACACACACACACAAAGAAGAAAGACTATAAAGTAGTTTGGAAGGGGAATACACTAGCACAGAGAGATCAAGAAAAACTTCATATAAGTCATATAAGTAACCGTCCTTGAGCTGAGTCTTTAAAGAAACTCAGTATTCTAAAAGGCAGAGTGCACATCAGACTGCACAGCCAACAGGCAAAGGCAAAGAGATGGGAAAGGAAGGTTCATTCATGAGTGTCAGTAAGACAGTCAATTTGAATGGACCAAGCACGAGTAACAGCAAGTGAGGTTCAATAAGACTGGAAAGTTAGGTGAGGCCAAATATTAGGGGCTTTAAAGGCCAAACAAAGGAGTTTATATTTGATATTGGAGAAATTCTCCAGGAGGCAACAGAGAGCAATAGATACAAAGACAGCTTGCCTGTGAAAAATCCTGACAGTCAAGTCTGGTCTCTGAACTGGAGCAGCTGTAAATTCGTGTGTGTGTGTGTGTGTGTGTGTGTGTGTGTGTGTGTGTGTGTGTGTGTGTGTGTAGATGAGATTTATAAATAAGAATAGATCTAGTAAGACAGATTTAGATAGATGAGATAGATAGATAGATAGATAGAATAGTTAAGTTAGCCCTGATATATCGGGGAACATTTCCCTTGTGGGAAATATTGGGTTTGGGAATTTAGTTAGAATTATTAGTTAAAGGGAAATATATCTCCTATCAAAATCTATCTTTCCTTTCCCTGAATCTTTTATAGTTTAATAAATACGATTTTTAATAACCAGTCTCTAGCCAATTCCCTCAACTGCTAATCCAATCATCTCCTCAGCTGCCAACAACTGAATCTCAATATTAACTATATTCTATTTATTGATCTATAAATATTAGATCAAATTTCCAACATAATAAGTGGCGAACTAATAAGGATAAGAATCTACAAAGAGATACAACTAAGAGGAATTAATAGTCAAAATGACATTCAACAACATGAGTGTAGGGAATGTGACCCAGGTTTTCACAAAGAGGACACCTGGGTATATTAGAGAGATCTCAGTCCCACAACCAATACTGGACATGCTCTGTCTTAAAGTATTGGATATTTTAAAATTAACACTATTAGGGGGCTGTGGAATACTCTTTATGTTTATGATTAGGATATTTATTTATTATATCCTAAATCGAATAGCACTACTGAGAAAGAAACAATTAAAAAAATTGACATGTGATTCAAATATCTGGAAAACTAATGTAATAATGAGGCAAGGCAAATTATTTCAATATTTTCATGATACAAAATTAAAGAGGGAAACCACGGAATTGAAAAATAATATTGGAGGCTTTTTCCCAGTACGTGAGCTCCCAGTACTAACCCTGGAGCACCACCTCATAAATGTTAGACACCATAAGGAATTTATACAAGCAGATATCGATAGTTTTAAAGGGGGGACTCCTTCATTTGAGGAAGAATCTGTGGCTGTTATTAAACAATTTGAAAAAATTAAGCAATTTAGTCCCAATTACCTGGATTTTGAAATTTTACTAGATGAATTGATGAAGAGGGAGAAAGAAAAATTGTTAAAGAAACCAATGAGTGGCCACTAGTAAATCCAAAATGGGAAATTAATTCTGAAGAAGATTATGAACGACTGGTTAAAGTGAAGCAGGAAGTGCTTAAAACAATGAGAGAGTGCTCTGAAAGGCCAGGTATCTGGACTAAATTTGACTGGATGAGACAGGAAAGTAGAGAGACACCCTCAGTCTTTATGGATAGGCTTATAGTTCTAGGGGCTAGTACATAGGACTTGACATCTCCAAAGAACATGACATGAGGCACTTCTGTAACCAATTCGTTAAAAATATGTGTGCAGTGGTGAGTAATTACTTTAAATAACAATACTCGGACTGGAATGAAATAGAATTAGATGAATTGAAATGTGTAGCTACATATATTTACAATGCTAATTAAGACAAACATGAAGAAGGGAATAATGAGTTAAATGAAGAACTGAGACAAGAGATAGAAGTTATGAAGATAAAATTTAACAAAGTAGAAAAACAGGTAAAAATTATAGCTGCTGTCAGAGAATATAAATCACCGAGGCAGTTTAATGCTCCACAAAGAAATTACAATGATTAGGGCTCTAGGTGTTATATGTGTGACCAAAGGGGAAATTTTACAAGGGATTGTAGATCCTAGGGACAAGTTTTCAGGCAAAATGAAGGCTACTTCTCCAATAACTTTAGGAATAATGGCTATAATTACAGGGGAAACCAATACAACAATGGGTTTAGAAATGAAGGCAGGTACAACAACCAAGGAAATGGGCACAATGGGTACAATGAATTTAGATATGGGTATCAAGATACAAGAAATGGCTTTGCAAATGGCTTTCCAAATGGATATCTAAATGCATATAATTACCAGGGTGAGAATCAAAATGAGGCAATGCAAACATATATAAAGAATGGTGCACGCCCTAAATATTCACAAGTTGTCAGTGCTAACACCTAGAAGAAAGAATCTCAGAAAGGTCAATTTTGAAGGTTTATTACGAGGGGAGATGTAACTGTAGATATTGTGAATGACAGAATTGAAACATAGACATTAGAAATTGAAGCAAATAATTTAGAGAGTGAAGGACAGGCTGACGAATATAGGTTTCCTGATCCAGAGATAATGACACCAATAACACTAATTCACTCTCCCCAGAATAATATGGAAGCACATGTCATGTTAAAAATTGGAAATAGCATTTATGGTTGTTTACTGGACACGGAAGCATCTAAATCTATATTGACAAATTCCTTACATGCACTATGCTATGATATGGGATGTGGGTTCTATCAAGGTTGTAGGAATTTCTGGGACCCCTTTTGAGATGAAAAAGCTGCCACCTAGGATGGTTTCTGTGGGACCATTGAATGTAGAACATTCATTTTTACTGATGACAAACTCCCCTGTAAATCTTTTGGGGAGGCATTGTGAAAATTGAGGGCAACGATAGTGTTTACCCCAGCTGGTGATATTTCTTTAGAGCTGCCAGAAAAATCACTAAATTTGTTCCTAGTGCTATTCTTAGAACATCAAAAAATACAAAAGACACAGATTTATGAAATTCCTGCAGATATCCCAGAAGAACTGTGGGCGACATCATCTACAGATGTAGGATTACTAAAATCAGCTGTGACAGTGAAAATTGCTCCAACAATATGATAGTATCCCTTGTCAAAAGAGGACATAGAAGGCATAACACCAGTGATAGACTCCTTGTTAAAGCAAAAGATTATAATCCCTTGCAAATCTGAGTATAATACTCCAATCCTGCCAATCAAGAAGCCTAAATTAGATGCAAATGGAAAAACAGTTTACAGATTTGCATAAACCATGTAGTAAAAAGTCACCCAGGAGTCCCAAGCCCATCAACAATCATTTTGTCAATCCATAGCAATGCAAGATGTTTCATGGTGGTGGATCTATGCTCTGCCTTCTTCTCTATCTCAAATGATAAAGATTCCCAGAAGATCTTTGCATTTACGTGGAAGGGCTCTCAAATACTTGGAGTCATTTGCCCCAAGGGTTCCCAGAAAGTTCGATGGTATTTTCCTAAATTTTAACAGAACAGCTTGCCATTATTCAATTTAGGGAGAGCACACTTATCCACTTTGTTGATGACTTCTTGTTAGCTTCTCCCTCGGTTAAGGCATGTCAAAGAGAGAGTAAACACTTTCTGCTAGTTATTTAAAAGGGGACACAAAATATCAAAAGCAAAAGTACAGTGGTGCCTCCATAAAGTAGAATATGTAGGATTTGTACTAGCAGAAGGGTCCAGATACATGTCAGAAAAAAGAATTGCAAACATTCAGAAATTAACAACACCCTTGCAGGAAAGATTGGGTTTGGGGTTAGTTAGAATTGATTAGTTATAGGGAAATATATCTCCTAGAAATATCTACCTTTCCTTTTCCTTTCTCTGTATCTTTCATAGTTTAATAGGATTTTAAAAAATAACCAGTCTCCAGCTGATTCCCTCAACTGCTAACACCATCTCCTCAACTGCCAACAACTGAATCTCAATATTAGCTATATTCTATCAATATTTATTAAAATCTATAAATACTAGGTCAATTTCCAACATAACAGAGGTAAAAGAGAGCCAAAGAAGTTTCTTAAGTATAGGAGTTGTGGTCACATCTATACTTTACAAAAGTCACTTTGGTACCTGTGAGGAAGATAGACTACACTAGAGAAAAAACTGAGCCAAGACAACCAATTAAAGGGCTATCCCAATAAAAGAGGTGATGAGGGGCCAAGGTAGGATAGTTTTAGTGTGAGTGGAGAGATGGGGAAGGATATAAAAATATTATGTGGATTGCAATGACACAATATGCCAACTGTATATATAAACGAATAAGAAGGATTTGATAATGACATGTAGGTTGAAAATATGGGAAAGGGAATTTCAGAAAAGGAATAGGGGTTTGTAAGAATGATAATGAATTCTACATGAATATTTTTTTAAAACAATACTGCTCAAGTTGTATATGCTACTACTACTATATATGAGTACTTATCTATCTACATGAGGAAAATAGGAGAACTTTGGAGGAAGAGGGATTTAATTTATTAAATTCTCACATATCTATGAAGCAAGATAGATAGCAGGCAAAAACAGCAGAGTTTCCAAATTACTAAAGAGATTAGCTCTACAACATTCAAAAGCAAATGATTGATAAACCCCAAAGCTCAATACTGTAATAAGAGCTCACTATCCAACAAAAACTCCTGGAAAAATTAAAATGTATTCTGGCAGAAATTAGATTAAGACCAACACATCATACCATATAATAGAATAAACTCTGAATGGATACATAGCTTAGACATTAAAATGGTCATATCAAAAAAAAAATGTTCATATCATAAAAAATTAGAGAACTAGACAAGGAAATATCTTTCTGATTAGGGAACAGTTCATAATCAAATAAGGGACAGGGAATATAAGAGGAGATAAAATGGACAATGCTGATACATAAAACTCAAAAGGTTTTGGATAAACAAAATAATGAAGTAGTTAAAATAAAAAGGGGAAATATTAATGAATTTAAAATTAGAAGTTAATAGTTAACTAAGAAAAATATTTTCAGCAAGTTTCTCTGATAAAAAGGCCAGATGTCCAAGATATATAAAGAACTAATTAAATGTATGAGTAATTACCAAATAGGTGAATGATCAAAGAAGAACAAGCTATTCCTAAAGGAAGCTATCAATAGCCATATTTTTAAAAGTTCAAATTACTAATAAGAACAATATAAATTAAAACAATTCTGAGTTTCCATCCCTAAACTCATCAGATTGTAAAAATGACACAAAAAAAAGAAAAACTATAATAACTGAATAGGATGTGAGAAGATAGGTAAACTAATGAACTTTTGGTGGTGATATAAATCGGGCCACTTACTCGAGAAAGAGATTTGGAACTATGCCCCCAAAGTCACTAAACTCTGCACATCTTTTGATCCAACAATACAACTATTCTTTAGAGAGAGAGAAAAAAAGGAAAACACCCACATGTACAAGAAAATTTATGGTTACTGTAAACCTCAAAATTTCTTAGACTTATAAATGTTGGAAATTTCACCATTGGGAAATTTCATACTTGAAAAATTTCCTATTGATAATGGGAACTCTATTGGAATGTGAACTCCATTGGCATGGGAGGTTCCTCCTCCTCTCTTCTTAAGATTACTTTAGGACAGAAACCTTTTGCTGAACAATGGAAAGGGCTTTGACCTATGCTTAAGCATAGAACAGGAATTTCTTTGAGTCATGATTGATTTTAGAATTGATACAATAGAGATACTTGGAATGACAGAACCAGGTCTTGGAAATTACAATCTCCACCCTACTCAGTCCTAACAGGATTTAGGAAGGGCTGCAGCATAGATCAAAATTTAATTATTCCATCTCTACCCTACTCAGGGTAACAGGATTTAGGAAGGGCTGTAGCAAAGGATCAAGATTTAATTATTTGAGAATATGACCTTCAACAGACATGTGCAAAGCCACAGACTTCTGGGCGGTCCTGGGTTAAGCTAGAGCTACCATTGGCACAGGGAAGACATGGACAGTGATTGGTAGATGTGAGAATGGAGGGGAGGGAACTTGGATGGTTTGCTTAAAGAGAGAGGGGTCTGAGGACTGAGGGTGGTTGGTTGGAGAGTTTTGGCTCTGAGTGGTTGGAGAGGTGCTCTGAGAAGCTTGCTCTGAAGGAAGCTGGAGGTGGAGGCCCCTGAGACTGTTTCTCCATTTTGGTCACGTGAGTAATAGGGACTGATCTCCTTTCTTTGCCCCAGCTATCTAAGGGCTTGGGCCTTTTGGCCCAGTCTAAACAGAAGGGGTATTTAAGCCCTATTCCCTTCTCTCCCCTTTCTCTCTCCCTCTCTCTCTCTCTATCTCTAATACCTTTCTTCATCCTGTTTGTAATTAAACTCCATAAAGGGTTGACTGCTGACTTAAGTTTTCATTTAGGAATTACATAGCTGAATTCCTTGGCGACCTTAAATTAATATATATCAGTCTTTTAAAGTGATTTCCTTGTCACATTACTCTACTTGTAGCAAAAATATGAAAATATAAGCAGTGCCTATCAACGTGGGAATGTGGAATGAGTAATTATGAAAGGGAGAGAGCTTCAGAGAAACTTAATAGGACTTTGCATATGGAAATGCATATTTAAGTTTGACATTTAAGTTCAAAATTTAATTTAAAAAATAAGATAGTAAATATTCTATGAGGTCCCCTATCTTATACAATAAAAAGGCTATAACATGATTAAGGAACAATCAGAAAATGAACTATTATATATTTAACTATATACCCGAACAAAATTTTCTTTATTTTATTTAAACCTAGGTTAAGAAATATTTGGGTCACCACAGCAACAATAGTTAGACATAATTTCACTAATAAAAGGAATTCCCAATCGAGAAAAAAACCCTTTACCTTTACTAATGCAGATTGGCATTTCTCTGCAATTTAAAATCTTTTTAAAAATTGTCTAAAGTGGTTAAATGTGGAAAAAATCTTTGTATCAAATTATTCCAATAAGGGTTTGATATCCAAGTTATACAATTAAAAAATATAGGTAAGACTAATAGCCATTCCTCAATATAGAAGTGATCAAAGGATTTGAAAAGTTTGCAAAAGATTATAAAGTATTCACAACTATATGAGAGAATGCTTCAAATCATAAATAAGAGAAATATAAATTAAAAAACAACTGAGGTTTCATCTTACACTCTACAAAGTGACAAAGATGACAAAAAATGGCAACAGTAAATCATACAGGGGATGCAGGATGATAGGCACACTAATACAGTATTGGTGGAATTATTATATGATACAGCCATTTTTGGAAAGCAATTTGAAGGGGCACATAAGTGCTCAGTAGCTAGAAAGCCAGGCCTGGAGATGGGAGGTCTTAAGTTCAAATCTGCCCTTAGATACTTTCTAGCTGTGTGACTCTGAGCAAATTACTGAGAGGGAGGGAAGAAGGGAGAGAATGAATGAAGGGAGGAAGAAGGGAAGGAAGGGAGGAAGAGAGGAAATAAATGTGGAATTATGAAAACAAAGTGACTAAAATGTCTATACCTTTTGAACCAGACTCCATTACTGGACTTGTATACCAAGAAAGCCATTGAAGAATAAAGCCCTCACATACTCCCAAAATATTTAAAGTAACAATTTTTGAGATAATTAAGAATTAGAAACACAGTAGATGTCCATTAATTGAGGAGTCACTAAAAAACTGTGTTATGTGAATGTAATGGAATATTAGTATGCAATAAGAAATTATATCTGTGATGAACATGAAAGCATAGAAAGATCTACACAAACTGTTACAGAAATAAGAAAGCAGAGCCAAGAAATTAACATACGCAGAAATTACAACAACATAAATGGAAAGAACAATGAAACCACACAAATAAATCAAAAGTGAGCAAAACAAAATTACAAAGAACAAGCATGACTCAAATGAAGAGATATAAAAGAACATTACCAACCCACTACTTCATGGAAGTGGGCAGTACACATTTTTTTAACATACTGATCATGTGCTAGTTTTCTTCATCTTGTTTTTCTTTCTTTTTTTAATCTTTAAAAAATATTATTTGTTATATGATATGGCTCTCTAGGAGGGGAAGGGATAATATTATGGAAAACTATTATATATAGAAAAAGAAGATATAAATAAAAATTTATTGTTTGGGGGAAGCTGAGTGGCTCAGTGGATTGAGAGCCAGGCCTAGAGAAAGGGGGTGGTGCTAGGTTCAAATTTGACCTCACATACTTCCTAACTGTGTGACTCTGGACAAGTCACATAACTCCCATGGCCTACCCCTTAGCACTCTTCTGCCTTGGAACCAATACCAAGTATTGGTTCAAAGATGGATAGTAAGGATTTTTTTTTTAAGTTGTTTATGATATCAAGTGGCTGTTAAATAATTTTACCATGGTAACACAGGCTAACATGTAGTGGTGGTGGGCTTTAAAACACAGGATTTTTTTGCTATAAGGCCAACTCTTTATCCACTAGATCTTCTGCCTCATAATAATAAAACAATAAGTTCTAAGTTAATTAAATTTTAGATACATAATATAAATTTCAAAGTGTGCTTAGCTTTTTAAAAAATAGTCACCAAAAATACAAAATAACCAATATATTGACAAAGAAAATGTTTATAAAGGACTTTCTACAATATCCAGCATTTGTTTATAAATATAGAATCAAAGAATCTTACTTTAGAAGGGACCTTATATGTCATTTGGGCCAAATTCCTATGCAATTCAAGATGCCTTTCTATACTATCATTGATATCATTCAGTCTATATATCTGTTACCCTAACCCTTGCTATCTCTCAATAATCAGTTTTCTGAAAATTGAGAAGGGTTAGAGAGTTGTGCTGGTTTGGCTTTTGCCTCCTATTATCTACAATGACAAAGCAACCTTTTCCCCACTTTCAGATAGCCCATATTATTTGAAAGTTGTTGGATTGGGGGATTTTATTGGGGTTTTTTGTTTGTTTGTTGTTGTTTTTTGCTGTTATGAGCTAGAATCTATCTCTAGATAATGCTAACCTGTTGATTCTAAGAGTTCTCTCAGAGAGGGGGAAAAAATCCACTCCCTCCAAGCAGCAATCCTTTATGTATCTGAAAAGAGTTAGCATTTATGTTTTCCTTCAGTCTTCTCCAGGTTAAACATCTCTAAGATCTTCAAATATTTTTCACATAATATGTTTTCCAGGACCCTTCTCTCACCATTCTAGTGGGTTTCCACAAGGAAAGTTTGTCAATGTGCATCTTAAAATGTGCCACCCAAAACTGAATGCAATCCGTTGAATGTGATCTGAATCCTACAAACTAGTCAAGTCAACAAACATTTATTAAGTGTTTACTGTGTGCCAGGCACTGTGCTAAGTGCTAGGAATACAAACACAAACAAAACAGCTCCTGCCCTTAAGTATCTTTCATTCTAATGTAAGAAAATAATATATAAAAGCAAACTGAAAAAGGACAGCAGAGGGAAGGTAGCCATGCCAAGGCATAATGGCAGAATCAAAAGAGTGAACTACAGATCTTCCCTCAAAATGGAGGTTCCAGGAGGATTTCACCAATGAGAGAAATGGCAAGGAGATCCCAAGGGAAGAGGGAAACAGCAGCTAAAACATGAGGGCAAAGTACAGTGTTTCCCATGATTTAGACATTATACTACTATTAAGGAAGCCTAAGACTCCAATAACTTAAAGATATATTATACCATTGCTTAATATTAAGCCTGGGTTTAACTAAAACCTCTTAGGCCATTATTTTCATCCAAACATTTTTTGAACACTAACTCCATACAAAGCACATCTTTTTCATGTAAATGATTTCTAAGCTTACCCATCGGTCTCTTGAGGATGACCTAGTTTGAATTAGCTCCAAGTTCTTGCAGGCAAGTAAACGACTTCGAACTTTATACACACAACGGTATACTTCTGCTAAAGTTTTACCTGGTTGATACCTAAGTAAAGAAGAACACAGTTATAATTTCTAGGATCATAGGTGAAAATTATCTGAAGATACTTTCAAGTTACTTACCTGCTCTCTCCACATGCTTGACTAAGTAAATTTGTGTGTTTCAGAAGAGCTGCAAGAACAAATCTAGACACAGTGTCCAAGAGTGACTCATTACTTAAAGTTGCACTGTCCCAATCTGAAAATAAAAATGGTTTATTAAAATTCAAAGAGTCAAAATGTTCCTTATACATTTTTATAGTTTTAGTAATAAAATAATTTATTTATAGAAGCTTCTAAACACCATGAACAATATGCACTTACTTTGGGTAAGGAACTAAATAACATTTGGTTTGAGATCATCATAGGCTATTAAAAACCAGACGAGAGTTAGAAAATACTGGTGGGGAGTTAGTTAGATATTTCAAAAAGTATTTGATTTTATTTCTTTTATTCTGTGTTAGTGTAAGTTCTTTACTTTTCAGATGTAATAAAATTCAGCCACCTGGACTGGAAATGTTTCCTAAACCAAAATTGCTAGAGATACAAACTTCATTCATTCAACAAACATTTAGTAAATGCCTATGTATAAAGTCATTATGACAAGATGAATAAAATAAGCCCCAATTTTTTTAACTTGTTCTTAATCATATTAAGAACTTATGTTTTACAAATTTCCAAGATAATGTTTAAAACATTACTCTTTGACTATAGCATAGTTCATTCTTTTTGAAAAGAAAAAAATTTATTTTGAAGAAACATTAAACTCAACCATTGTTTTAAAAGGCCATATTTTAAATTGTCCTGTTCTTATGCTCCATAATTATATTAAGTTAGCCCTGGGATATCAAAAGGCTACACCCAAAGAATATAAAACCTGATAGATCCTATTCAAACTAGAAAAGAGCATTGAGTGTATGCCTTGCAATGGATCATCATCCAAAGACTATTTCAGAAAAAGTGTATTGCCAGAAGTCTGGGCTATCAGGTAATTTACTAACTCGCAAAATTATCTTAAGATATGAAAGGGCTGAGCTCTCCATCTACATTGCTCATACTAATTAAAATTACTAAATAAAATCAAGTATCTTTAAAAGAGCTCAACATTTTAAATGTTTCACAAAACTTAAAACATGATAGACTTTACTATGATACTGTGATCAATAAATATTCTTAGTAGGGAGATAGTTATCAATTTTGTCAACCAATTTTGACAACAAATCATTACTGAACAATGTAGCAGGAGGCTGCCTGCATTATTTTAAATTGCCACGATTTAAATATAGCTGGGCTCTTTGAAAGGCACCACTACTTAATTAACAACAAAATCAAATAAAACATAAAACTAAGGCATTTCATTTTCTGAATTTTATAATTGGCAGGGATTATCCTGAAAGGATTTTTTGGAAAGTATGGGTTCTTCTGTAGCACTTTACTAAGGCTTGAATTAATTCCAAACCAAGTACTACAGAATGGTTCCAAACGCTCAGGTACATCAGAAAAATATAAAGCTATTCAGGAAAAAGGGTTATATGATGAGTTTTTTGTTCATTTAATATTTAAATTTGCTATTTTAAAAAATTTGACAAATGTAGTCAAAGTGATATTACAGAAAAAGACCTAAATATACACAAAATAAACATAATTAAGAGTTTCCAAAATCACTTTCAGGATCCATAAAAAATGGAGAATATGTAGGAATAGGAAACTTGAAAACTATTTTCATCTATTGCCTTTACCTATAATCATAGGCATTCAAAAGATATTTGTTGAATGAATGAATGAATCAATGAATAGGGTGACACTTACAAAGGCACCATCTGCTGGTATTTTAAAGATCTGAATCATTTACATTTCATTTTGCCACTATACACCAAAACAATAGAGCGCAGTAGGTGAAAACCTCTGAATGTGATCTTTATTCATTTTTTTGTTGCAGAAAGGAGAAACTGCAGAGGAACAGAGGAAAACAAAAGGTAGGGTAAGGGAGAATGATGGGGAGAATGTCAACTGTGGAAGTATGATCCTGATCAATCCAGAGGTGATTATTAAAAAAGAAAAATGGAAAGCGTCATAGAAGAAAGGATTCTGTGAAGAAGCTAAAACAATAGGTATATGATTAGAAAAATTGTGTATAAAATTATTTTGGGAAAAAACTCAAAAAAAAGCATTAACACTATTCTTTTCAAACAACTTTCACATGTTACCTCACGTGCTAGTCCTTCGAACTCCGAGATTTTTTTCTCTCTCCTTTACAACGAAAGAAACTAGACCATAGAAGCATACAGTTTATACAACTAATTAATATAAGGCCAAAACTAGAATGCAGGGCATTTAATATTTATTCCTATGACATTTATACTACACCAAATGCCTAGTGAGAGACATGGGAATGTTTAAAAGAATCTTATTACAATCAATTTGAAAAACAGAATCCTTTGTAAATAATGACCCACCAATTTATTTTTACAAAACTCTCAACTGTTGCATACTAAATTTACCTCAAGTGGAGGACTTATATGGTACCAAAACACATCTCCCATTAAAGAGAGAACAAGTTCAAGTCACTTTAGTGACAAATTGATTTGGTATTATAACAAATTTTGTACAAAACGATAATTATATCATTCTACTCTATTAGGTACACATAATAGTCAATACTATCAACTATCATTATTACAGAGAAGTTTATTCCATTCATGTTTTTCATCTTACCTTTACTAATAGCATAATCTTGCATACTGATCCAAAGACTACGAGCAGGCTCTTTTGTGCAACCCAACGCCAAGTCAACAAAAACAGCAATTTCAGGCCGTAATTTGTAATCAAATGGTTTCTGTTCTTCATTTCCAGAAAAAGCCACTTCTAATAGGCAACTCATACATTTATCTAAAAATAAATTTGTCAATGTTTAAAATTTCTCAGGTTTTGTTATGTTACAAAGAAAACCATACTAACTTTTTCATAAATATAGGTAATTTTAACAAATGAAATCAGGTAAGTCATTATGCATAAACTGAGGATAAATGTGACACATAGACTAAATGAAAAGTTTTTTCCTTTTTGAAATTTTAATTGGATTTCATCATGAAAGTAATTCAATAATAATAAATGATAATCCATTAAAAGGTCATATCTTTTATGAGGTACAAGCAAAATCAATTCATAAGAAGATTGTATTCCAAAAGTTAGTCTATAAATGGATTGTGGGGGTAAAACTTCTCTTTCAACTATGTTATGAGTACAAGTTAGGTTCCCAGGCTAGCCCATAATGAAAGTGAATTATTAAACATTTACACTAAAAAGAAAAAAATCCTACTGAGTAATACTTATTTAATTTTATTAGTATTTTATTATTAATATCAATTTTATTTATAAATCATATCAAGCAATACTTTGAAGAAGCAAATATCATCTTTTCAGATAGCAAAACTAATTTTAAAAAGCAGAAAACAGTAACTAAAAATAGTTTGCTGTTTTTTCTAATTATTCCCTTTTTTCCTCTTCACTTTTATAAAAAAGTAATTTCTTATAGTGTGGCGATCTCTGAGAAGATAGGCATAGAAGAAATTGTACTAATTTGTAAAAACAAAAGCTATCAATAAAAATTTAAATTTATTGATATGTTTTTTCTGAAATACTAGCAAAAGTTCAATTCAATCACAGAAAATTGAGAAAGTAGATGGGTATTTCTAGAAGTATGGGTATGTCTAATTTCACTTCAAAGGTCTTTTCATTTCCCTTGATGCAGGGATATCACTACCAGTACTCATATTAATCAATAAATAGGAGGATCTTTTGGCTCACCATGAGATCAGTACAATGCTTTCTTTCACTCATAAGACATTTCCTCAACCTTCAGAACAAAATTTCTTTTTTATTCTACTTTGCTGTCCTCTTTTTTTTTGGTTTCACTTTCTGACTCTAATCATGTTTAACCATTTTTATTTGGTTTGGGGGTTTTTGTGTTTGTGTTTTTGAGTAAAGAATTATAGAATGTTAGAGCTAGAAAAATCATGAAAATAATTTAATGCTTTCCTGGATATTTTTGTCTTTGGGCTTTCATAAGCCTTTTTGTTTCTCTTCCTATCTGTTCAATAGTTCCTTCATAGTTTCTTCATCTATGTTACATCCAATTAGTTGAAACTCCAGCAATCTGTGTGAGACCCTATTCTCTTTTCCTCTCTATTTCAATGCTTAATGATCTCATCAATTCCCATGGGTCCAACCACCATCTCTACGCAAATGAATTCCAGACCTTTATGTTCATATCCCCATTTCTATCTCAAATTCCAGTCTCACATTACTGACAATAATGTGAATATTTTTAAAAATTATATTCTGTGGGAATCTCAAACTCAATCATATACAAAACGGTATTTTCCATTTCCTAATACTTCACTTCTTTTGAACTTTCCTATTATTGTCCAGGGTGCCACCATCCTCTTAGTTGCTCAGGCTTTCAACCCAAGTGCCACACCTAGACTCCTCACTCTCACTCACTCTACCTATCTAATGGAATGCCACCAGGTCTACCTTCATGATCTCTCTCATATATGCTGCCCCCCCCCCTTCATTTAGACAGTCAACACCTTAGTTCAGACATTCACCAGCTCTTGCCTAAACCACTGCGTTATCCTTCTATTTAGTCTTGCTTCCTCATCAAGTCTTTCCCCATTCTAATCTAGCCTTTACTCAGTGATCAAAATGATTTTTCTAAAAGATAGGTCTGACCATGGCACCTCCATACTCAATAAACTAAAATGATGCCCTATTACACCACTAGGCTTAAATTTAAATTCTTCTGTTAATCACTGAAAGCTCTTTACAACTTTGCCCCTTCCTATTTTTCCAGAATTCTTAGATAACCTTCCATGCCACTCTATGATCTAGCCATGTTGACTTATTTGACTATTTCACATATGATGAATATTTCTTTCATCTCCCATCTTTTGAGCCTTTGCAGTAGCCATTTCTCATGCCTGAAATGTTCTCCCTTCTCTCTTCCTCCTCACTCTATTACCCCATCTCTTAGTTTCCTTATATTATTTCAAGTCTCATCTTGAATTCTATCATCTGAATGAAGCCTTTCTCAGTCTAAGCTACTAGTGTCTTCCTTCTAAGATTTCCTTCTTTTTAAATTATATTTTATATTTTTTTTATGTTTTTTGACATTTTGGGTATATTTATATATATATATATATATATATATATTTTGTATATTTGTATATTTTTTATACATGCTTTTATATATGCCTAATTATTTTCATCCCGCCTCATCTATTAACTGGGAGCTCTCCAAAAGAAGGAATTGTTTAACTTTTTATGGTATACTCCAGTGCTTAGCACAGTGCTTGGAACATAAAAGGTGCTGAATAAATGCTTTTTGACTAACTGAAGCACTGATGGGAACAGATTAGTGACAGTGAGGGGGCATAGTCCAAAACTGTGCCAGAGTCAGTTATTTATTTTGAGCAATAATTTAATTTGAATCAAAAAAAAATAAACTTGTTAAAAAAAGCTTATTATTGAATATAATCATGTATGTTATAGATGAAATTAATTAGGGCAAAGAGTACATTTAACTTGCTCTAGTCTAGTTAGTGATAGAGCCCAATCAATACTGACAATTCTTTCTTTATGTAAGTGGACTGATCTGCAGACCACTATGTAATTTTTATGTAATGCAAATTTCTCCATGAATTGGGGAAAGGAAGAAGGCCTTGTCTTCCATGAATAGAGGAGCCATCACATGGTTCAAGGACATTTGGAAGCTGGGGACAGAGAAGGAAAAAAACAGGAGGGGTCTAAGGCCTGGGGATAGCCATGTGGGGGTCTGGCCAGAACTGAGAAGAATGAGATTCAGGAGTCAGACACATGGGGCCCAGACACAGACAGAAAGGAATGAGTGACGGGGGGGGGGGGGGGGGGGGGGGGGGGGGACAGGGAAATACACACAATACCAAACACAGACATGTGGGAGCTAGACAGGCTGGGTGGGCAGAAGAGGATAAAGGTCTTCTCTCAGAACAAGAGGTCTCAAGCCAAGACCCTAATCTGTGGTAGTCTTTCTGTGAGTGTACTTCTACTTCTGCTTGCACTTGAGAGATTTCTTTAAAGTTTCTCTTTTTGGGGTAGAAGAAGACAAGGAACACCAAGGTGAGGGAGAGAAGCGAAGAGAGAAAGTATAGGACTGCACAGCAAAGTTAATATATATGCTTTTCAAGAATACATATTTCTTTATATATTCTTTATATAAAGTCAAATTTGTGTAATACAAATTACATACAACAAGAACTATCTGTATTATCTAATTTCAAACTGAGTTTTCTTTCTACTATGTTAAATCTGAGCTCTCTTTTGAAGATAGGAATTTAAAGTAATTTTCCATTAATACCCCAATTAAGACATCAGAAGATGAGAAAAAGGCAACAAAAAAGTAGAATATCAGACATTCTTGTAAATGTTAAAGAGTAATTTACCTAATTGAGGGATGTCCATTTCTACACCATCACTGAACAATGGTGTTTTCAACCAGTAAGCTGTATCTTGCTCCTCTGGAGAACCAGGAGACCCTTGTAGCATGCCTCCAAGACACCGTCCAATGAGGAGGGCAATAGTTCTCTCCAGATCTACAAGCCACACCCAAGACTGAGCAGGCTGGGGCAGTGGCACTCCAGCAGGATCAATCAGTTCTGGCCCTCCTAAGGAGAAAATCATCAGAAAATACTGCCTTATCCAATGTTCCCCGAAGCAAAAAAAAAGTATGTCAAAATAGTAGCAGCAAATTGAGCAGTATAATGTTTTATCATCATATAACAGAGATACAGTAAAATGTTTTAGTTAACACATAACAGATGATTTTATTACATAGTGTATCAAAGTCTAACTTTAAATGCATTCATGGAAAGTTAAGTAATATGAATAAGATTTCCTTTTTAAAATCCTGATAATTTTAATATGATGATCATAATGTGACACTTTTTTTTCTTTGCCAATTACATGTATTAACAAATTTCCACACAAGACAATTTTGATCTGTTATAAGTGTATTATTATTCAAAACATATTTTCATATTGTTCATTTTTGTAAATGTAATCTTATAAAATCAAACCCCAAAACAATAACTCACATAAACACTTTTTTTTTAAACATTATTTTATTTGGTCATTTCCAAACATTATTCATTAGAACAAAAATCATTTTCTTTTCCTCCCCCCCACCCCACCTCTACCATAGCTGGTGCATGATTCCACTGGGTATCACATCACATAAACACTTTAAAAATAATATGCTTTTATTTGTGTTTCCACTCTAACAAGTTTTTTCCCTGAAAGTGGATAGCAATTTTGTCATAATCCCTCAGAACTGTCCTCAATCATTGTATTGCTGATAACACAGCTAAGTCTATCACAGTTTGACAAAGTTTTTCAAATGAATTTTCTATATCTTTTTATATTCTAAATTTAACTCTACGAGGTTTGAAGGAACCTTTTTTTAATTACAGAATTTTATTAATTATTTCATTAACATAGCACTTATCTTCAATCTAAAAGAAATGATCAATGCTAGTAAATTAAGACAAATGATTTTTTTTTAAAGTCTGAGAGAGGTCAAGATGGCGGCATAGAGGCAATGAAAGTTCAGACCTCTGAAAACCCTTCCTTACCAATTACAAACCAAATGCTCCTAGGGGACTGAAAATCAAACCTAACAACAAGGCAGAGCCAAGGAACCCTCCTGCAGGACTCAACTTAAAAGGTACGCCCCCCAAAAGCCTGAATTTGAAAACAATCTGGTTTAAGGAGAAGGAAGAAGGAAGGTTCTAGGCTCCTCCTCCACCTAGAGCAAGAAGTCTCCAGCAGGAGCTGGAACCTCTGGGTGGGCAAGGGTGCTGGTCTAGAGGGAGTACCTTGTGGGCAAAGCTGTGCCAGGCTCAGAGTGTCAAACACAGGCGATGGGGAAGCAGTTGAAGAAGCACAGAGCAGGCAGCCGAGTTGCACCAGCTCAGACACTCCATATTGCCCCTCCCTCCCCCCGAAGGTTTTGGCCTCAGGACACATCCAGCCCAACTCAGCTGGACTTAATCCCATCAATGCCTTCAGAGGGCAGGGAAACTCAAGCTCCAACACCCCTCCCCAGACTGTGCTGAGAGATTTGTTGACTAAGCTCCAAGGGTGAAGGATGACAGAAAAGCCCACAGAACCAACAAAAAAATGAGAGGAGCAAGAGCACAGGCAATAGCAGGGAGTAAAGAAAGGGTAAATATGAGCAAACAAAAGAAAAAGAAAGAAGAAATTACAATCGACAGCTTCTATACAGGCAACGAACACAGAGAAAACGGAACAGAGGATAAGGGAACACCAAGCAAAAAACAAACAAACAAAAAAAAACAGAAACCCTAGAGATTTTGTATACAGGCTTTGGAAGAACTCAAAATACAATTCAAAACACAATTAGGAGAGGCTGAAGACAACTTAAAAAGGAAGTCATCTGGAAACAGAAAACAGTGTCTTGAAAGCCAAAATAAATCAGCTTGAAAATGAAGCAAAGGAAATGAAAGATGCCCTCCAAAGAAAATAAGACCAGAAGGAGAATGACCAAAAAGCCAGGGATGAAATCCAGTCTTTAAGAACCAGAATACAACAATTAGAAGCAAGCAATTACACAAGGCAGCAGGAAACTATAAAATAAAATCAAAAGAATAAAAAAATTGAGGAAAATATGAAGCACCTCATTCACAAAACAGAAGATTTAGAAAATAGTTGCAGGAGAGACAACTTAAGAATCATTGGTTTATCGAAAGACCATGACAAAAGAAAAAGCCTGAATATCATACTACAAGAAATTATCCAAGAAAACTGCTCCAATATTCTAGAAGGAGAGGGAAAAGTGGAGATTTAAAGAATCCATAGGTCACCTCCTGTACTCAGTTCCCAACTGACAACACCTAAGAATGTTATAGACAAATTCAAGAACTATCAGACCAAGGAAAAAATATTACAAGCTCTTAAGAAGAAGTCATTCAGATACCACAGAACCACAGTGAGGGTAAGACAGGATCTAGCTGCATCTACACTGAAGGACCAAAAGGCATGGAATATGATATTCCAGAAAGCAAGGAAACTAGGGCTACAACCAAGAATCAACTACCCAGCAAAACTGACTATATTCTTACAGGGGAAGGTACGATCATTCAACAAAATAGAAGAATCCTAAGCATTTGTAAAGAAAAGACCAGACCTGAACAGAAAATTTGACGCCCAAGCACAGAACTCAAGAGAATCATCAAAAGGTAATTAAGAAAGAGGGAAAAAAAGAAAAACAAAACAAAACAAAAGAAAACTTTTTTTTAAGAGACCCAATAAGTTAAAACAATATGTATCCCTATAAGAAAAGAGGTCACTGGTAACTTAAAAATTGTTATTATCACCTGGGCGGCTATTAGAATTACACTTAGAAGGAACAGTGACAAATTGTATACGATGAAATGCCAAGACATAAATATGTATATAGATATATGTATGCATAAATACATGTGTGTGTGTGTGTGTGTATGTGTACAACTAGAGATAAAAAAGAGGTTAATACTAAAAGAAATGGGAAAAGAAACAAAAGGGGGTAAATTTATATGTCACAAAGAAGCACAGTTGGAGGGGAGAGAACATCAATACACTGGAAGGGTAAAGAGGTTGGAAATAGGAAATACTTAACTCTTACGTGCTTTGAAATGGAGGGAAGAACAATCAAATATATTGGGGCAGAAAATTGATTTGCGCCCTATATGGAAGTAGAAAGGTAACAAACGAATTGGTGGGGAGGGAAGCAGTACAAGGGA
Source organism: Monodelphis domestica (assembly GCF_027887165.1). NCBI lineage: Eukaryota > Metazoa > Chordata > Mammalia > Didelphimorphia > Didelphidae > Monodelphis > Monodelphis domestica. The sequence goes on from NC_077227.1 coordinate 153,751,345, forward strand.
GGGAGAGGATAGGGCGGTAGTTTAAAAAGACTGTAAAGAAAATAAGAGGGAAATAAGAAGGAAGGGGGAATAGAAAGGGAAGTAAAATAAGGGTGGGAATTAGGGGCACTGATTAAAAACAAAGCATTGGTGTAAAAGAAAATAGTGAAAGAAGAAAAGGCTGGACTAGAAGAAGAAATCAAAATCCTGGGAAATACACAGCTGGTAATCATGACTCTGAATGTGAATGGAATGAACTCACCCATAAAATGCAAGCGAATAGCAGACTCGATTAGAAACCAAAACCCTACCAAATGCTGTCTACAAGAAACACACACAGGGGGCAGCTGGGTAGCACAGTGGATTGAGAACCAGTCCTAGAGACGGGAGGTCCTAGGTTCAAATCTGGTTTCAGCCACTTCCCAGCTGTGTGACCCTGGGCAAGTCACTTGACCCCCATTGCCTAGCCCTTACCACTCTTCTGCCTTGGAGCCAATACACAGTACTGACTCCAAGACGGAAGGTAAGGGTTTTTTTTTTTTTTTTAAAAAGAAACACACACGAGGAAGGTAGACACTCATAGGGCAAAAGTAAGAGGATGGAGCCAAATCTATTGGGCATGAACTGATGGAGGGCAGGAGTGGAAATCATATCTGACAAAGCCAAAGTAAAAATAACTCTAGTCAAAACAGATAGGGAAGGTAATTATATCCTGATAAAAAGCAGCATAGACAATGAGGAAATATCAGAACTCAACATGTATGCACCAAATGGCATAGCATCCAAATTTCTAAATGAGAAACTAGTGGAGCTCAAGGATGAAATAGATAGAAAAACTATACTAGTGGGAGACCTAAACCTTCTTCTATCACAGCTAGATAAATCAAACCAAAAAATAAAGAAGAAAGAGGTAAGAGAAGTGAATGAAATCTTGGAAAAATTAGTTAGTGGATATGTGGAGAAAAATAAATAGGGGCAAAAAGAAATACACCTTCTTTTCAGCAGCACATGGTACATTCACGAAGATTGACCATGTACTAGGGCATAAAAACATTGCAAACAATTGCAAAAGAGCACAAATAATAAATGCAACCTTCTTACATCACAATGCAATGAAAATAATAAGTAGTAAGGGTACATGGAGAGGCAAATCAAAAATTAATTGGAAATAAAACAATATAATTCTCCAGTATCAGGTAAAGAACAAATCATAGAAACAATTAATAATTTCATTGAAGAAAACAACAATGGTGAGATATCCTTTCAAAACCTATGGGATGCAGCCATAGCAGTACTCAGGGGGAAATTTATATATCCTTGAGTTCAAATTTTAACAAATTAGAGAGGGCAGAGGTCAATGAATTGGGCATGCAAATTAAAAAACTAGAAAGCGAACAAATTAAAAACCCTCAGATGAAGCCTAAATTAGAGATCCTAAAAATCCAAAGGAGAAATTAATAAAATTGAAAGTCAAAGAACTACTGATTTAATAAAAAAGACTAGAAACTAGTATTTTGAAAAAAAATATAAAATAGACAAAGTACTAGTCAATCTAATTAAAAAAAGGAAAGAAGAAAACCAAATTGACAGTATCCAAGATGAAAAGGGAGACCTCACCTCTAATGAAGAGCAAATTAAGGCAATCGTTAAAAATTAGTATGCCCAATTATATGGCAATAAATATGGCAATCTAGGTAATATGGATGAATATTTACAAAAATATGAATTGCCTAGACTAACAGAAGAAGAAATAGATTAAACAACCCCATATCAGAAAAAGAAATTGAACAAGCCATCAAAGAACTCCTTAAAAAAAAATCTCCAAGTCCAGATGGATTCACAAATGAATTCTATTAAACATTCAAAAAAAAAACAACTAATCCCAATATTTTACAAACTATTTGACAGAATTAGCAAAGAAGGAGCTCTACCAAATGCCTTTTACGCCACAAATATGGTACTGATTCCAAAGCCAGGGTGGTCAAAAACAGAGAAAGAAAACTACAGACCAATCTCCTTAATGAATATAGATGCAAAAATCTTAAATAGGATACTAGCAAAAGACTCCAGCAAGTGATCAGGAGGATCATTCACTATGATCAAGTAGGATTTATACCAGGAATGCAGGGCTGGTTCAATATTAGGAAAAAAACCATCCACATAATTGACCATATCAACAAACGAACAGACAAAAATCACGTGATTATCTCAATAGATGCAGAAAAAGCCTTTGATAAAATACAATACCCATTCCTATTAAAAACACTAGAAAACATAGGAATAGAAGGATCTTTCCTAAAAATAATAAACAGTATATATCTAAAACCATCAACTAACATCATCTGCAATGGGGATAAACTAGATGCATTCCCAATAAGATCAAGAGTGAAACAAGGATGCCCATTATCACCTCTATTATTTGACATTGTACTAGAAACACTAGCAATAGCAATTAGAGAAGAAAAAGAAATTGAAGGCATCAAAATAGGCAAGGAGGAGACCAAGCTATCGATCGCTCTTTGACGATGATATGATGGTAAATCCTAGAGAATCAACCAAAAAGCTAGTCGAAATAATCAACAACTTTAGGAAAGTTGAAGGTTACAAAATAAACCCGCATAAGTCATCAGCATTTCTATATATTTCCAACACAGCTCAGCAGCAAGAATTAGAAAGAGAAATCCCATTCAAAATCACCTTAGACAAAATAAAAGACTTAGGAATCTATCTGCTGAGACAAACACAGGAATTATATTAACACAACTACAAAACACTCTCCAAACAAATAAAATTAGACTTGAACAATTGGAAAAATATTAACTGCTCATGGGTAGGACGAGCCAATATAATAAAAATAATCATCCTACCCAAGCTTATTTATCTATTTAGTGCTATACCCATTGAACTTCCAAAAAAATTTTTTACTGACTTAGAAAAAACCATAACAAAATTCATTTGGAAGAACAAAGGGGCAAGGATATCCGGGGAAATAATGAAAAAAAAAATACAAAGGAAGGTGGCTTTGCAGTCCCAGATCTCAAATTCTATTATAAAGCATGGGTCATCAAAACAATTTGGTACTGGCTAAGAGACAGAAAGGAGGATCAGTGGAATAGACTTGGGGTAAGTGGCCCCAATAAGACAGTATATGATAAACCCAACGAACCCAGCTTCTGGGAAAAAACCCACTATTTGAAAAAAAAACTGCTGGGAAAACTGGAAGACTGTGGGAGAGATTAGGTTTGGATCAACACCTCACACCCTACACCAAGATAAACTCAGAATGGGTGAATGACTTGAACATAAAGAAGGAAACCATAAGTAAATTAGGTGATCAGAGAATAATATACATGTCCAACCTGTGGGAAGGGAAAGACTTTAAAACCCAGCAAGACATAAAAAATAAAATAAACAATTTTGATTACATCAAATTAAAAAGTTTTTGTACAAACAAAACCAATGCAACCAAATTGAGAAGGGAAGCAACAAATTGGGAAACAATTTTCATGACAAAATCCTCTGACAAAGGTCTAATTACTCAAATTTATAAAGAGCTAAATCAATTGTATAAAAAAATCAAGCCATTTTCCAATTGATAAATGGGCAAGGACATGAACAGGAGTTCTCAGCCAAAGAAGAAATCAATACTATTTATAAGCACTTGAAAAAGTGCTCTAAATCTCTCATAATCAGAGAGATGAAAATCAAAACAACTCTGAGGTATCACCTCACAACTAGCAGATTGGCTAATATGACAGCAAAGGAAAGTAATGAATGCTGGAGGGGATGTGGCAAAGTCGGGACATTAATTCATTGCTGGTGGAGTTGTGAATTGATCCAACCATTCTGGGGGCAATTTGGAACTATGCCCAAAGGGCGATAAAAGAACGTCTGCCCTATGATCCAGCCATAGCACTGCTGGGCTTGTACCCCAAAGAGATAATAAGGAAAGACTTGTACAAGAATATTCATAGCTGCGCTCTTTGTGGTGGCCAAAAATTGGAAAATGAGGGGATGCCCATCAATTGGGGAATGGCTGAACAAATTGTGGTATATGTTGGTGATGGAATACTATTGTGTTCAAAGGAATAATAAAGTAGAGGAATTCCATGGTGACTGGAACAACCTCCAGGAATTGATGCAGAGCGAGAGGAGCAGAACCAGGAAAACATTGTACACAGAGACTGACACACTGTGGTACAAGAGAACATAATGGACTTCTCCATTAGTGTCAATACAATGTCCCTGAATATTCTGCAGGGATCCAGGAGGAAAAAACACTATCCACAAGCAAAGGACAAACGGTGGGAGTAAAAACACCGAAGATAAGCAACTGCTTGACTACAGGGGTGGAACGGACATGAATGAGGAGAGACTCTAAATGAACACCCTAATACAAATACGAACAACATGGAAAAGGATTTGAAGCAAGGACACATGTGATACCCCGTGGAATCGTGTGTTGGCTAGGGGAGGGGCAATGGGAGGGGGGGAGGATAAGAAAAGGATCTTTGTTTCCAAGGAATATTGTTTGAAAATCACCAAATAAAATAATGTTTACATTGGAAAAAAAATTAAATCATTTGTAAAATCATGTATAGAGTAGCTATTTTTTCTTATACATCTTTACTTGAACAAATTGTGTGTGTTCCAGGTTCCCTACCTCAGTCTGCAAACTTCTAAAAAACAAAGACCGTACAATCCTAAGCAAGAGTAACAATTTTTAATTTACCAATATTACTTGATCTTTTTTCATATTATTACTAGGATAATAATAATTAGTAGGTCTGCTTACCATGAAGAGGCCACTGCAACTCTTGGTCTTCTAAAAGAGCAGCAGCTGGCAACAGTCTATTAAGACAATCAAGAGGTGGCAAGAGGTCTAGTAGATAACTCAGTAATGGCCGAGCCACTGACACTGGCAGTAACAGTAAAGAGTTAACAATCTGGCAGAGCATACTGCCAGCAGCAGATACATAAATGACATCTATAAAAGGAAAAATAAAGCAATATTAAGCAACAATATCAATTTTTTAAAAAATAAAAAGAATATAATACTTATGTAAGATCTGCAACAAAGCCTAGTATGTTTTCATTGAGGCAGTGTTGTGTATGGCCTCCTTCAAATTCTTGCCAAAGCCAAGTGACTACTTACTATCTTTTTTCCCCCCAAAATATAACTGATTTCTCTTCAGGAAGAAACGTTTTAAGACCTCATGGAATGCCTTTCCACATTCTAAGTTATTAGGGACAGTGAAGTGGTCCTAAAGGAAATAGAGGAGGGCTTCACCTGGAAAAAAATTATCTGATGCAGAAGGGAAGAGAGTAAATCCTCTACTTAAGGCTAAAGAGTAGAGAAGGAAAAAAACAGTGGTGCACTTAGAGCTAAAAAGAGAGATGAAATTATTCTTAAAGAGGAGAGAACTAGATTCTGAGAAGGAAGCAACTGCTTGTATTCCAGGGAATGATATAATAGAGATGGAATGACATAATAGAGACAGAGTTATAGGGTAAGAAATCATTCAGAAAGTCCCAAGAAGAAAAAACATTGGCAAATACCTGAGCAGGAATACTAAGGCTGCTCTTTGTCTCTCTGATAACAAACACAAAGCATAATCTCTGTTCAGGGCCTGTATTCAAGTCAAAACAGAGAAACTCCCAAGATTCATCAAAGATTATGACTACTCACTACTCTTAGGAGATTCATATGGACACAAATGATATTGCTAAAAACAACCTAAAAAATGTCAAAAAAGCCTTAGAAGTCTTGGGCAAGAAACTAAAGATAATAAGGGCACAAGTTGGATTTTCCTCAATGATACCTGTTGAAGGCAAGGGAAGGGGGGCAGAATTTGGGAAATGAACTGCTAGCTAGGAAGGAGGTATCTGAGAATGAGGGAATCTAGACTCTAGGATGAGAGAATCCTGACCAAGGATAAAGTACACCTTCATAAAGGCTAGCAAGAATGATCTTGAAAATATAATCAAAAGGATTTTAATCTAAAAATTATTGTGGGTAAACTTCCCGTGTATAGATGTCTACTAAGCATCAAGGGCAAGCTGAAGGAAAAAGAATAGCATCTGAAATAGCCAGAAATTCACAGGAGATAAAAATCCATGAAAAGAAGCTAGTAGAAAAACCTAGTTTCAAATGTCTAAACTTCAATACCTTAACAAGAGGATCTAGGAGTCTTACCAATTAGAGAAAAAAAATCCATGACTGTAACATGGCTTTAAGTGGATACATTTTATTCAAAAGAAACAGAATAGGTAAAAGAGGCAGCATTGTATATTAAAAGGGTATGCTGATGTGCAGAAATCTAGGAATATCAGTGCGAAAGACGTAGAGAGACTCTCTGAATAAGAATCAATGGAGAGAGAAACAAAAGTAATTTTGCTATCAGAATATCCAGACCACCTGAGAAGTTTATGCAAAAGATCACAAGCCCATCACAAAGTCATGATATAGGAGACAAGAGACTTCAAATTATCTAGACATTCATTTGAAGTTCTCTATCAAAAACAGAGAAGCCAATAACTTCTTGATTTGTCTTAATGATTCAAGTTAGCCTTAAAAAAAAAAAGAGGTAGAAAGATAGAGAACTCAACAAGGGTAAATTTTAGATAATTCTAAATTCTTTCCAGTCAGGAGAAACTAATTGCTAAAGTGAAAATTATGATGGAAGCCTTAAAGGAAAATGACCACTCTTGCCCTAAAGTTTGTGGTAGAAAGGAAACCAGACCAGAGAGTCTAATGGAAAAGCAAAGAAGGAACAAGGAGCTTTTATAGATGAACAATCTATAAAGAAAATCAGAGCAGGAAGGATGGGAAGCACTCAGGAACCAAACAAAATCAAATAACTAAAGAAAAGGAAAAATAGGAGTTGTCAGAAGATGCCAATATGGATATATGGAAAATTTACTTATTCACTACTTTAGAATTTTCATATAAGTATGCAAAAAAACCTTGAAAGAGTTACTTTGGGCCAATATTCAAAAAAAGGTTATTTCAAGTAGCTTTAAAGGAATTGCTTCAAGATTTAATACTAGTAATACAAACTTAAAAAAAAGAAATTTACCTAAAATTGCCTTGGAAAAAAAAATACTGTTTCAAATGGCATATAGATATCTTAAGGTTGTGCAATTTAAAATGAATCTTTATGATTGTATGTACCCTGACTTCACTTATTGGAAAACTGAGTTTTCCAATTAGTTGATTATAATTTTAAACTTTTAAGAGGTCAAGCTGCTAGATAGCTACCACTGACATATTTTTGCTTCTCTACAACTTTCATTATTATTAAAGAAGAATTTCACTATTTCAAAGGACTCAAGAATAGAAAGAAGACTCCTGGTATAAATACATTAAACCTGAAATTCAATTAGCACAAACCTCTTAGTTTTTCACCAACACTGCCATTCCAAGGGCTTTCTTTCAGCAAATTTGCAGAACGTGAATAGATATCTGTGGCATGAGGTAATAAGAGCTGAAGATGCTTGTGAAGCAATGCCACACTGCTAGAATTCTATAAAGAAGAGAAATTGTTTAAATTACTTCAATTCTGAAAGATTTAATTCACAAAAATATTGCCCTAAAGACTACAAACATTGAAGTTTCCAAGGACACTTTGTCACAATCTTCTCAAAAGATAGAGAATCAAGTACCTCACTAACACTGTTGATGTGGCAATAGGCCAGTAGTTGCTTCTGCAGTGAACAAAGCAATTCATGAAGATGAGCAGGTTGGCTATTCTCAGATGATGACGTCCCAAGTAAAAATTTATCACTATTTTTTTCTAGTTCTCCAAAAGCTTGATCCTAAAACAAAACAAATAAAATTATATGTACAAACTAATTAAACTACAATAGGCCATTAATAAATCCAAATTTTAAAAGGGTACATACATATAAAACATGGCTGGGCTAGAGTAGTGGTGGGTAGATAATTCAAGTACAGTTACAAAACAATGATATAAGCTGTAAATAATAGAGTTGAAAAGGTTACAGAGCACTGAAAAGACTCAAACATATGACCATGAAATGCTGGTCATGTGTTTTTGAGGGGAGGGACTCTCTGAAAATGAGTTACCTCAAATAGAAACTGGTATTTTACTGTTATATTATAAATGGGAAGAAAAAATCCGGAAACCAGAAGTCAGTGATCTTGATGTTAATATCTAAACAAATTCTAGAATGGATTACTTAGATGATATTTTAAAAATGTTCCCTAAGAAATCATATCAAACCAACTGCATCACTTTTTTTCATGGGGAGATCAGGGAAAACCGTACATTCAATATCTCTAAATTTCATCAAGGAATTTCACAAATCATATTTTGGAAAAAAAACTAGGATTATATTAAGGCAGAAAAAAGCAATATGTGAAGTCTTAAGAAAAAATCTCCCATGTTCATTAACTGTGTCCCACTTCTTTGGCTATATGAGATTTTTAAATATTATTTTAACATTTCTAAAATGCCGATGTAAAAAAAATTCACAGAAAAATATATTTACATTTAAGACAAAAATATCTGCATAAAAGACAAAAGCAGTATGATTTTATTGCATGTAAATAAAAAAACTTACTGTATAAAATCCTAAATTTCTTAGTAAGGTCTTCATTAAAATTTCAGCTAAATGAGTATCTGGATGGCAGCTCTGAGTACCATATGGTTGATCTGACAGATTTCCATAAGCAATGCATATGGAAGAAACGTCAGTAGCATCAGAAGGTGAGCTATAACCAAGCAGGGATGCTACATGGGTATGATCTTGTAAACTTGTCAAAATTATATCCAACTGCATTCTCTAGGAAAAAATAGAATAAAAAATATTTTCAATCAATAAGAGCAATATACTTTTTAATGTGTACTAGAAAAGGAATAAAAATAGTCAATGTAAAAATCATGCTAAAATATAGCATTCAAGTATATGTATATATTTCTTCTTCCTCTTCAGTCCTGACTCTAGTTAATGAGTTACCCTCCCTTTAATTCTTCCTTGCCCCTATCTCTAGTCAAGCTTTGCCATACATACATCAGCTCTAGATTGTCTCCACCATATGCTTTTTGTTTTTACTCACATGTTGTTGAACACTCCCCCCAAGGAAAATCAGGAAGTTTTGCAAACTGGGTTCACTACGTATTTATACTTAACACTTCAGCTAGGTCTCTACTGCTGTATGAGAAATCTTATATGCTTCTGTGATTCACTATTACACTCTTCATACAGGTTTGAAACCCTACTTCATCATCCTCCATCTCCTCCTTTGGCCTACAATGAAGAGATGCCCTTCTCCCTTCAAAAGCTAACTTCTCCATTTGTGTTCTTGATACTGTGATCTTCCTTATCACCTCAGAGAATTTTCCCTCTTCTTCATTCTCTCTACCTCATCTTCAGTCTCTCCTTTTCTATTAACTCCTTCCTTACCACCTGCAAACATGCTTGAATGTCCCCAATCCTTAAAAAAAATCCTTCACTTAAGCTTTCAATTGCCATAAGTCAGTCAGTTAATAAACATTATGTATCTACCATGTGCGCCTGGCTGCATTGGAAAAAGCTAGTCCCTGCTCTCAAGGAATGAACAGCATAATGGAGAAGACAACATGAAATGAAGTAAAAACAAGCTATAAACAGAATAAATTGGAAACAATTGACAGAGGAAAGGCACTAAAATTAGGGAGAAGTCAAGAGGTAGGAATGAAAAGGGAAAGAACTGCAGGTATGGGGGAAAGCCAGGGAAAATGCTTAGTTAGGGGATGGAGTGTCTTTAGGAATAGAAAGATCAGTGTCATTGGATGGAAGTTTTTTGTTTTTTTTGTGGGGTGGAGGGATATGAGGTATAAGAAGATGGTATGGAAATGGAGGAGAGAACACAGATTTTTATGAAGGACTTTAAGTTTTTGTGAATGCCAAACAGAGAATTTTATGATCCATGAGGTAAGAAGGTGTCACAGGGAGTTTACTGACTAGAGAGTGATATGGTTAAATATATCTGTACTTTAGGAAGATTACTTTAATAGCTGATGGTTCAGAGTAGGGAAAACAACTGGCAAGGAGAACAGCCATCAGCTTATTATAAGAGTCTAACTGGAAGTTGAGGAGGACTTGCACCAGCGTGGTGGCAGTTTTTGAGGAAATAAGGGGGCATTGTGAGAGAAGATAAAATTAACAAGTCTTGTTCAAGCTTGGATATGGCGGGGGGGCGGGGGGCAGTGAGATTAAGGAGTTGAAAATGACACCTATGTGATAAACCTGGGAGGAAAGTTGTGTCCTTCAAAAGTAAGAGGGAAATTAGGAAGAGGAGAAAGTTTTGGGGGGTTAAAAAAAAGGGTTCAGTTCTGAGCCTGCATGACATTCAATTGGAGATATCTAATACACAACAGGAGATACAAAACTGGAGAAAAGTTTGGAATGGCTGTGTAGATCTGAAAATAATCAGCACAGAAAGGATAATTGAATTCTTAGAAATTCATGACTTTGCCAAGAGAAATAGTATAGAGGGAGAAAGGCTCTTTTTTAAAGAGGTACCCACAGTTAAAAGAATGAAGAAAGAACAAAGGAGACTACATCAAAAGCTAGGAAAAAAGTGTATAATTCTCAAAAAATCCAAAATTTTCAGGGAAAAAAGCTTGCTAACTCCTTGAAACCAGAAAATGAACTGTTTGATGAAGATGGCCAAAGAAAACCTCCACAGCATGTCAATGTGCCTGGAAAACATTGGTTCTTTCTCTCTCTCTCTCTCATTTCCCTCTTATCTATAACTATTATGGTTTCTGATTATATTAAAATGATCCATTAGGGTAACTAGTCTCCCAAAAGATCACAGGGAGAACTGTGAAAGAGAATTCTTTATTGTCTATCCTGAGTTAACACTGACTTAAATACCCCTACTTAGTCCCTCACTAGACTGAAGACAGAACTCCCTTGTCTACTTTTGAATTGAATCAACAAAAGATTAAACATCCTACTTAGTATTAGGTAAGAAGCTAGCAAGGTGCTTAGAGAATTCACACCCTTAGAATTTCAATCAGCCAGAAATCTGCGAATCTTTTTGATGAGAACTTAACCTTCAGAAGGTGAGAAGTCGGTCCTACAGACATTGCCCCCTGAGCAGTGCTAGACAATTTGGAAACTGTAATTGGCCCCTGTGTAAAGGGGAAGGGACAAGAAGTCACCATAAAAAGCAAATGCTAAACTCTTTTAGGGCAGGTTATCATTGAGAAGATAGTCTGAAGAGATTGTCTTCTAGAGATAGTCTTAGAAGGAGCTTTGCTGGAGATGATGACTTGAGCTCAGAGCTCAGCTTCTACTTGGACTTTTGACTCTTGGATTACTTCCTTGGGTGAGTAAAAGGCTGGCTCCTTTCCCAGCCTCCGGAGAGACTAGTTTCCATCTTGGAGAAGGCCAAGTGGTTACTCACTACCCATCTTCCTGGTTGAGCTAATTAATCTCTGCCTGGATTAAGCAGACCTGGAGCAAAACACTTAGATTGATAGGATAGATAACTTCTCTATCACCTTCACACTTCTCTTCTTTATTGTTTCCTCTCTATTTGTAAATATTTGTAAATAAATTTCTGATTCAAGATATAATAAATACTGGTGACCACATAATTTCATATAATCATTCTCCATCCATTAATTTTAACCTTTACAGAAGAGAACATCAAAGAAGTTGACTGATCATATCAAAGGTTAGAGTCAAGTCAAGACCAAGAAAGATAAGAATTTTTTAAAAACCAGTAGATTTGGCAATTAAGACATCACTAGTAGGCACACCTGAGTAGCTCAGTGGATGGAGAATTATACCTAGAGATGAGAAGACCTGGTTCAAATTTGGCCTCAGATACTTCCTAGCTGTGTGACCCTGGACAAGTCACTTCACCACCACTGCCTAGCCTTTACTGTTCTTCTACCTTAAAACCAATACACAATAGTGATTCTAAGACAGAAGATAAGAGTTTTAAAAAACAACAAAAAGCCATATATACTATAATCATTACAAAGGCCATAACTGCAAAGGACTCATAATGAAAAATTCCATCTGACTTCAGATAGAGAACTGATGGACTCAAGAGTGCAGTAAAATATACTAATCTCATTCTGAATACTATTAAAATGTGAGTTACTGACAAAAGCATCTTACTCATTATAACACATGAAAACACAGTAAATGTTCAACTGAGTACTATTAAAAATTTTTTAAATCATAAGATTAATGGAGGAAAGGAATAAGCAATATTGCTTTCAATTTAACTACTCAGAAAAGATAAAGATGTTTCAAATAAGCTATAAAGCAAAATAATTTGAAGTATGGAAAATATTTTAAAAATTTTTATATGAGTATTGGTCATAGAAATAATTGGTGATATTAATTGAATAGTTCGTTCCTTTTAAAGCTTTCAATATCTGCTTTTGAACTATAAATGGATAACATACATTATCCAACTTCTTACCTGTCCTTTAGATAAGCTTTCCCATCGATCAGGTCCTTGGGGTAAAAGAGAATGCAGTAATTCCATTCGTTCTCTTAATGGGGGCAATAACATGGTAGCTCCCACTGACAAAGTTTCAATTACTACCTAACATTTAAAAAAAAGAAAAGAGAATCTTCTCAACTTGACATTTTTAAAATGAATATATACCTAAATCTTATTACATCCAGCTTTTTGTCATTAAAAGACAACCTCTCTGGACCTTAACATCCTCATTTGTAAAGTAAGGGAGACATCCAAAAAGGCTCCTAAGGTTCTTTTAGCTTTGAAATTCTTATTCAAATTTTGAGAATAACTCCAGCAACATTTTAAAAACACAAGTTTCTGGTTCTCTGTCTAAATAAAATATGTGGCTCTATCATAATTCATAGGGAAGGAAGAAGAATCCATAATTCATTTCCAAGGTTTGTGAGACCAAATTTAATGGAAGAATGCAAAAAATTAGAAGAGTTTGGAAAAATCACTACACAGGATGGCTTCTAGGAGGTGGTAAAGCATAGACATAAGCAAAATAGAAGGCATATCTAAAGTGCAATATCCAAAGATAAGTTCTATAGACGGGGTGTGTGTGTGTGTGTGTGTGTGTGTGTGTGTGTGTGTGTGTGTGTGTGTGTGTGTGTGTGTGTGTGTGTTCTTATAGAAACAAGTCTTACCTCTTGTATTTCATCTGGGACAGAAGAGTCCATTAGCCTAAAAAGCAAATTTCTCAGTGGTCCAGCTTGCCTCCCAAGAATACTAGTAGCTACTCCTCCAGCAAGGGCAAGAGCAAGATGATTGGACAGCAACTTCAGGCACAATTTGAGGAAACTATGATGTTCCCTAAAGGTGAATTAACTGTTATGAGTTTGGATACATTAAATTTTGCCTCTAGCAAAATGTTGCTAAATGTATGACCAGTAGCATGAATTTAAAATATTATTCTTGTAAAATTCAAGAAAAAAAACCTCAATTTCATTAGTTATGGCACAAATTTACCTAATATTTAAAGGGTATGCTCTATATAATTAGAAAAGTACCTTTAAGAAAGCTACAAAACTAAAATTGATACCTTGATGAAGGGAAAGGAAGTGGGGGAATCTCACTGTTTATTTTATCACAGTATCTCTCAAGAAAGGAACGTAGATGTGAGAAAGTACTCTCTTCCAGATCCACACAGTAAGGTCGGTGCCATGCTACAACTTGCCTGGAAGATTAAGAAGGCCATCAAATCAGTTTTAATATAAATTATCAGTATCACGACTGGCTAAAAGTGACAATAAAGTCTGAAGTATCTTGGCTTATAAAACATGGAGTCATAGAGAAGTCTTTTTTGACTGTTGGAATGACAAAGCATTAAAACGAACTAGGAAATAGTGGACATTACATCTACATAACTTCAATAAGATAAGAGATAGTTACCTGCCCTGGCTATTTATTCACTGAACCTGTATACAAGGCTGGGTCAGATGATTTATTCAAATCACTTCTAGCTCTGTGTCTCTATGAGATTTAGGTTATGTATTAGGGAAAATATTTTGACTGGTAAGGATGTTAAAACTTGCTAAAAAATAGACTTCAGTGAACATTTTAAAGAAAGTAGCCCAAAATCTCTATATAACTCCTTAGGTATAGATTTTAATGTTGTGACACCACACAAAAGCTTCGTTATACAAATGGGTCATAATTCAATCTGCTACAAGGCTTGTTTTTAAATATATCTAACATTGCGCAAATGATTTTTTAAATTTACAGTAAAAAAATCCCCTCTGAATATTTAAAAATAAGTGACATGGGGCAGTTGGGTGGCTCAGTGGATTGAGATCCAGGCCCAAAGGCAGGAGGTCCTGGGTTCAAATATGACCTCAGACATTTCCTAACTGTGTGACCTTAGGCAAGTCACTTACCCCCCATTGCCTAGCCCTTACCATTCTTCTGTCTTAGAACCAATACAGAGTAACAGAAGGTAAGGGTTTAAAATAAGAAAGAAAAATAAGTGACATCTGCCTTCAAACTACATTAGCTACATTATAAGCTATAATTTTTTGTAACAATTTGGTATTGCATTTTTAATAGTTTTTAGTCCTCTTAAAATGTATGGGTGTTGAAAGAGTGATGTGCAATAAATGAGGTGAAAAAAGAATTTAATACTGGGTTGCATGTAACACAAAGAGTACTCCCAAAAGATAGTACTCATGGCAACCAAGATTTTAAATTGTCTACTCTGAGAAAACTGACTAATAATTGACTGATATGGCATAATGTCCACTACCTTTGCAGAAAACCTAAACTTCTTCAAGTAGCAAATATTTTCATACAAATTCCAACCCCTGTTATTTCAACAGAAAAAGCAGGTGTACTTGGAAAAAGCACTAAAGGCAAAAAAAGTTTTAAACATAGAGCCATTTTATTTTTATATCTTATTTTAACTTGTAACTTTTCCTATTGGTATTTTGAGGATAGAAATACATAAATGAATGTTAAATTTAAAAAATACAATCTACAACATAGCTTCTTGTTCTGAGAGTTGTGTATATAGGTAAAACAGCTAACTGCTACACTCTAGATTTAATTCCCAAAGCAGTTATACACAAATGAAAACATCATTACTAGAAATGTTGAAAAAATATTTCATATAAAGAAAAGTGCTCGAAATGATTAATAATTTTGATTGCTAGTATCCATAAACAGCTTCAGTTTTTCAAAATACTAGAACTTATTTATTTACCTGTCTCTGGGAAGAGCTGTCCATGCCAAACTATGTGATGTCCCAGCTGAAATCTGCTGAATTGCTACTCCATCTAAACCACTAACTTTCTTTGGTTTGGTAATAGGACCTGTGGAATTTCCTTGTCCACACTGTCCCATAGAATTATTACCCCAAGCATAAACTTCATTATCTGAAGAAAATAAATTACAAAGAAAAAAGCCTCATATGAGTTGCATTTTAAAAATAATTAACATTATATGTACCAAAGTGTTAATTATTTTACCATGAGAAAGAGCCAAACAGTGACTGTCTCCAATTGAAATATCAACTATTCTTGTAGCTGCCAGTTCTTCAATAAGTTTTGGTCTCAAAGCTGTAGCTTCTGAAGAACCACAACCTAGACAAGCTCCACAACCCCATGCATAGACCTAAAATACAAATAAAAATCTTAGACCAAATAATTTATTTTATGTTGCAAGTTTTAAAATATAATATTAAAGCCACTTAGAATAATGGAAATAAAATATAAACATCAAGTAGTGAATTGTTTGCAAAAAAATTTAAGAGCTAAAACTAAAAGCTTATTACTTATATGTGGGAAAGTGTATGTAACATGTAATGTGCAAGACAGATCTTTATACTGACCTCAAGTAGTTTTCTTACTGTAGTTAGGTTTTTTTCTTTGACTGGATTTGGGTCAAAATCAATATTTAATATCATGCCATCAGAATCATATCACATCATTTGTACAGTGGCATTATAACAATTACAAACTAGAACAAACAAATCCAAAATTTCCATTCATTTTTATACAAGAATCTTAGATCAATATCTGAATTTTGAAAACTGATAATCAGATACTGCTGTACTGATATATTTTTAAGTGAAATATCACATTGAAAATTATCTTGAACATAAAAAATTGAACTATAATTAAACACTTAAAATATCAGTTATATAATAGCTCTCATAAAAACAAAATTTCTAAACTGCAATGAAAATTATATTTAAACTCTGTATTGAAATAAGCATCATACTTGTAAATCCAAAATTCTAAGAATAGTTTAAAAAAATATACGAAAATCATATTTTTGTATTGCAAAATAGGGAATGTCTATTGTCTTACATAATCCTTCATTCTACACAGCACTATTTAACTCATTTGAAATGGGATTCCACTCTTGTAAATATTTATAAAAGCCACACCCAACCATTTGGTCTATTGCAGAGGCCTATAGAAAAGACACAATTTTGGCTTTACAAGGTGCATACACACACACACAAGCATAAGAGGGAGAACTGTTAGCTTAAGAATTTTCCAATGATGAGACAAGAGCTCCAAAAACAGCTTTCTCAAAAAAAAGAAGAGATTTTAATCTTTTTGAATAGCTCCTTCAGCTACCTGAGTTCAAATTCCTTGATTAGAGAAGCAAAGGTCTAAGTAAAAAGGACTTGAAACTACTCATATTCTTTAAGGATTCAAGAATTACAAAATCAAATTCAGTAATAAGGAAGACAGGATAGAAATCAGTTTCAAATTCTCCACATCACCCAAAACTTAATTTTTCACAGTAGACACTCAATAAATATTTGATCAAATGGATAAAGGTATTAAATGTTTAATTATACTTAAAATAGACATTTATAATAGTTTTTGAGTCATGTGATAATTATAACTATTTAAATATGTACCACAAAAAAGGCCATTAAAAAAATAAAGAAAAAGCTAATGTTTTCTCAGTTTTTACTTTCAAACAGCTTGAAAACAGTAATAATAATAATAATAATGATGATAGCACACAATATATAGCACTTTATGGTTTGCAAAGAGCTTTACCACATTATCTCATTTTATTCTCACAAAATTCCTGGGAGGTAAGTAAGTAATATTGTCTCCATTTTAAAAGTGAAGAGACTGCCACACAGAGGGAGTTTATCTGACTTGCCAGGATGAAACCAACAAAGTTTTTCAGCTGTTTTCAGACCTATCTGACTCTTCATGGCCCCATTTGGAGATTTCTTGGCAAAAATATTGGAGTGGTTTCCCATTTCCTTCTCCAATTCATTTTACAGATGAGGAAACTGAAGCAAATAGGCTTAAGTGACTTGCCCAGGGTCTCATAGCTAGGAAGGGTCTGAGGCCAGATTTGAACTCAGGAAGATTAATCTTCCTAATTTCAAGCCCAGGGCTCTATCCACTTTTGACACGTAGCTGCCCCAGCTAGTATAAAGCTTAATTTCAACTCAGGTCTTCCTGTATCCAAGCTCAGATTTCAATCTACTACACTATCAGAAAAAATTTGAATTTAAAAGATTTGCCCATTAGCTGTTGTGTCACTTGCTTAAAATACCATAAAATAAAATAAACTTCCAATATAACAAAGAATTCAAAAAGTACTTTGGAGTTTATTATAATAAGCTTTTATTTAAAAGTTGTATATAGGTGAAGAAAGTTTCCAGAGAATCAGATTCCCCCAAACTGAGGAAAATCATACTCTTTGTATTGTTTCTCTAAATAAAATGTACTTTTCTTTGGCACATGATGGTTTTTAAGACTTTCTAAGAGAGAAGCATAGGTACTGTCGATGGGAAATTTGGATGTCTCAGTTTACCCCTGCCCTTTGAGAAACCCTAGTACCACGCATACCTGTTTAGATTTGAACTATGGACTTAAAGGCTGTTTGGGGACCCTAGTGTGAGTGGGTTTTGTGGACATAATAAAAATGTTAAGTGCCTTTTATTTGTTTTAGAAACTTCTCTCATTATGTTAAAGTTCTCTCAGAAGTTCCAGCTTTTAATTTGACCCTTGTCTTGGTAAGGGTTATAGCTGACTTCCAGTTGATACCCCTGAGGCTAGCTACAAATCCCTTTTGCAACCTGTTTGAGTTTTGTCTTTGCAGGGTTCCTGTACAAAGTTCCCCCGAAGGTATAAGAGACCCCTAAGTTCTGTGTCTCTTCAAGTGTCTTCTCCCAGGAGGAGCTGGCATCTAGCACAGTGTCACTCCCAGGGATATGTCCCCAGAGTGCAGGCCCTGTGTAGATCTTGGCACTGAGCTCTGTGTGGAGGCCGAATATGGATACCTATACCAATTCTGATTAAAGACTAGGTTTTTCTGACTACTTTGGTAGTTGTGTGTTATTTACAAGTTAACAGTACATAGAGGGTGCTTACTTCAAAAGTTAAAGTAACAACAAGAGGTTTACAGTAAGGCTTCTTTTGCTTATACAAGCCAAGCCAAATAATATGGCCAGATTCCATTAGCCTATATTTTTTTCCCCAGTACAGTAATAGAGGGGAAGCATTTTATCAGAAAGTCTTAAAACTGTTTTTTCAGTAGTCTAAAACTTAATTTGATAGATTGACAGATAGATAAATAGATAGATAGATAGATAGATAGACAGACAGACAGACAGACAGACAGATAGAAAATGACAGACGGACAGAGAGGAAGAGGAGGGAGAGAAAGGGAGAGAAACAGACAGAGAGATATTATGCTTGTTATATTCTTCCTTTGAAACTACTACTCTAGTCATATAAATATGCATTTCCTTGGACCTACCTGTCCTGTTGATGTCAAGGCAAGTGAAGACTGGCTCCCAGCACAAACTTTTCGAATAAACATTCCTTGTAAAGCTTCTATAACTTTAGGTTTATAAACTCTATTTGTATCACCATGGCCAAGTTTGCCTATGAAAATACAATTGAAAGAAATTAGCTTTTAAATTACCTGTCCTGGTTCTCAAAGTTCTCTTGCCTCCACTAATAAATACATATTTTGAAAATCTCTTCATAATTTGGCTCCAACCTATCTTTTGGGCTTTACTGCCCATTTCTCTCCTTTAAGAATTCTATATTGTAAACAAACGGAACTATTTTCCTAGTCCTCTTAATCTTAATGCTTTCTCTTGCAGATTATTTCCAATTTATCCTGTCCATATGTTATTTATACATATCTATTTGCATGTTGTCTCCCCCATTAGAGTGTGAACTCCTTAAGGATAGGGTCTGTCTTTTGCCTTTCTTTGCATATCCAGCACTTAACACAACATCTGGAACATTATAGGAACTTAATGTTTGCTGACTGATTTGCCATTCCAAATAAATAGCACTCCATCTCCCTCTGCCCTCTGTATAAACTATCCTCTAGGTTTAGAAAATACTTCCTCCTTACCTCTACCTGATGGAATCTCCTTTCAAGGCTTAACTGAGGTGCCATCTTCTGCAGCAGTAAGACTATTCTTAGTGCTCTCTTCTATTTTGAATAGATTTCATAGTTAATCTTATACTTAAAAAAATAGAATGCAAGTGGGGGCAGCTAGGTGGTTCAGTGAACCAAAACTAAGCCTAGAGACAGGAGGTCCTGGGTTCAAAGCTGACCTCAGACACTTCCTACCTGTGTGATCCTGGTCAAGTCAAATTAACTCACGTTGTCTAGTCCTTACCACTCTTCTGCCTTGGAACCAATGCAAAGTATTGATTCCAAGATGGAACTTTTCCTTCTTAGGGTTTAAACATATATATAATGCAAGTTACTCTCAGTCTCTGATGCTTACTACCTATACGACCTCTGTTATAGCACTTCTCAGTTTTTTAATTTATAAAATAAAAGGTCTGAACTAGACAGCCTCTGAAATCTTTTCTAGCTCTAGATCAAAGACCTTATGATCATCTGAGGGCAGAGGCTACTCTGGCTTTTGTCTTTGTACCCTACAAGGGCTGGTACAGTGTCTGGCACACAGTAGGCATTTAATAAATGGTTCATGCATGAATTATTTAATTTGATTTCTTTCTATAGTTCTTCCTCATCAATCCTAAAATATGCAGAGAGATAAACTTAATAAGCTTTTGACTTACGGAGCATTTAAATGCTTTATTTTGTTACTGATAAGCATAGTCAACTATCATCTTTTCATAGCTTAGTTGCAGAAAATTTGGTGAGTCAACTCTATAGAATAATAATTATTAAAACATTTGACTCTCCTTAGCCAGGAAGGGAACAGAATTTGCTGGCCTAAAGAAATTGAAGAACACAAGCTATCTATTCATCTAAGTGCAATCCTGGCCAGAAGCATATATAGATTTTTTTAAAATACACACACTCTATAGTCCTTTGTAAAGTCAAGATTCCAAGGAATGTTTTTGAATTTTATTTACATTAGGATATTAAAAAGAAATGCAAAATCCTTCCTAAAAGTATTTTAATTGCTTTCACATAAAAAAAAAGCTCAGCATTCTATTTCTAAAAAGGTCTTTTTCTTGCTTTTAAATCAGTAGCTGTAAAACTTTTTTAAAAATTCAACAGAAAGCTTTCAATATCACAAGTTACCAATGATCTATTAATTTTGAAATTGAATACTTTTCTCAGGCTTCAACTCAATGCTACCTTTGCCACCACTGACATCCTGCTCCTCCTGAGGGCTCTCTCCTCTCAAAGTTTTCATAACAATGATCTCACTTGGTTTTCCTCCTACTTATCTAACCACTCCTTCTAGTATCCTTTGCTGATCCAGTAATTGTGCATGTCCCCCACCAAGACCCTGTCCTGAGATCTCATCTTGTTTCACTTTATACTATCTCATCACTAGATGATCACATCAGGTCCCATGGGTTCAATTATTAATTCAATAAAAATGATTCCCCAGATCAAGATATATGTAGACATAGATAGATAGATAGATAGATAGATAGATAGATAGATAGATAGATAGATATAGGTTTAGTATTTCTCTTGAATCAACAAATGCCTTTTGGATATCTCAAAATAGATGTCCCACAGGCAACTCAAACTGGATTCATTCATTATCTCCACCCTGCCCCCAAAAACTTCCCTTCTTCTCAGCTTCCCTATTACTTTCAAGGATCCCACCATTCTTCTAATCGCTCAGGATTACAACCCTCAACATCATCCTCAAGTCCTCTTTGTCAGTCACCTCACATATCCAATTAGTTGCCAAATCTTGTCATTTTAACTTCACAATGTCTCTAGTACATGTCCCATTCTCTCTCTTGCAAAGACACAACCCTAGCTCAGGCCCTCACCTCTCACCTGCACTGCTGCTATACCTTCTGGTCTCCATGACTCAAGTCTCTCCCCAATCTAATAATCTACCCCCCACTTAGCTGCCAAGGATGATTCTTGCTCTATGAGCTTCTGCTACCTCTAGAATTAAATATGAAACCCTTCCTTTTTTCTTTAAATCTATGTATAACCTGGCCCTCCTCCACCTACTTAGTATTATAATTTTATTCATATCCATACACGCTACAATTAAGCCACTCTGTCCTGCTTGCAGCTCCTCAAACATGACATGTACCTACCATCTGTTTCCATGCCTTTTAAAAGTATTTTTCAGTACCCAGCTGCTTTGCACCATACTTCACCTTTGATTTTACAGTCTGTCTCTCCCATCAGACTGTGAGCTTCCAGAGGGCAGAAATGTTTTTTCCCTTTCTTAAGTACTTAATAAATGCCTATTGACTTTGATGTTTTACAGTGGTAAAGAAGCCATACTTCAGTTTTAAATTTACCTCTATTTATAGTCCAAAACAAACTATGGATACAAATGACACAAAGAATTACTTCAAAAAGTTTAACCTCTTAATAAAACAGTTCAACTCTATGATGAAGTAACTTGTTACATACCGTTGTCTCCTCCTCCAAAAGACCATACAGTTCTTCCATCTTTAGATAAAGCAATTGTGTGTGAACTGCCACAGGAAACCTCCCCAACATTGCTAATGTCTTTTACTAAAGTTGGAATGTTTCTGCTGTTACTGTCACCATGACCTTAGGGAGGATGGAAAAAGAAACAAAGTGAAAAGCATGTGATTTTCCCCCATCCAATAATTCACAGAAAGAATGAAAATTAGAAGTAAAGGTAGGCATTATAAAAGGTAGCTACCCAATACAACAGAATATAGAGATTACATATACACATTTTATATATTTATAACCTTTTCTTTGAAAAATACTTTTTCCCAAAATGTTGCATCTTACTGAAATGTCTTGAATTTATTATTACACTGTTTTCACAGATAACCTGAAAAATGTCTAAACTGATATTCCACATTTCCAATTTTCAAAGCCCATGATTATGTCAAACCAAATTATAGCTCATGATACAAACACATAATCTTCCTCAGATTAGCAGCAAGATTTGCATGCAGTTATCTACCAAATATCAGTAATTACATCTGTCCAAAATTTTAGTTTGAAACTAAAAATTCCTTGTTATGTAAAAATTCCTTGATGCCTAATATTCAACTCAAGAAGTTTAGCTCCTGTTACAGAATACCACAAAAAAGTCGGTGTAAAAAAAAATAATAATTTTCCAAGAGTCCTTGCTCTCAAAGAGATAATACATATGCACAGACATGCTGTTGTATATACAACACAGAAATATATAAAATGTAATAGGGGGAATATGACAAGTGAATAATTATGACAAAAGGTAGGTTGTATTAATGCGAGTTACATAAAATGTTCTTTTTAATGAACACTTTCAATTGGAGTCAGATCAGGAATTTAAACAAGCCAAGATAAGGGAACCTTAGAATCACAACCTTTCAAGATATATATATATATATATATATATATATATATATATATATATATATATATATATATATATATATATATATATAACAATTTTGTAAATAAAAGAGGCAGTGTGTTCCAAGCAAGGAAGAACAAGTTTAATAGAAAAGAGTTCAGAACAATATCACAAATTAACTAAAGGACCATTTTAGTAGATCAAGTACATGAGGGGGAATAGTATGAAATAAGACTATAAAAATAGTTTTAAGTCATATTGTGGAAAGCCTTAAGTAACATTCTGAAATGTAGGTAATATAAAAGCAAAAGATACCATAAAAACTCATTTGTAAAAACTGACACTTTTAGTATGCATTTTATCCTACAGTCAGGCCTATATTTTAGAAATATTGTTAAAAGTAAAAAACATACATAATAGTGTTAGCCTAAGAAAGCTATATCATTACTATTTAGTAATTATAACATTTCACTTTTCCCCTCTCTAAATAATCTCAATTTTAGAATTACCTAATCTTCCAAAATCCCCTTCGCCCCATGTATACAATTCACCATCTTCAGTGACAGCAGCACTATGTCTGTATCCAGCTGACACACATACAACTACCTGCATTAAACAGAAAAAAATTGATAAATTTTGGGCTCTTTATATTCTGTACCCAATTTCCCACAGTAAGTCCTAAAAAGTTTTTCCTCCAACATTTACAAACAAATTAACATGTTTACCTTATGAAATACTGTGCCATCAATGAATCAAATCTTTTCTTAGTGATAAAAGCAACAACTACCACTATTCCCATTTACATAGAAATACAGAAAGATTTGCAAACACTCCTCACAAGAGCCCTAGGAGTTAGGTAATACAAACATATTATTATTATTAATACTATTTTACATTTGAGGAAACAAATGTGAGGATTTAAATACTTTTGATAGCACAACATACTAAGTTAAGTATTAGAATTAGAGTGTAAAAATTACAATATTCTTATTCTAGTTCAATTATGTATACACCATACTATTTCTCTGGGACTAGGTATAGGAGTGCCCTTAACCTAAATCTAGATATGACACTAACAATTTAAAAAATACCATGATCTAAATGTAATACTTTGGTCCCAATAAGAACAAAATGGTTACATTTTATAACCATGTGAACAATTCCCAGAAGTTAACTGGATATTTCTGAGAGAGAAGGGAAAATAAGTAAGGAAATAAACCTTGAAAATGCCTTTTTTTTAGAATGTCTTTTTCAATTTTATTTAACAATTGAATAAAAATATCAACATTCATGTAATGTGTTACAAACTAGTCAATATTCAATCTAATCATTTCAGTTTTGAAACTTTAAACCTACAATGATTGTCCGCAACTAAGCACTTTTGTTTTACATGATAATTTTATTTTGTAAAGCTTTTAGAAAGAGACTCTTATTGCTGTTCCCCATCTTCAAATCAAGTCTTCTCCATATGACTCAACACCTATACATATGGTAAGAAGTATGAAGAAAAAAATCATTATTAAGGCAAAGGCAATCTCCAAGGCATTCACTGGCTTAATGGCCCTGCTCCAGCCTTCAGAGAATACTTTTTCACTATCTTTAGCTTTTATGTAGATTAGATTGATAAAAGCATATTGCAATGTAATCCAGAGAATAAAGGGGAAAAGGAAAACAATTACTACATATATCATGTCTTTTTGGCATGATATAACTTGTCCTCATTATAAGGAATGTGGTACCACACAGAAAATTCATCAGTCTATCATATATGGCATCTTTCTTTCAAAGAGTCCAATATTCAGTGATTCAATTCAACAAACTATGTTTCAAAGCACTGTGATGATCATGATGCAATTTTTTAAATGTCAATATTTGACATTATTAATCTAAAAAGGAAAAAGTAGAGAGAAAATTGAAAGAGAAGAACTTAGGAAAGGTTACACTTTATTGAAATATTTTAAACACTCAGCTCAAGGTTGCTAGGAGAAACTCCACTTAATAAGATCCACTATTTCAAAAGTATCCCTCTGCCTAATGTTTTCAAGGTAACAGACAGCCAATGCTTTGAGAAGGATCTCTCATCAATTCCATACTCTTTCTACCCTCCCATGAAATTCACTAGGCATACATACCCACTGAATGACAGGTAGGACAAATGTTTTTCTTTTAATTCAATTTTAAAAGTGAAACTAAAATTTGAACTAAACACATCACACATAAAAAAATCTTTAAGTTAAAAGATGTTTTTAATAGCAAGCAAATTTGATGACATGTCCACTTCCTTGAAGAAAAGACAATATGAAAATGCAAACGATAATTGATATGCTGCAAGAATGACACTTTAATTATCAATTTAGTATAAAAATTCAAGAGGTAAGCCAAAAAACCTTTTCAAAAAGAACATATTAAAAAAATAAATGTAAAATATATTATCAATTTATAACAACAAAAACAATTTTTACCTACCTTCCCCTGAAGAGGTCCCTGAATGAGTTTAGGATACTTCTGTGTTGAACTATTTCCATGCCCCAGTTTTCCATAATCACCATCTCCCCAGCTGAAGACTTCACCTTCAGTAGTAAAAGCTAAAGTATGACCATCAGATCCTTTAGAAGATGACACCTTTTTAATAGATCGATGCGGCTCAAATGTCAATTTTTTTAAAGTGGATTGATTGTTGGAATCTCCAAGTCCTAGTCTGCCATAGCTACCTTTACCACAGGCTCTAACAGAACCATCCGTAGAAATCACAAAAGTGCAATACTGTCCAGCTTCAATCTAATAAAACAAAGTGAGGGATATTTTAAAATAAGACATTTTTCTTAACAGTATAAATATGATGTTTAATTTGAGAGTCAGCATAATGGAATTCAAACAAGTTTGACCATGGAGTTAGGAAGCCTTAGGTTCAAATTCTGCCTTTGACACAAACTCTCAGGTACCAAAGAAGAATTATTGGTTTGTATTCATTAAATAAGTTTGCATACAAGACTACCCTGACATTGTTGAAATATAAGGATTGTATAAAAAATTG
This sequence comes from Monodelphis domestica, assembly GCF_027887165.1. NCBI lineage: Eukaryota > Metazoa > Chordata > Mammalia > Didelphimorphia > Didelphidae > Monodelphis > Monodelphis domestica. Next base: position 153,777,094 of record NC_077227.1, read on the forward strand.
TAACGTTTTAAAGGTGGATATAGCAAGAAAATCTAATGGAAGGGTTAGCTAGGTGGTATAGTAGATTGAGAGTCAGGCCTGGAATAGGGAGAATCTGAATTCAAATCTGGTCTCAGACACTTCCTAGAAGTGTGATGCTAGGAAAATCACTTAACCTCATTTGCCTATCCTTATCCTTCTATCTGAGGATTGTTATTAAGACAGGTCAGAGGGAGGGACTAAGGGAAATCATTTAAGGCAATGTAATTTATGGCTTTCTGTGTTGTGTCAAGATACAATATATAAAAATGAGTTACTAATGCCTTTTTCGGTTCTGAACTGAACTTTAAAAATAAAAATAATGCTCTATTTCACTATTTCAAGTATCAACTGAATCAAGATTACATAAAATTATAGTTAAAAATTTTTACTCAGCCCTCTTTTACAACTAGAGGGGAAAAAAAGGAAATAAATTTTCCTATAAATCCCACAAGTAAAGTAGAGGTAAATATGATTTATTATAGTAAATTCTTTAAAGGAATATGTTCTGAGGCAGGTAGGTGGCTCCTGGGTTCAAATCGGGCCTCAGACACATCCTGGCTGGGTGATCTTGGGCAAGTCACTTAACCCCAACTGCTTAGGACTTACTACTCTTCTTCCTTAGAACCAATACTTAGTATTGATTCTAAGACAGAAGATAAAAGTTTTAGAAAATAAAGAGTATGTTCTGTGCCAATATGGCAAAAATATATTTTAAAGAAAACCGAATAAAATATTTGAAGAGCTCAACTTAGGTAGGAGGATGACTATAGATTTTTGTTGTTATTGTTAATTTTTTTCAATTACATGTAAAAATGTTTAACATTCCCTTTTTAAAAAATTTGAGTTTTAAGTTCTCTCCCTCTTTCCTGAAACAGCAAGCAATGTGATATAAATTATAAATGTGCAGTCATATTGTAAAATAAATGAACCCCACCCCCATCCCTGCAAAAAAAATATAAGAACTTAAAGTTAAAAAAAAAAGGATGCTCTGATCTGCATTCAGACTCTTATCAATTCTTTCTCTGGAGGTGGATAACATTTTTCATTATGAGTCCTTGGGAATTTCTTAGATCACTGTGTTGCTGAAAATAGTTAAGTCATTCACAGTTGATCATTGCTATTCCTGCGTACAATATTCTCCTGGTTCTGTTCACTTTACTTTGCATCAATTCATGTAAACTTCTTTCCAAGTTTTTCTGAAAGCATCCTGCTTGTCATTTCTTATAGAACAATAGTATTCTACAACAACTATACAGCACAATTTGTCCAGCCATTCCCCAATTGATTGGCATCCTCTCAATTTTCAATTCTTTGCCACCACTAAAAGAATTGCTATAAATATTTTTGAACATATAGATTTGTTTCCTTTTGCTTTTTAATCTCTCTGGAATATGATGTGTTTTTTAAGGAAACGAGAAAATTTATTTTAAAAAATCTATTCTAAAAGCCAATTCACAAAATAAGGTGCTTCACAGTGTAATTTCATTTTCCTTTAGCAAAATGTCAATTTATCACAACAATTAGCTCAGTATGGAAATGACTTATGCTATATAGCTTGGATGGGAAAATGTAATCATGATTTTTTTAAACATCAAAGACTTGAGATTTAGGGAAAACAACAAATATTTCTCATTACTCTCTTTTTAAATGATTTTTAAAAATATGTAAAAACAAAGATGAAAAAAATCAACTAAGATTTGCAGTCTTTTAAAAATTGATCTTTTATATTGCTTTTAAAAAATCTGTCAGTCTGAACACACACACACAATTAGCAATTACAAGAAGCACATAAAGAACTTACTGTCTGTGCATCAGAAAAACTTGGTGCCAATTTAGGTTGCAGTATTTTTTCTTGGGTGCCTTCTACCAACTGATGACTGCTGTTACTACCCCAAACATAGACTTCACAAGTTTCAGAAACAATGGGTGCATCACCAGTTTGAATGCTATCTGGGCTAGCACATGTTCTTGAGTAATCAGAAGCCATTCTGCAAACCTATTAAAATTAAAAATGTGCAATTAATATTTAACACACTCTTAAGACTTGCTTTAACCAAATGCTTACTAATGCTTTTTGAATGATTTTTTCTTTCACTCTCCTCCCAACACTCTCAAATGCTGAAATGCTTCAAAACAATCTCTTATGGATCTCTATGACAATGGAAATTATAAAATTCAAAAGGATGAGTGGTCATACTATTTTACATTATAAACTACTAAAAGGCAGCCAAAAAGAAAGCTATAAAGATGGAGAAATTATTCCAAAGAATTCATAGCTTACCTGCCTTCCTTTACTTTCCTTCTATCTCTGACAGAGTCTTTGTATTTCAAAATCTAGTTCTCTAATCTTTATTTTCCTTGTTTAATCATGTAAACCAACAACAAAATCTTATCTTAAAAAAATCACTATAGCTGGCGACAAGCAAATGAAGTGTGAGTAGAAAAATAAACAAATCATAATTTTAAAAAACTACTTCCTAGGGGTAGTTAGGTGGCTCAGTGAATAGAGTGCCGGACCTAAAGACTTGAGGTCCTGGGTTAAAATCTATCCTCAGATACTTTCCTAGCCATGTGACCCTCAGCAAGTCACTTAACCCACAATGCCTAACTCTTACAGATCTTCTGCCTTGAAACCAATACACATATTGATTCTAAAATGGAAGGGAAGGGTTTTAAAAAAAGTAGTTCCCTAACTAGATATATTTCTGGAAGCAAGTCAGAATAATCTCTTATGGATTTAGTGAATATACAGGATGTTAAGCTGAATTAATAACTCTACTTTTCCATGCTCTTAACAGAAGATTTGAGGTTTTACTGAGAGAAAATGGAAGGTGGAGAAAAGAAAGAATTATTTTACTTATTTTTACTACAGCAGGATACAGAAGAAATCAATACAGGAAAACAAACAAAAATTTTAAAATCGGAACAATCTACTCAGCTAGAGTTAAGCTTCAGGATGTGAAGATTAAATTGTAACCCCTGCCTATTTTTAGATTTAATCACCAAAAGGGTAAAGACCCTACTTAAAGCTGAGTGGGAAGATCTGCTCATTTTTAGATTTAATCACCAAAGGTGTAAACATTCACACTTGAGTAGGGGAGGTCTGTTACCCATGTGCAGGATAGTGGGTGACGAATCAGAATCGACTGACTGCCTCCTGGGCAGTCCTAAAGCAGGACTTCAACTATGATTGGTAGACATAGAATCAGGAGAAGGTACAGGAAGTGACACAAGAGAAAGTGTCTTTTAAAAGGGAGTGACAACTTCCCAAGTACAGTTCTACTGACAGTTCTTCATTCTTTGGAGTGGAGGCTGGTGGATAATCTGCTGACTGGACCTGAGACTGTTCCTGGTGAGGCTGTTCTAAAATCTCTTCCTCTGGACTAACACATGATGAGTGAAAGGTTGACTCTTTAACTGTTGGGTTTTCTGGGAAAAAAAAACAAACTAGCCTCAAGAGAGACTTACCTCTTGAGAGAGACTTCTCCAGGCCCTCGGCTTTGCAGAGGCCTAAGGCCTAACTCTCCCTGCCCAGGTTGAACCAGGGGACTGGAGTAAATTACTTAGTGCTTAAGCCAGATATCTTACCCTAACCTCTCTCTGATTTTATTACTTCACTTTCTATTTTGTAAATAAACTTCTTTGGAATTAATATAAATTCCTGGTGACTCTATTTTAAAATATACCCAGCTCAATCTTTTTATAAATAAACCCCCTTTTTCCTTACAAGGTTAGTTATTTTTATGGGTGATATATACAACACAATATTTGAAGCTTTTGAAGCTAAAATAATTAAGTGAAATGCAATTCAAAAGCATCATCTTTTATCAAGTTTTATTTACATACCTCTTCAAACAGACACAGAGCTGCCTCATAGAGAGAGCATAAGCCATCAGATGATCGTGTTGGTTCCCTCCACTGACTTCGATCAGCAGATGAACCCTATAATCAAAACATTTTGGCAAGTAGAAATGAGAAGGAAAGAGACATATTTGTTAAAGGTTAATTCCACAAAATAAAATAATTTATTACAAGGAATGTTAACAATAATATGAGCATTAAGGACACTGAGACTGATGTCCATATATTACCTATATTTAAAGTCATCTATTTGATTATAAAACAAAATTCTATATATGAATTTTAATTACCACCCCCAACTCCAATAAAAAAGAAAATATCTAATGGAAGAATCATAAACTTAAGGAAATAAGGTTAAGCCTTGACAAAGTCAAGTTATTTGACAGAGTCCAGACCCAAAAAGGTACTAAATGATCACAGTCCTAGTGAATACTCTATTCCCCAAAGCTGATTTTCAAGTCAGCTAAATATTGCCTGGCTCTTAGCTTCAGAATAACAGAACACTGGTACTAGGCCAACTCTAATACAACTCTGAGCAGTTCCTAGAATACTTGTTTCTATAATACATATCATGCCAGGAACACCTCCCTCCCACCTTTTTGTTGAATTCCTACATAGTTTTTAAAGCCTAACTCAAATGACACCTCCCCCATCAAACCATCTGTGACCCTCCCCCTTCCCCTGCCTAGGTCAGTAACAACTTTTCCCTCTTTGAGATTATATAAAACATTTTATTTTGCAAATTAAGTAAATGCAGATGATTGGCAGAAATCAATCTACTAAATGACCTCAACTCTAATGCCCAATGTTCTCACTCTCTAATGCATTACACTCTGTATTACAGTTATCTGTATCATAAACTCTAAGCTCCATAAAAGCCCAAAATATCTTATCTAAACTTTCTAACTGCCCTGGTGTTTACCCCAGCACTCCATACAAACAAGGTCATATTTGCTGAATAAATTAATGATTATAACCATAATCATATCAGCAATAAACCAGATTTTTCCTCTCTTATCTCAGCTTCAAAGCAGTTGAAAGTCATGGAGGTGTTACATTTTTGCTCTTGAAAAAAAAAATTGCTCCAAATACTTCTCCTAATAATATTAAATGATGTTTCATGGAGCATATAGATGATGAAATAAATAACTTTTTACCACAGTCATGCTCAAAAACTATGCTTGATTATTGTCTCAACTTCTAAAATGTCCTATTGACCTTCAGGGTTCTGAAAGCTAAATTCTCTCCAATCCTTTTTTCTATAATTGGGATATTATCATTCAGAAAGCTTCAGAATACTCAAATAATCAAGTCCCATTCCAACAGCTCATCCTATAGAAAAGGTACCTGGGACCTGGAATGCTAGCAGATAGCAAGTTTTGGAACATGCAACAGCCAACCAATCAATTAAGAAGAATTTATAAATGTCTCCGCCAAATTCTGTGCTATATTCTAGGACTATAAAGACAAAAAAGTAGTCCTTGCCCTCATAGAACACATGCATTCTCTCAAGGGAGACAATCTGAATAAGTACAAAATATATACAACATAATTTTTGAGAGGGATGTCACTAGTTGAAAGGTGAAAGAAAGGCACCCTAAGCAAGATGATACATAAGCTGAGTCTAAAGAAAATGAGCTATTCCAAGACACAGAGGGGAGTAGGGAATATATCTGAGATACTGGGGATAGACAGCCCATACAGCAATATGGCTGCTTTGAGTGGTAAGGGGAGTTATGTAGCCTGGAACAAGCCTGGAAAAGAAAGGGTGGATCCATGTCAGAAAGGGTTTTAAATTCTAACTAGGAAAAATTTTATTTCACCCTGGACATAAAAGGGAGCCAAGGGAGTTTTTAAAGTAGTAACATGGTATTTTAGGAAAATATTCTTGGCTGGTATGTGGAAAAGGGATTCAAGAGAGGAAAGATATGAGATAGGAAGATTGGTTTTGAGACTACTGCAATAATCTAAGCAAAAGTGAGGATCTAAATTAACACGGTAGAGCTCAATGAGTAGAGAGAAGGATTAGATGCAAGAAAGGTTCTAGAAACAAATGATAAGTCTTAACAATTGATTGGGTAGGTAGGTATGGCTGAGTGAGGAGTTGAGAATGGTTCTGAAATTACAAACCTAGTGACTAGAATAGTAATGCTGTCTACAGAAACATGAAAATTCTGAAGAAAGGTGGGTTAAGGTAAGGAAAGATAATTTTTTGGGCCATAGAATTCATGGAACTTCAACAAAGATGTTGTAAAGTATCAGAGAAGTAGTCCAAGAAATGTTTTAAAATAAAACATATAAAGCAAATAGAAAATGAGTAATTTAAACACTCAAAAGAAAATGCACATATTTCTAACTTTTTTTCTATCAATCCAGCATTGCAAATTGGGGATGGGAGGAGGATGGCTGTTTTGAAGTTTACTTACGCACAAGAAAATCAACAATGTTGTGAAGAGTACATGGGAATCATGAATACCTGGGCTCAAATACAAATCTAGCATGTAAGTATATATGATTATAATGGACAAAACCATTCAACTTCTCAGTGCCTCCAGGCAGTGCTCTAAGACTGAGTTCTTGGTGAATCTGCCAATCTGCTTGGGTAGGGAGTTCTGATATCAAAGAAGTCAAAGGTCTTTAACCCATGTATACATTTTTTTACTAAACTACAGTTTCCACCAAGCCAATATGATAAACTGTCCCTTCAAATATGTTGGAAATGAAACATTTATGCATTATTTTAGTTAAGATCTATTATTTTATTCACTTAGGAAATTAAGAGTGGAAAGTCTATTAATACAGACCAACTCATCTATGCCTTATTCTGATACATAATAATATTCAAATGTTATCTGATGCAAGGAATCATTCAGGCTTGCAGTTTTCACAATAACTGAGTATTAAGTGACAAAACATATTAGTATGCATTATGGTTGGAAAGGTTTCTAAATTATGCCATATACTTGACTTTAATTCTGTTATTTACTTATGGCTAGAGGAAATGATGGTATAAGGGATGAAGAAGTGAAGATGATATTATACTAACTATAAAGAGAGTTTTTATGTAAACATAAAGAGAGGGGCAACTCAATGGCTCAGTGAATTAAGAGCTAGGTCTAGGAAACAGGAGGTCCTGGGTTCAAATGTGGCCTCAGACACTTCCTAGCTGTGTGACCCAGGGCAAATCACTTAGTCCTTACCTTTCTCTTCTGCCTTGGAACCAATACTTAGATTCTAAGATGGAAGGTAAGGGCTAAAAAAAGTGTATACTAATCTCCATCACAGAGAACTAAACTGAATACTTAAATACTAGGCTGTCACTGTGGCATTCTAATACTCTTAAAACTTTATCTTCACATAAAACTTTATCTTCACATAGATGCCACCTACAGAGAAGGAGTTTCCTAGGTTTGTGTGTTCAATGCCTACAAACCTGATATTTACCTACTTAGATTATTTATCTGTTTGTTTTTTTATAATGATTCTCTTCTTGCCAGTACCTGCCACTCAGGGTCTCCATATTAATTTAGTTTCTGATAGCCACTGTAGATAATACTACTGAGCCTTACCTCTTTTTTTCCCTCTACTTTTCTTATTTCCCCCTTAACTCTTGGCCTTTTCCCTATCATCTTCTATGACCTCTCTATAGCCTCTCACATTGCCCATCATTTTCTTTTTGATACTCTCTTCCCTTAGTTTTTGTGAAACTACTTTTTCCCCGATTTTCCTTCTATCCATTTGACCACTATTCAGTTTCTTTTGCTAGATTTTCATCCAGGCCACATCTACTAACCATGGTTATATGCCACAGTGCTCTTTTCTGGGCTGCCTTCTTCTATACCAGTGATGGCAAACCTTTTAGAACTTTTTAGGGACCCTATGCCATGCCCCCCTGACTGCATGCACTTGCCCACTCCCCATTGCATGTCTCACCCTGTGTGGTGGGGCCGGGGGGCCAAGGCCGAGCTCCATGGGGAAGCTTCAGTCCCCATACCTCCCTTTGAGTCTGGAGGACAAGATCAGGCTCCCTGCCCTGGGCCAGCTGCACCCTTCAGGGCAGGCTGTGCTCAGCCTTTGTGATGGTGGGAAGAAGCTAGAATGCCCCACCCCCTGCATTTGGGGGCAGGGCCAGGTTCCCAGCCCACAAGCCAAGGGCCTGTGTATGCCCAGAGATGTCTATGCATGCCATCTTTGGCAGACATGTCATAGGTTCACTATCACAATTCTATACTATTTCATTTGCTCATCAGCAACCAAGAATTCAATTATCTCTATACTAATGATTCCAAAAATCTACTTATCCTTCCTTAACCTATTTCCTTTAACCTTTTTTTCATCTCTCCAGTCTTAACATCTCAAATTGGATGTCCTATATATATATCTTAAACCCAACAATGTCCAAAACTGAGTTCACTATCTTTTCCTCAAAACTCCTCCCTTAGGGGAAAGAATATGATTCTTGAAACCAAGGAATAATGTTCTAACTTGACTAAATAAAATTAAAAAACAAACAAATTAAAAAACTCCTCCCTTCTTCCTAACTTCCTCACTACTCTTAAGGGTATCACCATCCTCCCAGTCACCCAGGCTCACACCCTAGGTATCATCCTCAACTTCTCCCTCTTTTTCATCCTCCACATCCAATCTGTTGCCAAAGCCTATCAATTTTATCTTGATAACATGTCTCATACAGTCTCTTTTCTTTCCTATAATACTACCCACCCACCACACTAGTACAGAACCTCCTTAATGTCCTATCTTTTTTACTGCAAAAGCTTCTTGGTAAATCTCCCTACCACAAGTTTCTTTCCCCAAAATAGTCCATCCTCCACTCAGCTACAAAGCTATCTTTCTAAATTATAAGTCTGATCACGTTATTCACCTCACTCCTCTTCACAATAAACTATAATGGCTCCCTATCACCTTTATGATTAGATATAAAATCCAGTTTGTCATTCAGGCCCTTTATAATCTGGCTCCACACATACCTTTTTTGACTTATTAAACCATATACACCTCATTGCACTCCAACTTTGTGATGCAGTTACACTGACTTCCTTGCTGTTCTTCAAACAAGATACTTTATCTCTGAACTCTAGATATTTTCATTGGTTATTTCTCATGCTTGGAATGTTCACACTCATCTTTGCCCTGGCTATCTATAAGCCCTAATTAAAATCCACTTTCTAAAGGAAGTCTTTCCCAATTTCCCTAAATTCTAGTGTCTACTCTCTATTGATTATTTTATCCCATATATTGTTGTACATCATTGTTTACATATTGTTTCCCCCATTAGAATGTGAGTTCCCTGAGAGCAGGAACTGTTTTTGCCTTTCTTTGACTCCTCAGCACTTAGTACAAAGCCTAGTGCATAGTAGTTGCTTAATAAATGTTGAACTGACAGACTCTTCTGTCTCCTAGCTTCTTCTCTTCAATGATTGGCTTAGATTCAGTCTGACTCTCAAAATAATAAACATTATAGCTAGAAGGAACTTTAGAGATTATCTAGTCCAAATGTTGATTTAATTTATATTAAGTAACTCCAAAATAAACAAACATCCTCTATCAATTCAAGCTGGCACCTTCTCTACAATTTATAGTCTTAGAGATTGCCCAGGACACTGAGAAGTTGGGTGTTTAGCTCAGGATCATAGAACCAGTACATGATAAAGGTGGGATTTAAACCCAGGTCTTTCTGTCTCCCAGGTCAGCCCTCTTATCTGTTGTGCCATGCTACCTCAGAGTAGTCATTAAGGATGTTTTTTCTCTTCCTAGGCAATCTTAAGACAAAAGACAGATATTCCAGTTTTCTCCCCAGGGTTAGGACTTAAGAGGTATTCTCTATAAGCATTAAAAAACAAAACAAAACAAAAAAAAACCCTTAGCAATCCCTTGACAAGGTGAATATATCAGTTGGGAGTTAGAGGAGTACGGAATTTCTAAAAAATGTGATAAACACTCACTAATGACTTATATAGGAAACCTGGATTCAGGTGTTCATTCTGCCACTGACTAGCTGTGTGACCGTGAGCTAGTCACTCGCCCTCTTCTAAGTCTCAGTTTCTTCAACTGTAATATGAGAATAAAAATACTTAATGAATGTACCACATGGTTGTAGAACACACCAAAAGAGACTACAAAAACACTCTGAACACTGTAACTGGTATATAATGTCTTATTAGTGTCAAAATAAGCAAATAATTAATAAGTATTGCTAAAAAATTAGCTAAAAGGCAATAAGATATGTAACTTGCTAGATTATTAATACATCATGGAGAGATGAGATATAGTATTTTATAATACATTAATACATGCCATTCACTTATTGTAGCTAATCAATCTATCTCCCTAGCCCTTTTATATGCCCAAGTCAGTTATCTGTCACCCTTTTCCACTGAATTCTTTGGAAAATATTAGCAAATCCCCCATCATCCTCAAATTATTTTCCTCTACAGCACTCCTTCCTTTTATCTCCCATTAAATCTAAAATATGAAGATTATAAGTTTAAACTATTGATCTTAGCTGGCAGGTGGCCCTCACTACCATTTTTTTTTACTTCATCTCTTCCAAACTTCCAATTCCCCCTAAACCTTCCACTCCTCAATTTTCAGCAGATGACTTTATTCTTACTTTCCTGGGAATATTAAAAACTCTTTTACATAAACTCTGGTATATCCTCTCCTCCTTGACTCAAATTCTTTTAAAAAAGCATATATTGGGGGCAGCTGGGTAGCTCAGTGGATCGAGAGCCAGGTGTAGAGACGGAAGGTCCTAGGTTCAAATATGGCCTCAGACACTTCCCAGCTGTGTGACTTGACCCCCATTGCCTAGCCCTTACCACTCTTCTGCCTTGGAGTCAATATTGACTCCAAGACGGAAGGTAAGGGTTTAAAAAAATAAAAAATAAAAAGCATGATATTAAGTGCTTACTATGCAGCAGATACTGTGCTAATAAACACTGGAACAATATGAGCAAAAAGAATCTTTCCCTCAAGGAGTTTACATTCTAATAGGGGAAGAAAGATAATACATAAAAAGAAGCTGAAGGATCAGGGATGAGGGATTGAGAGAAAAGGAAGATGGTAATGACAAATGAACAGAATGGAAAAGCAGTCTCTAGAAGAGTCAGGGGGTTGATAGAAGTTACTTCCCCAAACAGAGGCTTTCATGAGAAACCTCATCAATCAGCAGAATGGTTCAAAGGGGAAGAGTCTCAACATGCAACCCTTTTTGCTACTCTCCACTTCTGCAGAGCTTAGATTTTTCTTCACCTGTACTCACAATCTCTTTATACCCTCCTCCAGGACCTTACTTCCTTATTTTGTTCACTCTCTCATACCTTAAATATCTCCCTCTCAGTTAGCTTCTTCAATTCCATTTTTGCAGTCAGACTCATATATTCCACATCCTTAAAAAAAGGAGGAAAAAAGACTTCCCTTACACTCAGCTACCTCTCCTCCCCAAAAGTGCCTCTTCTCTCCTTTCCTTCATGGCTCAAACCTCTTTTAATAGTCTCTGCATGCTATTTAGGCTTTCCAAACCTATGCCACTTAAAAAAAAATCCCCTAATGCTTTACCTGTTTTCAAATCAATTCAATTCCAACACATTTATTTATTTCATTCTAAACTTAATGACCATAATAAGCAAATCTTCAACAATAGAAATAAAATAAAATGATAGATAATTAGAGTGTAAACTTGTTATGAAATTTTTTTTCTAATTGTACTTGAGCTTCCAACAAACCTGGCTCTAGTTTTTTTTTTTTTAATCAAAGCTTGTCCTGTTCTTCCTATGCGTATTTTTTACGGAGAAACTCCTGAACAGAAGACCTCTTGACAGATCTATACTTTGTCCTTGTGGGGAGGGAAGGTTCCTCTAAAACTTGACATTGCACAGACACTAATATTGCACTCTGGCTTTCTATCTGCTATTCTATCCCCTTCTTTTCTCCCTCTATGTCTGACCCACTTCTCTTTTCAATTCTACATCTCTGACAGCATCCTTGGTTATTTCTTCTGCACAAATCATTTTGGGTGCTGTATCACAGCACACTCAAATACAGTGTGACCCTCTTCAATGTCCTAAAGATGTCTTAGAATTTTCATTCTTTAAAGTTCTAGAGGTCTCTGTGTTGTATATCTTTCAACAGTGACAAATACTTTTGGTGAATATGTTTTATGCTTCTCTTGAGATTGACAATTATTGCATTGAGCAAAGTTATGCTATTTATCTTTCAAGGAATCTAGTAAGATTTTGGCATATGCATGGGAGATTGCTTGGTGGAAGGATGCTTTTAAAGTTTGTTTTGCTCTGATGAATCAAAATCTTTTTGCAACAAATAAGCACCATAGAAGAACTTTTATTCTCAATAAGTTTAATTAAATTGCTTGACTATAAAGATGTAGTCTGCTATAGAACAGTGTGAAAATTCACTGATTCTCTTTTGAAACTGTCATTAATAATGTCTTCACTATGAAATCCAAAGGACAGTGAAAAGGGGCACACTGCATTGAGATCAATATTGGATAAATAGGCATGTGAGTGGATAATTATTAATATTTTTGTTGCCCTTCTTTGAAATACTATGGTCAAGTTTTGTTTTTTGTTTCTTGTAAATTTAACAAGCATCAACAAATATTTCAAAGTTCAAAAATAAAAAAGTAATGGTATACAAAACTGAAATACTGCATATTATTTGATTTCGCTATTCTTTTTTTTTGGTCATTTGATATAGGATAACTGTTCACAGCACCATGTTAACCATATCTTTTTTTCTGGATGATATGACAGATTTATTAAACTATTTAAAAAGCTATTAGTTAAGCAAAATGTCCTTTTAGCCTACAAATTCTCTATTTCTCATATTAATGTATCTGTCATAGCTATTCACTTTTTTGTAGTTTTTCAAGTCACAAGTATTTTTTAAGTTAATCCGTCCCTCCCAATTACCTCCATTTGTCAAACAAAATAAACAAAAACCACTTAAAATATAGCTACATAATCAAGTAAAACATGTCCACATTAGCCATGTCTAAAAGTTTCTTCTTCCTCCTTCTGAAACTGGTTTATTAACAGTTCTAAAGCTTTTCACAGTTGTTCTCTAATCATTATATACATTTTCACTTAAGTTTTTCCAAAAATGTACATTTTAAAAAAAATTCACATTTCACATGGTAGTTCCAACCCTGCCCTAATTATGATTCCCCATCTGAACTTCCTTCTATTTTCTTCTATTTTTAATGACTCACCGAATCTTTTCTTTCTTTTCTTGGTGGCATAATAATAGATAGAGCACTGAATTTCAAATCTGGATCTGCCTGAATAATCAGGATCTGCCTGAATTCACATCCAGTCTCCAGACACTTACTAGTTGTGTATCTCTGTTTCCTCATCTGTAAAATGAGTTGGAGAAGGAAATGGCAGACCATTCCAGTATCTCTGCCAAGAAAACCCCAAATAGAGTCACAAAGAGTTAGATGTGACTGAAATGACTCCACAACAAGCACTATGGCCCTATTGCTGTTCCAATTCTCTTTTAAAAATTCCCCTGTAACAAATAAGTATAATCCAGTGTTGACAAACCTTTTAGAGATTGCATGCCCAAACTGCACCTTTAAGCCATCTATGAGTCCCCCCTGCCCCCACATTACTCCAGGGAGTAGAGGGAGAAAGTGGTCACATTGGGCAGTTGGGTGGAGGGATGGAGCATGAAAAAAATGCCCTCTGGCACAATGGAGAGGGGAATGGAACTGCCCCTTCCAGCACACCAAGGCACATATGCCCCATCTTTGCCAACATGGGACAGCCAACATGGGACAGTCACTCAAAACAAATGAACATATGGGTTGTATATGAAAAAATTATGTCTCATTTTGCACCTTTAACCCATTACCTTTGTGCTAATAAGATGGGAAGAATGGTTGACTATTAGCCTTGTAGAGTTATGATTTATTAGTGAGTGCATTGATGGTGTTTCTTAAGTCTTACACAATTGTTTTCCCTTACAATGTTGTGGACATTATATAAATTGCTCTCTTGGTTCTGCTCAATTAATTCTGCATCAGTTCAAACAAGTCATTCCAAATTTCTCTGAGTCTGTTTATTTCGCATGTCATAATTATTTATTTGGCTAATCTCCAATTTATGGGCAATGCTCTGTTTCTAGTTCTTTGCTATAACAAAAGGTGCAGATATAAATATTTTTTGTATGTATGGCTCATTCTCCACTTTTAAAAAATATTTTTGAAGGTATGAGCCACATAGGTAGTGGTAGGACTCGTTCAAAGAGTATGTAGAATTTAGTGACTTGGGGGATATAATTCCAAAATGCTTTGCAGGATGGCTATCGATCACTTCATATTTCTAATAAGAGTACAATAACATGCAACACTGCAAGATTTCTCATAGCCCCTCTCAATTCTCATTTTCCTTGTCAACTTTGCCAATCCAATGGATGTGAAATGAATGTTCAGAATTGTATTGATTTGCATTCCTTATAATTAGTTGTTTTGAGTATTTTTCCCCAAATACTTGTTAAAAATTGCTTATTAACAATTGTTTATTCTTATTATTTGACCATTTATCTATTGGGGAGTATATTATTCTTATATATTTCAACTCATCCTCTATATGTTTAGGATGTCAAACTCTATTTTTAAAATTTGCTATAAAGATTTTTCACAGTTAATTGTTGCCCTTTTAATATTCTCTAAATTGCCTAAATGTGCAAAAAAAAAAATCCTTCAGTTCAGTAGAACCAAAATTGTCCATCATATCTCTTATTATACTGTCCCTTATTTGATTGTGAACTCTTCCCTTTCTCCAAAGCTATGACAAATACCTCCTTTCCTGCTCCTCTACATTCATGAGATGCCTTTTTTTTTTAATCTAGGTACACTTAATATAGCCTATTTGCAGTATATGGCATGAAATGTTGTTCTAAATCTGATTTCTGCCAAACAACTTTACAGCTTTCTTAGGAGTTGAATAGTGGGTCTTTATTTCAGTTAAAGGAGTCCTTATGTTCATCAAACATGCTAATATGTTTAATTGTATCTTACATACTTAATATGTTCTACTGCTCAACTTTTATATTTTCTTAGGGAAGAAAAATATTAAGTGTTCACTACGTGTCAGCATTGTGTATGGGCTAAGAATACAAAGAATGGCAAAAGATAGTCCTTGCTTTTAAAGAGCAAACAATTTAGTTGGGGAGACAGTATGTAAACAATGATATTATACAGGTCAAATAGGAAATTATCAAGAGAGAATGGTTAACAGAATTAAGAGAAATTGAGATAGGCTGACTTTACTAAATATTTTTATTACTGTGTTGTAGCACAGTCTGAGATCTGCTACTGCTAAGTTTCCTTTCTTCTCACTTTGTTTTCATATTTTCCTCCAAATAAAGTATTTTTTTCTAATTTTATAAAGTAATTCTTTGATAGTTTTATTGGTTTAGTACTGAACATGTGAATTTAGGTAGTAATATCAGATATATTACATCGATGCAACTCAAACATGAACAATTTACATCCCTGTGGTTTAGGTCTTTATTTCTATGAACAATATTCTATAGTTTCAGTCATATAACTTTTTCATGTCTCTTGGTAGCTGGACTCCCAGATATGTGTGTGTGTGTGTGTGTGTGTGCATTCTATAAAACTTCTTTTTAAAAAACTTTATCCTGATTAGTTTGATTGTTAATATTTAATATATAGAAATAATGGCGAGTTTGTGGGTTTATATTATATCTTGCTATTCTGCTAGTTGTTACTTTTTCTATTAAAAATAGAAATAGTTAATTTTTGGGGTTCTTTAAGCAAACCATTACAAATGTAAAAAATGATCATTTTGTTTCCTTCTTTAGGTACCTATCCTCAATCTCACACCTTTTTTCCTCACTGCCAGAGTCAGCATTTCTGGAACATCAAATATTAGTGTGTACAAAATACTCTGATCTAACTGAAAAGTCCTTTAAAACATTTCTCCAGCACTGAAAAACAGCACTTATTTGTAAATAAATACTATTTATCTTATTAAGGAAGGATACATTTGTTTGTTTTTCATTTTTTTTTAATATAAATTCTCACTTCTGGAATTTATTAATATAATCATGTGGCCTTTAATTTTTACCACTATGGCCAATTGCATTTATAATTTTTATAATATTGAATAGGCCCTACATTCTTAGAATAAATCAACAATATTTCTATTATTTTATACTTATGTTCATTAGGAACACTAGTTTAGAGCTTTCTTTCTCTGCTATTTCTCTCCCTGAGAGATTAAGTTTTAGGACTCAACCATATTTGTCTCATAAAGCAAGTTTGGTTGAATCCTTTGCCTATTTTTGCAAATGTATGCAATCCTGGACTAAATTGGGGCAGCTAGGTAGTTCAGTGGATTGAGAGTCAGCCTAGAGATGGGAGGTCCTGGGTTTGAATATGACCTCAGACACACCCCAGCTGTGTTGACCCTGGAGAAGTCACTTAATCCCCATTGCCTAGCCCTTCCCACTCTTCTGCCTTGGAACCAATACACAGAATTGATCCTAAGATAGAAAGTAAGGGTTTAAAAAATATACTGGACTAAATTGTCTTATGAATATGAAACTGTTCTTTAAAAATTAATTTATAAATCCATATGGTCTTAGGATTTTTTCTTCTCTTTAGAAGTTCCTTTGTATCTTTGTTCAATTTCTTTCCCCAAGATAAAATATTTGAATTAGTTAGCTCTTGTTCTATTCTCTGGATATTATACATTTTTGTAAATATTTATCCATTTCATTTATGTTTTACTTGTGTTAAATAATTAGGCAGATATGCAAATGTTTTATTTTGACTACTACAATACCAGATGAGTAAATGTCCCATGAAGAAATGTTTCCTATTGCCTTTGGATGTGCAACTGGAAGAGACCATACAATGATGAATTGTTTATATTCTAAAAGAAAGAAGAAACAAATGTTTTTCACAAAATATTGATGTCTTCAAGGGATGGAAAGAAAGTGAAACAAGACAAGCAAAGGGCCTTGGGTGGTTTTGATTGTCTTAGAGAAGGAGGAAACGGTAGGGAAGGAAAAATATACATGGGAATAAGGGGAAAAGAGGAGAGGCCTTATTGTTTTACATAAAAAGAGTGCATGAGAAGAAAATGAACACTCATAACTGTGAACCTGACTAGGATAAACTCACCTACAAGATAGGGGAGGAGAACATAGAATGGATTATAAAGCAGAATCCAATTATGTGTAGTTTACAAAAAATATAACTGATATTTAGAGATTTAAAATAGGGGGCTACACAAAATCTATGAAGCTTTGGTTAAGCTCATAAAGGTAGGAACAACAATCATCACCTCAGACAAGGCACCAGGAAAAGTAGGCATGATAAAGAGTTAAGTGGGGGACAACTAAGTGACTCATTGGACAGAAAGTCAGGCCTGGAGCTGAGAGGTCCTGGGATCAAATCTAGCCTTAGATACTTCCTAGCAGTGTGATCCTGGGCAAGTCATTTAATCCCCACTGCCTAGTCTTAACTGCTCTTCTGCCTTAGAATCAGTACATAGTATTGATTCTAAGATGGAAGGTAAGAGTTTAAAAAAAAAAGGAAAGAAATTACAGGCTTGAATACAACTTTAAGTTATATATGATAGATTATCTCTGATGAATAATGACTGGAAAGAGAAAAAATTTACAGATTTCTCAGTTACGTATAGCACCTTTACAAAAACTCACTATTATTTTATTATTCACTATTATATTATATATAATAATCACTATTATATTATTATTATTGAGGCATTAAAATCACATAAACTAATATTGAAAAGCATTAACAATAAACACACCCTTTATTGCCCTGTGAAGAAAGGGTTAAAAATTAATTGGAAACTAAATAGCTTAATACTAAAGAATTGGTAGGCCATAACAGTTTGAGAAAGGAAGACCAACTAGACTAGACTACCACTATAGTCCAAGCAAAAGGTAATGAAGGCCTAAACTAGGATAGTGGCTATATGAGTATGTAGGAGATATTGTTGAGCTAGAACCAAGTGGGATCTGGTTTGTGGAGATGGGATTAACTCTCCCTTGCCTACTTTTAGATTTAATCATCAGAAGCATATACACCCCACTTTACACTTGAGTGGGGGGAGGTCTATAACCCACGTGTACTAAAGTGGGTAACAAACCAGAAATGACTGACTGCCCCCTTGACAGTCCTAAGAAAATTTATAGACTATAATTGGTTTGCATAAAGTGAAAGAAAGGCATAGGAAGTGATGCAAAGAAGGGTCTTCAAAAGCAGTTGCAGTTTCCTGTGAGAGACAGTTCTTTTGAGTTTTCTGGAGAGCGAGGAGTTTCTTGTGAAGATCTGGAGGCTGGTGGAGGATCTGCTTGATGGACCTGGGACTCTGACATTGGTGAGACAGCTCTTAGATCTTCCACATGTGTCATAAATCATCAGCATTTCTAAATCTTTCCAAGACATCTCAGCAGTAAGAGTTTAGAAAGAGAAAATCAATTTAAAATCACCCTAGACAATATAAAATACTTGGGAATCTATCTGCCGAGACAAACAGGAACTATATGAACACAACTACAAAACACTGTCCACACAATTAAAACTAGATCTAAATAATTGGAAAAACATTAATTGCTCATGGGTAGGACGAGCTAACATAATAAAAATGATAATCCTACCGAAATTTATTTACTTATTTAGTGCCATACCCATCAAACTACCAAGAAATTTTTTTACTGAATTAGGAAAAAATATAACAAAGTTCATTTGGAAGAACAAAAGATCAAGAATATCAAGGGAAATAATTTAAAAAAAAAAGACTACCACATAGGTGACTGAAAAGGCTTTTCCTTTCCTGGCTCCTGGAGGGACTAGCATCTGGAGAGCCTCCCACTCCCTCCTCCCATTCTTGGAGGGCCATGTGGCCTGAACCCTTGTTTAATTTACCCCTAGCCCTCTGGCTGGGGCTTTTGGAGCCCTGCCAGAGTAAGGACAGGGACAGGGTCGGAGCAAAAAGTCTATCTTGTTAAGTTAGATTTCTTACTCAATCCTCTTTCTCATTTCTCTACTTTCACTCTTTCTCCTTCATAAATTTCGGCGACCACATTTCTCATATATTTAGTCCAACCTCCTTTTTAACCCCTACAGATTGAAATGTAAATTAAGAGAAAATGAGGAATTGTGAGACTACAAAAATGTGGGTGACTGGTAAGATGGTGATACTCTCAATAGAATTAAGGAAGTTTGAAAGAGGGATAAGTTTAGTGAGTGAAAATAATGAATTGTATTAGAGATCTAATGAGATTAAGATACCTACAGAGGGTCAAACTATCCAACAATCAGTTGGCAATTCAAGACTAAAGCACAGGAGAGACTAGAACTAATGAATTTGTCAAAAGAGAGAATACAGAGGTCTTAAGACAGAGCCTGAGAGTCCACCTGCAATAAAGAATCAGGATATAGATGACTATCCAACAAAAGAATAGAACCAAGAAAGAATAGCCACATAAAAATCCAGGAGAGGATGTGGTCAAAAGTAACTAAGGTCACTGTAAACCTCAAATTTCCTTAGACTTATAAATGTTGGAAATTTCACCATTGGGATATTTCATACTTGGAAAATTTCTTACTGATAGTCTATTGGAATGGGAACCCCATTGGCATGGGAGGTTCCTTCTCTTCCCTTCTTAAGATTACTTTAGGACAGAAACCCTTTGCTGAACAATGGAAAGGACTTTGACCTATGCTTAAGCATAGAACAGGAATTTCTTTGAGTCTTGATTGATTTTAGAATTGATACAATGGAGATACTTGGAATAAATCTCCACCCTATTCAGTCCTAACAGGATTGAGTAAGGGCTGCAGCCTAGATCAAAATTTAATTATTCCAATCTCTACCCTACTCAGGTTAACAGGATTTAGAAAGGGCTGTAGCAAAGGAGTAAAGATTTAATCATTTGAAAATATGACCTTCAACAGACATGTGCAAAAGCCAGAAACCTCTGGGCGGTCCTGGGTTAAGCTAGAGTCTCCATTGGCACAGGGAAATTGATGAACAGTGATTGGTAGATGGGAGAACTGAGGGAAGGAACTTGGATGGTTTCCTTAAAGATAGGGGGTCTGAAGACTCCAAGGGTGGTTGAGTAGTTGGTCGGTGTGGTTCGTGTGGGCTCTGAGAAGCTTGCTCTGAAGGAAGCTGAAGGTGGGGGCCTCTGAGACTGTTTCTCCATTTTGGTCACGTGAGTAATAGGGACTGATCTCTTTTCTTTGCCCCAGCTATCTAAGGGCTTGGGCCTTTTGGCCCAGCCTAAACAGAAGGGGTATTTAAGCCCTATTTCCTTCTCTCCCTTTTCTCTCTCTCTATCTCTAATTACTT
The DNA here is from genome assembly GCF_027887165.1 of Monodelphis domestica. NCBI lineage: Eukaryota > Metazoa > Chordata > Mammalia > Didelphimorphia > Didelphidae > Monodelphis > Monodelphis domestica. The sequence continues at coordinate 153,797,379 of NC_077227.1, forward strand.
CCTCCTATTGTAATTAAACTCCATAAAAGATTGACGGCTGACTTAAGTTTCATTTAGGAATTACATTGCTGATTCCTTGGCGACCTTAAATTAATATATATCAGTCTTTTAAAGTGATTCCCTTGTAACATCACAAAACCTAAAAAGGAAAGTCTGAGGAAAAAAGTTCAACTTATTTGGCAGTGAAGAGATCTGTGGTTAAGGGAACATGTAAGAAGTCAAATTGCAAAGGCCTGAGGAATGAGGAAAGAAGTGACAGCTTTTTCAAGTAGTCTGGCTAAAAAGGAAAAGAGTATGTTATAGGATGATGGTCTATGGGGAGAACATAGTCCATTCAGCTTTCTATATACTTTCCCCTAGTAATGTTATCCACTTCCTTGGCTTCAAAAACCACTTCTACATGTCTCTCCCAAACATATTTTCAATCCTAACTTTTCTAACAAGCAACAAATATTTCCAACTGGCTACAGAATACATATAGTCATCACATAGTTAGAAATATACATTTTTCAAAATACATAAACTTTTACCAGATCTACTATAATAACCTTTTGTTTTCCATTTCTCATCTCTTCTCTCTCCAATTTATACTACATATAATTGCCAGATTAATCTTCCAAAAGTACATTTCTAATTATATCAATGACCAAATCCTTTCAATGGCTCCTGACTACTCAACTTATTCAAGTCCACAACCTGATGCCTTTTCCCATGATCATTTCCATATTCCTTTTCTACTCTATAAAAAGGATTGGCGATATTTTAGAATAGTCTTAGTATTAACTTTTTAAAAAGCCATATTTTATTTATACATTTTTAACTGATACAGAACAATTTTATAATAGCTTCATGTGCACAGGCATTTAATTTATATAAAATTATCACAACATAATAAAATACTCAAATTAGTGTTATATCTAAAAGATCCTTATAATAAAATGCACACAAATGGCTAAAAAGCAAGTTACCTCTATAGCCTTTCTTCCTATTGTTCCCAACACTTTAAGTCCTTTCTAGCCTCTCTAACATGTGTCTGATTTTAACAGTTTCTTCTATCTCAATCATCTTCTTCCTCACCTATTAATTAAATTTTATGCATCCTTTAATAAAGGCCTGACTTAAATGCCAGCTTATACATGACGTCTTCTTTCATCCTGTCTTGTTTTCTAAACACAGTGTACTATTTTTTCTTCTTAACTCACATCTAAGGTTAACAAAGTACTTTCCCCACAATGACCCTGAAAGGTAAGTAGTATCTCACATGCAATTATTATTCTAAAAACAAAATGAAAGACATTTATTAAGCATGTGTGTACAGATCACTGTGCTAGGAAAAGGGGAAATACAAGTTTTAGATAAGATAAAGTGCCTTTCTTAAAGGAGTACATATCATTTCCTTGGTATCTCATAGCATAGAATTTATGTATTATATTGATTTTTATGCATAACTTGTTTCCCCAATATGATTGTTAGATCTTTGAGGACAGAGACTGAGCCTTACTTTGTGTCTACCTAATGCTCACATTTTTATTGAACTGATCATATTATGGCTTAGAATTTTATGATATTCAAAATTTATCTCTTGAGAATCAAGAATTTACATGTCATGAAAACACAGAATTTTCAGGCTATTGGAGAACCTTTAAAATGATCTGGGAAAACCTATACAGTTTATAAATGATAAAACTAAGGATGGGAAAGTTGACCAAGATCCTGTGGGTTAAGTTAGAGTTAAAACCACAAATAGAATTTCAGGTGTCCTAGCTTCTCAAATAGACTTTCTATATTCCCATTTTCTTTCTATGCATGTTATGCAGATTACCTTAATTCTAAAAATTAAAAAATGTTCAACATTCAGCTTTCATATTTTAAAATAAAATAAAATTTTAATACGTACCAAAGAGCGCCTCATCTGCATTAGTATGTTCATAAAGCAATCAAAGCTGATCATTCCTTCCTGGCTTGGCAGTAGTTTGTTTTTCTCCATGGTGTGTACAACTGCTGATGCACCTAAAGCCATCTCTATCCACTCAAGAAGATACCTTAAAGAACCACGCTGAGCTGCTAAACCAAGCAACAACTCAGAAGCTAATCTACGACCCAAAGTATCTGCCCCAGAATTTGGAATAGTTACTCCCTTAAGAAATGTAGTCACTTGTGATAAGCAGTCCAAACCCATAGGTGGAATCTTACTTTCATTTGCGAGAGATAATGGTGGCAAAGAGCTCACAACTTCTATTGCAGTATGAATGACATCATTACAAAGACTGAGACCAGGTCCTGAAACAGGCATCATCCAACTCTGCCTTAGTAGTGCAAATAATAAACTCAGTCCAGTTCGGACACCCATCTCTATGAGGGCATCTGTGCTTGATCGGGGCCGTTCACTAACAGAATGGATGTCTGTAGAACCAGAATTGCTCTCTGGTGAATGTTGCTGCTGTTTCACTTTGCCTTTATCATGATATTTATTAGAAAGTGCATAAAAGACACGTTGCAGTACAAGAAGTCGTTTACGAAGTGCTCCAGCAAATGGGGAATCTGAACATACCATCTTGGCCAAAGCCAGCTGACTGGTAAGAAGGGCATCCAAATAGTGATCCTGTTCATCACTTGAAAGAGATTCACGTTCAAAATCAGGCAACTGAGGTCCTTTGAGGCACAAAACCTGCTGAGGCAAAAGCACAACTTCCTTATTACTGATGAGTTTAGAATATAGGACAGAAACTCCTTCTCTTGTAGCAATAGATTCACTATCTTCTGTAATCCAAGAGCTGTTTAAATGTTCAAGCCATTTGAGCTTCACTGGTGGAACCATAGCTGCCATGGTGGTTAACTATTTTGCCATTAATCCTACAACAGAGGAAATTAAAATAATCAAAGGTTAATAAGCACAAAATGTTTCTGTGCTATAATTATTACATTTTAGAAATATATGCAAAATACTAAAGTTTTAAAGTGTTTTCATATGCACCACTCTCTCCACATGGCTGAATTCACAGCAAAATAGCCTGTGAAAACCAAGCCCAATTTACTCTAGCAATATCTCCAGAATGGCACCCACAAAAGAGAAAGTTACAGAATTGAGAAGGCTTTCCCCCCACCAACAGGATTCCATCCTTTGTACTGTGAATAGCAACCCCCTTCCAGTTCTGGCGGTAATTTTTTTTTTAAGTGGGCATATATTCTCTACAAAAAGGAAGATGAAATTTATCAAAGTCTTCGCTCTTAACAAAAATAAAGTATTTCTAAGAGAAAAACTTTAAGAAAGGATAGGGTAGGTTGAAAATTGTAATTACATGTAATATTAGGAAAAATAAGATTTTTAAAAAATAAACAATTTTCAAAAGGACAGGGAAGGACAAAAGAGATAAACAAAGGTCATTGAAATGTGTTTCAAATGCTCAGGAGAGAACAAACAGAAGTTCAAAAGGAAATAGACTGAACAGAATAGCTTTGAAAGTAACAAAGCGAATTAATTATGTACTTTAAAAAAAGCAAGCTATATATAATAGACAGTTTATACAGAATCCTCTTTTTCTGTTCTATACATGGGAATATCTTTTTTTGAAGTTCATTAAATTCATAATAAAACTATTAAACCTGAAGTAAGGAAGGAAGATGGGTATAGCTCTCTTATAAACTCTGAAATTTACTACTTTGCCTCAAGAAAAGGACCTATTTTCTTTAAATATCTCCATAAAGTCGAGAGTCCAAATTTATAACTGATATAGTCCTTCTCCACCTAACAGTTGTTTACTTAGTTATCCTCATTAGTCATTTAAATCATCCCATGAAAAGAGGATTTTGTTTTGTTGGAGTTTTTGAAACTATAGCATTAAACTTGAGAACAAAAGAGTTAATACATGAGTTACTACTAACCTAAATTCAACAACTACCCTTTTGAAATGCTAGCAGGGCCAATAAAAGCAACAAAATTAGGTAAATAAGCTAAAATAACACAAATAGTTGAACAGTACTAATCACTACGTATATTCCTTGTTCTAATGATTCTATAGACAATTCCTTAAAGAAAATTTCTCTCCAAAGGGAACATTTTTATCATAAATCATACTATGACATTCCTAATTCAAAGTTATCTTGAGAGAAAAAATGCTTTGAACTCTGAAGACAGAATGCTGATGACCTTTAAAAGTTTACCCTGTCTAAATAATAAAAAAGAAAATTAAAAGGCAAACATTTTGACTTTTGGCTAAGAATTACTTTTTCATTTATTTATTTATTTATTCATTCATTCATTTATTTATTTATTTGTTTGTTTGTTTGTTTATTTATTTATTTATTTTCCAATTACATGTAATAAATTTCCATACAAGTTTTCCTAAGTTATACAATCAAACTTTTCTCCCTTCCTCCCTTTCCTTTTTTCCGTCCCAGTACTGGCAAGCAATTCAATCTGGGTTATACAAGTATTAACATGGAAAACATTTCCATATTATTCATTTTTGCAAGTAAATAATTTTATAAAAGCAAAACCCAAACCTAAACCCAAATAAACAAGTGAAAAATCGTAGGCTTTCATCTGCATTCTGATTCCAACAGTTCTTTCTCTGGAGGTGGATAATCATTCTTTGTCATAGAGTCCCTCAGAATTGTCTTAGATCACTGTATTGTTGATAATGTTAGCTAGAGATTACTAATGAAGTTATATTATGAATGAAAGTTTAAAAATACAGAATATAATCAATTGCTTTCTTTACCAAGAAGAATGTTGAAAATATTGTGCACAGCTTCCATATTTCCAGGAAAGGAAGGTACTAGGTCCTCAGTAGCCAATATTAGTATTAGTATTAGTATTATTCCATCATTCACAACTACCTGTCTTAATGGAATGTAAGAATAAAATGGAATGGCACTAATATATAATTTGGTCTTAAACCTTGCAAAATACTACATGTTAGCATATATAGACAGCATGTGTCACTGTGATTTATACAAAAATTGCAGCACATTTAATAGTTACATTATTGGCCTAACTGGGTATAATTCCTAGGGATAGATTTTATTTAAAACATTCATTAGGAAGTTCTCCTTAATTCTATTTTTCAACAAGAAATACATCACTGGTGTTTACATAGTATTAACATGGGTTTGACAAACTAACAAGCGGCATTTATTAAGCACCAGACCCTATAATTAAGCCCTGTGGATACAAAGGGAAAAAAAAAAACCATACAACCAATCCCTGACCCCAAGAAATTTACAATCCAGAGGGGGAGACAACATGTGAACTCCGTACAAACAAGATGAATAGATTGATATATGATATGACATGATATAATAAATTGAAGATAATCTCTGAAGGAAAGTATGAGTCTTAAGAAGGAGAGAGAAAGACTTCTTGAAGAGGTGGGATTTTAGTAGAAACTTCAAAAAAGCCAGGGAAACAATAAAGCAATGTAGCCAAGGGAGAGAATTCCAAGCAGTAGATAGGCCAGTGAAAATGTGCTGCATCAGGAGATGGGTGTTTTGCAAGAGGAAGAGTAAGGAGGCCAGTGTGTCACTAGATTTCATAGAATGCAGAGAAGAATAAGGCTGTATAATTAGCTAACAAGTTTTTATTGAAGTGACTATTTCCTACAGGCCACACATTGTGCTAAGCATAAAAAAATTAGAAAGATGGGGGAAGATGCTAGGTTCTGAAAGCATTTAAAAGTCAAACAAAATTTATATTTGATCTTAATGTTAACTGAGAATTATTGAATAGTGAGATGATATAGTCCAGAACTTCACCTTTAGAAAATAACTTTGGTAGCTGAGTGGAGAGGGAATTGAGGCAAGAACAACAACTAGAAGGCTAATACAGTAATTCAGGGATGTGGTGATGAGGGCCTTCACCCTGGTGATGGTAATGTCAGAAGAGAGGAATATTCAAGAGATACTGGCACGGTAGAGTTGACAGGATTTGGCAACAGACTGGATGTGGGAAGTTAAGAAAGAGTAAGGAATCGAGGATGACAGCTGGAAAGCCTGAGTGACTGGGAGGATAAGGGTGCCCTTGACAGTAAAAGCAAAGTCAGTCAAAGGGGAAGATTTTAGGGAAAAGATAATGAGTTTAATAAGCATTTATTAATCCCCTGTCCTCTGTGAGACACTGTGCTAAGCACTGAGAATAGAAATTTTTAAAAAATAGCACAGAAAGTAAGTGTTGCCCTCAAGGCATCCCACAAGATGATTAAATCCAAGATAATCTGAGGAAGAAAAATAGCACTAAAAACTATTTTGCAGCTATGTCAAAAAACTAAATGTGACATCAGTCAGCCAACAAATACTGAAAGCCTTTGCCATGCCTTTGTTTTACTTACCAAAGCTAAACAGAGCTGATAACTTATGAAGCCAACATGAATTTAAAACAATGGTTGATATAGTTAGCACTGTCCTGACTTTCCTCTTCCTATTTACTGACTGAAAGAAAAAAGATACGGTTTGCTAATTTCCCCCAAAAAGTATAATGCTGTAGTTTGATATAACCAAATGATTTCTTGCTTTGAAATGAAATATTACGAAGAAAAATATTTTTCTACACCTAGAGAAATCTGAACTTTGAAAATTTATATATTCATGAAGGTAAATATAAAATGGCATCCTATCAACTAAAACAGGAATAACAAGCAACATGGTACAATGAAAAGAGCAACAGATTTTAGAGTTAAAGAATGACCCAACTTTTCAAATCCCACCTCTTCTACTTATTGTCTATGACACCAAGATTAAGTCACAACTTCAAAGACCTCAATTTTCTCTTCTGTAAAACAACTGTTGGACTACATTGCCTCTAAGATATCTTCCAAATACTTCAGAAGAACTTAATTTTTATGTCACCATATGAATTAAACACATATTCTTCAGTATGTGATAGGTTTTTTTTTTTTTAATAACAAAAATCTCCGGTTAAAGAACTATTTTTCCAACATGCTTTTCATTCCTGCAAATCATCTTTCCCTGTATGGTAGCTACATAGTATCCTCAATCCAATCTGCAAACTCACTTCTTTGAGGTAATTAAACTGAACTAGGAACTGGAGGACAATTCCTAAATAGACTCCAATTTACCTTTCCAGGTTTTTCACATATCACCACCTTACGTGACCTCTAAAATCCATTACATTTTATCTCTTCTCTTTATACCTTGGTCTGTCCCACATAACTGGAATCCACTTTATCCCTGCCCCACCCTCTACAAAATATCTTCAAAGTTCAATTCTACAAGAAATGTTTCCTGGTCCTCCCAGCTGCTAGTCCTACTTCCACCCCAATTACCTTATTTTACATATACTTAATTCTTTTTTTTTTTAATAACCCTTACCTTCCGTCTTGGAGTCAATACTGTATATTGGCTCCAAGGCAGAAGAGTGGTAAGGGCTAGGCAATGGGGGTCAAGTGACTTGCCCAGGGTCACACAGCTAGGAAGTAGCTGAGGCCAGATTTGAACCTAGGACCTCCCGTCTCTAGGCCTGGTTCTCAATCCACTGAGCTACCCAGCTGCCCCCTACATATACTTAATTCTATATGTTATTTCCCCTAATAGAATTTAAGCTTTTTCAGGTCAGGAACTATTTTTATTTTTGTTTTTGCATCCCCAGAAACTAAGGCAATGCCTATTATAAGATACACTTAATAAAGTGATTGATTAACTTGACCTTGGATAAATGAAAATATATTTTGTCAACTTCCTTGAGTCAAAACAATGATCTTTAATAATCGTTCCTCATCCAGCTCTAATTCCTGTGCTACTAACAAAATTAAAGAGAGTACCTGGATTTTTCCTTTAAAAGAAAATATTAAGAATGTTTTCAATCATCACTACATTTAATTAAAGCAAAGTCTCTTCTAATTTAACTCCATTGGGAAACATTTCATTTGTTCCACAGATAACTCGGGAACCAATTGATTAACAAAAACCTAACTTACTATGAGATCTGTGGTTCAGTTTACCATCTAGATGTTGTAGCTTGCACCACCAGTTTTAAAAACCTAAGCATATCTCCTATAATATTAAATGGATTCATTAAATTTTATGTGTTATATGGGAACACAACCCCACCACTACTCTTGTATTTTGGGGCTATTATTATAGTAAATAAAAGCTTTCTTAAACAAGGGTACTACAGAACAATAGAGGTAAAACTAGAGGAATATTTCCCATGGGAATTTTGGTATGGGGACATAGGATGATGAGTCATGTACTGGGCTGGTGGACTTCCATTACATTACAGCCTGTACTCCTTTGGCCGGTGATTTGAAACTTAAGAACTATTTTTTCCTAGAATTTCCCAAATTAAAAAAAAATTTTCCCCATGGTTAGCCATAGGTAACTGAATTGGTAGATACAGAATCAGTGGATAAGAGGACACAACTGTAATTTCCACTCCAAGATTCTATTTCCTTGAACAGTCACTCATTTTCAACCTCTTGAAATCTGCCTGAACCACTCTACAAAAACTATTCTATCAAAGATTCCTAAGGTTACCAATTAATAATCTTGTACATGATAAATCAGGGGAACTCTACTCAGTCACAGAACCGCAGAGTTGAAAAGGATCTCAGAGATCATCTAATAAAACCAATACCTGAAGAAGGGGAAAAAAAACCCCTCCTCCCTCCACAGTACACTTGGATATATAGTTATCCAGACCATACAATGAAAAAGGGCCTCAGGTCACACATTCCACTTCCAATAACTAAACCTGTATAGCACTTGAAGTGAAAAATGTTTTACATATATTATCTCGCTAGTTGCTTACAACAACCCTGAGGTAGGTGCTACTATTATCTGAAAGCCCTGGTGATTTAATTCACCACAGTGTCTTGCACAGTGACCCTTTCAAGAGGCTCTCACAATCAGCATTATCTCAAGTAAAAGGGCCTGAAGCCAGGAAGATCAGCCAGTCTTAGCCATAACAAGAGTCAGGGGATCAAGAGGGGAAAAAAGAAAAACAACAAACAAAAAAAAATTAGAGAGTACCTCAAATTGCCTCTTACATAATTAGGGGATGTCTTAGCAAATGATAATAAAGAATGTAATAATATTATTGTGTCCTTATAAATGAAAAAAACTGACAAATATTAGAGAATCTTAAGTAGTATGAACTAAAGTGAAGTAAGAACTAGGATACTTTACATGAAGACAGCATAGAAACACTATAAAGAAAAATAATTTTCAAAAACTCAAGAACTCTGAATGGAATGCCCAACTATGTATCTAGCGGACTATGATGAAACACATTACCAATTTCCTTGATGGAAACAAGGTACAGAAAGATACACACATATATATGTAATATATATGTGTTATATATATATATATATTTTTTTTTTAACAGTCACCATGTGGTTTCACTTTGCTTGAGTCAAGTTGAGTCAACAAACATTATGTGTAGGGAATATAAAGTAAGGCAAATAACAGAACCTACCCTCACGGAGTTCACAGTCTAATGGGGAGACAAGCTACATACAATACAGACAAGAATAAACTAAAGATAATCTTAGAAGGAAGACACTAAAATAACAAAATGACTAAAGGCTTCCTGAAACTTGGCTAGGACCTAAAGGAAATGCAAGTGGAGATAAAAAGGAAAAGAATTCCAAGCATAGGGAACAAGCAGGGGAAACAGCCAGTAAAAATTCAGAGTATGGAGTTGAAATATCCTATCCAAGTTAAAAGTGGGGCCAGTGACACTAGATCAAAGAGTATGTTGAGAGGGCTATAGTTATTTGTTGTTACAAAGGGAATATTTTATTTTCTCACTCTGTTTTTAATGGGGGGATGGGGGGTGAGAACAACAGGAGTAGCAATAGTGATGCCAAAAAAAGACTAGCCAATGTAACATTTTTGAAAATGAACAGATGAAAAAGGAAAGGAAGTACTGCCTGGGGAGTGGGGGAATGATGATGGTGGTAGTGGTGGTGGTGGTGGTGGTGGTGGTGGTGGAACAGTTTTGAGAGAAATTTGTTAAATATTTCAAAAAATAAGTAATATAAAATTGGAAGTTGATGGTTTTACATGAAACTGTGTTCCTCTTGTATATATCAAAATGCTCTTTTAAGTTTTGGAAGTAGGAAGAGATCTGAGGCAAGAAAATTGGTTTGAAGGCTATTACAGTAGTAAAGGCCAGAGTTTTTTTGTAATGTGAAACCAGACTAAGGATGTACCTGGAGAAAGGGAAGGAACAAGCATTTATTAAGTGTCAACTATGTACCAGTCAACTGTGCTAAACTTTTAAAAATATTAATTCATCACTACTTGTGAGACAATATTCAAGATGATATGAAGGTAGATATGCCAAGATTTGGCAATCAATTGGATGTACATGATGCTAAATAAGTCAGTCAACAAGCATTTACTGAAACAAGCATTTACTGAACAGCAGCGAGTCAAAAATGAGAGTGAGATTGCAAGTCTGACTAAATAGGAAAGTCATGGTATCCCTGGAAGGTACATCAAAGTTGGAAAGATAGGAAGGTTTTGGGGAAAAAATGATGAGTTTTGGGCATGAGTTTAAAACGTAAATAGATCAAAATAGCCAAGAAGACCTATAGTGCAGGATGAGAGCTAGATATATATTGATCTAGAAATCAACTCAAGAATTCTTTATTTGAGGATGTAACAATATAATTATGAGGGTGGTCTGGCCAGAGTTATAAGCTTTTATTAATAAAATGAGAGAAAGAGAGAGAGAGAGATTAAACCTTGCTAATTTAAGATAAGATCTGGTCCCAGGTTTCAGCCCAGTGTGGCACCCCACCCACCCCCCTTGCTGGCTGCCAGCCCAGGAAGCCAGTCTGTTCAAGAACAGAAGTAAAGAGAGAGAACTCTCTCCTACCCTTATAAACCCCACTAGCTCCTCTCCTTTGGTGGCCACCTTACACACTGAAGCTCATGTTGATGCCAGGGGACACAAGACCATTAGATACGACATTATTCTGTAACACCCACAGTTGGGGTGCTGTGGGATAAAGGTATTTTACTTCACATAGACCATAGAACAACCATAGGAGAAAATTACATCTTTATTTCCACTATTCTGTAACTTAAATTTAGCATTTCTCTCAATTATGAATGGAGGAAACAAATAGTCTGAGAAGGCCATATGCTTCACCAAGTTGTCAAAGGGGTCCATGACATAAAAAAATAAAGTTTAGAACCCCTGATCTACAGAGATGATAAGCAATATCATAGGATTATAAACTGGGATCTGGTAAGGAACTTATATTCCATTCTCATTTAGCACCTGAGCCAATAATTGGCTTTGTAGGGTGAAAGGCTAGCTTTGGAACTAGGAAAAACCATTAAGCATATGTGCTATATGTGTCCTAGACACTATGCTAAGCAAGATACACAGAAAAGCAAAACAAAAGAAAAAAAGGGAGAGGAGATCCCCTGCCTTCAGAAAGCTCACATTCTAATGAAAGAAACAACTATGTAAATACAAGATATTGTCAATAGAGTGTAAATGGGAGATAATCCCAAAGCAAAGGCACTAAAAAGCAGGGGACAAAGTTCTCTTGTAAAAATGTTATTTGAGCTTTGTCTTGAAACAAAGCCAAGAAGTTGAGGTGAGAAAGGAGAGCGTTCAAGGAATGAAGAACAGCCAATGGAAAAGGACAGAATGGAGAAATAGTGCCAAGTTCAAGGAATAGCAAGAAGGCCAGTGTTGTGGGAATGTAAACTGCATGAAGGAAATAAAGTATAAGAAGCCTGGAAAAGTAAGACAATGAAACTGAAAGCCAAAGAGTTTTATATTTGACCCTAGAGCAGCATTGGCAAACCTTTTCCTACTTTGAGTGCCCAGAAGGCAAATTCAAGCTGACTGTGAAGCCCCCTCCCCCTCACCCCATTACCGGAGAGAGCTGAGGGAGGTAATGCTTGCTTTGGGCAGCTGGACAGAGGGGCAGGGCATGCAAAAAATGTCCTCAGGTGCTGGGAAGAGGGGGAACTGAGCAGCTTCCCGAGTGCCGGCTCTGCACACATGCCACGTCTTCGCCAACGCTGTCCTAGAGGTAACAGAAAGCCACTTGAGTTTCCTTTATAGGGAGGAGGAATAGGGAGGTGACTTGGTCAGACCTGCACTTTAGAGAATTTTGCTTATTGAATGAAAGATGATCTATAGTACAAAGAGGCTTCTGACCAACCAGAAAGCCATTACACTTAACATTATCTATTTTATATATTATTTGTTTGAGCTTAGATGTTTCAGTCTTTTTTGACTATATGAATGTTTTAATTAACAGTGATATGTAAACACGTCCTGTAGTTCAAGTAAAAAAGCACATTTTCATTCTAACAATTATTATAACAAAAACAGAACATTGAAATTAACTATGTTTTTAGCAGATGGGAAATGACTCATTTTTTGATGTGGGAAGCATGCCTGAGCACTTGTCTGGGTAGAATCAGGCCACTAATTTGTTAAAGATCAAAATTAATACAAAGTTAGAGGGGGAAAAAAGAATAAGAATATATGGCATTCGATTAAAACATCTCAAAGTTGTCGTAACTAAACAAGTTATTGAAACCAAAAAATATAATTGTAATTCATTATAACTGCTTCCTTCATTAGAAAATAAGCTACTTCCAAGCAAGTATTATTTCCATTGTCTTTGTACCCCTGCCACAGTGTCTAGCATATAAACAGCTGCTTAATAAATACTTGTTAAACTCATTGAGAAAAAACAATGAAATGAATTAATTTCCTAAAAGAAAAAAAAATTTCCTGAGCAACTGATATAAAATCAACTGCCATAAATTTCAAAACTGCCTTTAGGTAGCAAACATTTGACTTACCCAGGAATACTGGCATAGCAGCCAACAGCCACACCAGTTTATAAAAATAAATTTGTTTGAAAAAACTTATGAGGAATGATGGAAAATTAAGAGCAGTATCATTTTAAAACAGCAAAAGAAGCAGGAGAGAAAAAACAAGTTTCCAAAAAATATGATGAAACACCAAATTAAGGGCAGTCATTCCAAGGTCATTTTAAAAATGAAAATAGAAAGAGGACAAGCAGGCACATAATTGATCAAATCTGTAAAGACATTTTTAAGCAAAGTTTTTTCACCATCAAGGACAATAAAATCACTACCTTCAATTTTTTAAAATAAAGTTTTCATTGATATATTGTTTTTACATCATCTAAATTGCACCCATATGCCTCCTTCTCCTCCCCAAGAGCTTACCTCTACTTTATTTTATTTTTTCTTTTATTCATCTGTCCCTCCTACTATATTCCCTCCCAATTGAGCGTATTTAATAATAAAACCCTCAATACCAGATGCTTAGTAAAGAGAAACAAATTGACTGTGTAAAAATGTATGTCTCATTCTGCCTTAAATTTATTATCTCTCTGAAAATAATTAGACATTATTAATTAGAGACATCTTTCATCTTCATTCTTTCAGACTCATGCATGGCTTACCATTGTGTTGTTCAAAGTTCTAAAGTCTTTCAAAGTTGTTTTTCTTTATAATGCTACTATTGCATCCTAATTCTACATCAGTTTCATTGCAGTTTTCTGAAACTGCCATTTCATAATTTTCTATGGTACAATATTTTCTTACATTATGCAAAACAATGTTTAACAATTTCATATAATACCACTTCTTTAACCAGTTCCCAACAGGATACCTCCTTAGTTTCCAATTTTTTGCTACCACAAAAAGAGCTGCCATAAATATTTTGTACACATTGGTTTTTTTTCCTGTCTTTGATTTTTTTTGGAGTACAGACCCAGTAGAGGTACAGCTGAGTTAAAGAGTATATATTGTGCATATACATACATATGTATGCATATATTTATAATATATGTAGAACACATGGTGGTATAGGCCAAAGACTATTGTGAGTCAGAGTGTATGTTTGTATATATGCATACACACATATAGAGGTGAATATATTTGTTATATATAGCACAGTACTTATATATGCCTTAAGTATATACTTACATATGCCTTAAGTATATTCTCTGTATGTATATGTATTTTGACTATATATGAGACACACATCTCTCAAAAATATTCTTAGAGCTATACCACTATATATACTTTATATATACACTGTAGTGATTAAAAATAGTGGGAGTTATAAACTGTGGCAGATAAAAGAGTGTTTGGCTTAAATTGTGACCGCAGAAATATGGTTTCAAGACAGTATCTTGTTTTAAATCAAAATATAAAGTGGTTGCCAGGGAAAAATTCCCAAATATGAAATATACCCAAGTCAACTGGGTTTTATAGAGATTTTAATTAATACAAATGAGGAATTAAAGAAAGTGAGAGAGCGAGAGAAAGGGAATAATGAGAAAAAAGGCTAGGCCAGCCTTAAGAGAGAGAGATGAGTCAGTCTTCAATCCACTCACCACAAGATTTGTCCCAAGCTAGATTCTAGTGTTCAGAGAGACATTAGGCAGCTTTGGCCAGCTCCATTTCCAGAGAGAATTCTTCAGAGACAGTCCCTGAGAGAGTCGCAGGAGAGAGTTCCCTCTCTCAGTTTTTCATCTCCTTTTAAAGGGAATTTTCTCCTATGTCACCTCCCCTAAGTTCTCACATCTACCAATCACAGTAGACGTTTTCCAAAGGACAGACCATTCTTAATTCACACCTAAGTAGGCTTAAACTTTTGATTAAATTCACACATTAAAAATCCTCTGAGTAAGTTCTCACCTCTTTGCTCCTAGTAAATTCACAAGTTGCCTGACCTTTATAGGTACTTAGCACCCTTTTGTATGAGATCTAAAAATAGGCACAGCTTAAGAACTTTTGCCTTACTATAAGTATGGGTTTAAGTATTTTTCATTGTTCAGCAAGGAGTTTCTTCCCCTAAAGTATGCTTAAGTAGGGGTGGAGTAGAGGTCTCACATTCCTGATCTAAGTTCCTTCATTGTTTAAAATGGGGAATGGTCTTAACCAAATCTTATGAAGTACGGTCTGAGAATTTTTAAGATTCACAATACTATATATGCTTTATATATAAAATATAATTACATAAGTGTTTTTGTGTTGATCTCAGGTACATACACAGGCACACAAAAACATACATAAGCATAAGCTCTTCTCCCACAAACTCAGCTATATCATTATTAGGCCTATACTCCTAAGAGATCAAACAAAGCGGAAAAGAAGTTGTACATACAAAAAATATTTAGAGCAGCTCTTTTTGTAGTTGTAAAAAATTAGAAATCAAAGGATGATACCTGGGAAATCATTATACAAATTATGATATGTGAATGTAATTAAATGTTTACATATTTCATATCAATATATTACATATATGTAGTCAAATTCATATTTTATTATATATGTGAATATAAACATACAAACATATATATCATATATATATAATAAACAAGAGTTTAGTGCTTTTTAAGCAAAAAAAAAAAGTTTAAAATTGCTTTACAAAATGATTTGACCAAATTACAGATCCATAACAGTGTCCTAGCCTACATATTTTCCCACAGAACTTACTCATTTTCTTCTTTTGGTATCTTTATCATCTGATGGGCATAAGGCAGTGATGGTAAACCTTTTAGAGATCAGAGTGTTGGGTCATGCCCCCTCCCCCAGACCCAGTGATATGTCACACCCACCTTGATGACCTTCCTCCCTTACCCCAGACACAGAAGAGAGGAAGCGTTACCATTGGGCTGCTGGGCAGAGGGGTAGGGCATGTGAGAAGTGTCCTTAGGTGCATGGAGAGGGGGAGGGGAACAGTTATGCCCCAAGTCCCTCTGGCTTTTTTTGTAACAAACTCTGGCAGGCAGCTAAAAGGTGTGTCTACAGAGAGGGCTTTGCATGTCCTTTCTGGCATATGTGCCATAGGTTCACCATCACTGGTATAAGGTAAAATTATCATAGTTAACTAATTTGCATTTCTCAAATAATTATTTAGGGCATTTTTCACATGACTGATGACAACTAGATTTCTTATTTTGAAAACTACCTGTTCAGAGGCAGTACAGTTGCTCAGTGGTTAGAGCCAGGCCTGCAGATAGGAGGTCCTGGGTTCAAATATACACTCAGACATTCCATAGCTGGTGACTCTGGGCAAGTCACTTAACTCCCAATTGCCTCACCCTTACCACTCTTCTTCTTGAGAACTAATACCTGTTATAGATTCTAAAAGAGAAGATAAGGGGTTTTTTGTTGTTGTTTTGGGGGGGAGAGGGGAGGAAGAAAACTACCTATTCAAATCCTTTGACCATTTATCTATTGGAAAATGTCTTAGTTTTGTAAATTTCAATCAGTTCTTTAAAGATTCTGGATATGATACTTTTATGAGGGACTTTTATGTTGCAAAGATTTGTTCCATTTACCTTTTTCCCTTCCCTCATATTAATTCATTTGTGCAAAACCTTTTTTAATTTTATATAATTAGTATTGTTCTTTTTTGAGAGGATTTCTTCTATCATATGCTTAGTAATAAACTCTTCACCTACTAGATCAAAAAGTAATTTCTTTCTTGTGCCTCTAAATCATCATGAAGTAAAATCTTTTACATCTAGGTCTTATATCCAATTTGGAGCTTATCTTGGTAGATGGTGTCAGGTTTTGGTTTAATTTCTGCCAGAAAGCTCTCTCTGGTTTTCACAAGTTTTTTTGTGAAATAGTGAATCCTTTTCCCAGTATCAAGAGTCTTTGAATTTAACATTACACTACTATGTTTGCTTCTGTATGTTGTATACCTCATCTGTTCCACTCTGACCTGTCATTTTTTTTTACCAGTACCAAAATGTCTTAATGATTATTATTTTGTCATAGATAAGATTTGAGATCTGGTACTACTGGACAAATCACTTAATTTGTCTCATTTTCCTCATAATTAAAAGAGGGATAATAGCACTGACTCTTCAGTTTTGTTGTATTTCTTCCCTTTTTTTATTATGAATCCTCAAATTCTTGACTTTTTCTTCCTTTATGTAAACGGTTACCTTTTTCTAGATCAATAAAAATATTCTTTTTGAGAATTTGGTATTGCACTGAATAAATTAATTTAGCCAATACTATAATTTAAAAAAAAATTATAATGACTTGATAAACATGAACAACTGTTTCTCCAAATTATTTAGGCTTTTATTTCTGCAAAATGCTTTATACAATCTGTGGGTGAATAATAATAGCCAACATTTACATGGCATTATAAGATTTACAAAACACTTTAGAAATATCTCACTTTGTCATCACAACAATCCTGGAAGGTCAGTGTTATTATCTCTATTTTACATATGGAAAATAAAGCAGAGGTAACTTGCCTATAGTAACATTTAGATTCTAATAACAAATATTGACACTGACAGAGAATAAGAATGATGTGATCAGAATTGAACAAAAATGGAAGAAAATTGGCCGAATTGCCTGTGGAAAAATAAATTCTTTTTAAAACATTTTCTTCCCAAAGCAAAAGGCCATCTTTTAAATATTTCCTTCAATGTTCTATTTCTATAAACTGCAGAATGCTCCAGTCTTCAAAGAAATTAAATTGTGGATCACCCAAAAGAAAAAGGAGAGGTATTTGGGGCTTGACAGGGTGTGACACATTACAAACAAACAATTACAAAAGAAAAAACAGTATAAAAATTACTCCAAGGGTATAAGCAAAAGAAATAAGCTGGTCATGTGGCCAATATTAAAGAGATAAATAATAGACAAGTCATATGTTTCAATGGTATACTATCTATGTAAAAGAACTGAGAAGGGCACCCTAACACATTAGGTAAACTGCAGCAATTTGATAGGAGAATGTGAACAGGATGGGCATGCATGGATTGTGATCTACATCTTTGGAAGAAACAATCATGATGAAATAAAAGATCCATTGAGTGTCTGAGCAATAAGGCTTCAATTAAGCTAATGATTATCCTTCACTACAAAACCACATACTAGAGCCTCTCAAATGAGTATATTAATGTTTTCTTGAGAACATTATCCTTCCTATGATATACCTGTAAAATTTGTTTTTTTTTTGTGACATCATTTGCCCTTAACATTAAAATCATTTCTAAATACATTCTGACTCTGAATTGGGGAGAAAAGAAATTTAGTAGTTATTCCACTAAACCAAAACACTTAATTATCTGTCCTGCATGTAAACAAGACACAATAAGCCAGAAAACAATCATGCAAGTTTTTATTTTGTTTGGTTTTGTTTGTTTGGGGTAGGAATGGTTTCCCTGTACATTTCTCTAGAGCTATGTACAGGATACATGAAGAGAGTAGAATCGAACAGTGATGGCCCTGAATAGTTTTCCAATCCTTCAAATAGAATCATCAATATTAGAAATAGAAGGAACCTTGGAGATCATCTAATCTTACCATTTAAAATGTGTAAAGTAAAGCCTAAGGAAGTGAAATAATTAGCCTAAGTTTATAAAACTAAGCAATAGAATTTAGGTTACAATCCTAGTTTCCTGACTCCCTGATAAAGCACTCTTTCCCCTATATCATGCAATATTTTTCACTCTTTTGATATGTTATCAATTCCATGGTTCATATAAAGTCCCTTTTTTGCTGTTCTTTATAAAAAGTAATTTTTCTTTTTAGGTGCTTGTCAAATTCATAATGATAAAGAATTTTTAAAAAGTTTTTAAACCCTTACCTTCTGTCTTAGAATCAATACTGTGTATTGGTTCTAAGGCAGAAGAGTGGTAAGGGCTAGGCAATGAGGGTTAAGTGACTTGCCCAGGGTCACACAGGTGGGAAGTGTCTGAGGACAGATTTGAACCTAGGACCTCCCATCTCTAGGCCTGGCTCTCAATACACTGAACTACCCAGCTGCCCCCAAAGAATAAAATTTTTAACATTATTAATTTATTTAATCAAATGAACTGAAGTAGAGGAATGAATCCAAAATACAAATAATCTAAAAGACTGCTCATATTTGGCTTTGGATTATGTTTTCCAATTTACAGTGCAACATGGAAATTTATTACTGTCTGAGAATTCATTTAAAATAATGGAACTAAAATATGAAAAAATTTCAGAACATAAAGTATCAAGTTTCCTCATCCTGAATCCTCCAACCTTGAAATTCCTCCCTTACTGGAAATAAACAGTTGGATTCTGGAAATGATAAAACAGTACACCAGAATAAACAGATCTACCCTATGTCATACCTGCCCAGGACCATAGATAAGAGTTTTGATTTCTAAAAAGCATTCTACAAAGATGAAAGACTAAAAAGTAAAAGAAGAAACTTGAAAGATTAAATGTCAATGCAATAAATAATTCAGAACACTAAATACTCTTTATAGTAAGCTATACTACCAACAATGCAGGTTTTTAAGAAGACTACTTTAAGCACTGCCAATTTTTAACACCTGCTCAATTTTCAAGTAACTAGTTATTCAAGAAATGACAAGTATAAAAATCCATTCCAGATCAAATAATTTTTAATTTGGATTATTCTCTGCTGATCTTCAATCTCTTATCTACCTTTCAGAATCTCAAACTGGATGCCCAGTAGGTATTCTAAACTCAACATGGCCAAAAATGAACTATAATATCCCTGCAAACCCTCCTAATCTCCTACTTTCTCTATTACTAGGTAGGGCAACACAATCTTCTCAGTCCTTCAGCCTTGCAATCTAAATGTCTTACTTGACTGACTTACTTTCCCAATATTTCT
The DNA here is from genome assembly GCF_027887165.1 of Monodelphis domestica. Taxonomy (NCBI): domain Eukaryota; kingdom Metazoa; phylum Chordata; class Mammalia; order Didelphimorphia; family Didelphidae; genus Monodelphis; species Monodelphis domestica. The sequence goes on from NC_077227.1 coordinate 153,817,015, forward strand.
CACCTCTCCTACCCAATCTGTTGTCAAGGGCTGTTGATTTCACCTTTGTAAAATCTCTCCAACATGCAGCCTCTTCTCACTTTTTACTCTAGCCTAGGCCTTCATCACCTCACACTTGGGCTATTGCATAAGTCTGTTAAGTGAATCTGCTTTATATCAAGTCTCTTGACCCTTTCCAATTCATCTTCCATTCAACCACTATAATGATTACTAAAAGACAGGTCAAATCCCACTCCAAATTCAATAAATTCCAATGGCTCCCTATCACCTCCAAGATCAAATACAAAATCCTCTTTTTTTTCAAACCTCTTCATAATGTAGTCTTCTACTTTCAGGTCTTTCTTGTACCTTAATCTCTAACATGTAAAATTTACAAATAAGGAAATTGAGGATCAGAAAGACTAATGATTTGTTCAGGATCATTGAGCTAGTGAAATATCAGAGCTGGGATTCCACATCAATGTTTTGTTCATAAAATGCTGTTTGGAAAGCTTGCCAATTATTTGGACCTCAAAAATTTGTTCATCACTATGTTTCCCAACCTGAATAATTCACATGTACTGAATTCTCTTTATTCCTACAACCACCACACTGATATATGCCTTCATTCCCACCCAACTGAACAGGACAATTATAGGAGACTCCTAACAGGTCTTCCTTCCTTTATTCTATTCCCATCCTACTCCTACCTCTAATCCAGTGGTATTAAGCTCAAATATAAACAGGAACCAATAGTTTGTAGATAAGGTTCCATATGCAGGCCACATATACTTAGTTTTAAAAATTTTAATGTTATCTATGCTTTAAATGCATATTTTGCTACATATTTCTCAATTAAATTTTAATCTGGTTTCTGTCACACTCGAGAATGTTGCAGGCTGCATGTATGATACCTCTGTACTACCTCCATATCATTTAATTTTCCTCAGACATGAATTTTATGTCACTTCTCTGCTCAAAAATCTTCAATGGCTCCTTACTGCCCACAACATAAGGTTCACAGTCTAATTGCTTAGCATTAATGGACCTCTCCAGGCTGACATGACTTCTAACTATGCCACAATATTCCCTGCTACATATTCTATATTCTGACAAAATCTGGCTCTAAGCTAGCATGTGCACAAGATGTGAAGAGCACCTGTGTTTCAATCCTGCTTTGTGCAAGTAGATGAATCTCAGTGGGCCTCAATTTCCTTATTTGTTAAATGAAGGTTTTGACCTAAATCCCTTCTAGGTCTAGATGATCCTACATAAATTTACTACATGACACTGGTTCACCGTACGGACCCTAAATCACCTCTCAGATGACACTTTCAACTTGAATAGTGAACTATATTACAAAAGCTTGCCTAAGTGATCATGTAATCTCCCTGCCTTAATTCCTTTCCCCTTCTCTAATCTATCCTTCCCAAATACAGTGCCAAAGAGATTTTCCTTATGCTTTGATCTGACCATGTTACTCCCTATTTAGTAAACTCTAATATCTCTTTATAACTCTAGGGTGAAATAAAAACTCCCATGTTTTAACCTTTAAAGACACTTTTACAATCTGACCTCAGGCTATCTTTCCAGTCTCATCATACATTGCTATTGCTCCCCTTCCTCAATACTACAATCCAGTCAAACTGGCCTTTTCTCTGTTCCTCACACACCATCTCCCACTTCTGTGCCTTTATAATAGCTGTCTGCCAAAAGTCTCTTTATCCCTGACTAATAAGAATCCTTTTCTTCTTTCAAGAAGCAACTGAGTCCCACCTTCACATGAAGGCTTTCCAGATATTGTTAAAGAAAGCCCTTTCCTCCTTCTCCCTCCCAGTTTAATGTGTTAAACTGCTTTGTGTTTATTTATATTTTCTCTATTAATTCAAATATTTATATATGTCCCTTTTGTTTCCCCCACATACTTTAAGCTCCCTGACAGAAGCTTTCATTTTTTGCATCTGTATTCCCAAATCCTAGCAGAATGTTTGACAAAGAGTAAATAAATTCACTGCGCTATAATCTAAAATCCTAATTTGCCTCCTTTTCACCCATCTCTCCTTATCTCATGCAACCTTTGGAAAGCTGCTAGGATATTATTTTCTAAAATGAAGAATGTATATCATATCATTCTTCTGCTCAAAAACCTTCAATAGCTTTTAGGATAAAATACTAAGTCCCCACTAGCAGTTAAAGCCCTCCACAGGCTATGAATTCATCCAAATTATTCCAGAATGCAATTAGGAATCATGCTAAGAAAGTGACTAACATGTTCATACCCAGAGATCTTACTGCTAGGCATATGCTGAGATCAATGATAAAAAAGGTCTCCAAATATTTATGAAAGCATTTTTATAAGTAGCAAACTCCCGAGAACAAAGTAGATGTTCATCATTTAGTACACAAATAATATATTGTGGTACACAGAGGTAATGGAATAGTAATGCACAATAGCAATGAATATAGAATGGCTAACAACTTATGATATACAAATACATTAGAATATTGTACAAATGATGAAAATGACAGATTCGGAGAAACATGAGAAGATTTATAAGAACTCATGCAGAAAAAAGCAAGCAAAACTAGAAAATTAATTTATACAATGACTACAACATAAAAGAAAACAACTTTCAAAGACTTCAGAACAAGGATCAATGCAATAACCAATCATGGTTTCTGAAGACTAGTAAGGAAGCATGCTCCCCATGTACTCTTGGCAGAGTACAATGCATTAGAGAAAACGAATAAGACAGATTATTTTTTAAAATGGTCCGTTTGTGAATGTTTTATTTGACTATACTTATTTATCACAAGAGAGGACACAGAGGGCAAAGGAATTGTTAAAGGGCTGGGAGGCAGGAATTGTGACAATAATTAATTATAGCTAGCATTTAGATGGAACCTAACACAGCCCAGGCACTGTATTAAGTGCTTTACAAAAATTACCTCAATTGATCCTTACAGATCCAGTAAGGTAGGTGCTATTATTATTATTCCTATTTTATAGATGAGGAAACGGAAGAAAACAGAGGTTAAGTAATTTGCCCAAGATCACATAATTAGTAAGTTCCCCAGGCTGGATCTGAACTCAAATCTTCTTGACTCCAGAAAAGCACTATATTCACTGTCACCTAAGCTAATTCCTTTAAAAAAAAAAAAAGGAACATCATAAAATTCTAAAAAGAAAAGCAAAAACCTAAAAAGAAAAAATCCTAAAGGAAATTCTAAAGAGCATATAGAAAAGCAGAACAATTCTGTTATAATCTGTCAAATTTAATACACACTTCAAAAAAAGAAAACCAACTATATATAATACTCTTTATTGTATTCTGAAATGTTCATTTTTTTTATGTTAGGTTCATAAGAAAAAATGTTAAAAATAAAGAATATGATGGAAGAATATGTAGAAAGACTTAGACCAACTGATATAAAGTAAACAGAACCAAGAAAACAATATGTACAACGATATAAAGGGAAGGAATTTTTAAAAAAATTTAAATTGAATGTTGTAAAAATAGTAGTGAGCAAATCTGATCCACAGAGATATAAAAATATTACCTTTTCCTCCCCCTTTCCTTATAAGGGACTACAGCTATAGAATATTGTATAAATTGTCAGATTTGGTAGAAGTTTTGTTTAAGAGTTTTTTTCTGACTGGAGATTTTTTTCATCATTTTTAAACACTTAAAAGAAATATATTGAGAATGTAGATGGAAAAATTTTCTAATAAAAAAAGGGAAAAAACACTCCACAGTTTGGTTCCCATGTACTTGTCTAAACTAATTTCATATTGCTCCTCTTCATCAATACTCTATATTCCAACCAAACTTGCCTAGCTGTTTTCTTAACAACATACAATCTCCAGGATCCCTACCTTTATATGGACTATCTTCCATGGCTGGTTTAGGCTTTCTTCTATTTCTATCTTTCACAATCCCTAGAATCTGTCAAAGCTCAGCTCAAGCTCCACTTCTAATAAGAGACTTTTCCTTAACCTTCCCTTTATTATTTCTTTCTCCCTATGAATTTACATTGAATATAATTTATATTTGCAATGCAGTGAGACCTAGTGAACAGGGAACCCAGAAGAAAAGGATTAGAATTCTGTCTTACTCAACTGGCAATATAACCACCATGAACAAGTCACTCAAATTCTCAATTCCTGGAGCAGCTCTCTTAAACTGCAGTCTGATTGCTGAATAGTTGCCAAATCTACATTGATAAAGTAAATTTCTTTAGCATAAACTCCTTACACTAACAAAATCTAGGTCCAAGCCAAAAAATAAGTTATATTTTCTATCAATATTGTATTTTCCACAGTAAAATATTAAATCCTTAAGGGGAGGGACTTTGTATCCCTAATCCCTAGCACCTAGTAAAGTGCCATACACATAGTAAGACACCTGAATGTTGAAATTATTGGCAAATTCTAGACTGTGGCCAGTGCTGTTCCCAAATGGGTGGCAAAGCATATGTCCTTTTTCCTCTCTAAAGATGTATATAAGCATATTGAATTCTGTAGCTCATGGGGATGGAGGGGATTCTGTAAATCTCATTAATCTTTCCTCAATTAAAGACCCTTATTATAACTAATGAAAAAAATTACTGGCAAAATTGTTTATTTAAGATGATCCATGTAAAACTATAGGATCCTTAGCCCTATATATAGCATACAACACCATTGTCTGATGGAGAAAAAGAACATTCTTCATTTCTGCAAAAAAAAAAAATTTTTTTAACTCCTACAAGCAAAGGTCTATGCCAGGTACTCAAAATACAAAAATAAAAATGACAGTTACTGCTCTCAAAAGGTGTATGTTTTATCAGAGGTTTGTGTAATGAGTAGAAGCAAGGTTAGTATAATACAAAGCAGAGAATAATGGGATAAAGGATAGATTCAGACAATATTTGGGGTGAGAGAGCATACTAATAAGAATTCTTTTATGGGAGACCTAATATAAAACAAGTTGAGGTTTGGATGGAATGTCACAGATAACACTGTTAAATCTATCTAAAGTTCAGATGGAGAAAGAAAAGGTGGTTATAGTGGCATAATGGGAATGCAAAATACAATTTCAAATTACTTTAACAAGAAAGGCTATATAAAATCAATCAACATGTATTTATTAAACACCTATAGTATGCCAAGCACTAAACTAGAAGAGTAATAATGCAACACACAAATTTTAATTCAAAGTGATTTTCCCTATGATTTGCCTAGCATAATTACTATGTACAAGAAGTACCTAAAATGCTTCCTGGCTCTAGAGCAATGACTTTATATTTAAAATATTGGATAAAAATATTTCATAACTTGTGTGCTTCAGCTATCTTCATATCAGACAAAATGATCACATTAATTCTGCAAGCTGCTAATTCTAAATTCCACTATGATTTATGACTAGTTTGCTTTGGTGGCCTAAAAATGCCTACTTTACAAAAAATAAATAAATTAGGACTAATAAATCTCTTTTAATTCGTTTCATACCAAAGACACTAATCTTGGTTAAGTGCCTAAGTGGTCTTTCCATCTATTGGGTCTTAATGTATACTTCGGGAAGAGATCCTAGTAAAGCTGAGCATAACACTTGTACTAAAAACACAGTATGCTGTCATGGAAACAAAAATCAAAGGAAAAGTATAGGAAGCCCTACTCAATAAACAAAAATACCTACTAACATACTAGGCCCTGCCTGTATACAAAAGGGATACAAAAACAAAAATCATGCAGTCATTACACCCAAATGAGAATTAATAGACATATTCAAACTCTGCCTCTTTTGACTATTCCCCACCAATGCAAACTCCTAGAACTAGAGAAGTAGTAGCCAATCAGGTCAAATCCACCAAATTCAAGTTTATCACATGAAAAGGGATGACTAGAGCAAAATTATTTCTATGGCAACACAAGAATCCCAAGAGAAGAGTAGTTAAATTGAAATGTAATAATACTTGCTCTTCTCTCCATATTTTGGAGTGGGCTAATTCAAAATTTAATTCTATATAATAAGTCCTTATTAAGTCACTGGATTCACTGGGTCTTAGATTTAGTTAAAAGAAATGCCAGGGGCCATTCAGTCCAACCTCTCTTTCAATTTTTCAGATGAGGAAAGCAGGTCAGGGGAAACTGAGTTGGCCATGGAGAATGGGAGAGACACACACACTTAAGTGTCCAGTTTTGACTATTACTGAAGAACCAGTGCTCTTTCCACTGCACATACATCCAGAGAGTACTGGGGGATGGGGGGGGGGGGGGGTAGTAAGGAGGAGGGAGAGAAGTAAAAGTTTTCTCTATTTACTCTAATCAGCACTGAGCCCCAAGACCCCCAGGCCCATTCACTTCTTAGATAGCATTAGCATGTCTAGCATCTGCCTTTAAGTAGAATTTGTTCCTGAACAACACTGCCATATTCATCTTTCTAAAGCACCTTTTTTCAAAGAAACTTGGGCTGTAGAGAACTAATTCAGTGTTTGCTGATCTTTTTCAATTATGAGGACTCAATTATGAGTAAAAAATTTGTCATATTCACTGAACAGGAACTATAATATTAGCATCTGATGACTGAAAAATGCATAATGACAAATTATAAATTAAATAATGCTTTTAGATGAATTTGCATTTTATTGATCACAAAGGTAGCAATATATCCAAAGGAAAAAAGAACAATCTAAATTTGTTCAAGATCTTTATTCATATATATGGATTCATCCTCACAATCCCAAAAGGTTGGGAGATAATACTTGGAAGTCTCTTTCTAGGTCTAAAATGATATGGTTCTAAGTTATACTGATAAAACAGTTATCATACAATTAAGATTTCAAAAGATCACTTTCCATGTCTTTAAATAGGTAAGAATTATCACCCTCATTTTATCATTGAGGCAAAGTCACACAGCTAATAAAAGTTAGAAGATCTCAAACATTATACTGTATTGTTTCTGCTACGCTGCATTATCAAATGGAATCATTTGTCATGTTGAAGTTGTTTTATTCTGCCACAAAAATGTGGTGGAATAATTTTCTGGATCCAAAACTTTGAGCTCTTAAATTTCTATCTTCAATAACATTGCTTCTGCCTTTCACAGAAATTTGATGAGTTCTGAAAACATCAAGTTATAATTCATATTGTGCCAAGCACAAATACACCAACAGACAGAATACAAACCACAAGAATATGGTTTTACAATTTTAAGTCTTCCTAGGTTAACTTCCATAAGTATTTTAAAGCATAAGAATTTTCAATCACTGTTATAGTCTTGTTGAACTTAATGGATATTGAATGAATAACCACAATTAGCCAACAAACTACATTCATATTTCATTGTTCATTTCAGCAAACACATAACCCATATGTATTAGGACATTGTTAGTAAACAAAGTTTAAAATTTTTCTTTCTATAATAAAAGAACATAACAATAACAGCAGGAACCTACAATAATTTCATTTATTACACAGCAGGTTTTCTAATCAATTATCTGAACAAAGAAAAATATAAAAGTGAGAATCAGAGATTTCATCTGGAATTTTATTTAAGTTTTTGGTACTTCAAGAGACCCATTAATAGGTTTTTTATATTCTAATGTTAACATATAACAGGAAAAATTAGAAATGCAAGAAAAATAAATCACCTGTTCTATGTAGTCTGACAGTCATTTTTCATTAATAGAGCAAATAAAGTCTCAAATTATTTTATTAGCATATCTCATCAGTGAAGTAAAGTCCCAATGTGGAAAAAAAAAGTGCAGACTGGCATTTTGCCTTTATTTACTATCAAAGTTCTCTTAAGGAAACTAAACATAATTAAGGAGAATTTTCTTCCCAATTAGACTGTAGTTATATAACTATGTAAGTTTGTTACATATTACAACTGAAGTGTCTGCTACTGTGTTTTTTTATCCTAACACTAAATTCTTACCCACCACAATAACATTCCAAGTTTTCCTAACATCTTAAGTTTCAAATTAAATTTTGAGATATTTTTAATAACTTTTTTTTACATTGAGTTGTCTGGTAGTCTAAAAAACTGGTTAGAATAATGTAATTTTAATTTGCCACTAAAATGACACATTTCCTATCCCAAATTAACAAAATCTATACTGCATTTTCTAAGGTTTTCTCCAATTCGATTTAAAAGAGAAATGTATATATGTGATTACTATTTTTAGGTGTCTATACTTCTCTACAAACATAAACCAGAATTATGTGGACATCAAATAGTTTCATAACCAGATAGAAATAAATCATTTACATTCCTCTTATGCAAATAGCATACCTGGAAACTTAAGAGGCAAAAAAAGCAATGATAATCATAAAATGCACAAAAAACAAAGCATCTCAAGGACCTTAGGAGGTCATTTGATTCAGCTATTAATAATAATTGAAGACATTAAAAATTACTCCAAATTTTTTTTTATCTCCACATGCCTAACCTCTCTAGGAAACTTATTCCAACATGAAATGACTATCATATGATTGGGGAAATACATCAATTTTTTTTTGCCTTATATTTTAAATCCCAGTATTTGTGTATAGCAGTAAACTCTGTGTATAATCAAACATATATGTATTGTCATATCCATTTCCTTCTTCTATTCCCCCAAGCCCCTAAAAACATTTCTAAACAATACAACATAAAACACTTTGGGATCCAGAAATATTCATTGGTATTCAATTTTGCAAAAACTCTTGAGATAAAAAGGTGGATTTTTTGTCTTTCTTATGCATAATCAATTAAAGAGTTCCTTAGATTTTTAAAAACACCATTCATTTTCAATACCAGTGATGGAATTAGGAAACAAAACCCTTTTACATACTGGATCCAAATACAGAATAGAAAAAAAATTACTTTAAAAAACCATATGGCCAAGAACCAATGGGGGTTTGGGGGGTGGAGGTTTAGAAATTAAAGAAAAGAGGTAATGGGAAGAGAGCTCAGTCAGGATGGTGAACAAGCAAACACAATTTTAACCAAACATAGTGATAGTCTCTATCAACATTTTAAAAGGGGGGGGGTTCGGTAAATATTTAAATGGTAAAAGATCAAACAGAGGACCTTGTAATGTCAATAAAAAAAGGGCCATCTTGTTTTTTGTTTTGTTTTTCCTAAGTTTCAGGTATTTTTTAGAGCGACTAGGCTGACGTTTACATAACCTCAAGGCAGGAAAAAAGTGCACCTGTAGCCTGGCCCCCACTCGGTCTAAACCACCTCCCATCCATAAAGGCACTATCTACATATTCCTTGGGACTCGGGGATCAACCGCACCATCATCACGCTGGACTAGCCTTCCACTTCTAAATTTACGATCACCTCCAGGGTTAGACACTGCGTTTAACTTCACCTACTAGTTGGAAGGGGCATTATTTAAAAAAAAAAATTTAAGGGGGGAGGGTGGGTTGGTTTTACTCAGTTAAATAAGCAAAGCCCGAAGGTAGGTAAGACACACGTTATCCCAAACTCCTTCTAGAACTCACCACCCCACAAAAGCGGGAGCCGGGGCGGATCGAGGTGCTCCCTCTCCCCCATCCACACCCCAGCATCAACCCCGGGGGAGAGGGTCGGGCCACCGCCCTCCAGCTCCTCCGGCTCCCCAAGGACCTGGGGGCGGGGGGGAGGGGCGCTCGTTAGCGGATAAAGGGAGAGGGTGGGGAGGGGAAGGGGAAAAGGAGGGGGAGGATCAGAGGCGCGACCCCCTCGCTTCAAGAGGGAAGGCGAAATGGAGAAGGATGAGGTCTCTTCGCCAGTTAACCCGGGAAGCTTCGGGGTCAAACACGGCTTCCGAACGGCCCCGGGAAGAAGAAAAGGAGGTGTGGGGGGAATGGAGGTAGAGAGGGTCCGGGAAGCTGCTCCCAAGCCAGGGAAGAGCCCCCTTGGGCCTCGCCCCCCAGTCACAGATTCCCCACCCTCAGGAGACAGCCGCCAGCGGCAGCGACGGGGACAGGGACCGGCACAGCCCGGGTCAGCTATTCCCGAACGCGCGGGAGGCAGAGAGAGCCAAGAAGCGAAAGGAGGCGTTACCGTGAACAGCTCCAGGAGCTGGCCAGGCTGAGTGGAAGGAGCCGACACCAGCTCCGGCCCCGGTTCCGATTCCGGCTCCGAGGCGGCAGCGGCAGCGGTGGCCGCGTCCTTTATTTTTGCTGCAGCAGCGGCGACTTGTCAAAAGGAAAGACGTAAGAAGCGACGGGCAAGTCTCGCGGGACTTGGGCGGAACTCTCGCGCAGCCTGGAGCCCTCTCTCGCCTCCCCTATCCCCTCCCCCCACCCACCCCAGCACTTGGGGTCCAGATGGGGAGGGGAGGGAGGGAAAGGAAAGGAGGTGGAAGCCTAGGAGAGAGGCAGGAGGTAGAAGGGTGAATGGAAATGTAATTAATTGGAAAGAGGAGGAGGAGAAAAAAAAAACAAAATGCCAAGTTCACACTGCATGCCTAACACACCCACCTTGTTCTTTGTCTTCCTTTGGGAAGCTGCTTGCATTAACACACTCCATCTGCCACCAAGGAGACCTCGTCTCATTTTTCCTAACTCTCCAAGAAAAAAAAATTGCTTCCCAACCACCTTTTGCCTTCAAATTGCATAGTCATGGATATTACACTGTGCCAAATAAGTAGATATTCCCCAATTCAACCATCGTGGGCAGCAAACCACTTTCTGTCTCTATATCTTCATTAATTGGGGGTGGAGCGAGCTGGAAGAACCATTATACCACCTGCTTTACTAGATTTTATCTGACCCAGGGAACACTCCCAGGAGCTAGACTCAGGGCCATTAACCCCAGTGCAATGCTTCAGACTAAACCAAGAGCACACGTGTTTTGCTCTCTAGCAGAGAAAAGTTGACAGCTCGCCAGAACTGTCTGGAGCCACACCTCTTTATCTCAAACATGCTCACACAGCCTTTTGAACTCTATCTGCTTTCTCACAGGGCTAGAAACCTGTGGTTGGTCAAGTTCAACAACATTCAAGTGTTTCAATTGACCTAATTCTAACTGGTCATGCATTTGTAGGCAAAAGGAAGTCAGAACCTTATGAACAGGGCCTGTCTCTTCTCTGAATTCTTTTCTATTACAGTGTACTTAGCCAGTCACTATTTAAAGGTCTTGCATCCTGTAATCATAACATTCTCTCCCCTATGTTGCTTCCACTTTCCTTTCTCTTCACTTCTTTTTCCCAATCAACAAGGTAAATGCCATTTTACTTCCCTAATTACCCAGTTCATCATTCATTCAACAAATATCTTTGACCATTTTATTATGTACAGGTCAGTGAGACTAGCCGCTAGGTGGTGAAGTAGATGGAGATCTGGGCCTATTCAGGAAGACCTAAATTCTAATCCAGACTCAGAAATTTACTAACTGTGTGACCTTGGGCAAGTCACTTAACCCTGTTGGCCTCAGTTTCCTAACCTGTAAAATGAGCTGAAGAATGAAATGGCAAACCACTCTAGTATCTTTGCCAAGAACTCCCCAAATGGGGGTCATAGTCAGACACAACTGAACAACAACAAACACTGAGCCCATGGGTGAGGTCAAAGTAAAAGGTAGGGCACCAGTGTCTAGAGGTTTGAAATCCAATAGAAATGAAATAATACCTTATACTTATGTAACACCTTATGATTTACAAAGCACTTTCACAAAATCCATTAGAGTTGAAGGAATTATCTGTTGTTCAGTTCAGGCCAGTCCAACTCTTTGTGGAATTTTCCTGGGGAATAAGAGGAAGAGTAGATTAAAGAAAGGATTAGTCAAAAGAAACTCTTAAAGAAGGCCAAGGAGGAAAAGTCATTTCTAAGATATGAAAGGAACTAAGTCAAATTTAGAAGAATAAGAGACATTCCTCAAATGATAAATAGCCAAACGATACGATTAGGCAGTTTTCAGAAAAAGAAATCCTGGCTGATTTTTAAAATCACTAATAATTTAGAAAAGTGCACATTGAAAGAACTCTGAGGTAACTCCACACACCTCTCAGATGGACAAAATTGACAAAAAAGAAAAATGACAATTTCTGAAGGGGTTATGGGAAAATAGGGAGATAAAGCATTGTTGATAGAACTGGTGACTAGTCCAGCCATTCTGGAAAGCAATTTAGAACAATGTCCCAAAATGTTTTATACTGTACATACTCTTTGACCCAGCAAAACCATTTTACCCCCCACACACACATATATACCTACACATACATGTATGTGTATATATGTAAATATTGGGGTATATACATACATGCATACCTATACCCTAATATATAGCCACTCTTTTTATGTTAGCAAAGAATTGGAAATTGAGAAGAGTAATGACTAAATAAGTGATAGTATATAAATGTGCTATAAGAAATGATGAAGAAAAACCTGCTAAGATCTGTATGAACTGATCCAAAGTGAAGTGAGCAAAACCAAGAGAACAATTTATATAAAGACAAAATTTTGAAAGACTTCAGAACTCTGATCAGTATAATTGACCAACCACACTATCCACCTCTAGGTAGAGAGGTAATAGATTCAGAGTGCAGACTGAAATACATTCTGGGTATTTAGGACATGGTTACTGCAGGAATTTGTTTTGTTAGACTAAATGTTTATGACAAGTTTTATTTTTCTTCCTTTCTTAATGTGGGGGGGAGGGAGTAGGAGTGAGAGAATTTGGAACTGAAAATAAAATAAAATTGAATTTTAAAAAATTACACAGTTTGTGTGTGTGTGTGTGTGTATGGATGGATCTATGTGTACAGAGGCAACAAGGAGTAGCATATAAATCACCAATTTCTAAGCCAGAAAGACATAGAATCAAGTCTTGCTTCTGACCCACATTGGCTATGTGACCCTGGGCAAGTAACTGAATGTCTCAGTATTCTAGGCTGGTGATGTCAAACTCAAATAGAAACAGAGGCCACTAACTATACAAAGGACACATTGACTTAGAAAATCACATATTAATATTATCTATGTTTTATCATATTTTTATTTTATTAAATAATTCCTAATTACTTTTTTCACACTTTATCTTTTTCCTCAACTACATAAAAAGTTTTTAATTCATTTAAAAAATTCTGAGCCTCGATTCTCTCCTCCCCTCTTCTCTCTATGAGAAAGTAAGCAACTAGATATAGATTATGTATGTTCAATCATGCAAAACATTTCTGTTTTAGCCATTTTCAAAAGAAAATGCAACCCAAGAAAAACAAGAATAAAGTTTAAAAACATGTATGCCTCAATCTGCATTGACTCCATCAGCTCTTTCTCTGAAGCTAGATAGCATTTTTCATCAAAGTCCTTCAGAATTATCTTGGATTCTAATTATATTCTAATCTTGTTTTGCTTGAATCAGGAGTATGGTATTGTGCATGCAGGGCTCTTATTTGATACCTATGTTCTAGGAAACTAAGAGGGCAAGTTGTAAAGAAAGTGTCAACCAGCACAAAGGGAGCTTCCTCCCCCAAGAGCTCACTATGCCCAAAAGATCAAAGTTCCCATCCCTTTTTAATAATATATATGGGTATATGTATGCAAATAAACACATAACAAATACATATATATGTCACTTTCCTCATCTATAAAGTAAGCTGGAGAAGAAAATGACAAACTACTCCAGTTTATTTGCCAAGAAAACCCCAAATGGGATGTAGACTCTAAATGATCACCCTAGTGCAAATAATAATATGGAACTAGGTCTTGATCACATTTTAAACCCAGTGGAATTGTATGTCAGCTATGGGAGGGGGACTTGGGGGAAGGGAGGGAAAGAACATGAAACTTGTAACCATGGAAAAATATTCTCAATTAATTAATTAATTAAAATTTTCAAAAACTTAAAAAAAAGAAATGGGTTCATAAACAGATGAATGAAAAACAGCTGAAACAAAGGGGAGCAAAACTTGAAGCATAAGGAAATTAATAGATTTATCCAGGATTACAACTACTAATTTTTAGCAGGGGAATTTGAACTCAGGTCTTCCCTACACCCAGTTTCAGCACTTTGCTACTACTGTACTTGCTTTTATAATAAACTTGAAATATATGACTACATGCTAAGTGCAAAAAGAGTAATGCAAAATATAAGTAGAGCAGAATACAGAGGAAGTAGCTCTCACTATAGCCAGCATGATCACAGTGTATTCTCTAGAGAGATTAGGATTTGAATTCAATCTTAATTGATTTTGATAGGTTGGAGAAGAAAGAAAAGTGGGGGGAGGGATGATTCAACATCATGAGATTCGGAACCATATAAACAAAGGCCTAAAAAGATGCTACTGCAATGTTTACAGGAGAGTAAATGGACCAGTCAAGCAGGGCAGGATAATTCTTATTAGCAAAGAATGGGGATGGAGAGATGGAAGATAGACTGAGGCAAGATTAGGAAAGACCTTAAATGAGTTATTTTGAGGAACAAATAAAATGATCTTTGTAAAATGTTTAGCACAATTAATAGCAATGCAATGATCCAGACAATTCTGAGGGACTTATGAGAAAGAATGCTATCCACATCCAAAGAAAGAACTGTGGGAGTAGACATGCAGAAGAAAAACATATGATTTATCACTTGTTTATGTGGGTAGGATTTGGGGTTTAGGTTTTAAAAGATTACCCTTTTACAAAAATGAATAATATGGAAAGAGGTTGTGAGTGATAATGAAGGGTAGAGGGGAAGGAGAGAACATGAATCATGTAACCATGGGAAAATATTTTTAAAAAATAAAACTAAAGTTAAAACAACAAAAAATATAAAATGCTTAGCACAGTGCCTGGCACATAATAGTTACTATTCTTATTGTTTATTAAATGTCAAGATAATTTATTCTTTCAAAATAAAGAATTATCATCTAGTCTAACCACCTGATTTTGCAGATGAGGAAAGTAGAGCCATAGAAAGTTCCATGACTTGCTTCTCCTCTTACATACTTTCTCCTCTCTGGGTTTTTGTGACACTTGCTCTCTTGGTTTTCCTCCTAATTGCCTGAAAGGTCCTTGATCTCCTTAACAGTGCTGTCATACCTGTTTCACCCTCCAGGGTCTGATGAAAGGAGCAGCTAGGTGGTGCAATGGATAGACTCCTCTTCCTAAATTCAAACCTGGCCTCAGACACTGACCAGCTGTGTGACCCTGGACAAGACACTTAACCTTGTTTGCCTCCACTGTTCGCCTGCAAAATGAGCTGGAGAAGGAAATGGCAAACTGCTCTAGTATCTTTGCAAGAAAACCCTAAGAGTTGAACACCACTGACTGAATAACCACCACCTCACAGTTATACTCAGTTACTCTATCTCCCTCACCCCACATCAGTTACCAAATCTTGCTGATTGTACAATAACTTCTCTCGAATCTGAGTTCTTTGTCCCCATTCCCTATAAGCATCCTAATTCAGGATTGAATTGATCATTTATCATTAAGCTTTGATTATATTACAATTGCCTCCTGGCTGGGATCTCTTTCTCAATCTCTCTCATCACCCATCCAACTGCCACAAAGTGATATTCCTAAAGCTCAGCTCTGATGATCTCACTCCCTGCCTCAGAAAACTTTTTTTTTTTTTTTGCCTCTAAAAGCAAATACAATCCAGGCCTGGAGACAGGAGGTCCAGGGTTCAAATCTGGTCTCAAATACCTCCTATCTGTGTGACCCTGGGCAAGTCACTTGTAACAGTCCACCCCAGCTATGGGCAAGGGAAACAGTTGGTATGTACAGATTGTCTTAGAAGAGAGCATGCTTGAGCATGCTCAGTATTGCATGTGTCTGGGAAAGCCTCTGACCTTTGACCCCAGCTTCTCCCAGGTTAGGCGGGAACACAGGTTTCTTTGTGATCACCTGGTTAAGAGAAACCACACCGATACCTTGTCATTAACCAATGATAATCATCCCTATGTACTGTGTATATTTGCATATCAAAGAGATTAAATATGGCCCAGCCAGCTCCGCCTCGCTCTCTTCTGCTCTTCCTCCCTTCCAGCTCGCACTGATGCCTGTCCTTGCTCCATCTTTAATCTTTCTCTATCATCTCTATGACCTGTGTGGTATTGAATCTGAATCTCTGGACTGGTAAAAGCCTTTGGAATGGTCCATTGATCAGAGCTTGGCTATGGCTCATTGACATTTAATAAGGCATGCATTTGTGACTCATTCCTGCCACCTCATATCTCTAATTCGACTCCGTCATCCCCCTCGTGGTATCTAAAACTTCTATCCTTTCTCTATCTTCCTACCTTAAAGCTTCTCTCTCCCCACTGAGGAAGCTTTATCACTTAACCCCAATTGCCTAACCCTTACTGCTCTTCAGCCTTAGCATCAATATTTGGTACCCATCCTAAGAAAGGAGGTAAGGGTTTAAAAAAGAAAACCCTTAAGAGAATCTATTGAAATAGTTTAGATATGAATTTAATCAGTCTGAATAGGGTGTTAATAACAGGACTAGAAAAGACAATATATACAAGGCCAGAATAATTTCTCATTACATGTAAGAGCAAACAAATACCCAGTGAGGTCCTGAAACCAACACCCAAGCTGGATAATTTTGTTTCCTAACCTATGGTTCTGACCCAATGATATGATTTATTTTTTATAGTCTTTTGACTTCCTCTCTACATTCTTTGTGAAAGTGATCTGCAGTACAATTAATGAGAACCTAGAAAGTCAATATGACTTTTGCTTTCTTCTACTGAATCAAGAACAACCTGCCATAAGGAATGTTTTAGAATGTGAGACTATGGAAAGAGGGAAGGATTTGGAATAAAACGTCCCAGATAGAGTCTAGCATAGCTACTATCTCTATAAGCTTGGCAAATCTCTTGATCTCAGTGAGTATAAGTTTCCTTCAGTATAAAATAAGAGGTTTGGAATTAAATTACCTCAAATGTTCCTACCAACCATGAATCCTATGATTCCACTCTTCATCTAACAAGTCAGATCTTTTTCATTTCTCTTTTAGAAATTCATTCCCTATTGCCTCCCTTCCTCTTTTTTGCTTTCATTCTTTCTCTCTTTCCTGCTTTCTCTTTTTTCTTCCTTTTCTTTTCTTTTCTTTTCTTTTCTTTTCTTTTCTTTTCTTTTCTTTTCTTTTCTTTTCTTTTCTTTTCTTTTCCTTTCCTTTCCTTTCCTTTCCTTTCCTTTTCTTTTCTTTTCTTTTCTTTTCTTTTCTTTTCTTTTCTTTTCTTTTCTTTTCTTTTCTTTTCTTTTCTTTTCTCTTTCTCTTTGTCTCCCTTTCCTCTCTCTCTTTCTTTCTCTTAATATTCTATCTTGGAATCTTGGTACCAAAACAGAAGAACAGAAAGGGCTGTGCAACTGGAATTAAATCCAGTCATACAGCTAGAAGAATCTGAGACCAGATTTGAACCTCAAACCTCCCAACTCCAGGTCTGGCACTCTCTGGTTGCCCCATTCCTTTTTCCAATTCTAACTCTAAGAACAGTAATCAAATCAATACTACCATTCCTGGAAAGAACTTGTCAACCATTTGCCCTATGATTCCAGTTTTTACTTCCTTTGAATTTCCTATCCAAAATGCATTTTCCCCCTGGCTATTATTTCAGCATATGTATAGGCTTTTCTCCTTGAAGATAGGGAATATCTTGCAATATATTTGTATTCTGAGTAATTAGCACAGTGCCTGGCATGTGTTACTTAATACTTAAGTGCTTTTTTATTCCTTCCTTCCTTCCTTCCTTCCTTCCTTCCTTCCTTCCTTCCTTCCTTCCTTCCTTCCTTCCTTCCTTCAGTGAAAGCTATTCTGAATTTTAGGGTCTGGATGTCTGGTAGGAATTGAATGAATCTCTGCCTGGAAGCTATCTTTTTTCCCCCTCCTATTTCCATCCCTTCTCAGGCTTAAAACTTTCAAGTTTCTTTTAGATTCAGGTTAAATAATCATTAAAGCAGTAGCATTCCTGCTACAAGTTATCCTAAAACCAATAAATAGCTTAAACATTTTTTTGTCTAGTCTGGAATCACATTATTCAAGAACCCCAAAGTTCAAGAGATAGATAGCCATTCATCTGACTATATCCCCCCTCCCCCAACTAACTCAGATCTTCTCCAGAGAAAGAGAAAGGAGGGTACAAAAACTCTCTTGAATTACACAGAAAAATCAGCAGCCCAAAAATATTCCTTTAAAATCAAGGAATCTTCTTTATAATACAGCCTTAGTAAAATTGAGACTGATTTCAGATAACACAGTGTCTGTAAGCATAAGGGAAAATAAAGATTATTATATACATCAATTCCCTAATTATCATAGAGAATAATCTTCTGTGAATGGCTCAAGCATTCATCCCAAAAGTTATCAAACATTGTATATCCTTTGATCCAACAAAACCACTACTAAGGCCTATACCCAAAAAGAGAAGATCCTATATGTACAAAAATACTTATAGCAGTTCTTTTTGTAGTGGAAAAGAATTAATGACTGGAGGGAGGGGTAGCCATCAGTTGGGGAATGGCTGATCAGAGTATAGTAATGGAATATTATTGTGGTATAAGAAATTAACTGAAATGGTTTCAGAGAAACCTGGGAAGACTTGGATGAACTTGATACAAAGTAAAGTGACCAGAACCAGGAGAACAATTTATACTACATTATCAACATTATAAAAATGACAATTTTGAAAAACTTAAGAGCTGTAATTAACAATGATCAACCATGATTCCAGAAAATCAATGATATTGTCCAGAGGATCCACATTTTTAGACATAACCTGTATGGGAATTTGTTTGACTTGTCTGTGTTTATTTGTTATAAAAGTTTTGCTTTTCTTCCCCACCCACCCCCCAAAACACATGTGAATTCGAAGGGAGAAAAATACTTAATAATTTAAAAAAATAAAATCTAATTTTAAAAAGTAACCCAAGTAGTTGAAAACAGGGGTGGGGGTGGAGGGGAGGGAACCACCTCAATTCTGGACAAGTATCCATTTTTTAAAATGCCAACCTCTTTTGCCCTTGAAACCATTCAGAATTATAGCAGTAGTATCTCTGTATGAGACTAATTAAGAGCCTCACTTCTTACTAAACATCAACTGATCTTTCAAAAAGGGTAAATGAGAGAGATATACCAGGTTTTTGGACCTGAAAGAGTCAGTCCCTTCAGCCCCTGCCACACAAGCCTTACAAATTTGTTATTTGAAATGGTGTCCCCAACCTACCTCCTAGAGGAAACATCCCAAATATCTGTGAAAGTCACCTACTAAAACAAAATTAACAATTTCAGTCCTAACCCAAACATCCTTCTAACCTCCCTCCACCCCCCACCCCCCACCTCCAACATAAAGAGACTTCTTCAAAGAATTTTGATGATTTTGTCAAGTCTGGTTTCATCACAATGGCCCCACTTAACTGGGGTTGTCAGATTAGCCTATTTACCAGTTGGGATTGAAATTTTAGACCTGGGAATTGGAGAAGGAAAAAAAAAAAGCAAACTATGAGACTACAGTTTTAGAGTTTGAAGGAACCTTAATGTTCATCTAATCCAATCTTTAACCAAAAAGAAATCTCCATGATAATTTATCCAACCCTGGAATCATTCAGTCTCAGCTTAAAGTTCTCCAAGGAGGGAGAACCCACTACGAATGAAGGTTTGGGAGCTGAACCTGGATTTCCTGAACATTACTATTACCAAATCTGTCCTTATTGAATTCCTGCTATAAGTGTACTTCCCCACTTCTAGGCTTAGAAGTCAAGAGTAAAACATAAGCAAAAGTACAAGGTAGAGGTGGCTGAAGGAGTCTCACAGTAATAGCCCATTAGATCAATTTGATATTAGAATATAAGTCCTTATATGGCAAAATTGAATTGGATTTATGTTTATTTTCTTAATTGAAACTTTACTTATCCATAACCAAGAGCAGAGTCTAGAAATTTCTAAATGCCCTTTGAACCAAAAATCTGGTCCTGTAACAATATCAAAAGAATAGAAGAAGAAAGTTTGAAACTTTCTGTCTTTTGCAGACTGAAGAAGGCACAGGAATAAATATCAAGGTAGAGGCTAAAAAATATGGGGAACAGTTAACAGGCAAATAGAATATTGCTTAGAATAGTGGAAATGGTAAATGAGAAGGAGCTAGTATCAGTTTTGAAAAGTGTAACCTGCCTTTTTCTATTTACTAAAGTCACATCCATATACACATACAGACACATTCACACACACACACACACATCCTCTGGAAATTTTTCTTTTCCCAAGTGACTGGGATTGGCCAGTTACATAATTTAAATATTTCAAGCAATAAAATAAACCCAAGTTTCTTATCAATGAGACACAGAGCCTACCCTTGGCAAATCTCTGAGGTCAAATTAATCTTTTAATACCTTTCATATTCTTTTTCAGCATCCATTCACTTGCTTTCAGTATACTCCCCTATAGCATCCAAGTTTTCATGCTCATAAAACTTAGAGATGGAAAGAACCTTACAGAAAACCTGCTCCAAGGCCAAATTTTATAACAGGGGAGGAAACTGAGGTTTCTGAACTATAAGAACTCTAGATATATCTCAACCACCATCTTTCCAACTAAATTTATCTGTTTCTATCTCCTAATCTTGAATGCAAGCTAAGGGGATAACCTTTTATGAGGTTTCTTCAAGGGCGAGATGCTACTAATGTCTACCATGCAAGTTCTCCATTGCCTTCTGAGCATCTCAATTTTCATTCTTCAGAGATTATGGTATTCCAGAACCACCAGGGAAATACTCATATTAAAAATATGGATTTTTGTGTTAGAGAGCAGCTTGAGGATCATTGTAAGCACATGATTTTCCAAATGCAATTCAACATGTTTTCTTTCTTCTATTAAATTATGAGCCTAATTCTTATCCATCTATAGTCCATACAATATGTATGCACCTGTACTAACCCAGTGATCTAAATTATATGCAAAACCTGGGCATTAAGCACTTTCCATTCATTTGGTTTTCCTTTTGCCGTTTGTTTGATTGATTTCTGGAATAGCTATGGAGCTCACTGAAAAGACCCTTGGTATTCTAGAATTTGAGATTCTAGAATTTGGTATTCTAGAATTTGAGATAACCAGGATAATGAATTTTCAAATACAGGAAATTGATCTCTCCATGGAATTCCTTATCCAGGTAACAAAAGTAAGGGATAATAGATAACCCAAATGCTACACTGGGTACCCACTAAATTTTTTTTAAATTAAATTCTGTTTTATTTTCAGTTCTAAATTCTCACTATTGTCCTTTTATTTTAGAAAAATTTTTAACAATCATTTTTAAAATTTTGAGTTCCATATTTTCTCCCTCCTCCTCATTCTCCACCACTTGAGAAGGCAAGCAAAATATCATTTATATATGTGATATATATCATATATATGTGTGATGTGTCAAAATGCACACACACATATACATGCACACAACAAGAAAAAATAAAAAAATTTAAAGTATGCTTCCATCTGCACTCAGAGTTCATCAGTTCTCTTCCTAGTGGTATATATAGCATTTTTCATTATGAGTCCTTTGAGTTTGTCTTTCACCATTAATTTGCTGGGTTTTTTTAAAACCATTCTAAGACTGAAGAGTGGCAAGAGCTAGGTAACCAGGGTTAAGTGATTTGCCCCAGGGTCACATAACTAGGAAGTGTCTGAGACTTTTAAGTTTTAAAAGATGAAGAGAAATATCTCTCTTTTAGGATGGCTTATTTCCTTCAAAACTCAGCTCAAGAACCATCTTATATGTGAATCCTTTCCTAATTTTCTCCAGCTCTTGATGCCTTCTTTACTAGAATTTACCTTGTTTTTATTCTGTGAGAGGCAGCATGATATAGTAGATAGAGTTGGACCCAAGTCCAGGAAGACCTAAGTTTAAGTCCAGACTCTTGCCATTTTCTTGTTGTGTGACCCTAGGCAAATATTTAACCTTTTGGGGGAAACTCTAAGACTGTAAATTTCAGAGTCAACATTTATTAAGCAAATACTATATGCCATATACTTTGCTAAGCACTAGGGTTACAAAGAAAGACTAAAGACAGTCCGTACTCTCAAGGAGGTCATGATCCAATGAGGAGATAACATGAAAACAACTATATACTATATACAACTATATACAAATTAGATAGATACATAGATGGTTGAATAAATAGAGAAAGAGAAAGGGGGGGCAAGGTATATTGGAGATAATCTTAGAAGGAAGGCACTAGCATTGAAGGGATCAAGAAAGGTTTCCTGTAGAAGATAGAATTTTTGCTGGTACTTAAAGCATACAAGAGAATTCAGGAGGTGGAAGTTGAGAGAGAGAGTATCCCAGGCATGGGGAACAGGCAATTGAAATTGCCCAGAGTCCAAAGATGGAGTGTCTTGTTTGAAAAATAGGAAAAAGGTCAAGTGTCACAATTTCAGAATATGTGGTTGGAAATATGGTGTAAGAAGACTGGAAAGGTAGGAGGGTTGTGAAAGGCTTTGAATGCCAAACATAGGGCTGTATCTTGGAGTATTTATAGGGACCTTCTAGAGTTTGTTAAGTAGGGAGAAGGGTGTATGTGTGTGATGTGATGGAATCTATGCTTTAGGAAAATCAATTTATGGAGGCTGGACTGCTGTGGGGAGAGACTTGAGGCAGGCAAGAGTAAGAAACAGATAATATGTAGAAAGTATAAGTACTTCCCAGGAAGTATGGGAAGACTCAGAGGAAGACCTCTAGTCCATTGATCTGATCTTGTATAGAGTATTAGAAGGAGGAAGTGTACATAAATTCCAAGAATCTTATATTTATTAAGGAAATGCAACATGTATATATTCAAGGAGATATAAGATCATTTGAGAAGGGAGAAAGTATTAACAAACCATGAGATCAGGAAAGGCTTTGAATAGGATATGGTACTAGAGTAGAGCCTTGAAAGAAAAGCAAAGTTTTAAGATGGAGAAGAAGAGCATTCCAGAAATAGGGATACCTATGCGAGGGCTAAGAAATTGGAGATGGAATGTTGAGTTTGTGTATCAGCTGGTAAGTCAGTTTGGCTAGAACACAGAATGGGCGAAGGACAACTATGAAGAAAATCAGAAAGTTTAGGAAATTAAACGGAAGTCAAAATCTAAAGGGCTTTAAATACTGTTTTGGGCTGGGTCTGACTCAGGCTAGTCCCTCAGGAGTTTAGGTTTAATATTGGAAGAAAATAGACATTCATAAACCATTTAACAGTTAACAAAAAAAAAGAGAGAGATTCTTAACCATAGCAGGAGAAAGATATTCAACAAGGATAGGCACTGAGCATTATCTATCTAAACTAAACTACTTTGTCTGCTTTACCCATCATGATCCACCAGCCAACTCTCCAAATGGTCCTAGAATTCTTCATGGATGCTTTATACTTCATCAAAGAGGAAGTGACCTCAATATTCTGGGCCTTTGCTCTCCTAAACCAATCAAATCTCTAGGAATGTCTCAATACTTACTCTTTTTTCCTTTTCCTTTTCCTTTTTTTTTGACAGTTCAAAGCATAAAATGTTATTTGTTTTTGTTGTTGTTGTTGTTGTTTTTGTTTGAGATGCTCAGGACATTAAGGATCTGCTTTGTGGGCAGGTGGAGACAACATATGCTAAGACATTTTTTTTTTTAATACAAAGCCCTGGGCTTTAATTTCTCCATGACAACAACTGGGATCTGAATTCAAAGCTTTTAGGCATAAAGTAGCTTTCTACATTTCATGTTTGGTGGGGTTGATGATGCTTTTTTTATTTTTAAGATTTTCTTTGCTCATAGGTAGGGTAGTCTCTCCCCTCAGCAATCCAGCCTCCATCAATTGATCTAAGGGAAAAGCTAACCAAAAATTGCAATAGAAGAAAAGGTGAATATATTGCTTCTACACAAATGCTAAGCTGAAGATTTTGTCTTTTATTCTGGAAGCCACATAAGATTTTTAACCAATGAAGTGCATAATCAAACTTGTGATTTGGGAGGAATATTTTGGCAGTAGAGTGGAAGACAAATGTGTGAAGGGAAAATGACCAGAAGTAGCAAGACCAATGAGGCAGTACTTCAGTATCCCATGGAAAAATGATAAAAGGCCTTTTGAGTGGAGATACTTCTTAGCACAGTGCCTGGTATATAGTAGGTACTTTAAAATGTTTATTAATTATCAATTTGGATTAATTATTAAGTAAAGTTATTAAATAGATGATTAAATTACAAGTAATTATTCACTTAAATGTTTTCGCATGTGAGAAATGTTTTTGAGGTAGCATTGACAAAATTTCACAACTAATTGTATTGTAGAGGTAGAGTTGAAGATTACTACAAAGTTGAAAATTGAGATGGCTAGAAGGATGATGATGCTCTTCACAGAAATAGGAAATTTTACCAGATTGGCTTATTTAGGAGGAAAGATAATACATGCTTTTGGGAGTGTGTTACCTATTAAGGTGCTTAATGGAACAGCTAGGTTGAGGCTTCCAGTAGACACTTGTTGATGAAGAACTGGAATTTAGGAAAGAGGTTAAGGCTTAATATAGAAATCTAGGAGTTATAGTAGAAATGACACAAACCACTGAGAGCTGATGAAATCACCAAGAGGAGTAGGAAAAAAAAAAGAAGAAAGTACAGATGGCTTCAGAACCATCTACAATTATGAGGCAGGAGATGGGTAATGATCTATGCTTAATCCCAACTCTTGTTTATATTCATATCATTAGAAACTTGTTTCCCAGCTGGTAGAGTATAGCCACATTAGAGAAGTCCCAAAATATTGTAGTAGTAGCATGACCTTGAGCAAGTTATTTATACTGTCTTTGCTCTCTAAGAATTTTATTTTAGTTGCAGAACTGAAGCTCATCTTCCCTGGGAGAAGGAATTTCTGACCAGATACTCCCTACATCAGTGAAGTAATAGGTCAATAAAAATTTTAAATGAACACAATAAAAGTACTCTTGCCAGTTCTCAACAATGCTAAAATGGAACTTTTACAGAACCCAGTACTCCAGTACTCTCTTCCCTTTCCTTTTCCAGGCTTGTGAAAAAGTAACAAAGGGGAAGATGGCATCCCTTTGTATCCTCTGTACCCTCCCACTTTACCCAGTGCCCATTTCTGAGCATGGTTTCTCCAAGTCTCTTATAGCCTCTTAATGGCCAGACTCCATGACTTTTTCTCTGTCCTCATCCGTCATGGTACAGTGGGAAGATGAGCATAGTGAAGCTGTCCTGTGTGACTTCAGACAAGCCATTTAATCTCTCAGGTTCAGTTTTGTCATCTGTAAAATAAGGGGGTTGGATGGGATGACTTCTTAGGTTCCTTCTAGCCCTAATCTGTGATTATTTTTTCCTTGACCAGTTGGATACTGCTGGTGCACTCTCCTCTCCTTAATATTCTCTCTTACCTGGGCTTTAATGACTGCTCTCCTCCTGGCTATCAGACTATTCCTAAATTTCTCTTCTTGAACATTACAACCTACTTTAGATCCCATTTTATACTCATCAAGAGAAGGCTGTACTTAGAGCCACAAATATTATCCTTACTAAGCAAAGAGTTCTAGGATTTAGCATCTCTCACATGCTAGTTAATTAATAGACATTTTAGGCACCTACTAAATGCTAGGCTCTGTGCTAAGCAGTCTCCTCTCCTGTTTTCTTTCCATCTAAAAAGCCTTTATCCCTTTGCATGGATTCTTTCAGTAGTTTCCAATTGGTCTTCCTACTTCTAAAATTTCTCCCTTGTATAATCTGTCTTCAACACTGCTGCCAAAATAGTCTTCTCAAAATCCAGTTTTTAGGACTGGCAATGTAGATAATATAACCCATGAGTAATTGATTACAGACCACTGAATTCATGAGAAAATGATGACCAAATCAGAATGCTAATCTATGAGTTTAAAAAAAAGGATTATACCTTTCCAGGATTCGGAATGCTTGTTTCTGTAATCCAGGGCAGCCTTTTTTTAGTATCAGGGTACCTAAGAAATCAAATAATCATAATCATGATTGGTGATCACCAGATTCTTAAAATTTTAATTATTTTCATTGAATTTTGGAGTTAGAAGACACCTTAAAAGTCATCTTGCTGGGAGCAGCTAGGTGGCTCAGTGGATTGAGAGCTAGGCCTAGAGATGGAAGGTCCTGGGCTTGATTCTGGCCTCAGACACTTCCTAGCTGTGTGGCCCTGGGCAAGTCACTTAACCTGTACTGCTCAGCCCTTGCCACTCTTCTGCCTTAGAACCATTACACAGGATTGATTCTAAGATGGAAGATAAGGGTTTAAAAAAATAGTCAACTTCCTACCAATGCAAGAATTTCTTCTGTGGATTCTTTGAATCTAGAGCCAAGATTCCTTGGTCATTTCAGAAATCTGTCAGAGAGGCTATGTGGTATAAAGGATAATGTTAACCTTAAAATTCAGACTTTCATATTTACTATCTCTATGACCATAGTTGGGTTTTATTAGAATAAAATAGAGGGAATGAGAAATTTGCGAAGAGTCTGAGCATGCAAAGACTTTGGAAAGCAGCTTGGCACATAGTTTCAACCTCCAAGACTCAGATTCCTGAGCTTTAAAATGGGGGTAATAATCCTGATGTACTTATCTCAGAGCACTGTTCTGAGGTTAAAATGAAATAATGTGTTTTGGGGACTTGGTGCACTTTACAGTACTATACAAATATTTGCTACTGTTATTAAATCTCCCTTGCTGTAGATTGGCTAACATGACAGCAAAGGAAAGTAATGAATGCTGGAGGGGATGTGGCAAACTTGGGACATTAATGTACTGCTGGTGGAGTTGTGAAATGATCCAACCTTTCTGGAGGGCAATTTGGAACTATGCCCAAAGGGCGTTAAAAGTCTGTCTGCCCTTTGATCCAACCATAGCACTGCTGGGCTTGTACTCCAAAGAGATCATAAGGAAAAAGACTTGTACAAAAATATTCATAGCTGCCCTCTTTGTGGTGGCAAAAAGTTGGAAAATGAGGGGATGCCCATCAACTGGGGAATGGCTGAACCAATTGTGGTATATGTTGGTGATGGAATACTATTGTGCTAAAAAGAATAATAAAGTGGAGGAATTCCATGTGAACCGGAACAACCTTCAGGAAGTGATGCAGAGTGAGAGGAGCAGAACCAGGAGAACATTGTACACAGAGACTGAGACACTGTGGTACACTCAAACATAATGGACTTCTCTACTAGCAGCAATGCAGTGACCCAGGACAATTCTGAGGGACTTATAAGAAAGATGCTATCCACATCCAGAGGAAGAACTGTGGGAGCAGAAACAGAGAAGAAAAACAACTGCTTGATCACATGGGTCGATGGGGATATGATTGGGGTTGTGGACTCTAAACAATCACCCTGGTGTAAATATTAATAATATGGAAATAGGTTTTGATCAAGGACACATGTAATACCCAGTGGAATTGCCCATTGACTATGGGAGGGGTGGGGGAGGGGAAGGAAAGAACATGACTTGTAACCAAGGAAAAATATTCTAAATTGACTAATTAAATAAATTTTTAAAAATAAATCTCCCTTGCTGTGACTTCTACCCATTGTTCCAACTTTGGGGGACACAGAACAATTCTAATTTCTTCTACATGACAACCCTTCAGGTAAACTCTATGTTCCCTTCATCTTATCTTGTTCAGGCCAAGAATCATTACTTTCATTTGTCATTCTCAGCCTCTTCAGAGTACCTTCTTCCCTCTCAGGGGTGCCTTCTGTAATCTCATCCCTGTGTCTGGAGTGGGCCAGATACTGTTTGTGTGCATCTCCCCCAGACAATGAGGGATCTGCTGATAAATTCTTATTCTCCTTTCTGGAGACTCTGCAGCCCTTCCATGCTTACATTTATATAGTATCTACTCAGCAGCACATTTATAAACCTTATCTTGAACTAGGTCACTTTGGGGAGTATTTCTGCAGTTCTTTAATCTCATCCATTACAACTGAGATTCCTTCTTGTTATCCTCATTGAGTGGTATAATTTACTTCAAGGAACTTGTAGCTCTCTAACCACTTATTACCAAAAAAAAGGCCTGATGTTGACATAGGAAGAGAGGATTTAGCCTGCTAAAAGAAAGAGGCTGTCTATAAGCCATACAATGTGCTTTTATCCACCAATCTGATTTTGATTATATTTTTCTATGAAGGGAAATGGAGAAAGTCTGGAGCTCCATTACAGCCTCTTGTGCTGAGTGAATGCCCCTAGTCTAAAGCCTACTCTGCCATAGGAGCATTCTTACAAATATAAGGCCTTAGATAAACTTGGACTGACCTTGGGAATCCAACCTATGTATTTACTCACTGTTTAACCAAAAGCCCCATGGCTCCTCTCCTTGCCAAAGCTGCCTAGAGTCAACAAAACTGACAACGTGGGGCTATCACCAGCAGCCTAATCCCAAATTGAATGAAACAAGTCAATATCTAATTTTTTAAAAACTGTCATCTTCTGTCTTAGAATCTGGGTTCATTGAAAGTTACTAATCAGCTACTTTAGCTCCATACACTAAATAGGTAAGTATTGGTTCCAAGGCAGAAGAACAGAAAGGGCTAGGCAATGGAGGTGAAGTGACTTGCCCAGGGTCACCCAGTAAGGAAGTGTCTAAAGCCAAATTTTAACCCGGGACCTCCAGTCTCTAGGCCTGGTTCTTTATTTACTGAGCTACATCTAATTAAAACAAAACAAAACAAAACAAAAAAAAAACGATTTGCAACTTTGCTTCTCAGTTATTGATGCTTCCTTTTGTCTTCCAGTGAGGTTCTTTTTCAATATACAACTCAATGAGAGGTATTTATTCATCCAATTTTCAAAATTTAGGTGCCCAATAAAGTGCATGAAGTTGTACTAGATGCCATTGTCCCACTTCTGGTCCCCCTTAAATACTTGATTGGTACCAGGGTATGAATAGCCCCAGTCTGGCCATCAACATGTAATATTCCTTTCTAAGAAACTTCAGAAAGAGATGTATATTTGAATGAAAATCAACGTAGGGTTAAATCCTAAACAGAATGGGATACTTTGATATCTAATCAGTCAACAAGCATTTATAAGCATGCCATGCACTCTCCTAGTTGTTTAGGATACAAAGAACTAAAGAATCCCTTCTGAAATTATAATGGAGGAGATGAGTACATGTCTAAGTGTATTTTAAATACACAATAAATACAAGGTAGTTAGGGAAAGAGCACGCTAAGAGTTGAGAAGATCAAAAGACTTTATGTAGAAGGCGGTGAGGAGTCACATCTTAGAAGAATTCGAGAGAGGGATTCTAGGAGGTGGAGGTGAGGAGGCATTCCAGGTAGTGTAAAACCACAGAAGCAGGAGATGGAACACCATGGGTGAAAGGGAGAAGGCCAGTTGGGTTGGACCAAAGGGTGCAATATATAATCAACTTGGAATGACAAGTTGGGGTCAGCTTATGAAAAACTTTAAAAACTAAACTGAGGAATTTAGGTTTTTTCTTAGAGGCAATAGGGAGCCACAAGAGTTGATTGAGGAAGGTGACAGATCTGTGCTTAAGAAAATTACTTTGGCATCAAGGTAGAAAATGGATTAGAATGGTGAGAGACTTAAGACAGAGCCAAGTAGGAGACTGTTCCAGTTATTTAGATAAGAGAAAATGAGGACCTTAAAAGGGTAGCTGTGGGATTTGTAAGAGGTAGGACCCAAGTCATATTGGGCAAATTAAAA
This sequence comes from Monodelphis domestica, assembly GCF_027887165.1. Classification (NCBI taxonomy): domain Eukaryota; kingdom Metazoa; phylum Chordata; class Mammalia; order Didelphimorphia; family Didelphidae; genus Monodelphis; species Monodelphis domestica. The sequence goes on from NC_077227.1 coordinate 153,846,584, forward strand.
TGACAAGACTAGTGACTGATTGGACATGTGAGGCTAAGAGAGGAGTTGAGAATAATGCTGATGGTTTTGAACTCGGGAGACTGGAAGGATGGTGATGCCTTCATCACTAGGTAAGTTTGGAAGAGGGTTTGGAGGGGAAAGATAATGGATTCAGTTTTGGACATGTCCAGTTTGAAATATTCCTGAGACATTCAATTCAAAATGCCCAAAAGGCATGTAGTGGGGGGCAGCTGGGTTGCTCAGTGGATTGAGAGCCAGACCTAGAGACAGAAGGTCCTGGGTTCAAATCTGGTCTCAGACACTTCCTAGCTATGTGACCCTGGGCAAGTCACTTCACCCCTATTGCTATATAACTGAGCAAGTCACTAAACCACTGTGAGAATCAATTTTCTTATCTGTAAAAAAAGGTGGATAGTCTCTATGGACTCTAAGGTTCCTAGTTCTAAATCTAAATCTATGATTCAATTAAATAATCAGGACTAGAACATATACAGTCCACAACAATTCTAAAGATAGTTGAACTCTGATTAATCATAATGACCAGTCTCAATAAAGATAAATTATTGAAAAAATTTATCTCTTTCCTTTCAGGAAACTGTATTGTTGTTGCATACACTGCCAGGTTTTGCCTTACCCTCCTCTCCTTGATACTCTCTCTATAGATACAGAATGTACATTTATATTTACATATTATCTCCCCATTACAATGTGTGCAGAACCTGTTTTGCCTTTCTCTATAACCCCAGGGTTTAACACAATGTCTGACACAAGGTAAATGCTTAATAAATGCAACTGGCTGACTTTGAAGGAAAAAAAACCAAAGGAAACATATGAGAAAATCACTGTGATCTAAAAGAACAGACAGTTTCAGTAAAAATTTAAAAGGGTCATTCTTCTAGCGAACTCATTAAAAAGGGCTAAGTACTTGCCACCTTCTCCTCCTACCTTCCTCACTTTAAAATTAGCTTCTGCTCCTTCAAACTGCATAAGAATCTCTCGATAGCAGATCTGTTTGTTTTATTTTGTTCCTCCCTCTCTCCCATAAGCCCTTTAGCTCCTGAAATTTTTAGCCACACTCAAAAAAGACTCCCATTCAAACATCAGCCACAGAAGATCCTGTTGGGTTTTTTTATTTGCTTTGGGAGAAATGAACAGCATCTCATTCTGGTGCTGATGCCCTGCTACAGGAGCTGTCCAACTAGGAAGAGCCAGAAGAGGAGAGACAAAATTAGTGCTGGATACGTCAGGGCACCAGGCACGAGAGAGGTTTATGCCAGAAAATCATTTTTTCAGGACTTGGGGTCATTTAAAGTATTTTCAACTAAACTATGGGGATAATAATAGCCCCAAACTCCCAGGGTTTTTGTGAGGCTGAAATGAGATAATATTTGTAAAAAGTATTTATCAAAGTTTCTGACAAAGCAGGAAATTAATAAAAACTTACTAAATGCTATTTCCTTCCTTCAAATGGGCCAGGTTTCAGTCTTGCCTCCATTACTGACATTTTATGAGTCTGAAGGAAGTCTTTAAGCCTCTCTAAGTTTCCAGAAGCGCAGTTTTCGCCTCTGTAAAATGGGCCTAGTGATCCTTATAATAGGGTTGTGGTAAGGAAAGGAATAAGTAGAGTTGAAAGAAGCCATCGTAACTGGTAATAATGATGAGAGATTTTAGTTCTCAATTATACTAAGCCTGCAAAAGAGACTAAGTTTTAGAACTTTATGTATAAGGTCAATGGTACCCTGTAACCTCCAGGATCAAATGTAAAAGCCCCTTTGGCATTTGAAGCCCTTCATAATTGGTGGAGGTTCCCCCCTCACCAGTCTTCTTATTTCCTTACTCTTCCCCCCAACAATCACATACCCTTCGATCCAATGACCTCCTTGCTGTTCCTTGAACAAGATATTCTAGTTCTCTGTTTGGAACATTTTCCCTGGCTTCCCCTATGCCTGAAATGTTCTCCATCCTCATCTATGCTTCCTGGCCTCCCTGGCTTCCTTCAAGCCCCAGCTAAAATCTCACCATGTAGAGGAAGCCTTTCTCAACCTCTCTTAATTCTAGTGCTTCTCTTAGGTATTTCCTGTTTATCCTCAATACAGCTTGTTTGTATATACTTGTCTTGAGATTGCAACCCATGCATGACCTCCCTCCTCTCATGGGACTTCAACATCTTAGAGGCTTTCATCTACAATTTCTTGTGATACTGTCGTGCATACCAAAGGAGTGTACAGCATTCTCATGGCACGACCGTCATCTTTTCTGATCATCGATTTTTTCTGAGGAGGTCCTTTATGCTACATCTTCACATTTCTTGGTTGGACATGTGTGCCTGCCTATGCACATCCACCATGTGCCTCTTAATCATCCTTCGGATGACCATCACTTTAAGTTCTTTGAAGGCTTCGCATTCCACCATCCAGAGCCAGGCAACATCAGTGGAAGGAGACTGTTTAAAAGATAGGCCTTTGTTTCAAGGAGACCATACTTTTAGGTTCCGCTCGAGTTCCCCCTGGTTCCATGATTCTGTCCATATTCTAGCCCACATAAGGCATCTCCATTCTCTAAGCCTTTCTAGCAGGACTCAGAGTTTGTGCTATTTAATCCACTTCTTGATCCCATGCTATACAATTCACAAATCACTCCACTAGGTCTCCTTGGTCTGTAAACTACTTTATTTTACTCACTCCCAATGCTTTAACAGAGGGGAGGTCAAACAATAGGTAGTCAGTGGACTTCTCTGACTTGAACCTAACTAGCCACACTCATCCATACAGACGATAATTTTTGGCTGTAGCAACATCTCTGTACTTGAAAGAATGTGAATAGGCAATGCATGAGCATATAGCGCACAGTTGTAACTAATTAAAAGACTGGCAGGGCAGGAAGGGAGGGAATGAGCAGCACTGGATTCAGACTCTGAAAGGCAGATGAGAGCCAAAAAACATCAGGAAACAAGTGAAGTGGGACTGGTTAATTTTTCTTTTTAGCATGCACATTATTGAGCTCATTAGCTCTCCTCTTCCAATTTAGCTTTTTTTCTTTTTCCTTCCAGAGGAAAGAGTGACTGGCTGATTTCATTATAATGGAGAACATGATGTGCCTGAATGCTTCTCATTTTGAGTTTTTACCAGCATTTTCAATGGGAAAGAAAGTCTATGCATTGTTTAATAGGGGAAGGGTTTTTCCCCCTTTCAAATTGGCATCAAATCAATTCTTCAGATGCTTCCTAATCCTGGGTTTATTTTCAACAAAGATCAAAACAATTGCCCCACAAAATGAAAATAGAACGTATTCAAGGATATTGAAGCACTGTTGCCTGAAAAATGAATGATGGCATAATAATGATATAGCTATATTTCTGTTTTTGCAATAAAGGTGCTCCTGGAAACCTGTCAAAAATTGCAACTATGAATTGAACAAAATTTAAAATTCAACTGATTGGAGGGGCTAAAAGAGGGCTCACTAAATGAATCCTGCTGGGAATTGTTTCATAAAAGCAAAGCTTTTTTAAGTGGGAATTATCAGGCTCTAATATAGCTCTATCATAAGATGAGATATTCATGGGTGTTGCTTTTTTAGAATTGAGACACATTTAATAACAAAAATTTAAATAAGTGCAAAATTTGTCATTTTTTTCTTGCTTTAAAGAACATACATTTCAAGTCAATTGTTCTACCCTTCTAAGTCACTAGTTCTACTAGGGTCATCAAGCAGAGAAATAAAATATAATGATTTTTAAAGGAAGCTAAGGTAAGAGGAAAGAGAATACATTATCCAACTCAGAATTAGGACAGGATGGTTAGACAGCCCAAATCAGATTCATTTTCTGTCCATGTCTCTCTAAGGGTTATTTTGAGCTCTTGTCACCCATGTTCATTAATTAGCCCTATTAGAAATCCAGAGACAAAGCTTAAAAAAAATTCCTACTCTTTCTACTTCCATCAACTTCCCCCAATGAAAACAATCTCTATTTTGTATCTCTTCATTCCAACTGCTTCTATACAAGGTTTATTCAGACAGAAAAGAGCATTCATGGAGGGTTCTGAATGCCATCATGGATGGAAGATAATGCATGATCCTCTTGATCTTCTCATGTGGCGAGCAGTAGAAAAGCATAAGAAGTACCTGGCAGGCTTGAGGGAGTATCCCATAAATCTCAGGACAAGTCAATACAAATTCTACTCTAATACTTCCATGACTTTTTTATCTCATCTGTGAAGATACTCTCTCCAGCAATGTGGGTTGCGACTCCTGCAGGCCAGGAAAACAGAAGAGCTTTATAATAAATTTTAAAATATCTGGGGGGCAGCTGGGTAGCTCAGTGGATTGAGAACCGACCTAGAGACGGGAGGTCCTAGGTTCAAATCTGGTCTCAGACACTTCCCAGCTGTGTGACCCTGGGCAAGTAACTTGACCCCCCATTGCCTAGTCCTTACCACTCTTCTGCCTTGGAGCCAATACACAGTATTGACTCCAAGACGGAAGGTAAGGGTTTAAAAAAATATATATCTGTTGATGCCCACTGTTTCATCATCCATAGAAATCAAGGTGAGGGAAAAGGGGAAAGATGAAGCTTCAAATAACCAGAATCATAGATTTGGACTTGTAGAAAATCATCTAAAAGGCCATGTAATCCAATTCTCTCATTTTCCAAATAAAGAAACAGGATGAATGAATGAAAAAAGTATCTATTAAGAAAACTTTCTGTGCTCTGGAAACAAATATAAGCAAAAAAAAAAATTCCAAAAAAACAATTACTGCCCTCAAGAAACTAAATTCTAATTGTAGAAAACAACACATGTAGGGAAGTGATAACAAGAAAGGAGTGCTTTGGACCGGAACATCAGAGAGAATGGTAATTAGAATCTTCATTGCTTGTCCTTTGATTTTGAAGATGACCAATGACATCATGAGAGTGATTTCTGCACTTCAACATGCATCGGATTTAAGGGAGGCAGAGCTGCAAAAAGTCCTCAGCCTCACTCTCTTCCAGTTATCAAAGTCCAGTGGCAAGACAAAAGTCAAGACAACTGGGGATGTTCAAGGATGCAATGGATGACTTCGGCTTCTTTGATGTTAATCAAGCTTTAAGTGTTCTTCTACACCTGTTTTCATGGCCTTCTTGGCTGCTGGAACAAATGGTTGTCCTCTGCCCTTTGTGCCAGGGGATGTCTTCTCATGCTTGGGTAGGCATACCCTAACGCACTCAGGGTTTGAGGTCTGTTGGCTACCCTCGGCCTGGTTTAGCCTGTCTGCCCGGATGCTGGGGCGTGGCTGATGCCCATGCTTGGAGCCATAGATCACAGTTGTGGGGACACTACAGGTGGCTGAGTAGTCCTGAGAAGCCCTCACATTAGATGCACTAACTCTCTCTGCACATCCCATATGCCCCAATTAGAGTCACAGGCAAACTGAACGTCATCTTTTTTCCAGGAACAATATGTTGATTTGATTACTGTTCTTAGAACTATAATTAGCAGGCGGTGGAGAGAAGAGACCATAGAGATGGCAGCAAGTTATGGAATTGGCCTGGGAGTGGTGTGAGGTGATGGCCAAAGTGAACACTCGCTAAACACATTTATTGTCTCAGAGGCGGCAGTCCAAGGAGATAGAGTGGTTTTACCTAAGGCTATACAGGTAATAAATAGCAGAACTGGGGTAAAGCTGGCGTTATCTGACTGCAGCTCTAGCCTTCTTTCTCTTATGCCACTACTATGCCGCTGTATGTGGTAAGATAGGCCCATCGGGATGGTCTAGATCCAGAAATTTTATATAAAGAACTAAAGAGAAGGGAAGGCATTAACATGCCTTAGTTCAGGAAACAAAGGTGCATTTTTAAAAATCTGATTCAGTTGGTTTAGCTTATTAACAAATTATTTGTTTAACTAGTCAAGGGCAACCACAGCTAGAAAACTCATTGCAATCCTGGTTAATAATAATACAAACATAAGGGAAGAATCTTTCCTGGTTACTAGAGAATACAGGTGAATGCACAGTGCTCCCTCCAGAGGGGTTGAATTTTGTTCCAGGTCTTTGAGGTGGTCCCCCAGGCAACAGGGATGTAAACAAGGTCTCTTAGAAGCAGAGACATCCTCTAAAGGGCTGTGGTACACTGGGCATCCCAAAGCTAAGGGAAGTTCTGCTGCAGTGACCAAGCTCCTTTCCCGGTCAGAAAACAGCACCGTTACCACAAAGACTTGTCCGATGATCAAGCCGAATCTATTTGGCTTGATCATAGGACTGGGGATGATCTGGTTCCAATGCATTCTTCCGTAACATAGGACCAAAGCAGGAAGCTGTGGAAGACAGAATTAAGCCCAGGAATCCATTATCCTGATGAAGAGTATTCAGCTCTACTTCCAGTTTTGTTTGATGACTGCCTGGCATTCCACTGAATACCTCCGGCTCTCCGTGGCACTACCAAGCACTTAAAAGGGAAGACGAGCAAAGACTCCATACTTTTGGCCACTATGTTAATAGTGGCAAGGCGGGAATATTAGACTCAACCAGAAAGGGCAATGGAAAGGTATATGGTGGAGCAAGCAGTCTGCCTTTCTTAACTCTAAACAGCTCAACGCTGTATGTACCATAGCTTCAAAGTGACTTCAACTTAATTAACTCATTATGGAAAATACACAATATAATCATTCTGACCTTCACAATATCCCAATGAAGGAGGCAGCGATGAACAGGTATTATACACCCCCTCACAGCTGAACAAACTAATTTTCAGAGAAATTAAGTGACTTGCCCAAAATCACCTGGCTCCTAAGAGGTAGAAGAGGGTTGAGAATCCAGAAGGAATTCTGTCTCCTATAATTATCCGTTCATGAGTGTATGTCTCAAGTGCTAAAAGAGTAGTGCAGACAAGTACCCTGGAAGTTCAGAGAAAGGAGACATCACTTTCCAACTGGGGAGGCTGGCTAAGGTTTTCCAGTCCAGTGCTTGCCTTGTAATATTACAGAGAAGATTCTGTGTGAGATAAGGTGCAACCATACTGAGGCTTAAAAGTCAAGAGGAGGAGCAGCTGGGTGACTCAGTGGATAGAGAGCCAGGTTTAGAGATGGGAGATTCCAAGTTCAAATCCAGCCTCAGACACTTCCTAGCTGGGTGACCCTGGGCAAGTCACTTAACTCCTATTGCCTCTTACCACTCTTCTGCCTTGAAACCAATACACAGAATTGAATCTACAATGGAAGGTGAGGGTTTTAAAAATTAAAAAATTAAAAAGAAGTCAAGGAGAATCATCAACAAAGAGCCTTCTAGGGGCAGCTAGGTGGCTCACCAGTTAGAACACCAGACCTGAAGAGAAGAGAACCTGGGCTTGAATGTGACCTCAGATACTTCCCAGCTATATGATCATGGGCAAGTCACTTAACCCCAATTTCCTAGCCTTTGCTGCTCTTCTGTCTTAGAATTGACACTAAGACAGAAGGTAAAGTTTTGTTTTTTTAAGCCCTCTGATTTTTTTGGTTTGGTTTCTCTTTCTTTTGTAAGAGTTGGCACCACTCTCTTCTTCACAAAAAGTCAGCACTTTGTTCTTAGTCTGAGCTGGAGATACTTTAGCTCAGAAAAATCTCTCCTCTGACATTTAGGCCGGACCCCAGGGACCACTTCTAAACCCTCTAAATTCTCTTGCTATCACTAATATTTCCCAACCTAGCTAAATTCCAGAGATTTCTCCCCTTTATCTAGCCATAAACAGTGATTGTTTTCCAAAATTAAGAGGTAAACCACCAGCTTTTCCTGGAGCTGACTCTGCTCCTCTACCAGCATGAGCTACTTGTAAGCTGCAGAAGCTGGAGAATGTAAGTTTGGCCTACACAGCTTAAATTACCTTCATAGTTCAAACAAAACAAAAAATAACCCAAACCCCAGAAGTGCTTTTAACTGAATTATCTGGATAGTTGAAGGAAAAAATCCTTTTCAGTTGAAATTATCCAACCACCCACTAGAGCAAATCAATAAATATTTATCCCTTATTTTTAAAAAAGAAATAGCCTGGGGCCAGCGAGGTGGCTCAGAGGACTGAGAAGCCAAAAGTGGAGATGAGAGGTTCTAGATTCAAATTGGGTCTCAGACATGTCCTGGCTATGTGACCCTGGACAAGTCCCTTAACCCTACTTGTCTAGCCTTTACTAGTCTTCTGTCCTGAAACTGATCTAAGACAGAAAGTAAGTGCTAAAAAAAAAGGCAATAGCCAAGTAGGAGACCACAGGTCCATTGGAATATGATACAAAAAGCATTGTGTTAAGTAAGCTACCCTACCTCCCCTGTGGTAGCTGCTCTAAAGGATTTAAATTAAGTTAATTTAAATTAAAAGGATTAAATGGGAAGATATGAGTTATCACAAAGTGTTATTAGTTGCCTTTTCATGGGTGTAGGCCTTATGAGGCAAAAGAATAATAAAAACAAATGTTCTAGGAATTCAGAGGAGGGAGATATCACTTTCCACTTGAGGTCCTTGGATTAAACTTTATGGGAAAGATGTTTTGAGCTAGATCTTTTTTTTTTTTTAAATATAAAACCCCTTACCTTCCGTCTTGGAGTCAATACTGTGTATTGGCTCCAAGGCAGAAGAGTGGTAAGGGCTAGGCAATGGGGGTCAAGTGACTTGCCCAGGGTCACCCAGCTAGGAAGTGTCTGAGACCAGATTTGAACCTAGGACCTCCCATCTCTAGGCCTGGTTCTCAATCCACTGAGCTACCCAGCTGCCCCCTTGAGCTAGATCTTGATGTAAGACATTAAGGGGAAAGGGGTTGGGGAGGGTATTGTAGGTGGCAGGAACTGCAGAAGTAAAAAATATAAACTTTGAAAAATGCTAAGTGAGTATGTAGACAGTGATATTCAAAGCACAAATTTCCTGGGCATGGGATGATAGTAAGAGGGTCATATTCGGAGGGAGAGGACTTGTGTTTAAATTCTGACTCTGCCACTTCGTACCTGTATCACTTGGAATAAGTCACATCCTAACTTGGTCTCAATGTCCTCATCTGTAAAATAAGTGAAGGTTGTACTAGATCACCTCAAAGATTCCTTGTAGGATCCTAAGCACTTACTGTGTACAGAGTATTGTGAGCTAGGGGAGATTGTTGTTGTGGTTCAGTCGTGTCCAACTCTTCCTGACTCCATGTGGGGTTTTCATAGCAAAGATACTCAAGTGGTTTGTCATTTCCTTCTCCAGCTCATTTTACATATGGGGAAACTGAGGCCAACAGGGTTTAGTGACTCACCCAAGGTCACACAACTAGTAAATGCCAGATTTTAATTCGGGTCTTTCTGACTTCAGGTCCAGTGCTCTACCCACCTAGATGCCCAGCTGAAAGCTTTACAGAGCACTTTATGTACATTTTCTTGCTTTAAATAGTGAAATCAGAGGAAGGTACATATTTCAGAGGAAAGAATATTCTCAGTTTTTTAATGAATCCTGACAGTCTATTCAGTTGGATATTAGAAAGGTGGGGAGGTGCTAGCTCTCAGAAGACCTTGAAAACTAAGCTAAGGAATTTAGACTTTAAACTGTGTTCAGGCCTCCAAACACAAACATGCCTTTTCCTGCTCCCTCAGTCTTCTTTGAACCTTACTTCCCATGGTCTCCTCGGGGAAGTGTAGGATTTCTATTGGGCTTTAATTCTCTAATAGCTATGCAGGGCCAAATCAATCTAGTACTTTAAGGCAAAGAGAAAATAGAACCTGCTTAGGTCGATTCATTTTTTCACTGGATATATTCACATAACCCAAAAGCAGTTTGGGGAATTCAAGAGTCTTTAAAAGATCTTTTGAGATAAATCCTGAAGACTGGGATTTCTTTTTCCGAGATATTTGAGTCAAATTTCAGTTCATAAACAACAATGAAAAAAACAAACAAAACTACCTTCCTGGATAATACAGGTGGGCCTCCTCCTGTCTTGTTACTGTAGAAAAGCCAGGCTTAGTTTTTCTTCTTATTCATACCCTTATTCCAATGCAGGAATCAGTTTATCCACTTTTGTTATAAGATACCCATTTAGTTAGGAGGAAGAGACAAAGAGAAGAGGCCTTTCCCTAACAGCTTAGGAGACTTGTAATGCTGAAAGGATATCCTATACAAATAGAATCATGAGTCAGTGTCATTATCTCAAGGTGACTTGGATAATCAGTGGCTGCATGTGTGATAGAAAGACTACGGGGCAGGTGACCCAACCCTCCCCTCGTAGAGCTGCCTATGATGCCTTGCTCTCCTCTATATCTCAATTTCTTCAACTGTGAAATGAGATGGTTGGACTAGATTTTTTTTTTAACCTTTACCTTCTGTCTTAGCATCAATACTAAGTATTGATTCCAAGGTAGAAAAGCAGTGAAGGCTAGGCAATGGGGGATATATGATTTGTCACACAGCTAGGAAGTGTCTGAGGTCACATTTGAACCCAGGACCTCCCATCTCAATCCTGGCTCTCAATCCACTGAGCCGCCTACCTGCCCCACTCTAGATGGTTTTTAAGGACTTTTCCAGATCCAATAGCAGATGATGCTGAGGATGGTAGTATTCCATAAATACCAATGACATTGGATATGAATCAAGAGAGACTTCAATTATAATGCGTCAAATCATTAGATGGATTCTATTATGCAATCAGGCAAAATCATGCCTCCTTGACCCAAATTTAGCTACAATAAACAAACAAGTATGATAAAATCTTGGGGTTACTTTTCCTATATTATACTCATTCCTGCTTGCTTCCTCATGCTGTTTTTCCTTCTTAGAAGATTCTTCTTTCCTTCTACATCCATTTTTTTTTAACCCCTACCTTCCTTCTTGGAGACAATACTGTGTATTGGCTCCAAGACAGAAGAGTGGTAAGAGCTAGGCAATGGGGGTCAAGTGACTTGCCCAGGGTCACACAGCTAGGAAATGGCTGAGGTCAGATTTGAACCTAGGACCTCCCATCTCTAGGCCTGGCTCTCAATCCACTGAGCTACCCAGCTGCCCCCCCCTTCTACATCCATTTTAATCCTACCCATTCTTTTAAATCCTTACCTTGTTGGTGAAACCTTCCCCCAAATGCTCTGCCACATCCTAGCTCTTAGTTATACAGAATTTCTATAGCATTCCTAATCTAGTAAACACATCGTTTAGCCTTTAATTATATTGTTTTCTAGCCTTTACATCTATGTAAATCTTATCATCTTAACTAATTCCCAGGCTCCTCGGAGGGAAGGAACAGGTCTTTCTGCTTCTTTTTATGCCACCAAAAGCTGTGGAGATGCTCAATAAATACCTTTAGACTTGTTTTAACAGGGAGCGCCTACCTTGAAGGCCTCACTCCTGTCCTCTATCCACATCATTACAAAAAGAATTTCATGGATCCTCCTCAGAAAACCTCTAAGGATCCAAGTGATCCAGGGGGATCAATTAATGTTTTGGGGGGCCGTCAGCCAAGTAGGCTTCCTTCGCCCAATAGGAATAACACTTAACACGAAGGAAGACTCTGCTATGGAGGAGAACAGAGGCATTGACTGGAATCACCCAAGCCAGAGCCGTGAAGTCATGGTTACCAAAGACACCAGCCCAAACAGAATCCACCTTCCAGAGCACAACAGAGGAGGGCCCGGGCCTCCCTGGCTGAAGTGCCTCCCAAGAGCCCCTGGAATCTTCATCAAGGGAACGGCGCCAAAGTGATTGTCTTTCCCCACCACCCCCAAGATGCAGTTTAGAAACAGAGTCCTTAGAAACATCCTTGTAACTCCCTAAAAGCACAAGAGCGAAGGGATGATAAATGGCACCAGAAACAAAGCAGAGAATAGGGGCAAGCAGACTACATTCCATATCCCAGACAGCTGAAGATGAATAACCAAGGAAAGAGAGGAGGATGCATACTAAAGAGGGTGGCTGAGTCTGAATGGAGCCCTGGAGTCTGACCTGGCAGCTGTCATCAGAATCCTAAAAAGCTTCCTCCCTCCAAGGGCAGCGGCTTCCTCTGGGGCAAGCGGGGAAGATTGCTGGGCATGACTCATCTCCCTCACTCTCTATGGTTCTCTGGGGAAAGCCAAGGAGAGCCCAGGCAGACTCTTCCAAGGCGCTCTCGTGGATTGCTTCCTCTTGCATACCAGATCTAAGTGTTTCTCCTTCCTATTCCCCTTTTTCTCTTAAGCTCAGGATTGTCCCGATCCCATCCCAGCAGGCCTTGGATAGTCTCCTAAACAAATTCCAGTGTTTGGTTCAGTGGCCTTCAAGGCGAACCCAGGTCCCTGGGTGGTGGCTCCTGATCCCCAGAAGCTCATTCCCGGGACTCGGGCAGGTAACGAGAAAAGAAACCAGCATGGTAGCTCTTGGGCTCCACTCCTCTGCCCTAATCCTTCTCCTTGGCTTCCCAGCTGGGGATATTCAATGGGCCCAGAGAGGGGAAAAAACCCTCCGGTGACTTGACCTTGGCTTACTCAAGGGAAAACCTTCTTGTTGACATGCGTGGCCTCCTTCCTGACAACGTAATCCCCAAGGTTCAGAGGAGTTCCAGAGGAGGAGAACCCCAGTGGGCAAGGGAAAAGATCCCGTGGAGGAAAGGCAAAGCTTTCCCCAAACAGGAACCCCCTCCCCAGGTTGAGATTAATTTCTTAAAGCTGATCTGAAAGAAATGTTTATTTGCCTGAGCGTTACAGAGGGTGAGGGAGTAAGAAATCCTGAGGGAAGGGGAAGAGAGAGACTCGGCTCATTTCATTTCAAGGTTCCCCAGTTGCCTTCCACCCCTCACTCCCACCCCCACCCCCAGTAATACTTTCTTTGGTTACTGCCTTAGACACTGAAATCCTTTAAAATAGGCTCTGTCTGGAATTGCTTGTCAACTCCAGGTGGGGAGAGGGAAGAGGGGAAGGAGACAACATGAATCACGCCACCTTGGAAAACATGTGTAAATCTGTTACTGGAATAAAATACAGACACAATTTTGAAAAAATAGATCATTTCTCCCAGGCTGCAGACACTGCAGGTGAATCCCATGGGCAGCTAGGTGGCACAGGAACCGGAGTGAGGAAAACCTGAGTTCAAATCCAGCCTCAGACAAGGACTTACCAGATGTGTGACCTTCGGCAAATCACTTCACCTCCGTTTGCCTTACTCTCCTAGAGAAGGGAATAGCAACCCCCTCCAGGATCTTTGCCAAGAAAAATAAGCAATAATCAGTAATGAGTGATAACATTTGTACAACCCAATGGAATGCTTGTTGGCTCTGGGAGGGAGGTGGGAAGAGGGGAGGGAAAGAAAATGAATCAAGGAAACAGAAAAATATTTTAAAATAAAATCAACTAATCAATTAATTTTTTAAAAAGAAAGAAAACCCCAGGGACAGAATTAGTGTACTACGGTCTGCAGGGTCACAAAGAGTCAGACACAACTGAAAGGCTGAAGAACAGGTCAGTCCAGTTTCAACAAGCATTATCTTGAACTTCCTGGGATCCTGGGACTTCAACCCAAGGAAGAACCAGAGGTCATCTTGTTCAGTTCCTTAATTAGCTAGATGAAGACCAAAGAAAAGATTCAAGGATCAGCTAAAGTCCAACTTGAAGTGGGCTGGCATGACACCAAAGCAACTAGAACTCGCTGCCTCTGACAGAAGCAGCTGGCGAACCCACATTAACCATGCCGCCACCACCTTTGAAGATGAGCGACGTCGACGTCTTGCCGCTGCGCGTGAACGCCGACACCAGGCCACAGCCGCACCTCCTGTAACAACTGGCGTTCCAGGCCCCGTGTGCCACAGACTCTGCGCCTCAGCCTTTGGACTCCAAAGCCACATGAGGGTACACCGTAGATGAAACTGCACAAAGACAATAGTCATTCTCGATCACCGAGAGACTACCACTACTGAAGACACCGAGGCTCTAAGAGGTGAAGGGAGGGACCAGCAAAGTTGCAAGTGTGCTGGTTTCAAAACTGATGGCCATGATTCTCGAGGAAGGTCCTCTCCTCATGCAAGCAGGATTTTACTGAACTCTGGGCATGCTTCTCAGAATTCCAGAACAGATTATAAAGTAAGGCAGAACTCCTTGTTGAATCTCTCTCTAGATGTAAGTTGTATCTAGCTATATAGCAATAGGAGGCAAATACTATTTGTCTTCAGAAATTTTGCCTATATGACAATATTAGGAAGTCGAGTTCAAATCCTTCAGCTGAGGTTATCTGATGAACAAATATACCTTTTTTAGCCTTACTTTCCTCATTGGTAAAATAAAGGTATTAATAGTACCTACCTAATAGGACTATTGTGAAAATTAAATGAGATTATATATAATCCGTCTTGGAAACAATACTAAGTATTGGTTCCATGGCAGAAGAGTAGTAAGGGCTAGGCAATGGGGGTTAAGTGACTTGTTCAGGGTCACACAGCTTGGAAGAGTCTGAGGTCAGATTTGAACCCAGGACCTCCTGTATCTAGGTCTGACTTGCAATCCATTGAGCCATCCTGCTGCCCCAAACACTATTTTTTGCTTTTATTTCAGTGAATGGGGAAAAGATATAGGAGGTGACTGAGAGACCTGCCCAATACCATTTAATTGACCAGTGACAAAACCTAAGTGAAATTGTCAAACTATTATTTCTCCTCAGGCCCACCAAAACATTCTTGGTTATTCTTCCATTTTTATAGTCATGGGAGCATGACTTTGTAAAGAACTTGAAGGCCATCTAAGTCAATCACTTCATTTTACAGATAAGGAAATGGAGGCCCACAGACATGAACCGACTTGCCCAAGGTTATCTAAGTAAGTTAGAGAAAGAATTTGAACCTAGGTTCTCTGACTCCCAAATCTGTGTTCTTTTCACTACTGTCAAGCTGTATCAATTTTTGAAATAATCAGAATATATTCTCATATTATAACTTTCATTCCATAGATATCAGGCCTAAGAAGTAAATAACACTGGAAAAAGAAACTAATTTTAATTCACTTTTAAATGTAAATATATCCTCTGGATAGGAAGGTTTTGAAGAGGAGAAAATAGAAGGCATAATAGTAATTAAAACTGAAAGAGAGGACTTCCGGGTAAACATGGTGGCAGTCTAGACACAGAATGCTTCCTCTCCTCACCACCTACTGATACAGACTACCTCAAAAAGCCAAAAAAACCCAAATTCATATGAACAAAGGGACTCTACAGTAGGGCACAGCATTGAAGGCACATGGGATTTGGGCATTTCCAAACCATAAGGGGGTGAAAAAGCTTCCACCAAAACACGAGCTGATCCAACTTCCCCCAGCCCACCTATGGAGCCAGAGTCAGAGCCAGCATGTGCTAAAATCAGTGAGTGAACAAGGGGTACCTCTGGAACGAGTGAGGGGTACCTCTGGGTCCTTGACAGCTGACTGAGACCACCGAGGACCTACCCCTGAGTGCAACTAAACCTGAGGCCCCAGCAGGCTGAGGAGCACAGATCATGGGCGCCAGCAGAGAGATACCTCAGAGGGGGGCAGTAAAGAGCAGAAGCTGCAGAAACTCAAGAGCTGGCCTCAGCCAAAAAACCTGCTCCTTAGCTCCATACACAGAGAGCCTGCCCATCTCACTCAGATTTCTAACTGAAAAAGGGAAGGAAAAAATAAAACACCCCAGCAATGGCAAACAATGCCCAGGAACAACAACTTCCTAATACTAAGAAAAACAAGAAGAAGGGGTTGACCCTGGATAATTTTTATGGAGGAAAAACCCAGGCTAAAGAGGAAATAGAAGAGGAAATACAAATAAATGCACCAAAACCTTCCAAAAAATGGAAATTGTCCACAAGCTCTTGAAGAATTTAAATTGGAACTTATCAAAAAGATAGAAGCCTTCTGGCAAGAAAAGTGGGAAATAGATAAAAAAAAGAAAATAACAGTTTACAGGACAAGAATTCCCAATTGGAGAAATACCTGGAAGCCACAAAAAGCAGGATAGACCAAACTGAAAAGGAAAACCAGTCCTTAAAGACCAGAATTAGGCAATTGGAAGCCAATGATGTTGTAAAACAGCAAGAATTAATAAAGCAAAGTCAAAACACTGACAAAATAGAAGAAAACATAAAATATCTCACTGAAAAGATGATGGATCAGGAAAACAGAGCATGAAGAGACAATTTGAGAATCATTAGTCTACCTGAAAACCCAGAAATAAACAGAAATCTTGACATCATACTACAAGAAATTATCCAAGAAAACTGCCCTGATGTTCTTGAACAAGGGGACAAAATAGACATTGAAAGAGTTCATAGAACACCCTCTATACTAAATCCTCAAAAGACAACTCCTAGGAATGTAATTGCCAAATTCAAGAGCTTCCAAACTAAGGAGAAATTTTTATAAGAAGCCAAAAAGAGACAATTCAGATATCAAGAAGCACCAGTCAAGATTACACAAGATCTGGCAGCTTCCACACTAAAGGACCACAAAGCTTGGAATATGATATTCATAAAGGCAAGAGAATTGGGTCTTCAACAAAGAATCACCTATCCATCAAAACTGGCTATATACTTCCAGGGGAAAGTATGGGCATTCAACAAAATAAAAGATTTCTAAATATTTGTAAAGAAAAGTCCAGAAATAAGGGGAAAGTTTGATAGCCAAACACAAAGATCAAGAGAAACATGAAAAGGTAAATAAGAGAGGGGAGAGGGGGAAAATATTCTTTATTCAAACTTTCTTCTTTAAGGGCTTCAATAAGATCAAATTATTTATATTAGTATATGGGGAAAATGTTATTTATAACTCTCAAAAATTATATTCACTATTTTAGTAATTAGAGGAATTATTCATAGGAAGAGATTGGGCAATAAGTGCTATAAGATGATATGCAAAAAAAAAAGGAAGAAAAATGGAGGGGGGAATCAAAGATGGCACCAAGAGATACTTGAAGAAATAAAACAAATAGGATAATTTTTATCACACAGATACACATGAGAAGGAGAAGGGAAGAATACTCCTATAGGAAGGAGAGGAAGAGAGTGCTAATAGGTAACACTTAAACCTTACACTCAGTGAAATCAATTCTGAGAGGGAAGAGCATCTAGATCTATTGGGGTATTAAATTCTATCTTACCATACAGGGAGAGTAAGAAAGGAAAACTAAAGGGGTAGGTGGACAGGGAGTACAAAAAGGGAGGGAAAGAGAGGGGGGAGGGAACTTAGCAGACCCTAAAAAAATAAGAAGGGAACAAAAAGGGAGGGGGCAGAAAGAGAAGATTATTAAGGATGGGATTAGGGGGACTGATTAAAAGCAAACCACTGGTTTAAAAGGATATAGCAAAAGAAGAAAGGACAGAACTAGGAGAGGATATCAAAATGCTGGGGAATACATGAGTGGCAATCATAACTTTGAAAGTGAATGGGATAAACTCACCCATAAAACAAAAACAAATAGGAGAGTGGATTAGAAATCAAAATCCTACCACATGTTGTCTGCAAGAAACACATTTGATGTGGGTAGACACTTACAAGGTTAGAATTAAAGGTTGTAGCAAAACCTACTGGGCCTCAACTGCTAGAAAGGCAGGAGTTGCAATCATGATATCTGACAAAGCCAAAGTAAAAATAGATCTGATTAAAAGGGATAGAGAAGGTAACTACATCCTGTTAAAAGGTAGTATAGACAATGAGGAAATATCAGTAATCAATATGTATGCACCAAATGCTATAGCATCCAAATTTCTAAAGAAGAAACTAGTGGAGTTGAAGGAGGAAATAGAAAGTAAAACTATACTAGTGGGACACCTGAACTTACCACTATCAAATTTAGATAAATCAAATAAAAAAATAAATAAGAAAGAGATAAGGGATGTGAATGAAACCTTAGAAAAATTAGAGTTAATAGATATATGGAGAAAAATAAATAGGGACAAAAAAGAATACACTTTTTCAGCAGCACATAGTACATTCAAAAAAATTGACCATGTACGAGGGCATAAAAACATGTCAAACACATGCAGAAAAGCAGAAATAATAAATGCAAACTTTTCAGATCATAATGCAATAAAAATAATAGTAAGGGTACATGGAGAGGCAAATCAAAAATTAATTGGAAATTAAATAATATGATTCTCCAAAATTGCTTAGTTAGAGAACAAATCATAGAAACAATAAATAATTTCATTGAAGAAAATGACAATGATGAGACATCCTTTCAAAATCTATGGGATGCAGCCAAAGCAGTACTCAGGGGGAATTTTATATCCTTCAGTTCATATATTAACAAATTAGGGAGGGCAGAGGTCAAAGAATTAGACATGCAAATCAAAAAACTTGAAAGTGAACAAATAAAAAATCCCCAGATGAAAACTAAATTAGAGATCCTAAAAATTAAGGGAGAAATTAATAAAATCAAAAGTGAAAGAACTATTGAACTAATAAGACTAGAAGCTGGTACTTTGGAAAAAAAAAACAAAATAGACCAAGTACTGGTCAATCTAATAAAGAAAAAAGGAAAGAAGAAAACCAAATTAATATTATAGATGAAAAGGGAGAGCTCACCTCCAATGAAGAGGAAATTAAGGCAATCATCAAAAATTATTTTTCCCAATTATATGGCAACAAATATGGCAATCTAGGAGATATGGATGAATATTTACAAAAATATAAATTGCCTAGGTCAACAGAAGAAGAAATAGAATTCTTAAATAATCCTATATCAGAAAAAGAAATTGAACAGGCCATCAAAGAACTCCCTAAGAAAAAATCACCAGGGCCTGATGGATTCACAAGTGAATTCTATCAAACGTTCAAAGAACAACTAATCCCAATATTATACAAACTATTTGACAAAATAAGGAAAGAGGGAGTTCTACCAAGTTCCTTTTGATGACACAAATATGGTACTGATTTCAAAGCCAGGCAGGTCAAAAACAGAAAGAAAACTATAGACCAATCGCCTTAATGAACATAGATGCAAAAATCTTAAATAGAATACTAGCAAAAAGACTCCAGAAAGTCATCACAAAGGTTATTCATTATGATCAGGTGGGATTTATACCAGGAATGCAAGGATGGTTCGATATTAGGAAAACCATTCACATAATTAACCATATCAATAAGCAAACCAACAAAAATCCCATGATTATCTCAATAGACGCAGAAAAAATCTTTGAAAAACTACAACATTCATTCCTATTGAAAACACTAGAAAGTATAGGAATAGAAAGTCTTTTCCTAAAAATAATAAGCAGTATTTATCTAAAACCATCAGCAAACATCATCTGCAATGGGGATAAACTAGATGCATTCCCAATAAGATCAGGAGTGAAACAAGCATGCCCATTATCACCTCTATTATTTAACATTGTACTAGAAGCTCTAGTGTAGCAATTAGAGAAGAAAAAGAAATTGAAGGTATTAAAATTGGCAATGAGGAGACCAAGCTATCACTCTTTGTGGATGATATGATGGTCTACTTAAAGTATCCTAGAGACTCAACTAAAAAGCTAGTGGAAATAACAACTTTAGCAAAGTTACAGGATGCAAAATAAACCCACATAAATCGTCAACATTACTATATATCTCCAACACATCTCAGCAGCAAGAATTAGAAAGAGAAATTCCATTTAAAATCACCCTAGATAATATAAAATACTCTGCTGAGACAAACACAGGAACTATATGAACACAACTACAAAACACTTTCCACACAGCTAAAACTAGATCTAAACAACTGGAGAAACATTGATTGCTCATGGGTAGGATGAGCTAACATAATAAAAATGACAATCATACTCAAATTAATTTATTTAGTGCCATGCCCATTGAACTACCAAAAAACTTTTTTACTGAATTAGAAAAAACCATAACAAAGTTCATTTGGAAGAACAAAAGAACAAGGATATCCAGGGAAATAATGAGAAAAAAAATGTGAAGGAAGGAGGCCTTGCAGTACCAGATCTCAGACTATACTATAAAGCAATGGTCATCAAAACAATATGGTACTGTCTGAGAGACAGAAAGGAGGATCAGTGGAATAGACTTGGGGTAAGTGACCTCAACAAGACAGTCTATGATAAGCCCAAAGATTCCAGTTTCTGGGACCAAAATCCACTATTTGATAAAAACTGCTGCGAAAATTGGAAGACAGTATGGAAGAGATTAAGTTTGGATCAACATCTCACACCCTACACCAAAATAAACTCAGAATGGTGAATGACCTGAATATAAAGAAGGAAACTATAAGCAGATTAGGTGAACACAGAATAGTATACTTGTCAGATCTTTGGGAAAGGAAAGGCTTTAAAATCAAGCAACAGTTAGAAAAAAATCACAAAATGTAAAATAAATAATTGTGATTACATCAAATTAAAAAGGTTTTGTACAAACAAAACCTATGCAACCAAAATTAGAAGGGAAGCAACAAATTGGGAAACAATCTTCATAACAAAAACCTCTGACAAAGGTCTAATTACTCAAATTTATAAAGAGCTAAACCAATTGTACAAAAAATCAAGCCATTCTCCAATTGATAAATGGGCAAGGGACATGGATAGGCAATTTTCAGTTAAATAAATAAAAACTATTAACAAGCACATGAAAAAGTATTCTAAATCTCTTATAATCAGAGAGATGCAAATCAAAACAACTCTGAGGTATCACTTCACACTTAGCAGATTGGCTAACATGACAACAAAGGAAAATAATGAATGCTGGAGGGGATGTGGCAAAGTTGGGACATTAATGCATTGTTGGTGGAGTTGTGAATTAATCCAACCATTCTGGAGGGCAATTTGGAACTATGCCCAAAGGGCACTAAAAGACTGTCTGCCCTTTGATCCAGTTATAGCACTGCTGGATTTGTATGCCAAAGAGATAATAAGGAAAAAGATTTGTACAAGAATATTCATAGCTGCACTCTTTGTGGTGTCCAAAAAATTGGAAAATGAGGGGATGCCCTTCAATTGGGGAATGGCTGAACAAATTGTGGTATATGTTGGTGATGGAATACTATTGTGCTAAAAGGAATAATAAAGTGGAGGAATTCCATGAGAACTGGAACAACCTCCAGGAATTGATGCAGAGTGAGAGGAGCAGAACCAGGAGAACATTATACACAAAAACTGATACACTGTGGTACAATCGAATATAATGGACTTCTCCATTATTGGCGATTCAGTGATCCTGAACAACTTGATAGAATCTATGAGAAAAACCACTATCCACATTCAGAGTAAAAACTGTGGTAGTAAAAACAGCAAAGAAAAACAGCTGCTTGATTACATGGGTCTAGGGGATATGATTGGGGATGTAGACTAAATGAACATCCTAATGCAAACATCAACAACATGGGAATAGGTTCTGATCAAGGACACATGTAATACCCAGTGGAATTGAGCATGGGTTGCAGGAGGGTGGGGGTAGGGGAGGGAGGGATAGAATAGGATTCTTATAACCAAGGAATAATGTTCTAAATTGACTAAATAAAAAAAAAACTGAAAGAAACTTTGAGGAACATCTAATCCAACCTTTTCAATTTACAAATGGATTTAGGCTTCAGTGACTTACCCATGGCTGTCCTGATAACAACAAAGAGAGATGGGATTGGAATCTATATCTCTTGACATTAAATCCTGTACTCTTTACACTATACTATGAAAAATTAGGAGGAAATCCACAATTTAAATGTGAAAAATAGTATAGGGGGAAAAAATCAAGTTTTAAAAGGCTAGACCTTGTAAGATTTTATGTTTCACAACTCATTTCATTGCTTCTATCTGTTATGGTATGAAATTTCTGTTGGCTTATAGGGACAAAAACTATTTTTAAATAATGCTTTTTTTCCTATTTAAAAACATGTCTTTCCAGATCTGAGAGTTAATATTAATACCATCAGTAGCCCTTTAATAATATCCTAGTCACTGAAACTAGTACGGTAAGCCAGAGGGCAATTAAAGGGCAATTAATAAAATTGCTTTGTGTCTCTTCATAACTTCTCCAATCTAGAAAGAGTATTCTGGGAAAACCTTGTCCAATTCAACCCCACAGCTAGGGAAGTTTAGGGTTCTTTTTCATTGGTGCTTTGTGTCTATGGCATTGTCAGGGGAGTTTCTCCCTGTTTGCTTTTCTCTACTGAACCCAACATGGAAGCTTCTACACAACAAAGGGCTTAACTTCCCCTTGTTAAGGTACTTTAAGGAGAGCTCTGAGTGGGAGCACCTGAAAGGACTTCTGGAAAGATGTCCTGCTATTATCAGTTACAGATTTAGTTACACAAAATTGAAAAATTCCCTGCAAATACAGCAAGCACCAGCCTCACAAAAGTGGCACAGCATAAAAAATTAAAAAAAAAAAAAAAGAGTAAGGACCATCTTATACCAGTGTTTCTTAACCCTTTGTGTGAGTGTGTGTGTGTGTGGCCTCCTTTAGCAGTATGTTAAAGCTTCTGGACCCTTTCTCAGAATAATTTTTGTAAATGCACACAATAAAATGTATAGGATTAAAAATAATTATATTGAAATTCAATTGTCAATTTTTTTTTCTTGCAAAAGGTCATATAGTCCAGGTTAAGAACTCCTGCCCAATATGTGCAGAGGGGAAAAAAAGGATAAAGTGCTGGAATCAGAAGCAGAGTGATTATAGTAATAAACAAAGTCAGTTAAAAAAAAAAAAGACCATAGACTCAAAGAAAATTGCTTGGGAGGCTTGAATGTGTTGAACTCAACTGACTGTCTCAGTCAATAAACATTTATTAACCATCTACTGTATTCCGGTATTGCTAAATATTGAGGATTCAAAAAGAGACAAACTATAGTCCCTGTCCTCAAGGAGATTACAATCTAATAGGGGAGACAACATGCAAACTATGTACAGACCAGCCACAGGATAAATTGGAGATAATTGATGGAGGGAAGGCAGATCTCAGAGGATGCTGGCAGCTATATTAAAGAGATTTTAGCTATTTTGAACTGAAAGGAGACAAGAAGAAAAGGGGCCAAAATGATCCAGTTCTAAACTTCATTTTCTGGTATGTTTTCATAATTAAAAAATTTTTAAATGTTGAAGTTATACTATTTACTTCCACTGGTCTCATAGCCAGTCTGTTTAGAGGGACAGGGTTCAAATAAACTAAGTTATACTCAGTGATGCTTTTCCCACACAGAAAAAGCAAACTGCTAACTGAAGATGTAACTTGGATAAGATACAGAATCGGTTTTATTTAGGGCTTGGTCTAAATGAATCCTGAGGTCCTACAAGCTCTAAATTTTTAATCTTATAATCCTATTTGTGTTGTTTATATATTTCAATAGTTCACAAAGAGTTTCTGAACAATGTTATATAGTTCAACACATTTTTTTAAAATGGGACCCCTAAATAACACAGCGAATAGAGTGTTGATCTTGGAGTCAGAAAGACCTGATTTCAAATTCTGTTGTAGGTATGATCCTGGCAAACAAACTACTTAACCCCTCTCAATTTATCTTTAAAAGGGGGCTAAGAATAGGACCTACTTTACACAGTTGGCATGAGACTCAAATGAGATTAGATATGTAGTGCTTTGCAAACTTTGAAGCCCTATATAAATGCTAACTATTAATTACTAAACAAATTATTTAGAAGTCCATCAGTGTCCTCAGTATTCCATAAACTCCTGTCAGTAGCAGTTTTGGGGATCTCACAGACTTAAGCCAAAGATACTTGGATCAGGCCTGGCCTTCCCACTCAAGGTTGTTTACTGAAAGTAGACCTATTTGTCTCCTTCTTAAGGAGTGAAAACAGAAAAAGGGCCTACTTAGGGACCAACCAACCAACCATATTAAAAGGGATGGAAGATGGGAAGTTGCCAAAACATAAGGAGTTTGGGAGAGTGGGTTTTCTTTCAGAGCCCTTACATGAACCAGATTAAAAAACTCAATTTGGTATACTTATAATTAATTAAAAAAAGAATCACTCTAATATGGAATTGCTTGTCAACTCCAAGAAAGGGGAGGAAAGAGGGGAGGGAGATAACATGAATCATGTAACCATGGAAAATTTTTTTAAATTAAACTTAAAATAAAAAAAGTAGAGTGGTGGTGTCCCGCCTTTCTCTGAAGTCTTCCAGCTGGCTCTGGAGCTCTGTGAGGAACACACCAGGATGTGGGGGGCTGTGAGTTCCCTGGGGTCGTGGGGCCAAAAGCTCATCAGACATTTCTGAGCCTCAACATTCTCCTCTGAAAAATGTATATACTTCGGCAGTGGGATCGTTAAACTGAATTTCCTCTATGTTCTTCCACATCTGACCTTTGAGGAGCCACGTGATCTGTCTAGGAAGTAGTGTGAAGGCTGGACATTCTAGAGTAATAGATGAGTTGGAGCTGAGTAAGACAGTGGAGGGCCAAGAATTATGAGATGCTTTTTGTCTACTGTGTAAAGTAGAGACCATTTACATGGCGATGAAGAGTAGAAATGACTTTTTCAGACCTCCTGATGCAGAGTGAAATAAGCCGAGCCAGGAGAGCATCATACACAGTAACAGCAATACTGTGGAATGATCAACTGTGAAAGACTTCCCTACCAGCAGCAGTGCAATGATCCAGGACAATTCTGAGAAAGAACATGATCTGCATTCAGAGAAAGAACTGTGGGAGCGGAACCACAGAAGAAAACATGCGATTTGCCACTTGTTTATTTGGGTATATGATTTGGGGGTTTGGTTTTATACAATTATTTGATTACAAAAACAAATAATATGGAAATATGTTTTACAGGATTAATACATATATAACCCAGATTGAACTGCTGGTCAACTCTGGGAGGAGGGGAGGGAAAAGAGGAGGGAGACAACAGGAAGTCGGAGTATAACTTTGGAAAACTCATGTGGAAATTTGTTGTTGGAATAAAACAAAGATAAATTTTAAAATTAAAAAAATTACTTTTCCAGGAGAAAATAGGAGGGAGTAAGCCATGCGGACAGTAATAAACTGATACGGAGAAAAAAAAGGATGTTTAGCAACTCTAAAAAAATAAAAATAAATAAAAATAAAAAATAAAAAAAGTAATTGTTACAAGAAAAAATCACTCTCTGAAGAATTGTAAACAATCAACAACCATATGAAATATTGTTCCAAATCACTAAGAAAAATGCAAATATAAACAACTTTGAGGTTTCACATCATATCCAACAAGTTACCAAAGATAATAAATGACTAAAATACTCAATACTGGAGAGGCTGGTGGAATAGAGGCATATTAATATCTGTTTGTAAAGCTGAGCATTGGTCTAAGCATTCTTGAAAACATTTAGAAATTATGTGAGGAAAGTGACTAAATCTTCATACCCACTGACTCAGCAATCCAACTGGATTATATACCCAAAGGAAGTCAAAGACAGAAAGAAAGGTTCCAGGCACCCTAGAATATTGTTAGCAGCACTTTTTACGGTAACAAAGAACTGGAAACTAGATGAATGTAATAGTGTATACGATTACACTGTAAGACCAGATAATATAAAGAATTTCAAGAATCTTGACAAGACTTGTATAAACTATTGTAGAATGAAGTAGAAACAGGAAAATAATATACATAAAGGCTATAACAATGTTAATAGAAAGAAAGGTAAAACAAAGCTGAACATTGTGTAATCGCCAATATGGCCTTGTAATAGTAGTAAATACACATTCTGATTCCAGTTGGAAAGGTGAGGGACCATAGGCCTGGAATATTGACAGGCAGATATTGCTTGAATGATGTTTGGTTTCCTCTAACTTTTTTTTTCCTCAGTTATAAAAGAAGACTTGATCAATAGATCTCTTGATCAAGTAACAAATAACAAAATAACATTTATTAAAGGTCTACTGTGTGCCAGGCACTGGACTAAGCTTTTGTGATACAAAAAGAAGCAAGACAGTCGCTGTCCTCAAGGAACTTACAATATAATGAATTTATAATCTAATGATCATATCTAGAAAAGTCTATGAAATATGACTATGTAAAAACAAAAGGCATTAATAAAACTTTTTAAAAGTTAGAGACTGAATCTGTGACTTCACCAACATAGGAAATTTCCAGATGAGTGATTTTTTTTAATACATATTGGCACCTTCTCTACAAATTACAGACTTAGTTGCCCAGTGCACAAAGAAATTAAATCATTTACCCAGAGTTACACAACCAGCAAGAACTATATCAGAGGTGGAACTTGAACAGAGGTCTTCTTGGCTCTAAGGTATATTATTTATATTCATTTCAGTTCATTATGCCATACTGCTTTAAAAAAAAAAAGTTATCTGCTTTATCTGCCTTTTATCTGCTTTAATTTTCAAGCCTTTTAGTTAAAATCTGTGCCTAGGAATCCCCAGATCACCAACTTCAGTGAGAAGCTAGGGAAATGTAGTGCTCATGTCCTCTGTCTGATCAAGTCCTCATCCAAATTGCTCAATCAGAGGTGAAAATAGTCCTCATCAGCTGAATCAAATGGCCTGTTATCTCTTGGGCAGAAGTGATTTGTAAAAAAAAAAACCAAGACTGACCAGTTTTTCAATAAGACCAAGAAGGAGAAGTTGTTGAAGGATCTCCAGTAACCTCCTCACCCCATCAGGAAGCTCAAAACCATCGAGTCTCGGAGCGTTTTAATAACTGGCTTCCAATTCACTTGCAATCTTCCTTCCCCCACTAGCATGAATCAGCACCAGTCTCTGGGCTCCTCCTTCCCTCCCCATGTGCCTGGCCCTGTTAGAACCAGATAATAACCCTATAAAAAACTTACCAGCCTCTCCTGATAGGGTAGAGGGTACCACATTTCTTCTGGGGCTCTGGAGGAGAGATCCAAACAGGATCCCAACCGACTGCCTCAGTGTTTGTTCATTTTGTGTGTTTCTTCTCTCAGTAAAACTGGCTTTCTTTAATTGTCTGATGTTTGGTTTTCTGAACATTCCTGTCTTCATTAATGAGGATTCCTCTAAATTGTGTGTGTGTGTGTGGGGGGGGGGTTTCTTAACTTTTTTGGTATCCTGGATACCTTTGGCATTATGGTGAAGACTATATAGATCCCATCTCAGAATGTTTGTAAATGTCTACAGCAAAATATATATAGGATTTCCAAGGAAATCAATTATATTGAAATTTGGTGATCAAACTATTTTTAAAAAATAAGTTAACAGATACCTAGTTAGGAAATTCTTTTCTAAAGAAACAGGGTAATTGAACCACCATTCTTACAGAGGAGGCAGGTTTCGGAATGGAAGAGAACCTGAGTGCCTAAGGAACCTTGTAAATTTATGGAGGTGTAAAATCATAATCACTTGCACTCCACATTCCTCAAATTTTGTCTAGGAACTTTAATCACGAAGCTTAATGAATCAAAATTCAACTTAATTCAGCAAAATTAAGCACCTAATATTGGCCGGGTTAGGTTCCGAGACTAGTCCTAAGGATTTACAAGTCAATATAAAGGGAGCAAACTAAATGGCTTGGTGGAATGATAGCCAGGCTCTGAGACTAAATGTTCTGGGTTCAAATGTGACCTCAGACACTTCCTAGCTGTGTGACCCTGGGCAAGTCTCCTTACCCCCATTGCCTAATCCTTACCACTCTTCTGCCTTAGAACCAAGATGAAAGGTAAGGGTTTAAAAGGAAAAAAGTAAATACACAATAAATATTGAGTTATGGGAAGGGAGTATTAAGCTAAATGTTATGAGAAAAGGAAGAAGAGGGTGACCTGAGTCTAGGAATAAAGAAAGATGATTGATTGGAAATAGCACTTAAGGGAGTTAGAATTCTAAGAGGCCTTTTATCCTTGTTAAAATGTAAAGACAGCCAATGACAATTTAGTATCAATAAATTTCTGATTTTTCTCCTGGAAGTTGGATTTGAAGGAGAGTGAGCTCAAAAACTATTGTAAGGATAAAAGGAGAATAGGTTTGAGAGGTGGTGGAAGAAGGGTGTGCCTGCCTGCAGTCACAAATTAATATATTTGTGGGTGGACACCTGAGAAGAGGATTGGAAACTGAGGGAAAATGGAAAAAGGAGAGAGAAAGAGAGAGAGAGAGAGACAGACAGACACAGACACAGAGATAGACAGAGACAGACAGAGACAGAGAGAGAGAGACAGAGAGAGAGAGAGAGAGAGAGACAGAGAGACAGAGAGAGACAGAGAGAGACAGAGACAGAGACAAAGGCAGAGAGAGAGAGAGAGAGAGAGAGAGAGAGAGAGACAGACAGACAGACACAGACACAGAGATAGACAGAGACAGACAGAGACAGAGAGAGAGAGACAGAGAGAGAGAGAGAGAGAGAGAGAGAGAGAGAGAGAGAGAGAGAGAGAGAGAGAGAGAGAAAGGAAGAAAGACTCAGACAAGGAGTTAAAAAACATGGGCTCCATCATGCTTGCTCCTCTGATGGTATTGAGAGAGAGAGATCTGCACGTATTCCCAAACTTTTATTGAAGAATCCAGGAATGTGGAGAGTGGGAGGTAGCTCATGAACATGTGACATGGCATAGGATTTAACATTGGCTCAATTGACAACCATGTAATCATAGAGGAGGAGGTTAATCAAAAAATGTGACTTGGTATAGAATGTCATCTAACAGGAGGTAGCTAGTACTCTGGAGCAGCTAACATCCTGCCCAGGAATTCTTTTGACCTTTGGACTGAAGATTTGGAAAAACAATAATTAGGAAGTAACATAACCATGAGTCTGGTATATGAGCACGTAGGTTACAATATCAATACACCAATAATTTCAAGATGATAATGTACCCAGCATGCTACAAAGGGGAAAAAGGACAAGTAAAGAACCTGGAAACCAGATGCTGTAAAGATTAAATTTTAGGGAATATGGGGAGACTGAGGCAGGTAGAAATTAGTTTCTCTCTGCAAGAAGTATTATATTTTTTAGAGGTTTATTAAAGGTTAAAGATTAAAGAATATACAAGTAAGAAACATGTGCCTAGGCCAGAAGCCTAAACAAAATAACCTCATATCACACAAGAGACTCGCCTGCTCCAAAACGGAAGTCCAAAAGAGCCAAGAGAGAGCGCGCCAAAAGCCTTTGAATCAGCTTAAATACCTTCTCGATCTTGGCCCAGGTGAGATTACAAGGCATTCTGGGGAAGTGGAGCAAAGGCTCGTGGGGATTGTAGTCCTATATTCGAGTCTATTTTTTACAATGCTCAAGATAAACTTCTCCTGCTTTAAAAACATTTTCATTAGTTCAAATCTGTCCTGAGACACTTACTAGTTGGGTCTTCCTGGGCAAGTCACTTAACCCAGTTGCCTCAGTTTCCTCATCTGGAAAATGACTTGGAGAAGGAAATGGCAAACCAGTCTAGAATCTCTGCCAAGAAAACTCCAAAAGGGGGTTGAAAAGAGTTGGACATGACTGCAAAAGGACTGAACAAAAAGTGCCCAACTAGTTAGTATCAAGAAGGCATAACCAGACCAAGGGGACAGTGGCAAAGTCAAGCCAGCCCCAGGCTGAGCAGAGTCAGCAGTCTTCCAGGCTTCAGTAGCTTAAAGAAACCCTAGATATTCCCAGCAAGTTGAGCTCCAAGTGGGTTACAGAAGGTTGGCCTTGAGTAAAAGTGCTGTTGTGGTCACTCAGGATGTGGACATTGTTTAAATACCTTAGATTGACCCCAGACCTTGTTGATGTCAGCAAGTTCATTATCACCAATCACTTTTTGTACTTACTATGACCCTAACTTCAGTGGGGATCATAAAGGACCTAAAAGGAAATGTGTCCTTGCTCTCAGGCCCCAGAAAGGGCAAAATGGGACATTATTTGGGACTACATCCAGAATTCTTCAGTAACCAGGCCAACTATGCAGTTTTGTAAGCAAAAGGTCGAGAGAGGAGAATTTATTTCATATATTCCTGTTTATGTAGATGTTGTCTTCCTAGATAGAATGTAAGCTACTTGAAGGAGGACACAGATTATTTCATTTTTGTCTTTTTTAATCTCAGCCTTGCATAGAAACATAGAAATAGAAAAATAGAAAAAAACGTAGAAACATAATAAATGCTTGTTGATTGACTAAAAAGGGACTGACAGCTACTGCTAAAACATCTTTTGTAAAGTACACATTTTAGTAAAATAAAATGGAAATGTTTGGGCATTTGTGGATTTAGAAATAATTATGTTGTTATATTATTGAAATACTTGTTTTTGGTTAACTAGATTAGAATTTTGAAAGTTGCCTGAGACTCCTAATTCAACACTTTAACAAGTATTCTTAAAGATGGCATTTTCTCCCCTCATTTTATGTATAAAAACATGGATGTACTCCTCAGCCCTTTAGGAAGCCCAAGCTTTTTTCTCTTTAGGTCAAGAAAGGAATAGTGATTGATTGAACAAGAAGGTTGGCCATGATTTAAATGGCTAGTGCTTTTAGAATTTTAGAGTTGGAAGCACTTATGGAGAAGACCACTGTGCCTATGTCAGAGGGCAGCAAAGAGGGGAATGGATTTTCTCTCTTACTTTTTAAACCCCAATTCCTGTTGGTCAGATCATCAGAGCTACTGAAGACTGAATCCAGGGAGGAACAGAGAAATGCTCTAGACAAACACATAAAGGTAGAGAGGAAAGTAGTTTCAAAGAACTGCCCTTGGCAATAGAGTCAGTATGTAGACAGGAGAAGACCGTGGGACCCCAACAGGTGGACTTTACAAAGAGAGGAAGAGCCTCCACATCTTGCATTAATTACCAAGACTTATGAGTCTCCTATGTCATAAATTGACCCAAATATGTTCTTTCCTACTCTCATACTCATAAAAGAATTATAATTCTTAAAGAATTATGAACATATTATTTCCATTCATGCTGTGAGTATTTGCGGGAGAACATTCCCATGGGACTATTTTGGGGACTATTTTGTACCCATGTTCATACGATGCCATTTTAGTAAATGCTGTTTTTTGGGAACAGCTAATTGAGTTTACTGGTTGATTGACAATGGGAACTCTGGAGGGGGATGGGGTACTAGTGTTTGGAGTAGACCCCCAGGGTCTGCCCCTAGAACTTGAATGTAGCAATTCCTCTGGGACCCCAACCTTTGAGTTTGAGTTCAAATTTCAGGAGTAGCTCAGCAAGTGTGTTACACATTTATTAAGCTCCTCCTCTGTGCCAAGCATTATGTTAAATGCTGAGAATACAAAGACAAACCCAAAAGATGTCAATAAATCTGTACGGTGGGTTTTCTTGGGTTATTAATAAAAAAAATTAAAAATAGCAACAAAGATCGTGCAAAGATGACCATAGGTTCTTGATGACTATGCTATTGGAGTGCGAACTCTATGGGCTCAGTAAGTGACCCAAGTTTACTTCCCAAGAATAAGCCTAGTTAAATACCAAGAGGCTCATAGCATAGATAGTAAACACAAACACCCAAGTAATTTAGTTGAGTTTGAGAAGTCATATATATAGTCCATGGTGCTTCTTGAACCTAACCTTAAATGGAGGCAGGAATTCCAAGAGATTGAGCTAAAAAGGGAGAGAATATTAGGCATGGGGCAAAGATATATAAAACCTGGGCAAAGATGAGACAAGAGAGAGAAGGTAGTAGGCCAATTTTTTGTTTGTTTTTGTAGCAACCTCTCTAGCTACCTCTCTGTAGCAATCAGGTATTGATTACATTGACATAGATCTAGTCAGAGTGAATGTGCTGGACAGAAACAATATAAAATATCTGGAAAGATAGGTTAGAGATAGATTATGAAGGGCTTTAATGCCAAGCATGTACATAAAGACAAACTACCACCACCACTAAAGTTACTCTTATTAAAATTTTCAATTTCAAATGTATGTTGCTCTTTTCAATTCAGCGCTTTACAAGCTTTATTTTTTTCTCAATTCATTCATTTAACAGGCATTAATTAAGTACCTACTGTGTGTAAGGCTATTGTTGATGTCCATCTCTATGAAAATATTGCAAAGAATCATTCTGGTTCCTAAAAACCCCCTTTTCTCCCTAGGAATAATCCTGTTTCCTTCTCTTGAGTTTCCCTCCATATTGTCAAAGTCTATGGCAGGAAATGACAGGGACAATTATCTAATTAGAAATTACTTCCCTGCCCCTAACTGAATAATAATATAATAACATAGAATAATCTATTAATAATAAATAGATGTTGAACTAGATAATCTCTAAGGTCCCCTGCAGTACTAATATTCAATTCTATCCTATTCTAATTTAAACTTTGAAATGGATTCTAGAAATACTGCCTTCTAGTTAAAGTGGTAGATTGGGATAGGGGAGGCTTATTTTCCATTAGTGCCTTGCATTAGATGAATCACTTCCTCCTCTGTACCTTAGTTTTCTCTAGGTGCTTTTCCTATGGTCTATTGATAGGTTTCAGGGAGTCTGGGAACCTGGATGGTTAAAAAAAAAAAAAATATATATATATATATATATATATATATATATATCAAATGTCTAACTGAAATTTAGCATTTCGTTCCCATTAAAAACAACAACAATAACAACATTCTGAGACGTAGTTCAGAAATTTCACCAGAGATTGCCAAAGGAGTGCATGACACAAATAAGATTAAGGATCCCTGCTCCAAGCCTAGAAATACCTCTCTCTTCGAGGTGCTTGGAGGCTTGGAATGGTAAATGTTCTGAGCCTGAGATGAGAGGAATCTAATGAAAAATAAATGCTTGCTCCCTTTGTGATGCTTTATAGGAACCAGTCATTTAGGATGTGACCTTTAGAAATTCCTAGCAGGATATTGGTTCTCTAGTCTGTGAGCTACTGGCTTCAGCACATCCACTTTCTAAAGACCATGGCTTGGGACAAAGGGAAAGGAGCTCTTTTCTTCTGGTTCAGTTTTCCCCCTCCTTCCATGTTCAAGATGCTTTGTACTTGGTATATCATGAAATGATTAGCAGTTTGTCATTCATTCATTCAATGCCTATAAAATGCTTACTTGGAGAAAAAGATTGCAACTGTTGTTAAAAAGATGAAAACAGTTATTACCCAGGTGATTTTGTTTCGGATATTGAGTGAATATTAAGTAAAGGTTTAAAAGAGATGTTGGAGGACTGTTTGTTTTCCCTGATAATGAATCTGAGGCAGGATACACAGCCCTGGTGTGCTTGCCCCTTGGCCAAATCGCTTTAAAATTTTATCTTCACATTGTGGGATGATCAAATGTAAGAGACTTTACTGCTAATAGCAATGCAATGAACCAGGATGATTCAGAGGAACTTATGAAAAAGAACGCTATCCACATCCAAAGGAAGAATTGTGGGAGTAGAAACACAGAAGAAAAGCATATGACTTATCAACTGTTTATATGGGTATATGATTTAGGGTTGGGGTTTTTAAAGATTATTCTGTTATGAAAATGAACAATATGGAAATAGGTTTTGAGTGCTAATACATATATAACCCAGTGGAACTGCTTGTCAACTCCAAGAGGGGGGAAGAAAGAGGGGAGGGAGACAAAGAGAATCATGCAACCATGGGGGGAAAAGATAAAATGTTATTTTCACTTGAAAATATGTTACTAATGCCTTTTATATCTATATTGGTCATTTTTGGAAGAAGATGTTTCCCATTGAACTTTCCCTTCAATTAACTTTTGATTGCTTTTAAAGCATTTATTAACTATTTACTTTATACTAAGCACTGAACCTGGGGATTAGAAAAAGTCCCTGCCCTCAAGCAGTTTATATTCTTTTTTTAAACTGTTCAGTAATATTTTCTTTTTCCCAGTTACATGTAGGAACTATTTTTAATGTTAGTTTTCTAACATTCTGAGTTCTAAATTCTCTCCCTCCTTCTCCTCCTCAGTCCCTGAGATGGGAAACAGTTTGATACTGGTTATACATATGCTATCATTCAAAACATATTTCCATATTCTTCATGTTGTGGAAGTAGACATTTTTTAAGATCATGAAGGAAGAAAAAGTGGTGACAATGGTCTGCTTCAATCTGCATTCAGATTCCATCAATTTTTCCTCTGACAGTAGGTAGTATTTTTCATCAGGAATCTTTTGGGATTGACTTGGATAATGATCCAAGTCAATGAGAATAGCTAAGCCATTTAGAGTTGTTCACTGTACAGTGTTGCTGTTTCTGTGTACAGTGTTCTCCTGGTTCAAGCAGTTTATATTCTAATGGAAGAGAAAACATTTGCATGGAATGGTGAACATATTAAACTCTGACTATAGAGTTCCAGGTATTAGTGATATGAATGTTACAGGAAAGAAGGGAGACTCCTGTAATCACATTCTATTAGACTAATTTATCCATATTTAGAGCTGGGAAGTACCTTAGAGATCAACTGGTTCAAACTCCTCTTTTTACAGATGACTTACTTTGTGTATAAAATTGGTTTTGAATAGATCTATCCCAATGCAAACATTAGAAACTAGAGAGGTTGATATTAAAAAAAAGCAAATGAACAAAAACCTAATATCTACATTTTTGTTTAATTTTGCAAACCCCTACTTTCTGTCCTAGCAAGTTCTATGAAACAGAAGGGCAAGGGCTAGGCAAATGGGGTTTAAGTGACATGTCCACAATTACGTAGCTAGGAAGTGTCTGAAGTCATATTCGAACCCAGATCCTTCTGATTCCAGGTCTCCAGGTCTATCCCCTAAGCCACCTGGTTGCCTTTATTTAGCATCTAGCTTTAAAAAAATTTTTTTTTAAATAAAGTCCAAGGTGCAGAGAAGGACCACCTTAAGTCAAGGATATACCTATTCCACAGGAAGGAAAACCCACCATGAATGGGAAAGCTGGGACTTCATGTTTGAAAAGGATTATGGCTGAGCTGGACTGATAGGAGAAAGACTTTCCTGATCCAATTACCCTGGCAAAAGGTCCCTCGCCCATTGCCAATGATGCCATGGCTCAAGAGTAACTAAAAAGATCAAGTGACCTGCTGAAACCCAAGAAAAAATTAACTGGGATACCTGACAGCTCACTGCTTCTCTCTGCCCTGTGACCACTGCATGGACAGGATCAGATTGCTGCAGAGAATTAAGGGAGACAAGGGAAATTATGCTTTTTTTCTACCTTCCTGAGAAAAAAGTAAGAACAGAACACAAGAGGGAACTACCTAGTATAGTGTTTGTTTCCTAATACAAAACAATGAATTTTTTCTTTTGATCAGTAAAATAACTAAATCAATTACCTTGGACTACTTTGCCTTTCCATATCTTGAGAGAGGGGGAGATAAGTGTGTGGAGGTTGTGAGGAATAGCACATCCTAATTGGCTTAGGACCTTGGGAACTAATGAGAAGCAGAGAGCTAAGAGTGGGAGGAGGAAGACATAAGAAAAAAGGAAGAGAAATAAAAAGCAGATTTCAATTAAAAAAAACTTTTAAAATTGGTTTTAAGGAGTCAGGACCTTGGGCAATAAAAATAATTTACCATCAAGAGGAAGTTGAGAAATATCTAGTGGATCTAATACTAATGGAAATTTTTTATCACAGCAGGATCTACTTGGGTGTGATTTTTTTTTCCTCTTAGTGGTAAGAGTGGGGGAGGGCTGGCTATTAGGTTAAAAAAAAATCCATTCCTGTAATCATTTCCAAGCCCTGTTTGAAGTCTGAAATTCTATGCCAGAGCCTCATCCCTATAGCTTAAGGTTTTGATTTATGTAAAAAGCAAATCTCCTTGGAATAGAGAGATGCCTTCATTTATGTGTACCTAAGCCTTAGTGAGGCTTCTGATATAAAGAAATGGGAAAACAATAAAAGAGAATAAAAGACCTGGAAAGGGAAAAGAAGTGATAAACCTGCTGGTTTCATAGGTTTACTTCATACCAGCTTTTTTGATAACAATAATTCAAGGATGAAAATCTAAAAATGACTCCCTCTTACCAAACAAGCAAACAAAACTGGCTCAGTGTTTTGTTTTTTGTCAGGGATGGTGGGCTGAGAGACATGGGAAGCTCTTGTTTTACAACATAACACATGGGTTTGTATGAGAGAATTTCAATTGATTTTGCTTGTTTTTAAAGAAAATAGAATAGAATAATTTTCTTAGAACAAATAAACCCAAGGATGTTAACTAACCTTGTGGAAAGTTACTTGAGTTTCAAGTAAAACTATAATAATAACAATAACTCATATAGTTTAAAGGAATACATCCAGTCTGTTCTCCTTGGAACTACATCTCCTAGAAGACTGTGCATGAATTCATAATGTGAGAAGCCTTCAACTATGAGAGGTCTTATCAAGGCTAAGGGTGGTGTCAGGAAGCTCAGGAGAATGAGAGAGAGGGTAACTAGGAGAAAGGATCATGAAGGAATGCTTAAAATAGCAAAAAGAAGTCATTCGTGGGGAGCCAGCTATGTGGAGTAGCTAAGGTTTCTGTAATTATCTGTAGGGGATATCAGAACCCCAACTCTTCCAAGAGCTTGATGATTTCTCTCCCCACTTTTAAAAACATTTTATTAATGCCTTTTTTTTAATAAATGTCATTTACCATTGGCTCCTATCCTCTCAAAACCAGTAGAACCTCCCTTTGTAACATAGGAGTGAAGTCAAGCAAAAACAAATAAACATATTGGCCCCGTCTGGGAAAATATACTTTCTTTAGTACCTATAGTCCACCACTTTTCTGTAGAGATGGAGTCATGCCTCGGCATCACCATTTTGAAAGTTATGACTAATCCATCACTTCATTGATGGGAGGTCTGAAGACTTTTAATGTTATTCTTTCCAACATTACTGTCATCATTTCATAAATCGTTCTCCTGATTCCACTTAGTTCACTCTGCAACTATTCATGCACATTTCCCTAAGTTTCTCTAAATTCTTCATATTCAACATTTCTTATGCATGAAGAATTTTCCCATAGGATGGATGATCAGGGAGGGAGTACCAAGTGTGTAAGAGGTTAAGGCTTCTCTATTATGAGTTCAGCAATTCCAAATTGTTCTCCAGAATAGTTGGATCAGTTTACAACTCTACCAATAGTGCATTAGTATTCCAATTTTCTTACATGCCCTCCAACATTTGTTATTTTCCTTTTCTGTCATATCTAAATCACTTTTGAATAACAAAACAATATTTCACTCCTATCAAACTGGCTAACGTGACAGAAAAAGAAAATAAATGCAGAACTAATGCAAAATGAAATAAGCAGAACCAGGAGAACATTGTATATAGTAATATTATATGATGATCAACTGTGAGTGATAGCTATTCTCAGCAATACACTAATCTAAGACAATTCCGAGTGACTTAGGCTGAAAAATGCTATCCACCTCCAGAGAAAGAACTGGTGGATTCTGAGTACTTTTTTCTTGCTTTGTTTTTTGCAACATAACTAATATGGAAATAGGTTTTATTTTGCTTGTATAATTTATTGATATTACATTTCTTGCCTTCTCACTGGGTGGGGAAGGGGCTAAAAGGAGGGAGAGAATTTGGAACTCAAAATTTTAGGAATGAATGTTAATCTAAATAAATAAAAATAATTTTAAGAAACAACATTCTAGGGGCAGCTAGGTAACTCATTGGATGGAAATCCAGGTCTAGAGACAGGAGGTTCTAGGTTCAAATCTGACTTCAGATACTTTCTAATTGTGTGACCCTGGGCAAATTGCTTAAACCCCATTGGTTCTAAGTTGGAATGTAAGTGTTTAAAAAAAAAAAAACCCAAAACCCAACACAACATTCTGAGAAAAGGCTTTATCAGACTGCCAAATAGAACCGTGACACAAAAAAAGTACTGACCCTCCCAAAATCCAACTTAAAACGAGTGTTTTTTAATTAAAATCCATAGTCAAAATATAATTTGTGACCTAGAATTCCCCAAAGCTTCCATGTTCACATGGACTTTGTCGAATCCAGGGAGCCAATCCCCAAAGTTTCAGTTCTTCCTTTTGGTTCATTGCCCTAATTTATAGCTAGACTTCCTTGCTCTTAAATCTCTGGTGTCTGAACTCTTGAATTAGGTAATTTTCATATTTGGGATTATGTATAAGACAACCCCAAGGCTAGTACTACTTCAATAAATCTCCTTTTCCTGGCTAGAAGCATAGCTTCTCTGACCATGCTCTATCACCCCTCCTCTACACAAGAGGCTTGGGTTCAGGAGAATTATCCATGAATTCTCCTTTTTGGCTGAATGGGTAGGTACATATCTGCCCTTGCCATGTACTTCTCAAAATTATCTATGGATACCTCCAATGTTACCATTTTTTAGCCAGGAGAAGTCGATTTCATCAGTCTTTTTCATAAGCCCATCTGCTTCTGGCACATTCTCCTACAAGTTGCCATTGATGATGCCTATAAGGAAGAAAAGGTGAAATCCCTTCTGCCCTTCTTGCCCTTAATCCCCATGCAAGGTCCAGGTGAAAAGGAGACTGAAAAGAACCTATCTGGTCATCCAGCTTACTTTTTAAAACTATGGAGAGAGGTGGCTCCTCCACTAGTAACTCATCAATCAATCATTCAATATTTATTCAATGTCTACAATATGCCAGGCAAGGTGCTAAAACTGGAGATACATAAAGAGAAAAAAGACAGTGCCTGCCCTCAAGGAGCTTATAATCTAATGGGAGAGAAAATATGCATACAGATCAGACAGACAGACAGACAGATAGATAGATAGATAGATAGATAGATAGATAGATAATAGATAGATCTCAAGCTACGTGCAGTATAAAAAGGAAATAATTAATAGAGGGAACTCACTAGAATTAAAAGGGTTGGGCAAGGCTTCCAGTAAAAGAAAGAATTTTAGTTGGAACTTAAAGGAAGCTAGAGAGGTCATTAGTCAGTGATGAAGAGGAAAAGTGTTCCAAGCATGGAAGACAGATAGAGAAATTGCTCAGAGTGCAGAGATGGATTGTCTTTTTCTGGAACTACAAAAAGTTCAGTGCCACTGAATTGAAGAAGTATTTCAGGAAGTACTGTGTAAAGGCAAAAAGGGGCTAGGCTATGAAGGGCTTTGAATACTAAACAGAGCAGTTTGTATTTGATCCCGAGAGATAGGAAGCCACTGGAGTTTATTGAGGAGGGATGGGTGACAGACATAGTTGGACCTTTGGTTTAGGGAAATCACATTGGTGGCTGAATGGTGGATAGACTCATGCTGAGTCCCAAGGAGCCAGCCAAGTTAGCAAACATGACTTACTTGGTGCCAGGCACTGTGCTAACCATAGTCATCCTGGAGGCAGCTTCAGCCACTAAAAACTAATCAATTGTTTGCATCCTCTAAGCAAAAGGTCACTGCACACTTTGACATTTCACAGGCAGGTGCCCTTCAGATGCCTCCAAAGGTTTATATACCCTATAAATTCATCAAGTCACCTGGAGAGCTCATAGGGATTCCCTTGGTCAACTCTCCCCCCCCAACTCCTCCCCCTCCTTACTAGTTTATTTCCTTGTTTTTTTTCCTCTTAGAAGATTTAAAATTTGGAAAGAAAAGAGAAGTTGGAAGAAAAGATATAGATTATAGTTAGTTTAGGCAATTGGTGGATCAGGCCAAATTTGGTTCCTTCTACATCATAAAAAATGTTTTTTCCATTGAGTCATTTAGGGAAACTGAGGGTTGTTTTTTTTTTTTACTAAAATGGAATTCTCCCAAGTTCTTATACTGCTTATAGTGTCTTCAACATACTTGACTTATTCTGAGATAAACATTTCACCTCCCATGGAGACAGAGAAGTGGGAAGCTTTGGGGACCTGCTAACCAGCCAACCTAAACTATTCTATTTCATCTGCTCTGTATCTGAGCTTTACCTAAACCACTCAGTTTATCTTGCAAGATCATGGTTCACCTTGGGGTAGCTGGGTGGCTCAAGCTGGTCCTGGATTCCAATGTGACCTTAGATACTTCCTACCTGTGTGGCCCTGGGCAAGTCACTTAACTCCCATTACCTAGCCCCACTCCTTTTTTTTCTTTTCCCTGGGAACCAATGCACAGTTCTGATTCTAAGAGGGAAGGTAAAAGTTAAAAAATATATATGTTTCTCCTGACCTTTACCAAAGATTCGGTTAGTACCAGTTTAGGGATCTGACCCCAAGACAAAAAGAACTCTCTTTTTGTATGTTGTTCTAGAAAGAAAAAAGTCAAGATTTCAGACATGGGCCTTTGACTGCTCTTTAAGAAAGTATTTTCTATTTCTTCCTATTCCTCCCTGTTTTACTGTTCTCCCTTTAACCTCAAGTCAGGAACTGGATTCAGAATGTTGCATTTTAGCATGGATGGTTGGGTAGGTAAGGAGTGTCTAGAGAGGTTGGCTTTCATTCTACTGGAGGTGTGGTGTCCTTTGGAATGCAAAAGGGAAATATTTTCTTCTCCTACCTCCTCTGGCCCATAAAAATAAACAAGAAAACCTGGAGGGAAGTATTTGCAAACTCAGACTCACGTGAATGGAATCAAAAGTTTGTTGTTTTTGTCTTATCCAATTCTTTGTGATCCCATTTTGGGGCTTTCTTGACAAAGATATTGGAATGGTCTGGCATTTCCTTTTCCAACTCATTTTACAGATGAGGAAACTGAGGCAAATAGGGTTAAGTGACTTGTCCAGGGTCACACATAGCTAGTGTCCAAGGTAAGATTTAAACTCAAGAAGATGTCTTCTTGATTCCAAGCACCACTTAGCTTCCCCTTAAGCTAGTAGAAAGGAAAAGGGTTGGTCTTCTAGAAAATTAGGAAAATGAAATTTGTTTTTAGTGTTTTCCCACTTCCCTTTTCTTTATCTCTCTTCTCTTCCTGGCATCTCTCTCCCTGCATGACCTCATCTGGCAATACCCAGTGTTCTAAAATTAATCTTTGATTCCTTCAAAACTGTTCCTCAGGTCCTCTGCTCCCAGCTATTTGCTAGAAGGACAAGGTTCTTCTAATCAATCCTGGGGCAGCTAGTGACTTGGGCACTGTACCTCCAGAAACCCAGGCGAACTATTATCAGGGAAACTCCCTTGCCTTTGCATCCTAGAAACACCCAATGACCCCACCCAGGGTCCTGAGATGTTTATCCTCTTTGATAGTCCTCTAGATTTAGATGGACAAAGAGATGAATCTTTATGCCTCCAGGCAGACCCCAGTCAGATGATCACCTCACCCCACCAAATGCCCGAGGGACTAACACTCTAGGTCACGTCCACACCAGGACATAGCATCTAAAGAGTATATAAACCCCAGAACTGATGTCTTTCCAGCCTTTCCATTCGTTCTGTCCTCCCAGGAACTGCTCCCCATCTTGCTGTCCCACCTTGCTATCCTCCTGGCCACTCTCAACATTACTTTCTAAATTAATAAATTTTTCTTTTTGTTTTTAAGCTAAGTTTTGGAGTCTTGCATTCTTGCAAAAGGTATCCTTCCTGATAACCCCAGGGGTACACATCTGAACCCCATAACACTAGGTGGTGCAATGGATAGAGCTCTGGGCCTGGTGTTGGGAAGACCTGTGATCAAATCCAGTCTAATACTTACTAGCTGTGTGGCTCTGGGCAAACCACTTAACCACTCTGCCTCAGTTTCTCCAAGTGTAAAATAGGGATAATAACAGCACTTACTTCTCAGAGTTATTGTGAGGATCAAATGAGAATATTTGCAAAATGTTTGGTATAGCACCTTGGTAGTTGCTTAATCAGTGCTTACTATGGGGCAGCTAGGTAACTCAGTTGAAATGGGAGGTCCTGGGTTCAAATATGGTCTCTGATATTTCCTAGACGTGTGACCCTGCACAATTGCCTAGCCCTTACTATGCTTCTGCCTTGGTACTAATAGTCTGTATCCATTCTAAGACAGAAAGTAAGAGTTTTTATTAAAAAACAAAAATTAAAAAACCAAATGCTTACTCATTATTAGGTGACTCTTGAGGTTATACTAAACTTGAAAGTCTTGGAGGATAAAGCCAAGGAAAAGTTGTGTCTGCAGTCCCAGAACCAGTCTAGCTCTGTCTGGGGAAGTTTATCAGATAATCCCCCCTTCCAAAAGAAGTATTCACTAAATCCTCTCAATTCTGGTGCTTTCCCTTTTCCCCTCTTTTCTTCTTTATCCTATAGACAGCTTTGTATGTTTGTTTGCATTCCTCTCTCTGAAACAGAAAAATACAAATCAATTCTCAATTTTGTTCATCCTCCCTGTCTCTAGATTCATTTGCATAAGAATAAAAAAGATCTTGGGCAGAAGGACCATCTCTTTTCCCTACCCAGACCTCACTCCCATGATTTCCTTGGATCTTTTATTGGGTAGAGTCCTTGGAATTGGATTATGCATCAGTAGCTAGGGGGCACAGTGGTTAGAGTGCTGGGGCTCCAGTCAGGAAGATCTGCATTCAAATCCAGTCTCAGATACTTGCTAGCTGTGTGGTCCTGGGAAAGTCACTTAACTGTTACCTGCCTCAGTTTCCTCAACTGTAAAATATGGATAATAATAGCACCTACACAATCAGAGACATCATGCCCAGTGGAGAGCAGGGCTGTTTGTTAAATCATGTTAAGAGATCTGTAGATTCAGAGCTATAAGTGGTCGGTGCTGGCTATGTGTGTTCTGGTCTCAGGTATTTTCATGTGTTGCCCTCTATGTGTAGAATCATATGCATTCTTGTGGGTACTCTATCCCATTGGTGGTATAGTAATCTGGAGAAAAGTGTAATCCATTTCTATATGAGAGTGATTTTTTCTTGTCACCTTTTTTGCGATGTAGTTTGATTAAATATCTTTTGTTTTGAACTGTGTACTTTGAGTGTCTGGTAAAATAAACAAGTCAGTAAGAACTCATGAGCTATGACTTTGAGTGAGTGCTGATCTATAGAATATTCTGGGGGCCGAGGAGGAGGGGGTTCTGGGTGCTATAAGGAAAAGAGGCAAATGGATAGAACCCTGGGAGATGCTCTAACCCCTTTGCCTTCTTCCTTGGCCCGGGCTGCCTAACAGCACTTAGAGTTTGAATGAGATAGAAGTCAACAACTCCATTTTTTTATAATGAGATAAAGGACTTCCAACCTTCCAAATGGTAATATTTGCCCTCAAGCTACATCTAAAGATATTCTAAGTCTTACCATCTGCCCTCCTTTTATTTCCTGCAGACCTCAGGCTACTGTCATCTTAATTATTTAAGAAATCTAAGGACCTTTGGGACTTGACAGCTGTCTCACTGAAGTAC
This sequence comes from Monodelphis domestica, assembly GCF_027887165.1. Taxonomy (NCBI): domain Eukaryota; kingdom Metazoa; phylum Chordata; class Mammalia; order Didelphimorphia; family Didelphidae; genus Monodelphis; species Monodelphis domestica. Next base: position 153,889,553 of record NC_077227.1, read on the forward strand.
CTTTAGGACTTCCAGGCCTTTCCATCTGCCCTGCAGATGAATTTTCTTTTGTGTTATCTCTCCCAAGTATCTCCCAAGTGTTATCTCCCAAGTATGAGCTCTTTGAGAGCTGACTGACTGACTAGATTTTTCTTCTACTTAACTCTACTCAACAAAAATACATTTGTTGTTTTTGTTCAATTCTTTTTCTAACTTCTCCAATTCTTTGAGATCCCATTTGGGGTTTTCTTGGCAAGAGATACTGGAGTGGTTTGTCATTTCCTTCTCTAGCTAATTTTATTTTACAGATGAGGAAACTGAGGCAAACCAGGTTAAATGATTTACCCAGGATTGCAAAGTTAGTAAATGTCTGAGACCAGGTTTGAACTCAGGAAGTTGAGTCTTCCCAACTCTAGACCCAGTGCTCTATTTGTACCACCTAGTGTTTGGCAAATAGAAAGCACTTACTAAATGCTTTTTCATTCATTCATTCATTCATTCATTTACTTTAGCAACCTAAAATAGTCACCACAAAAAGGAGGCCAAGAGACTCCTCAGGCAGCAAACTCTTTGTGATCTCTTTGCCAAAAGAAGAGATAAAGCTGTCAAGAGCAACATGGATTTAGAGTAAAAGCTCCTTTTAAAAAACATTAAGGGGGGAAGCTGGGTGGCTCAGTTGATTGAGAGCCAGACCTAGAGATGGGAGGTCCTAGGTTCAAATTTGGCCTCAGACACATGCCAGCTGTGTGACCCTGGGCAAGTCACTTAACTCCCATTGCCTAGCCCTTACCACTCTTCTGCCTTGGAACCAATATACAGTGTTGGTTCCAAGACAGAAGGTAAGGGTTATTAAAAAAATAATAAATTAAAAAAAATAAAAGACATTAAGAAGAAAGAAATAGGAGAGTATGAACTTCATAATTGCACGAAATATCATAAAACATTGGAAGGGAAACCAAATCTATAGAAAGTGTGGTCTAGGACTCAGCTGAACCAGATTATACCAAAAACATTTATAACAGCTAAAATTTACATTGGAATTCAGTTTATGAAATAGTTTGATTTTTTTTAAATCTCATTTGCCCCTCAGAACAACCCTTTGGGATAAGTATGATAGGTTACTGCAAATGGCAACCAAGATGTTAGCAACTGCTGATATGAATGTCTACTTTCTCATCTCTATTTTATATTTATAAGAATGGTCTTCTTACTCACCACTTCCTCTTAGAATCCTTATTTTCTTTCAAAATTCTTCTCAAAAGCCTCCTTGTGTGTTCCCTAGCTTCTGGTGTCCTCCTGTCTAAGGTTTCTTCCATCTATCCTGTATTTCTCTCTATATATATTGTTTCCTCCATTCTAATATTAGCTCCTTAAAAAAAATAGACTGTTTTTAAAAAACCATTTTATTTTCCCAATTATATGTAAGAACTTTTAAAATATTTGTTTTTAAATTTTTTGAGTTCCAAATTCTATCCCTCTCTCTCTTCTCCCCACTTCCCTGAGAAGGTAAACAATCTGATAAGAGGTATACATATGCAATCTTACAAAACATAGTTCCATATTAGTAGTCTTGTAAAATAAAACAGAACAAAACAACAAAAAAGATCAAGCAATGATTACATGGGTCGAGGGGATATGATTGGGGATGTAGACTCTAAATGATCATCCTTGTGCAAACATCAACAACATGGAAATAGGTTCTGATCAAGGACATAAGTAATACCCAGTGGAATTGTGCATCGGCTACAGGAAGGGCAGGGGGAGGGGAGGGAGGAATAGAATATGATTTTTGTAACCAAGGAATAATTGACCAAATGAAAAAAATTATTGACATACCAAAGGAAAAAAAAAAGATCAAGCAAGAAAAATTAAGAAAGCTTTGAAAAGTATGCCTTAAGACCTTCACGAACTGATGCAGAGTGAAATAAGCAGAACTGGGAAAACATTATACACAGTAGTTGAAACACTGTAGAATGATCAAATGTGACAGAATTTGCTATTAATAGCAATGCAATGATCCAGGTCAATTCCAAGGGACTTATGAAAAAGTATGCTATCCATCTCCAGAGAAAGAACTGTTGGAGGAGAAATGCAGAAGAAGACATATGATTTGTCATTTGTTTATTTGGGCATATGACTTGGGGCTTTGTTTTTAAAAGATCACTCTTTTACAAAAATTAATAATATGGAAATAGGTTTTGAGTGATAATATCTGTATAACCCAGTGCAATTGCTTGTCAACTCTAGGAGGGGAGAGGAAAGAGGGAAGGGAGACAACATGAATTATGTTAACTATGGAAAACTTATGTGTAAATTTGTCACTGGAATAAAATAAATATGAAATAAAAATAAATAGTGATTTAGAGCAAAAAAAAAAAGCATGCTTCAGTCTATATTTAGACTCCATCAGTTTTTTCTCTGAAGGTAGATAGCGTTTTTCATTATAAGTCCTTTGGAATTGTCTTGGTTCATTGTATCGCCAATAATAGCTACGTTATTCACATTTGTTCATTGTACACTATTGCTGATACTGTGTACAATGCTCTCCTGGTTCTACTCATTTCAGTTTGCATTAGTTCATGTAAATCCAAGTTTTGCTGACAGCATCCAGGCAGATGCTGTTTTTAACTGCTTCATTGTATCCCTAACACTTCCCATAATGCCTAGCACACAGTAAGTGATAAATGTTTTTGATGCATGCTGCAAGGGTATCCTAGGTAAAAATACGAAAAGGAAATGGGCAAGGGTTTGTTTTTTCTAATAGAGAATTCTCAATTGCAGACCACATTTTCAGGGCTGTGTGACTAAGAGCTCAGAGGAAGGGTGAGTGTAAGTACACTGCATGATATGCAAGAATTACTTTTATGTAAAATGGAATAGAAAAGACATCATAAACTATTTGTAGGAACAGAAAGGGAGGGTTATGGGTTATGCATTATGAATGAGAGAGAAGTAATAGATAACTGATAACATCTCAAATCTTGTTCTGGTACCCATAAGAAGGATGCTAATGCTTTAGGGGCTTCTTCTTTGAAGGATTTATAGGACATGGACAAGACCAGCCAAGGAGGAGAAAGGGTTAAGCTTTACAGGTGATGGGGATGTATCTGCCTTGCTAAGATGGAAGTTAAAGCATCAAAAAGTATTAATGACTCATCACTTTCAATGTTTAACTGGGGGGTGGAATGGGGTATTTCATTAAAAAAAAAATTTTGTGTGTGGGATAACACTTTTCTTAGTGACTCTTCTGCTCCTGAAAAAAACCTCCCTGTGTAACAAAGCAATTGAAGAAAACAAAACACATTGTCCCTGCCTGAAAATGTGTGCCTTTACTCCATGGTCTACCATTTGTTCACTGAAAGAGGGAAAATATGCATTACTGACAATCTGCAGAAGTTATGATGTTGTTGTTCAGTCGTGTCCAAATCTTTGTGACCCCATTTGAGGTTTTCTTTTTTTGTGTTTAATTTTATTTTTATTATCATTCAAAACACACTTCCATCTTGGTTCATGTTGTAAGGGCACACACTCATACAAAACCAAACCCCCAAATAAAACCATACATACACGGATGTGAAAGAGAGTGTGCTTTGATCCACTTCCATTTGACTCCAACAGTTCTTTCCATGGAAGTAGAAAGCATTATTTGTCATAAGTCCTTCAGAATTGTATTCATCATGGCATTGCTGAGAGTAGCCAAGTTTTCACAGTTGATCATCATACAATATTGCTGTTACTGTGTTCAATGTTCTTCCAGTTCTGCTTATTGCCCTCTGCTTCATTTCATGGAGATCTTTCCAGCTTTTTCTGAAATCATCTTGCTTATTACTTTTTATAGCACAATAGTATTCTATCACCACTATATACCACAATCTGTTCAGCCATTTCCTACTTGATGGACATCCCCTCAATTTCCAATTCTTTGCCACCACAAAAAGAACAGCTATAAATATATTTTTTAAAACTCTTACCTTCTGTCTTAGAATCAATACTGTGTATTGGTTTCAAGGCAGAAAAGTGGTAAGGGCTAGGCAATGGGGGTTAAGTGACTTGCCCAGGGTCACACAGCTAGGGAGTATCTGAGGTCAGATTTAAACCTAGGACCTCCCATCTCTAGGCCTGGCTCTCAATCCACTGAGCTACCCAGCTGCCCCCTATAAATATTTTTGTACAAGCAGGTCCTTTCTCCTTTTTAATTATCTGTTTGGGAAACAGACCCAGGAGTGGTATTATAGAATCAAAGGGTATGCATAGTTTTATAGCCCTTTTGACATCGTTCATTTGGAGTTTTTTTGGCAGAGATACTGGAGTAGTTTATCATTTCCTTTTCTAGCTCATTTTACAGATGAGGAAACTGAGGCCATCAGGGTTAAATGGTTTGTTCAGGGTCACACAGCTAGTAAGTATCTTTGGTCAAATTTGAATTCAGGTCTTCCTGACTCCAGATCCAGCACTCTATTCACTTTACCACCTAAGTACCCCTGAAGTTATGATGGGTATTTGCATTTTGGAAAACTACCACACTAGGCTATTAGGAGCCAAGGAGTCTAGATCTCCTCTGTCATGACTAGCTATGTGACCTTGGAGAGGTCCATTCTGTATAATATTTAGGTTGTGGAAGAACTTTCTAGCTCCAAGTTTCTGTTTTTCCATGAGAGACATTGCCTTAATCCAAGGAGGTGAATCTCTAATTGTGGCATTTCCGATCATGGCAAGCTGGAGAAGAAGATTTTTGCAAGGTTGGGAGATTCCTAATTTGATCTCCATAGTCCCTGTATTTGTTGGCCCTATTAGGAACACTTAGGCTTATTTAATAGATATTAAATTTCCCAAGAACAGTGACTGTGACTATCTACCTTTTACATAGCACCCGGTCCATCTTGGGAATTTAGCAAGCAATAAACAAAAAAAAAAGTTACAGAATAACATGTCCCCCATGAGACCTGAACAATTTAAGCACAAGAATGGAAGCTTGCCAATGCTATCAACATTCTTTCTTTGCTGTCACAGGAAGTGCTGGCTCATTTCCCACACACCACCAAACCATTGCAAATAGGTCTCATCTGACCTAGGGTCAGACTCTGGGATCTCTCTAGAAACAGGGAGCTGGGCATTAGTCAGGAGTGATTATTATTCTTTTTTCTCCTAAATATAAGATTCCTAATATTCGAGAGGCAGAGAAAAGGGAAAAAAGAATTGTCTTCCCTAGAAGTCTTCAAAATCTATGCCCTTTTTTCCCTCAAGGCTAGATCAAATCTCACTTCCTCTGTGAAACTTTCCCTGACCACTCAGGCCCATAGTAATCTGTCCTTTCCTTGAACCTCTAAAGAATTAGGAATTATGCAGAGAGTGCTTGGCACTTAGGTCTTATTTTTTTTCCCACCCATCTATCTTGTTTTACCCATTGCCCCTAGTAGTGATTCCTACCTCTGTCTTGGATCATTGAAAAGCCTGAGATTTTGACAAACAATCCATTTAATTAAAACCTATTCAAATGTCCCAGCTATTTCCAAAGCAGTTAAAAAGAAGCCCACAAGAAGGAAAAAAAAAAAGCAAAACCTACAGTAATGAGGATAGAAGCAAAAAGAAAAGATGTTCCTAAAGAGTTCCCTCCTGGACTCTCCGAGCAGACTGACTCTCCTTGCCCAAAGAACCCACATCTGGGTTCCACATCAATCCACTTGGGGGCAAAGCGAATTCTGAGTGCCCTCAGTCAACTTCATACCTTCTTTGCTCAGGATGATCCTGACTGGGTTTGTAGGTGTATGGGGGATTAACTCAACTCCCCCATTTTTACCACTATTTTGACCTAAAATACCAAATGAATTATAAACTTCTTAAGAACGAGGGCTGTACTTTGATGTTTTCCATTTATACAATTGATACCTTTTGGGGTTTTAAAATCATAGTTGTTTCTAGACATGCGCCTCCTCCCAAACATACACATATTCCAAGTTTGACAGAACGTGCAACATGAACATTGCAACACAAAAGGATCGTGGTACACATTTTTTCATCTTATCTCCAGTTTCAAGACTAGATATTATGATGACTAATTTCATTTTATTATTTTTTCTTTGACATAATTTTAATCAGTATATTTTTCATTTTATTGGTTCTTTTGCACATTCTGCATTTTGGTTCATGCAATTTTCCCATGATTCTCTTAAATCTTCATATTCCTTGTATTTTATGGCACTATGATATCCTATTTAAATTTTTTCTTTTTATTATGAATATAACAAACACCAATAAATGTGAATATTTCAATATGTGAAGAATACAAAATATAGATTTTATATGACTCTCTATATACATATATTAAATTTAACATGATAGTACTCTGTTTTGCTTGTCTATTTCTTTTCTGAAACTTTCTTCTATTCTTTCCTGTTTATTTAATACTTTTTTGCAATCACTATCTCTACACTTATCCCTCATAGTTCTCTTTCTCACCCCCTCTGAATAAATGTCCTCCCTGTAACAAATCAGTATAATAAAATAAAATAAAATCACACATTGGCTGAGTCTTAAAAAGTGTGTCCCATCCTGTACTTCTGTGCCAATGTGAGAAGCAGGCTTTATCATCAGACCTTTAGAGTAATGCTTGATTATTGCATTGATCAGAATTTTGAATTTCTTTTAAGTTCTTTTCCTTTAAAATTCTATACTTACTTTATAAGTTATTCTCCTGGTTCTGCTAACTTCCCTGCCTCAGTTCAGACAAGTATTCCTTGGTTTCTCTGAATCTCGCTTTTGTCATTTCTTTAACATGGTAATATTCCATTCCATTTCCATATCATAATTTGTTCATGTATTACTTTGATTATGGGTGTGGCGTTGTAGGTTTTTTGCTACATCAAAAAGTGCTGCTGGGAATATATGGATCTTTCCTGTCTTTGCCTTTCTTGGTGTTCAGAAGTGTGACCAATGGGTAGGTCAAAGAGTACAAACTCTAGGTCTGTAACACAGGATAAAACACAGGGGTCGGGGTGGGGAAGGACCTACTTGTACACAAACATTTATAACTGTCCTTTTTGTGGGGCAAAGAATTGGGTAATGGTTGAACAAATTGTGGTATGTAATGGTGATGGAATCCTATTGTGCTGTAGGGAATGCTGAACAGGACAATTTCAGAAAAAACTGGAAAGACCTATGTGAACTGATGCAGAGTGAAATAAGCAGAAGCAGGAGAACATCATACACTGCAATAGCAACACCGTGGAATAATCAACTGTGATAGACTTAATTACTCTCAGCAATCCAATGATCTAGGGCAATTCTGAGGAACATCTGACAAAGAATGCCACCTCCAGAGAAAAAATTGTTGGAGTTGGAAAGCAGATCAAAGCATGCAATATTTTTTACTTAGGTTTATTCAGGTTTTTGTTTTAGGGTTTTGGTTTTATATGATTATTCTCTTAGAAAAATCAACAATATGGAAATATGTTTTGCATGATTCCAACCCCTTAACTCACAGTAGATGATCTCATCTTCACTGAGATGAAAATTATCTAACATGAAATTCCTACAGTTTCCAGCTCATGATGAAATTTCTTCTTAGCTTCACTTCACTTCTCCTTCCTTCCTTTCTTAGAGGAAGAAGTAATTCACCGTCCAAAGGTTCATCTCTTCATCTGTGCTTTTGACCTGATCTTCTTCAGGATTTTTCTTTGGATTATGGCTCATCAATAATTTCTACCTCATTCACTTAGAGTTCCTCTGGCTATTTTGGCTCACTTTCCTTTACCTTAAAACTACCATTACCATTTGAAAACAAATTTCTCAAGGGCAAGTAGGTGGCTCAAGGGATAGAAAGCCAGGACTACAGATAGAAGATTCTAGGCTCAAATGTGACCTCAGATACTTCCCAGCTGTGTGACTCTGAGCAAGTCACTTAACATCAAATGCCTAGCTCTTACCACTCTTTCTGCCTTGGAACTGATACTAATTCTAAGACAAAAGATAAAGGTTTAAAACAAATTCCCCATAATGACCCTCTCTGAGCTTTCACTGATTGATTTTCCAAATTTCTCCCAATAGAAGTCTTAACTCCTTAAACTTTACCTCTTCACCGCCTAGTCCTTTTCAGCTTTATGTTCTTTCCTTTCTCCTTTTGCCTATACATCATATTCACTGCGATTTCCAGTTGCGTCACCCCTCTCTGTTTCTCAATCTATTATTCCTACTCTAGTTTCATTTTTGTAATGATTATTTATGATACTGTAGCTGATTCTTCTTTGGGGATGGTTTTTACTAAATGGAGCTATAATTAGTGAGCAAGGTGATGTGATGAAGGGTAGAAGTCCAGGTGGATCAACTCCTACTGAACTCTCACACTCACTCTTTCTAGGCTGCACTATCCTTATTCTCAGAATGAAATCTTATTTTCCTGTCTTTTCTCTCTCATGAATGCTGCTTCTTTCATCTAGAATGCTCTTTCTTCTCCTGTCTTATTTCTGCCCATAATTCAAGGCCAACACCAAGTGCCAGCAACTTCCAGAAGTCTTAGAAGCTCCCTCTCCCCAACAAGAAGTACCTTCCAAATATAAGAGTTATCGATCCTCTAAACTTCCACAAATCTTTGTTTATGCCTTTAACTTGTATATTCGACTCTAGTCTCTGACATGATGGACCAGGGTCAATCTTGAAGTCTTCTATAAAATGATGATCTCAGTGGTTTATGCTCCCACTCAGAGTTTCCCCAGGGAAGATAAGAATTTGGATCTTTAAAAGCCCTTAATTCCCTTGAAAGCATTCTAATAAAGGCATTAAAACATAAAACAGGTTTAGGATCATAGACTTGGAGTAGAAAGGGATCTTAGATGCCATCTAGTCTTAGCCTCTTAGTTTATATGAAGATCCAATTTTCTGTTCACTTCTGATTGATCTTTTCATCAGGAATGCTTAAAAGTCTTAATTTCATTAAATATCCATTTCTTCCCCCTGAAGGACTATACCCAGTTTCATCCTTTGCCATCCAGAATGTCATTCCAAGCACTCCAATCTTTTAGTGTCAAAACTGATAAATCCTGTGTAACCCTGACTGTGGTTTCATGATATTTAGATTGTGTCTTTCTGACTTTGCAGTATTTTACCTTGGCCAGAGAGCTCTTGAATTTGGTTATAATACTCCTAGGAGTTTTTATTTTGGGAACTCTTTCAGGAGGGGATTGGCAGATTTTTTCAACCTCTATTTTACCTTCTTGTTCAAGAATATCACAGCAGTTTTCCTTTGTAATTTCTTGTAGGGAAATGAAACCTTTAATCGTGGGTTTCAGGCAGTCCAAAAATTCTTAAATTATCTTTCTTGGATTTATTTTCTAGATTGGTAGTTTTTCCAAGGAGACAATTAACATTTTCTTCAATTTTTTAATTCTTTTGATTTTAAAAAATTGTTTCTTGAGGTTTTATGGACTTATTAACTATCATTTGCCCAGTTCTAATTTTTAAGGAATTATTTTCTTTAATTGAGCTTTTCCACTGACCAATTCTACTTTTTAATTTTTTTTCCTTGAGTGCATTAAAATTTTTTATTATAAAGATATTTTATTTTGCCAATTATATGTGCTAAGTTTTCATATCAGTTTTCTGAAGTTATATGATCCAAATTGTCTCCCTCTTTCCTTTCCCTCCTTTCTCCCTCCTAGAGCTGGCAAGTAATTTGATCTGGGTTATACATGTATTATCATGTAAAACATATTTCCATATTGCTTATTTTTGTAAAGAATAATCATATAAAACCAAAAATTCAAGTAAGGGAAAAAATGGTATGCTTTGATTTGCATTCCAAGTCCAACAGTTCTTTCTTTGGAGGATAATATTCTTTGTCATAAGTCCCTCAGAACTGTCCATTGCTGAGAATGGCTAAGTCTATCACAGTTGATCATTCCACAATATTGCTGTTACTGAATACAATGCTCTCCTGGTTTCATTTATTTCACTCTGCATCAGTTCACGTAGATCTTTCCAGTTCTTTCTGAAATTATCCTGTTTATCATTTCTTATGGCAAAATAGTATTCCATCACCATCATATACCACAATTTGTTCAGTCATTTTCCAGTTAATAGATATCCCTTCAATTCACAATTCATTGCCACCATTATATATTTGCTATAAATATTTTTGTACAAATAGGTCCTTCCGCCTTTTGTTTTTATCTCCTTGGGATACAGACCTAGTAGTGATCTTACTTGATCAAAGGGTATTCATTCTTTTATAGTCCTTTGGGCATAGTTCCAAATTGCCCTCCAGAATGGTTGGATCAGTTCCAATTTTGCCCCTTTCCCTTCAAGCCTTGAGGGTAGTTTGCTGAAGTAAGGCCTATCACTAGCTTGCCAGATTGCTGCCTAAACTGAATTGCATGCTTTGCTTACCCCAGTGAGACTAATCTTTCCTGCTAACCTTCTAAGTTATCTTAGGCTAGAAAGTTCCATTTTATCCTTTTGTTGGTTCTGCTTCTCCAAATTTGTTTTGAGGCATTTTAAAATAGTTGTTTGGAAGTGAATTCGGAAGGTTCAGGAGGAAGCTTCATCTTGGCTCTTACTTTTACAAGCCCCTTATTTAATAAATGAGAAAGCTGAGGCCCAGATAATGCATTGACTTACTCAAGATCACAAAGGTGATAAGTAGCAGAGAAAATAGGTTCTTTGACATCAAAAGGATTTGCCTCCTAGTTATTACCAAAACAGTTGATAAAAACACTCCTGATAGGCTCCATTATACAGAGAATATTTCTTGTTCCTTCTTCATCTTCCCACATAGTGAAAGGCACAATGGCCAAACAAGGTTCAGTTATCCACAAATTTATAACACCAATTAGTAAAACCTTCTCATCAAAAGTAAACTTGAAGCACTCTTGTAAAAGCAGATTTATTGGGGCAGTAGAGAGAGAGCCAGGCCTAGATGCAGGAAGTCCTGGGTTCCGGGTTCCAATGTGATCTCAAACACTTCCTAGCTGTGTGACCCTGGGCATATCACTTAACCCCTATATCCTAGCCCTGATTACTCTTCTGCCTGGGAACCAATCTTTAGTATTAATTCTAAGACAGGAGGTAAATGTTCTTTAAAAAAAAAAAGTAGATTTATCATCTCTTCTTAGACTCTGGTGGGTCAGCATGGCTACAATTGGTTTCAGTGGTTCCCTTTCTCTAGCATCTTTCAGCACAAAATTCACAGATTGCCACTACCTCTTTCCAATCTGTGAGAGGCCTTACTCCAGTATTTTCACCATACCTCTCCATCTCCTACTGGGCAACCATTCCCATTTTCTTTAGCCTTCCTGTTGAAAGAGGTGAAAGATAACTATCTCTGAACTTTTAAAAAACTTTATTAAAAGAAAAAAATAGGCATTCCATAGCTGACATTAACTAAAAAACCCCAGCTACTCTAAATCTCCTCTGATTAGAAGTTTTCTCCTATGCACGGGATTGGTTTTTATATAGACCAATCCTCTGCCGGAAGTAGGCATGGTCCCTCCCCCAGCATAGGATTGGTCCATTCAAGACTAATCTCACACCAGGAAGTAGTAGGGAGGGAACACCGAGGCACGCTGGGAGATGCAGTTCTCCACCCCCCCAACATTTAAAAACCCACACTGTCAATGTTCACGGGGTTTACTAGCCCCCAAACTTCTACTTGGTGCTTGCAGTACATGTGCGCTAAGGAAAGATGGAACAATTTTGACTCTTATCTGCACCTACTTGCTACAAGTTTCCATAATGGCATTTCTATCCTGTTGAATAATAAATAACTCATATCTCTCATCTCCTCCACATAGATAGGGCAAAGGGTGAGCCCTGAGCAAAAATATCAATGTACTTGGTCAGCTTATTTAACTTCTCTGACATCTTAGCATCGGTGGAAAGTCAGAGGGTCTTTGTATTTAGCCCCAAGAATTCATGAGAGACCGAATGGCTAAATCTGAGTAAGTATGTATCACTCAAATTTATTACCCTGGCATTCAAGGTCTTCTACTATCTGTCCACTTTCTCACCAACTTTTATGATGAGAAGCAATATGACATAATGGATAATATGTTGGGCTTAGATTCAAGAAGACCCAGGTTCAGATCTCAGCTTTGATACTTAGTAGCTTTGACCCCCTTGAGCTTCAGCAAAATGAGAGGTCTATATCTGATGGCTTTTAAGGTCCCGTCCAGATTTAAATCACCCCAAGACTTTGAAAGATGTCAAGAACCTGAAGGTAGAAGCTGCTCCATCTCAGCCACCAGAGGGAGCTGATCTCCATCTGAGCAAAATGGTTGTAAAGACTGCCCTTCCCTTTGCACCCCTGAATTTCTGGGGTAAGGATCACTCTTTAAATAGTTGAAGTGAGTCAGTCCATCAAATAACCCACAAACACCATGAAAAATAATTCAGATGGGTAATTGGTTTGACTTTTTGTTGTTGACTCCCATGATTATTTAGGTCATTCCAAGGTCTTGGAATTACACGTAGAATGCTAAAAATTCAAAGGACCTTCATAATACTCCACTCTATCCTATCATTTTATAGATTAAGAAACTAAGGCCAAGAGAGATATAGCTATGGTCAAACAGAAAGATAGAAGTAGAATTCCCATTTTATAAGCCCCTTTGGCCATTATTCCTTTCAGTATATAGAGGGATAAAGAAAGGAGAAATGTATGTTTCTCTACATTGAAATAGTTTTATTTGGGGATCCCAAGTGCTTTAAAAGCATTGACACTCTTTTTATGGTGTCAATACTACCAGAAAAGATTTTGCATTCTTCCCTGACTGGCATGAGGCAAATGTACACTGCAAATGTCAACATGAATAAAGGATATTCTGAAAGAATCAACTTGAGTCCTTGTGGTACTTTCTCTTTTGAGAAGAGGGAATCAATCATAGCAGAAAGGAGCTCATGAAGAAAGTGGTTCCTGGCCTGGGCTTTAAAGCAATGGGATGATTTCAGAGGAAGAACAAATTCCAGGCATGAGGAAGAGTACACTCTTCTTCCATAAATTATCTTATATCTACTCATCCAGGTGTGTATTGAATATGTCCGGTTGAATGTAAGCACCTTGAGAACAAGGACTGTTTTCCAGTTTGTCTTTGCCTTACCAGTGCTTGGCACATATTAAGTGTCTAATAAATGTATTTTTTAATGGAATGTAAAGATAGAAGTGAAAAAAGGCAAGATCAGGTGGAAAACAGCAAAGAATATAGTTTGACTGAAACACAGAGTGAATAAAAGGGAGTAATTCCAAGAAGGCCAGGACAGAAATGGAGGTTGGAGTTAAACAGTAGAGGTCCTTGAATGCAAAGCTAAGGAATTTTTCTTTTATTTGGTAAATAATAGGGCTCCCTTGCATTTTTTTAACATGTCGATACAATTTTCTTAAACCTTTACCTTCTGTCTTAGAATTAATACTAAGTTTTGGTTCCAAGACAGAAAAGTGTTAAGGGCTAGGCAATTGAGGTTAAGTAGCTTTCCCAGGGTCACACATCTCAGAAGAGTCTAAGGCTAGATTTAAACCCAGGTCCTCCTGTCTTTAGGTCTGGCTTTCTAATTCATTGAACCACCTAGAAGCCCTTTGATACAATTTTTAATAATTGTTTTCTGACGTTTTGCAATTCATTCTCTCTTTATTCTACCTCTCCCTTTGCCTCAAGGCAGGTAATATGATATAGGTTGTATATATGTTATCTAAATTACATATTTCCCTGTTCATCATGTTATGAAAGAAGACATGTATTGCTTACCTTAGAGAAAAATTCATAGAGGAAATAAAGTGAAGAATGGTATGCTTCAGTCTTCATTCAGATTCTGTCATTTCCTTCTACGGTGGTGGATGGGTTTTTGTTTGTTTGTTTGTTTTTTGCCATGAGTCTGTTGGAATCATCCTGGATCCTTGCCTTAAAGATAATAGTTAAATCACTCACAGCTGATCATCATATATTATTGTTGTTATTGTGCTCAATCTTCTCTTGGTTCTGCTCACTTCAATTTGTATCAGTTCATATAAGTCTTTCCAGGTTTTTCATGATCAACTGGTTTATCATTTCTTATGACACAATAGTATTCCATTATAATCATATACTCTAACTTGTTCAGCCATCCCCCAGCTGATAGACAGCCCTTCAGTTTCCAGTTGTTGTCCACCACAAAAAGAACTGCTATAAAAATTTTTGTACAAATAGATCCTCCTCTCCTATCTTTGATCTTTGGGGGATATAGAACTAGTAGAGGAGTTTTGGGGTCAAAGGGTATGTACAGTTTTATGAACGCTGGGTCATGGTCCCAAATTGCCCTCTAGAATGATTATATCAGTTCACAGTTCCAACAATGGTGTATTACTGTCCTAAATTTTCCACATCTTCTCCAATATTTATAATTTTTCTTTTTTTCTTTTTCATATTATCCAGTCTGATATGTGTGAGGTGGTCCATTATATGTTTTTAAATTTCATGTTCTCAATTTTATGGATGAAGAAACTGTAACTGCAGAAGACTAAAAAATTGATTGTCTATGTCACACAGCTATAAGTACTAAAGCCAGAACTTACACCCTTGAGGTTTCTTTGACTCTAGATCAATTCCATTCAATTCAGTAATAATTTATTAATTGCCAGCCTAGCTCCAGGTTCATTTTCTTTCTGCTCTTGAGGGGATTTGTGGTCTTTTCACTTTACCATGAGATGAATTAGAAGCCATTGTGACTCACCTTTTTTATTCCTGGTTTCAGGATGTCCATAGAGATAGAACTAGATGGGACCTTAGAGGTTATCTAGTCAGTCAACTAGCATTTAATAAACACCTTAAGGGTCTACTATATGCTAAGCACTGTGCAAAGAACTGTGGGGTCCAAAGAAAGGCAAAAAAAAATTAACTCTATTCTCAAGGAGCTCATATTCCAATTCCCTCATTTAGATGAGGAAACTGGTGTCTAAGGAAGTTAAATGACTTGCCAAGGTCATGAATATAATAAATGGCAAAGGCAATATTTGAACTGGGGTTTCCCGATTTTAAATGGAGTCTGTGGTCTTTCCCTTGTACCATAGGCCTCCCTCCCTATATACTTTGTTCAAGGTGGCATGGACTCATTTACCTCATACCACTCGTAGCAATATTTGGAGATGATATTGCTGCCTGGAAAAGCTATATCTGGCCCTCTGCGTAGGCAGAGTAAATGGATACTTTCTTGGTTTAATGAGAACCACCCCAAGTTTCTCCCTTAGTGACCTACCCCAGAGGAATTCTACTTTAACTTTGATAGTTATTAAGAGACTATTTCATTCAGAGCCCTGGGCTAGGTGCTAGGATAAAGGCAAAAATTAAATAAAGCCACAATCCCCTCTTTCATAACTCAGTGCCCACTGCTTAGCATCCTTTCTTAGGGCCTGGGCACTGAGCATTGAGCTCAGTCTGGAAGGTTCAGATACACTGCTCTAGACTGAATCTGTGAAGCACTATAGGATGTGGCCATGAACTAGCTAATTAACTCATTCTGTCTCTCTCTGGCTCTCCCCCTCCTTCCTTCTCTCTCCTCCTTTCTTTCACTCTCTTTCTGTTTCAATCTCACTCTCTCCATCTCTCTCTCTCTCTCTCTCTCTCTCTCTTTCTCTCTCCCCATTCTCTCCCTCCTTCCCTCCATCTCTCTCCTCTTTCTTTCACTCTTTCTGTTTTAATCTCACTCTCTCCATCTCTCTCTCCCCCCTCTCCCTCCTTCCCTCCATCTCTCTCTTTCTTTCACTCTCTTTCTATTTCAATCTCACTCTCTCCATCTCTCTGTCTCTCCCACTCTCCCTCCTTCCCTCCATCTCTCTTTCACTCTCTTTCTGTTTCAATCTCACTCTCTCCATCTCTCTGTCTCTCCTCCTTCTCTCCCTCCTTCCCTCCATCTCTCTCTCTTTCACTCTCTTTCTGTTTCAATCTCACTCTCTCCATCTCTCTGTCTCTCCCCCTCTCTCTCCTTCCCTCCATCTCTCTCTCTTTCACTCTTTCTGTTTCAATCTCACTCTCTCCATCTCTCTGTCTCTTCTTCTTCTCTCCCTCCTTCCCTCCATCTCTCTCTCTTTCACTCTCTTTCTGTTTCAATCTCACTCTTTCCATCTCTCTGTCTCTCCTCCTTCTCTCCCTCCTTCCCTCCATCTCTCTCTTTTTCACTCTCTTTCGGTTTCAATCTCACTCTCTCCATCTCTGTCTCTCCCCCTCTCCCTCCTTCCCTCCATCTCTCTCTCTTTCACTCTCTTTCTGTTTCAATCTCACTCTCTCCATCTCTGTCTCTCCCCCTCTCTCTCCTTCCCTCCATCTCTCTCTCTTTCACTCTCTTTCTGTTTCAATCTCACTCTCTCCATCTCTCTGTATCTCCTTCCTTCTCTCCCTCCTTCCCTCCATCTCTCTCCTCTTTCACTCTCTCTCTCTCTCTCTCTCTCTCTCTCTCTCTCTCTCTCTCTCTCTCTCTCTCACACACACACACACACACACACACACACATACATACACATGTAGATACCAAGGAACACAGATGTACTAAAGGAGTTAGGATCTGCCTCTCCTAGAGAGTTCATCTAATGACACTCTAGAGAGGAACAAAAGAGAACTTGGAATGGCCACACCCAGGCTTCTGCAAGACCCCCCAGCCTTATCTGGCTGTTTACTCTCACCTTTGTGTCTCTTTCCTGGGGCTGCCCTGAGACAGTCACCAGGCCTCAATAGAGCAGGAAGCGTGAGGTGCTGCAGGGCTCCTGAGAGAGCACAGATATAACACGGAGCCCCTTATTTTAGAGATGCCTCAGGGTCTTACTACACAGCCAGGGCTACAAGGCTCCTGAATTAATGGACGACTCATTGTAATGACAACATAATTAAAGGAGTCAAGTAATTAAGGTAAAGGCTTTTGGCATATCTTGGTGCAAGCTGGCACATCCTTGGTGCTAGAATAGCAATGAGAACACTCAATGGAGAGCTCCCTGGAGAGGGACCCGTTGAAGCTGCTCAGGCACTGAGAGGTTTGGCCCTGGACCATTATCGTGGGGCATGGGCCTAGCTAAGGCCATCTGTGATGGACCAAGGATGTGGCTCTTGCTGTTCTAAAGCCTAAACACAGCTTGCACCAGAATTGGGGAAGTGAGTGATGATGAAAACTGTGGTCAGGGCCAGGAGGGTACTGCCTATCTGAATTGCATCAGCTGAGCTTATTCCTGACTTTGTCCCTAGAGAAAAGTGCTCATGGGTCAGCACTGAGACCACATAACACAAAGGATGAGCCAGCTTGACAATTGTAACAACAGCATTGATTGCAATGCTGACCTCACCTAAATATTTTCTCTTCTCTGGCTCAAGAGCAAGAGAAATTCATCTCTGATATAGGGACCCAGGCCTGCTTCTTCTCCTTTTATGCCTTATTTCTTAATATCTGCCCTCTCAAAGGTCATGGCCTCCTAGCACTATAATACAAAATATTAAGAATGCATAAAAATATAAGCAAAATGCTATTTGAAGTCCACACTGTGAAGGCTTATTAACTGGTAGAAAAATGTGAGAAGGCTTCCTGGAGGAGCCAAAACTATGACTGGGCTATAAAGGATGGATAGGATTGTAACAGGTAAGATGGGATGAGTGGGAATTCAGGGGACAGGGAACAACAGCTTGAGCAAATGCATGGAGGTAGTAAAGTACAACAAAGAGTTGGACATAACTAAAAAATGCCTAAACAAAAAATAAGGAAGTTTGGGTTTGGGGATGGGTGGCTGGGAAAGCTCCAGAACTCAGGGGACTTGCTACTTAGAAAGAGCAGACCTGGAGGAATAATTTGAAAGCTTTGAGTCAGTGGCTTAGTAGTGCAGGTTTGAAGAGAAATAGTCGAGGAACACAGACGTTTTCCTCTTCACAGTTTTTCCTTGATTATAACCAAAGTAAAAGGACTTTTTATGGATGGGACCAGTAACAGGAGAGATCAGTATCATTAATTCAGTCCAGAATTTTCTAGGCAATATAGAGCTAAGAGTGGTTGGGTAGTACTTTCAATTTGGATTTTGTAGGTGCTCTCTACCCATCTTCAAAATTACACCCAATTATATATATCCAGCCTCTGCATAATTTCTGGTGATCAAATATGTGAAACAGAAAATGTTGAGGAGTACTTGACAGGTCTTAAGGATTAGTTTATTTCTGAGCTAAGAATTCCCCTATTATAGTTCCTGGGTCTAATAATCCTCATTAAACAACTAGGCCATCTCTTTCTAGCAAGATTATATGTCCATAACTAGAGGGGTTCAGCTTTCTGGTACTTTATAGGCTATTGCCTAGAAACAAGAGATTTGGAGTCTGGTAGATGCTACATTGGGATTAGAGTACTGGGTCTATGAGAGGAAGACTCATCTTCTGAGGTTCAAGTTTGAACTCAGACACTTAGTAACTGCCTAACCCTGGGCAAGTCACTTGAGCCTGTTTACCTCAGTTTCCTCATCTGTAAAATGAGCTGGAGAAGGAAAGGTCAAACCACTCCATTATCTCTGCTGAGGAAACTCTAAATAGGGTCATAAAGAATTGGACATGACTTTAAAAGTATTAAATGACAAAAGTAAAGAGTTTATAAAAATACCTTACCCTCTTCCAGCCTCAATAAATGAGCTTCATTTTCCTCATCTACAAAAGGATGAGAAGAAATGTGGTACATTGATAAAATGCTAGAGTTGGAATCCTAATTCAAAGTTATATGTGTATATCTAAGTTTATCTGGAAGGGACTTTAAAGGTCATCTAGTTCAATCATTTCATTTTAGAGATGAAGAAACCAAGGTCCAGAGAGAACCAGTAGGAATGACATCATTGGCCTTACAAGAGAGGGGACCGACCAGTAGCTCATGCTCTTTCTTTTGGGACTCTCTCACTGACTGAACATGAAGTGTGCTTCCTTCTCTGGAGCATTTGAGCCTTGGCTGGGAGCTAGATCCAGGGAAGCATGGCCACAAGGCTTGGAAACTTTCTTTACTTGGGGTGGCCTTGTAATCTTTCTCTCTCTCTATTGCTCTCTTTTACTAATAAATATTTATAAATTTATATATAGTCACCAAGGAATTTTAATCATTACAAATCCTATCAAATCCTTCCTGTCATCTTCCTGAATTCTTACTCTAGCATCTTGTTTTAGAAAAATCATTACTATCATGATGCAAGGTTTACCAAAAAAAATGTCAATATATGATCTCATGTGATCCTCACAACACTAAGAGGTAGGTGCTGTTGTTACTAAGGAGGAAACTGAGGCAACAAAGGTTAAGTGACTTAACCAGGATCATAGAACTTGTAAGTGTCTGAGGTAAAATTCAAACTTAGGTCCTTATGACTTCTTTATAGAACACACTTGCGTCACACCCCCATGGTGGCCTAATAAAGTTATCACCCCATTTGCTGTACCCTAGAGTTATTTCAGTCTCCTTTGTCTAATATTTACTTGTTCCTGACCACTTCCCTGGTACCAAGTCCCCTCCTCATTAATCTCTATTGGTCCAAGTTCTCCTCCAGACTCCTTCCTATCAAAACCTGTCCTATATCTTTCATATTAGGTATAACTGGCTTCTAAGTTCTTGGAATGTGACCCCCTCCTAGAGAGACTTTCATCTGAATGAGGATCAAAATTTTAAGCTCAAAGGTTCAAACTTTGACAACACATTTATAGGCAGGAGAAAACAGGTTGAAGAAGAAGAAATGGACAGTATGAAAGACTTTCCTCCCTATAAGATTTAATTAGTTATTAATTAGTCATATAGCATAATTAGAATACAGAGAGATAAATAGCAGAGAGAAGGTTCTTTCCTTGTCCCTGTTATGCATGGCCAGGAAAAAATCACAGTGGTCACTTTAAGGAAGATTAGCATGGGGGCAGCTGGGTGGCTCAGTGGATTGAGAGCCATATCTAGAGATGGGAGGTCCTAAGTTCAAATTTGGCCTCAGACACTTCCCAGCTGTGTGACCCTGGGCAAGTCACTTGACCCCCATTGCCAAGCCCTTACCTCTCTTCCGCCTTGGAACCAATACATATTGCCAAGCCAGAAGGTAAGAATTAAAAAAGAAAAAGATTAACATGCTGGAAGGACTGTTGGAGAATATTCTGAGTCATCCTCTGGAGACTGACTGTCTGGAGAGGTGGCTGGTGACTTTTCTCTTGATACTATCAGCTAGTAATTTGGTTAAACTTCACTTTGAAACCTTACAAGAACATCTGTGAAGGTGGGAAGAGTTTTGTTGGATTTAAGAGCTGTTCTGAAAGGGAGAAGCAGATACCAAGTAGAGGGTGCTGTTTGCTCTCACTGAACAGTGTGAGCTCTGACTGCCTGCTGGGAAGAGTCAGAGGAAGCCATGTGATTTCTGTCACATTGGTCAGTTAGAGAAGACAACTTGTGAATTTTGAAATAGATTTTAAGGAGGTTAATAATATTGAAGTTTATATATTAGAGTAAGGTTAGATAGATAGATTTGGATTTGAATAGTTTAAGGAGGTTCACCTTTGGTGAACAAGAAGAAAATCCTTGAAAATTAGTTTGGGAGGATATATTTAGAAATCTTAGATTTAGGTTAAGAGTTTTCCTATTGTATCTCTACCTATTTATCCTTTCCCTGCCTCTCCTGATAGTGAAGAATAAATAGGTGTTGGATTAAACTGTGTCCAGCAGCTTCCACCCCATCTACCACCAGGTGACCCTAACAGCTCAAGCCTATAATCAACTATCTATATCAATAACAAATAACAAGATCAATATCATCAATAACATCTCATTACATCAGATCATGGAAATGGTCTTTCTCAAACCATCCTTGAGGACTTTGTTAGAAGGTCTATCAGAAATATACATAATATTTTCCATCCCCTCCTTCCTCAGCATTATTTTGCTTTTGGAGAGCAAGTAGAGTTCTAATGTAGGTAGACACAGACTTTCCTCTCCTCCTTTCCTCTTCCTATTCTATACATTTCCATACTTTAAGGCACCCAAAGCCTTTTTCTTCTTTCAAAACTAGCTCCTCCCAATAAAGAACCCAGTATTAGTCATTTACATCTCAGTGTGGATGAATAGATCACTGCGCTGTTGGAATGAATTTTAGGCCTTCTCTCTAACTGAGAAATGAAAATAATATCAAGTACCCATAAGCAGGTAGGAGACCCTTTTGAGGGGTTGCAGATACCCTTCAGTCAATCGCATGTGGACCCTCGTCAGAAGGACAGCTAAGCTCTGCTTGAGGTTGGGCTCACGGGAGACAAGGACACTGATTCGGTTCACATTCATGCTATATTCCCTTTAAATACTGAGACAGTGTCACCAGAGGCTGCTTATGGACCTGGGTTAGGGCCAGGCATGAGGTTTATTTTCAGCACCCTTGCAGCATCAGCACTGTCTTGCAGGCATCAGCCTTATTATATTTCATGCAACTGAGCCACAGAAATAGCAGAGCCATGGACCTTGCAATCTCCCAGGTTCCTTCTCCCTCTCATCACTCCAAGGCCTTTTTGGAAAGCCAGGTAAATTGAGGGCTGATCTGCCACTGGATCAGAACTCACAGGACCCCAATCCCCAGCATGCTTAGAGAAGCCTAAGTGAGATAGAAGGGGGAAAGGGACTACAGTCTGATTCTGCCATCGAAGGGCTGACTTGACAACATCTCTAACACAAGTATGTGGGGACACATTGAACCCTAGGGAGCTTCAATTCCCATATATTCAAAGTTGCACAAACTATAAACCTGGCTTTCCACAAAATGGCGAGGGAGACAAATTGGGCTTTGGCACTCCCATCATTTCCTTTTGCATTTCTCTCCAACTTCAGACAGCCAGTGTCAAAATAAGTCTGACTGGCCAGTGCTTAGAATTGCCAATTGAGCTGTATTTAACTATATTATCACAGAAGCATCTTACTATCTATCTATCTTCTCCTTGGCTCTCTTTACCACCTGGATCAGATATTTTGTCCTTGATGTTTTAACCTTTTTTCTCTGAAACTTCTGTCAGTGTCCTGATTGATGATGGACACCCGGCCCATGATTTCATGCCCACCCAGGACCCAGCCATGCTGCACTGTCCATTCTTCCCCCAGGCTTATTCTCAATAGCTTCAGATTGCCACCCTGTGGTACCTTCTCCCCCCTTTCAGTTCCACAATGATGATTAGCTCTGCCATTGTTCCTGGAAGGGATATATACAGTCTAATCCCCGATAGCCTCAACTAACTCTCCCTGTGCAAAAATCAGTTATGTTAATTTAGTGGTAATAGAGTTAATATAGTGAACCCCACACGTGTAGTGAGGCTCCCCTGGGGTGAAGACACTGTCCTTGTGTGTGGTGCTGAAGACGGTGAAATAGACTCTAGTCCCTTCTCCCCTGGCCCTTCTCCAAAGGACACTCTCATTTGTACAAGGAGGTGAAGCAGAAAGTTGGGACCTCAGACCACTCTGTTCTCTTCAGAGAGAGAAGGAGCTAGGTTAGAAATGTATGCATTTGCTTCCTTAATTATTGTTTGTCGGAAGGGATCTAATCAGGTTCCATCTAACTTCTGAATACTTTGTGATTTCTTGGGGGAAAGAGGGACCCCAATCTCTATATCTATGGCATGACTTTCCCACCTAATACTTGTTCCATAATGAACACACATAGGGAACAGCAAAGAAATCCATTCATCCAAATTACAGAAAAACAGAAATCAGAGAAGTTATACACATGAGAATATACAGTGATCCTTCACCTATCATGGGAATTACATTCCAGAGACCCTCATAATAGGTGAAAATCCAGAAAGTAGCGGTGTTATATTTATTTTATTATTTATATATATTTTAAGGCTTTACAAACCCTTCCTACTCTCATTTACCACATTCTTATTAACCTACAGTTACTGAGCCAATCAGCACCCAGGATACAGAACACAGTGCTGTGGTTGGTCACCTTTCATTCCATTAGCCAATAGTGTGCCACGATAAATATAACTCCAGCATACAGAATTAGATTTTTTTTTTTTAGTTGTGATAAGTGAACCACCACATAAGGAGGGACAACTGGATACCAGACAATACAGAATGAAGGAGTTTTCCTATTGGGAGCAAGATAACTCAGCTCAACCAAGAGAGTATCCTGGATCTCACACAAAGGGTAAACTCCCTTCAGTCTTTAGAGTAGCAAACTGGAGGTAGGAAGATGATGAAAACTGCCCAGTTCTATTATCTCTTCCCAGAATCTTTTTGTTCAGCAACCTAAAGTGAGATTAGCCTCTTTCATATTCTCTCTTGAATCTGGAGGCCATTCCATGCTCAAAGAAAACTTGAAGTTTGACCAGATCCAATGGGATGACTCTCACTTGTAGACTCATCAAATGGGATTCAAAGAGAACTTGAAATTGGAGAGTCCTCAAAGAGATTTATCCTGAGAACTGAAACTCTTGCCTCTTATCAGCTCTAAGCATCCCTCATGTCAACAGAGCAGGTCTTTCATTTCCACCAATAAGAAGAGAGCCAATACCAATAGGCTTTAGAACAGGGATTATACCTATAACTTTCTGGGCCAAAGAATTCTTTCCAGTCTCCTATTCTTCCGTGTATATTGTTTCCCCCCATAGAATATAAACTTTTAGAAGCCAGGAACTATCTATACTTTTATATTTGTATTCTCATGGGGGTTCAGGGAGGGGTAGTATCTCTGGTATGGAGGGCTTGTCATACCCTTCTAGGGCAGCTCTCGAGCCTCTGACCCCCACCTGACACCCAGCTCTCACTTGTGGCTCCCAGTAGCTGCTAGCATGTGGCAGTGGCCACACCCCGGGCAATGGCTTCAACAGGCCGGCTAAACCTTGTGAGGGTAGCCATCGGGTCGTAGACCCCTGGTGAACCAGGGCTTTGTTCACCCAGCATGTGAAGACTATTTCGGCGGAACAGGCAGAAGAAACCAATAAGAAGGTTCAATGGCTGAGAGGGCGACGCAGCAAAGCACCGTGGAGTGCTTAGGGTGTGTTGGAGCACAAAAGACAACACGGCCATCCAATGCAGCTGAGGAAGTCTCCAAGTGTAACCATTTTTCATGCCACTGGACCCAGGCTTCCAACGCCGAGAGAGTGGGACTGTCTCTGTGCGTCGACTTTTCCACTTAAATCTTCATGCACAAGTGTCTTTGTGCACACTCATCTATCATAGATGAAAACGCACAAAGACAATCGTCATCCTTGGTTACCGAGAGACTACTACTACTACTCATTGTATATTTCTATGCATGGCACATAGTAGGCACTTAATAAAAGCCTTCTATTTCATCAACTTATTCTCAGATTTTTTTTTTAGGATTTTACCTTTCCTCTCACTACTGCCATTGTAGTGCAGGCCCTTATCACCTCATAATTGGACAATTATACAGATCTGCTGGTGAGTTTTCCTGCCTCAGGTCTTTCCCTGCTCCAATATATTCTCTAATCACTAAAGTGATTTTCCTAACACTCAGTTCCCACCATGTCACCTTCCCCTACTCAATAAATTTTGGTAGCTCCTATTGCCTCCAGGATCAAATACTGGATTATTTGATCAAATGCAATGTGGAGTTTGGAATTCAAAGCTCTTCATAAATTAGCCCCTTCTTACCTTTCCAGTCTTCTTACATGTTACTCCAGGACACATACTCTTCCATCCAGTGACACTGGCCTCCAGAAACTGTTCTACAACAAGCATTCTATGTCTTGGTGCCAGGCAAATTAAGGAACTATGATTGATTCCCGAGGTGTGATGTGAAAGAGCAGAGGTAGAGAAAACTGCTTATAAAGATGAGACCAGGGGACTGGAGGGCATTCTGACATTCTGATTGACATTTGGATTCTGAATTTGGCATTGGTGACTCTTGCTGAAGGGACACTCTTGCTCTGATGACCCTTGCTGAAGAGAATCTCATAAACTTCTAGCTGGAGATTGGAACCCTGTTGGTGGTGAGCTGTATTCCATCAGAACGGCACATAGGGTGGTAGGCTAGCAACTCTCTACCTCTTTCCTACTTTTCCCTCTTGTTGCTATCTCTACTTTGATGTAATAAAGCTACTAAAGCTACTAACAGCCTCATAATTTAATTTTAATTATTATAGAAATAAACTTCTTGAAGGTAGTGACTCTTGTCTTTTTGTTTTCCTTTTTCCATTTTATTTTTAAATTTAACTTTTTTTTTTACCAACTATATGTAATGGCAAATTTCCCCATAAATTTCCTCCTTTCCCTCCCTACCTCCCAGAGGAGCTAGCCAGCAATTTGATCTGTGTTATACATGTATTAGCATGCAAAACATATTTCCATATTGTTCATTTTTGTAAGTGTTTTGTCTCTTTTTGTATCCCTTAGCACAACGTAACACTTAACAAAAACTGATTGATTGATTTTTTTTCTTGATAAACCTGTCTGGATTCCCTACTGTAGGCCTGTTCTGAGGAGTGGGGAAGAAAAGAAATAGAATACCTTCTGCTTAGAACCTTTCTTCCTTCCTTTGGCTTCTGTCCTTAGTGTCAAACCTAACACAGAAGAGTGGTAAGTGCTAGGAAATTGGTATTAAGTAATTTGCCCAGGGTCACACAGCTAGGAACTGTCTGAATCCAGATTTGAACTTAGGCCCTCTTGGCGCCAGGCCTGGAGCTCTATCCACTATGCTACCTAGCTGCTCCTCCAGGTCCTCTCCTTCTGAATAAAACCTACAAGTCTTGAGTCCTTGCCTTCTAGACCCTATAGATGATTAACACTAACCAATTTAATAAACTACTTAAGCTGATAATAGCTAATAAATCCTTAATGTGTTCTCCTTCCCTTCAGGTGATTATAATTACCCCCTTTAGGTAATAATTACATTTAGTGCTTAATTCAAAGAGTAAATAATAGTAAGAAGGTCATGAATCCTAGCAAGAAAGCCTGTGACTAGGATACTTTTGGTCCTAGTTGCTGGAGATTGGAGTTGGGAGTCTTTAAATCATACCACATATAGGGGACTACTGGTTTCATTTGAATAGGACTGGTCCTGACCTCCAACAGTCACCTAGTGCTTAAACCTCTATATTGCATGGCTTAATGTGTTCCTAACTCTCTCCATCTCCAACTGCCCCCTCTTCCACTCAATAAATAACAATTTAATGAACATTTATGAAGGCCTACTAATGGGGAGAGCAGTTCCAGAGGAAGTGGAGGAAATTCAAAGTTTAGATAAGACCTGTCCTTATAGATGTTATGATTTTATTTATGATTATCCTGGTGGTTTTTCTTTTCTTTTTTGTTAATTTTACTTAATTGATTAATTAAGAAAAATTTTCCATGGTTACTGTAACTGGCTCGCCAAAAACTATAATATTTATTGGGAAAGGAAATAGGATTGGAAAAATTGGGGATAAAGGGAGGTTTGTATGGGGTATGGAGGAGTTAAGGGGAGAGAGGGAAGAGAGGGAATATTGCTTGGTGATGCAAGGGAGGGAGATGCCCCCTGCTGAGAGGAAACAGCAGGGGTCCAATAAGGTCTTTTATTGCCTTGATGACTGAACTGATTTTCAGCTCCCTCTATGACCAGAAAAGATAGTCCACTTATCTGACTGCGAATTCAAATAATATAAAGTTTAATAATCCAGTTGGAATTGGAGTTTTTCCTTAGCTTCAGAGTATAGGGCCAGGCCCTAGAGGCTGGCAGAGGGTTTTCCCACTTCTGTCTCCTCTATATCAGTCCAGTTTTGTATACTTCAGAATCTTAGCAGTAGATAGAAAGCAAACAAGAACAGGTCTAACTTTCAGAAGCGACTGGACCTGAATCTTCCAGCTGAACCAAGAAGAGCATGCCACTCCAGACTGGGCTGAACAAGCTCCTCTCTCCTCCAACACCCGGAAGCAAGTCCCACATGGCAGGAAGGAAGTGCTAGTCACAAGACCCAACTGCCACACCTGGCAGGAAGGAAGTGCTAGTCACAAGACCCAACTTCCACTCCCAGTTGGGCCCTTCCTCCACAAACTGTCAGTCTTGTTTCCTTTCCACATTACAAGATTCATTTTCTTTCCCTCCCCTTTCCCAACCCCTTCCCATAGCCAATGAGTAATTCTACTGGGTCTTACATGTGTTATTGATCAAGACCTCGTTCCATATTATTGCTATTTGCACTAGGGTGATAGTTTAGAGTCTACATCCCTAGTCAAATTCCCATTGACCCATGTGATCAATCAGTTGTTTTTCTTCTGTGTTTCTGCTCCCACAGTTCTTTCTCTGGATGTCGATAGTGTTATTTCTCACAAGTCTTTCAGAATTGTTCTGGATCATTGCATTGCTGCTACTAGAGAGGTCCATTACATTTGATTGTGCCACAGTATATCAGTCTCTGTATACAATGTTCTCCTGATTCTGGTTCTGATTCCAAGGAGGAGACACACACACTAATGCAATACACAAGAGGTATAGCTTGGGCCTCCAGTGGAAGTGGAAGACCTCAAGCATTGCATAGGTCTGGTTTATATAGAGGGAATAAGGGTGGGATTGATAAAAGTGAAGACACATCAGTCTTAGTCCCCGATGTTTCCTTTTAACATATGGTCTGGTCAGTGACCTAGGTCAGGTCAATGAAAACTGAAGACTTGAGATAACATATGGCAGTAAATAATAAGGACATGGTGATTTTAGTTCTTGGGACAAGGGACCCTATTTAGGGTATTGTCTGGAGGGCAATTTCCTGTGATAACTGTAGCATTCCAAGCATATTCACATCTATGAAATATAAATGACTGTATGATTACTGTGTCTCCAAGCATAAGCCAAAGAGGCTTGTGAATGTAACCTTGAACTGGCCATGCGGCCCTTGGCTAAGACAAACTCATTAACATGCTCAGACTCAATTCCCGGGGAAAGCACGGTTTGCAATCTACACGCCCAAAGGTGTTTCCCTCTACCTTGCTACCCAATCTTAATTGTCTATATTTTGTGATGTGGTTACTACGTGCTTGGGAGTACCGCCCAAGCAGGACAGGATTAAATTCAGAGGCAAACCCATGAACTTCCTCTTGGCTTTCTCTCCCTTTTCATGGAGCTCCACAATGACTATGTTTCTCTTTCCTCTTAACCTTCTCCTTCCCTGAGGCTGTAACCATCTTGGCCTACATTCCCTATCTTAATCTCCTCATCTACCTCATGTTCCTTTGTACTCATGCTTTCCTATCAAAGGGAGTATCATAGGGGTTGCCTGCCCTATCCAACCACTGACTTGTCCGTGTCTTTCATTCTCCACCCTGGTTCTCGATTCCTATCTCTCCTCGGGTCCCATCACAAAGGTAAGCCCCTTCCCTTGTGGGACCCTGCTGGTCAGGGAAGTCCATTAAGGAAGACCCCACAATAACATTATGTTTCTTCACAATGTTCTCCTGGTTCTGCTCCTTTCACTCTGCATCAATTCCTGGAGGTTGTTCCAGTCTCCATGGAATTCCTCCAGTTCATTATTCCTTCTAGCACAATAGTATTCCATCACCTACATATACCACAATTTGTTCAGCCATTCCCCAATTGAAGGGCATCCCCTCATTTTCCAATTTTTTGCCACCACAAAAAGCACAGCTATGAATATTCTTGTACAAGTCTTTTTCCTTATGATCTCTTTGGAGTACAAACCCAGCAGTGCTATGGCTGGATCAAAGGGCAGGCAGTCTTTTAAAGCCATTTGGACATAGTTCCAAATTGCCCTCCAGAATGGTTAGATCAATTCACAACTCCCCTGGTGGTTTTTCTTATCTGACCCTAAAAGGCTTTGCTACAAATCTGGCTCAAATTTTCCTTTCCTGCCTTATTTCACACCTTCCACACCCTCTATATTTCAGTCAAAATGAACAATTAGCTTCTCCCTAACCCAGCCAGAGATTTCCTGACTGCATTCACATAGATGCAGGCATGAAATTGATCCCAACCTCATTTCTGTCTGTCAAAGGCCTTCTTCTTCTTCAAGATCTAGACTCAGTGTCACTTCTTCCAAAAAATCTTCCCTGATATCCTTAACTGAAAGTGATCTTTCCTTTCCTAGAATTTTTAATAATACTTTGAATTTCTCCTTTAATCCCTCTTCCATTATACCATATATCTTCTAACCATATGTATATGTACCATGTATATATGTCCTATCTTTTCAATTAGATTACAAACTCCTTGAGGGCAAGACAATCATCTAGTTTTCATCTTTATGTCCCTGGATTGCTTCAGCTAGGTGGCAGAGTGGATAGTCAGGAAGGTTCATCTTCCTGAGTTCAAATCTGCCCCCAGACACTTACTAGTTATTTGACCCTGGGCAAGTCACTTAATTCTGTTCACCTCAGGTTCCTCATCTGTAAAATGAACTGGAGAAGGAAATGGCAAACCACTGCAG
The DNA here is from genome assembly GCF_027887165.1 of Monodelphis domestica. Taxonomy (NCBI): domain Eukaryota; kingdom Metazoa; phylum Chordata; class Mammalia; order Didelphimorphia; family Didelphidae; genus Monodelphis; species Monodelphis domestica. Next base: position 153,918,865 of record NC_077227.1, read on the forward strand.
CATCTCTCTTTTTTTTTTCTCCCTAGCATCTCTGCTAAGAAAACCTCAAAAACAAGGCCACAAAGAGTCACACACAATGGGACAAAAACAAGAAGCATTTACTATGTGCCAGGCATTATGCTAAAGCACCAGAGTTACAAAAAGAGACAAAAGACAATCTCTTCCCTCAAGGAGTTTATAATCTAATAGATTATAATCTATTTCCCCAGTGATTGAATAACCAGCAAAAGATTGACAAAATATGTGTCATTTGTGAAACTGTGGGGAGAGAGACAGAGCAGGAAGCAGGAAGTGAAGAGTATATGTTTGTGGGGGTCAATAACAGAAAGAGGTAGAATGGGGTTCAGCCTGAAATACAAAAACTTCCTAAATCATAAAATCTAAATACGATTTCAAGTAAGGTTGTTTCTGTAGTCATCTTGTGTCTTGGTGAAATGCCTCACTACCTTTTGCAAGATTTTCAAGCAACTTTTTGTATATGATTTCCTTCCCTAGAATTTTTAATAATACTTTGAATTTTTCCTTTAATCCCTCTTCCATTATACCATATATCTCCTATGGATGTGGATATGTACCATGAATACATGTCCTATCTCTTCAATTAGATTGTAAACTCCTTGAGGGCAAGACAACTATCTAGTTTTCATCTTTATGTCCCCAGATCTTTGCTTCTCATAACATCCCTAGGAGATAGGCACTGAATCACTAGCCAGGGATAGGGAAACAATGGGACAGTCTGCAGTGGTGATCTATTCCCCAGGGCAGTCCTAGCCTTTAGATATTCTCTCCCCTCCACATTATCCTTTTCTCTCCCTTTCTCTGGACCTTCCCACCAATATTTAGTGAACTCAACCTCTCTCACTTCTATAAAAACCTGCTCTGAGAAAAGGATCTAATAAATGCATTCACATTTTAGTATAAATGGCAAATTAGATTTTTTTAAACTCATAAGCCCCCTCTCTGCTCTACTTTCCAGGAATTTTGCTTTTTCATAGGAAAAAAAGAAAGTATGGATGCAATGCTTTCTTAAGAGAGGGAAGGCAGAGACTCTGGAAATTTGGAGTTTTAATGCAAAAAAAAAAATATGACTTGTTTTGGAATTGGAGTGGGATGAAATGGAGAGCTCCTCCCCCACAAAAAGAAAGTAATAAAAGGAAAGAGGGTGTGGTGCCTTCCCAAGCAGTTTTCATACCAAGCCATGTGGTATTTCCTTGTCTCAGGAGATGAGCAGAAAAACTCCAGATTCTAGAAGTTTATGACACTCCAGACTATCCTCCCCTCTCCTCTGCCGCCCATCTGGAGTAGGCACTATATTATTCATTAGGCATAAAAAGGAGGGCGAAAATAAAAATAATTTTTAAAATGTAGGGGCCCAGGGAGCTCTTCCCAGTCTCTGGGAACATAGTACGTAGTTGTGTCTACTAAAACCAGCCCTGATTACCAAAGTGACCTTGAAGATGTTTAGGGCTTGGTTCCTTCTGGGAAATCTACTCCTCTCATGTTTTCTCTACAATCAAGCAAGACCTGTGCTGTCAGTGGGAAAGGTTCTTACTTGATCACTGGAATAAAATGAGAAATAAATCACCAAGGAGAGCCAGCTGGGGAAAGGTCTGATTGCGACCTGATTTCTTCACCATTCCAAGGCTGCCAAGTTCCTTTATTTCCTTAATTTACCAGTGTTGGCTAGGATCAAAACCTTCCAAATGATTCAGGGTCAGCCAATTCTCTAAAATGCAGGATACGTGAAAATGTGTTTGTTTAAAATTTTTTTCTTAACTATGTTATTATATTATATTGTTATATATTATATATGTTGTAATATGATATATAACATATTATATTGTTAACTATATTATACATATAATATTCCATCTAATTGACTTCCTTCCTAATCTATGTATTTTATTTTTATTTTATTTAAAAATATTGTTCTGAGACAATCCATAGACTTCACCACATTGCCAAAGGGGTCCATGATACCAAAAATGGTTAAGAACTCTTGCTCTAAGACTTCCTTAGAGTCTGGTTTGAAAGGACTTAGCTTCATAAGTAAAGGTATAGAAACCAATTACTTAGGATTCAGCAGATGGGGCTCTCCTCTTCTCTACAATCTGCCCCTCCTCTTTCCTCCCCAATGCCCACTCACTTTTCAGGCTGTCCAAACTGAGGGGCCTAAGTAGATTGGAAACAGATGCTACACAAAAAAGTATTTTCTCCAGAAATTCACTTAGATTAGGAGAAAAAAAAAATCCCCAAATCGAACAAAACCCATTAGCCTCCTGGGAAGGGATAAAGTCATTGTCAGTGGTTTATGGCTGGAAAGAAAATGGATTCTCCCATTTCCTAGCCCACTTCCCATCCCCAACTGCTCTGTAGAGACATTTCTGGTTCTTCCAAAGTCGCATGACAAATGGCAGCTGGATATCATAGGGATGCAGCAGATGCTAGAAGATGCCATGCGGCTTTTGAAACCTGAACCTGAATTTGACCTACATCCAGGTGAATAACAGGTAGCTTTTAGGGCAATGGGATCTCTGAGTTGGTGCTTAGTTGAAGGAAGGGAATGAGCTCTATTCTTTTCTGGCCAGACACTGTCCATTTCATTATGCTTCTATCAAATACCAAGGGCAACAGGATATGGATTTGTGCCTGTCTTAGCAATTCACTGAAAGCTGTTTAAACTGAGCCCTCACAGGCAAATTTTGTACCTGGGACAAGCAAGGAAGAGGGAAAGATCAACCTGGGTGTCACAAGGTTTACATACCGCTTGGGTATTATCTGCAGTAGGGGAAAGAGGGGGAAGCTCGCCTTGGGTACAGATGGAGTTGGGGGGTGGATTCCATATCAGGATACCAGGCAGTTTCTATGTTTCTGGGATTGTGGATGGCAAAGAAATAGTTCAGCCACTAGAGAGAAGCATGGCTTGGAATGAGGGCAGGGAAGGAAGGCACCTACTGCTGGTCACCTGGGTAGGGGAGGAAGCAAGTTGCTAGACAGTGCTATTTTGCCTCCTTTATATCTCATTCCTCAAGCCCCAGTGGTCCTTTCCTAGTTATAGCTCTGATTTTAAAATTCCCCTTAAAGAATTGAGACTATTGGTTACATGGTTTTTGTGGCTTTCCAATCAAGTTTGAAGTGCTTTGATAGCAAGTCAATTTAATGCCTTTGCCACTTTCTTTTTTGTGGTTCTAAATGAGCTTCAGCGTATCCAAACTTGTCTCCTCCACATGGGTGAGAATGAAGGATATCTAATGGTTAGCTCTTGTGCTCCATTGGTATCTGGAGACCATTAAGAGCTTTGAAGTATGACTGGGGATGTAGACTCTACTCACAATTATTAATAATATGGAAATAGGTCTTGTTCGATGACATAAGTATAACCCAGTGGAATTGCACATCGGCTGAGGGTGGGAAGGGGAGAGAAAGAACATGAATCTTGTAACCATGAAAAAATATTTTAAATTAATTAATTAAATAAAAAATTTCAATTAAAAAAAGAACTTTAAAGGCCCCCATGATACTGGGTATACTGACTGCTAAGGAATTACGGGAGGATATGGACCAGAGTTGCACAGAATAAGTAGGCAGGGATAATTATAATCTGCATTATCAGAGAGAATATCCACTTTGATGAAGGCACAGATTCACTGAAGTAAGTTAAACAATGATGCTAAAGAGATCAAAAAAAGAAGAAAAGGATCCATAAATACAAAAATATTTATAGCTACTTTTTTTGTGGTTGCAAAGAGCTACAAAGTAAGGCATGCCTATACATTGGGGAATGGCTGACCAAGTTATGAACGTGATGGAATACCATTGTACTATAAGAATTGGTGATTCTTCTTAGCTGTATGACCCTGGGCAAGTCACTTAATTCCCAAGGCCTAGCCCTTACCACTCTTTTGCTTTGGAACCAATACACAGTAGTGATTCTAAGATGAAGGTAAAGGTTTTTTTAAAAAAAAGAATTAATGATGAAAGGGATGATTTCAAAGAAAGCTGAGAGGACTTGTATGAATGGAGCAAAAGTAGGAGAATAATTTATTTAACATTATGAAAACAAATAACTTCGTAAGAGTTAATGTCTCTCTAGTCACTACAATGACCAACCATGATTCTAAAGGACAAATGATGAAGAATGCTACTCACCTCCTAACAGGTATGTGATGGTCTCAGAGTACAGAATCAAACATATATTTTTGGATATGGCCAATAGGAGAGTTTGTTTTCCTTGACTACATGTTTGCCACAAGAATTTTTTTTTTAACTCTTACCTTTGTATAATTGAAAATCGGTTACCCTAAAAAAGAACTACATTTCCCGGGAGTCCACTGACTTCCTATCATTATGTACTTCCTGTAGACAGGGGATATTAGGCGGGGACATGGAGGGTCCCACCTCTTTACTTTCTGTCCCGAGCTTGCTGATGTTAAGGCAGGTGTTTGAACTGGCTGATCAGCCATGGGCATGTGGTTTTTATTTTTGTATCCTTTTATTCCTTTATTTCTAATGATCATTTAATAAATCTCCTAAATTATAATATTTTTATTATTGAGATTTAATTTTAATTTTTACACTTTCCATCTTAGAATCAATACTGTATATTGGTTCTAAGGCAGAAGAGAGTGGTAAGGGCTAGGCAATGGGTGTGAAGTGGTTTGCCCAGGGTCACACAGCTAAGAAGTATCTGAGGTTAGATTTGAACCCAGGACCTCCCATCTCTGGGCCTGGCTCTCAATTCACTGAGCCACTTGGCTACTCATCTTGCCATAAGGATTTTCCCTTTCTCAGTAGAGAAAGGGAAAATAATTGAAAAAAATAAATTTGATTAAAGATGAAAGCACTTAATATAGAGGCTTACATTTGTTGCATCTGTATTTCTTATTGGCCATGTTGGGAACAGTATTCCAAAGATAAAAATTGTTCCCATAGCTTACATATGACCTGCTTATAATCATCTTCTTCTTGAAGTTTTTCTGAGAAGTCATTATTTTGAAAAAGACAGTCTGCATCTTGTACTATGTTACATACTCAGAAGACAGAAGGACATAAAAAGCACAGTTCTGGGTTATAATCTAGTGACTAGGTGAAGATAATTAATAAAACAAAGATAAGCACATATGTAAAGGGTTGTTGTTGTTCAGTTGTGTCCCACTCTCCATGACTCACTCCATTTGGAGTTTTCTTGGCAAAGATACTGGAATGGTTTTCCATGTCCTTCTCTAGCTCATTTACAGATGAGGAAGCTGAGTTAAACAGAGTTAAGTGACTTGCCCAGGGTCACACAACTTATGTATGTCCAAGGTCAAATTTGAACTCAGGTCTTTCTGACTCCTGGTCCAGCACTTTATCCACTTTATCCACTTAGCTGCAAACCTTTAAAAACAAGATAAGTGTCAGCTTTAAAATAGTCAGATGTGATTTGGGAAGATTTTTACTTTTTGCATCCCAATGATGAATTCCTTACATCTTATTAATCAGTAGGCAACTAGGTGGCACAATTAATCCACTAAGTGCTAGTGTTGGTGACAATAAAACTTGGGTTCAAATCCTACCTTAGACACTTACTAGTTGTGTGACCCTAAGTGAGTCATTTAACTTTTTCCAGCCTTTATATCTCCACCTGCAAAATGTGAATAATCAGTGCAAATGTGTGCAAATCAGTTGACCCTGCTAGACCTCAGTTTCCTTATCTTTAAAATGAGGGGGTTGGACTAGTAGCTCTCTACCAAATCTAAGTCTATAATCTTATGAAGAGTCAGAATCATTCAAGTAATACTCTCTTCTCCACTCCCAAATTGCCTTGCATTTATTTTGTATGTGCTTATATATGTACACATTAGCTCTTCCAGTAGAACATCAGCTCCTTGAGGCCAGGGGTGATTTTTTTTTTTTGCCTTTGTATCTGCAGAGTGCCTTTCATGTAGCAGGAACTTAATAAAGTCTTGCTGAAGGACTGATAGATGATATGTCTTATTCTTCCCCTTTTCCAACTTGCCCAATTTTATTTAAGTGTTGAATAAAATAGCAGAATAACTTCACAGTGAGATAAAGAAAATGTGAATTTTCTCTTCTCCATCCCCAGACTAGTCAGAACTATACAGAACTTGCATGTTTATTTATTTTGGTGATGGTAAGCCAACATCCACTTAATTCCAGGGAGGGAGAATTCAACTATCTCTGGGCAGTCCATTATACTGTTCAACACTTATAACTGTCAAACAACTTTTTCCTTATGTTAAATTGAAATCTCTCAATGTATTATAACTTCTACCCACTGCCCCTAGTTTTGTCTGGAGGGACCAAATGGAATGAATCTATGCTTTTCACAGGTGAGCTCTTTAAATATTTGAAGACTGGGGGCAGCCAGATAGCTCAATAGATTGAGAGTCAGGCCTAGAGACAGGAGGTCCTGGGTTCAAATCTGGCCTCAGATATTTCCTAGCTGTGTGACCCTGGGCAAGTTACTTAACCCTCATTGCCTAGCCCTTACCACTCCTTTGCCTTAGAAACAATACGTAGTGTTGATTCTAAGACTGAAGGTAAGGGTTTATATATATATATATATCTGAAGACTAAGATCATATCTTTCCCCCAGTCTTGTCTTTTCCAGACTAAACATTCACAGGTCCTTCAATCTGGTTTTTAATTCTCTTTCTGTCTTTGTTATTCTCCTCAGAAGATAAGCTAGCTCGCCAGTATCCCTTCTAAATGGAATTCCCAGAACTGAACAGAATAAAGAAACCAATACAAATCATAGTGTTGGATTTTAAAGTTTTATTTATAACTGTCCAATACAATAATTTTTTTTCTGTCTGAACTCAGTTCAATCCTTTTTTCAGATATGCAATAAAAAATCAGAATATTTTCCTTAATAAAAATAGTTGAAGAGAGCCACCTATATGCAAATCATAACACATGAATATTATCTCAACACATATATGTATATATACATATATATACATACATATATATACATATACATATATATGTATATGTATGTTTGTATCACATTGGCCTTTATACCATACTTTGGCCAGGACCTTTTTTACTGGTTTAAAAATGAGACTCTTTGGAGAGAATTCCAGTGATATGGACATTGGTTTATAAAGCCCTGATGGAGTTCCAGCCTCCATTCTGCCAGACTTTCTGTGTGACCTTGGACGAGTCACCTAAATTCTTTGGACTCAAGTTTACTTCTCTGGTGTTTTCTTTTAAAAGGCTACTATCCCATTTCCCAGGATGCTAATAGGATTTTTAAAATAATATATTCAGTTTATTGAAAATTTGAATAAATGAATAGAATCATCCCAAAGAAAGACAATGAAAAGTGGAGTTTTCTTCTCTCTACTCCCAAGTTAGTCAGAATTTTAAATCCCAGGTTTACATGCAGATTGACTTTTTTTGGAGATATTCTGCCAGACTTTTAAACTAAATGAAAAACACTACCATGAGAGCAACACAGTTCCCAGAGCTACAATTTCACGGATTCTTTCTTTCAAACTAAATTATTATAAATGGACCAGGTCCTCCTTTCTAGCAGGTGTCTTCCATTCCCAGGAGGATAGATGGCTAGGGATACGGAGTTGAAGAATTCTTGTCATGAATGATATTAAGGAAAATTATTCTTCCTTGGGATCATAGATCTTCAGCTAGAGGAGAACTCTGAGTGATTTCTCCAAGGTCAAATAGACTGGATTTGAACCCAACTCTCCAATTTGTCAGTCTTTCCACTGAACCTTGCTGAAACACCTACGGTGTTTTCTTGATTGTTTAATTTCTTAGATTGTACTATTAATATAGAACAAAGGGGAAAAAAGCCTTACTAATTAACTCAAAAGTATAAAGGGCTATTAGATACAATACCTGAGGGGAGACCTGGAATTTCCAGAAGATTCAATACACTGAGGGATGGGGCAGATAGATAACCTCTGTCCAAACAGTGGGGAAAATTCCCACAATGGTAGGCAAAAGCTCTCAAAGGGTGATACTTCTAGAGATCATGATAACCTCTGTATGGATCTATGGGATGTCACCATTGAGAAGAGCCTTGGGAAGGTAGTTCATAAGAGCAGCACATGCTTTCTGCTTCTTGCTTACCTTACAAATTCATCAAGTTTATCAAATGAGATATGAATGTGAGGGATAATTATTATGACTCTTGGTCTGGAGAGGCTCCCTTGTGAAATCATCATTTAGCCAGATGGAGAATATTGCACCTACTCATCCAACCCATATCCAAACCACTTCCCTGAATGTCCCCTGGGATACCCCTATTTTCAGATATGCTGATAATTAAAGGACCAATCCTCCTCTCCCCTTCCCTGTAGCTCAGGGAGCCTTCAGATTGAAAATGTCTCTACCAAGAGATGAGGGAAAGCCTCAGCAATGACCAGTTCTTTCTAGAGTATTTTCCTCTGCTGATTAAGAAACCAAAGCTGCCTTGCCTTGGGAAAGCTCTCCTTTATTTTTCTTTTCTGATAGAGGGATTACGACATCCTAGAGTCATAGATCTAGAGCTGAAAAGAATCTCAGATGTCATCTAATCAAATCCTTTCATTCTCTAGGTGAGGAAAGAGACCCTGGAGGAAGTAATGATTGGCCTAAGGATGCACAGGTAGTAAAGGAGCAAGGACAGCATTTAAACCTAGGTCTCCTAACTAAGTACAGCAGGTTTTCACTTGACCATGCTGCCTTAGAGTGGAAGGGGTAATCTTTTTCTATTGAGGGTCCTTGACCCACCGAAATCAATCATGGGTTCTTCTCCAAGACTTTAGAAATATGAGGAGTACAACCAATATGAAACTATGGAGATCAAAAAAGCAAAGGTGAAAAAAGAAATGATGAAGGTGAAAAGGTGAAAAAGCATATGGAGAACAGAGAAAGACACAGGGAAAGAAGAAAGGGCCAGAAAAGAGGGGGGAAAAAACCTGAATCACCAATAAAAGAGAGGCTTAGACTAAGGAGAGTCAATTGGAGGTCACTTCCTACAGACCAAAGATTGCCCTTTGTTATGCAAATTAACCATCAGTCAGAGATCCACAACTGCTTCAGTCTAGGCCTTCAGCAGCCTCTCTGAATAGGATACCCACAGAAGTCCACCAGGGAGAAATTATTCTCTGATTTGTAGGAGCAGTGATAGGAAAAAAAGCCAGGAACAAAAGCTGGAAATAGGATGGTCTGAGGCAGGAAAATCTCACTAGAACTCACTGAGTTTTCCATTTTAGTTGATATCATGGTGCAGTGGAGAGTGTCCTAAGAATCAACAGGTCCTGGGTTCAGGTTCTGCCTCCATGCTGCCTCTGTGACCTCCGTAAGTCACAATCTCTTGATGCTCCCAGGCAACTTTAAAATTATAAAGTGCCAATCTGCACTGATATTGGTGGTTTCCTGATATTCCGAACACTGGCGAAATCACAGGTCAAAACAAAAAGTCTTTAAAAAAAATAACTTTCAGAATACAAAGGTGATTTTTTTTCCTGTCTAAAGTGAGATTTCCTCATCTACTTTCTGAGGTATGGATGTTGGGGTTTGTCTTCCATTTATTTTCCAAGACATCATTTTGGTATATAAATATCTGACTCAAAAAGAGAATAACCTGCAAGAACTAGAGTAAGAAACACTTAGTGAAATTCACATGAAAATAAAACACATTCAACTATTCATGAGTGAACTACTAAAAATAATTTGGCACTTTGGAAAAACAGAGGCAGATATTGTAAAAAATAAGGGGTACTTCTAGGCCTATTGGTGAAATTGCATTTGTATTTAAAGCAATGTTTTTTTAATACTGTAAATGAACTATTTGCCATTGAACATAGCTTCAATCCCTTAAACCAACCCTTTTTTAAAAGTCAAGGAATCACCTCTTAGTACTTCAAGTGGCAGTGGAATGAACCCAACTCTCTTGGATCCTTTTGAGTTCTCACTCATCTCAAAGGCAGCTTCATACATCTGTAGTGGGAAACCATAGATTTGGAGATGGAAGGGATTTTAGATGTTATTTTCCAAATCTTTTCATTTTATAAAGAAGAAAATTGAGGCCCATATAAATTAAGTAAATTGCCCAAAGTGGCATTTGAAGGTAGGCCACATCAGGATTTGAACCCAGGTCCTCTTATTCCAGAGCACTTTCTTTCAATTGTAACAGGATCCAGAGGACAGAAGGATAACTCTCCCATACCCTTACAAGAGTGTCTATTGATAAGCAAAATACCTCTACTCTATAAATGCTCTCAGATATTGAAGATGGTTTCCTTGAATTCCTGAGACATCTAGCAATTGGCCAATTGGGCTTCAGGAATTTCTAAGGAGATTTCATTTGGGTAGGATGTGAGGTGGTGGTGGATGGGAAAGAAAGGATTAATAGGGCTATTAGGAAAGCTGCAGAATGAGGTTTTTCCTATTCTGGGTTGGGGATACTTTTTTTGCATCTTCATCACCTCCAGTAGTGCCAGACACATGGATTCTCAGTACATGTTGACTGGCCTATATCTAAGCTTCTCTACCCTCCACTGATTAGTTGACTGTTGCTTCAACTAGTATGTACAGAAGGAGCTTCCACTATTGTGAAGGCACTGGCCCTGAAAGGATGAAAATGAATAGGATCCTGCTCAACTGAATAGTTTCTTTTCTGGAGGGAGCAAACATTAGGGAGAAAATTAGAGCTTTTTTCTTTCTTTTTTTTTTAAACTGGGGTAAGGGAATTGAAGTTGCTATTTATCTTTCAGAAGACCTGCTAGGTCTTTACCTTCCATTATTATCCATGTGTTTTGTAAACCTGAAAGCATTCTAAAAAAAAAAAACACAAGCTACCACCAGATTCCCTAAGAGGGCAGTGGGGTTGAAGAGGGAAAATCCTGGACTGGAGGTCAGGAAACTTGGATTCTAGGTCCTGCTCTGCCATTGATTGACTGTGTGTCTTTAGGCAAATTGCCTTTTCACTCTAGATTTATTTCCTTGTCTGTAAAATAAGAAGAACTGGACTGGACGATTTCTAAAGACCCTTCCACCAACAAAATTCTGTGTCTCATCAGACAGGATTGGAAACTTGAGATAATCAGGCCATAATTCTCTGGTTAAAATATATCAGTGATCACAGATCTTATTCAGTTGGCAAAAGGAGAATTTTCTCTGTTCCCAATTCCTTCCTTCTATTTATATTATCCCTTTCATTCTTTCTCTCTCTTTTCCCCAATTTTCTTCTTCCTCATTTCCTTCACTCACTTTCTAAAACTTTGCTTTTCTTGTCCTCCCTCTACTCCCCAGCATTCCATTGCTACTTCTTTATTCCTCTTTCTCTATCCCTTCTGCTAGCTTCTCTCTCTTCCTCCTTTTCTGGACCTTCATAGGTTCTCCTACCGGGGTTCCAGTCAATCTGAGTTGGAAGGCAGGGTCTAAATATCTCTATCTGTTGCTTTGTTGCCAATAATTAGCTGTGTCCTACCAAAGACTGAAGCACTCAGAGTGAAAAAATAAAAGAATATTCCCCCTTATTTTCTCCTCTCTGTGTGGCTCACTCACTCTCTCTCGCTTAATCCATGCTTCATTCCTCTACTTTCTTTAAATTCACACATCCCAACTTTGGAGAAGGCTTGATATACTGATCATTCATACTTTTAGGCTGAATATGCAGTTGGGTTCCCTGAGGGCCAGAGAGTACTATTCTCCCATGACAAGTCAGGTCACCAAAGGAGTCCTCATTGCACTCCCATGTCGGATACCAGCACTATGGCCATTTATGGATGGATTCCTCTTCTGTGCTATGTAGGCCTTTCTCAAGCAGGACTCAGCTCCCAAATTTTCTCAGCTTCTGTTGCTCAATGAAGAAGTTAGTTCTGAGCTCGTTTGCTCCTCCTCCACAACTGTGTACAAACTCTTTGGATAAGCAGAATTTCTGCCCTATTTCTCAGCAGATCTCTTGTCTTACAGTATCAGCCTTGTTCCATCCAGTAAAACCAAATGGAAATCCAGTAAATCTTCTCTTCCAGGAATATGATTCTTTGGACCTTCATTGTTCCTTCTGCCTACCAGTCATTTCTTATCAATGTTCTGAATCAAACAATTGCACCAAAGAATATGTATACTTTTGAAGATGACAAACAGGATTTAAAGATGTCTCAGAATACATCTTAGCTCTCTCACCAGTCAGTGATATTGCCACATAGTCCTTCTTACCTGCAGTGCCTTATGTGAATAATGCCAGTTTTAAACTTGAAAAATAAAAAAAAAGAAAATGAAAAAACCCACAAAGGCCCATAAACCTTACCCATTGGTTCTGAGGATTGGTAATCAGGTGTAAGTCCTTCTTAATTATAATTAAGAGTTCTAGACTCTTAAACAAAAGGCCTTGATCAGCTCAGGGCTTCAACACAAGGATAGCTCCAAAACCTCTTTAAGTCTTTCTCCCTGACAAAGTCTTAGGAGAGTAAGCACTTTGTACACTCCTCCTCAAAGGCTCAGAGACTTAGAAAACCAGGGTGCTGGCTGTGGTCAGGGACCCAAGAGTGTCCAAAGACTGTAAACCATGCTGGGATGGTAGAGTCCTCCAAAGGGACCTATGTTTCCCTATCAGGAGCCGAGCAGGGCTAGACTAAGAAGTGCTGCTTCTTCTCCTGGGGTGAAGCATTTTCCTTTTGGCAATATCTTCTTCTGTGTCACTCTCACAGTTTCTCTAAAAAAAGAACAGAAGAAGGTGTTTGATAATAGGAATAAGTCACATTTATGTAGTGCAACAACTTAGTAGGATACATAGTACCCCCATTTTACAGATGATTAAACAAACTAATTTAGCTAAGTGTTGTACACTGAGTCAAGGCTGGTCCTTGAACTCAAAGCCAGTAATCCTTTCTCATGCACCATATTGTTTCTCTGGGGTTATTCCTCCTTGACTAGAGATCATTGTCAGGGTTGTAGAATAAAAAGATGGGCCCGGGGATGGCTGGTGATCATGGTATCTTGCTTAGCCCTATGACTCTGTTAAGTGGTCAGACCAACTAGGCTGGCTAGAGACCTTGCAGATAGATGTTCATTCATTCAGTTGTGTCCAATTCTGTGGCCCCATGGACCATAGCATATCAGGCCCTTCTATCCTCCACTATTTCCCAAAGTCTGTCCAAGTTCATATTTATTGTTTCCATGACACTATCTATCCATCTCGTCTTCTTCTATCCCCTTTTTTCTTTTTGCCTTCAATCTTTCCCAACTTTAGGGTCTTTTCCAGTGAGTCCTTTCTTCTCCATAAGTAGCCAGAGTATTTAAGCTTCAGTTTCAGTATTTGACCTTCCAGTGAATAATCTGAATTAACTTCTTTAAGTATTGACTAATTTATCTCATTGTTTATTTGGCTACAAAATCAACAGACAGATGTGGACCCTGCCTTCCAACTTATCTTGATCAGAACCCAGGTAGGAGAGCTCTCATAGCAGAAAGAAAGAGAGAAAGAGAGAAAGAAAGAGAGAGAGAGAGAGAGAGAGAGAGAGAGAGAGAGAGAGAGAGAGAGAGAGAGAGAGAGAGAAAGAAAGAGAGAGAGAAAGAGAGAGAGAGAGAGAGAGAGAGAAAGAGAGAGAGAGAGAGAAAGAAAGAAAGAAAGAAAGAAAGAAAGAAAGAAAGAAAGAAAGAAAGAAAGAAAGAAAGAAAGAAAGAAAGAAAGAAAGAAAGAAAGAAAGAAAGAAAGAAAGAAAGAAAGAAAGAAAGACAGAAGAGAGTAATAGAGAACATGGATGGGGTCACAGATGCCAAAGTTAAAGGAAGTCAGGTGGGGGGGGGTAGAACTTAAGAAACCAAAAGGTGGTTAAGTAAGTCCAAATGTTGATTAAAATGAAAATTACACCTGGGCTGCTACATTCTGCCTAGTTACTGCCGCTTGGTGTTTTCTCATACATATACTACTTGGATAAATATAGAAAGGGTTGGGAATAGTGTTAATGAGGTTTCCTGAACCTACTCTCAAGGATTCTCTATGAATTTAAATAACTTAATTAGGAATCATGACTCTTTGACCATATGCCTTATGTGCCTAGATATGGGATGAACAAAATCACAGATTTTTTTTTAAGCTAGACATTCCCTTAGAATTCAACTCTTCCAATCCTCCCATTTTACAGATTATGAAACTGCATCTCAGAAAAAAGTAGCTTTTCAAAGGTCACAGAGCACCAGGGATGAGAATGGGAGTATCTTAGTTCTTCCCTTTTTGTTGTAATTGTTGGTATATATGTATCTCTCAGAAACAAAATGCCATCCCAGGTGAGGGATTCCTGAGGTCTGCAATTATTGCTAGGCTCAGAACTTCACAGGTCCAGGTATTGTCATATAGATTATGTATTCTGAGTAAGGAAGCATTAGATGTGCTATCCTCTGTGGTCTTTGGAGCTCTCAAATGACAACATATTTGAAGCATGGTTTGGGAAAGTCTATCTCTGGCCTCTTTTTGTCCCCCATGCTAAGATAGGGACCCCATCATGTCCCCCATCTCTACCTCTTAGAATCCCTGTTGGGGCTCTAGGTAGCTCAGGACCATCTCCTTCAACAGTAATTTCCCCAAGTTGTTAGTATTCCCTCAACACCATTTATATTTATTTTGTATATAAACTATCTATATTTTTAACTGTGAATATGTTGTATCTTAATCTTCTCAAGCTCCTTAAAGGTAAGGATTGTTTCACTTCTGTATTTGTATCCCCACTACCTAATACAGTGCCTGATACATCACAGATACATAATAAATGCTTGCTGATTGATTGATTTCATTCATTTATACCAAAGTGAAAATCCAGAAAGGTTGTTTGATTTTCTCAGAGGCTAAAACTTAGCCAATTTCCAGCCTACTTTGGCCTCAAACACTTCCCTGCTATATGATTCTGGAGAAGTCACTTAGCCCAAATTGCCTAGCCCTTACCACTCTTCTACCTTGGAACAGATGCTTAGTATCAGTTCTAAGAAAAAAGATAAGGATTAAAAAGAAATATGCAGCCCACTTCATTTTGTTCTTCGCTAAAATGGCAGAGAATCATGGATCAAGCCACAGGGCTCCCTTTCCAATGTAAGATTGTTAATCTATTGGAGCACCCACGAAGAACATAAAGTGAAAAATTGTATGCTTCAATCTACACTCAGATTCTACCATTTCTTTTACTGAGGTGGATGACATTTTTCATCTCTAGAAATTGTCTTGGAACTTTATATTTCTGAGAAAACCTGAGTCTTCTCATAATATATAATATAATAAAGTCTTCTCATAATATATATAATATATATTAACAGATGGTTATTATACAATATTGCTGTTACTGTATACAGTGTTTTTCTGGTTCTGGTCACTTCATTTTGCATCAGTTCATATAAGTCTTTCCAGGTTTTTCTCAAATCATCCTGTTCATCATTTCATATATCACAATAGTATTCCATTACAATTATGTATTACAGCTTGTTCAGCCATTCCCCAATTGATGGACATTCTCCCAATTTTCAATTCTTTGCCAACACAAAAAGAGGTACTATAGATATTTTTATACAAATATATCCTTTCCCCTTTAAAAAAATATCCTTGGGATTCAGAACTAGTAGTGGTATTGCTAGATTAAACCAATACTCAGAATTGATTCTAAGAAGGAAGGTAAGGGTTTAAAAAAAAAAAAAGCAAACTGTACATACTAGAGATCCCTATTCCTGCATATAATCCTTTTTTGCATATGGAAATGTTTTGTTTTGTTGGTGTTTGTTAAGTATTTAACAAAATAAGAAACTGAGGCAACTAAAAGAGTTTTATAGATCTTTGAACATAGTTCCAAATTGCTTTCCAGAATAATTGGATCAATTTGGATCACTCCACCAATTTTCCCATATTCCCTACAGAATTTATTTTCCTTTTCTATTAGTGAGGTGGTACCTCTGAGTTGCTTTAATTTGCATTTCTCTAATCAATAGTGATTTAGAGCATTTTTTTAATGTAACTATACATGGTTTTGATTTCTTCTTCTGAGAACTGCCTATTCATATTCTTTGATCAGGTCTAGAATTTTGAAGAAAGTTATAATGCATTTTTCTCCCAGGGAGAAAAAAATTATTATTATTATCATCATCATCATTTTTAAAACCCTTATCTTTCGTCTTAGAACCAATACTATTTTTCATCTCTAAAAATTGACATTTTGTCTTGGAACTTTATATTGCTGAGAAGATCTGAGTCATTCACAGATGGTTATCATACAATATTGCTATTACTGTATAAAATGTTTTATACTATGTATTGGTATAAGGCAGAAGAGTGGTTAAGAGCTAGGCAATGGGGGTCAAGTGACTTGCCCAGGGTCACACAGCTATCGTGTGTATCTGAGGTCAGAGCCACCCAGCTACCCCCCAAAAATTATTTTTAAAGAAAAAAAATTTAAAAGCAACTCCTTGAAAACAATGTTTAAAAGAGAAAATACCAAAATATTTTATTTTGGCTTTTGCATGGCTGAACAAGAGACAGAGGAACCATATCGAAGTCTTAATCCAATTATATTTTCATTTAGTTTAAATTGATCTAATCTCATTAATATGGAGATAGTGCATTTTAATATAATACAAAACTATTAAAAAGAAGGTACCAGTTCAGGAACACTTCACTCTGGGAATGAGAAAATAGTAGTAGAGATGGTCTTATTTAATGCTTCCAAACAAATGGGTCTGTTACAATTCTATCTATTTGTAAAAAAAAAATCCAATTTAGAAAACTATATAAACCTATTTCTGAGAACTCATCAACATCTGCAACACAGGGGGAGGCTCAGAGATTCACTATACAGGGAAATTGAACAGGGAGATGTTAAATAGACTATTTAGAAATGCCTGAGAAATGACAATGATTTAGGAAAGTTTAAATTCTTTTCAGTTAAACTCTGGCAATCTCTCAACACACAGGCATACATGTTAGACTTTATTGAGCACCTGTTATATACCAAGCACTGTGCTAAGCACTGGGGATAAAAATTTTTTTAAAGAAAATGACAGCTCCCTGCTCTGAAGGAACTCATAGTCTAAAGGGGGAAGACAACAAAGAATTGTGCTCCAACAAGATGTATACAAGATAAATTTAGAGATAATCAACAGAGAGAGGCACTAGAATTAAGGGGCACTGGGAAAGACTTCTTGTAGAAGGTGGGATTTTAGCCAGGACTTCAGAAAAGCCAGGAAGTCGAAATGAATAGGGAGAGAATTCTAGGCATAAGAAGAGTGGGTAAAAATGCCAAGATTCAGGAGATCCACTGTTTTGTCTGAGAAATAAGTTGTCATTGCCTTCCCCTTACCACTTTTCTGCCCTGGAACAAATGTATAATATTGATTCCAAGATGGAAGGTAAAGGGAAAAAAAAAGCAAGTTCTATTAGCCAGTTTAATAGGTATGAGGTAGTACCTCTGAGTTGCTTTAATTTGCATTTCTCTAATCAATAGTGATTAAGAGCATTTTTTTCATGTAAGTATACATGGCTTTGATGATTTCTTCTGAGAACTGCCTATTCATATCCTTTGATCAGGTCTAGAATTTTGAAGAAAGTTATGATGCATTTTTCTCCCAGGAATTCTTTAAAATTACTTTAAAAAAATTTTTTTAAACAGCTAAAATAATGTTTAGAAGAAAAAAAAACCAATGAGCACAATAGAGATCCCTATCCTTTCATTTAATCTTCTGTTCTACTTTGTATGTATAAATGTGTTTCAATGTATATGTGTTTGTTAAATATTTAATATAAAATGAGAAACTGAGAAACTAAGAAAACTAAAATCACCAATTCAAATCTTGCTTAAGAGCCTATTTCCAACATGAATTGAACAAAGAATAAAGATAAAAACTTGGGGAAAACTTAATTAACCTAAAATAAGATTTATTAAAGAATCAATGAGTAGGAATGCCCTTTCTCTTTCTTTTTTTAATTAATTTTTCCCAAATCTGTAAAAATAATTTTTAATATTCATTTAAAAAATTTTTGTGTTCCAAATTTTCCTTCCATCTCTCCTCTTTTCCTTCTTCCCCAATTGAGAAGGCAGGCCTACATCAAATTGTAGGTTATACAAGTGTAGTTATGCAAAACATTTCAGAAACCACTTTCAAAGACCATCTAATATAACTTGTACCTAACCTAGAATTCCATCTCCAACAAATATGAATTAAAATTGGAATGGATCTTAGAAATCATCTGGTTCGTATTTGTAGATCTGACTTGGCCATGGACTTTTAAGTTTCCAGGACATTACTATCTAAATGACCTTAAGTGGTTCCTTTCGGCTTCTGAGGACTCCATTTCCTCTGGTGTAAAAAGGAGAGATCTTGGAATAGGATAGACTAAGACCCTGGGTAAGGTGGGGATAAGCTCTCATGAAAGGTCCTTCTACTTAAGTCTGGGGTTCTTAGACAAGAATCTGTGAACATTTTTTTTTATTTGAATAATTCAATATCAATATAATTGGCTTCCTTTGTATTCCTCTGTATTGTATTTTATTCATCTAAAAAGATTACCTGACAAGATGCCCATAGATTTCACCAGACTCCCAAAGGAGTCCATGACACACACAAAAGTTTTAGAACCTCTGGATAAATCAATACTATGCCTTCTAAAGGTGGTTACTTAATACGAGTTGACTGTCCTAACACTTCTCAATACTTGGCAGAATCAACCAATCAATCTAGATGTTCTATAGGGAACTTTTAATCCTAGGATTTTTTCCCCTCTGATATCTGGGACACTTAAAGGGTATTGTCCCATTTCACCACTCACCTATCCAACCCCAGTTAGCAGAAGTCCATGGAATAAAAATAAAGACAAAGGATAAATAATACAAATACTTCAAAAGATAGAACTAGGAGTTCTCCTACTCCTGACATAGATCGCATGTTCCTTTCATGTTATCTTATAGTACTGTCTTCACAAACCTGACTGGCCAAAATAGAACATTTAATCATCTGTTGGCCAGCTTTATTTACTAATGAACCTCAATGAACACAGAGCTCCATTTCCTATCTGTACTTTTGCTCAGGCCATTTTACATGCCTAAAATAAACTCACTTCTCAACTCAACCTTTAAGAATCCTTGAATTTCTCCAGGAAACAACTCAGATACCATCTCCCCAGGGAAGCCTTTTGTGATCCCTCCTAGAGGTTAACACTCTCCCTTAAATTATGGTGTATTTATCTCTCTGTTTAAATGTTGGTGTCCTTCCCTCCTCCCCCAAAGGTGAACTCCTTGAGGGCACAGGTTATTTTTTTTTTGTTTGTTTGTCTTTAAATCTATAGGGTCAAGCACAGAGTAGTCACTTAATAAAAGCTTACTGACTAAAAGAATGAACACTGGAGTGAGGGAAATTATAATACATACCAAATCATTTTCCTCTTTTAAATGGACCTTTTTCATCAGGGACCGGGTAAGGTGGTTACACAGTGAGACAATGCTAAATGAAAGCTGGGGCCAGGAGAAAAGACACACAAAAGAGAAACTGTGAGGAGAAAGTCATGTAGAGTCTGAGAAAAACTTTCCATGTGCCACCCAAAGCCTGGGCGATGCCCACTGACACACATACCTTCCACCGCCTTCGGACATACTGCTTTTTGAAATTTTCCAAGTTGATGACAGATTCCCTCCGGACCATGGCTTGTCGATTATCCACTGGCTATGAGACAAAAACAACCAGAGGTTATTTCTGGGCATTTTTCAAGGTTCTCTTTCTCTGCCCTTCAAACCCCCAAGACTAACAGACACACTGCTTTGTGCTGGGCTTGCAGAGTTAGATGGCATTGCCCAATTCTTGCATTTCCTGAGGTCACCAAGAGCACAGAGCATGAGCCTGATGGTGAAGCAATTCAGCTTTGAATTTGTCAACTGTGAAGGTGATGTGTCTTTGGCTCTTTTGGCTGATCTGTTGTTACCACAGTGGAAGAAAATGCAGACTGAGTCTCTCTGCTCCAGGCTCCAGTGGGGCTGGCAGAGTCCCAGCTGCTCCTGGGGCTAAGGGTAAGATGGTGGAGTGAGATTTCAGCATCACAGTGTGTGGTGTAGGTCAGATGATAGGATTAACACAATGGTACACAATCTGTAGTAGGGTCAACAAATAAAGTAAAACATGACCACAATGGCACACTAAATATTTTTCTCTGTGATGTGCTTAGTTGGAAAAGATACAGAAAGCATAAATATTCCTAGGAAAAAAAATGATGATGATAACAATAATGACTCATGCTTCTAAAGTGCCTTAGTGTTCATAATCAGTCGATAAACATTCAGTAAGTGCCTGTTATGTGCTAGGCCCTGTGCTAAGGGCTAGGGATACAAAGTGGGGGGAAAAGAACCTGCTCATTTGAAGCTTATGGTATAGAGACAGCTATATGGCTCAGTGGATTGAGAGCTACACGTAGAGATAGGAGGTCCTGTGTTCAAATTTGACTGTGATATTTACAAGCTGTGTGATCCTGGGCAAGTCACTTTAACTCCCATTTCCCAACCCTTCCACTATTCTACTTTGGAACCAATATACAGTAGTGATTCTAGAGAGGAAGATAAGGGTTTATGAAGAAGAAGAAGCAGAAGCAGATGAAAAGAAGCAGAAACAGAAGCAGAAGAAGCAGAAGAGAAGCAGAAGCAGCAGAAGCAGAAGCAGAAGCAGAAGAAGAAGAAGAAGAAGAAGAAGAGGAAGAAGAGGAAGAAGAAGAAGAAGAAGCAGAGGAAGAAGCAGAAGCAGAAGAAGAAGCAGAAGCAGAAGCAGAAGCAGCAGAAGCAGAAGCAGAAGCAGAAGCAGCAGAAGCAGAAGCAGAAGCAGAAGCAGCAGAAGCAGAAGAAGAAGAGGAGGAAGAAGAAGAGGAGGAAGAAGAAGAAGAAGAAGAGGAAGAAGAGGAAGAAGAAGAAGAAGAGGAAGAAGAAGAAGAAGAAGAAGAGGAAGAAGAGGAAGAAGAAGAAGCTGAAGAAGCAGCAGCAACAGCAGCAGCAGCAGCAGCAGCAGCTTATGGTTTAATGAACTTAAGTGTGCCTTATTGTAAGGAAAGCAACTGTAAGGAAACCTGTAAGGAAAGCAACTTCTTTTAAAAAATATTTTAAATATCTATTTTACAAATGATAAAAAATCAACTACACATTTGCAGGATAAGGAAGGAGGACCTGGGAATTTTCATAGATTACAAAATTAAAGTGACTCAAAAGCCAGATCAGCAGCCAATGAAATGGGGTTTTCTTGGCAAAGATACAAATTTTCCATTTCCTTCTCCGACGCCTCTTCTAGATGAAGAAACTGAGACCAATGGGGGTAAAGTGACTTGCCTAGGGTTACAGAGCTCAGAAGTGTTTGAGGCCAGATTTGAACCCACGAAGATGAATCTTCCTGATGTCAGGCCCTACCTACCCTCTATCCAACCAACGTATCACCTAGATACCTAAAATGATCTTGGGCTACCCTAATAAAATCAAATGAAGTTGGCATTGATGCATTTTTTATGGAGAGACTATTGATAATTTAAAAGGTAATAATGGAATGTAGTTAATAAGGAACTGGCTTGAGAGTCAGGAAAACCAAAGGTTAATGTCTTGCCTGACACATAATTTCTGTGTGACCCTGGGCAATTCACCTAACTTCCTAGGGTTCCCAAGCAACTAAGAATACAAGTTTCAGATAAAGTACCAGCCTACACTGATAATAGTAGCTTGCATTTATATAGTGCTCTAAGGTTTACAAAGTGCTTCATAATATTTGATCTTTGTAAAAACCCTGAGAGGTAAGTGCTATTGTTATCCCCATTTTATAGCTAAAGAAATTGAAGCAGACAAGAAGTGAAGTGACTTACTCAGAGTCACACAACTAGGAAATCTCTGAGGTGGTATTTGAATTTAGGTTCTTCTGACTCCAGGTCCCACACCATCTCCTGAATTAAGTGGCTACCTAAAAGCTCTTCCAAAGAAGCTTTCTACATGGATGAAATTGCAAGTCTTGTCCAACAAGAACAACAACAAGAAAAAAGACGAGTTGGAGCATGTCCAGAGAAGAATAACCAAAATGGTAAGGGGATTCAAAACTCATGAGGGGCAACTAGGTGACTCAGTGGATAGAGCATGAGAGCTAAAGTCAGGAGGAACTGGATTCAAATTTGACCTCAAATGAATATCAGTTTGGTGACCCTGGTCAAGTCACTTAATCCCTATTGCCTAGCCCTTATTGTATTCTCTCTTAGAATTGATACTGAAATAGAAGGTAAGGGTTTAAATTTTAATAAAGAAAAGAAAAAGGAAACCATGCCATTTAAGGATGGGCTGCAGGAAATACGAATATTTGGTTTGGAAAGAAAATCAAGATTTGGAACAAGAGAACTGGAGGGAATAAAATAGCTATTTTCAAAAATTTGAAGATCTATGATATAGAAGAAGGATCAGACTTGTTTTACCAGATCATGTACTTAGGAATAAAGAATAAAGTTGAAGAGATCCATTTTTAGATTCACATAAGAAAGAAAACTGCCTAATAATTAGAGTTGTGCAAAAGTAGAATGGGCTGCCCGAGTGCTGGTGAGTTGCCCATTCCTGGAAATCTTCAAATTGAGACTGAATGATCACTCATCATGGATGTTGTGGGGTACCATGCAGAAAGGTTGGTATACAGATGCTGAAAGGTGGTTGTAAGGATGTAGGCAGGAGCTCCACAACTAGCCAATCAGCATAGACACAGTGGATTAGGGACTTTTCTTCTTTAGAGTCTCCTCAGAACTAGCCAAAATTGACCCAAAGTTGTCTTAAGGTGGTTAACATATCATTAGCTTTCTATTTGCATTGTGGTTTTCACCCTTCCACACACACCCCCTCCATGGGCAAAGCAGGTGAATCACAGGCAAAGTGACATCAGTTCCTTGGGCATAATGGCAAGGCTGCAACTACCCAAACAATTGACCCTTTTCCTAACAACCAAGCAAGATAAAAAGCATTCCTGAAAATCTCTGGGGACCTTTCCATTGCTAAACTTTTCCATCACTGCAGTCACTCCATTACCAAGACCATTCCCTAACCTCCCTTCCACTCTCAATCAAATTTGTTCCCTCACCATGGAGATTGCCTGAGTTGCCAATTCTTTGGGCAATACTGTAATCTCATGGCCCACATTAGATCAATTAGAATGGATGCCCTCTGAGTGCCCTTCCAATTCTTAAGATAAAGATACCATAATAAAAAGTTTAGTGGAGAACGGGAAATAAAAAGCCAAGGAAAATAATACAAGAACGTGAAGAATATTCTGAGAAAGAAAAGATTGATTTCCTGTCTTCTACACAGCCCATGTTCATTGTAGTATTCATAGCTTACTTTAAGTTCTCCTGCACCTACTCAAACCCTTTACATCCTTCAAGATTCAGCTCATATGCCACCTCTTCCAGAAAGCCTTGACTATGTCTGGATTACCCTATTTAGTATCAGTTAGTATCATATTATATACTATCTTGGGCATCAAAGTGGTACAATGGATATAATACCAGGTCTGGAGTCAGGAAGACTTATCTTCCTGAGTTCAAATCCAGCTTCAGACATTTTCTAGTTGTGTCTCCCTGGGAAAGTCACTTAACCTTGTTCTCCTCATATAAAAAATGAGCTAGAGAAGGAAATGGCAAATCATTCCAATATCTTTGCCAAGAAGACCCCGAAATGGGTTCCCAAAGGGGTCAGATACAACTGAAAAATGACTCAACAATAAAAAATATACTGTTTTATCACCTATAACTAAGTTTATAAAGGCTGTGATTTGACCAAGATATTATGGGTATTATGGAATATTATGGGTAATAGAAGCTCAGACACAGTTTTCCCCATAAAGGAATTAAGTTTCTTGAAGGCAGGAACAATTTCATTTTTGCCTTCATATATTAAATAATTAGCAGTGTCTGGCATCTACTAGACCAGAGTTTCTTAGTCTTTTTTGTATGTGTCATGGACTCTTTTGGTAGTTCTCTCTTTAGAATCCTTGTTAACTGATTGATTGAAGGAAATTATTCTAAGTGGTTGGGAGCTATTCAAATCTGATGCTCATTTGTCAGAACAAAGGGAATAAAGTTTCCCAGCACAAGACCAGGATTCAAAGGTGTATGCATGCTGATGTTGACACTGACATAATGGGTACATGATCTTTGCTCAAGCTCAGATCTCAGGATCATTGAATCCTAGACCTAGGGCTGGAAGGGGTCTCAGAGGCTATTTAGTCCCAAACTATCATTTTATAGACAACAAGACTGAAGTCCAGAACATTGCTCTTTACCTGATTTCTCTGAATTCTTGTCTGATCACAGATTATGCCTCCTGCTTGTTTCCAATCTCGAGTCATTGATCATCTCCTTGTCTAGTCTTCAGATGACCCATTTAACTTACATTTTGTACCTATTATTTATTCAACTAGCTGATCTTTTTTTCTCTGGATAATCTGCCTCTTGCTTCTGGTCCCTCATGAACTGAGACTTATCTGCCAAGACTTTCCTCCTCTGGCTGGGCCAACCCCGCTTACATTGTACCTGTGGGAACTCAGACAACAGCAGTCCAAACCCCTTGCTGGTTTACCTCCTGACTGTGCCAGGATAAATAAAATAATCTCCTTAAGAACAGGAACTTTATAGCTACTTCTTTTATCATCCACCAGAATACCTAGCACATTCTGGGTACAAGGTAGACACTAAGCAAAAGCCCATTGAATTGAGGAGTATCTTAAGTATTCTAATCCTCTCAGAGGCCTTTTTAACCTGTTGTTTCTTGTCCTGGACAGATCCAAGGCCTTTCTCTCCACTTCTCTTGCAAAAGAGGACACAAAGAGAGTAATATGGCTTCCAAGTACCTTGAGGAATCATAGCTTTAGAATGTAAGGTCCTGGCAAGAAGAGATAGTTTCATTCATTGCACTGGTATCCCCAGTGCCTGGAACAGAGTGGATAAAGTAATGGGCCCTAAGTTAAGACTACCTGAGTTCATAACCTGCCTCAAATACTGTGATCTGGGGCAAGTCACTTAACCTCTCTGTTTGCCTCAGTTTCTTTAGCTATAAAATGGAGATAATAATAGCACCTACCTCCCACGGTTGACGGTTGACATGAGAACCAAATGAGATAATATTGTAAAGAGCTATGCAAATGTTAAAAGTGATATATAAGTGCTAGTTAGGAAACCTACCAAGATATATATACATATATATATTTAATTTATTTTTTAAAATATCTTTATCTCTCATCTTAGAATCAATACCATGTACTGGTTCCACACAGGATCACACAGACAGGAAATGTCTGAGGCCACATTTGAACCCAAGATTTTCCATCTCTGGCATGGTTCTCAATCCACTGAACCACCTGGCTATTCCTGGTTTTTTTTTAAGTCACAGAGAAGGGATCTGTGGCAGCCTTTGCCTTAGTCACCCAGCATCCTTTTGTCCGGGTCATGGGATATTTATGCCTTACTAGGAAAGCATATAAAGTCAAATAAATACCTTATTAAGGGGGAAAGAAGTTCTGGGAGAAATTTTGGTGGGAGAATGGGGTGGGATGGAGAAATCATCCTGTTAGCCTTCTTTCATTATTACTCTTTTTTTGGAAGAACAAGTGTCAGAAACTTGGTCCCTCCATTCTAAAAGGTTCTATATTCCTTCTTTAGTAGAACCCCACAGTAAAATCCCTGGGTGATCAATAGAATTCCAATAAAACCTCATTAGAAGAGAGTTGGTAGACTCACTACATGTAAGATATTAAGGACATTCTGATCCCATTGTTGAAACTCTTCATTTAGGTGAGGAATTAGGGAATCACTAAATTATTTTCAATGAAGGGATATCTGCTAAGTTTAGGGAGGGGGCTTCTGGAAGGAGAGAGAAGAGGAGAAGAGAGGAGAGGAGAGGAGAGGAGAGGAGAGGAGAGGAGAGGAGAGGAGAGGAGAGGAGAGGAGAGGAGAGGAGAGGAGAGGAGAGGAGAGGAGAGGAGAGGAGAGGAGAGAGAGAGTGTGTGTTATATAAATCAGTAATTATATAATTATATACATATAATTATATAAAAGTCTCTTCTAGTCAATTGCCCATTCTTGTTTCTAAATCCCTTTGTGCTAAATTTGTCATTTTTGTCTTGGAAAGTAGATCAGAGCATAGCAATGAAAGCTTTCCTCTCGTGGTATAGCACCGACCATTTCAGTCCCAGGATTGAAAGGTTACTCCTGTCTCTAAGTGGTCATTGGTCTTCTCTTTGAAAATGCAGGGTTGTTTTTGTTTTTTTCTCTCCCACTATTCAATCCTGTGTTGTCTGATCTTGTCACTCTTCATTAGGACCTCAAGCAAGGCTGCTCAAGCTTGTTAGTAGTCCGTGGAAAAGGATAGAGAACCAAAAGGGCAGAACCTAAGATAGAATTTAGGATTTCACAGGGGTCACTCTCTTTAAGAAAAGATAACACAGAGTCTATGTGAAAATTAGAATTTATATAGGAGACAAAACCAAGAAGTCATAATTATAAAAATTCTTCACCAACCGAACTTGGAGAGGTTCTTCCTTAATATTTTGGCAAGGTACAAGTCTTCAGTAATTTCAGAGAGGGAAGCAGCCTTCCAAAGGCCATCAAACATAACTTCATCTTTCATCTTAAGAAAGACAGCAAGAAGTTTTCTTACTCTGAACACTATCTTTGTCTTCTAATTGTTGCCCTTGATTCTGCTGTTTCTTGAGTTTCCTGAAAGACAGTCCTCTGTCCCAAGTTCTCATGTGCTAGGGTGCTCAGAATTATTTTGTTTTAAATTGTGGACATCAGATATAGAGGAAGGTTATTGTGAAATGACAAAAATATTACCAGTGTTTGGATGTGAGCATGGAAGGCGCAATTCCACTGATGAAGAAACCAAACCAAACCCCAATCCACCACTGGTCTGGAAGCCTAAACCAGTTTGTAGCAGTTCCAAAACCAACTCTTAAATTTCCAGTGTGAGAATTTATGCCTTGGAAATAGGCAAACACTATAAGTCAGTGCTTGGTTGACTACTATGATGATTATATAAAATTAAGAAAGTTATGAAGAAAATGTTAATGATGTAATTAAATTTAAAAGTGTATCATGCCAGGTAACACAATGGATAGAGCACCAGGCCTAGAGCTAGGAGGATCTGGGTTCAAATCTAACCTCAGACACTTCATAGCTGTGTGACCCTGCACAAGTCACTTAACCCAGATTGTCTAGCTCTTGCTGCTCTTCTGTTTTAGAATTGATACTAAGGCAAAAAAGGTAAGGATTTTTTTTTTTATTGGATCATGTTTACATTTTTTTTCGCTGCTGGTTGTTAAATATCTACTACCATACTACTCATTGGGAGTCAAAAGATCATTAGCTAGTTGTGTAACACTTGGAAAAATGACTTAACCTTTCTGAGCATTGGTTTCCCCTTTTTTAAAATGAGAGATTAAAGACTAACTGATTCTACATACATTCTTTCATTTGATCCTGACAACAACCCCAATGAGCTAAGTGTATATGGCCAGTCTTTTTTTAACTCTTATCTTCTGACTTAGGATCAATATTGTGTAATGGTTCTAAGGTACAAGAGCAATAGGGGTTAAGTGACTTGCCCAGAGTCACACAGCTAGGAAGTGTCTGAGGCCAGATTTGAACCCAGGGCCTCCTATCTCTATCCACTGAGCCACCTAGATATCCTGAGTGTGACCAATATTATCTCCATTTGACAGATAAAGATAATAGGGTTCAGGGTAGTTAAATAACTTATCCATGATTAGACAACTAGCAACTTTCAGAGGCATAATTTGAACCCAGGCCTTATCTCCAAGTCCAGGATTCTTTCCATGAGATTGTGTTATCTCCCTGAGCACTATAGAGCAGTGGAAAGAATTCTAGATTTCGAGGGAGAGCATCTATTCTGAATTCCTGCCTCTGTTCTTTATCACCTATGAGACCTTGGACAAATCAAAACCTTTCTGGACTCAGTTTGTTTTTTTTTTTTAGCTAAAAAACTAATAAGGGGATTGTACTATATCCCTTCCCTCTTGAAATCTATCATTTTAAGATCTCTTTTTTTGCTCTAAAATCACGGTTCCAAAAAAAGACGCCCTTTCTTCTCTTTTCCCCATTTTAATACCCTCAAAACAATGGCAATCATTTCTTTTAATTATTTTGCTGTTGTCATTCAGCTATATCCAACTCTTCACAACTCCATTTGGGGTTTTCTTGGCAAAGATACTGGAGTGGTTTGCCATTTTCTTCCCAGGTACATTCTATAACTGAGGAAACTGGGGCAAATATGATTAAGTGACTTGCTGCTTCAGAAAGTAGCAGGTTCTTTATTATTTGAAGCTTTAAAAAAAGGGGGGGGGGATGATCACAGGGGATAGCTCAGAGGTGATTCCTGTTCCGTAGTCTTCCAAGTTTGAAATTCTGTTCCTTATTAGATTTTATTTTATTGGTTGTTATTTGTTACCTTGGACTTAGAAAGATTAAAATCCTATTGGGTGAATTAATCTCTTCTTCTAGCACTTACTGGCTGACTCATTTGGGACTTGCATAGTTACTACTTCACATGGATGTTGATGGTCCCAAGCCTTATTTCCTCAGTAATCTGGGCTACAAAATGCCTTACATATATTAAGCACCTAATTAACAGTCACTTCTATCTGGGACATAAAGAGCATCAGACCTCTAGGTGCTATGGTAACTCTATGAGGACATGAAGATAAAAAATCATAATAGCTTATTTCTGAATCAACCGAGAGTTATTAGTAGCTATGTTGCACTTTAAGGTTTATAAGACACTTTCCTCATACATAGGGCTGTCAAGGATGTAATGGAAATAATACTGTCCCCATTTTATGAACAAAGGTCCTGGAAAGAAGGGAAGTGATCTAACCAGGGTCACAAAACCAAGATTTGGACCCAGTTCTCTGGACATTGGATCTATCTTCCTACTCTGTACCCATAGTATATGATGCTGTCTCAAGGTACCATTCATTATAATGATCCCCAAAGTTTCCAGAGCTGTGAACCACAAAAATCACCATGAAATTCTCATTTCAGGGGCAGCTCAGTGGATAGAGTGTCAGGTTCAAAATTGGGAGGCCTGGAGTTCAGAAATGGACTCAGATACTTCCTAGCTGTATGACCCTGGGCAATCATTTAACGTTTTCATTTACCTAGGCCTTGTCTTTCTCTCTTAGAGTTGCTATTAAGAGAGAAAATAAGGGTTAAAAAAAAAGAAAGAACAAAATTCTCAGATCAAAAAGAATTACAAATCCCTCTGAGCAAGGGAAGAGGACTATTATCTCCTTGGGATGAACTTTGAGTCAGTTAGTTCAAATACCTTAGTATGAAGGAAATGATAAGGGCTAAATCTTACTTACCCCACTATTTCCTCCCTAAACTTAACTTTCAGAGCAGTTATATGAAGCCCCACAAATTACTTCCCTCCTTGAACTCTACAATCCAGTCACACATTGGCTTTCTGGCTAATTCCTCTCATAATACATTCCATCTTTTGACTCTGTGCCTATTCAGAGGTTGTTCCAGACTCTGGAAATGTCCTCACATCTCATGTCCTCACATCTCATGTCCTCAAGGCTCAACTCAATTCCTACCTTTTGCAAGAAGCCTTTTCTGGTTTCTGTTCCACCCCGTGTCTTTCTTCCAAGGTTACCTCCAATTTATACTAAACATAACTCATGTGTATGTAGTTATATTCTCCATTACAAGTTTACCATATGTAGGCATATGGAAAAATGCTCTAAATCACTACTGATTAGAGAAATACAAATACAAATCAAAACAATTTCAAGATATCATCTCACACCTATTAGATTGGCTAAAATGATAACAGGGCAAAATGACAAATGTTGGAGAGAATGTGGGAAAATGGAGATACACACACTATTGGTAGAACTGTGAACGATCCAACCATTTTGGAGAGCAATCTGGAATTATGCCCAGAGAGTTATTAAATTGTGTATATCCTTAGACCCAGCAAGACCACTGTTGGATCTGTTTCCCAAGGAGATCAGGGAAAAAGGAAAAGAATCTATATGTTCCAAAATATTTATAGCCATGCTCTTTGTGGTGGTAAAGTACTAGAAACCAAGAGGATATCCAGTAACTGGCAAATGGCTGAACAAATTGTGGCATATGATTGTGATGGAATACTACTACACTATAAGAAATGGAATGATGAGCTGGCTAATTTTTCAAAAACTTGGAAAGACCTACTTAAAGTAGTGAAGAGTGAAAGGCATCAAACCAAGAGAAGATTATACACAGCTAGAGAATTCATATTTGAAGAACAACTTGTGAATGTCCACCTCCAGGGAATAAACTGACAAATAAAAACACAAAAGACATAATGTAGATATACATATCTTTTTTGTTGAGTAATACCTTCTGTGGTGGGAGGGGAGGAGCTACTATACCTGGGAATAAATTCTATCCATCAGTCAATCAGTAGAGAGAATGTGAGCTCCTTGAAGGCTTTGTTGTCTTGCCTTTGTATCCCGAGATGGTAGCACAGTGTCTGGCACATAGTAAATGCTTAATAAAAGCTTATTAACTTGACTTCTTGCTTTCAGGGTATATATTGGTAGCAATGAATTTGGCATAAAGAGTTCTTGGGTAGAGACCATATAGGGATAATGATTCTTCCAGAACATTCAAATTCCCATGGGAAAATATAGGGCAATACTCTAGCTGTGTGCTCTTTGAGGGACTAATTTTAAAAGTGTTATTATTTTTGCCCTTTTCGGGGGAGGGGGCATCAACATCCCTTAGCTAAAGAGCAATTAATAAATGCCTGTTAAAGGACAGCTAGTTAGCACAGCAGATAGACTGCTGGGCCAGGAGGACCAGGAGCTGTGTGACTCTAAGCAAGTCACTTAACCCCAACTGCCTAACCTTTGCCACTCTTCAGAACTGATACTAAGATAGAAGATAAGGGCTTTTTGAAAAACGCCTGTTAACTGACTTACAGATTCTTTAGTACTATTTAAATGACTGTCACCTCCCCAATTAGAATCTACAAGCTCCTAAAAGATAGAGACTGGTTTTTGTCTTTCTTTGCATTCCTCTCCTTCCTCTCCTCCTTCCCCCTCCAACTTAGTACAGTGCTTAGTACACAGTAAACGCTTAATAAATGCCTCTTGAATGACAGCGGTTGTATGTACCTATTTAAATAACTATTGTTGCCCCCTGCGAATATAAAAACTCTGTAAGGACAGAGACTGCTCTGTGTCTTTCTTTGCCTTCCCTCCCTTCTCACCACCGTTACAGTGATTGACACACAGTAAAAACCAAATAAATGTTTGTTTCCTGACGCTTCTAGGATGCTCTGAAGCTGGACCTGGGCTCGGGAGCCCTGGGTTGACTTCCGACTCTTCCTTTGTCACGAAGGCATAATAACAACCCTTCTTCTTTCTACTTCCCGGGGCTTTAGGGAGAGCTATGGGAGGGGAAGTAGCTGGGGGTGTTCTGCACAAAGCCCAGAACTCTAGCCCAATGCCTGGGGTGGAAACATTCTTTTCTCCAGCCTCCTTTATACTAAGCGCCCACAGAGAGCAAGCACCATGTTCCTCCCAAGTAATGGTAACCAAGGTGAACGGGGCTAGAAACTGTGAGACGAGTAGGTGGTAAACCCAACGTGACCAAAGTCATCATCTCCAATCAATAATCAAGTACTGGCCAGAGCGCTCCGGGCTTAGCCATATGGGACGGAAACCCTCTCATCAGTGAGTGCCCTAATGAAACGTCAGGTGCAGGCTGAAGAGAAGCTGGAAATACGGTGGGGGTCGGGGAATGGGGACAGGGAGCCTCATTCGCGGCCGCACTAATTAGTACCGGCACCTTCTGATTCAATGGAAAGGTGAGAAAGCCAGTCTGAAGGGGCTGAGGTGGGGGTGGGGAAGAGAGGGGCCGAGAGGCACCGGGAACAATTCCTTTCTGGGAGGATGTCTCCGCAGCAGCAGTAGCAGCGGCAAGACTATTGAGATCGTGCTTTGGCAAACCAATTAGGCCCCATTACTGGCTCGATTCTGTAACCCTGAGCTTTAAACCTGCCAGGAAGTCTTCGCTGCAAGACCTATTTAACAGTTCCATTAGCGACGTATTCACATCTCTGTTGAAATCAGAGCCAAGGCTTTCCTCACTGCCCTTCTCTTGCTGGAAGTCACTCATGAGGTCCTGGATCCACCTCAAGTCCTCAGAAAGTTCCCGCCGTAGAGCTTCGTACTGAGTCCCGAGCTGTGCATATTTCCCAGCTACACTCCCCAGGTCAGAGTACGCGGTCTGGATGTCCTCCCGGAGAGCCTTCTTCATGGCCTCTACTTTGCGGTACTCATACTTGAGCTGGGAAAGGCTGTAGCGAGTGTTTTCGCTCTCTTCTCTGTACCAGGCTTCCTTCTCGTTATAGATGGACAGCAGCGCCTCCACGTCATCTTGGAGAGAGTCGTGGGCTGTGGCCAGGGTGTTGCAGCTCTGCTCCACATCAGCAACGTCTTCAACCACCCGGGCAAAGCGCTCAAAGTTAACGTAGGTGTTATTGCGGGGCATGCTGGAGTGACACTTGATGGTGTATTCTCTCAAGCGCTTGGTCTTCAGCTGGGGGGGCTCTGTCTTCCTGGGTTCCAAGGCTTTGGCTTCTCCTTTGGACTGGAGAGCATTTGGACAGAAGAACCAGAGTATTATTTGGGCACGGGCAAGGAAGACTGTTGCACAAGGCAGACCAAGGATTCACACTCTTCGGCATTCGGCATTCGCTGCATGCAACAGACTCCGGGAAAGGATGGGAGAGTGGTGAGCACCCGAGTTCCCAAAGACCAAATGGAAAGGAATAAAGAGTGCATTTGGGGATGATGAGGGGGAGGGCAAACCTTGCATATTGACTTCAGGGGAAGGAAGATGACCACTAAGAGTAAGCAGGACCCTTCCCCAGGCACACACAAAATAGCACCACCACTAGCAGTCGTTTGGGTTTCCATGTCGTCCTAGGACTGGTCAGTTCTTATGGTCATGCAAAGATCAGCAAACTCCATCACCAGATGCTCACACAAGCAATAGCCTGCAGTTAGAAGGCAACAACCCTTTCAGGGCAAACACAGCTTTTTCAGAGTTTTGGGTAGAATGTAAGCTCCTTGTGGGCAGGGGCTATTTTGCCTTGTTTTATCCCCAGATGCCTAGTGCCTAAAAGAATAGCTGGCATTCCTAGGGATAAGACCTGGATCTGTGATTAGATTAGTATAGGGAACTCCCAGGTGAGGAAATTCCTTTTACCCAAGAGGGTTGGCACTTCCTCTGAAATTTATGTTCTAAAGATTTTTGCCCAAGCACTAAGAGGTGTCAGCAGCAGAACTTGAAACTAGGTCTTCCTGGTTTTGAAACAGGCTCTCTATCCATTATAATACCTTCCCTTTCAGACTTGAATCACAAAATGAAGAGTCAGATTTGGATTGAATGGAGAGAATAACTATATGGGGGACTTTTTGTGGTACCTTGTATACTCACATCCAATGCAACAAAAACAACAGGCAGCATGCTGGATGGGAAAGGTGACCACTTCAAAACAATTCCCACTTCTGCACATTTGTCTAGTTTAGAATGTCCTATCTATGTCTCTTTCATGGTTCAAAATCCGATCTCTATCTTTTAAGGACCAGTTCAAAACCCATCTCCTCCATGAGGCTTTCCCTGACTATTCTAGTTCCATATAGATCTCCCTCCTGCAAACTTCCATAACACTTACTGTCTTTCATTACTCATTTGGCACATATATTGCCTTGTATTACTGCTGACTAGTCATACTCCAATATTTCAGTGAGGTGTGGTGGTGATCCTGGAGAATTTGAAAGACATGCCAGTGAGATCCAAGCTTTGGTAGGGCTCTCTAAGATTAAAATATTCCAAATATGGGTCATCTAAATATCAGATAAATTGAATAAGGCCTCATCACCAGAGATCTTTAGTCAAAGATCATCAATTCTACTAAGGCCCAGTTGGGTTACAATCTACTTCAGAGGTGCCAAATGCTCAGGCCCAGATTAAAATGTAGTTGGGAAATATTTAACCAAATGAGTAAAAATACAACAAAACATAGATAAGATTAATATGTAGTTTTCTAAATCAATATGCATTTTCAAGAATACTTATATTCTGTTTAGTGGCCCTTGCTTCTCTTTGAAAGGGGAACCAGCAATAGTGAAATTATAGATCCATTAAATATTGAAGTGATCTTATACTTTTATGAAAATGTCTTTTTCCTCCATGAGGTAAGAATAATATCCTAACCTCTCCCCCTATGCAATATAGACTAGGTTTTCCTTAAAAGGTATTGAAACTTTCCTTAAGATTTGATTGGCTTAGGTGGTGGACATCATTTGCTCATTGCCTGAGTGGAAAATTAATATCTCAGTTAAGGGAACTTTACTAAGCTGAATCAACTCTAGGTATCTTCAATCTTCCCCTTGTCAAAAATTCTTTTCTTGTTATATAACTAAGTAAAATTTCTTTTTGCTAATTGTCAAATGATCAATTCCAGTTCTCATTTTATTCTAATACCAAACCTAAACTCCTAGGGGTGGGTCTGAAGCTGGCCCAGCCAGGAGCACCCTACTATTATATAGCAAGCTAGTTAAGGGTATGAATTATCCCTACATTTTAAAAATATCCTTCATAATTCTTTAAATTTATAGAGAGCTTCAAAGTTTATAAAGTATATTTTATACAACAGCTCTGTGAGATGAGTAATACAAATATTATTCTCAAGAAGAGGAAGGTAAGATGCTAAGTTGAAGAAAATGTCCAGGACCTCTACAAAGAGTCAGAACTAGGTCTAGAATGCAAACCATGAGACTCCAGCACTCTTTCCATCATTGTGGCCTTTCCATTCTCCTCTCTAGCTCCTAAAGCTTTGAGAGACAGCTCTCACAGGGAAGGGCACAATGAGAAGGAAAACAGGATATGCCCTGGAAATTCATAGGGTGGGTCACCACCTGTGGCTCAGAGACACTTAAAATCAATTTTGATTTGACCTGCCATATTGAGTACTGAGATGCCCTTATTCTGAGCCATATTTTCACTCTTCTTTAGCCCTACCTTGGGTGTACATAAACCTAGATGTCTTCTAAGGATTTCAGTATAAGGCTGGGAAGGCATTGGAGATGGGAATCAAATACTCCTACTTGAAAGGCCTCTAGGACTTTACCATGGCTGGTAAATGCCAGCATAACCTTAATCACAGAATTGGAGAATGTATTTTACAGAGGAGGAAAATGAATTCTACAGAGGTGAGTAACTTGCTAGAAGACACCTACTTAATCTATGACAGACAAGACTATCTTTGACAAATTCTCCCCAACATTCCCAACTCTACTCTTCCTACACTAGAGTTATCTTTGAACAATGAGTAGGAAGAGTGATCACAAAAGTCATGAGCAGGAAATCCCCTGGCACAAAGAGCCACCATCTTTGACGGGTTGGGGAGGGGGGGTAAGAGGAGAGAAAGAGAGAAAGAAATGATGATAGGTCAAGCTGTTTGTTTGATGACTAAGGCCTGCCTGGATTTTCTCCTTCTGTCTAGACTAGAAAACTGTTTTCTGTGATCTTCTCTCAACTACCTTTGTAATGACATGCCTCTCACTACCATCAAAGAGGGCAGGGTGGTCAGCTTGGGTCAGGAAGAAGAAAGTAAAGAAAAAGAAGTATGCTGCTGGTTTCAAACATGTCAAACACCTGGAATGAGGAGTGGAATGCTGATCATTTTTTAAAAACTGGAATTGGCATTTGGATGTTTAAGGAACATTGACTTTAAGAAGGAAAGATAACCCCAAGCTTTTCCTATCCATGAACTCTCTATGAGATGGTCCCAAACTAGAAAGTTCCCATTTGCATTTGTTTTGTTCTTTTCCTTCCAAATGAGGTTCAGAATCTTCAATGAATCAGCAAGCTAGTTTAAATTAGTGTCAACTCATTTGAATAAGATGTGGCAGTCTAGTTAGCTGGGGGTGTCTAACTAACACCCACTAAGGCTGAGTATAACACAAGAAAGTTTGATGTTGAGTGGTGTGTCAGATCAGTAAGTGGTGGCTTCTGAATGGGGAAGAGGCTAAGCCACATCTGGTACTAGTAGCCAAGCAAGATGAGTTCAAGTTCACTCACTGGAAAAAAAAAAAAGCATCACCGGCACTTATTTACCACTTATATATCCTTACCGTGATCCATGGATGAGTGAGTGCTTCTTGGATTGTGAGCCGTTTCCTGAAGAAGGAACAAAAAAACTTAATGAGGAAAGTATTTGCTTACAGCCCTACCCCACCCCCGATATTTATAGAAATTAAATTTTTCCCCTTTCAACTACTGTCATTGTTCAGTTTGTGTGCCACTCTTTGCAACTCTGTGGACCATAGCATGCCAATATTGTCACTGAAGTTTTCTTGGCAAAGATACTGCAGTGGTTTTCCATTTCCTTTTCTAGGAGATTAAGGCAAATAGAAGTTAAGTGACTTGCCCAGGGTCGCAGAGCTAGTAAGTGTCTGAGGCCAAATTTGAACTCGGGTCAACTAGAGCCCTGATTAAAAAAAAATAATGGGAAGTATAATGTAAGATCAAAGTCTATGGGGGTTCCGAGTACACCATATACTCCTGAGAAAAATGTCTTCAACAGAAAGCTCAATTATTAATGAGTAATTAAATTCTTCACCTTGGTCTCATAATAGAAAAGGTTTGTTTAGTTCTCAATCCTTCATACCTGTTATCAATCAGGCATGTCACAAACACTAAAGTTGTTTCTTTTTCCTAGGATCTTTCAGAGGTCAAGGGCTTTTCCACATACCTCTGTTTGTTTGTTTTTTTTTGGGGGGGGGGTTCAATGGATAATAGAATTTAAAGCTTGAAGGGAAATTACTCCATCAATCATATGCTCCAAACTAGACTTCTGGAGATTGTACCTGGATGGAGCTAAACCATTCAGTTTTGAACTCTATAGGACTACACTTCTTTATCTAGGGTATCTCCCACTCTGCCTCTCAAAAGGTACTACATCCTGATTTTCACAGTTGCTCTGAAAACTGTAAAAAAAAATTTAACCTTACCATTATGTCTAAGGAAGCTAGGTGGTGCCTAGATAGAATGCTAGTCAGGAGGATCTGAGTCTAAATTTGACCTCAGAAACTTACTAGCTGTATGACCCTGGGCAAGTCCCTTAACCCTGTTTGGCTCAATGCTTTCATCTGTCAAGTAAGCTAGAGAAGGAAATGGCAAACCACTCCAGTATCTTTGGCTTCAAGCCACTTAAACCTCTCTGCCTCAGTTTCCTCATCTGTCAAATGAGTTGGAGAAGGGAATGGCAAATCAGTCCAGTATCTTTGCAAAGAAATCCCCAAATATGGTCATGAAGAGTTGGACATGGCTGAAAAACTACTGAATAATAAAATTACCTTTACTTCTGGAAAAGGAGTACCCTAATGTTCCAATCACTCTCCATATGAATTCCCAGGCTAAAACATCCTTCCCTGGACACCACTTCCCCAGGGTGTTGTCCCCTCATTTATTCTGTGATTTTCTGATAAAGGATCCTAAGTCCAAGTCATATTAATATTGGTTGAAGGAACCAGGATGTTTAATTCAGAGAAGAGAGAACCTGGGGCGGGGGTGGGGGGGGGACACAGTGGCTGTCTTAAACAATAAGTACTTGTGGATTGATTCATTTGAAAGACTGTCATATGGAAGAGGAATGAGATTTGTACTGTTTGGCTACAAAGAGCAGCACCAAGAACAATGAGTAGAAGCAGAAAAGAGGCAAAATTTTAGTTTGATATTGGGAAAATTTTCCCAACAATTAAGAACTGGAAAAAAGTAGGAAGCTCAGTGGATTGAGAGCTAGGCCTAGAAACAAGAGGTCCTAGGTTCAAATTTGACCTCAGACACTTCCCAGCTGTGTGACCCTGGGCAAGTCACTTGACCCCCATTGCCTACCCCTTACCACTCTTCTGCCTTGGAACCAATACATAGTATTGATTCCAAGTCGAAAGGTAAGGGTTTTAAAAAAAAAAGTAGTAATTCCCCCATCTTGGAGGTCTTCAGATAACCACTCATCAGATATGTTACCCAATGGAAGCTCCTTGAGGGAAGGGACTGTCTTGCTTTGGTATTTCTATCCCATGTCTATCCGTGTGCCTGCCTGCCATGTAGGAATAAGAACTGAATGCTGGATTCCATATCAATGAAATAAAGGAACTCCTGAGTAAGGAATCTCTTTCTACAAATGCAAATTGGCAGGTTCTCCCTAACTGATAGCCTTAGAGAGTTACATGGAGCACCAAGAAGTTAACTTGTGCCCAAAATCACAGAGCCAGTATGTGTCAATAGCAGAACCTGAACCCATATCTTCTTAGCTGAACCCATATCTTCTTAGCTGCCGATATTTTATTGTCAGTGTCTTTTTTTTCAGTTGTGTCCAATTCTTCATGACCCCATTTAGAGTTTTCTTGGCAAAGATACTAGAGTGATTTGCCATTTTCTAACCTAGTTCCTTTTACAGATAAGGAAACTGAGGCCAACCAGTTACGTGCCTGGGATCATACAGCTCAGGAAGTGTCTAGGAACAGGTCTGAACCCAGGAAGATAAGTGTTCTTGAGTTCACGCTTGGCACTCTATCCACTGTACCACCAGTTGTCCTGTCCTTAGTAAGTGCTTAATAAGTGCTTTTTCATTCATTCATTCACATTTCTAGAAAGTGATAGAACCAGTATTTGAATCCAGGTTTCCTTTCTTCAAAAGTCCAATGCTCTTTCCATTACCCAGTGCCCTACTGGAGGCATCCAAGTACCCACAGTGACTTTTAATGCATTTGTTTCAACACAAGTCAAGAGAACAAAGAATGAGACTAAAAGAATTCCTAGTGAAACAAATACCATGTGATATAGAATGAAAGGGTCTCTTGTATATTATTAGGCTCCATCCCCTCATTTTACAAGTAGGGGAACTAAGGCTTAGAGAGTACAGATGGCTTGCCTAATATGATAGACAGTAAGATAAGTGGAAGAGCTGGGATTTGATCCCAAAGTCTCTCACTTCAAATGTTCCTTCTAATACATTGGTTAGAATGAAAATTCCTTTGAAAAAATGGAAGCTCCATGAGGACAGAAATTATTCATTTTTGCTATTGTAGCTCCAGTGCCTAGAATGAACTGGCCAATTAATAAACATTTGTTGATTAATTAATCAGTGCTACCAACTCAAGGTCAGTGATGAGTTAATGAATCAGGAACTAGAGACTCTGAGAATAGTAACATTTCCACATCCTTCTCCATTACTGGGAGAGTCCCCAAGTAGTCACAGCTGCTACTTCAGAACAGTGGTGGATATAACTTATCCTTTGGGCTTGAAGCCTTGACATAAGGTTTCTAGACACCAATACTGAGCTGAATTTGAGTGCTGCCTCTGGAGTCAGGGAGACCTGAGTTCAAATATGGTCTCAGACACTCACTAACTGTGGAACTCTGGGTAAGTCACTTAACCCTGTTTGCCTCCATTTCCTCATCTGTCAAAAGGGAAGGAAATGTATCTCTGCCAAGAAAATCCCAAATGGGGAGATACTGTTAATGTTTAACAACTAACTCTTGGAGGGGAAAAAAGTACTTAGAACACTCTTTTAAATTCAATCTACATTATTAACATTTTCTCCATCACTATCTTTAAGTCTAGAAATCAACCAAACAATAAATCAAGCCCTGATTTGTAGCTTTTGCTGATTCCAAGGTATAAATGCTAATGCTGAAAATTTAGCAATCAGCTCCAATATTTCCCTGACTACAGCTATGTGCAAACTATGAAGTTCAACTGAGGTTGCTCTGTGTGTGTGTTACCAAGCTATGCTGGTTAGGTGGCAGTTCACAGTGATAGAAGAGGCTCTGGATTTTTTTTCTACTTAGATCCAATGACGTGATGACCCCTATGACGCATCCTGTAAATCTTAAAAGATTCTCAGACACTTACTAGCTGTATGATCTTGGGCAAGCCCCTTAACCCCAATTGCCTAGCCCTTACCAATCTTCTTCCTTGAAACCAATATTTAGTATTGATTCTAAGACCAAAGGTAAGGATTTTAAAAAACAGCTCCTAAAAGTTGATTAATTAGATACAGATTCCCCTCTCTTTGATAGAAAACTAGTTGGGGAACAGGCACCCTCTAGATCAGCGGTTCTCAACCTCTCAATTTGTACCAATGAGAATACATAATGCATATCAGGTATTTACATTCCGAATCATAACTGTAGCAAAATGACAGTTTTGAAGTAGCCACCAAAATAACTTTTTGGTTTGGGGTCACCGCAACATGAGGGGTATTGCGGGGTCACGGCATTAGAAAGCTTGAGAACCACTGCCCTAGATGAAGGGATTCCAAAGTTAGACTATGTAAGGCAAAGCCTTTCCATCCCACAGAAATATCCAGGTTTCCTCCCTGAGAAGCTCAAGAATGGAAACAAGATGGCACTTCTCATCTTCTTCCATCCTGTATGCACTTTGACTCTAAATCCTCTCCCATTCAGCCCCACTCCCCTTTCCTAAATTTGCTATTTGAAAAGCTAGCCACTTGATCTTAAACTGTTCAGACCTCAAATGTACCTTGAGACAGATTGTGAAACATATTCAGAACAATGAGCAATAGGAAAATCCAGGCTGGCTTCCAAAATTCATACACAATTATGTACATTTCAGTATGAGAAGAATGACAAAAAAGCCTTGAATAAACAGACTGAATGACAAGTTTCGGCCTTGTACACATTTTCCAGCACCTGCCAAAACAGCCACAATGCTCTTAATGACAGACTTTTCCCCTCAATGGGTCCCATGCAGGTGGCAAATAAATCAACACTCCTTCAGAGGTTAGGCAGAGTAGGAACATGGAAAAGGAGGGGGGTTCTGTCTGATAAACTGGTATTTGAAAATCTCACCTTGTTTCTTTAACCAGGAGCTTCCGAATGAAGTCTTTGGCTAACTCACTGGTCTGGCTGAAGAACTCCTCATCAAAATCATAGCTCACTGCTGTAATGTTTGCCAATGTTTCCTGCTTTGTGTCTCCAAGGAAAGGTGAAGCACCACTTAGCCTGAGCACAAAAAAACAGAGAACTAAGTGATTGCAAACAGAAAGTGTGAAAAGTGATATAAATATCTCTCTTCTCTGAATTTTCATATTATTTTCTGGATCTTGTAAGCATTTTTTTACAAGAAATACTAGGTCAGGGGCAGCTAGGTGGCTCAGTAGATTGAGAGCCAGGTTTAGAGGAGGGAAGTACTAGGTTCAAATCTGGCCTCAGATGCTTCCTAGCTGTGTGACCCTGGGCAAGTCACTTACCCCTCATTGCCTAGCCCTTTCCTCTCTTCTGCCTTGGAACCCAAACACAGTATTGTTTCTAATATGGAAGGCAAGGGTTTAAAAAAAAAGAAAAGAAATACTAGGTCATTCAAAAGAAATCATTTAGCTAACCAATCCCATTGGGAAGTCAAGGTAGATAAAAGTGCCCATTGCCTGGATTATGACATGTAGTTGGATAGGCTGTCCATTGAGTTAGTCAGCATTTATTTATATAATAGGGTTACAGGCGATATTGTGGACCTAAAATTGACCTGGAAGAGGAAAGAAGGATGGATTGAATGGGATAAGATACACAGTATAATCAATGGGTACAATCTTGCATAGCCACAACAGCCTACATTTTTCAACATCAATATTCTTCTAGTGAGGCTATCTGGTTGTGAATCATTAAACAGAATGACTGTTGTTTTTCAGTCATTTTCATCATGTCCAACTCTTCATGATTCCATTTGGGATTTTCTTGGCAAAGATCCTAGACTGGTTTTCCATTTCCTTCTCCAGATCATTTTCAGATGAAGAAACCGAGGTAGACAGGGTTAAGTGACTTGCTTAGGGTCACATAGCTAGTGTATGTCTAAGGCAAGATTTGAACTCAAGTCTTCCTAACTCTGGAACTGGCACCACCTAGCTGCCCATGAAATACAATGATAGAATTAAAATTGCAGGAGACCTGAAGATCAATGAAAAGACACAATATGAATGTAAGCATATTCTAGTATATCACTAACAATCATTTGTGGTTAAATAAAAATGCAATGAGACAATATGTATGACTGAAAAAAAATGGACCATTCATGTAGCATACAAGGGAGATAGCAGCTAGAGAGCCTGAATTCTGCTTTAGAATCTATGACGATTTAGAGAGGCAGGAAGGATTAGAATCTATGACAAGTTTAAAGCAAGCCATTGACAAGGATAACACAGGGAAAGAAGGCATAGATGGCTTTTAATCTGCACAGATGAGGTATTGGAACTGTTAAAGCATGTACTTTTATACAGGGTTACATTTAGCTGTGAATATCCCTTTTTTCCCTCCAATAGATGTAAGCTCCCTGAGGGCAGTCCCAATGCATCCTTCATCTTTGTATCCCACTTAGTGCCTCTGGCATTTAACTCATATTTATAAAGTCCTTTAAAATTTGTAAACCACTTTCCTAACCATAAGCCTGTAAGGGAGGGAGGTCATTTTACACATGAGGAAACTGAGGCTCAGAGTTATCAATTAAGTTCTGTTAAATTAAACTAGAAACGGGTGTAAATTTCTCTGGAAATTCTGTCCTATTAGCATAAGTGCCTTCCTCTCCTCTCTCACTCCTCCCCAGGATCACAAAATGCACAGCCTTCCCCCTCGAATCAGTCAAAATCCATCACTGTTAACTGAATACTTTCTATATATGCAGCCCTTTGCTAGGTACCATGGGAGTTATAAAGGGGCATAAAACATAGTCCCCTGAATACACAGTGCTTATAGTCTAGCTAGGGAGACACATGAAATAACTGAGATAATTAGAGAGGCACGAAATGTTCACTTGGATATTGTGTGTGGTATACAATTTGGAGTCATCTGACTCCAAATCTAATGTGTTTGCCATTATACCTTATTGCCTGGTTCCAGAAATGCAAAGAGGAGATCTAAAATAGTCAGGGAGCTCTTACAGACTCAGCTCAAATCTCACTTTTTGCTGGAAGCCTTTCTTGCCCCCCCCCCCCCCATCTCACCCTCACACTATCTACTAATGTCTTACCCCAGAGATTATCTTCCATTTCCTCTGGGTGTACTTTGTATAAGCCTTATTCTTTACCCTTTGCCTCCCCTAACAGAATGTAAGCCCTTCTATAAAAGGGCTTCAACCTACCTTTCCAGCCTTATTTGACACTTCTCTTACACATCAGTCAAACTGAGAGAGCAGCTGTTCCCCAAACCCAGCATTCTATCTTCATCCTCTGTGTATTTACATAAGTCATTCCCCATGGCCAGAAAGTGCTCCCTCATCAATTCCACCTTTCCATGTCCTTTAAGACTTAGCTTCCTTGAGCCTTCCCTAATTCCTCCCAGTTGTCAGTATTCTCTCTCTCTTCAAATAACCTTCAATTTCTGAAATATCTCTGTGCATGTTTTATCCACCCAGGAGCTTGTAAGCTGTTAGAGGGATGTTTTGTTTTTCTCTTTGTATACCCAGCCCCTGGCACAGTGCCCTGCACCTATTAGACATTTCATATAAATGCTTGTTGAATTAAAACCAGTTGAGGAGTGTTGGTTACAGCCCCTGGCAACAGGAGATCCCAATGT
This sequence comes from Monodelphis domestica, assembly GCF_027887165.1. Lineage (NCBI taxonomy): Eukaryota > Metazoa > Chordata > Mammalia > Didelphimorphia > Didelphidae > Monodelphis > Monodelphis domestica. Next base: position 153,962,504 of record NC_077227.1, read on the forward strand.
TTCTGCAAGGCTTCCTGGATTCTTTGCCTAGCTGAATTTTCCTGTGGCTTGGGGAGGAGGGGAGAGGGAGAGGGAAAGAGAGAGGGAGAGAGGGAGAGAGAGAGCGAGAGCACAGGGTGAGACTCTGGGACTCATTCCTCTCCCAATAGGATCTGGGAAGGTTAAGAGTCACCACTTTCCCACCCCACCTGGAGACTTCTCCAAGCTCTAGCACAAAAATAATCACTAAATATTTGCTGATTGATTGAATTCAAGTTTCAGTTGTGAAAAGATGGTAATGCATATGCATTCATTTCCATCAAATTACTAGGAATCACTCTGAAATGCTTAGATGCAGTACATTACATAAAGGGAGGAAAAGTGAGATAGAAAGGAAAAAGACAGAAATAAATGAGTGTGCTTGTACCTGGGGAGAGTGTGGGAGACTAGGCAGCACAGTGTTACTTGGAATAGGGAATCTTGTTGTTGTTTTTTAATCCTTACCTTCTATCTTAGAATCAATACTAAGTATTGGTTCCAAGGCAGAGGAGTGATAAGGGCTAGGCAATGGGGGTTAAGTGACTTGCCCAGGGTCACACCACTAGGAAGTGTCTGAGATCAGATTAGAACCCAGGACCTCCCAACTATAGGCTGGCTCTCTAACCACTGATCAATCTATCTGCCCCCTTTAGGGACTTAAAAAAAAAACCCTTACCTTCCATCTTAGAATTAATACTGTATATTGGTTCTAAGGCAGAAGAGAGGTAAGGGCTAGGCAATGGGAATTAAATGACTTGCCCAGGGTGTCAGAGGTCAGATTAGAACCCAGGACCACCCATTTCTAGACCTGGCTCTCTATCCATTGAGCCACCTAGATGTCCCCTTTATGGACTTTTTATAAAGGTCTTTCCATGGTTCAGTGACTCTAACTTAGTGTGCATACTGTCTATTCCAATAAATAATAAACCCCATGAGGGTATGGGCTGGTTCCTTTTTGTCACTGTATCTTAGATGCTTAGCATAGTGCCCAGCATACAATAAGCATTTAATAAATGCTTATTGATTGAGTGATTTGGTACTCAGTTGTTATTTGGGCCACATTTGCCATCACTATGAACCAAAAGGGCCATGGGATTACTGTCTGCCTCGAGGAGTCAAGAATAATAATCTTTCTTTTTTAAACCCTTACTTTCTGTCTTTGAACCCATACTAAGTATCTGTTCCAGGGGAGAAGATTGGTAAAGACCAGGAAAATGGGGTTAAGGACTTGCCCAGCGGCACACAGCTAGGAAGTATCTGAGAAGAAGAAGAATACAGAAAATGGGGTTCATGAAGAGCAGAAGGCTGAATGTGACTGAGACAAGTGCATGTGTATGCCCATGTATGTGGACGCACACTCACAAACTATTACTGCTCCATCTTGAAAGTCTTAGATAAAGAACATATCTACTTAGTACCTTAATAATGCAAGACAGGAAAGGAAGAGAAAGAAATAAAGCAGAGGGAGGGAGGAGAAGAACAGGAGCAAGCAGGGGAAGGAGAGACAAGCTAGGGGATGGGAAAGAGGGGAGAACAAGAAAAGGGAAGGGGAAGAAAAAGAGAGAATAAACCCAAAGGTAAAGACCAGAACAATCCAGTCTCCTTAACACATGATGATTTTGCAGCCTGCAGAGCTGAGGCTCTCCTTCATGGCTTTAAAATAAAGTACGACACTTTTAGATTCTGACAGTAACTAAAGAAAGAGCTGGAGACAGTCGGGGAGAGGCTGATTAGTAGGCTCTCAGGGGCACTGTAGGAAGTGCAAAGACAGGCTGCAGAATATTAATTGCCATTAATAACATTAAGTAATCAATCTTGTGAGCAATGAGACCTACAACCTTGCTATATGAGGAGTATCTGGGGCTGAATGAGCTTAATGAATCTCTCCTGCTCCCACCTCACAACCAGGGATGGAGAAGAGCTAGATTTTTGCCTTTCTCCCTATCCACTGGGTAAACAAGGCTTAAAGAGGGAAGACTTATTGCTACTAAGGAAAATAGAAGCTTATTAGGTCTAGGGCTGGAAGGGGCCTCAGAGGCCACAAAGTCCAAACCTTTAGTTTTACAGTTGAGGAAACTGAGGCTGATAGAGGTTAAGTGACTGATCTCAGAGATAGGAAACATCAAAGGTGAGATCTAAACCCAGATCCTCTGACTTCAGACATTGCTCTGTCTTGTGGTACCAACCTGCCTCCCTGGCATGATCAGGTGAGACTCTAGGGCTTATTCCTCTTCCAAGGGGTCTCAATGGGCTCTGGGAAGGGAAGGTTATGCTAGCCCTTTCCCACCCCACCTGGAAACCTGAGCTAGGACTCAAGAGCCCGGCTGAGATACTTACAGGATGTAGGTGATGACCCCTATGCTCCTGCAAGACAAAAAGCAACACAAATCAGTGCCTTCCAAAGTTGGAATTCCAGAACCTATGAGGGGCTCTTCCATGGGATCTTCAGAGGACTACTGTGCATCCCCCTTGAGATCCCTGGGGTCTCTGCATTTCTTAGCCATCTTTAAGGAAGTTAGTCACCTTTGGGGGATAGTGGATAAATAACTCTGACTAGGCTGCATGTGTGTGGGCTCTGCATCCTTTTCCAGGTCATTTATCTGAAATCTAAAGGGACAAATTTGGTTTTTCCTTCTCCTAACTTTTACTAAAGTGGAAACCTCATCACATTCTAAATAGGACTTGAGGGGACATAGGAGGGAGGGTGCCCAAAGCCATGGGTGCTTAGAGAAATGGTTTGTTGATGCAGATAGTCAACGATTCCCCCCCAAAATATCTTGGGGATCACACATGTTGGGGAGACACTTCTGAGCTAAGAATACTGGGGACAAAGAAAGACTGAGCAAACCTGACCTAGGAAGAGATCTCTTTGGAAAACTTACCACATATCAGCCTCCAGCCCAAGGGGTTCATAATTCACAATTTCTGGAGCTGAAAGAAGCCAGTATTAAAGAATCAGCAATGTCTGATGTGACATTGAAGATAGATGATAGGTACACCTCAGGGACTAAATGGCTTCCTCCTCCTCCTCACTCTTTAGGAGGAAAAGCAGACCAGTTGCTGAAGACCTTGATATTTCAGAATATAAAATCCCAAATTGAAATAATAATAATAACTACATTTACATAGTGATTTCACATTTGCAAAGTAGTTATCTCATTTGATCCTCACAAAAATCCAGTGACATAGGACAAGGGCTACAATTATCTTCATTGTACAGATGAGGAAACTGAGACTGGGGAAGGTTAAATGACTTGCCCAGAGTTGCACAGCTTGTTAGTATATGAGACCTTTTTTTGGACTTGGGTCTTCCTGATTCCAAATCCATCCCAAATATGCCTAGTCAAACCTTCTCATTTTACAAGTGAAGAAACTATACTCTGTAGAAGTTATGTGACTTGCCCAGGATAACAAAGATAGTAACCAAAGAGCCATAATTTGAATTCAAGTCTTCTCCCTCCAAATCCGACTTTCTTTCCCAAATAGAGAGGCTTGGAGTTGGGGGAATTTAATTGGGTAAGGACAGAGTACTTGAAACTACTTGAAATTCCTATCCATCTTTTAAGAGACCAACTCAAATAATACAGTTCAAGAATGTCAATAAACTGAATTTTGTCCTGAGGAGGGAAACCAGAATGGTGGAAAGCCCAAAGCCCTTGCCAGATGAAGATTGGTTAAAGGAACTGGGATGGTTAGGCTGAGAATGCCTCCACTTAGTGAAAAATGCTTTCAAGAATGTGAAAAACTTCCATGTACAGCAGGGTCAATCTTGTTTGGGTTGGTCTCAAGGCAGGACAAAGAGAAATGGGTGACAGTTGAAAGGGGCAAATTTCGTTGTTGTTTTTTAGTCATTTTTTCAGTCATATCTAATTCTTCATGACCCCATTTTGGGGGGTTTTCTTGGCAAAGATACTGTAGCAGTTTGCCATTTCCTTCTCCAGCTCATTTTATAGATGAAGAAACTGAGGCAAACAGGATGAAGTGACTTGCCTGGGGTCACACAGCTAGTAAGTGTCAAAGGTCAGATTTGAACTTGGGGAGATAAGTTTTCCTGCCTCCAAGCTCAGTACTGCATTGCCAAAATTTTTTTCCAGATGTAAAAAACAAAACAAAACCCCTTACAAATTCCCTAACAATTAGAGCTATTCAAAAACAGAATGGGCAGCCTTGGATAATGAGTGAGGAAGCAGGCTCCCTAATACTGGAGGTTTTGGACAGAGGATCTATAAATACTGATTAGATATCAATTAGTCCAAAAAGCATTCATTAGGCACCTACTATTCAAGTATCGTTCAGTTGTTTCAGTCATTCTGACTCTATTACCCATTTGGGTTGTTTTTTTTTGCCAAAGATCCTGGAGTGGTTTGCCATTTTGTTCTCCAGCTCATTTGACAGATGAGGAAACTGAGGCCAATAGGGTTAAGTGACTTGCCCAGAGTCACACAGCTAGGAAGTGTCTAGGCCAGATTTGAACTCAGGAAGGCCTATCTTCCTGACCCCAGGGCTGGCATTCTATTCCCTGCACCACCCTGCTCCCCCAGTAGGTTAGTTTAGATGGTATCTAAAGTCCTTTTTAGCTCTTCAGGCCTGATTGAACTGACCAGCTGGCTCAATTGGTCTCCATTATCTTTTGGGGACCAGCTCAGCTTCTACCAAAGCTTGGATTATAAAATCTTGGTGTACCACTTTGTTCTGGACCGTACTCTCATGTGTATCATCTTCCCAATTAGCTGATAAATTCTCAGAGAGAAGAGGCTCCCAACACCACACTGGCCATACGGTGATTTTTTTTTTCCATAGCAACTTTCAAAGCCCATCCACTAAGTGATGGAGAAATCGTGACTGCCTCAGAAGAGAAAATACCCACAATACTGAAACTGTATAGTGGTATGGATTTGATTTCTCCCTCAGACTCTCAGACACTGGGACCCTGGGCATGTCACTAAATCTCCCTAAGACTCAGCTTCCTCACTTGTAATCTAGGGATAACAATAGCACCTGTTTTACAGAGTTGTTGTGACAATAAAAAAATAATGGATCAGGTACTTTGCAAACCTTAAATGCCACAAAAATGAACTATTAGTATTTCTTTTACTAAATTAAGTTATTACTACTATTACTAAGCTCCTTGGCAGATTGCATTAAAGGCAGGGACCATTTATCTCCCTTTTATGGGATCTCAGACAATACGGTTAGAAGGGGCTTCAAAGCTCATCTAATTCATTCATTATACTAATCATGAATCTGGCCTTTCACACACCTGACAAGTGGTTATCAGCATCTCTGCTTAATCACCCATGGGGATGGACCACTGCAACTCCGTAGAGCATCCTATTTCATTTTTCGTCAGCTTTTAGTAGAAAGAAGCTTTTCCTTCTACTCATCTACAATATTATTCTCCATACATCCTGGCACCAGGCTGATGTGTTACTCAATAAATATTTCTCAACCCATTGGCTTATCAGAGGATGGAGCTTTGGTGGAGGAGGACAGGAAGGGAAAGGAAAGGGAACAGGGCTAAGATGATTGGAAGAGAAGGTTACTTGGTCAGAGGGAGGGCTTCCTTTTCGCAAAGATTCCTGGGGTGCGTCATCACTTCTATTCACACTTCTGGATCAAAGGGCCTTCCTTCCCACTGTATTACCAGGGCCAGGGGTTAAAAATAAATTCCCACACAAGGGCTGTCCTGCAGTCTAATACTTTTATTCTTTGTAGCTGCCTCAGACAGAGAATGAGCTACAAGATGGGCTAGAATGTTGAGCTACCACCAGCTCAACCAACTAGATTTAACTTTTGAACTAATTTAGCAATCTTGGGCAATTATATAAGTCTCATATAAAATGAGAATGTAAGACCAGACTAGATCAGGAGTTCTTAACTTTGGGGTCCATGAATGCGATTTGGGGGAAAATGACATTTTTATTTCAAGATCATAGGTTTCCTTTGTAATCCTATGAATTTTATTTTATGCATATGCATAAGAATGGTATTCTAAGAAAGTTCAGAGCTGGGAGGTCCTGGGTTCAAATATGACCTCAGAAACTTCCTAGCTGAATGACCTTGAGTAAGTCACTTAACTCCCATTGCCTAGCCCTTACCACTCTTCTGCACAGAATATTGATTCTAAGATGGAAGGTAATTGTTTAAAAAAAAAACAAAAAAAAGAAGGTATCCATAGGTTCCACTGGAAAGACTACCCAAGGGTACCATGATACAACAGAGGTTAAGATCCATCTGACCTAGATGATATTGTCTTGGAAAGCACTCCTTCAACATCTGATTGTTAAAATCCTTTTCTTATTTAGAGGCACAACTCAGATGCTACTTTTTCAAGAAGGTGAAACATCAATTTATTTGAAAATGATTTCTCCCACTTCGTAATCATTTTTTTTTAATTTGCATTGAGTTTTTTTTTTGTAGTGGTAGAGAGTTGGAAACTGAGGGGTTGTCTATCACTTGAGGAATGGATGAAAAGCTGTGGTATAGGGTTGTAATGGAATACTAAGGATGCAGTGAAATACTTACAATGGGACAAGTTGAGTTCAGAAAAACCTGAAAAGACTGATATGAACTGATGAAGTAAAAGGAGCAGAACCAGAAGAATAACATATTCAGTAACAGAAATATTATATGGTGATCAATTGTGAAAGACTAAATCATTATCAGGAAAGCTGCTGGTTTCTAAGATAACCACAAGGGACTCATGAAAATGCTAATCATAGCGGGAAGGGAAGGGGAAGGGGAAGGGAAGATGAAAAGAGAAAGAGTATGGGAAAGAGAGAGAGGAAGAGAAGGAGAGGAGAGAGGGGGAGGAGGAGGGAGAGAGAGAGAGAGAAAGAGAGAGAGACTAAAAAGTGACCTTGATATTTAAAAAAAAGTTTGAAAAATTACAAAAAACAAGTTCCTTGAGGGAAGTAACTGTTATTTTTCATTTTTGTAATTCCCAGCATCCAGCACAGTGCTTTCCACAAGCCTTCTGTAGTCAAGGAAGAAGGAGGAGGAGGAGGAGGAAGAAGAGAAAGAAAGAAAGAAAGAAAGAAAGAAAGAAAGAAAGAAGAAGAAGAAGAAGAAGAAGAAGAAGAAGAAGAAGAAGAAGAAGAAGAAGAAGAAGAAGAAGAAGAAGAAGAAGAAGAAGAAGAAGAAGAAAAAGAAAGAAGAAAAAGAAAGAAGGAAGAAGAAAGAAGGAAGAAGAAGAAGAAGAAGAAGGAGAAGAAGAAGAAGGAGAAGGAGAAGAAGAAGAAGGAGAAGGAGAAGGAGAAGGAGAAGGAGAAGGAGAAGGAGAAGGAGAAGGAGAAGGAGAAGGAGAAGGAGAAGGAGAAGGAGAAGGAGAAGGAGAAGAAGAAGAAGGAGGAGGAGGAGGAGGAGGAGGAGGAGGAGGAGGAGAAGGAGAAGGAGAAGGAGAAGGAGAAGGAGAAGGAGAAGGAGAAGGAGAAGGAGAAGGAGAAGGAGAAGGAGAAGGAGAAGGAGAAGGAGAAGGAGAAGGAGAAGGAGAAGGAGAAGGAGAAGGAGAAGGAGAAGGAGAAGGAGAAGGAGAAGGAGAAGGAGAAGGAGAAGGAGAAGAAGAAGAAGAAGAAGAAGAAGAAGAAGAAGAAGAAGAAGGAGAAGAAGAAGAAGAAGAAGAAGAAGAAGAAGAAGAAGAAGAAGAAAGAAGAAGAAGAAGAAAGAAGAATTAGAAGTAGTAGTAGTAGTAGTATGGTCATTTAACTCTATAAAATGAGTTAGAGAAGGAAGTGAAAAACCAATCCAGTATCTTTGCCAAGAAAACTTGAAAGGGATCATGAAGAGTCAGATATGATGGAAATGACTGAGTAACAACAATACTGTAATTTAGGGTTTGCAAAGTGCTTTACAAATTTATTATCTCATTTGAATCTCACAACAATCCTGGGAGGTAGGTGCTGTTATGATCCCCAGACAGCTAGTGTTTGAGATAGGAGTGAACTCCAGGTCCAGCATTCTATCCACAACTAGCTTCTGCCCTTGGTGAATACTCAGCCCTAGACAATCAGACTAATCTAATTGCTGCACCCCTTGAATTCCCACTTCCACATTTTTGTACATACTTCCCCCTCTCTGGATTGCCTTTCTCATTCTTCTCTACTGACCCTGACTATGATGGAAGGGATCCTACCTTTCTTTCAACTCTTCTAATCTTACTGTCTATACCAAATATTTGATCACAGAATACATATTACTTTAGGGGGCAGCTAAATAGGTCATAGAGAACCAGTCCTAGGAGATAGGAGGTCCTGGTTTCAAATTTTACCTAGCTGTGTGACCCTGGGTAAGTCACTTAATCTCCATTACTTAACTCTTACCAATTCTAAGATGAAAAGCAAGGGTTTAATTTTTTTTCATTTAAAAAAAAAACAACAAACATACTGCCTTGCATAGAACAATATGTTGTTTTTGCAACAATATCTTTGCAGGTATATATATAAATCTAGCCTGAACTCACCTTTGCCATTTTTCATAATCAATCATTTTCTTTCTCAATAAATCTCCAGGATCTTTTTCTTGGAATTCTATTTAATCCTTTTATTGTTATTTAATTGCTCACATAATCATGCCTTCTCTTTCCAATTAGATTATAAACTCCTCAAGGGCAAGGGACTGGCTCCTATAACAATTCAATCAATGCAACAAACATTTATCAAGCAGCTTATTTCCCAGTAAGTGGAAAAACAGGATGAATCCAAGAGGGAGAGAAAAAAATCTCTTTTGTCTGGATCCTGTGATCCAGACAAATCAGCATTTTTTTCCTCTATTCCTCACAAGTGACTCACCAGCTCCCTGTGCTGGGCTGTCTCCCACGCTTCCCTTAGAATGAATCCTTCCTTACCTCTGACTCCCAGAAGCAGGCTCTTCCTTCAATATGGACCTCAAGCACCATCTTCTACATGAATCCTTACCTGGTACCTTCACCTGCTGTGCCCCACCTCTACCTCAAATGCAACTGCTGTGAATTTAACTCCTTTGCATTTATTTGTATTTATTCTGGCTATAGTTCTGTCAATATTCAGTGTCTTTCCCCTTATAAATACGGGCTATTTTGTTCCTTGTACTTCTATCCTCAAGTGACTAAACAATCCTAAACAGTCCTAAGTTCTAAACAGTCAGCTACATACTTGACTGAAGGGCAGCTGGTTGAAAAGTGTCAAGATAGAGTGTCTAGGGGGACAGCTGGGTGACTCAGGGGACTGAGAACCAGACCTAGAGTCAGGAGGTCCTGGGTTCAAATATGACCTCAGATACTTCCCAGCTGTGTGACCCTGGGCAAGTTAACCCCCATTGCCCAGCCATTACCACTCTTCTGCCTTGGAACCCATACACAGTATTGGTAAGGGTTAAAAAAAAAAAAGATAGAATGTCTAGCTGTGTTGCCCAGGGTAAGCCACTTAATCCCATTTACCTAGCCCTTGCTATTCTTCCATCTTAGAATCTATACTGAAACAGAAGGAAAGGGTTAAAAAACCATACTTGTTGGCTGATTGTTGCTCTTTTGCCTCATTGTTGAATCCAGAAGATATTTCCCATGTGTGATGTGCACTCAGTCCCCAGAAGTGCTGCCCCTCTTATCAATCAACTAGTTTACTAATCAATTAATCCACTAGCATTTGATAAGCATCTACTATGAATCAACTCTGTTGTTGTTCAGTTAGACTCTTCATGACCCCATTTGGAGTTTTCTTGGCAAAGACTGTAGAGTGGCTTGCCATTTCCTTCTCCAACTCATTTTACAAGTGAGGAAACTGAGGCTAACATCATTTAGTGACTCACCCAGGGTCTCCCGGCTAGTAAGTGTCTGAGGCTTAAATGTGTACTCCTGAAGACAAGTCTTCCTGACTCCAGGTCTGGCACTCTATCCAGTATGCCACCTAGGTGCCGCCCAGACTCCCCATCTTTAAAAATAGGAGTCATGCTATATGTGTGCTACCTGCCCACCTGGCCAATGTGAGTCTCACATGAAAAAAATCTACTCAAAAGTACATTGTAACGCTGAAATTTCTACCCTGTATCTGGAGCAGAGGGAGATCCTGGAGGTGGTTTTAGATGCACATGGCTTGCTCTCCAGGGGAGAGGGAAAGGGGTGCTGTACCAGGGAAAAGAGGGCTATGGAACCCTCCCACCAGCTCAGTTCTCCCTTTGCCTGCATAAAGGAATGGGAATAAAGAAATGAGAGGTAAGTAGGTGAGTGGGTGGATCTGGCATCTGGTAGATGGTTGGGTTTTTTTGTTTTTTCCTTTAGAAGATCAAAAGCTACTCCAGAAGGCTGGGTTTACTGGAATTCAGGAGGGTGAGGCTACTTTCAATCTGGAAAATAAGGTCCTGTGAGAATAAGAGCAGGGTAAAAGGAGGAAGAGAGAAAATTCTCTTCAGAGAAGCTAAGGAGGGTTACCTAAAGAGAAGCATCATCCTGCAGAGGGAGGAAACAGCTCCCTAATTCTGTGCTCCCCCCTTCCAGCTCTTGTTCCCTAAAGCAACAGAGGATTTGGTCCAGAAGCCCAGAAAAGCCATTTCTTTCCAAACCCATCCCCAGCCCAGATGATTTACATCATCCATTAGCATCCCCAGCCTGGAATGGGCACAATGGAGGAGGGAAGGGGTACTTTTGAGAGGTTAAGGCTTTAACTCAAAGGTGGAGGCTGCCTTACTTTTTTCCTGCCTGACTCTTATCTGCTGGAAGATTGCAGAAACTAAGTTTATTTTTCAATCACTTTCAGTCCTTTCTGATTCTTCATGACCCCATTTTGCATTTTCTTGGCAGAGATACTGCAGTTGTTTGTCATTTCCATCTCCAGCTCATTTTACAGTTGAGGAAACTGAGGCATACAGGGTGAACTGGCTTGCCCAGAGTCACATAGCTTATAAATGTCTGAGGCCAGATTTGAACTCAGAAAGGTGAATCTTTCTGACTCCAGACCCCGTGCTCTGTTCACGGTGTGACCTAAACTTACCTACAAATTCTGGGGTCCCAAAAATGTTCTTAAACTCCACTCCATCTTCAATTTCATGAGCCAGGCCGAAGTCAATTAGCTTGATGTGTGGAATGGGAATATTCTTATCCAACAGCATAATGTTCTCTGGCTACGGAACAAAAGGGTTTGGAAAAAAGGATGTTAATTAAGGCTCTGGATTGTGTTTTGAGTTAAGGATTTGGGGCAGGGTTTTGTGTTCTTTTTTAAGCTACTGAAACAGAACAAAACCCTAACTTGTTTTTATATCCTTAATCATCTTCTGTGAACTCAAAACAGGCCTAAGAGAGTATAAATATCTCAAGCCCTGGGCTTTACTGACTGTTGCTGATGGGAAGAGTCTGCCCAGCCAACGGCGAGAGGTCTCCAGTCCCCATTCTGCTCTAAGTGGTTATCAGACCAGCTCTCTTTCTTGGGAAAGAAATCATATAGTATAATGGAATCAGAACTGGACACAGTCCATCCGATTCAACTAGACAAAGATCTATTAAGTGCTGGCTAGATTTAAGACTGAGAAGAAGCACAACATCACTTTAAAAAGGGCTTGGAATGGTACTAGCCCCGGTGGGTATTGCATTGGACTCAGAGTCTGGACGACTTGGGTTCAAATCCCATAATTGATATTTACTAGCTGTGTGATTCTGGGCAAGTCACCAAACCTCTGTGAGCTTCTGTTTATTAATATATAATCATAGTTGACATTTTTATAGTTACTTAAGCAAAGCACTTTACAAATATCTCATTTGATTCTCACAACCATCCTGGGTGGTAGATGCTAGTCTTAGTCCCATTTTACAGATGAGGAAACTGAGGCACAGGGTCACACCACTAGTGGGTGTCCAAAGTAGTCTTTGGGCTTAGGTCCTCCTAGCTCGCTCTCTCCTGTGCCACTCAGTTGAACTCAAAGACTCCTTTCCACCAAATTTAGCTTCTCTATATATATTTTGTTCTTTTTATGTATGTAGGCTCTGTCTCCCCTGATATTTTTATTTTTCTATTTCTGTCTTTGAATCTCCAGCACCTAGCACAGCCCCTGGGGTATGGTAGGCATTTACTATGTTTATCGCTTGCTTCCACCTCTAAAAATCTACATCTCTACCATCTTGGGTGCAAATCCTGCCTCCAATCTATGAACGAGTCAGTGAAGCGCTGGGCACTGAACAGTAGAAAGGGCCACAGATCTGAAGGTGAAGGGCCTGAGGTTTTGCTGCCTGGGGATGCTGACCTCATTTCCTACCACCGTTATCAATGATATTTCACACTTACCAGTGAGACAGTTGCCTGAAGTAAACAGGAAGGGCTCTAAACATCTCATTGTCCCCTTTGAAAGATGGTAAGACTGAGGTGGGGGGGACAAGCCAACAGGGGTATAAACACAGGCCCTAACAGTTGTTTGCCCAGTCCAGCCCTCAGTTTCTTCATCACATGATTAGGAGGAAGATACCTTGTGAGCACAGGTTAACTTTATTTTTGCTCAATCTCCCAATCTGGAATGCTTGGAGCATTTCCTGTTTGTTTGTTTTCTAAGTTGGTCCCTCACCACTGACCAAGTGTGAGTCTGCCACAGCAGAGGAGGAAGAGTAAAAGCTCTCCCTGAAAGGCAGCCCCAGCTCAGCCAATGTTCCCCGGCTTATCTTCATCTGGTTCTTCCTGGCCACATCTTTCTCCATCCACCAGGCTTCCTGTTGACAGCTCTCCCCTCCTCCCATGCAGCTGCCCACACTTTGGGCTTTGTTTAATTCTATCTCCCAGCAGGACTCAGGAAAGAATATACCTGATTTCCAGGGAAAATACCAGCTGCTGGGGCCATTTTCAGGCCTGTAAACAGATGTAAAACCCAGCTAGGACAAGGAGGAGGAGCCTGGGGGGCCCTGTGCGGGGACCCCTTTTCTTAGGACTTCCCCCAGGCCCTTTTTTCTCCCCCCTTCCTACCCAGAGCCTTGCTCTCCTAAGAAACCAGGCAGGAAGCTTCCAAACTCCCTGGATTTCCTTGTGACCCCCAAGAGCCGCTGGACTTTCACTTGAGGAAGTAGACAATGTGTCAAATTCTTTTGCTTAAAAAACAAATACCATATTTTCCTTTTGGAATTTTTTAAGGATTGTTTATGCTTCCTCTATCCGGGAACCTCCTCCTAACTGGATTTAGAAAATACACAGAAATATTTTTCCAAGGCAGATGACTGAAGACTTGGTGTCTTTCTGTAGGAAGGAGGTGGAGAGAGGAGAGGGAGGAAAGGGCTTCGTACAACATTCTGCTGCTTCTTCTTTCTTTGTTTAAATTCTTATCTTCTGTCTTAGATCAATATTAAGTATAGGGCCCAAGGTGGAAGAGCTGTAAGAGCTAGGCAATGGGAATTAAATGACTTGTCCAGGGTCATCCAGCAAAGAAATGTCTGAAGTCAAATTTGAACCCAGGACCTCCCTTATCTGGGCCTGGGTCTCTATCCACTGAGCTACCTAAGAGAGATTCAGTTAAGGGTCTCCATTTCCCCCTCTTGAGTGCTTAGCAGTTGGGAGTTTCAGTACCCACTCTGCCTCTCTACAGTTTTGCCTGTCTGACCATGCTATCCCACCTCTATAAAATGGAAACCATAATCATGGCACCATCTTCTTCATGGGACTGCTGTGAGGAAAGGACTTTGAACAAATGAATGAATGAATGAATAGCATCGGAGAGCTGACCATGTGCCCACTGTCATGCTAAGCAGAGGTGACCAAAGGAATAGAATAAGACGGTTCCTTCTGTTCAGGAGTTTGCTTTCCCTGGAAAAGACAAGGTTTGAGAGGCATCAGCCTTAGGGTGAACAGAAAAGCACCAAGGTCCAAGGGTGCAGTGAAAGGGCAAATGGCAAGGCCCAGAGGCCCTCAGGCTGCATCATCAGGGAAGATGGCAGTGCCTGGAGGCCTGGTGAGTACACCAGCAGAGAAGGCCATGGCAGAGTCAATGGTGAGGCTTGGTGGTCCTCCAGTTGACTAACAGGATTCTAGTTAGGGACTTCCTAATTATCCAAGGAATCTGAGCTTCATAGAGATAACAGAATAAAATAAAACAAGGACCAAAGCAGCCTGAAACTCTATAATCTTATATGAGTGAGGTGTTAGGTTACTGACCAAAGAAGGGGGGAAATTGCCTGAAATTCTGAATGATGCATAAATCTGGGTTTCCTTTTGCAAGGGTAGGAATTCCAGGAGGAATAAGGGCCAGAGTTTAGCCAGGAGGTGGGAAGAAGACTGGAAGAGAATGACAATGCAGTGGATCTTTGGAGAACTTAGTCTGGGACATAAACTATAGAGCAATATGGAAAGGTATCGTAGAGTGGTAGAAAAAACACTGGATCTTAAGTCAGGATGCCTGAGGTCTAAATCCTTCCTTTGAAAGTTATTAGTTGGAGGAAGCTAGGCTGGCTCAGTGAATTGAGAGCCAGGCTTAGAGGTAGGAGGTCCTGAGTTCAAATATCTCACACTTTCTAGTGGGGTGAGTCACTTAACCCCTCCATTGCCTAGCCCTTAATATTCTTCTGCCTTGGAATCAGTACACAGGATTCTAAGACAGAAGGTAAGGATTTAAAATTAAAAGATGGGAGTGGAACAAAGGAAGAAACAAACAAACAAACAAAGAGAGAAGGGAGGAAAGGAGAAAAGCTTGCAAGCAAGAAAGAAAGCAAAAAGAAAGGAAGGAGAGAGAGAGAGAGAGAGAGAGAGAGAGAGAGAGAGAGAGAGAGAGAGAGAGAGAGAGAGAGAGAGAGAGAGAGAGAGGGAAAGAGGGGAGGGAGGGAAGGAAAGAGAAAGGAAAGAGAAAGGAAGGAAGGAAGGAAGGGAGGGAGGAAGGAAGGAAGGAAGGAAGGAAAAAATTAGATGTAGGGCCTTGGGAAAGTTTGAATTCCACCACAAAGGCCATCCCTGGGCAGTAATCTCTATCACCACTAGGGACACCATAGCTAGATGCCTTAAGGAAAAAAAAAATTCTTATGTTCCCTGGAACATCAGAGGGGAAAAAAGAAGATCCATCACAATAACCTCCCTCAGGATGCCACTTTCCCTGAAGTCCTTGGGGGCAGTATGGGCCCATCTCCCCCAGCAGGTTGAGCAAATTCCCACAAAGTTGGGTCACCAGGCAGAACTTCCTAAGGTTTAGGACGCTACTTCTTCATCCCCACCCTCCCAGGAGGCACAGAAAATGTAGAGCTTAATCCACAGGCTTCTGGCCCTATGCCTCATTGTCCTTTTCAATGACCAGATACTATCCCTAGACCAGCTTTCCTTTCATCAAGGATTTCCCCTCAGCACAATGATTTTACTTCAGCAAGTTAATTCCCTCACCTGACCACCATATCTAGAAAATGTTCCTGTCCTCCCCCATCCCTCTTACCAAACCCTTGCAAAGTGAGGGCTTGCATTCCCAATGTCCTCCCTGCCTTCAGTAACCAGCCCATCTGCCCAAGGCAGCACTACACCCTGCCTGTCTTAACAATCTGCCATCTCAAATGCAGCCTGGAGAAGCCAACGTGCCCCTTCCAGTCCTGATGAGCTTTTGGTTCAGTGCCACTCTTGCTTGCCAGTGGGAAGCAGGCTCCAAGGAGAGTGATGTTTGTCAATTGAGACAGTATGTTCGAATGGAGTAAGCCCTTGCTTCTTACCACATATAAATAGAAGGGATGATCTTTCTGCTTAATTCCTGATTGGTAGGGGAGAACTCCTCTCTGGTTGGGGTGAGAGGTAAAAGGGCTGACACTGGGAAGCTTGACTGCCTTTTTAATAGAATCAGCTGCCCTGAAATGGATCTTGAGTCCTCCCAAGGAGTTCTCTGTTGACCCCTACTTTCATTCCCACCTTTTAGTGTAGACTTCATGACAAGGAAAGGCCATGTTGGTCAGTAGAGATGGAGGACCCAGACAAAGGGAAGCCAGAATTAAATTAATTGAAGGAACTAATGCAAGGTTGAACAGTTTTATATAATATATTGCCAGCATATCAGGCTATGGGAGGAAGGCTTCTAGAGACTCAGATCTTTAATTCTTCCTTTCTTCCTAAAAAGTAAAGTTAATGGAGGGCCATGAATATTGCTGTCTTCATGTCAATTCCTCTGCTAAAAAAATATAATGATCTACTATTACCTACTGGATAAAGTCTATATTCTTTCTCTCTCTTTTTTATTTCATTTTATGTTATAACCCATACTTCCTGTCTTAGATTGATTCTAGGGCAGAGGAGTGGTAAGGGCTAGGCAAAGGGGGTCAAGTGACTTGCCCAGGGTCACCATACTAGGAAGTGTCTGAGGTCATTTTTGAACCCAAGACCTCCGGCTCTCTGACCACTGAACCACCTAACTGCTCCCTATATTCTCTTTCCAAAATAAATTGATATATTTTGTTTTAATAGATACTATACTTCCCAAATACTTCCCCCCAAAGTACATCCCCTTCCACAAACAGTTAAGTGACACCCCCAATATAGTATGACTGCATAAAAACCACATTATTTATATTGGTCCCTCAAGACCTCTAAATATGATTCCAAGTCCCTTTTCAACCTTATCTACAAATACTCCTTTCATTCCAGTCATATTCATCTCTTCATAGACTCCCAAACAACCCTTGTAACCCTTTTTATGTGGCTGGAACATAATTATCTGTGAAAAGGTTGCATCCCTTCCCTCAAAGAAGAATGTAAGCCCTCAGAGTACACAGTCTAGGGTTTGAGGGGTTTTCTTTTGTTTTTGTCTTTGTATTCCTTGTATGTAGCATAATACCTCGCACATAAAATAATAAGTGCTTTACTAAATGCTGTTTCAATTAGATTAATCTGAAATATAATTTGGACTTGGACCAAATCTCAGATCCTCCAGAAAGCCCTCCCTAATTATTCTAGGCTAGAGTGACATCTCTCTCCTCTGAACTCCAATTGCACTTTCCATCCATACTAATAAGCATTTGTCAATACACTGTATTGGATGGTTCTCTCCATTTCACATATATTAGTCTAGTTTCCATAACTGGACTGGAAACTCCCTGAGGGCAGGGAATCAATACTGCTCCTGAATATTCTGTTTTCCACAAATCAGTACTCAAGGACATAGTTGATATAATTGAAAGTGTGGACTTGGAATAAGGAGATAGCTGGGATGGAATTAGCTGTTATCTTGACCCCACTATGAAAGAAGGTTCCAAATCACTAATAATAAGAAAAGGGCAAATCAGAACAACCCTGAGGAGTTTCACCCTCCCATTTAGCAGATTGGCAAAGATGACAAAATATAGGAATAGTCAATGCTGGAGGGGCTGTGGATAGATAGACACACTAGTACACTCTTTGTTTAGTACATGATTGTAAATCAGTACAACCATTCTGGAAAGTGATTTGGAATTACACAAGTAAAGGGGATAAAATGTTCAGATCTTTTGACCAAGAGATTTCACTGCTAGGTACATACTCCAAGGTCAATGACAAAAAAAAAGTTCCATATCCAGGCTAAAATATTTATAGCAGTACTTTTGTGATAGTCAACAGCTGGAAGGAAAGTACACGAGTACACAGGAATTGATTGGGAAATGGCTAAACAAATTGTGATATGTGATAAGATATAGAGAAGCATGGAAAAATTTGTAGGACTGAATGTAAAGTCAACAGAGCCAGAAAAACACTGCACCAATGTAAATGGGGGGGGGGGGGCGAAATCCCCAAATAACAAAAACTGAATGTTGCAAAGTAATAAAGAATGAGTTCAGCCCATAAGAAGACATATCTTTGCAGAGGTGTTAGGGTCCCCTCCTATGGAACACTGCATATAATGCTAGATTTTTTTTCAATGTTATTAGTGTTACTGAACATTCATCTTTTGCATCTTTTCCTTTAAAAAAAATCTTCTTTAATAAAGATGGTTCTCTTGGATAGATCAATAGGAGGAAATCTAAGAGATATCAAATCCAAATGATATCAATAAAACTTTTTAAACAAAGAAAATAAGATGTTTGAAGACAATCATTTTTTTTTGCCTTTTTGACAGAAGACAGCATTCTGTAGCCTTCAAAATTTAAATCAATGTTAGTAATTTATATTTATTGATTGTAAGTTCCTGCCACCCCCTGGGGTCATCTGAGGGTTGTCACTATAATGTTGCCTGGTCATTTCCAGTTATGGTCTTCATCAATTAGACATCCGTTTTGCTTTTCTATTTGTGCTTTTCCCGGAAAGCCCAATGGTCACAGCTGTGGCTTGGTGAAAAGCTTGAACTTGGCTACATTTCTAACTTCAAAACCACAGCCTCTGGCCAGCTGCCTGGGAGCCTCAGTCTCTGTCTGGTTGTTGTTAAGAGGGTTCTGAGGTCTCATATTTGCCTCACCAAGAAAAACAAAGAAGACAGCCCAAACCTACCCCATCTCTGGGCTCCATACATAAGAAATGGTCAGAAAAAAATATGAAAATTTCACTTTTTTCAGGCCCTCAATACATCATATGATTTCAGTTCAGTTCATTTCAACTATGCTTTTAAAACAAGAGTAGTCTGGGGAGAGGGAGGGAGGGATGGGGATGAGTGGGAGGGATGCCCTTTTTAAAAGACTAAAAAGCAACAGCAATCTAGAGCTCATCCAGCTCAGCACATGGACCAGAGATAAATATTGCACCTGGTCTCAAGAAGTCACCTTTCAGTTTGGAAATATGCCCAAAGGACTATAAAACTGTGCATCCCCTTTGATCTGGTAATACCACTACTGGGTCATATCCCAAAGAGATAATAAAAATGAGGGAAAGACCCATTTGTACAAAGATATTTATAACTGCTCTTTTTATGGTGGCAAAGAATTGGAAATTGAGGGGAATGTGTCCATCAGCTGGGGAAAAGCTGAATAAATGGTGGTATATGATAGTGATGGAATACTATTGTGTTAAAAGGAATGATGAATAGGATGATTTCAGAAAGAGTATGAAAGATCTGCTTGAACTGATGCAGAGCAAAATAAGCAGAACTGGAAGAACATTGTACACAGTAGCAGCAATATTGAACAATGATTATCTGTGAAAATTTGGCTGCTCTCTGGGACAATCCTGAAGGATGTATGATGGGGAATGCTATCCACCTCCAGAAAAAGAACTGTTGGAGTCATCTGTTACATCAGTGTATTTATGCTTTTATTTTGCAGTTTTGGTTCTGTATGAGTGTGCTCTTACATCAATGACCAATATGGAAGTGTGTTTTACATGACAACAAAAATAAAATTTTTGAAAAGTGACCTTGGAGGGCCACAGAACTGTGGGTAAAGGAAGAAGTATCCGTGTTAAAGACATTTAGAGAAAGCAATAAAAAAAACCAAGGATACAGGCTAACTGTTGTTCAGTTGTTTCATTTGTGGCCAGTTCTTGGTGACTCCATTTGGAGTTTTCTTGGCAAAGATCCTGGAAGAATTTGCCATTTTGAAGTGCTTGACTGGTGTAAGCTTGAACACGAAAAATTCACTGAGGCTCTTTTTGAGCATAGGAAGATTTATTATGGTAAAAGCTAGTGGACTAGCCCCAGAGGGAGGATCTAGTCCTTTGCAGGTAAATTTGGGAGAGCTTTTACTGGGGGGTGTTAACTCAGGTAAATGGATCTGGGGTTTCCTGGAACAGTTAGAAAGACAAGATGCTTTGTAGTCAGCCTCCTCTAAGTGCTCGGGGCATGGTCTAGATCAGTGGTTCTCAACCTGTCTAATGCCATGACCCCTCAATACAATTCCTCATGTTGCAGTGACCCCAAACCAAAAATTACTTTGGTGGCTACTTCAAAACTGTAATTTTGCTACAGTTATGATTTGGAATGTAAATACCTGATATGCATTATGTATTCTCATTGCTACAAATTGAGAGGTTGAGAACCACTGGTCTAGATGCTAAAAACGGGGGGGGGGTGGCTAGAAAAATAGAATGCAGTTGCTCCTTTCCCTTCTATATGGCTGCTGAGGCATGAATGGGACAGTCATATAAATTTCCTTCTCCAGTTCATTTTGCAGATGGGGAAACTGAAGCAAACAGGGTCAAGTGACTTCCCCAGGGTCACACAGCTAGTAAATATCTGAGATTGGATTTGAATTCATGTATTCCTAGTCCTAGTTCTGAAACTCTATCCACACTGTGCCACCTAGGTTCCCATACTAGTTGATTTATAACCCTTTGGAAGTGACAATGTGAGATTGCTTGATCTGGGATCAAAGATCTGGATCTAGAAGGAATCTTGGGAGTCATCTCCATAATTGGCAGAAAAACTGAGGTCCACAAAAGGGACATAACTTCCTCAAGGCCACTCAGATAACCCCTGGCAGGGATGGAATCTGAATTCAGTTTCTCCAACTTTTCTATTCCACTCTAGGACTTTGGTATGGGATGGGAGTAAGGAGGGAAGGTTTGCAGTGGCCCCCAGTAGACAAGATGCCACTCTATTATTTATTGAAGGGTCCTGCACCTCTCTATTTCTCCTCTCTATTTCAATCTTTCTGCAGGTCTGTGATTTCATCAAATTGGGTAACCCCTTCACAATTGGTGTATGATATTCCTGAATTGCTGTGGCAAAATCTATCACACTGTGGTCAGTTTTTTGGCAATAAGCTCTTCTAAGCTTAGCAAGGTCTCAGGCAACCGACACTGTCCATCCTTGGGCTAGACTCAAAGCCTTTCCAGTGTGACAGGACTGTTGGCCAAACCCAGGCAAAGTAAGGCATCTCTAAGACTTCAGTGAAGGATCTTCCTATATGTTTCACCAATCAGACATTCATTTAGGCTACTAAATGAATGGGTTTTTGCTGGTTTTGAGCCTAGGTTTCCTTTATCTCATCCACTAGAAATTGTAATAGCCACTCACAGGTCATTGATGGGAATAGAAGCTCTGATTTAGTTTCTGACTTAGGAGAATTCATCCCTCACCAGGCAGCCTAGTGATTCTCCTGCTTCCAGAGGCTCACCATATTGGAGTCAGATGGTATAGACACCAAATTAACTGTAGCCTTCCTGCAGTTAATCCACCAGCCTATTTAGCTGAGGCTACAAGTAGTAGAGACTCCAGGAATGCAACACCACACAGGGCTAGCAGATACCTGTTTTTTTGTTTGTTTATTTGTTTTTTAACTCTTAACTTCTATCTTAGAATCAATACTGTGTACTGATTCCAACACAGAAGAGTGTAAGGGCTAGGCAATGCAGATTAAGTGACTTGCCCAGGGTCACATAGCTGGGAAGTGTCTGAGGCCACATTTGAACTCAGGACCTCCCATCTCTAGTCCTGGCTCTCAATCCACCGAGTCACCTAGCTGCTCTCAGCTAGCTATTATAAAATAACAATACAGTAGAATTTGCCACATAAGTTGAAAATCACACATAATAGCAAACTCCATTATTTAATAAGTACTTCTTATACAAATGTATCTAGGCACATTACTACTTTTCTTAGGCTTCTCAGAGCCTTGCTATTCTTGGACTTTGGGGGCCATTACTAATAACTAAATAGCATTAATGAAGCAGAAGGAAGCACTGCTCTGACTCACATGACTTGTTATAAGGGAAATCCAAGGACAAATTAATATTTGGCCCAAAACAATGGAATAACTCAAACTAAGGCTTCTCAGAGAATGAGTGTGATTGGGCAAACTGCCTTGACACTTTATGTTGCTTGGGAAAATACTGTGGATATAGTGTATAACTGAAAATGTTTATTTTATGTATTATTCTGCCTTTAATTTTTGATTGCCAATCTAGTATATCTAAGTTCACTTATGCCAAGTTTACACAAAACAAGGTCCTACTCTATTCCTTGAGAAGATTCTACCTGAGATCAAGAGGCAAAATTGTGAAGGTATAAAGTCTTAAATCTGGAGTCTGGAAGACTTGGGTTCAAATCCTACCTCAGCTACTACCAACTACCTGTGTGATCCTAGGAGGGTCACTTAACTTCTCTCCATTTCCTCACCTAGACAAAAAGAATAATAATAGCACTTACATCACAGTTGTAAGAATCAAAAGAGTGGAATGCATGTGAAGCATTGTGCAAATATTAAAAGGCTATATAAATGTGAACTACTGAGCAACTCACTTCATCTCTGCTGCCTGGTTTCCCCATCTGAAAATTTTGAAGGTTGGAGAGGCTTAGACAAAACTTAGAATCATCCCTCGTCCCATCTACTCATTTCATAGAAAGTGAGTTTGAATCACTCTGTTCTCTCTCAACATCTGGGTACAGATGAAAATGGTAAAAATGAACAAGAGTCACTTCAACGTGGAAGTTTCAAAAGGATAAAATATACCTTGTATGAGGTGTGAATGCCAAGAGAGAAAGGGATTGAAGAGAGTTACGTGGCTCAATGGATAGAGAGCCAGGCCTGGAGTCAGGAGATCCTGGGTTCAATTCTGGCCTCATCTACTTCCTGGCTATGTGGCCCTGGGCAAGTCACTTGATCCCCATCACCTAGCCCTTACTGCTCTTCTGCCTTGGTACCTAGTATTAATTCTAAGATGGAAGGTAGGGGTTTTGTTTTGTTTTTTAAAGACAGAGAGAGACAGAGACAGAGAGAGGGAGGGAGATGGAGAAAGACAAAGAGAAAGACAGAGGGAGAAAGAGATAGAGAGGGAAAGAGGGTGGGGGAGAGGAGAAGGAGACACAGACAGAGAGAGTCAGAGAGGGAGAAAGAGGCAAGGGAAGAGAGAAAGAGGAGAGAGGGACAGAAGGACAGGGGGAGAGAGAAACAGGGACAGAAAGAAAGGTGGGGAGGGGAGAGAGAGACAGAGAGACAGACAGAGACAGAAAGAGACAGACAGAGAGAGAGAGACACAGAGACAGAGAGACAGACAGAGAGAGACAGAGACAGAGACAGAGAGAGACAGAGAGAGAGACAGAAAGAGAGACACAGAGAGACAGAGAGAGAGAGAGAGAGAGAGGGAGAGAGAGAGAGAGAGAGAGAGAGAGAGAGAGAGAGAGAGAGAGAGAGAGAGAGCGAGAGGGAGAGAGAGAGAGAGAGAGCTTTGCAGATAGAAATGATGGAAGCAAAAGAGAAGGGAAAGGAAAGGAAGGATCCTCAACATTGGGAGGAAGGACTAGATATTTCTAGAGTAATCGCATGCAAAGACCATAGGTTTAGAGCTAGACAGGTTAAAAGATACCCAAAGTAAACAAAGATAAGATAAAACAAAACAAGGGGCATCACAAGTAAGCTGATGATATATTACCTTTCTGTCAGGCGCTGTTTTGAGCGGCTTACTAGAGATCACAGATATGGAATGGAAAGTCACAACTAGAAGAGATCATTTAATTCAAACCCCTCATTCCAAGCATGGAAAATCAGTAGTGAAAATGCCAGAAGCATCTTGTTTAAGGAACAGCAAGGACACTGGACCACAGAGTAGTGGTGGGTTATAAAGTATAAAAACACTGGAAAGGTGGTGGTGGAGGAGGGGAGAATGTAGGCTCTTTACAGCTTTGAATGCCAAACAAGGGATTTTATATTTGATCCTGGAAGTGATAGGGAGTCACTGGACTCCCTATTTTTGGACACATACATAAACAATGGGAAAATGTGCTCTACAAGGCTAATTCAGAAGATAGCTAAGTAAGGCATTTAAGGTGCCAAGCCTTAGAGACTCCAGGCAATTTTTTAAATACCAGCCAGATGTTCCTTTCCCAATGCCTTCCTGGTCACAACTCAACATAGAGCCTAGGGAAGGAAGTCTCTTCCTACTGGTCATTCACATAATGAAAATGAATCAAAAAACTTAATTCTCTCTCTCCTAGTTGAGAGTCAACATCCTGAGAAAATACAAGCTGAAAGTAATTTGCAGCATGTGGAACATTAGAACAGAATAGGTCTGAGTATTGTGCAGCAGGGGAAGGCTGCATGAAGTCACAGGTATCTGTGGGGCAGATTGTAGCAAGGCTTATAGGCTTTAGAGTTGGATGGGACCTTCAGGGATCATCTAGGTCTCTTTTACCAATGCAAAAATTGAGACCCAGAAAAGTGATATGACTTATTCAGGGTCACATAATAGCAATGTCAGCATTTGAATCTAGGTTGTCTTTCCATTATACTGAGAACCTGGGGCACAAAAAGACAAGTGGAAGGGTACTAATGACAAAACACACTCCTTCCTTCCTTCTTTCCCTCTTTCTTTCCTTTTTTAAAACCCTTACCTTACAGAAGACACCAATAAGAAGGTTCAACGGCTGAGAGGGCGACGCAGCAAAGCACTGTGGAGTGCTCAGGGCGTGTTGGAGCACAAAAGACAACATGGCCACCCAATGCAGTTGAGGAAATCTCCAGGTGTAATGATTTTTTGTGCCACTGGACCGAGGCTTCCAACGCCTCGAGAGAATGGGACTGTCTCTGTGCACTGATTTTTCCACTTAAATCTCTTTCACGCACAAGTATCTTTGATCGTCATTCTCGGCTTCCAAGAGACTACTACTACCACCTTGTTATTTTATTATCATATTAATAGTAATTATCTTAGTTATCAGTTCTAAGATGGAAGTATGGCAAGGGCTAGGCAGTCAGGATTAAGAGATTTGCCCAGTTTCACACAGCTAGGAAGTATCTGAGGTCACATTTGAACCCAGGTCCTTCAGGCTAGAGGTCTGATGCTCTATCCACTGTGCTATCTAGCTGCCCCCAAACACACTTTTCCATTCTGCTCAGGATTCTGTTGAAAAGGGATTCAGTAAAAAAATATCTATTCAATTCTTTTTTTCCTGAGATCAAATCTAGCCTCAGACACTTCCTAGCTGTGTGACCCTGGGCAAGCCACTTTGCCTTATTTGCCTTAGTTTCCTTCTCTGTAAAATGAGCTGGAGAAGGATAGAACAAACCATTCTAGCTTCTTTGCCAAGAAAACCTCAAATGAGGTCATGAAGAGTCAGACATGACTGAAAACAACAGAATGCTAGATTTAGAAGGATACAAATAAAAAAGATAACAAAGCCCCTATTCTCCTGTTTCTCTGCCCTTGCATGGACTCTCCTCCTTATTCCCACCTGTAAGAATTTCTAGATTCCTTCTAGTCTAAGTCATATCCTATAGGGGGGCCTTTTCCTAATTCCTTCAGTTTTTTAGCATTCTCCTTTTCAAGAAATTGTTCTGCATTCACTCTATCTTTAGAAAGGCAGTAGATAGAGAGCCAGGTCCAGAGACAGAAGGACCTGGGTTCAAATATGACCTTGGGCACTTCATGGCTGTATGACCCTGGGCAAGTCATTTAACCTCATTTGCCTAGTCCTTGCCTTTCTGTCTTAGAGTTGCTACTAAGGTAGAAGGTAAGGATTTTTTAAAAAATACTCTTTCTCCAAACCATGGGAATCTTAACTCTCAAAATTACTTCTAACAAAGTGGCAATTTTCCCTAAAAGCTAGCAAGAGGTAGAAGAAAACACAGATTTTTGTCTTTTTCTTTTTTAAAACTTTACTTTCCATCTTAGAATCATTACTATATATTAGTTCCAAGGCAGAAGAACAGATTTGAAACCAGGACCTCCTGTCTCCATGCCTGCTTCTCAATCCACTGAGTGACCGAGCTGCCCCCCAGCTATTTTCATTTTAATGCTGCAGTAGATATACTACAGATTTTTTTTTAGATTTTTATCATCTTCTATGTGGGCTAATAATCAGGTTTTTACTCACTTTTGCCATACTATTCTAGCCCACCTGGAAAATCAGGTGATCACATTTTTATGACTTGTCTCTCTCAAATGTGTCTCAGGTGATTAAAGTTTTATTATTTGTTTGTGTCAAGTATGCCTCCAGTCAAAAAGATGTGATGTTGGCTGGGGAAGTACTGGGGAACAGGGGAAAGGGGAGTAATGTTGGAGGAAATGTAAACATTTTGGAGGACAGTAATGTAGTAAGTCACAAAAAAATCATTATACTTCTTGACCCATTCTTCCCCTTGCTAGGATTTTATCCCTAAAACATCATAAAGAAGTACCAATCTGGGGGGCAGCTGGGTGGCTCAGTGGATAGAGAGCCAGACCTAGAGACCGGAGGACCTAGGTTCAAATCGAGACTCAGCTACTTCCTAGCTGTGTGACCCTGGGCAAGTCACTCAATCCCCATTGCCTAGCCCTTACTGCTCTTCTGCCTTAGAAACAATATATAGTATTGATTCTAAGATAGAAGGTAAGGGGTTCTATTTTTTTTTAAAGTACTGTAATGGAGGGAGAGGAATGGAGTCTCCCACCACTGAATTCAGGACCAAGGTGTGTGGTAGAAATGGAATGGAGCCAAGAGGTGGGGAGAGGGGATAGACTGGTTTCCCTCTCTCTTTCTCTGGTGAACTCCACTCTGGTTGCCTTCAGAATCACTGATGCTGTTCCCTCAGAGACTTGGTTGAAATAAAATACAGGACAGACAGCTTCTCTCTCTCTGAGGAGAGTCTCCCCTCTTGGATACTATGAAGCAGGCACTTGGTCTAGTAAACAGCTATTTATTCTAACAGGAACACATGAAAGGTAGGGCAAGTGATTTGTGGGATAAGGTACTGGGGGGTGGGAAATAGGAAATACCTAAATAACAGTGGAACTCCTTCTCCCCAAATCCTGCAGGGTCAGGCTTTGCCTGCCTGACCCTCTGGGGTCAACTGTGAGAGTTGTCCTGACTTCTAGCTGTCCTAGCTATGATATTAAGTTCAAAGGACTATCCAGAGGGATTGAGAGGAAATCTTGTGGTGAATGGCTTTCTGGTAAAGTCCTATTCACTCTGTTTTGTCTTCACTGGATACTGGGGTCTGGCTTCACAGGAGGATGCTCCAGGCTCAGAGGTTCACTCAGATCAATCAACCTCCCTGGTGAGCTTCCCAAAGAGAAGTGAGTTCAACTGTTTGGATCTTCTCAGTTCCTCTGTTGCTTCTCCAGAATTCTCTCTCCTTCCTGCCCTCCCCACACTCAAGATGGTCTTCCAGTATGATGAGTCTGATTTCCTCTCTTACAGTACCAATCTGTGCAAAAATTGTCACAGAGGCTCTATTTATCCCAGTAAAAAATTGGAAACTACCCATATGTCTCACAATTGGGAAATGGCTGAACAAATAATAGTAGTTAATAGGATGTATTATATTATCATAAATATATACATAAATTATATGTGTAATCACAAATACAATGAGTATAAAACATTCAAGGAAATATGGAAAAGTCAACATAAGTTAAAATCTTCGGGATCATGTGCACTGATTACAACTATATTTTTTAAAAGATAGAAGGAAGAAAAACAAGATCAAAGGTGGAAGAATTCTAGGCAGACCTGGAAGAAAATAGAACAAAATCACTTTTATTGTTGGTTGTTTGTGAAGTCATTTGACTCTGTCCAATGTGTTAAAGGCTAGAATTCTAAGCTGAGATTTTACTCCATATTTAGAATGTTATTTGATATTCTTTGGTGATGGTTATTAGATGTATATCATACATTTTTAAAAATCCATCCTCTTTCCAACCAAAATATAACCCTATCATCGATAGGGAGCCTGCATCGGACCTAGGATAAGGATCTTCAGAGAACAGAAAAGTAGACATTCATGATGACATTGATGGTCATGGTGTTCCCCTCATATTTGGAGGCACAAGGCTAATAAGCTTTATTATCTGGTTTCCTGGGTAACAACATAGCAGAAGCAGCAACATAGAACATTAAAGAGAGTCCTGAAATTCATCTCTCAATTCTGCTTTTTCACAGGATTTCCGTCATGTCCCAGATGCTCTCCGTCCTGGCTTCCTTCAAGACTCGGTAGCACAATCGATCTTTTTGAGTACCTGGGTTCAAATATGGCCTCAGATACTTCCTAGCTGCGTGACCCTGGTCAAATCACTTAACCCTAGTTGTCTAGCCCTTGTTCTTCTGTCTTAGAACTGACATAAGACAGAAAGTAAGGATTTTTAAAAATGAGATAGTTCAGAGCCTACCTTTTCCCAGTCCTTCCATCAGTTAGTGACTTCTATCGGAGATGACTTTCCATTTAATATGCAGACACTGTATCTTGTTTGATTCTGCATGTAACCTCTTATTAGAATATGGGCTCTTAGAGAACAGACAGTATTTCTGCCTCTCTTTGCATCCTTAACACTTAGCAGAGAGCCTGGCACATAGCAGGTACGTAATAAATGCTGGCCAGCTGACTAACTTGGGAGTCAAAGACCAGATTCAAATTCTTGCCAGGACTTTGAAAGAAAAATGAACTTCAAAGAAAATGATTCTTAAATTAAAAACTTCATTACCCATCAAAAAGGCAGATATGTTCAGAAAGACTTCCTTAAAGTCTCTGGACCTCCATTTCTTTATCTGTAAAAGAAGGGAGGGGTTTGGACTAGACAATCTCCAAGAACCCTTCCGGCTCTAAATCTCTGCTCCCAGTAAATTAAAAGGATGTGGGAAGGAAGTCTGCTTTAGGCAGGCACACCGATAACAAGAACCGACACCTGACGGCCCGACAGTGATTGAGGAGAAAGACAAAAACAGAAAAAGCCAGAGCACAGACATTCCAAGTGCAGAGAAACCTGGAAGCCTTTCAGTTTGGAGCAAAACACACGACTCAATCCCACAGCCCTCCAGGGCATTGATGTATTAACGATATACTACAAGAAGTTGAAAGTGCAAGTTATGATTCTTTAAGGGTTTTCTCAGAGACAGGAATGTTCCCTGGCATGAAGAGAGTTAATGAGAAACCAGGGCAGCAACTCCAAAAATCTTAGAGAACAACATCTGCTCTCTTCCTTGCAGGGAGAGGGGAAGACCTTGCCACTGTAAAATCATCTGACAGGGCGTCAAAAGAGCTGATTTGGCCCTAGACTGGGAGACAAAAAAAAAAAAAGCCTGGGATATTGTCTTTTGCCTTTCTTTGTATCACCCAGTATTTAGCAAAATGCCACATCCATAGCAAGGGCTTAATATAGGCGCTGATCTCTGACACTTCAAATCAGCCCACCTCCCTAACCCTAACCCAACTGCCCCAGGAGCTGAGTCTTGAAGAAAGCCAGGAGGCAGAGGGCAGGAGGGAGAGCATCTGGACATGAGGGAAATCTTGTGAAAAAGCAGAATTAGGAGATGTATTTCAGTACTCTCATGTTGAGAAAGAGCTTATAAGAAAGAGCTCAAATTTGGTGACTCACAGGATTATAGTTGCAAAGCTGAAAGAGACCTTACAGGGGTCAGGAGATGAAGTTTTAAACACCAACCAGAGCATTGGCAGCTTGGTGGATGACAGAGGGAGTCAAGAAGACCTGAGTTCAAATGTGACCTCTGATATTTACTACCTATGTGACCCTGGGTAAGTCACTTAACCCTGTTAGTCTCAGTTTCCTCATCTGTCAAATGAGCTGGAGAAGGAAATGGCAAAACACTCCAGTATCCCTGCCAAGAAAACACCAACTGGGGTGACAAAGAGTCAGATACAGCTGAAATAACTGAATGACAATACAAATGTAAAGAGGTTAGATATAGCTGATCTGATATGGATGCCTTGAAATAGGGTAGGTTGGACCCAGGCTGGTGATTCTTAAAAATCAAATTTGTGAGGTGAGGGGGTCCTGGGTTAAAATGTGACCTCAGATACTTCCTGACTGGATGACCCTAAGCAAGTCACTTAACCCCAATTACCAGCTCTTTTGCCTTGGAACTGATACTAAGACAGATAGTCAAGGGTTAAAAAATATATATGGTTCTGTCCCTGAAATCAATTATATACAAGCCTGGCCTTGACTGGATGACCCTAAGCAAGTCACTTAACCCCAATTACCAGCTCTTTTGCCTTGGAACTGATTCTAAGACAGAAAGTCAAGGGTTAAAAAAAATACGGTTCTGTCCCTAAAATCAATTATATACAAGCCTGGCCTTGACCCCACCTTCCACTTTCGAGGCTTTCCTCTCTCACCCATCAGAGACCCTGGAGATTATGAGCTCAGATCTGAGGACATAATAGAAATGTGATTTATGACCTTATGGATTATCTAATGATAGTGTCATAGACTTAAGAGCAAGAAGGGATCATTCAGTTATGTTTTACAGATGAGGATACTGAGGCAGAAAAGGATGACATGTCCAAGATTGCACTAGTAGAGTGGATAACAGATCCCCAGTTTTTGGACTCTAAATCCAGCATTCTTTTCACGGTAGTGTGTGGTCTCTACAACCCCAAAACTACTACCTTTGGCATCTAAATAGTTAAGCCTCAGTGATATGGAAAATTTACCTACATAGAATATCATCCTCCATCATATTCTCCAGTAGAGATGGAAAAACAAAGAATTGCTCTCACTGTATTTGTATTTCTTTTCACCATTCAAGTAAAAATTCTCTAAATGTCATTTCCTCTAATTTCTGTCACACTTTGGATGCCTTCTTTTAGGTGTGTTATTTCTTTATTTTTTGGTGGTTGATCCTTGTTACCCAAAAGCAAGATTGCATATATTAGTGACAGAACCAAGGAAAAATTTTTTGTTAGCTTGATTATCATTTTAAAAATATGTCTGGCTAACATTTTGTAGAATGCCTGGAAAAACTGGGCTTTTATTCTGTGAAATCAGATGCGTCATTTATAGAATGATGTCTTAAGCCATCATTCCAAATCTGGGCAAGCAGATTTCAATTTCCTTTTGGGGGAGAAGAGGGATGTGGAAGAGATAAAAGAGGAAATGTGTGACTTATAAGAATCACCAGTCTGGGTCCATCCTACCCTATTTCAAGGCATTCACGTCACATCAGCCTTATCTAACCTCTTTACGTGCTTTTACATCCAATCCCATCTCTCCCAGCCTGTTGGGAGCCTACCTCCATTCAGAGGTAAAGTGGGAGACTTCTAAGCAGTGAAGGCTTAAGCATTAGGCAGAACCAGCTCTGGGAAGCCAGAAAGAGTTTCTAAGCATTCTCTACAAGATTTTTTCTTTTCCTCTCTCCTTCTCTTCCTTCTATCCTCCTATCCCAGAGACTGTGTAGAATTTGAATATTTGGTCTGTGGTTTCTAACTGTGGTAATCCTTCCCACACTTTAACCCTGTCTTCCCTTCTTCCTAAATCATCTCTGTAAGGGAGGAGGAGCCAAGGTGGTGGCTTAATAGCAGGGAAAACCACTTGGAGAATCCTCCCAAACTAACTCATCTCTGTGTAAATAAGGGCCACCAATCTGACATATTCCCTGGGCATAGAATAAGTGGATCTTATCCTAAGGTAAAACTCAGCTCTCTCATAACCCACTATATTTTAAAACACCTACCCTGAGGCTGTCCAGATTGTTGGGTTCAAGTACACAAACTCAGATGGCCCCTGGTACCTGGCTGGTCCCAGAAATATATTGTAGTCTTTCTTAGACTTTTTTTTTTTTGCTATCTAGGCAGTGAGATGGTAGAAATAAGAGTGTAAAACTTAGAGTCAGAAAGACCTATGTTCAAATCCTGATTCAAACATTAACTGGTTATGTGATTCTGGGAAAGTCACTTAACCTCTTTTGTTCTTAGTTTCCTCATCTGTAAAATGGGAATTATAAAACTAACAGATACCTCACAGGGTTGTCTGGAAGACCAAAGGAGAGAGCACAAAGAAAGCACTTTGTAAACATTAAAACACTAAGTAGTAGCTATTTTTATATTATCTGTCCTATTGCTGCACCCTGACCCCCCCATCCTCACCCCTTTCCACTTCCTGCCATGGAATCCATAATCAAATCAATACTGCCTTGATGGCTATAATGATCTCATTTTTTGTATTCATAGCTTGGGTGGGAACTCAGAATGTATCTTTTCTTTTTAACCCTTACTTTCCATCTTAGTAAAGACTCTAAGACATAAGGGCAAGGGCTTGCTGCTTAAACAGGGTTAAGTGATTTGCCCATGGTCACAGAGCTAGCTGAGATCAGATTTGAACCCAGGTCCTCCTGATTCCAGAGCTAGTTCTCTATCCACTTAAGCCCTAGGGCATAACTTGAATATATTTAGTTAAACCTCTGTCATCTCCTCCATTAGAATATGGGCTCCTTGAATGGATTGTCTTGCCATTCTTTATACCTGGCACAGAGTAAATACTTAATAAGTGATTTTTGATTCCTTTAAAAATGCTTCATTCATTTATTCATCCTATTGTTATGATAGCTGTGGTTGCTATTGTTTTTAACTGTCCCATAGCTCTGACCTGGATCCCCTTTTCTCTCCTGGTGATCTCATCAACTCTCAGGGGTTTGGTAACTATCTTCTCTTTGCACCTGACTATCAAATGGATAGACAGTATGGTTAATGGATTGAGAGCTAAAAAGAACCTCAAAGAGTATCTAGCCCAATTCTATCCTTTTACAGAAGGGGAAACTGAGACCCAGAGAGATGAAGGGGCTTGCCCAGAATCACACAGAGGCAAGTGGTAGAGCTAGGACTTGAACTGGAGGTCTCTGACTCCAAACTCACC
Source organism: Monodelphis domestica (assembly GCF_027887165.1). Lineage (NCBI taxonomy): Eukaryota > Metazoa > Chordata > Mammalia > Didelphimorphia > Didelphidae > Monodelphis > Monodelphis domestica. The sequence continues at coordinate 153,994,873 of NC_077227.1, forward strand.
ATTCTTATTACTATTCCATTTGTTGCCAATTGGGGGGCCTATCCATTTAGCTCTCTTTCTGGGCAAAATTCTCTCTTGATTTTCTCCCTATATAGTCAATCCTCAGTGTCCTTTGTGGGATCATTATCCATGACCCAACCACTAGGCAACTGAGGGACAGCACATAGAGTATCGGATTTGGGGTGAGGAAGACTAGCGTTCAAATCCAGGCTCACCCACTAGCTATGTAACCCTGGACAAGTCACTTAATCTCTGTTTCCTCCTCTATAAAATAAAGATAACACTACCTCCCAGGATTATTGTGAGGATAAAATAAAATGTTTGTAAAGAACTTTGGTAAACCTTAAAGCATTTCTATAAATACTAGCTATTATTATTATTATTAATGATGGACATCCTCCAAAACTCTGACTTGGGTCCTCTTTTCTCTCTTGGTGATTTCATCAATTCTCATGGGTTCAACAATGATCTCTAAGCACATGACTCTCAAATCTCTATTTCCAGTCTTGGTCTCTTTCATGAACTCTAGTCTCTCATCACCAATTTGGACATTTCCAACCAGAAGACATGAAGGCATCTTGAATACAGCACGTCCAAAATAAAATTCGTTATCGTCCTATCCAAACCATTCCCTCTTCCTAACTTCCCTCTTTCTGTTGAAGGTACCACCATCCTTCCAATCATTGAGGTTCATAATCTAGGAGTCACCCTGTACCCTTTTATGTTCATCACTCCCCCATATCCAATTACTTGCCATGTGTGGTCCATTTAACTTACATCCATGACATCTCTCAAACATCCCCTTCTCTCCTTAGCTTGGGACCTTTTCTTCTCTTGCTCAAGCTACTGTACCAGCCTCTTAAATGGTCTTTCCTATAGAGAGGCCTGACCCGATCCTCCCACTTCCTAATGTCTCCTCCCCATAAATACTCTGTATTTGCCTTGTATTCATTTTGTATTTACTTATACATGTTGTTCCTCCCTAACAAAATCAAGGGCACAAACGGTTTTGTTTCCATCTTTATATTTCCACCACCTAGTACAGTGCCTGGCACGTAGTAAGTATTTAATAAGTGTCTGTTGAGTGAACGAACAAATAAATGATGACAGACATGCTCTGTGACCAATGTTTATCCTTTTCCCTGAGTTAATGCAACTGGCTCTCCACAGCTGAACTTGGCCAGGACAGGGAGTGGTATAGTACCCCAGGCTTCTACGTACCCATCAGCAGTTTCTCAATCCAAGATGGAATCTACTAAAAAATATAGGAGCTTTGGACATCGGGGTAGTCTGGTAGCTGAGAGTGCACAAATTCCTCCAACAGAAATTTGTCAAGGTAATTAGGAGTGGGTTGGTTATTAGGAAGAGAAGTAGAGCAACGTGGAAGGGAGTGGTATGAGGTTTTAGTATAGGTGTTTTCAAAAAAAGGATTGGGACGACTCTATTAGAGGTAAATTTCATGGCCCAGGAAAGGATATTTGGGTTTCTAGACTCCTCACACCTAACTGCCCAGCCTGCCATCTTTGTTCCAGAATCACTGGCCTCCTGACTATTCCAGGAATAAGGTACTCCAGCTCTCAACTCAGCATTCCTTCATGCCTCGAAACACTTGCCCTCCTCTACTCTGCCTACTGACCTCCCTGACTTCCTTAAAGTCTCAAGGAAACCTTCACCAATCCCTCTTGACTCCAAAGCATTCTCTCTTAATTATTTACTATTACCCTGTATATAGCTTGCTCTGTAGATGTTGGTTTGCTCATTGTCTCCTCCAATCAATTGGAAACTTCCTGAGGGCAGGAACTACATTTTTTTTGGCCTCTTTTTGTATCCCCAGCATTTAGCACAGTGCCTGGCACATAGTAGACACTTAATAAATTATTTTTGATCAATTGATTGATTTATAAAATATTTGCTTTCCCAGCTAAATAGGCCTCCATTTGGGAATCATTTGTTGTCAATAACGAACCTCTGAGGGTTTGTTTTAGGGAACCCAAAATGATGTTTTTATATTGTATATATAAAACATATCATATACTATATTATATTGTATCCTGCTGAAGAGTGCAGTGTATGTGGTATTTCATGGAAGGACCTTTTATGAATGGTATTTCATATAAGGACCAGGTGAGGTTGACTCTTGTTAATAAAATCAATAAAGGAGTCTGCAATTAGAACTCTTGGATAGTAATGGAACAATATTAGGAAAAAGTCAACTCGGCGCTGCTTGAACCTGATTGTCCCCTACCCTTGGGAGAATGGAAAGTCCTGGAAGAGAGAGTCCACTTCATTTTCTCTGTCTTTTTCTCCTAGCTTAGCACAGTGTCTGACACACAGAAGATGCTTAATAAATGCTTCTTGAATTCAATTGACCTGTCGATAGGGACTTTCAACAGTTAAGGAAGTACTAACAACCTCTGAACGACAAAAGTCAGGCTGCCTGTGACCTGTGCTAAGAGAATAAATGAAAGTAACCGAGGCGTTGGTGAAACAGAACTTCTGTTCTGAAGACTGAAAGTTTACAAAAAAGGTCATTCTGCTTATTTCAAGTTAGAACTAATATTAGTTATATTATGCTAATGTTACGGAATAGTCTTCAAGACGCTAAGGATATCTGGTCCTAATCCACACACAGTATGGAAGGTCCTTCAGATGGACAAAGACCCAGCTGGGATGGGGCTGGTGGGACTCTTTCCTAGGGGACTGGTTTCCAGAAGGGACACGCTTCTTTCCCAGTGAAATGAAGCCAATTGTACTCCTTCACCCAGCTCTGAACTACCACCTCTAGAATTTCACACAATGGTACCTCTCTCCCTGGGCCCACGTTCTCCTACCACCCTACCTCTTCAGCTGATGTTCCCCAGGCACAAAAATCCCTACTTATTACTCTGATCGTAGAAGGAACGTCTCACCGACAGGCTAACTCTTCTGGGAATCTGCTTCTGTGAGAAGAACATTTCAGTTGGGATGTTCTTGCAGCTACATCTTGCCCTTTGGTTAACCACACAACTGCCATTCCTTTGAGTTCTTACCATTCTTCTCTCCATGAAAGGCCAAGGCCACTGCCCAAAGGGCTCTCCCAGGGTAGGAAGGCAGAAATTTCTGCTGCCCATACAGCTCCTAAGTGGGTTTCTCCTTTGAGAAGTGACTCGCTTCCCTCCCTCTTCAGATATGGCCAAATTAAACCTTGGTGGTGGTGATGATGACCAGGTGCAGAGGGAAGCTCATAATCTACTTTCAACCCAGCGTGGGCTTCCCCCAGCAATCAGTCAATAGACAAGTATTTATTGAACACCTACTATGTGACCAGCCCTGTTCAGAGGAGCAGGTGAGTAAAATCCCCTGGTTCATCTAACAAGTTAGAACAGGGCCATTTCTCTGTTCCGTCAACGGCCCAAACTCCTAAACAAATGCTTTCCTTTCATTCATTTCTAGGGTGGGGAAAAGGTGCTTTCATCTATGCAAATCAGATAGTTTCCTGGAGATAAAATGAGTAAAATGAAAGTTTAACCAATAATACGTTTGTTGGCTGCTGCCTAGGTCTGATGTCATGCCGTTTACTCTGACCCATGCCAAGTATCTCTGCTGGAAAAATGACAAAAGAAGCCTGTTGGAAGGTGTGCCTTTTGGAGCCAGAACAGGCATAAAAACATGTTGATTGTGCACTGTATTTACCAGAAAGGAAGAGGTTGGTTCAATCCAGATAATTTATTTCCTGCTTTTACTATTGCATTCTATTGAAAGGTCTGCTTAACCCACTGATTCTCTAGGAGACATCATTCTGCCACGAAGTATGGGATAGTGGAAAGAATGCTTGATTTAGATTCAGAGGACCCGGGACTAAATCCTGTCTCTGCTACTAAATACCTGTGGGATGCAGGGAAAACTGTGTAAACTCTTGGGGCCTTAGTTTTCTCATCTATAAACTAAAGGAATTGGACCAGATGACCTCTAAATCTATGATCTTGTGAACAGTACTCCATGAAACCCCCTGCTGTAGCTTCTGAAGACTTCCAAAGGCTTTATAAACAAGAGGGAGGCAAAGATCATCTGGCAATGGAGTGGTTGATGATTGGTCCTCTAGGAAAGCAGAAAAAGAGGCAGCCAGAGACCTGGCTTTATTCTCAATCTGCTTTGGCTAAATCATTTAGTTTCTTTGGATTTCTGTTTCATTATCAGTGAGAAAGGAGGCTGGACCTAGTGATCTCTAAGCTCTCTTGTGCTCCTAACATTTTATGATTCTCCATATAAATCTCAGTCCCTTGACTGCTGATCCAATCCAGAAAAGGCTTGATTTTAAGGCTTAACTAACTTAATGCTTTGCTTTTCTCTTCTGCTACACTCTTGTTTTATGGCTCTGCTTTGCTGCTGCAATGTGTGTACTCTCTGCCTCTCCCTCTACTCCCCTCTTGCTCTGGGTTCAGTAATTAAATTAATCAATCAATATTGCTATACTTACCATTATTTCTGGAAAAAGCACACCAGAGGGCTGCCCTATGAATCAACTCACCCTCTCTGTGACTCCCCAAACTCCCCATTCCCTGGCTAGCACTCTCATACATATAAACACATATGATGTTGCTTAGTTATGTCCAATTTTTCGTGACCCCGTTTGGGGCTTTCTTGGCAGAGATACTAGAGGGGTTTGCCATTTTCTTCTACGGCTCATTTTACAGATGAGGAAATAGAGGCAAACAGGGTTAAGTGACTTGTCCAGGGTCACATAGCTAGTAAGTATCTGAGGTCAGATTTGAACCCAGGAAGATACATACACATATACATTGACACATAGTTATAGTTCTGTATTGCTAATATGTATATATTTGATAGATATGGGTATACAGATACATACTACACCTCCTTGAGGGCAGGGACTTTCTTACTTTTTTATTCCTGTGCCTAGTGCTTAGCACAGTGACTGACTTCAGGTAAGTTTCTAATTATATTCATTCATTCCCTCATGGAAGCCTTTGGTTGTAGAATGAGCTTTCTTACATTTGAATATATTCCCCATATTTCATATTTTGTGGTTTAGGGAAATGGAATAGCAGGGCACATCACTGCTGAATTTATACCCTTTGAAAAAGAAGGCAATCGAGACAAAACAGAGAAGGACCAAAGCCCAGTCAGTCTCTAGCAACCCTTCACCCACAGTGTGGATTTTGCTAATTAAGGGTACTTCTGGACTATCTAAATCACATTCACTTTTTACAAAATGACTCCTTAAGGGTTTATATGGGGCAGTTAGGTAGCACAGAGGATAGAGCTCCAGACGTGGAGTTAGGAGGATTTGGGTTCAAATCTGCTGTGTGACTCTGGGCAAATCGCTTCATCCCAATTATCCAGCCCTTGTCATTCTCCTGTTTTAAAATTGATAATAAGACAGAAGGTAAGGATTTATGTGGAAATTTTGCCAAAAGCAAATGAATTCAGTGTCCTACACAGTTACATGAAGAATATAAAGGAAGCTTGTAGTTAGATACCTTGGGTAAGCCACTTCCTTTCTAGACCTTTCTAGGCCTCAGTTTCCTCATCAATAAAATGAGGCAGGTTGGGTTCAATAAGGGCCCTCCCAGCTCTAAATCTATTATCCTATGAAAAACAAAAAGTATTAATAAAATCTTAAAACAGAAAAATAAAGGGCTGAATGATGTGGTTTCTTGGGATTTTTTCCAGCTCTAATATTTTTATGAATCTATAAATGCTGTGGTAGCAAATTCCCTTCCCACCCGCCATCTCCCTCACTTACCTTGAGGTCAAAGTGAGCAATTTTCTTGGCATGCAGGTAGTTAACACCTTCCAGAATTTGCTTAATGAAACTGGTTGCTTCCTCCTCACTCAAAGACTCTTTCTGGGCGAGGAAGTCAAAGAGCTCTCCCCCCGAAACTCTGGAAGGCAAAGAGATGGGGGCTGGAACTTAGAGAAAGCTGGCTAATAGGATGCTTTGCTCTATAGGACATCTACCCCAAACTGACAATGTCTACCTGGGATGAATTCTTTATTTTCTCTGAATCTCGTCACCTGTTATTTCTCCCCTTCCTGGGCTGAAACTACCCACTGTGTAAAATTCCCTCCCTCTGGAGACGCCTCTTCTATATTGCGACACCCAATAAATCGTGATCATAATCATCATGGCTAGTATTTATATGGCACGTGAAGGTTTGAAAAACACATTACTAATATTCTTTCATTTGATCCTGACAGCAACCTTGGGGTGTAAGTGCTATTCCTGTCTCCATCTCTGTGCCTCTACATAGCTGTCCCTGTGCCTGAAACGTCTTCCATTTGGACTGCCTCTTAGAATCCCTGGTTTCCTTCAGAATATGCTTCAAGTGACCCCCTCCAGCCACAAGGCCCCCCAAATGACACTGGCAACTCGGACCTCCTCTACAAAATTAGTCTGGACCAATTAGTCTGGCAAATTTTGTACCTGTTTATATGTGTTTATATCAACCAATCAACAAGCACTTACTTATTAAGAACCTACTATGTGCCAAGAATTGTTCTAATTATGAGTAATACAAAAACAAAAATGAAAGATTCTGCCCTCAAGGAAATTACATTCTATTGGGAACAGGCGACATGTATAGAGGGGAAGAAAATTTTAAGTGGATTGAGAGGCAGATCCAAAGATGGGAAGTCCTGGGTTCAAATCTGGCCTCAGATACTTCCTAGCTGTGGGCACCTGGGCAAGTCATTTAATACCAAATACCTAGCCCTTACTGCTCTTCTGCCTTAGAACCAATGCACAGTGTTAATTCTAAGATGAAAGCTAAGTGTTATCAAAAAAGAAAAAAGCAGCAGCAGCAGGAAGGAGAAGAAGAAGGAGAAAGAGAAGAAGGAGAAAGAGAAGGAGAAGGAGGAGAAGGAGAAGGAGAAGGAGAAGGAGAAGAAGAAGAAGAAGGAGAAGGAGAAGGAGGAGAAGAAGAAGGAGAAGAAGGAGAAGAAGAAGAAGAAGAAGAAGAAGAAGAAGAAGAAGAAGAAGAAGAAGAAGAAGAAGAAGAAGAAGAAGAAGAAGAAGAAGAAGAAGAAGAAGAAGAAGAAGAAGAAGAAGAAGAAGAAGAAGAAGAAGAAGAAGAAGAAGAAGAAGAAGAAGAAGAAGAAGAAGAAGAAGAAGAAGAAGAAGAAGAAGAAGAAGAAGAAGAAGAAGAAGGAGAAGGAGAAGGAGAAGGAGACGACGACCTATCGTGCAAACTGGGTCAATTATCAATTTGAGGGATAGAATTTCAGGGACTTCTTACTCCTGGATCCTTTTTTATTACTACCATTCAGAACCTCTACAGAAAGGATTTTAATCTGAAGTCTGTGTATTTGATTTTTGTTGTTTTTTTTTAAGATGTTTTGCTGACTGCTTTTCAATATCATTGGGGTTTTTTGTAATCTTGTCTATAAAGGATGTACTGTAAGTCTTAGTGAAGTTTTATAGTTCAATAGTTTTAATTGGCTAAAATGGCACTGAGACTTTTGGGATCCCTTGTATTTTATTTTGTGCATGTGAAAACATTATTCCTAAAAGAAGTCCATAAGTTTCACCATATTGCCAAAAGGGTTCATCATGCACATGCACACACACAAGAAATCATCATTTCTAAAATTATGAGTACAGTGATAACAGAATGTGGTTGTGACTCATGGAACACCACAATCTCAGAAGACTCAAAATTACAAGCAACTTAAAAGAAAAAAAAAAGGAGGGCAGGTGTGTGTGTGTGGGGGGGGGCAGTAACATGCTACCAAAGATGACGTGGCCCCCAAAGAAAAGTGACAAAAAAAGACACTAAGGACAGTCATGCCTAAAAAAGGAGAATTGGTCATGTAGGGAGAACAAGGGAACAGATGGGCAGCCTGGTATTGATCCTGAACACTTCCCCCCGGGAACCAGAGGAAAGCTTCTAGTGAACTATGGAAATCCACTTTGGGGGAATCCATGGAAGCAGAGGAATAAGAATCACACTGGATGAGAAGGCAAAGAATGAATGCAAGAGAGCTGTGATCAGTGGGGAGAACACCCACATCACTATAATCCTAGCTCCATCAAAGCAATAATCTCAGCTTTGCCACCTACTAATTGAGTGACCATGAATCATTTAACTTCTTTTTTTTTAAACCCTTACCTTCTGTCTTAGAACCAATATGTATTGGTTCTAAAGCAGAAGAATGGTAAGGGCTAGGCAATGGGGGTCAAATGACTTGCCCAGGGTCACACTGCTAGGAAATGTCTGAGACAAGATTTGAACACAGGACCTCCCATCTCTGGGTCTGACTCTCAATCCACTGAGCCTCCCAGTTGCCCCCAAATCATTTCACTTCTTTGAGTCTCAGTTTTCCTATCTGTATTTCAAAAGAGAGAGAATACCTGCCCTCCCTCCTCCACAAGGAAGTTAGGAGAAAATTTCCTAAACCTTAAAATGCTAACAAAGGCGAGTTGTAAAATGAAAGGGTGTTGGAATTAGTTTCACTAAGTTTGCACGGCCCACTGGGATAATGAGAGGAGTAAAATAAAAACAATAATCTTTGGACCCTAAGCCTTTTTTTTTTTAAACCCTTGCCTTCTGCCTTGGAGCCAATACTGTGTATTGGCTCCAAGGCAGAAGAGTGGTAAGGGCTAGGCAATGGAGGTCAAATGATTTGCCCAGGGTCACACGGCTGGGAAGTGTCTGAGGCCAGATTTGAACCCAGGACCTCCCATCTCTAGGCCTGGCTCTCAATCCAATGAGCTACCCAGCTGCCCCTGACCCTAAGCCTTTTTACAACCTCCTCCTTCTCCTTCTCCTTCTCCTTCTCCTTCTCCTTCTCCTCCTTCTCCTTCTCTTTCTCCTTCTTCTTCTCCTTCCTGCTGCTGCTGCTTTTTTCTTTTTTGATAACACTTAGCTTTCATCTTAGAATTAACACTGTGCATTGGTTCTAAGGCAGAAGAGCAGTAAGGGCTAGGTATTTGGTATTAAATGACTTGCCCAGGTTCCCACAGCAAGGAAGTATCTGAGGCCAGATTTGAACCCAGAACCTCCCATCTCTGGGTCTGCCTCTCAATCCACTTAAAATTTTCTTCCCCTATTCCTGTAATGCTCTCCTCCCCCTCAAGTCCTGGTTTCCCTCAAGTTTCAACTAGTCTCACCTTCTGGATGGAGCTTTTCCCAATCTTCCTTAATCTTAGCAACTTCTAAGACTACTTCCAGGTTATCCTATGTATAGCTTGTTAGTAAATAGGGTGTTATTTTGTTGGTGGTGCATATTGTCTCTCCCATTACAAAGTGAGCGCCTTTCTTTGTATCCCAGTACTTAATACAATGCCTGGTACACAATAGCAACTTAATAAACAATTACTGTCATAATAAAAATAATAGCTAACATTTATATATTACTTAGATTTCCAAAACTGGCCTTCTAAGTACTCTTCCCACACATTCCATCTCCAATATCCATGGTGCTGCAGTTGGCCTCCATCCCTGTAGTGTATTCCCTCCTTTAGAATGGATAAATCCATAATTGCCACCTCCTCCATGCAGTCTTTCCTGTACCTCCTAGTCCTTAGTAACTCCCCTTCAATTACCTTATATTTACTTTGCATATACTTATGCTTTTTAATTTTATTTTTATTATCATGCAAAATTTACAATTCCATACTGGTCATTGTTGTAAGAAGAAACTCAAACAAAACCCAAACCCCCAAATAAAACCATAAATACACTGATATGAAAGACGTCTCCAACAGTTCTCTCTCCAGAAGTGAATAGCATTCCCCATCATAAGCCTTTCAGGATAGTCCCAGATCATTGCATTGCTGAGAGTAGCCAAGTTTTCACAGATAATCATCAGCCAGTATTGCTGTTACTATGTACAATGTTCTCCCAGTTCTGCTTATTTCACTCTTTTCAGATTTTTCTGAAATCATCTTGCTACCATTTCTTATAGCACAATAGTATTCCATTACCAACACACACCTCAGTTTGTTCAGCCATTCCTCAGTTTATGGACATCCCCTTAATTTCCAATTCTTTTGTCACCACAAAAAGGGCTAAAAAATACCTTTTGTATATATTTATAGGAGAGGCAGTATGATATGATAGATAGAAAGAGTTGGCTTCAAAGAGAGGAAGACCTGGGTTCAAATTTTGCCACTATCACATACTAGCTAAGTGACCCTGGGCTATTCACCTCTTGATGCTTAAAGTAATTATCCAAGACCGTACTTGCAAAGAAGGTGCTCTCCTGCACTGGTATGAGTTCTCTTATCTGGGACAGCAAAAGAAGGAACTGTTGGAATCTGTTCACATATCAGAGCATTCCATCCTCCACTTAATTTCATTTATGAGGTTTTTATCATATGTATGATAAGTAGCTTTAGTCACAACATGGGAAATATGAAAATACATGCTGCATAAAAGCACTGGTATAAACTATATCGCACAATTTATGAAGAGAGGAAGTGGAAAAGGAGGAAAGGAGAGAATCTGAATTGAAAAAAGTCCAAAAACAATTGTTAAAAATTATTTGTATATGTAATTGAAAAATTTTTAATTAATTTTGAAAAAAAGGAAAAAATGTTGACTACTTAATGATCACATATAAGTCTCATGACAACCCTGTGAGGTGGGTGTCACAGAAGCATCCAATTTTGCAGACGTTAAACAGAGAGCTTAAATGACTTCATCTATTAAAATAAGAGAGGTTGGACTTCATGGCCTCTGAGGTCTCTTCCAGCATTGAATTTATTATCCCATGAACCCAGGACTTGTGTAGAGTCACAAACCTAGGAGGAATCTGGGTTGAAAGCTGGATCTGGATCTCCCTAACTCTAAATTCAATGCTCTAGCAGCATCTAAAGCAGATGTGGGATGAAGACCAAGATTCCATTGACATCTTAGGGAACTGTCAAGAGGGAAATGTCTAGAGTCAGGCAATTCTCCATCTCTGTACTAGGCACTAAGGAGGAACACCAAAGCAAACCAGTGTAAGGGTTAAAATAAAAAGGTTGGACTAAATATGTAAGAGCGTGGTTGCCATAATTAATATATTTCAAGTCAGAATGACTTTTTATGGTAGTTTATTTACAAAAGGAGAAAGAGTGAAAGTAAGGAAATAAAAGAGAGAGTAGATAATTACTCTGGCCCTGTCCAAACCAGGCAGGGCTTCAGAGGCCTCAGCAAAGGGGGCCTAGAGGTTAATTAAACAAGGATTCTAGCCAAGAGGTCTCCTCCAAGACAAGGGATCTCTCTGGAAGCTAGTACCACCAGAAGAACCAGGAAAAGGAGTCAGCCTTTCTACTCACCAACGTGGTAGTTCTAAGGGAAAATCAAAGAGCAGTCTGAGGTCCCAAGCTGGAGTTCCTTCAAGGTCAAGTTCCAAGGTGAAAGATCTGGTCACAGGAAGTTCTTGCCACTTTTAAAGACCCTTACTTTCATTACTTCCTGTGCCTTCCCTTCACTTTATGTGAACCAACTGCAGCTATATCTTTGCTTAGGACTGCCCAAGGGACAGTCCATTCTGATTCATCACTCACTATAGCACATGTGGATCACAGATCTTCCTATACTTAAGGATAAGTGGGGTATATATGCTTCTGGTGACTAAATCTAAAAATGGGCAGCGGAGAGTTAATCCCATTTTCACACCAGGTAGTATTATTGTTCATCCTTCATTTTCAAAGAGGACCAATGACATCACAGGATGATGGATTGACTTGAATTTAAGTGGAGAATTACACAAAGTCATGGGTCTTTCTCTCCCAGAGTCATCAAAGTTCAGTAATAAGACAAAAGTCCAGATGACTACCGATGGCTTGGGATGCAGCAGATGACCTTGGCATCTTCCATGTTGGACCTAGCTCTAAGGACTTCATAGCAACTGCTTCAGCAGCCTTCATGGCCATTGAAACAAATTGTTCTCATCCACCCATTCCTCCATGGACACTCTAAATACTCATGTAATAGAAAGATCAATGGAATGGGAGTTTACATGGACCAGCTATGTGACCTTGGGCAATTAGGGCCTCAGTTTCACCTGGAATGGGAGGCTTTGCAACAGATAACCTCTAAGACCCCACTAGAACAATCTTTATAATCTAGCCAGAAGATATAAAACCAAATGGAAAATGATTAACCAAGTACTCATTGCCTGGCATGAACTCTCAATGCAATAGGAGTTTGGAGAAGGCAGAAATTTTCAATTTGATTTGGTTAGTGTGGGCTGGGGTGGGCAGAAACAGCATCAAGAAAGATGGAATTTGAGCTTGGCCCTGGGAAGGATTGGTAGGTTCAGAAAAGAGAAGGAGGGAGAGCAGTGTGGGTAGAGTAACCATATGTGTAAACAAAAGCAGAAGCGGAGGGGTGAGGATGAGCCAAGTAAACCAGGGGCAGAAGGCAGCCCCCCAGATGGCAGCAGAGGGCTCTGGATAAAAGAGTACATTTCCACGGGCTGCAAAGGTATAATGGGGCCACGGTGGACTGAGCTCCTTCAGTTCCCAGATTTGCATTCGGATCTGGGAGACTTTGTTCCCCCAGGAAGAAAGAAGAAATCCCTAGAAGCTGGCATTTGTCAGACTTCACACATCAGTGAGATCAAAGAAGCATTCTCTGGGAGATGCCCCAAAGTCTAGCCCAGAACTCTTCAAAAATATGGGGGAAGAATTTCTCAGGGCTGTGCAGCTGAGCTCCTCAGTCCATGTAAGCACAATGGCCAAGATAGCCTGGAGAGGCCTGAAACCACTGGCTTTGTCCTGGGGACAGAAGCTGGTGTGCCATTTCCTAGGCATATCTATCCGGTGAGATCATCCAAATAGCTGTGCATTCAACCTCTCCCCATCTCCATCCCAGAACCAGCAGGTGTCTTGGGCCATTGAAGAAGCATCCAGGGCAAAGGATTAGAACACAGAAACCAGACACCTCCTTCCCCAAAACTCAACATGTGATCTCGGGTCTCTATTTTTCCCATCTACAAAATGAGGGTCAGGCCTGGAGTCAGAAATATCTGAGTTCAAATCCAGGCTAAGATACTTACTTGACTTTGAGCAAATGAGCTCACCCTGTTTGCCTCAGTTTCCTTATCTGTAAAATGAGCTGGAGAAAGAAATAGCAAACCACTCTAGTACCTTTTCCAAGAAAACCCCAAATGGGGTCATGAAGAGTTAGACACTTGTCATTTGTCAAAATAAAACTGGGTATTACTGTTATTTGTATTTAAGTCTCATCCCCTAAATAAACAATAAGCCTCATGAGAGCAGGGATCATATCCCAGTTCAAGTTGTTATTTCCTTTAGCTCTAAACTTGATGTTCTGCACCCAAAAGTCATTGAAGTGATGTTTGACGAATGAATGAATTAGCCCAAGGAAGAATAAGTACCAATTCATTTAGTCAAGTTATTTGTAAGTGGAATGAGGAACTACTTTCATACACAAACCCACAAAGCAAGAAAAAAACAATGAGAATAAAAGGAAAGGAATTGACATAAAAGAGTCAATAATGTATGAAGCAGAATGAGTGAGAGGGCTGCTGCCCTTTACCTGACTGTCTTTCTGATGAAGGACAAAACATTCCGGCCCTTTGTGTTTGGTTATTCCAAGCCAAGACAGTAACAGTCCTAAAGGCAATTAGTGTTTTCTAAATGGCGAGAGAAACCCAGCAATACTGGGTCTTCCACTTTTTTATTTCATCTCAGCTCCCCAAAGTGCCTAGTACTATTTCGGGTGTGCATTAAGTGTTCATTAATATTTGCTAAGTGACTGAGTGAATAAATGAACAGGTGGATGGGGTTAATGAGGAACAAACATGGAAGGGTAAGAACTACAGTCCTGCCAAAGGCTCAAGTTGATGAAAGATCAAGGCCTAGCCCTGGATCTATGTTGAATTTAATTCCCTTTTGGCCTGTGGTGCCAACTGGTGGGTTGGGATGGTTTCTGATCTCTGTAGATCAGGGGCAGAGAATTGTGCTAATGAGTTCCAGACCAGTTTCTGCATGAAGCCCTTCCACATCCCACCTCCCATCCCTAACTGCCCAAACTTCAATTTAAATTAAATTTAGATTTAAGTAAAAAATTAAACTTGCATTTAATTTTGGGTATATTTGCATTTATTGGGGTATATTCATTTTGTTTTTGTTTTCCTATTTTTATATAAATACTTGTCTCCTCCATTAGAATATAAGCCCCTCAGAGTGGGGATTACTTCATTCTTTGTACTTGTATCCCCAGGACTCAGCCCAGCACCTGCCACATGTTGTTATTGAGTGGTTTCAGTTCTGTCCAAGTCTTTGTCACCCGATCTGAGATTTTCTTGGCAAAGATCCTAGGGTGGTTTGCCATTTCCTTCTCCAGCTCACTTTACAGATGAAGAAACTGAGGCAAGCAGGGTTAAGTGACTTCCCTAAGAGCACACAGCTAGTAAGAGACTGGATTTGAACTCAGGAAGAGGAAGAATCTTCCTGACTCCTGTTCCACCGTACCACCTCGATGTCTTGGCCTGAATAGGTATTCACTCATTGATTGCTCCCCACATAGGTTAATACAGTTCACATGGAAGGAAACTGAGTTCTCTGAATGGTACACCCTTCACATGCTATGCCTGTTTCCAACTCAGGGACACAGCCTTGCCTGGAATGCCCCCTCCCCTCCTTTTGATCTCTTAATCCTATCCCTCTTTCCAGGCCAAGTTCGTGGCCCAGATCCTCTTCCTGTGTCTTCTCTGACCATCCTGGCTCAAAGGGAGTTCTCCCTCTTCTTCACACCTACAGGTCTGACTCTCCATGTAAGTAACAAAGAAGATGTAACCGGTATAATAAATTATTCTAGGTGCCCCAACTCATTCCTTTGCAGAGGTCAGGTGGTCCCCATGTGAGGGGGAACTATACACTGTATCATCAGATCTTTTCAATAATACAGATCAGGTTTTTGTTTTTCTTTTCTCCTTTTAATTTTCTCTTTTAAAAAAATTCTCCCTCTTTTCTAGGTGGACAAAGGAAAACACAGGCCACATAGACAAAAGTCTATAACATTATTTAAGCAAAATTATGATAAATCTAGAGATGTCCAAGAATCAGCTTGAGAGACTGATTTCAAAATAATTTTAAGCAGAGAACTAAAAATGGATTTTACATAAAGACTATATGAATACCTAAAATTAAAATTTTAAATAAAAACTATGGAGGAAAGAATTGGAAGCAAAATACATAGCTTAGAAGAAAAGGTGGCAAATAATCACTCTCTTAAATAAATTTTGCTGCTACAAAGACCATGCCTGCCAATGTATGTAACTTTCAGTCCTAGTAGTTCTCACCTCTCTCATCTTTTTTTTTTTAATCTTTTACTTCTGTCTTAGAATCAATACTGTCTGTTGGTTCCAAGGCAGAAGAGCAGTAAGGGCCAGGCAAGGGGGGTTAAGTGACCCTGGAATCACACAGCTAAGAAATGTCAGGTGCCAAATTTGAACTCAGGACCTCCCATCTCTAGGCCTGGCTCTCAATCCACTGAGCCACCCAGCTGCCCCTGTTTTATTCTCTCTTAAAGTAAAATTAACTTTTAAAAATAACATCTAGAATTTATTACCATAGGACCTTATTTATACAATCAATACATTCATTCTAAGACCCTTTGAATATAAAAGAAGGGCATAATAGCAAACCCCATTATTTTATAAGAATCTCTTGGATGAACATCCCTAGGCACTTTATGACTTTTTCTTAGGCTTATCAGAACTTCCAGAATCACTACTCTTATACTTTAGGGCCATTATTTTTTTTTTATCTGGATCGTACATGTATTATCATGCAAAACATTTCCATATTATTCTTTTTTGTAAGTGAATAATCTTATAAAACCAAAACTCTTTGGGGCCATTATTAATAACTAAATAACATTAATGAAGCAAAGAGAAGCACTTCTCTGAATGGGAAATGATTTATTATAAATGAGAATACCAGATAAAGACTGATCCAGAAGCTAACATTTGGTGCAAAACAGTGTAAAGACTCAGACTAACACTTCTCAGAAAGAGGATGAGCATGATTGGGAGAATTGCTGTGACACTTTATGCCATTTGAGAAAATGGTGTGGATTCAGTACATAATTAAATTATTTTATTTTATATATGTTTCTGCTTTTTTTTTATTACCAACTGCTTATACTTGAATTTGCATGTGGTAAGTTTATATAAAACAAGGTCCTACTATACATACTTTTTTTAAAAAGCTAGTGGTACAAAATGAAGATTCATCGTTTCATACACAATCCTCTTTTTGTGTTCAGCTGCATATACAGAAATGTTCTCTTTTTTTTATTATTCTTCTAGTTCAGAATGAAACAATTTTAATTAAAAGAAAAAACAGATCAATAGCAGCAGCATCCCGTCCTTTCTCCTTTCATATTTTTCATTCTGAGATGGGCTGGCGTGTCTCCTAGAACCTTGACCCTAGAGTATCATTCATGCAATATTGAGTGTGCATGCCCAGAGAGTCCTATCAATTATTTGACCACATGGAGCAGTCCAACCTGATTCAAAAGCTGCTGGAAGACCCTGAGAACAAAAGAATAAAAGCTAGCGGGCAAAAGAAAGGGCTGGTTTCTATGTTTTGGAAAGAAAAAAAAAAACAACTAGAAACAAAATGAGTCCTCACTGATTAGAGAATGAATGAAAAAAAAAAGTCCAAAAAACTATAGTATATAATGGAACGGTTCTCCATCTTTAGTAGAAAAGGACCCAAATGGCATCACTGGGCAATGACTTTTGACTCTACATAAACTGAATTTAAGGGAGGCGGAGTTGCACAAAGTCCTCAGCCTCATTCTCTCTTCCCATCATCAAAGACCAGATGACTGGCGATGGCCCAGGACTCGGTAGATGACCTTGGTGTCCTTAATGTCTAATCAAGCTCTAAGCACTTCAGAACACAGCTTTAGCAGCCTTCACGACTGTTGGAACAAATTATTCTCATCTGCCCCTTCTGCCAGGATTAGTCTTCTCATGCCTGTGACAGACACTCTCCCTAAGTGACAAGCCTCGATAAGAGAATATAATTATTAGATAATATGACAAATATCAAGAATTCAGAGAAATATGGTAAGATTCATATGAACAAATATGGATAAGTTAATATTAACTAAGGAAAATAAGTAGAACCAAGATAATAATATAAAAAACAAATGCAGTAATGCAAAATCTCAAACAGAAAGTTGATCCTTGATCAATGAAGGTCCTGGGAAAGAGATAATGATCTATACGTTTTCCTTCAGGTGAGAGGGATGGAGGACTACCGGGAGAGAGTGTTATTTATGTACATTGGTCTCTGTATCACATGATTTTATTGTTCTTCATCCCAAGAGAGGATGCAATATGTAAGGGGTCATCAATAAATCAAAAAGAGCATCAATAAAACATTTTTTAAAAAGAAGCAACAGCTAGGACAAGTTTTGTACATTTTGATATTAAATGATTCATGAAATCAAATGCAAAATAACATGCAGATTTCAGAGCAGCTAGGTGGCTCAGTGGATAGAGTGCTATACCTGGAGGTAAAAAGAACTGAGTTCAAATCTAGCTTCAGATAGTTGCTAGTTGTGTAACCCTGGATAAGTCAATTAATTCTGTGTGCCTCGGTTTCCTCATTTGTAAAGTGAAAATAGGGAAGGAAAGGACAAACCACTCTAGTATCTTTGCCAGGAAACTCACCAAGAGTTGGAAAGAACTGAACAACCACAACAGTATAGTATCACTACCTTCATTTTGTAGATGAGGCTGAAAAAAGGATGGGAGTTTACCATATAAAGTAGGACTTATTTATAGACACTACATTTTGGGAAAGGCATCAGCAGATTAGAGGAGAGTGGCCAGGAGTGAAAA
Source organism: Monodelphis domestica (assembly GCF_027887165.1). Lineage (NCBI taxonomy): Eukaryota > Metazoa > Chordata > Mammalia > Didelphimorphia > Didelphidae > Monodelphis > Monodelphis domestica. Next base: position 154,012,696 of record NC_077227.1, read on the forward strand.
CCATTGTATATGAGGATCAACTGAAAGAATTGGGGATGTTTAGCCTGAGCAATTAGGTGATACAGTGGATAGAACACTGGACTTAGGAGTCATCTTTCTGAGTTCAAATCTGGTTTCAGACACTTCCTAGCTGTGTGACCCTGGGAAAGTCACTTAACTCTGTTTGCCTCAGTTTCCTTATCTGTAAAATTATCTAGAAAAGGAAATGGCAAATCACGCTAATATCTTTGTTAAGAAAACCCCAAATGGGATAATGAAAAATTGGATTCTACTGAACAAGAAAAGGGAAAAGCCTGGAGAAGAGACTTGGAGGGGAGGGAGCTACATAATAGATTTATCCAAATATTTTACTTTTGTGCAAGAAAGTTTAGACTTATTTTGTTTGGTAGCTAAAGCAATGACTCAGAATAAAGAGTAGAAGTAGGAAAGAGGTAGATTTTGGTTCCATAAAAGGAAAAAAAAACTTATCTAATAGACCTGTACAAAGCTAGAATGGGGAACTTTGGATAACTAGTGAGTACTCCGTTTTGGGATATTTCCGGGTAAAGGCTAGAAGACCCCTTCTTAAGGACACTGACAGATAGATTTTCCATTTGTTTGGACTAGCTGACCCATAAGGTCTCTCTCAAGCAGTTATTTCTGAGTCAGAGACAAATTAACTTTTTGTAATTAACTGATAACGCCTTACTCAAGAGACCCGGGGTTACAGATCTGCTTATTAGGCTCAGAAAAATTCACATCAGTAGACTCAGAGCCTGAATCAGCAGAGTCAGTGATACTTGAGCTATATCATTAGACTCCGAGTCTGAATCAGCTTCCCAGTTTTCCTCTCAGTCAGGGGCTCCATAGGGAGTATCTCATCCTACACCTTCAACCTGGGTACCATTCTCCGCTACAATCCTGCATCCTTTCTCTATCAAGTCACTGACCCCAGACCGTCCCAGCCTATAGAGAACTCTTCCTCCTATAACCACCCCCCAACCCCAATGTATCATTCTTTGGCAGTTTTTTACCTCTCTTCCTTTTGTGATCACTGGCAAAACACTTAATATTTCTGAAACTTGGCTTCTTGTTTGTAAAATGGGCATAACTATAGTGCCTTCCTCTTAAGATTGCTATAAAATTCAAATGAGTTACTGTAGGGATATAGGTTTTTGTTCTTTTAAATGCTATCTTTAAGCACCTTGAAAATAGGATCATTTCTCAGATTGCTTATCCTCTTAGGGAGGGATGCGGAGAGAGAATTTAGAACTCACATTTTTCAAAAATTTATGTTAAAAATTGTTATTACATGTAATGAGAAAAAATAAAATATATGCTTTTTTAAAAAGGAAAGATCAATTCCTTATTGGTATTTGTATACCCAGCTTCCAATAAGCAATGTTTGGTATGCAGTAAGGGCTTAATAATTTGGTGATTGATTGATTTCAATTATTATTATGATTGTTGTTATTTCTGTTTACTACTGCATTGAGCTGTTATTTAGGTTTGTTTTTATAGATAGTTAACTTTTCATGCATGTAGGCTTTTTCTCCCCTAATAGATTATAAGTTCCTAAAAAATAAGGGGTCTATTGATACTTTTTAAAAAATCATCACAATACCTGGTGCAGTATCTTAACCCAAATAAATGAATTTAATAGCTATGTGAATGGTGAAGTGGATAGAATGCTAGGTCTAGAGTCAAGAAGAACTGAATTCAAATGTAGCCTCAGATACTTAATAGCTGTGTGACCCTGGGGAAGTCACTTAACTCTACTTGTCTCCGTTCCTCAACTGTCAAATGAACTGGATAAGGAAATGGCAAACCATTCCAGTGTCTTTTGCCAGGAAAACCTCAAATGGGATCATGAAGGGTGGAATGTAGCTGAACAATTGATATGTGAACTTAAGGAAATTCTTCGAGTCTCTGTTTTCACATCTGTAAAATGGGTGGCGAGGGAATTTAGATGATGTCTAAGACACTCTCCAGTACTAAAATCCTATGATCTTTAGGTTAGTGTTAGATTTGAAGACAGGAAGTCCTGAATTCAAAAGTAGCCTCAAATCACTGGAAAACGTGGGCCCAGGGAAGATTTGTGAACACCATTGTTGTTCAGTCATTCAGTCACTCTGATTCTTCCTGACCCTGGGAATCAGAGGTTAGTAGATACTTCTGTCCTTCACTATCTCTCAACATCCTTCCAAATCCATGTTTACTGTTGCCATGACACTATCTCTCCATCTCCTCCTCAGCCATCCCCTTTTTCTTTTGCCTTCAATCTTTCCAAGCATCAGGGTCTTTTCCAGCAAGTCCCTTCTTCTCAATAAGTGGCCAAAGTATTTAAGTTTATTTGATGTTCCAGTGAATAATATGAATTAATTTGTCTTGACTAACTTGATCTCCTTGCTGTCACAGGATTATTGGTGAAGATCAAAAGAGTTAATCAATGTAAATCCATTTGCAAACTGTACGATATTATGTGCCAGTTATCATCATCATTATTATTATTTGTGTTGTCTAAAATTCTATGTATTTTTATAATCTGATCTCCCCAGGCCCCACTTCCAGGGGAAATACTCCTAACAAATGGGACAGCATTAGGCAATGGGCTTGACCCATCACTCTAGAGTGAGCTGAGAGATCAGGGAGATAAATCGACTATAGGAGGTTGGAATGATTTTTCCATTTTCCAAGCATGTGCTGATCTTTCCATAGATCCAATGGACCTAATCTAAGCCCAAAGAAAACAAATTTAAACGGTCCTTCCCTCCAAGAACCAACTAATTAGTCAGGCAAGCAAGAGAGAGGGGAATAAATGGATTAGTGATCTCACTCTTCCCTGGATTTTTATATTATTTATAGTCTGTACCACACAAGCTCCCCTTTAGCTCTTAATAATACTGGATTCTCTAATGGTTTCTTCTTTATGGATCTAACACTAAGAGAGCACAAAGCCCACAATATTCATATGGAGGAGCAGATTTAATATCTCTTTAAAGTTTGCTAAACCTTTCCCAGTCCACTTCATCCTAGTGCCTTCTCTCTGTGGATCATCTCCAATTTAATCCATATAGATCTTGTTGGCACCGAGTTGATAGAATGTCATCTCCCCTATTAGCCCGTGATCTGGAGATCAGGGACTAGTTTTTTTTTTTTGTTTTTGTCTTTCTTTTCATTTATTGCTTTTGAGTTACTTCAGTCCTGTCTGACTCTCTGGGATACCATTTGGGATTTTCTTGGCAAAGATACAGAAGTGGTTTGCCATCTCCTTCTTCAGCTCATTTGACAGATGAGGAAACTGAGGTAAACAGTATTAAGTGACTTGCTCAGGGTCATGTAGCTAGTATCTGAGGCCACATTTGAACTCAGGTCTTCCTGACTCTTAGCAATATCTCAATCACCTATTAATAAATGCTTTTGGACTGACTTACTATCAAAGTGTTTTCTTAATTATCTCACAATAACCCTGTGAGGTGGGTACTATTGTGCCCATTTTATAAATAAAGAAATTGAGCCTGAAAGATCTTAGGTTACCTACCTAGGGTCATGTCGCTAGTAAATAGAAGACCAACTCAGCTCTTCCTGACTCCAAACCCAACACAATATCCTCTTCATTGTCTCTAGCTCAGTTATAGCATGCTAAGTCAGGCCTCTGACAGTTAATTTTGTTTTTAATTTTTATTTTATTAATTATTTTATCATTTATTATTTATCTATATATTTTGTTTTAAGATTAAATTAATTGAAATAATTAAAATTTAAATAAAATATATTTATAATTAAATTAAAATTAAGTATTAATTAATAAAATATTAAGTTTTAAATTATTTTTAATGACACATTGGCTTACATAACACTTCAGTATTTATAAAACACCTTCTCATATATAATTCAACTTGAGCCCCACCTGTCATATAGATAGTACAAGTATTATCCCCACTTTATAGCTAAGGAAAATAAGGATCAAGTCAGTTAATGACTTTTCCAAGGTCACACAGCCAGTAAGTATTGGCTCAAGATATAGATTTTCTGATCCCAAATTCAGTGTGTCTGTGTGTGTATTTGGTGTTCCCCATCAAACTATGTTGCTTATACATTGTTAGAGGATTAGAAGAGGGCTTTACTAAAATGTATTTAATATTAATTTAAATTAATTTAATATTAGTTTTATTAAGATTGTTAAATAAACAATAAATACTTATTTATGTTAATTTAATATATAATCATTTATTTTGTACAAATATATTTATTATATTCCTTATTCCTTTTAATATAAAATTTAATAAAATATATTTTGGAGCAGCTGGATGACTCCTTGGATAGAGAGCCAGGTGTGGAGGCTGAAGGTCCTGGGTTCAAATGTGACCTCAGGAACTTTCTAGCTGTGTGATCCTGGGAAAATCACTTAATCCCAATTGCCTGGCCCTTACCACTTTTCCACATTGGAGCTGATACTTATAAATTCTAAGACAGAAGGTAAGGGGGGTTAAATAATAATATTATTATTATTATAATGTATCTTTCCCCCTAATCGCCATGACCGCTTTCTCTTTCATTCCACCTTCTCCCTCCATCATTCCTACTTCCCCGCCCACCCCACATCTCCTTTGGCCATCCATCCCTTCCAGGCCAACGACGGAAGGTTCTGGTTTTCCCCCCTCCGGGTTCCTTGGCCCAGATTCAGACCAAGTCAGGCCTGTGACCTCTTGTCTCTTCTAACAGAAAGACACCGTATCCGGGCCAGCTGCCCTCCACCTTCCTCAGACTGTGTCCCTGGATGCAGGGCTGCAGGGACGAAGGGCAAAGGGAAGCTGCTGGCCGCTGACCTCACCTCCCTCCTGGGCCCACACATCTGCCGTTTCCTGAGTCTTCCAAGAGGCCTTGCCTGACTTCTCCAGGTGTCGGGGACCCTCTCACCCGTCCCACTAGGATTATTTTATCAGTCAATCACAGGGTATTTCTTTTTTTTCTTTTTAAACCCCTACCTTCTGTCTTAGGATCACTTTTTAAAAACTCTTACCTTAGACAACAAAAACAAAACTCTTACCTTCCAACTTTGAATTAATACTGTATATTTGAAATAATCCTGCATATTAATAATATTAATATGATTTTATTATAATATGTTATATTGAATAATAATAATAAATACTGTATATTCTCCCAGGCAGAAGAGCTAGGCAGTGGAGATTAAGTGCCCTGCCCAGGGACACCCAGGGAGGAAACACCTCCCATGTCTAGACTTGGCTCTCCAGGCTCAGAGCTGCCCTCATGCATAGCATTTCTATGCAGAAGAGCAACAAAGGCTAGATAATAGGGGTTAAGTGACTTGCCAAGGGTCACACACACACAGTGTCTGAGGCCACATTTGAACCCAGGTCCTCCTGACTCCAGGCTTAGCTCTCCATCCACTGTGCTACCTAGCTGGCCCAAGCACCAAGTATTTCTTAAGCAGCTCTTGTGTCCCAAGCACAGCGCTAAGAGTTGGGGACAGGCGTGCGAAAAACAAAGCAATCCCTGCTCCCAAGGAGCTTACATTCTAATAGAGGAGGCAACAACTGGGTATCATGTAGAACAAATGTAAAAAGGACGAATACAAATAAATGCAAGGCAATTGGACACCAGGGAGGCTGGAGGGAGGGAGGGCACTGGAAGTTGGGGGAGTCGGGGCAGACTTGGTATATAGAATGGGAGGCTTTTGCTGGGTCTTTTTAAAAAATTTAAATACTTTATTTTTTCCCTCAATATTTTTAAAAATTAATTACTTTAGAATAATTTTCCATGGTTACATGATTCATGTTCTTTCCCTCCCCTATTTTTTCCCATTTTATATATGACAGTTTTCCATGTACATTTTCCAAACATAAGATCCCAATTATCTCCCTCAGCCCTGCTGGAGATGGGAAGCAATTAACTATGTCTTAAAGGAAGGTCAGTATTCTGGGAGGCAGAGGTCAGGAGGGAGGGCATTCCAGTAAGGTGCATGGTCCATGGAAAGATAAAGAGGTGAGAGATGTATTATATTACATATATATTTTAATACAAAATTTGATAAAATATATTTGGGGTAGCTAGGTGGCTCAGTGAATAGAGAGCCAGGCATGGAGACTAGAGGTCCTAGGTTCAAATCTGACCTCAGGTTCTTCCTAGCTGTGTGACCCTGTGTGATCATGTAGAAGGAATAGAGAAATCAGCAGCAGCATCATAAAAGCTAACATTAATGTAGCATTTACTATATACCAGGTACTATGCTAAGCACCTTAAATTATTATCCCATTTGATCCTCAAAATCACCCTGGTAGTTAAGTGCTATTATTATCATCCCCATTTTATAGTTGAGGAAACTGAGACAGGCAGAAGGGAAGTGCCTTGCTCAGGCTCACAAGCCAGTAAGTGTCTGAAGCAATATTTGAACTCAGGTCGATAAAAGACTGTCTGCCCTTTGATCCAGCCATAGCACTACTGGGCTTGTACCCCAAAGAGATCATAAGGAAAACGACTTGTACAAGAATATTCATAGCAGCACTCTTTGTGGTGGCCAAAAATTGGAAAATGAGGGGATGCCCTTCAGTTGGGGAATGGCTGAACAAATTGTGGTATATGTTGGTGATGGAATACTATTGTGCTAAAAGGAATAATAAAGTGGAGGAATTCCATGGAGACTGGAACAACCTCCAGGAAGTGATGCAGAGCGAAAGGAGCAGAACCAGGAAAACATTGTACACAGAGACTGACGCATTGTGGTACAATCGAAGGTGATGGACTTCTCCATTAGTATCAATGCAGTTTCCCTGAACAATCTGCAGGGATCTAGGAGAAAAAAACACTATCCACAAGCAGAGGATAAACTGTGGGAGTAAAAACACCGATGAAAAGCAACTGCTTGACTACAGGGTTGGAGGGGATATGACTGAGGAGAGACTCTAAATGAACACTCTAATGCAAATACCAACAACATGGAAATGGGTTTGAATCAAGAACACATGTGATGCCCAGTGGAATTGCATGTCGGCTGTGGGAGAGGTGGAGGGGGGGAGGGAAGAAAAGAAAATGATCTTTGTTTCCAGTGAATAATGTTTGGAAATGACCAAATAAAAATTAAAAAAAAGAAAAAGAAAAAAAATATTTGAACTTAAGTCTTCCCAAGTTGAGGCCCAATGTGCCAACTTGAAGATCAGCTTGACAGGACACAAGAGATCTCTCTGATGAAACTGGAAGTTTAGGTTCAGACAAAGGAGTGAAGAGTTTTAAAAGCCAAACAGAGGGGCTGATATGTTATCCCAGGGACAAAGGAGGCTACTAGGGTTGATTGAGCAGGAGCTTTTGGGGATCAGATTTGTGCTTAAGAGATCACTTGGGCAGCAGGGTACAGGAAGCACCAGAGTCCATGGAGGAAGACTGGAAATAGAGGCTAATTAGGAGTCTATTCCAATAATCTATAATAATCAGCAGTATGAGTGGAGAGAAGTGGGATGCAAGAAATATCTTAAATGTGGGAATACAAGATTTGACCCTGAATAGCTCTATGGGGTGACTGAACAGTGAGAAATCATGAATAAAGTATTTACTCATTTCTCCAGGAAAATGGAAGCTCTCTGAGTGTAGGGATTGTCTCATTTTTGCCTTTATAGCCTCAGAATATATAAATATATCACATATATAAGAATACCACACATATTTATAATATATAAGTACTATATATATTATATAAATGTTATATAATATCTACATATTATATAAATTTTATATAATATGTCATATAAACATATTTCATAAAATAATATAATGATAATATAAATATAATACATATATAAATATGTTCTATATTAACATAATATATACATGTAAATATATACATATATCATATAACAATATATATTGATACTATCATATATAAATATAATACAAATATAAATATTATGTTATATAGAAACATAATATATACATATAAGTATATTTAAAATGTAATATATAATAAATATATCTTAAATATAACCTTACACTAGAATAGTACGGTTGGTGGTGGTGGTGAGCAGCTAGATGGCATGGTGGATAGAGAGCTGAGCCTGGAATCAAGAGTTCAAATTCCGTCTCAGATACTACTAGCTGTATGACCCTGGGCAAGTCAATTAGCCCTGTTTGTCTGTTTCCTCATCTATAAAAGGTACAGGAGAAGGAAATAGCAAACCACTCTACTATCTTTGCCAAGAAAACCCCAAATGGGGTCATCAAGAATCACACACCTAAGTAGGCACTTAATAAATATTGATGGACTAATGCTTGCCTGACCTCAGCCCTTCTCTTTTCACTCTTCCCTCTAATATCTCTCCATTTATCCTAAGATTTTTTTCCTGTGCTCAGTGTCCCCAGCTAGTCTGAATACATAGAAAAGGAAATGCTTCCACTCACAGCTCAAGGATGAGAACCACGTCTGTTCGGTTCTCATAGACATCATGCAGTTTGATGACGTTGGGATGCAGGACCTGCTGTAGAATGTGCACTTCCCTCTCAATCTCCTCCCGCTGGACCCCTCGACGGCTTGCCCGGCTCTGCCGTTTCTTGATGAATTTGGCAGCATACTCAGCCCCTGTGCTCTTCTCCCGGCATTTCTTCACTATGGCAAACTGGCCACTGTGGAAACACAAATTCATATTGGAATGCTGCTGTTGTCCTTTTGATTGCAACATCGATAATAATAAAAATAATCAGGAGCAAAGAACATGTTAAAAATCAGATTTTCCAGGTCTTTCAAATGATGAGAAGCTGTAAATCACAGTTCAGATGCCAACAATACCTTTACCTATAATAGGCTTTCATGTCAGGATTTCAATTGGGTACTCTGTGAGATAGAGAAAGACATCAATACCATTTTCTCTCAGTAAAAGATAAGAAAACTCAGGCCCAAAGAGGGTAAGGACATATAATGAGCTCATTAATAGCAGATCCAGGGTAAGGACCTGGGACTTTGGATTCCTAAACCATACTACCTCTAGACTGGTACAAAGGGAGAGGTTGGCAGACATGGTCATTATTGTTAATAGACTCATAGATTTAGAGTTGAAAGAGGCCAAAAAAAAAATCATTTAGCAGAAGTCACTTTGCTTTATATATGAGGAAACAGACTTTTTACAAAAAAGGAAATTACTTAAAAAGGTAGAGTTCTTTCAGGCCAGATCATGAGTTGTGAGACTTTGGTAGGATGTCTGATCTTAAAGGTAATGATGATGCATGATGAAAAGGAGGAGAGAATCATAGGAAAACATTCTTCTATATTAGCTAGTTATCCATAGTCAATAATAGGAAAGAAAATTACTTTCCCTGGGAACCCTACTCCCCATATAAATGGAGCTGGCTAATCACACGGATGCCTTCCCATCTGTTCTCTGGGATATGCTGCACTAGAAGAGGAGAGGCCTCTGGGAAGACTTTCCCTTTATCATCAAAAAGAAGCAGAGAGGTAGGAGAAGTAGCTTTTGGACTTGCCCTTCCCTGGAAACTGCCATGGGGGCCTATTCTGCTGGGTATCTGCCAGCTCTGTTAGATTGCTCTACCCTGTTCTTTCCCCATGTTTCCATCAGTGACCATAGAGCTAAGAGAATCAGAGGTAATGAAGTCAGGCTTATGAAATTAATAATAAATAATAAATTAAAATTAATAGTAACAGCAAGCACAGCCTAGTACAGATGGCACTGGATTTGAAGTAAAAAAACCTAGGTTCAAATCCTGACTGTATCTTATTATTTAACTTACTCTAGTAAAATCTCTCTCTCTCTCTTTCAGTGTCTCTCTCTTCTCTTTCTCTTTTTGCCTCTCTTTGTCTCTGTCTCTATCTTTGTCTCTCTCCCCTTTCCTTCTCCTTCCCTTCCCCCATCTCTATCACTGTCTCTCTCCCTTCTTCCCCCTTTCTCCTTCCATTTCTCCCCCATCCCCTGCCTCCCTCCTCCCCTTCTCCTTCCCTTTCCCCCTTCCCATCCCTCTGTCTCTCTGTCTCTTCCTTCTCCCCCCTTTCTCTTTCCAGTCCTCCATCCCTCTCCCCCCTTCCTGTCTCTCTGTCTGTCTGTCTCTCTCCATAAGCTTCTTCATCTGTTCAATCAGCATTGTGGATACAATGATCTCTAAGCACCCTAAATCCTAAGGCCCTATCAACCAGTCTCCCAGTGCATTTTGTACATATTTGTTCAGGGACAACAGAACACTTATTACCATTAGGAGAGGGGAGAAATTTGCTCTAACTTTAGAAAGTGGATCTAGACTGAGATAGCTCCAATCCAGAGGAAACCATAACAACATCCTGGAGTCAGGAAGCAGCTCACACAGGAACTATAATCAATCAACAAATATTTACTGACCTCCTTTAATGAGTTCAACATAGTTCTAGGTATAGTGAAGGATACAAAAGAAATATCAAATGGGAAAAGCTGGGCAGTTCAGTGGATTGAGGGTCAGGCCTAGAGATGGGAAGTCCTAGGTTCAAATCTGGCCTCAGACACTTCCTAGCTGTGTGACCCTGGGCAAGTCACTTGACCCCCATTGCTTAACCCTTACCACTCTTCTCCCTTGGAACCAATACACAGTATTAATTCTAAGACAGAAGGTAAAGGTTAAAAAAAAAAGGATCAAATATGGATTTTTGCCCTTGAAATCAGGAAGATCTGCGTTTGAGTCTTGCCTCAGCCATTGCTCTCTGTGTAACCCTGGGCAAGTCATTGAACCTCTATGAGTCTTAGTTTCCTCATTTGAAAAATAGGGATTCTTGTGAGATTCAAATGATATAATATTTGCAAAGGGCTTAGCACAGTGCCTAGCACATTGTCAGTAGTAGTATTATTATCATGGTTGCCATAAACTGTTACAGATAAAAGAGTGGTTGGCTTAAACTGTGACCGCAAAAATATGGTTTCAAGACTGTGTCTTGAGTTAAATAAAAAATAAGGTGATCGCCATGGGAAAAATTCCCAAATATGAAATACCCAAGTCAGCTGGGTTTTATGGAGATTTTAATTAATACAAATAAAGGAATTAAGGAAAGGGAAAGAAACTGAGTAAGAGGGAATAGTAGGAAAAAGTCTAGGCCAGCCTAGGCTTTAAGCCTTAAGAGAGACCAGTCAGTCTTTAATCACTCACCACAAGATCCTTCCAAGCAAAACTCTAGTGTTCCGAGAGACCCTCCAGTTTAGCTCAGGAAGCTCCATTTCAGCTTCCAAGGCTGCATTTTTTTCTTCAGAGGCCTTCTGGCCTCCTTTTAAAGAGAATTTTCTCCTATGTCACCTCCCCTAAGTTTTCACATCTACCAATCACAGTAGACGTTTTCACAGGAGTGACCATTCTTAATTCACACCTTCTTTAGTTCTCAACTTCTCTGGGTAGACTAAAACTTCACACCTCTTTTGTTTAGCTTGTCTCTTGCAAGTTTGCAAGTTGCCTGATCTTTTAGTGATTAATTTGACCTTTTATAAGTACTTAGCACCTTTTTGTATTAGATCTAAAAATAGACTTAGCTTAAGGGCTTTTGCCTCACTATAAGTATGAGTTAAGTACTTTTTCATTGTTCAGTAAGGAGTTTACAACTTTATCTTCCCCTAAAGTATGCGTAAGTATGGGTGGAGTAAGGTTAGAGTTCTCTCATTCCTGACCAAAGTCCCTTCGTTGTTAAAAATGGGGAATGGTCTTAACCAAATGTTCTAAGGTAGAGTCTGAGAATTTGTAACATTCACAAGTCTGAGAAATTTTAAGATTCACAATGAATCCAAAAATTGTTTTATAGCCCTTTGGGCATAAATTGTCTTTCAAAATGGTTTGGATTATTTCACAACTCCACCAGCAATGCATTAGTATCCCAATTTTGCCATATCCCCAAGGAGATCATTTTGCAAACTCCTGGAATCAGAAAGATGTGAGTTCAAATCAGATACTTACTAACTACGTGACCCTGGGCAAGTCGCTTAACCTCTCTTTGCCTAAATCAAATAAAAAAGGAAATGGTAAATGCTCTAGGATCTTTGTCAAGAGAATCCCATGTCCAGTAGCGGTGTGCTATGGCCCACAGGTCACAAAGAGTCAGATACAACTGAACAACTAAGGATTATTATTATGATTATTAAAGGACAAAGACACAAATATGAAATTGGAAAGACAAAGAATAAATACATTAAAAGAGAGGGAATGATCTAAGGCAATCATACTGATGCTGATGCAGTGATCGAGGACAATGCTGAGGGACTTATGAGAAAGAATGCTATCCACATCTAGAGAAAGAATTGTGGGAGTAGAATTCCAGAAGAAAACATGATTTTTCACTTGTTTATATGGATAAAGGATTTTGGGTTTTGGTTTTAAAAGAGTACTCTATTACAAAAATGAATAATGTGGAAATAGAATTTGAGTGATGATATATATATATATATATATATATATATATATATATATATATATAACCCAGTGGAATTGTTTGTCAACTCTGGGAGGGGGAAGGAAGACAAGAAGAATCATGTAACCATGGGAAAAAAATTTAAAAATAATAATAATAATGGTGCTGTCACAACCCAGTAGGAGCTAGAAGTCCAAGGAGGAAAGTTTATAGATATTCAGAGGAGGGGAGAGATCCTTGAGGGCAACAGGGGGCTGGAAAAGCTTTACTGGAAAAAAAACCAAAACATATTTAAACCATACGTTAGCCCTCCCATATTTCTTAGTCAGGCCCAATGCTGGCTTTAAATCATCCACTTTAGGATCTGACTCAGACCAAAGCCAAGCCAAGCCATCCCACTGCCTCATCTAGTCATCTCCAGATGCCCAAATTCCAGCATTCCTTCAAAGCCTTTGACATGGCCGTATTTATCTTTGCATCTCTCCTGGTGACTAGCACAGGATTCTGCCCTAGGATGAAGTTTAATAAATGTCAGGTGAACTGAATTAAATTGAATTACTTAAAAATGCATCCAGTCAGGCCCTTCTGGTCAGGCTAAGCCTCATTCATCATGTCCCAAACATCCCTTCCAATTGTTTGTGCTGCCAAAATCCAAGGGATATTGCCAAAAATCAGGATGGCCTTGCTCCCCTCCTCTCTTCCAATTCACTAATAAGCAGTAAGTATGTCAGATTTAAGCAGCAAGTAGGTGTCCTAGTGGACAGAGCACTAGGCATGGAGTCAGTAAGGTCTGCCTCAGACACTTCCTACCTGTGTGGCCCTGGGTAAGTCATTCAAGTCCTCTTGCCTCAGTTTCCTCCTCTATAAAATAAATTAGAGAAGGAAATGGCAAACCACACCCATATCTTTGCCAAGAAAATTTCAAATGGGGTCAAGAGGAGGCAGACAAGGCTGAATAACAATAAACACATCCCACCTAAATAGTGCTTTATACTTTCCACAATTATCCTGTCACACAGATCCGATTGACAGATGAGGAAAGGGGGGCTTGGAAAAGCCCCTGGTCAGTGGCAAAGCCCCAGTGCCCTGCTATTAGCCCTCTGCTTTGTCTTCTCCATCACTATTTCACAGATCCGCAAATTTGAACCCACGAGCGGGGGTGGAGAAGGAAGATAGCTTCCTGAGAACAGGATCTCCACCCGCAGAGAACTCGGGTCACCCTGATCCATCTTCCCCTGGTGTGAGTTAAAGGGGAACCATGACGTCCCCGTGACGCTGGTCTTTAAAACGTTCCCTTTTAAGCTTCTAGAGGAGAATGAGCAGAGTTCGCTCTCCCTGGCAGGCTGTCTCGTTGCGGGGCAGCAGCTGAATGTGAGAGGTTAATGCTGGTCAGCCCAATGCTGGCGTCTCCGTATCACACCAAGAGGGAAGTATTTTAAGAGTGGATGACTAAGAGAATACCAGACAGATCGGAGACTCATTTAGCATTCTCCCTCCGATGGGAGAGGCTTTGGGGGGGAGTCTCACCAGAGACCCATCCCTGGCACGAGCCCCAGCCCAGAACTCCCCCCTTCCTGCGCCTGCGATTCATTTAGATTCTCTGTGAATAGGAAATCAGTGAAGCCGAAGAGATCCAAACGGGTCAGTCTCGTCCTCCTTGTCTCCTGTAATATGCCATGCTGAGGCTCATTCCGACCTTTGTACCTGATGTTGTTGTCCCTTCGTTTTTAGTCGGGTCTGACTCTTCATGACCCCATTTGGGGTTTTCTTAGAAAAGATTCCCGAGCAGCCTGCCATTTCCTTCTCCAGCTCATTTTACAGATGAGGAAACTGAGGCCAACAAAGTTAAGAGACTTGCCCAGGACCAGTACTCTGTCCACTGTGCCTCTTAGCAGCCCAAATTGCCTATATGTGCTTTAAAATGCAAATTAAGGGGACAGTGGAGAGAGCTGGGCAATTCATTTAATCCCCATTGCTGAACTCTTACCATTCTGTTTTGGAACCAATACACAGTATTGATTCTGAGACAGAAGGTAAAGGTTAAAAAAAAAGAAAAAATGTAAATGGAGGTGACAAAAAGTATCTGCCATTGCTAGAAACTCAGAAAGAAGATGAAGGAATAACCTAGGGGAGAAACAAGCTTCAGAAACCACCTAAGTCCAAGAATCCTGATTTGGAAAACTTTATCAGGTCTCTTTCCCTTAGGCAAGTGGTATCTATTTATTAGGTCAAGAAATATGTATTAAGTCCTGAGTTGGACTATAAGGAAAGCTGAGATCTATAGAATCCATGCTTTTGAAGTGTGGTTCTAAAGAAGTCTGTTGAGAGTCCCTTGGACAAGGAAGGAGATCAAATCAGTTAATAGTTTAAAGAAATTACAGGAAGTCTTTTCCAATCACAAAGGTTAGGCACTCAGCATCCCCATAATCTGGAAAATTCACTTTAAAATTTTGGGCCTGCACTTAGTACTAGAAAAGTCCAAATTTTTTCTTTTTCTTTTTATAAAATTTTAGTTAAGTATCTGATCATAAACTATATAGTTTCTAAATTTTTTCTGTGTTATCTTCTGGCCTTGGGGTACCATCTGCGACTTCAGCAACCCTACCCCCAAATTCCCTTTTAATTTCTTATGCCAATCTGTGATATAGCAAAACCATGATGGGAAAGTATGGATGAAGAAGGGATACCTGAAATTCAGACTGGAAGGACAAACACTAGAACTAAAGCTTAAATACTTTGGCCATATAATGAGAAGACAGGACTCACTGGAAAAGCCCTAATACTGGGAAAGATTGAAGGCAAAAGGAGAAGGAGATGGATATCAGAGGGTGAGATGGAGAGATAGTGTCATAGAAGTAACAAACATAAACTTGGACAGACTTTGAAAGAAAGTAGAGGATAGAAGAACCTAGCATGCTCTGATCTATAGAATCAGGATGAGTCAGATACAGCCAAATGACTGAACAAATAAGAAATATAAAATACAATGTGCTAAGAACTACCATCAATGGAAGCAGCCTGGCATAGTGGAAAGAGCCCTACATTTGGGAATCAGGAAAACCTAAATTCCAATCCTGCCTCAAGGCACTTGCTAGTTGTATGTCTCTGGCAAAGTCCCTTAATCACTCCCAGCTTCAATTTGCTCATCTGTAAAAAGGGGATTAGAATATCGCCTGTTTCACAAGCTGTTGTCAAATTCCAATGCGGTCGTGTATATAAAACATTTTTAATATATAAATGTTAACCATTATTATATATATAATTATAATATTTAAATATAATATAATGTAATTATAACCAAGATAAATAAGACTTGGATCCTTCCCAGAAGAAGCTAACAATGTAGGAGGGCAGATAAGACACAGAAAAAGAAAATAATACAAATAAGAATAGACAAGTACAAACAAAGAACGAGGATTTGGAAGAAGAGGAAACTGTAAGTAATCCTCTTTCTGCTACTAACTCCTTGTGTGGCCTTGGGCTACTTACTCAACCTCTCTGGTCCTTTTCTGTCTGCAAAATGGGCCAGTTGGACTAGCTTGCCTGGAGGTCTCTTCCGGCTCTGGATCTATGAGCTCAGAGATTATCAGAGAGTAGGATGGGTCATGTCTATATCTTCCCCCTCTCCTCCAAGAATACTCTTCTTAGCCAAGCCCAATTTGTTCTGAAAAAAATTAAACTAATCCTATAACTATTTTTAATTGTTTCATCCCAAGAATGCAAGATTAAATGATATTCTCATGTAAGCAAGAAAAGAGAAAACAACAAAAGCCTAAAAATTTCCAAAGAAAAATATTAGATTTTTAACCTCCCAGATTACAAAGTCTAATAGCCATGGGAGACAATTAAATTATTTCAGGGAGCTAGGTGGGGCAGCAGATAGAGCACCAGCCTAGAATCAGGAAGACTTAAGTTCAAATTTGACCCCAGACACTCACTAGCTATGTGGCTCTGGGCAAATCACTTAGCCCTGTTTGCCTCAGCTTTCTCATCTGAAAAATGATCTAGAGAAAGAAATGATAAACCACTCATATCTTTGCCAAGAAAATCTCAAATGGCATCACAAATCAGACAGAACTGAACTGATTGAACAATAATGCTTATTCCAAGTTTCAAGAAATAATGCTAAGGGACAGCTAGATAGCACAGAGTGCCAGGCCTGGAGTCAAGAGGACCCGAGTTCAAATCTGACCTCAGACCCTTCCTTAGTTATGTGACCATGGGCAGTCATTTAACCCCAAATGTCTGACCTTTGACATTTTTCTGTCTTAGAACTGGTACTAAGTGATAATACATGTACAGACCAGTGGAATTGTTTGAGAATTCCAGGAAGGGGAAAGGAAAGGGGGAAGGAGATGACATGAATCATGTAAACTTGGAAAATTTATGTGTAAATTTGTTACTGGAATAAAATAAAGAGAAATTAAAAAAAAAAAGAATTTGTACTAAGACAGAAGGTTAGGGTTAAAAAAAGAAGTGATGTTGGAAGGCTTCACCTTAGAAGAGTTGTTTCTGTTCTTATCAGCACTGATTTTAAAAATTAATAATTCCAGGCAGATGCCTTTTATAATAGTAACAGGAATTTGTATCTAATGTGGACACAGTTCTTTTATAAATGCATGGTGTCATTTGATCCTACTAACCCTGTGAAATATATGCATTAGCATCCCTTATGATCCCTAATTCCCTTCAAAGCTCAGGTGAGATACCACCTTCCACATGAATACTTTCCTTATCTCCCCCTATCTCACCCCTACCCCAACTCCCATGACCCTGTGTTTATCTTATACACGTACGTGTTGTCTCCCTAACAGAATCTGGGCTCCTGGAGGGCTCAGATGACTTTGGCTTTGTTTCTGTATCTGCAGCTCCTAACTCAGTGCCAGGCAAGAAATGGATACTTAAAAGTTTTAGTGACTGACTGACACAGTAGCCACTTACCAAATGCTTGTTAACTGATTGATTTATCTCCATTTTCCAGAAAAGGAAACTCTTGCCCAAAGATGTCCTTTGATTTGGCACTATTCACCTAGATAGTAAGTAGGAGAGGCAAAATTCAGATTCAGGTCTTTTCTAACTCTAAGTCAGACTATAACCATTATTTCCACTATAACCTGCTGAAATTCCAGACCACAGATATTTCTATCAATGCCTTTTAGGAAGCACCAATGAGCCTGTAGTGTCGTATCCATATTCACCAATTCCCAAGGCTGTACAGTCTTGTAGAAAGAGCTTTAACCCTGGAGTCAGCAGACTAGAATCTAATTCTCAGCTTTGCCACAAGCTAGATGTGTGATTTCTACACTCACCTTCTCTATGGCCCTTGTTTCTTCATCTGTAATATCTATAGATTGCCCCACCTAACCGCAGGTACATAATCTATAGGTATTATAGTTGGAGAAACAGGAGGTTTCGAGAAGGTGATCACAGAAGTCACAGGTGCAGTTGATAGAGCACTGGGCTTGGAATCAGCAAGACATCTTCGTGAGTTCAAATCTGACCTCAAATATTTTCTAATTGTGTGACAGCTGGCCAAGTCACTTAACCCTGTTTGCCTCAGTTTCCTCATCTGTAAAAAAAAAAAAAAGCTGGAGAAGGAGCTGGCAAACCACTCCAGTATATTTGCCAAGAAAACACCAAATGGAGTCATGAAGAGTCAGACACAAATGAACAACAAAACTCTATAGATTGGCCTTTCTGATAAGACTTTTGCATGCTTTGCAAAGTATAAATTGTCATAGGAAGGTGAGGCCAGATGAGGTGACATGGCCAGTGTTGAGAACTTTTTGCCTAATGGTGGATTTAAGAAGCCTCATAGGAAAGAATAGTTAATGTTACAGTTAATCCCCCCAAACACTGAAATTACATACTGAACCACAGCTTATAACAACACATTCTCTCAGAATTATGTAATTAATACACACCCCTTCTTAAGCAGAGGCCTCTGTCTGATTCATTAACTCAACAACAAGAGTAGGAAAAATTTCATCTTGTCCCTACTATGCCAGGCACTTGATGCCAAGGCTCTGCAGGCACCATGAGATAAAAACCCTGGCCTGAGAAAACAATTCCCAAGCATTGTACCTTCCCACTTTATTCATCTCAGCCATGCCCTCCAATTTTCATTTTTTGCATAGCTAAAGTCAGGACTTGCTCCATCAGTACTTTATTGATAGATGAAAGGGTTGGCAACAAGGTCAGGAATTCCAGAATTTGGAACCAAGGAAGCCTTGGAGGTCATCTGGATTCATTCATTTTATCAATGAGAAAATTAAAATGGACACATATTAAGTGACTTGGCCAACATCATTCAATCAGTAAGTACCAGAATCTGGATCTGAACTCAGGACCTTTGACTCCAAATCCAGGACTATTTCTGTTATGCTGAAGTTCCAGCCTCATAAAAAGCTTCTTGTGTTAGGTATTTCATTTGAGCTCTCTGGATTTCAGTTGTCTTATCTGCCAAGAAGAAATCAAAATAACACCACACCATACCACACCACAGAGAGTGTTGTAAGGAGAAAATGAGACCTGTGAAAGGTGTTTGCAAAGTCTAAAGTACTGTATAAATCCATGCTATTATTAGCACCTATTAGTCAGTGCCACAGGGAGTATCCCCTATCCCATGAAGATTTACCCTTCATGGCAGTAAGATCTTTTTAGATAACTCTAGGGGATGGTGAGTCACGAAATGAGCATACATGTTTATGACTAGGCAGAAAGAAGGCAAGGAATCATGCCCCCATTGTACTAGCTCATTCCCTGGCATGGGCAGCCCTGCTCAAATCCCAGAGGTGAGCTGTGTCCTGGCCTTAGAACCATCCCTCTCTCTTCGAGGTTACAGAACAGGCACTGATGGGTAAAAACACCTCCATGAGAAGTGGGGTCCTCAAAACATTCAAGCACTCTCCCTAGAGATCTGCCCATATCTCCTACGTTGATGCCACCACCCAGATACAGGAACCAGAGAGAGCCATGAAAAGCCAAGTTTATTTATTAGAGCTCCATCACCAGTCACAAAGGATCATAGATCAGAGTCCCAGAACTAGAAGCCATTTGAGAAATTGTGTTATCCAATCTTCTTATCTTACAGACTTGGAAGATTTAAGTGTAGTTGTCCAAGGTAGTGTCAGAGGCACAATCTGAACCCAGGTCCATCCCATTCCCCGTCCCTCTTTCATTCTTTTTGTCTTTTTACCTTTGTGTAAAAGATTTCTTTTACATAGCTGTAGTCAGCATATCTTGATTTTATACCTTCTTCATTATTTTACACAAGTTCTTTTCTAATATACACTTTGAAAGTACAACTTGAATATAAAGGCAGCTAAAGGGTGTCTCAGTGGATAGAACACTGGACCTGGAGTCAGGAAGACCTGAGTTCAAATATATTTGTTTGTATTTGTATGGCCCTGGGAAAGTCATTTAGACCCTATTTGCCTCAGTTTCTTCATCTGTAAAATGAGAAAAGGAAACAGAAGTGGCAAACTATCCATTGTCTTTGCCAAGAAAACCCCCAAAACAGACAAAGAGTTGGGCATGACTTTGGACACTTTTGTTTGAACAACAAACCTGGCTATATACATGTTTTAAGGAATTGTAAATGTAGCCTAGGACATATTTCTTACAGTAGGAGGATCTTAATTTTTACTGTATCATGGACTCCTTTGGCAGTCTACAGAAGCCAAGGAACTTCTAAGAATATCTTGAAATGCATAAAATTAAATATATAGAATACAAAATAAAACCATTATATTGAAATATGGTCATCAAAAATAATTTTTCTAAAGTTCACAAACCCTAAAGTAAGAAATCTTATCTTGGAAACTTCTAGAAACATTTGACATCACCACGTTAAATCATAGCTTGATTTTGATACTGAGGTTTTGTGGACAAATTTGTCTACCAATTGCAACAATGCAGAAATGGGAGTCACTAAAAATACTACATAAAACCCATTTTCTCAAGTTATTTAATTCCCTCTCTTCCTGACCAAGAATTCTCACTACAACTCTTCAACAAGAACAAGAAAACCAGTTTACATAAGGAGCTCACAAAGTTCTACCATTTACCATATTGGTATTGAAAACACCCAAATTATACCCTTGTCTGGACTGTATTCTTTTCAGGTTTGCAGATGTATCCTTTGAACTGGGTGTTTAATGGAGTTGGAAGTTGACTGGCTTCTTAGGTGCTAAGGCACCTGCATCTCTCTAAGGGTATGATGGGTCCTGGGTTCAAAACTGGCCTCAGATACTTCCCAGCTGTGTCACCCTGGGCAAGTCACTTAACCCCCATTGCCTAGTCCTTACTGCTCTTCAGTCTTAGAACCAAAACACAGTAGTGATTCTAAGACAGAAAGTAAAGGTTTAAAGAAATGCTTGTTTAAAAAATGCTTGTTGAATAGACCACATTCTTGCTATATCTTCTATAAGAGTTTTGTTTTTCTTTTTTTTACTAATGGGAGGGAGAGAAAATAAATGTTTGCTAATTGGATTTTTTTAAAGATAGTATTGATACACTTTAAGCTTCATGCAGGTAGGCAGGGGAAGGTAATAAGCATTTATTAAATGCCTACTTTGTGCCAGGCACTGTGCTTTACAAATATCTCATTTGAGCCTTATAATACCTTGTGAAATAAAATAAATTATTAACTCTATTCTACATTTTAGGAAACTGAGGCAAGCAGAGGTTGAGTCACAAGCTCAGGACCACACAGCACACCAGTATGCAATGCTGGATTTGAACTCTGCTCTTCCTTTCTCCAAGGCACCTAGGTAACACAGACGATAGAGTTCTGGGACTGGAGACAGGAAGCCTCCTCTTCCTAGGTTCAAATACAGTCTTGGACACTTACTGGCTGTGTGACTTTGGACAAATCACTTATTACTATTTACCTCAGTTTTCTCATCTGTAAAAAAAAAAAGCGACCTCAAGAAGGAAGTGGCAAATCACTCCTGTATCTTTGCCGAGAAAACTCCAAATGGATTCATGAAGAGTTAGACATGACTGAAACAACTGAGCGACAGCTTCCTTACACTAGGGCCAGCACTCTATCTACTTCATCACCTGCCTCTAGGTGGCCTGTAAGAACTGTCTTGTGTAAACTTTGCACCTCCTGCTGCCTGAACTCAGAATATTAATGAATATTAATTACTTAAGATAATTAATAACCCAGAAATATTTAAAAATCTTAATAAATGTTTGTGGAACTGAATTGCAATTTATAATTTACTTGAGTTGAATAACTTTTGTTTGATCTACAGTTTGAACCCAGTTCTTGAAGTTCAATTCTTCTAAACTTAATCTCCTGGTGGTTAGCACCCATGTCAATGGACAGTGGGTTGCCCAAATGGCAGAATTTCGTAACATCTGTCAGCTATACCACCAGTGAAAAGCAACTCCTGGGCTAGATAGAAGGTTTCCCAGTAAATGACTTCTATTTTCTTCAGGCTTTTTGTTCATTGGCTTGGCTTGGCCCACAGAGAACTACATGTCTTTGTGTACATGCATTTTCAGGGTAGTCAACTACACCTAGCAATTCCTGGACACCCATCTCCAAGACTTTCTAGTGATGCCCGTGGCCTATCAAGTTCAAAGTGTCTCAGATATTTAGAATGGCTGCAGATACCAGCTTCTCTCCAAGTTCTGAGTTAAGTCTTCCAGTCTGGTTTCCTAGAAGATATTGAGTAAGATTAGGTATCTCCTTCTCTACAAGGCCAAAAGGGAATAAATGGGATGGGCAAGGATTCCTACCATACACTGACCTTATCAACCAGACTGCAAGAGCTTGGTGAACTGCTCAAAGTGAATAAACTTGTTTAGTAACAACCAGAGACAGCACTGTTAACAACATTAAATGGTTTTGTGTAGTCTATAAACATAGAGCTGGTCAAACTCTTTGGACTCACACGAAATATTCTGGCTGACCTCAGGTCAAAACTGTGAAACAGACAGCCTGTCTTTGGTTTTTCCAGCCAAAATTCCTCCCTTGTGGAGCCCTCTTCTCCCCTCATATCCATCCAGAGTTCATTCTCTCTCTCTCTCTCTCTCTCTCTCTCTCTCTCTCTCTCTCTCTCTCTCTCTCTCTCCTCCTCCTCCTCCTCCTCCTCCTCCTTCTACTCCTCTCCCTTCTCTCTTTCATTCTTTTTCTCTCTCTGCTCTCTCTTTCTATCTCTCCCTTCCCCCTCTCCCTTTTCCCATCTCTATTATCCTGCCCAGACTTCAGATGCTTCATTCATACCTTTTTTAAAGTATTACTCCTCAATAGGAAAACTTGTTTTTACTCCATGATCAAAACCTTTATCTAAAAGGATTCAACAAGGGGCAGCTAGGTGACACAGTGGTTAGGGTACCAGGTCTGGTGACAAGGTTCAAATCTGATCCCAGATACTTCCCACATCTAAGATCCTGGATAAGTCCTTAACCCTGTTTGCCTAAAAGTAAATAAAAAGATTCAACTTTAGTGGTGGGATTTTAGGCAGCCTAGAGGATGAGGTTATTTTGGATGGATAGCTATGTTTCTGAAATCAATTCAGTTCAATCCAATTCAACAGACATTTATTAGATACCTTTGTGCTAGGCATTGTGGTGACAATAGTAATACCAAGATAAAATAAAACGAACTTCTCTGCTTATTTTGGTGGAAGGAAAAGAGCATGTGACCAACCTGGGAAATAAAAAGGTACTTTGAGAAGGGAGAGAAAGAACATACTAACAACTGGGGAGTAGAGGAGATCAGAGAAGGCTTTACTAAAGAGATGGCCCCTGATCCAAGTCTCAAAGGAAGATAAAGCTTCAGAGAGATCCGATGAGATGAGAAAGGTACATTTCAGGCTAAAGGGAATACCCATGGGTGAGAGATAAAATGTCAAGGTTAGAGGAAAGATAGTAATGCATCTTAGATGGAAGGCAGAGTTCATGAAAGAAGGAAATGGGAATGGAATGATCAGTTCAAGCCATATTATGGCATGTCTTAAATGTCAGGCTGAAGAGTTTGGATTTTATCCTAGAGGCAATAGGATGCCCCTGCTAGTTTTTGAACAGGGGAGAGTGCTGGTCAGACCTGTATTTTAGGAAGATTATTTTAATAGCTGAAGCTTTCAGTGAGAGACCAATCAAAAGGCTCTTACAACAGACCCGGTGAGAGGTGATGAGGATCTGGGCTACAGTAATAGCTGTGTGAATAGAAAGAATGGAATGGCTGCAAGACGTGAATGAATAAATAAGTAGCTTGGTAAGTGCTTACTATATGAAAAGCACTAGAGATACAAATAGAAAAGTAAGTCATCCCTCCTCTCAGGGAGTTCACATTCTAATTGAGGGGACAAGAGATGTTGTAGAGATAAAATCAGCAAAATTTGATAACTGATTGGATAGAGTCAGAGAGAGTGAAAGTCAAAGTTGACTCCAAAGTCACAAACTTCAGTTAATGGGAAGTGGTGCTCTCATCTGAAAAGAGGAAGTTTGGAGGGAAGATAATCAGTTCCATTTTAAGACACATTGTAGCGCTTAAGCCATTAGTAATTAGAAGAGTTCACAGTCTCAGAAAAGTTTGCAAGATGCTTTTTACGTACAGCCTCATTTAATCCAATCTATGAGGTAGGTGACAGTTGTAACCTGAGTTTACAAATGAGGAAACTGAGGCAGACAGGTTAAGTGAGTTTGCCCAAGACAACACAGTTAAGAAGCATTGGGGGTAGGAATCTAACCCAGGTCTCTTGATTCCAAATCTGGTGTTTCATACCTTAGGCAAGACTAGTGCCCTCACTAATAAGAAGTCTCATCTGGATGTTTACTATTTACAAGGTGTTTTCTTTATAATGACCCTATAAGGGACAGGACAAATGTTATTATTAGATTTCACAGAGAGAGAAATCAGCACTAAGCTCAAAGTCACATAATAGACAATATCAGAGAAATTTGAACCCAGGTCTTCTGACTACAAGGCCAGTGCTGTTTGCATTCACATTGGTAGTGGCTCTCCTAGTCAACTTATCTCCTTATCTACCTACCTATAAGGCAGCCATATATTTAATACATTTTCCATTATACATTGTAATGAAAGAGGGCAGTTATAGATATTTCCCAATCCACTAATTGGAGTACTAAGGGAAACTATTCAAGACTGGGAAATATTCCAAAGAAGGAAGATACCCCAATGAGGTTCCTTGTCTTACTTCCCCTACAGTGGTCAGGGAGGTTCCTCCCACCCCATAACAGAACAATAGACCACAATTCCTCTGGAATTACCCTCCAATTTCCATACCACAAAGTAGAGACAGGAATGACATTTAATAACTTTTCATTGAGGCCAGCCCAGGTGTTGAACTAGACAGGTGGGAGAATGGAATTTTCTGCCAAAATGTCCCAGAGGAACTCTGTAGACTGAAGTTCAATTTCTATAGACATCAAACCCAATTCCAATTAGAGAAGCAATATAGCTTATTGGATTCCCCAGGGTGAGGATGGGAGGGAGATACCACCCAGTCCCTATGCAGAAAGCAATGCCTGAATCCCAAACACCTTCCCCTTGATCAATAGAACAACCAAGTTATTTAGCCAGTAATCCCTCCTATACCTTTATAACATCAGTTACAGATGGCATCGTGGATAGAATGCCAGGCCTAAAGTCAGGAAGATTCATCTTCTTGAGTCTTGAGTTCAAATCTGGCCTCGAACACTTACTAACTGTGTGACTGGGCATAACTGAAACAACTGAACAACAAAAATGAAAATGTGAGTTTCTTAAGATCAGAGTCTATCTTTGCATCTCTAGCACTTCAGAACAGTGTTCTGCATATACTAAGTACTTAATAAGTGTTTTCTCATTCATTTATCCTATGAGATATTTCTTTTTTTCTTCTATTTTTTCATCTTTTGACTTTGTTTTATTGTTTCTTCATGTCTCAGTTACTGTTGTTTTTTTTTTTAAGTTCTCTTCTTCAATGAATTTTTGTGCCTCTTTTACCATTAGGCCAATTTTTGTTTTCTAAGGCTGTGTTGGTGAACCTATGGCACGACAGAGGGAGGGGCTGCTCTCCTTCCCCTCTCCATGTTCACCTGAGGACATTTCTCTTATCACCTGCCCCTCTGTCCAGAAGCTCCAATGGGAGTACTTTCTCTCTCCCCTATCTAGGATAAGGGTGTGGGCTCACATGAGGTGTGAAGGTCCAGTTTGGGCATTAAGTCTTTAAAAGGTTTGCCATCACTGTTCTAAGATGTTATTTTCTTTAGTATTTTTTTTACCTCTTTTACCAATATGTTCATTCTCTTTTCATAATTTTCTTGCATCATTCTTGTTTCTTTTCCCAATTTTTCCTCTACCACTCTCATCCCTTTCTTTAACTCTTCCAGGAAATCTTATTTGGCTTAGATCAAATTAGAAATTTTCTTTGAAGTTTTGCTTGTAGCTGTTTTCACATTATTGTCTTCTTCTAAATTTTTCCTCTCAGTCTCCCCTGCCACTGTAGTAGTTTTTTATAGTCAAATCCTTTGGGGGGGGGGGGGGTTGCTCATTTTTCCAACCTATTTCTTGAATTTGAATGTTATGTTAAATTTGGGCTCTGCTTACCTAAGAATGTGGAAGCACCATGCCAAGCTTCAGTCTTTTTTGTATAGCTGTTTTGGGACCTAGTTCTGAGGTCTGCAAGTTTTTGGTGCTTCCAAAGTGGTGTGATCTGGGGAGAGGTGTGGTTACTGCTGTCTTGGACTGTGCCCTGGTTTTTACCTACTTCTCCTATAGTGGCACACAATTATCACTCTTCTTGGTCCTGGAAACATGACCAAGATTCTTACTTCATTCAAGCTTCAGGGAAGTTGGAAGCACCATGTGGAATGTTGAATGCAGATCAAGAGACCCATTTGGTCAAATGCAATCCAAGTTAACTCCTGTTGCTAGAACTTAATTTTGTCAGGAAAGTCTATAGGATTTCATGACTTTAAAGACCTATAAAGTATAAAATCACTGAATGAGACCAAGTCAGGGTAGGAGTATAACATTATGGAATCTATTTTTAAGCAAAATCCAGTCATAGAAATTAACATGAGCCCACACAAGACCCTAAAGGACCTGAAGTGGATCTAATTTAAGTCACAAGTTCATACAGAGTTTAGAGTCAGAAGTCTAACCCTTCATTTTACAGCTGAAGAAAGTGACCCAGGAAGAAGTGACTTTCCCAAGGATTTACTGGTGTATAACAAAAGATTTTCTCTTAACATCAGAATTACAATTAATAGCCTTAGAATTCTACTTGATTAGATTCTGATTTTCCCCACTATCATGATAACTGTGGTACTATATTGTAGAAAACTTTTATTTATTTACCTAACAAGTATTTGCTGAGAATATCATTTCTTGTTCAGTTGTTTTAGTTGTATCTGACTTGCCATGATCATACTTGGGGTTTTCTTGGCAAAGATACTGGAGTGGTTTCCCATTTCCTTCTCCAGCTCATTTTACAGTTGAGGAAACTGAAGCAAGCAGGGTGATGTGACTTGCCCAGGGTTATACAGATAGTAAGTGTCTGAGGTCAGATTTTAACTCAGGGAGATGAGTCTTCCTGACTTTCAGGACTGGCATTTTAACCACTGTAACTAGTTGCCCTCAAAACATCATAAGATCATATTTTTCAACATGACATAAGTAGTAAGAACATTGGCTCTGGACTCAAAGGATCTGGGTTCAAATGCCAAATGAGCAACCTGAAGCAAAACATTTAACCCCTGTGAACTTCCATTTCCTCATCTGCAAAATGAGAGAGTTGGACTAGGTGACCTCTGAGTCTGTACCCAGACCTAAGGCTTCTGAATGGCTCATTGATGTACAGTTCCTAATTACCTTTAAGAAGCTTATACTGCAGGGTCACCTAGGTGGTTCAGTGAATAGAAAGCAGTTCTTGGAGTCAGAGGATCCTAGGTTCAAATCTAACCTCAGATACATGTGACCCTGGACAAGTTACTTAACCCAATTGCCTGGCTTTTATCACTCTTCTGCCTTGGAGTCAATGCTAGGATAGAAGGTAAGAGTTTAAAAAAAAAGAAGTAGATTATGCTGTAATTCTAAAGACAAGATAAAAATCACTCAAAGGAAGCAACCCTGTCATAGTAGATAGAGTACTGACCTTGGAATGAAGAAGCCCTAAATCCAAATACTACCTCTGACTCTTGCTACCCATATGAACCTGGGCAAATCATTCAATATCTGTGTGCCTCAGGCAAGTCCTTAGGATTTACCTGAAGTTTTAAAGGATTAGCATCTGCAAAGGCAGAAAGAACTCTCTCACACTGTTGAAATCCAGTGAAAATTAGACTAAAAGGCAGCCTATGTCTAAATGACAAATAATCAATAATTCTGAGAGAAGCAGTTCTTCACCAGGGATCTGTGAACTTTAAAAAAATGTTTTTATTAACTCTATCCCAATATAATAGGTTTCTTTTGCAGTCTCATGTATTTTGTACATTTAAAAACCTTATTTGGAGAAGGGGTACCTAGACTTCATTAGACTGCCAGAAAGGTCCCCATATCTCTCTCTCTCTCTCTCTCTCACTCACTCACACACACACACACACACACACACACACACACACACACACACATCTCTTCTCTAAAGGAAGGAGTTCAGAAAAGAGAAAAAAGAGCATCAGGAGAAAGAGACAAATGGAATGATAATTCTATGACCTTGGGGCAGGTCCCATTACCTGTGGAAGTCCCCGTTTTCTGATTAAATGAAGGCACAAAAACTTGCTAGTTAAAACTTTATAGTTAAATTTCTATGAAATGAGGGAGTTGGACCAGAATGGCCTCTAAGGTCCCTCCCAGTCCTAAAACTATCTAGTTCTAACCAACAAAAGGATGCTGAACTTGAAAGTCATAATACCCCAGCATGAATCTCACATCTGCTCACTTTCCTGACTTCGTGACCTTGAATTTCACTGGACCTCAGTTTTCTCATCTGTAAAATGAAGTGGTCAGACTAGATGACTATGTGAACCCACAAAAATCTCCCCGGGTCCTTCCCAAAGCACTGCCCAGCCACACCTACTCATTCTCACCCACTTCTCTGGCTTACCCACTAGGTTTTGGAGGAAACTAATTTGGAATTCACCTTTCTTCATTTCTTATTTAGGAGGCCAGAGGGAAGTAGAGGGGGAAGGGAAAGCAGACTAAGTTGTTTATTATGCTTAACAGGGTTAACCTCCACTTCCTACTGTGAGACAGTTCCTGCTCAGATGCACACTAGCTAAAAATAGAAGCCTTTTCCAAATAGTTATGCCTGATATCTTAGCCAGCTGGTTCACACAGTCCAGAGGCACAGGGGGCTACCCAGGGCAGGAAGTTGGGCCAGCAATAGCTACGGTGTTTTCCTAAGTAATAATAGGCCTGGGCTGCAAAAGTAAACTCATTCTGCCCATTGTGGAACAAAAGAAAATAAACATTAGCAGTGAGCTAGAAGCCTGGACGGAAGATGATCAAACAAGGTCCACCAAGCACACACATGCTTGCTTCCCACCTCCCAGTGTGGGAGTCTCCATCCCAAAGCTTTCCTCTTCTCTACTTTCTCCTTTGGAGATTTCATTCATTTCCCTACTTTGTGGTACATTGGAGAGAGTGCAGAGCCTGGAGTCAGGAAGACCCATATTCCTGAGTTCAAATCTGGTCTCAGACACTAGTCTGAGCAAGTCACTCAACCTTATTGGCCTCAGTGTTCTCATCTGTAAAATGAGCTGGAGAAGAAAATGGAAAACCACTCCAGTATCTTGATCAAGAAACCTCCAAACAGGGTCATAAAGAGTCAGACACGACTGAATGACATGCCTATCTCCCCTGTGCAAATAGTTTTTAAATCCAGACTCAGTTTCTCCTCTGAGCTCCAGGCTAGCATTTTCAACTTCCTGCTGGCAATGACATAAATGGGTCTTGGGATCCAGTCCAACTCCATCATTTCATAGATAAGAAAACTGAGACTCAAAAGAGAAAATAAGTGATTTGTCCAAGGCCACACAAATAATTAGTATCAGAGGAAGGTCCTCTGACTTGAGAGCCAGTACTTTTTCCTCTGTCCTGCCAATAACTCAAACACGACTGAAAACAAGGAGAAACCAATATCTTCCCCTTCACCCCCAAACTTGTCCTTCTTCTCAACTTCTTTATTTCTTCCTTCTGTACAACAACCCTGTCACCCAGCCTTGAAACCTCTAAGTCAGTCATCTTTGACTCTTTCCTATCATATAGATAATTGACAAGTCCTCTCAATTCAATTTCCACCATAATACCTCTGGCATCTAACATTCTAAATGAGGTACTCATCACCTCACTTGAAAATTGTAATAGATTCCTAATGGTGCTCTTATCTCCCCAATCCATCCTTCAAATGACTGCTAGGATAATCTTCTTAATGTACAAGTCTGACCATGCCATCTCAACCTAGGGTCCACGAACTTTTAAAAAATTTTACTTATTTTAAAATATTTTTCCATGGAAAAATGATTACATGATTCATTTTCTCTCCCTCCTCTCTTCCCTCCCCACTTCTGGCACTAACAAGTAATTCCACTGGGTTATACATAAGTTATCATTTGATACCTATTTCCATATTATTCATTTTTTTACTAGAATAATCTTTAAAAAACCAAAATCCCAAATCCTATACCCATATAAATATGTGATGAATCATATGCTTTGGTCCATGAACTTTTAAAAAATATTTGATAGTCATATTTTAATATAATTGATCTCCTTTGAACTCATCATACATTTACCATTTGTTTCTATAGTGCCTTATTAAATATAAGTTTTATTGCATTGTGGTCTAAAATTATGCATTTAATATTTTTACTTTTATGATTTTAACTACAAAGTTTTTATGCCATCGAATATCAAAATTTTTGTAAAAGTACTGTGTACTGCTGAGAAAAAGTTATACTCCTTTCTATTCCCATTCAGTTCTCTCCAGATTTCTATTATATTTATTGTATGCATTTAAAAACATGTCTATGTGAAGAGGTTCATATGTTCCACAGGACTGCCCAACAGGTCCATGACAAAAAGAGTAAGAAGCCCAGCCTACAGGATAAATTATAAACTTTTCAGCACTGAATTTGCAATCTAGTTACAACCTCCCACCCAACTTTATTTCACATTACTCCCCTCCCCATAATTCCATATTCCATCTAAATGGACTCCTAGCTCTTTTCTCTATCTCATTTTCAATGTATTAATTAAATGCCTACTATGAGCCAGGTGCTGGCATATGTCATCTTCCTGGCATTCCCACAAGCCTTTCCCTATACTTGGAATGAAGTCCTTCCTCATCTCTGCTGGCTGATATTTTGCTCTTCCTTTAAAGGGCAGCTC
The DNA here is from genome assembly GCF_027887165.1 of Monodelphis domestica. Lineage (NCBI taxonomy): Eukaryota > Metazoa > Chordata > Mammalia > Didelphimorphia > Didelphidae > Monodelphis > Monodelphis domestica. The sequence continues at coordinate 154,043,397 of NC_077227.1, forward strand.
AGATGCTGTCTCTTCCATGAAGCCTTCTCTGATCCAACTCAACCAAAAGTCCTCTCTTCCTCCTTTTATTTCCTTAGAGAGTTTTGTCCAGTTCTTTCCTTTGCCCCTATCACATTCTACCCTGCATCATACTTCATTCTGTATATGCACTATTCCTTCATTAGCCTATAAGCCCCTTGAGGAAAAGTATTATGTATGCCATTTTTAAAAAGATTCCATCTTCAGCCCCCACTTCAAAGCATTGAATATATTGGCTACAAGGTAACTAAGTGGCTCAATGGATAGAGCCAGGTCTGGAAATAGGAGGTCCTGGGTTCAAATGTGACCTCTGACACTTTCTAGCTGTGTGACCCTGGGCAAGTCATTTAACACCAAATACCTAGCCCTTACTGCTATTCTGCCTTGGAGCATATACTTAGTATCAATTCTAAGACAGAAAGTAAATATATATATATATATACTGAAAAAATATATATATACACTGGCCCTTAATAAATGTTATTAAATTGAATGTGGTATGAAGGCTTAGACCTTGGCAAAATTGTTTGTCTTCAAGGTTGTCCATATCTTGATGAGAAAATATCAGTTCCTCAAAAACAGAGCCTGTTTGGCTTTCATCTTTATGTCCCCAGTGTAGCACACAGTAGGAGCTTAATAAAAACTAATTAATAGATTAATTGGACATCAATTACTAGTGACTAGTTGGAGGTAATGTGGCATAGGGAAAAAGCTCACTGAATTAGGATTTGAGCTGGGATTCTAACTTTTAAACTTATTAGACATGTGACCCTGAGCAATTCACATTGATATTCAATGCCTCAGTTTCCTCATATGTAAAATTAGGAGAATAATAACTACACACATCACATTTTTATAAGAAAACCATAAACTATTATGAAAAAGAAACCCAAAGCACTACAGAAATACAAGTTATTATTGTTATTATTAATTATTCAGAACACTCTGTGCTAGAATTCGAGGTACATTTATCATCAAGTTTCCTACATATATCATGGGGAACTGTTACCAAAAACATAATCTGAGCCACCACTCATTCCATAGAGATTATATTTTCCAAAGTCACCTAGGTTATTTCCCTCTCCAACCCAAGAGGGAATTGCCAATCCACTGATAAGCCTGAAAAGAGCAGGGACACCTGAAGGTTCCCCCGTCCAGCTACAAAGCAATGCTGGATTCCAATAATAGAAGGCTAGAGTTAGAGAGATAACTAGTTGGGGTTGATGCAAGGTACCTTGTGCAGACACTCACTTAGAGTGAGAAGGGTCCCTGGGAAGCAACCACAAAAGAGCAGGGAATATGTGACTGTAGGGACTAGCAATCAATCATGTATTCATTGAGTTCCCTGTTCTAAGTACTATCTGTATCCAATAGAATTAAAGTCATCAAATATTTATTAAGCCCCTACTATGTGCAAGGCAATAGGGTATTATTGGTTGATCAATTGGACATCAACTACTAATGATTACATTTTAGTTTAGCCTAAGGGAGTTACCCCAATCCACTCTACCCTTGGATAGCTTTGAGTAGAATGGTTCACTGTCTTAGTGGATATGTTAAAAAATTTTTTTTTAATTTGGAGGCAACATGATATAAGAGGAAAAAATAGATCCTGTCCTCAAAGACCTTTGATTCTACTAAAAGGATACAATATATACATGAATAAGTTGGTTGTTGTCCTTTCCACTGGAAGAGGACCAAAATGACATCACTGGTGATGTCTTTAATTGAATTTAAGTGAGACAGAGCTGCATAAAGTCATCAGTCTCACTCTCTAATTCCAGTCATCCAAGTCCAGTGATGAGACTAAAGTGAGGACAAACTGGCAATGGCCCAGGATGTGGCGGATGATCTTGGCGTCTTCAATGTCAGACCAAGCTCTAAGCACTCTACAGCACCTGCTTCCACCATCTTTGTGGCCATTGGAACAAACTGTTCTTATTAGTCCTTTTCACATGCCTGAGGTAGACATTTCCCTAACTCAACAACCTGTTTGCCTTCCTTCAACCTGGTTTAATCCTCCTGCCACAAGTGGATGGGAGGTTGACACCAAAGAAGGAAGGAAGCCCTGAAAAGAGCTCAGCACAACTTCACACCAGAGGGACTAGTATTCCCTGAATATTCTATATGCCCCACATGGATAAGAACCAGTCTAAGATGTGCTTAAAGCACATAAGTATACACAGATTAGAGAGTTGACCTGGAAGCCAGAAAGACTTGAGTTAAAAGTCCAACTTTGAACTATAGTGTCTGTGTTATCCTAGGAAGGTCACTGAATCTCTCAGTACCCCAAGCCTCTCTGTAAGACCAAAAGTTAGAGAAAAGGATTCTGTCTTCCCTGTGTGGAAGAGGCATGCATGCAAAGGACAGAAGATGGAGATGGGTCATCTGTCAATCAAAGGAAGATTCCATTTGGAATGTGACTGGGAAACAGTTGGAGGCACGAGCCAACTGCTAGACTGGATTTAAAGGGGTTTTTTGGCTTTCTGGCTGACCCCCCTCCAAATATCATCTATTATACCTGGTAGAGGAAACTCCTTATGCAAAACTACCTACAACAATTAGATCACCGGTTGATCAAAAAGAAAACCAATGTCACTTCCCCCACTACTTTATAATATTATGAAGCTCAAATGTAATAATGGACATAAATCTCTTTGCAAATTTTTTAAACCCTTACCGTACAACTTAGAATCAATACTGTGCTTTAGTTTCAAGAAAGAAGAGAAGTAAAGACTAGGCAATGAGTATTAAGTGACTTGCCCAGGGTCACACGGCTTAGAAGTGACTGAGGCCATATTTGAACCCAGGATCTCCCATCTTTAAGTGTGGCTCTCAATCCACTGAGACTCTTCTAGGTGACCTCTATAGTCTTTTCCAGTTCATTCATTCTATTACTCTAAATGTCAAATGGAGTAGAAAGAGATTTTTTAAAACCCTTACTTTCTCTCTTATACTCAGTTCTAAGACAGAAGAGCAGCAAGGGCTAGGTAATATGAGGTAAATGACTTGCTTAGAGTCACACAGTTAGGAAGTATCTGAGGACAAATTTGAACCCAGGATCTCCCAATTCCAAGCCAGGTACCCTATCCCTTGTATTACCTAGATGTCCTGGAAGAGATTTTGGCTCATCTCTTTCATCACAATGCTAGAATAGCACAATAAGAAGGGAAATCCAAGGGAATTTCCTAGCTCCTAAGAGAGGAGGCAGGAGAGAATTTTTCCCTTAGTGGAATGTACCTAGCAGGTTCTATGAGTTTCAGAGAGGCAGATAACTAACTTTTGAACATATCTCCTCTATCATCACCAAATGGTAGCATCTGAGTTTCCTCAGGGCATTGCATTCCTCTCTGTGTTGCGCTGTTCTAGTCAACTCACATAACAGGCTTTGGTTTGCCTGAGATGTTTCTCTTTGGTCTATCATTACTGGCATGATACAGGAAAGATAGGGGGCACATCTCACATGTGGCATTTTCTTTCACCATCTTCCCAAGCTGGTGGTCCTCTAAAATAGCCCCCCATCCTTTTGTTTTCCAAAATGAATGCCCACATGGACTCTGTCACAAACTCCTTCCTTCTGTCCAAAAAGTACACAACATGACCACATGATTGATGGATTGGTATCACACAAGGCTGACCAGGAAAAAATCAGGAGTCTGCTGAGTGGTAAGGGTCAGGAGAAGCCCTCCAGTGTAGGCAGACAAAGGAGCCAAGTCAAAAGAAGTCAGATCTAGCAGGAGGACAAAGTCCAAAATCGGGAGGGGGTGGGAGGGGCAAGATGAATGGCACTCGAAAACATAAGAAATGATGAAAGGTTTGGCTTCAGTTAAACCTGGGAAGATTTTTATGGATTGATGCAGAGTAAAGTGAGCAGAACCATGAAAATGAGATATACAATGACAACACTACGAAAAAACAACTTTGAAAGACTTAAAAATTCTGATCAACACAATGACCAATTGCAATTCTAGAGGTCTGATGCTGAAGACACCACTCCACTACTCCCAAGAGTTGATGGACTTGGGATGCAGAAAATTTTTGGATATTGATAATGCAGGAATTTACTTTACTTGACTATGTATATTTGTTACAAGTATTTGGAGTTTCTTTTTGTTTTTACAGTAGTAGATTGGGAGTGAAAATATTTTGTTAATTAAAAAAATAAAAGTTAATTTTTTAACAATGGCAAAGAGAACAAGATTGGTAAACTCTGATCCTAGAGAAAGGGTTATTTCATACAGATTATTAGATGTGTGTGGTCCTAGGTCCAGAGGTGCTGATTATAATTAAAAGCAAGACAGAAGTCTGAAAAGGAACAAAAATTCTAAGATCGCCTCATAAATGAAATGCAGTACCATTTGAGAGAAGGCATACTAACTACTAACAATACCATTCACTCCAATGAAAACCTGGCTTGAAAATCTGGGGATGAGGATCCAAGTCAGATTGTTTCATCCTTTATCCCATTGTGTCTGGCTCACCTTGTCCCTGGGATGTTATATAACCCACCAGTGTCACAGGGCTACAGAAGACCAATCAGAACTCATCCTGGGTCTTAGAATTGGCCAGGTCTGCACATTCCTGCCTTATCATAAGAACTGAGAGATCTCTGTTTTCCTGAAGTCATGTCCCAACATGGTAGAGCCAGAAACAGCTAGAAATGTAGTAATCAAGGAAGATGGGCTGTCTGTTACCCCATCCACAAGGATCAGTTTCTCTCACACACATCCCTCCTTTACCGGGTGAGGAATTTGGCACCCTTTCTTCCTGTTATGTTGAGCCTCTTGACAATAGCACCAAGGCACAAATATAATGAACCTGATGAAAACTAACCTCAGAAAACTGCTTCCTGTTCATTGATGAGGAGAGATAACCCTGACAAAGTTACCCAGGCAAATTCCTAGGAAGCCAGATCATTGAGCCATATCCATGAACTAAGAGAAGAAGAGTCATAAAGTTGACCCAAGAGGGATTCACACTTGAAGTATAGAATGAGCATTGGTTCAGAAAGACCTCACACAATGGCATTAAGGCTCCTGTGTCTCTGCTTATTCATCTGTAAAATGGGTGCAAACTGTCTATCCCAATAATGACAAGCCAAATGTCTTTAGGAATATTCTAGTCCTATGTGTAGAAAGTTGATTTACCAGATTTCCAAAATGGAAGAGATGAAATGAGAGTGATAGTCTAACAACTGAACTAACCCAAAGTCATTGACCTTCCATCATGTTATTCATCTCCCAAAGTATGTTCGTTTTCTTTACTCAACTAGAACTATGAATTCACAGGATCATCAAGTTGGAGCTAAAAAGAAACTTAGAAGCCTTCTAGTTTAACTGTATTTTACAAATGAGGAAACTGAGGTGGGCAGGGGAATTGCTATGTTTTTCCTTTAAGAAGTAGCCCAGTAGTGCAGTGCATAAATGACTGGGCCTAGAGCCAAGAGGACCCAAGTTCAAATCTTCCCCCAGACATTTACTAGCTGTGTGTCTTGGGCAAGTCGCTTAACTTCTTTTTGACTCAGTTTCCTCAACTATAAAATGAAGATAATAAAAACTGCAGGGAAGCTAGATGGGATAATGTATCGAACACCAAGCCTGGAATCAGGAAGACCTGAGTTTAAATTTGACCTTAGACATTTAACTGGTTGTGTGATGCTGGGTGAATCACCTATTTGCCTCAGTTTCCTCATCTGTAAAAAATGATCTGGTGAAGGAAATAGCAAACCATTCCAGTATCTTTGCCAAGAAAACTCCAAATATGGTCACTAAGAGTTGGGCATGACTATACAACAAATAATGACACCCATCTTCCAATGTTGTGATGAGTAACGAGTTAGATAATATTTGTGAAGTGCTTGGTGCATAGTAGGTGCTACATAAATACTTATTATTATTATTATTCTCTGAATCCCCTATAGCCTTGTCATGGAGTCTTAAATAATAGATTTCCAGAGGCTTGCTCAGAACATTTTCCTTTTTCTTCATATGCCCCCATCCCACCCCTGTTTCACCCCCTGCCCAGTCCCAGGTCAGGAGCTAAAGGACTCAACAATGGACAGATCCGAGCAGGTTACTCCTTTGTTGTTGTTGTTCTATTGGGCTATTCCATGCCAGGGCCAAGGCCAAGGCAGCACTTTCAGGTTGGAAGGCCAAGACACTCCCAGGTTTCAGGGCAAAAGAACTTTTCCCTTAGTTGGAAGCCAGAGTGTCTAATAAATAGTTGTTGAATGAACAAATTAATCATCCCAGCCAACCCAGTTGGGCATTAAAACACAAACATACACCTATACGCGTGTCTTTGGAGAACAACCATCATGGCTCCCTAAGCCCTTGTTCGCTCATTTGAATCTTAAAGAAGCCCAGGCCAGCCCTGTCCACCCACTCATCTCATGAGAGATAGTAGAGATGGCTCCTGGAACACGCAATGTTTTCCCACTTTTGCCTCTTTCCTCTTGGCCTCTCCAAATAATCTTCAAGGCTCAGCTCAAACTCTACATGCTCCATGGAGATTTCCTAAGTTATTCCAGCTAAGAATAATATATCCCTTTGCCTCAACATTCTGAAAGAGGTAATGTAGGAGAAATAGAAAGAAGAGTGGATTGGAATCAGGAGGCTTAGGGCTACAAGCTGTCTCATCTACTTAATGCCTGGGTGACCTGGATGAGTTACTTAAATTCTCTAACCCTAAGTTTCCTCAGCTGCAAAATAAGGGCATCTAAGGTCTGTCCCTTCTAGCTCTAAATCTTAGAGAACTTCCAGTTTGGACTACCAGTTGGTATTTGTTTATTTCCTTATATTTTAAGTATTTAATTCAATTTTTAAAAATAAACTTTGAAATTAAATTAAATTTTTAAAGAAACATTTTGGGAAAACACTGCCTTTAAAATCAAAAGACTAGGGTAGCTAGGTAGCTCAGTGGATAGAGTACTAGGTCTGGAGATGATCTCAGATACTCTAGCTGTATGACCCTGGGCAAGTCACTTATCCCCAATTGCCTAGCCTTTACCACTCTTCTGCCTTGGAACTGATGCTTAGTATTGATTCTAAGACAGAAAGTAAGGGTTATTGGGGTTTTTTAAATCAAAAGACCTAGGTCTCAGCTCTATAACTTACAACCTGTGTGACCTTGGACAACTTCCTTAATCTTTCCAGGTTTCATTTTCCCCATCTATAATGTGTGGACCACATTGGCACAATCTATATTTCATAGGGTTGTAATGAGGATGCAATGGATGTAAGTAAAACACTTTGGGTAGCTAGGTGACTAGAGCTAGTGGATAGAGCACCAGGCCTGGAGTCAGGAAGACCTAGACTTACTGGCTGTGTGACCCTGGGCAAGTCACTTAAGCCTATTTGCCTCAGGATCCTCATCTGTAAAATGAGCTGGAAAAGGAAATGGTCAATCACTCCAGTATCTGCCAAGGAAATTTCAAAGGAGGTCACAAAGAATTGGGCATGACTGAAAAATGAGTCTCTCCGTCTCTGACTCTTTCCTTTTAATTTTAAACATTTATCTTCCATCTTAGTATCAATACTATAAATTGGTGGCAGAAGAGTGGTAAGGGCTAAGCAATGGAAAGTTATTGACTTGCCCAGAGTCACCCAGCTAGGAAGTGTCTGAGACTATATTTGAACCCAGGACTTATTATCTCTAGACTTGGCTCTTAATCCACAGAGCCACCTAGCTGCCCCCTATGGCTTGTTTTTTAATATGAAAAACTTATCTTTTCTCTTATCTATTTCTTATTTTTCCAATTACCATGTCTTCCTTGAGGGAAGAGACTGTCTTATTCATCTTTGATTTGCCTAGAGTGTCAGTCACAAAGTAAATCCCCAACAAAAGCTTTCTGGCTGACAAACGGGGCTCATTCCAGATCAATATTTGTCATTTGCCAGAATATTTGTCCAGGTTCTCTTCTATAATCAGTTTCTTCTCCTGGCATATATTCCTTGCGTCTGTATGGGAAAGAAAGAATTAAAGAGGTCCATTCAAATTCAACTGCCCTCTACCCATGCAAATCTCTGAATGTGGAACCTATCTACATCTAGCTTGGCTTCCGAGGTCAGCACCACCTTCCCTGACACCTCCTCCAAATTCCTGGGTCCTTAGCTTTGGGTGTGCAGCATTGCTATAAGAAAAGCAATTGGCAAAAGCTCTGGTACCCTTCTGAGATATCTTTAAAATCCCAACAGTCTACAGCTGGGAGAGACCTCAGAAAGTCTCATCTCCAAACCCCTAACTTGCAAATAAGGGTAATGAGGTCTAGAGCCCACTTGTCTTGCCCATCTGAGTCAGAGAATGGACTAGAACTCAGACCTCCTAACTCTGAAGCCAATGTTTTACCTCTGTTGGGTGGTCTTCATGGCCCTCCACCCCACACTAGGAGAAGAGAGACCCAGTCTGGTGCAAGTTTTCATTTTTCCCATGATTGTATATAATTACATTGTCATCTGTAGGCATCCCAACATATACCTAGACTCTGGGAGAAACACCACCATTAGCCTCATTTTTTCCTAAATGGAGACATTATTATTTTTGCAAGATTGAAAAAAGGCAATGTGGAACAATAGATAGAATACTGACCTCAGAGCAAGAAGACCAGTGTTCAAATCTTGCCTCTGTCCCATATTGTCACAAGTCACTTAGTCTTTTAGTATTCTAGGTAACTCTCCAAAACTCTAAATTGAAGAAAAGGGGCAGATCTGCCAAATGGGAGTTTTCTTCATCAGTGAAATCATAGACCCAAGTGAGACATCATCTCATTCCCCCCAATGGCCCAGGCTCTCCCCAAGAGAGAGGACATGAAACAGTAATCCAGTGAGCCACGTGAGCCACGTGAGCCCCACACCTGCAGCCTGGACAGGAATCAGGGCCAGGACGTCCTCATCTCCCTTACGAGACGAAATAGGTGGCTGACTGAAATCAACTATGATTCAAGAGGGCTAGAAAGTAATGCGATAGAAAATAACCACCACCACCAAATAATGATAATTATAATGATGATGATGATGATAATCACTCACATGTATAGAGTTCTTCAAGGTTTTGTAAAGAGCTGGGCCAATATTATCTCATTTTGTCCTGGGAAGTGGGGACTATTGTTATCTCTATTTGACAGATGAGGAAACTGAGGCAAGCAGAGACTAACTGACTTGCCCAAGGTCATAACAACAAGTAAATGTTTGAGGAGGGAGTTGAACTCTGTTCTTGCTATCTCCAGGTTCAAGAATGTGGTCTTTGAAGCCAGAGGACCTTCGTTTGAGACTTGGCTTTTTGGCCTCAATTTTCCCATCTGTAATATGTGACAACTGAACTGAATGACTTTAGAGGTCCTTTCAAGCTTTAAATGTAGGAGGCTTCTGGCCAGGAATAACTTCCTAGAATATTTCCTTTCTCTTCTTACATTGCTTGAAATGACTTCATTGGAGATAAGAGTTAAATTTTCACTTTTTAATTTATTTTATTTGTAAACCTTTACCTTCTGTCTTAGATTCAAAGTATTGATTCTAAGCCAGAAGAGCAGTAACAGCTAGGCAATTGGGGCTAAGTGAGTTGCCCAGGGTCACATAGCTAGGAAGTATGTGAGGTCCAATTTGAACCCAGGACCTCCCATCTCCGGTCCTCTATCCACCAAGTCACCTAGTTGTCCCAAATATTCACTTTTTAAAACGTATACTGCCTAGGAAGGTGAAGAGAGATTATGAATCACTCACAATTTAGTATGAATTAGTCTAAGCAATTGCTTTCCTGACATCTGAGATCAGCTATCTGTAGGAATGAGGATTGTGATACATGAGGAAGTGGGACCAAATGGACAGCAATGCTATTGTCACACTTAATGGTGTGTATCCAAGGAGCAGTCACTCACCCCCCTCCCTCAGGTCAGTTCAAAGGAGATGATAACATGTACACCTCAGAGTCATGGTGAGAATCAAATGAGAAAATCTGCCACAGAAAGTGCTATATAGGGAAAGTGCTCTATGGAGCCAGCTAGCATTGTTATTGTTATTGTTACTGTTGATATAGAGGGAAGAATCATTCAGAGGCTGCCTAGAGGAAAGGCTGACTGTGTGGGACCTGGAAAAAATAGCTAATGATATTTGCATGACAGTTTAAGATATGTGAGCTACTTTGCAGAAATTTACATCTAGTTTACATATATTATTTCCTACATATATTATTGATCTTCACAATGGTCCCCGGGGAGGTGGGTTCTATTATTATCCCCATTTTGCAGATGAAAAGACTGAAGCAGACAGAGAATGGTAAGAATAGCAATAAGTAATATTTATAAAGAACTTATTCCGTTCCAAAGGGGCAACTAAGTAGCACAGTAGATAGAGTGCCAAAGGACTTAGAGGAAACATTTCAGAATTACTGCAGGGGAATAACTTCTTTTGGTAAGTACTTTCTAAAAACTACCTAGAAGTCAAAAAATTTATTTCCTGTTGAGTTTTAATAGCCTAACTGGCAATTGTTTGTCATTTGTAATTAGAAAAACATTATTATAGTATAGGCTTCTTTTTTTAAAAATTAAGAGAAAGAAGTTTAGCCATACATCATTTTAATGATTTTCTTTTTTTTTAAACCCTTACCTTCCATCTTAGAAGCAATACTGTGTATTGGTTCCAAGGCAGGGTAAGGATAAGGGCTAGACAATGAGGGTTAAATGACTTGGCCAGGGTCACACAGTTAGGAAATGTCTTAGGTCATATTTGAACCCAGGACCTCCCATCTCTGGGCCTGGCTCTCAATCTACTGAGCTACCCAGCTGCCTCTATAATTTTCTTTTTTAATTTTACACCACTATTGTTTCAGATCTTGTGGACTTTCAAACCTATTTGTATCACTAGTATTCAGATAATTTTTTCTTGCTTATGTAGAGTTAATGTGTATAAAAACTTTATCTTCATGCATACTAATTAAATATAATTATATATAAAATATAAAAATTATATTTAGAATTAAATAAAATATAATATGTCAATGTGTCATTGGTATATTATATAATAAATAAATCATAATAATATATAATAAAATTTAAAGTTTAAATTTTTTTCAAATTGGATTGGAATCAGTCCTGAGTTCAAATTTGACCACAGATACTTACTAGCTGTGTGACTCTTGCAAAATCACTTTACCCTGTTTGCCTCAATTTCCTCATCTGTAAAATGAGCTGGAGAAAGAAGTGGCAACCCACTCCAGTATCTTTGCCAAGAAAACCCTAAACGGGATCATGAAGGCACAATTCCAATGAAAAATATTTGTGCCAGACACTGTGCTAAATATAATTATTATCTCATTTAATCCTCATGACAATGCTGGGAGATAGGTTCTATTACTATCCTCATTTTACAGATGAAGAAACTGAGACAAATAGAGGTTAAATGACTTAGCCAGAGTCACATAATAAGTTTCTGAGGCTGAAATTGAGCTCAGGTCTTCCTGACTCCCGGTTTAGAGTTCTATCCAGGATGCTACTCTCCCTTTCAAAAAGAGGGGATGATGGGCAGCCAGAGAACAAGCTAGAGGTCACTGCAGAAAGAAACTGCAAGTGTCAATAGTGTAGAGGTCCTGGGTTCAGCCTCAGTTTAATCATCTATAAAATGATCTCTAAATTCCCTTATAGCTCTAAGTCTAGGATGTTATGCTTCTATTTGGCTGAAGAGAGGGGCCACCCAGATACAAGAGCCAACATAAAAAGGGAGGTGGCAAGGCACAAAGATACTTTTTTTTTGCATTTTCTTCTCAATTTTGCCCTTATTTACAATGAAGGTCCAGCCCTACAGAGACAAAGTTGGACACCCCTTTCAGAGGTAGCCATCATTGCTTTGTCTATGATAAAGAAGACTTACATTGAAAATTTTTTGTCTGACCAGGAGGAAAAATATCTCAGCACCTTAAAAGCAAAAAGCAATTATAGCAATCATAATCTCCTTCCTGTCTCCTTCTCCCCAAGACAAATACAGAAACTCCCCAATAAAACAAAAGCATACATAGATCCTCAGTCCAGAAGACTCAACCTTCAACCAGGGGCCAAAGAAGGGAAGGAAGTCAAATGATCCATTACCCCACCATGAGGTACTGTATGAAGATACCTCCAGGAAACATCTGCTCCATTTTCCCCAAATCTCTTACTTCAGTAAGAAAGCTGACCTTCTGTTTCACAATAATGCCACCACCTCCCCACCACACCTCCTCAACCCAGACAACTCTACTTCTTGGAAAACATTGCTGTAAGACATGGATCAAACACAATGCCCAGAGAACAGGATGACCTACTTCACTGATTTTCCTGGATAACTTGATGTTCATTGATTCATTCAGCAAATATTTATTATCCTAGAGTGTAAGAATTCAAAATGATGACCCTGAGCCTGCCTCAGAAAGAAGGCAAAAAGGGACCTATCAGAAACTATGCTCCAAAAACACACCTCTTTTAAACTTTATCTTCTGTCTTAACTTCAAATCTAAGATAGAGAGAGGCAAGGGCTAGGTAATTGGGGTTAAGTGATCTGTTGTTCAGGATCACACATCTAGGAAGGGTCTGAGGCCAGGTTTGGAACCAAGTCCCCCTGACTCCACTCTACCAACTAGTGTTACCAACTAGCTGCCACCATTTTGTTTTACGCCTTGTTAAAATTTTTTCTAAACCAAATAAGTCACCGTTCCTTTGCCATAGTAAACAACAACAAAAATAATAGCAAATATTTATATAGCACTTACTATATGCCAGGCCCTGTGCTAAGCTCTTTACAATTCTTATCTCATTTGATCTTCACAACAACCTTGGGAGGGAGTGTCTTACCTCAATTTTATGGGTAAGGAAACTGAGGCACATACAGATGTTAAATCACTTGCCCGGGGTCACATAGCTAGAAAGTGTCTGAAGCTAGACTTGAACCCAGGAAGATGAGTCTTCCTGATTCCAAGCCCAGTGGTCTATCCATTTTGACACCTAGCTGCCCAGCTAGCATGAAGCTGAATTTGAACTCAGGTCTTCCTAACTCCAGGCCCAGAGCTCTATTCACTGCGCCACCTGAAAAGTGGAATGGATTTGGAAACTAAAAATAATGAGTTCAATCTTAATTCATCTAGAATTAGAATCATCTCTAAGAGTATGCTCTCACTACAATGATCAATAAAGAATTGTGTTTGGCATGTTAATTCATGAATGGCCCAGATCAAATTGTTTACCTTCTCCGAGTGGGGGGAGGGAAGAGAAGGAGGGAGATAGTTTGGATCTTGTAATTTTGGAAAATGTATGTTGAAAATTATTATTACATGTAATTGGGAAAATAAAATATCTTTAAGTTTTTTTAAGTTTAAAAAAAAAAAAAGGATTATCTCTAAGAGCTAGAAGACACCTCAGTCATATAGTTCAATTGCTTCATTATTATTGAGGACAAAACAGAAAACCAAAGAGCTGATTTGCCTTATCCAGTGCAATAAAGATAAATCAATAATGAAGTCAGGATTTAAATCTAGATCCACTAACTTTAAATCCAACATTTTTTCTCTTGCAACCAAGATAAAGAAGTTGGACACAAATTTACATGGGAGCCTTCATTACTCTGTCTCCCAGCCCCAAGGATAAAGAAGAAAATGGCTTACAGTGCAAATCTTTAAATTTCTGAGATGAGGAATAAAAAGAATAAAACATTAAGATTTTTCTGGTTCATAGATTTATAGCTAGGTGGCACAGTGGCTAAAGCACCAGGTCTGGAGTCAGGAAGACCTAAGATCAGATTCAGCCTCAGACACTTCCTAGCTGTGTGACCCTGGGCAAGTCACTTAACCCTACTTCCTTCAGTTTCCCCATCTGTAAAATGAGCTGGAGAAGAAAACCACTCCAGTATCTTTGCCAAAAAACACCAAATAGGGTCACAAAGAGTTGGTAATGACTGAAAAACAACTAAACAACAAGATTTAGGGCTAGAAGGGTTCCTATAAATCATCTCATCCAACCTTTGATTTTATAGATGAAGAAACCGAGACCTAAAAAGGTTGGTAACAAATGAAAAAAAAAAATCTCCCTACAACAGCATACTTGACAAGTGGGCATCTAACTTTAGCTTGAAAAGCTTCAATGAGAAGAAACCTATTTCCTTATCTCTGGAAGCAGCCCATTCTTTGCATAACTCTAATTGTCAGGAAGTTTTTCTTTATATCCAGGTCTCAACTTGCCACCCATTGCTTTTAGGTCTGCCCTGGGAAGCCAATGAAAGAAACTGACCCAAATCCTGGCTATTGGTGTGCATGTCTTTTCCTGTTCATTAAATAATTTCAATAGGAGGATCTATGTTGAGTCCATCTTTATACCTCCTGTCCCCACCTGGCACCATGTCTTTAAAAAAAAAAACACAACCAATTTCCTTCTATCTTGGAATCAATACTGGGTATTGGTTCCAGTACAGAAGAATGGTAAGGGCTAGGCAATGGGGGTTAAGTGACTTGCCCAGGGTCACATAGCTAGAAAATTTCCAAGACTAGATATGAACCCAGAATCTCCCATCTCTAAACCTAACAATCGGAGTCACCCAGCTGTCTCATTTTTGTAAAACAGAAGGCATTGAATAAATGACCATTGAACACAATGGAACTGCACCCCTAAAAGATCCCAGAGCCTGCCTCAGTGGTTGAATCATCCTCCCTTTTGGTCTTTTCCATTCTGATTATCCTTTGAGGAACAAAGATGATTTATGCATTACATTTACTTCAAGGCAATATCTTAATGCACCTTCCTTTTGGCTCATCAATATTTCAATAATGTCACTGTGTAAGTAATTAAGGTTTGTCAGACAACCTGGGGTCACATTTGTCTGATGCACGATTTTAATCAGCTTCATTTTGGAAAAAGATCACTCAGCAGTTTGGGATCATTAGCTTAAAGGCATTCATCCTCAAAGCCACATCTGTGTTGGGACAAGTTATTTGAACGTGATTGTCACACTGGCTTATCCACTGCCATACTGGCTGTTGACACAGCCTGACAAGTATCCCATCTGCCTTTCAAAAAGTAATTGTTTTAAGTGCCTCGAATTGTGGGCCTCTGTCATTCAGGATCTCTGGGATGGCCGCTCCATTTGCCAAGAGGAAAAGAGGACAGAGTACTGAGGAGGAAAGAACATTGGATATGAGAGGCCAGATGACCAGAGGCCAAAATTGTAGCTCTGCAATTTATGACAATGGGCAAGTCATTGTTGACTCCTCCTCTCCCAACTCCCTTCAATTTCTTTATCTGTAAAATTGGCCAAGTTAAGGTCAGCTAAGGAGCTGTAGATAGAACACCAGACCTGGAGTCAGGAGGACCTGGGTTCAAATTTGACCTCAGACACTTCCTATCTGTGTGATTCTAGGGATGTCACTTAAGTCCCATTACCTAGCCCTTACCACTTTTCTGCCTTAAAATCAATACTTGGTATTAGTTAAGGGGGAAAAAAAACTGGCCAAGTGGGAGAGTAGAGAAAGGGCAAAGAAGGAGGGTGGACTTGATGATGATAATAAAAATGAAAATAATCCTCATGGCATAGTGGAGAGGGTTTGGAGTCTGGAGTTGGAATCCCACCTCTGCCTCGTACCCCCTCTATGATCTTGGGAAAGTCACTTCTTTGGGTTTCACGTGTCCATATTTGTAAAAAGAGATGGGTGTGAACAGAAAATTCCTGAGGTCCATGGCAAGGGTTGGTGTTACTCTGAACTCATGTTTCTACAATTGCATTAAAGCTTGCCGGGCATTTTAGCCTCAAAACAAAATGGCAAAGCAGGTACTGTATCTCCAGTGTTACTATACCCATTTTACAGATGAATAAACCAGACTCAGAGATCAAGACTCTTGCCCATAGATGTAAAGTTAGTGTCAAAAGTAAGGATTTGAATCTAGATCTTCCTGACTCTAAATCCTACTCTCTCTCCATTAAACTGGTGATTGCTATTATTGTTGTTCAGTCATTTTAGTTGTGTCCTACTCTTTATGACCCCAGTTTGGGGTTTTCTTGGCAAAGATACTGAAATGGTTTGCCATTTCCTTCTCCAGCCCATTTTACAGATAAAGGATCTGAGGCAAATAGGGTGAAGTGATTTGTCCAGGGTCACATAGCTAGTAAGTGTCTGAAATCAGATTTGAACTTGAATTGAATTCAAATCTTCCTGACTCCAGGCTTGATACCTCCACTGTGCCACCGAGATGCTCCTGAAGTGATGATTAGGGGTCCCTTTCCATTCAAAATCAGAAAGGAATAGGCAGCGAGGTTGGGTCCTGGTACACTGAGTGCTAGGTGTGGAGTCAGGAACACTTGAATTCAATTCTAACCTCAGATATTTACTAACTGTATGACTCTGGGCAAGCCATTTAGCCTTTATATGTCTCAATTTCCTTACCTATAAAATGAAGATAATAATAGCATTTACCTCCCAGGGTTGCTTCGAGGATAAAATGAGGTACTTGAGGATAAAATGAGGTACTTGTAAAGAACTCTGTAAATGTTAAAGCACTAGATATAGAAAATCTACTTATTATCAGAATTCAAGGGTTCTTAATCTAGAGTCTGTGAACGTTTTTGAATGTTTTGATGGTATTTCAATATAGGTTTCCTCTGTAATCCCATGTATTTTATTTTATGCATTTAAAAGCATTATCCTGAGAAGAAATAAGTATTGCCAGGCTGCCAAAAGGGTTCATAACACCAAAAAAGTTAAGAACACTTAAGATAATGGGGGAAAATTCTGAGATTTAAAATCTAGAATACCCAAGTCCAAATTTCACTTCTACTATCCTATCCAACCTGTAGGACTTTGAACAGCTTGTTTCTCATCCTCAGTTTCCCCACCTGTAAAATAGTGTGGTAGAAATAGGATTGAACTAGATGGTCCCTTCCAGATGTAAATATACTATCTTTTCAATGTATAATCTCTGATTCTATGATCCTAAGTGTCTCTAGCATCATGGACAGTGTTGGGTTGAACTCACCATCTTTCAGTCTAGCGGGCACATGTGCCTTGACTTCCTTCATATGCCTTTAGCCTGTTAGCCTTTTCCCCCCTAGTAATACCTACTACTAAACACAGAAGGGACAACTTGCAGGACTGTCTCCTCATTGTGGCAAGGATTAAGCTCAAGAATATTAAACTCTGAGAGTTTGGTGTTTATTTTTAGAGTTCAAGGGTTCTTAATCTAGTCTGTGAATTTTTTTAATGTTTTGATTGTATTTCAATACAATTGGTTTCCTCTGTAATCCCATGTATTTTATTTTATGCATTTAAAAGCATTATTCTGAGAAGAGATAGGTATTGCCAAGCTACCAAAAGGGTTCATGACACCAAAAACATTAAGAATTCTTAAGATAATAGGAAAAGGTTCTGGGATTTAGAATCTGAAATACTTGAGTCCAAATTTCACTTCTATTATTCTGTTCTACCTGTATGACCTTGAACAACCAGCCTCAGTTTCCCCACATGTAAAATGGTGTAGAAGAAATGGGATTGGACTAGATGGTCCCTTCCAGATGTGAATATACAGCCTTTTCAATGTATCATCTCTGATTCTATGATCCTAAGTGTCCTTGGCATCATGGACATGTATTGGGCTGAGATCAACATCTTTCAGTCCAAGAGGCTACCCTTCTAACACATGTGCCTGACTTCCTTCATGTACCTTCAGCCCTTTAGTCTTTTCTCTTCCCAGTAACACCCCACATTAAGCACAGAAGGAACAGCTTGTAGAACTGGCTCCCAATTGTGTCAAGGATTAAATTCAAGAATATTTAACTCTGAGAGCTCGATGCTACAGGTTATTTCTTAACCTCACATTTTTGGCTTGGTATCAGCATCAGTGAAAATTAGTCCTTTTTTCTTCTCCTTTGGCAGTGTTAAGTCTTCCTATTTGCATAGCTCCTTTCATTGGAGGATTTTCAAGAGCTTTGAAAACATTTTCTATTTAATCCTTAGAACATTTCTGCAAAATAGGAAAGGAGTACATTATTACGATTCCCATTTCACAGATGGGGAAAGAGATCATAGAAAGTTCCATCATCCCTACTGTTTACTAATTCTTAGCATACAGAACCAGATAGGAAGTATGAAAGAGTTTGATTTTGTAGGGTATGTTTTTCTCTGTTTAAATTTGAATTTTTTTTTAAATGAAACCATCACCTCCATTCAAATATATGAACTTAGGGGGCAGCTGGGTAGCTCAGTGGATTGAGAGCCAGGCCTAGAGACAGGAGGTCCTAGGTTCAAATTTGGCCTCAGACACTTCCCAGCTGTGTGACCCTGGACAAATCACTTACCCCCAATTGCCTAGCCCTTACTGCTCTTCTGCCTTGGAACCAATACTTAGTTATCAATTCTAAGACAGAAATTAAGCATTTCTATATTTTAAAATTGTCCCCATTTTATAGTTGAGTCTTTTGTCTAAAATTCTGGTGTGTTTCCCACTATCCACACTGTAAAAATGGAGACTTGAATCCTGGACTCAAAACCCCAGAAGTCCTTGCTCACTTCCCAGAATGCTTTGTAATCACACTGAATTCTCACCTGGGCGAGATCACAAATTATTATTTATAGGAGTTCCCCACCTACTGAGGTCTCTTTCCTATTGCCACTTCCAAGCAGACTCATCTCTTTCATAATGTAGGTGAGGTTGTCTAGGCCTCTCTGGGCCTAGACACGTGCTTTCTTATTCTGTATTTTCTTTAATCCTTAACCTTTAATAAACCTCTAAAAATATAATACTTCTTGCAGTGAGAAACTAATTTCTACTTGCCTCAGTTCCCCCCCAAATTTTAACTCTTACAACACTCTATAAGAAAAGACGTTAAAGAGTTGGAGAGAAATCCAAAGAGGAGCAGCAGGCCAAAGAGGGTGGTCACTAGGAGAAAGGATGAGAGGAAGCTGAGGCCCAAGCCAAGTGCTGCCTCCTTCATGCTCTTGATTGGTATGGGCACAAACAGCTAAAGGAAGAAGCCCTTGTACCTGTGATAATCAATCAATGTTACATTAATCACCTACTATATGCCAGACTCTGTGCTAGACTCGGGGGATACAAATATAAATGTTAAGACAGTCCCTGTCCTCAAGGAGCTCAATTGTACCATGCATGGGGTTCTTAAACTTTTTTGTGTTGTGGGTAATCCCTTTAGTAGTCTGAGGAGGCCTCTAGACTCCTCAAAACAGAGTTTAAAAAATTTATATATATATATATATATATTTGATTTAAAATAAAGTACATAGGATTACAAAGGAAACCAAAAGTTAGTGAAAATAAAGATGTGATTTTTTTCCTCATCCCAATTCACAGACTTCCACAATTTATCCAAAGACTCCTTATGAGTCCATCCTAGGTAAAGAAACCATGAGTTATGGGGATACAACACAGATGGGGAAGGGGAAGAAAGGGAAGATCTAGTGTGAGACTGGACTCATATAGAATTAGGAACCAGATATAAGGATTCCTGTGAGCTGTGTATTGACTTAGAAAACCACATGTTAATATTATCTATGTTTTACTTTTTATTTATTTTATTAAATATTTTCCAATTACATTAAAAAAAAACTCTTACCTTCCATCTTGGAATCAATACTATGGATTGTTTCTAAGGCAGAAGAGTGGTGAGGGCTAGGCAATTAGGGGTAAGTGATTTCCCCAAGACACAGAACTAGAAAGTGTCTGAGGACATATTTGAATCCAGGACCCACCATCTCTAGGCCTGGCTCTCTATCCACCAAGCCACCTAGCTGCCTCCTCCAAATATATTTTAATCTGATTTGGATGGACTCAGGAGTGTTGGGGCCTCTTGTGTGTCACACTTCTGGTCTAGGTAGTCATCTAGGCAGGATTACCAAACTGAGGGACAAATTCTACAAACTCAGACATACACATGCCAAAAATGTTTAAGAAAAAAAAGCCACAATATTAATCCCAAGTGTTCACATGGACTTCACTTAGACTTAAGATTTCTGAGCTAGAAGGGAACTTGGACCTTTTCTGGTCCAACTAACCTCATTTTTCTCATGAGGAACCTGAGATCCAAATAAGGGAAGTCAAGGACTCCAGAGTCACAAACCTAGCTGGAGGCAGGGGTGGAATGAGAATCCACATCATGAAATACACTTGGGAGGCTGGAAATAGCTTCTGTTACCAAATCTCAATGCCCCTTCCCCAAAAGGATTTTCCTCTTCTGTCTCTCCCTGCTACCAGCCTCTTCCTTACTCTCAAATGAAAGCTGTTTCCCTTATCTCTTTGGACTGAATTTTAATAAAACCATCTTCCCTTAAGGATGAAGATAAAAAGTCAGGATTTAAAAAATTTGCTAAGATATAAGAGGAAAAGTCATTTAAACAAAATCATAATGAACTCTCCAATGGATAAAGGAGAATCAGAGTATTCTGTTTAGCCCTATTATCATGTCATGAAACAAGACACATATTGCTTACACTAGAGAAAAATTTATGGAGGAAATAAAGCAAAGAATGGTATATTCCAATCTGCATTCAGGTTCCATTAATTCCTTCTATGACAGTGGACAGCCCTTTTCATGATGAGTCTCTTGGAGACATCCTGGATCTTTACCTTGTTGATACTATTTAAGTCATTCATAATTGATCATCATACATTATTGCTATTGTTGTGTACAATGTTCTCCTGGTGCTGCATACTTCATTTTGCATCAGTTCATTTCCAGGGTTTTTTTGTGACCTCGTTTATCATTTCTTATGGCACAATAGTATTCCATTACAATCATATACAACTGTGTTCTTAATGACTAGGCCACTTTAAATTCTAGAACTAATCCTGTCTGAGGCCAAATTTGAGCCTAGGACCTCCCAACTCTCAATCCACTGAGCCACCTGACTGCCCATGCCACTAATTCTTTTCTAAAATTCCACCTCACAATTTTGCAGTATCCCACCATTTTAAACATATAACAAAAATTCCACCTACAGTAAGGGTCATTTTCTCACACTACCCAATGTTCTTTCCACCCCGTCACATCTCATAATTTCAAACCTCACTGATACACAGCTCATCCAAAGAAATCTGAGCTGCTACAGGGCTTGGGGATAGGGAACACAAATCACATCAATTCCACAGGTAGCAAAAAAAGTATCTATGTTGTTTTTCTTTCACAAGCAACCTAGGTTCCACAAATCTCCTGAAAAGCAATTGGATAAACAAGAAAAACTCCTTAAAAACACTCTAAAAATCAAATACTCTTTACAAAAAAAACATGTCACAGCTAAGAGAGATAACAATAAGATGCCTGCAGAAGAGGAGAAAAGCAAAAAAGACAACCACACATGTTTTATAATCCTACTTCTGTCTTTTCACTCATATAACCCAGACAGGCCTGGAGAAGCACTCCTTCATTCCTAGGATGAGGTCCAACAAATATGCAAGGCAAGAAGCATTCATAGTGGCAACGCACAATCTCTCTTTTAGCTCAGCATTTAAGGTCCTCCACAATCTGGCACCATCTTATTTTTTCAGACTTCTCTCCCTATTTCCCTCTACATGAATCCTCCATTCCAGTCAGATTGGTCTACTACTTATCCTTTGAACATGCCAGTTTTTGCTACATTACCTTTGCTTACAACTTTCCAGACTCTCTTCTTCCCTCCCTATAGTCTGCCCAATCCTATTCAACCCTAAAGATCCAACTGAATGTCTGCCTCCCCTTCCATGGATCTTTTTATAACCAATACTAGCCACAGTGCTCTCCCTTTTTCTACTTTGAATGCCTTGAAACACTTAACTATGTGAACATTTGGAACACAGCATCTTG